>NC_092149.1:47130376-48416209 GCF_045791955.1 Oncorhynchus clarkii lewisi | reverse complement strand
ATAAAATTTAGGGATTCTTGTTTTCAGATTTGTTAAAATCCCCAGCTACAATGAATGCAGCCTCCGGATAGATCGTTTCCAGTTTGCAGAGAGTTAAATAAAGTTTGTTCAGAGCCATCGATGTGTCTGCTTGGGGGGGGATATATACGGCTGTGATTATAATCGAAGAGAATTCTCTTGGTAGATAATGCGGTCTACATTTGATTGTGAAGAATTCTAAATCAGGTGAACAGAAGGATTTGAGTTCCTGTATGTTTCTTTCATCACACCATGTCACGTTAGCCATGAGGCATACGCCCCCGCCCCTCTTCTTACCAGAAAGATGTTTGTTTCTGTCAGCGCGATGCGTGGAGAAACCCGTTGGCTGCACCGCTTCGGATAGAGTCTCTCCAGTGAGCCATGTTTCAGTGAAGCAAAGGACGTTACAGTCTCTGATGTCCCTCTGGAATGCTACCCTTGCTCGGATTTCATCAACCTTGTTGTCAAGAGACTGGACATTGGCAAGAAGAATGCTAGGGAGTGGTGCACGGTGTGCCCGTCTCCGGAGTCTGACCAGAAGACCGCCTCGTTTCCCTCTCTTTCGGAGTCGTTTTTTTGGGTCGCTGCATAGGATCCACTCCGTTGTCCTGTTTGTAAGGCAGAACACAGGATCCGCGTCGCGAAAAACATATTCTTGGTCGTACTGATGGTGAGTTGACGCTGATCTTATATTCAGTAGTTCTTCTCGACTGTATGTAATGAAACCTAAGATGACCTGGGGTACTAATGTAAGAAATAACACGTAAAAAAACAAAAAACTGCATAGTTTCCTAGGAACGCGAAGCGAGGCGGCCATCTCTGTCGGCCCCGGAAGTGAAAAAAATAAAAATAAAAATAAAATTGGTGCCATTGGAAAGAAAACACTTTGAAGTTTGTAGAAATATTAAGATAATGTAGGAGAATATAACACAATAGATATGGTAGAACAAAATCCAAAGATAAACCAACCAGAATTTTCTTTTTAGAGACAATCCTCTTAGAAATGCAAGATAAAGCTCATATTGTAAAATAGCTCCATTCCTGTGGCTTCCACAGGGTGTCAGCAGTCTATGTTCAAAGTTTCAGGCTTGTATGAGGACACAGTCTTAGAAATCTGTGTCATGGCGCACCATGATGAAGTTGCGCAAGTGCTAAAATCGGTTTCCTATTGAACATACTTCTTCCCCAAAATAAATATTATAGTTTGATTACATTTTAGGGTGTCTGAGGAGTAAATACAAATGTATTTTGACTTGTTGAAACAAAGTTTAGGGGTAGATTTTC
Source organism: Oncorhynchus clarkii lewisi (assembly GCF_045791955.1). Classification (NCBI taxonomy): domain Eukaryota; kingdom Metazoa; phylum Chordata; class Actinopteri; order Salmoniformes; family Salmonidae; genus Oncorhynchus; species Oncorhynchus clarkii. The sequence continues at coordinate 48,414,907 of NC_092149.1, read as the reverse complement.
GAATTCCTTACTTTTCAAGTTGAATGAGTGGATTACTCAAATCGGTGGCGTCACCTAAACAGACTTTTAGGGATACAAAAAAAGATTTTTATCTAACAAAATGACACTACTTATCGCTGGGACCCTTTGGGATAGAAATCAGAGGAAGATTTTCAAAAAGTAAGTGAATATTTAATCTTTATGTGTGAATGTATGAAACCTGTGCCAGTGGAAAAAATATTTTGATGTGGGGTGCCGTCCTCAAACAATCGCATGGCATGTTTTCGCTGTAATAGCTACTGTAAATTGGACAGTGCAGTTAGATTAACAACAATTTGAGCTTTCAGCCAATATAAGATACTTATATGTACCTAAAATATTTAATTGCAATAATAACTATAAAAATATATTTGAATTGTGTGCCCTCCAATTTCACCGGAAGTTGTCCTGCTAGCGGGACACCAATCCTTAAGGAGCCTTTTGGACCTAGACTAGGAACTCCGGTACAGCTTGCCATGTGGTAGCAGAGAGATCAGTCTATGACTAGGGTGGCTGGAGTCTTTGACAATTTTTAGGGCCTTCCTATTTTTATTTATTATTTATTTTTCCTTTATTTAACTAGGCAAGTCAGTTAAGAACAAATTCTTATTTTCAATGACGGCCTAGGAACAGTGGGTTAACTGCCTGTTCAGGGGCAGAACGACAGATTTGTACCTTGTCAGCTCGGGGGTTTGAACTTGCAACCTTCCGGTTACTAGTCCAACTCTCTAACCTATGACAACATCTGGTATATTGTATGGAGGTCAATGAGAGAGTGACGAATTTGGTCAACAAAAACATGAATGGCTTATTTTCTACGTGAGGTTTATTTGATCGAATAGAAGTTTCATGTTGCTTAAGTTGTTGCGAGTGTACTGATATAAGTAGGACACACGACATCCCGGCAGGCAACTTTGAGAAAAAACACTATCGGAGTTGTCGTGAGATGGCCATTTCTCTCCACTGAATACAGGCAGTTGACTTCAACAACCCTCATCAAATATTTAAAAAAGGAATACAATAATGAGCTGTATCTACCAATCCAAAGAAAGGATAGGTGGGAGCTAGACAGCCCACTGTGCCGCTTTGTGGAGAACGACTCCCATTATTAGGGCAAGAGACATGTATCTTGTGTACGCATGATCTTTCCTGCAGAGTGAGAGGTCAGTGTGATGTCATTTTCTGGTGAACAACTACAAAATCGTACAAAAATACTAAACATTTAGTAACCTTTTTCTTCACTATTTAGTGACTGGCATTGTATGTTTGGACATTCAAACAAAGAAAAATAAGAAGTCAAAAGAACGCTAGGCTGTCCCCAGGAAGTGACAACACACTTTCTCACTATGATGGAAGTTCGGCTCTTTTTACTGACTGGGATCTTTTCATCTCGTTCATTCAAAAGAACAAATCTTTCAACTCATTTCATTTATTTGATTCAGTAATGCCCAGAGCAAGCAGGAGTTGATAATACATACTAGTTAACAATTAACTAAAAACCCTAAAGAATTATGATTCCACAAGCCTCTCGCGAGGGAGATTAGCACAATCTAGTTTGTGAACAGCAGCAGCCGCTAAAATGATTAGTTCTCGAGTTCAAGCTTGCTGAGCAGAGGCAGGCTGTATATGTTTTACAAACCTGTGTCCATTGATAACATACGGTAATCAATTCATTGCATTTATTAATTATCAGTTATTATCAGAAGATTTATTTTCCTGAGCACTTATGATAGACAGTTGGTGATCTCCGGAGCAGCTGAGCCGGAGGTATGCATATGAATCCGTCTGTATTCATTGCGGAAAGCATATCGAACGAACGACTCAAATTAACGAGTCACTCGGAAAAACGAATCATGACATTTGAGTCAGTGAAAAGTGTTGTTAAAAAATTGTGTTGACATTGTGCCAGTGCCTAGCCAGCTACATTAATGAATAATGGAGAAATAAATGCTAGCTAGATAGCAACCCAGGATTGTAAAGTTATTGCTTTGAGTCTGAAATGGGGAATCTAATTTAAATTGTTTAAATATGAATCTTTGTCAAATCTATTAAAGAAACAGCTAACTGCAAAATGTTCATGTCTCCTTATTTTTCCTGGTTTGCCTATTGTCTGCAAATGTTGTTACATTGTAACTACAAAGTAATGCACATGTCACTTCACTTTAAATTAAGTTTCTTGGTCCTGGATAAGTACATTGTAAATACATGTATATACCTTGTAACAACATTGTAATTACAGAGTTGGTTGTTAAATATTGTAAGTTCAATGTAATTTAAAGGGTTATACCTAATGTTCTCGTGTCTCCTAATTTCTTCTGGTTAGCCTGTTCTCTACAAAGACTGTTATATTGTAACCAAATAGTAATTGTAAAGATTATACCCTACTGGGTTTCACGTTACATTCAGTTGCTTGCTCCTGGGTAGGTACGCGATAATTACTAGTATCGACGCTACACTCGTCCGCATCCTATGACTCGCGGTGTCCCCTTTCCTCCCAGGCGGCTCGGCCCTCCCCTCCTGCTCCGTGGCTGAGTGACTCATTGCGAGTTTACAGAATAGGGCTGCGGGCAGCTGAGCGAAAATGGAGGAAAGCTAAACTTCCAGAGGACCTATCATCCTATCACTCACTCCTCTCTACTTTCTCATCCTCTGTATCCACTGCAAAAGCCACTTTATATCACTAAATTTGAAGCTTCTGCCTGTAACCCTAGGACGCTCTTTCTCACCTTCTCCCTCCTTAATCCTCCCCCCCTCCATCCCACCTCCCGCTCTACGGACGACTTTGTCAACCACTTTTTAAAGAAGGTTGACGACATCTGCTCTTCATTCACTCAGCGTATTGAGTCCACTTTTCCCACTCATACAGAACTACCCTACGCCCTGACCTCTTTCTTCTCTCTCCTGATAAAATCCTGTGACTAGTGAGGTTCGGCCGTCAGACAACCTTCCCGCTCGACCCTATTCCCTCTTCCCTTCTCAGGGTCCATCTCTGGAGACCTTCTCCCATTCCTAATTTCCCTCATCAACTCATCCGTGAACAATGGCTGCGTCCCCTCTGACTTCAAAATGTCGCTCCCTTCCCCAAGAAACCAGCATTCAACTCCTCTGATGTCAAAAACTACAGACCAGTATCCTTTCTTTATTTTCTTTCCAAAACACTGGACCGTGCTGTCTCTGACCAAATCTCTTTCTCTATCTCTCCCAGAATGATCTCCTTGACACTAACCAGTGTCCGTCTCATGACGGGTCAAATAACCGAGACTGCTCTTCTCTGTGTGACTGAGGCTCTCCGCACTGCCACATCTGACTCTCTCTTCTCTGTTCTCATCCTCCTTGACCTATACGCCGCCTTCGACACCCTGAACCATCAGATCCTCCTCTCCACCATCTCAGGCCTGGGAGTCTCAAGCTCTGCACATTCTTGGATTTCATCCTACCTGGCAGGCCTCTCCTACAGGTGACGTGGAGAGGATCTGTGTCTGCACCACATACTCTCACTACTGGTCTCCTCAAGGGCTTGGAACTAGGCCCTCTCCTCTTATCTCTCTACACCAAATCAATCAGCTCTGTCATATCCTCACATAGTCTCTCCTATGATTACTATGCGGATGACACTCAACTACTTTTCTCCTTCCCCCCTTCTGACACACAGGTTGTGACACAGATCTCTACTTGCCTGACAGATAACTCATCTTGGATGTCGGCCCACCACGTCAAGCTCAACATCGACAAGATGGAGCTGCTCTTCCTCCCTGGGAAGGTGTGCCTGCTCCAAGACCTCCCATCACGATTAACAACTCCACGGTGTGGAGTACAAAGAACCTTAGCGTGATTCTGGACAACACCCTCTCATTCTCTGTAAAAATCAAAGCATTGACTCGCTCCTGCAGATTCATGTTCTACAACAGCCGTAGATTACGACCCAACCTCACACAGAAAGTGGTGCAGGTCCCAATCCTGGCACTTGTCTTCTACCATCTGGACCAGTACAGCTCGCTGTTGGCTGTCTCCCCGCTTGTGCCATCAAACCCAAGCAATTTATCCAGAACGCTACAGGCCGCCTGGTGTTCAACCTTCCCAATTTCTCTTTCCATGTCAACCTGCTCCTCCGCACACTCAACTGGCTTCCAGTCGAAGCGTGCATCTACTACAAGAACATGGTACTTATGTAATGAGCAGCAAGAGTAACTGCCCCTCCCTACCTTCAGGCTATGCTCAAACCATACACCCCAACCCGAGCACTCCATTCTACTACCTCTGGTCACTTGGCCCTACCACCATTACGGGAGGGCAGCTCCTGCTCAGCCCAGTCCAAGCTCTTCTCTGTCTTGGCACCCCGAAGTTAGAACCATCTGCTTGAACAGCAGACTCACTGCCCATCTTCTGAACCCCAACCCACCCTTCACCCCGCCAGCATAGTGGTGACTGCATCATGTTATGAGTATTCTAGGGAGTTTTTTCTATGGTAAGACTCGAAAATTGCCGTCTAGTTATGTTCAACAACCAACTTGACAGAGCTTGAAGGATTGTGCAAATATTGTATCCAGGTTTGCAAAGATCTTAGAGACTTACCCAGAAAGACGCGCAACTGTAATTGCTGCCATATGTACATGTATTGACTCACGGGTGTGAACACTTACAGTACCAGTCAAAAGTTTGGACACACCTACGCATTCAAGGGTTTTTCTTTATTTTTACTATAACTTTGTCTCTATAGCTTTTGTATTACATATGCACTGCACACGTTAGGAAAAACCTTCCTAATATTGAAACACCTTTGAAATATTTAAATACTTTTTTTAATCTACAGTACCAGTCAAAAGTTGACACAATTATTCTTTATTTTTACTATTTTCTAGATTGTAGAATAATGAAAACATCAATACTAGGAAATAACACAAATGGAATCAAACAGGAACCAAAAAAGTGTTAAACAAAACTAAATATATTTTACATTTGAGATTCTTCAAAGTAGCCACCCTTTGCCTTGATGACAGCTTTGCACACTCTTGGCATTCTCTCATCCAGCTTCACCTGGAATGATTTTCAGTCCTGAAGGAGTTCCCAAATATGCTGAGCAGTTGTTGGCTGTTTTTCCTTCACTCTGCGGTCCAAGTCATCCCATACCATCTCAATTGGGTTGAGGTCGGGTGATTGTGGAGGCCTGATGCATCATTCCATCACTCTCCTTCTTGGTCAAATAGACCTTACACAGCCTGGAGGTGTGTTGGGTCATTGTCCTGTTGAAAAACTAAGCCCAAACCAGATGGGATGGCATATCGCTGCAGAATGCTGTGGTAGCCATGCTGGTTAAGGGTGCCTTGAATTGTAAATAAGTCACTGACGGTGTCAAAAGCAAGCACCCCACACTATCACACCTCCTCCTCCATGCTTTCATGGTGGGAACCACACATGCAGATATCATCCATTCACCAACTCTGCGTCTCACAAAGACACGGCGGTTGGAACCAAAAATCTCAAATTTTGATTCATCAGACCAAAGGTCAGATTTCCACCGGTCTAATGTCCGTTGCTCATGTTTCATGACCCAAGCAAGTCGCTTCTTCTTAATAGTGTTCTGTAGTAGTGGTTTCTTTGCAGCAATTTGACCATGAAGGCCTGATTCACACAGTCTTCTCTGAACAGATGATGTTGAGATGTGTTTGTTACTTGAACTCTGTGAAGCATTTATTTGGGCTGAAATTTCTGAAGCTGGTAAATAACAAACTTATCCTGTGCAGCAGAGTTAACTCTGGGTCTTCCTTTGCTGTGGCGGTCCTCATGAGAGCCAGTTTCATCATAGCGCTTGATGGTTTTCGCGACTGCACTTGAAACTTTCAAAGTTCTTGAAATGTTCTGCATTGACTGATCTTCATATCTTAAAGTAATGATGGACTGTAATGTCTCTTTGCTTATTTGAGCTGTGGTTGCCATAATGTGGGCTTGATATTTTACCAAATAGGGCTATCTTCTGTATACCACCCTTACCATGTCACAACACAACTGATTGGCTCAAATGCATTAAGAAGGAAATACATTTCACATATTAACATTTAAGAAGGCACACCTGTTAATTGAAATGTATTCCAGGTGACTACCTCATTGAGCTGGTTGAGAGAGTCTGCAAAGCTGTCATCAAAGCAAAGGGTGGCTAGTTTGAAGAACACTTTTTTGGGGTACTACATGATTATTTCATAGTAGAAAATAGTAAAACATTAATAAAAAAACCCTGGAATGAGTAGGTGTGTCTAAACTTCTGACTGGTACTGTATGTGAATTAGATTTGCAAATATGTCTAAAAACATGTTTTCAGTTTGTAATTATGGTGTATGTGTGTAGATGGGTGAGAAAAACAAATCTATTTAATTCATTTTGATTTCAGGCTGTAACAGAAAATGTGGAGTAAGTGAAGGGTATATATACTTTATGAAGGCTGTGATCAGAGCATCTGCTAAATGACAAAAAATGTAAAAAAGTACATCCTATGTAACTACATTGTTCTCACAGAGGAAATACACCGGTATTACGCGTGCGCAAACCGTGAACAGGACTACATTACACAGTAATTTTACCTGCTACACCAGAGAAGTAAACAGATTTGCACGTGGAAGCAAAATCTCTTCTGCAAAGAATCTATTATCTTTGGGTCCAATATAGTTAGCCTATTTGACTATATAATCATATATAACCACTATACAACCATATTTCTCAATACATAAAAAAGGAATTTGAGTAAAAATTTCACAACCATCTGCATTCAATGAATTAACCTTGTTCACTAATCAACAATTGAACAGTAGCTGGCTAGCTGTCTGTACTTTGCTGGTCAAATTTTTGTTCACATCAAATGATTTTGTTGACAAAACCAGAGAGGAAAAGGCAAAGCAAGAGGGTCCACTCCAATCAAAATCTATTCAAACGGGAATGCAGTGATAAGGGACTGTATGTTATTTATAATGAGGGACAACTGGAGAAAATTTGATTTCTCTGAAATGAAAAGAGATGGCCCTCCCTTTAGTAAAATGCATTTTTACCCAACCCTCACTGAATGCTTGAAAAAGACAAATAACTGAAACATAAAGTGGATAGCGGATAACAGGCCTACAGTTTACCCTCACTCCTAGGACAGACCAAAGCCTTAGATATGGAGCTGTTATTCGTTTTGTAAGCATTACATGGCAAAGTAGCCAGAAGGTTGGCTCCCACGCTGAGGTCTGTCCAACGCTGGTCCGACCAAGCTGACTCCACACTCCAAGACTGCTTCCATCACGTGGACTGGGACATGTTTCGTATTGCGTCAGACAACAACATTGACAAATACGCTGATTCGGTGTGCGAGTTCATTAGAACGTGCGTTGAAGATGTCGTTCCCATAGCAACGATTAAAACATTCCCTAACCAGAAACCGTGGATTGATGGCAGCATTCGCGTGAAACTGAAAGCGCGAACCACTGCTTTTAATCAGGGCAAGGTGTCTGGTAACATGACCGAATACAAACAGTGCAGCTATTCCCTCCGCAAGGCTATCAAACAAGCTAAGCGCCAGTACAGAGACAAAGTAGAATCTCAATTCAACGGCTCAGACACAAGAGGCATGTGGCAGGGTCTACAGTCAATCACGGACTACAGGAAGAAATCCAGCCCAGTCACAGACCAGGATGTCCTGCTCCCAGGCAGACTAAATAACTTTTTTGCCCGCTTTGAGGACAATACAGTGCCACTGACACGGCCTGCAACGAAAACATGCGGTCTCTCCTTCACTGCAGCCGAGGTGAGTAAGACATTTAAACGTGTTAACCCTCGCAAGGCTGCAGGCCCAGACGGCATCCCCAGCCGCGCCCTCAGAGCATGCGCAGACCAGCTGGCCGGTGTGTTTACGGACATATTCAATCAATCCCTATACCAGTCTGCTGTTCCCACATGCTTCAAGAGGGCCACCATTGTTCCTGTTCCAAAGAAAGCTAAGGTAACTGAGCTAAACGACTACCGCCCCGTAGCACGCACTTCCGTCATCATGAAGTGCTTTGAGAGACTAGTCAAGGACCATATCACCTCCACCCTACCTGACACCCTAGACCCACTCCAATTTGCTTACCGCCCAAATAGGTCCACAGACGATGCAATCTCAACCACACTGCACACTGCCCTAACCCATCTGGACAAGAGGAATACCTATGTGAGAATGCTGTTCATTGACTACAGCTCGGCATTCAACACCATAGTACCCTCCAAGCTCGTCATCAAGCTCGAGACCCTGGGTCTCAACCCCGCCCTGTGCAACTGGGTACTGGACTTCCTGACGGGCCGCCCCCAGGTGGTGAGGGTAGGCAACAACATCTCCTCCCCGCTGATCCTCAACACTGGGGCCCCACAAGGGTGCGTTCTGAGCCCTCTCCTGTACTCCCTGTTCACCCACGACTGCGTGGCCACGCACGCCTCCAACTCAATCATCAAGTTTGCGGACGACACAACAGTGGTAGGCTTGATTACCAACAACGACGAGACGGCCTACAGGGAGGAGGTGAGGGCCCTCGGAGTGTGGTGTCAGGAAAATAACCTCACACTCAACGTCAACAAAACTAAGGAGATGATTGTGGACTTCAGGAAACAGCAGAGGGAACACCCCCCTATCCACATCGATGGAACAGTAGTGGAGAGGGTAGCAAGTTTTAAGTTCCTCGGCATACACATCACAGACAAACTGAATCTGGGTTTGGCCGATGCCAGCAGAACGCTACCTGCCCCAGTGCATAGTGCCAACTGTAAAGTTTGGTGGATGAGGAATAATGGTCTGGGGCTGTTTTTCATGGTTCGGGCTTGGCCCATTAATTCCAGTGAAGGGAAATCTTAACGCTACAGCATACAAATCTGGACATTCTAGACAATTCTGTGTTTCCAATTTGAGACAACAGTTTGGGGTAGCCCCTTTTCCTGTTTCAGCATGAAAATGCCCACCTGCACAAAGTGAGGTCCATACAGAAATGGTTTGTCGAGATTGGTGTGGAAGAACTTAACTGGCCTGCACAAAGCCCTGACCTCAACCCCATCAAACACCTTCGGGATGAATAGGTAGACCGACTGCGAGCCATGCCTAATCGCCCAACATCAGTGCCCGACCTCACTAATGCTCGTGTGGCTGAATGGAAGCGAATCCCTGCAGCAATCTTCTAACATCTCGTGTTTCCAGAAGAGAATAGTAGAGGCTGTTACAGCAGCTAAGTGGAGACCAACTCCATATTAATGCCCATGATTTTGGAATGAGATGTGTATTTTGGTCATGTAGTGTATTTTCTTTAACAAAAGCCACAATACCCTCACATACCCCTTCAATTCATGCCCTGGCTTTAACTTACACACCAAGCTCTTCACTGACACTGATGTATTTAAGGAGTGCATGCAGTGACTGAAGGATTGCATGCAGTGACTGAAGGAATTGGCAGATAAAATCTATGGATAGTAGACTAATTTAGTCTGTCAAATAGGTAGATCTACCTCATTTATTTTATAGGAAGAAATAGGTTACAACACAAAGCCCTCTTGTTGTTGGTTGCCTAAAGTCAAATTTAAATTATACTTTTTAAATGGATTAGTTCTTCTCAAGTTAGCCTACTTTTAGCACCAGTCTCTGCTTCGTAGTAATGTTTGTAAATTACTGTCACGGCTTTCTTCCTGGGAAGGAGAGGCAGACCAAAACGCAGCGTGGTTGAAGTTCATGGTTCTTTAATAAGAAAACTCAAAACATGAACAAACTACAAAACAATAAACGTGAAAACCGTAACAGTCCTAACTGGTGCATAAAACACAAAGACAGGAAACAATCACCCACAAAATACCCAAAGAATATGGCTGCCTAAATATGGTTCCCAATCAGAGACAACGATAAACACCTGCCTCCGATTGAGAACCAATCCAGGCAACCATAGACTTACCTAGACACCTAAAAGAACACAACCTTAAATCTACAAAAACCCATAGACAAGACAAAAATCATAAATCACCCATGTCACACCCTGGCCTAACCAAAATAATAAAGAAAACAAAGATAACTAAGGCCAGGGCGTGACAATTACTTGAATATGGATTATTGTGAGGTCAATAACTCTGATAAATGGCTTAATTATAGGCAACAAAACATATTGTTTTTTATTTAAATAAATTCTAGCAATAGCAAGCTTACCTCTGGTCCACCTTTTCAACCTCACGCTCTCTCTCAGGCTGAACGGGACAGCAATAGGCCTAGTCCGCACACACATACAGTATATTGCTTTTTTTTATTTTTACAAATTGACTCTCCTCCCGAAGTGCCACCATACACAGCATAGTCATTGGTTAGGCAGCACAAAAGGGTTACATCAGCACGAACAGGGCAGGCTCATGATTGGAAACGCCTATCCATTTCAGTGTGTAATGCAGTGTATTCTAGTTTTATATACACCATCCCAGAAGTGCAAAAACTCGGGAAGTAAGTATATTTTCTTAGAAACATAACTTGGCCCTGTTCGCCGAGCATGCTCTTCGTATAGCCTAGGCTACAGTATAGGCCAGCCAACTGTTTTGTGCCAGGGACACCCCAGAGGTGTTTTCAACAGTCAGTCTGTTGCGATATTTGGATTTTATTGCAGGAAGAGAGGAGAAGCTGGTCTGACAAAAGTAGGTAGAATGAAAGGGGGTTAACGTCTTCACTGCCATCTCGCAGAGTTGCAGGTATTCTCCACAGCTGAACAGCCAAAATGTGGACAGGCACATCTCATTAAAACTAGAGAGCAGGCCTTTGTCACAGGACAGCTTCAATAATTGATCATTCAGAACAGGTGACAAGCGGAGTCTCTTCAGTGCTGGTGAATGGATTATGCATCTACTGCTTTCCTGAGCATGGATCAGATTGTGAGGAGAAGTAATCCTTTAATTTGAGCTAAATTCTGCTCAGATGTGACCCCATCAAAGTAGTGCACTGGGCCTTTACTAGTCCTGTATTAGCAGACCGATAAAGCCGTCTGTAAGTATGGAGCCTTCAGTAAACTCACGTCTGTGAAATTATAATGCAGCATTTTATTTGGTTGAGCATTTTTCTGTTAAAAAAATTGTTTGGTTTATAATTGAGATGTGGATGCTTTGTTTCTAAATGTCTGCACATTTTCGATGGCTTCACAGCATTGTTGCTGACACCAGTTTGACACATCACACAGATCGGTTTTGGCGGCCAGCTGTTATTACGCAAAATAATTACAATTTAGCAATTAACACTGGAGTGATAGATGTGCAGATGATGATGAGCAAGTAGAGATACTGGGGTGCAAAATAGCAACAACAACAAAAATAACAATGTGGGGTGAGGTAGATGGGTGTGCTATTTACAGATGGGCTGGGTACAGGTACAGTGATCGGCAAGCTGCTCTGACAGCTGATGCTTGAAGTTAGAGAGGGAGATATGAGTCTCCATTTTCAGTGATTTTTGCAATTCCTTCCAGTCATTGGCAGCAGAGAACTGGAAGGAAAGGTGGCCAAAGGAGGTGTTGGCTTTGGGGATGACCAGTGAAATATACCTGCTGGAGCGCGTGCTACATGTGGGCTATAGTGACCAGTGAGCTGAAATAAGGTGGAGCTTTACATAGCGAAGACTTATAGATGACCTGAAACCAGGGGGTTTGGAGGCTATTTTGTAAACGACATCACCGAAGTCAAGGATTGGTGGGATAGTCAGTTTTACGAGGGTATGTTTGGCAGCATGAGTGAAGGAGGCTTTGTTGCAAAATAGGAAGCTGATTCTAGATTTAATTTTGGATTGGAGATGCTTAATGTGAGTCTGGAAGGAGAGTTTACAGTCTAACCAGACACCTAGGTGTTTGTAGTTGTCCACATACTCTAAGTCAGAACCGTCCAGAGTAGTGATGCTAGTCGGGCTGGCGGGTGTGGGCAGCAATCGGTTGAAGAGCATGCATTTAGTTTTACTAGCATTTAAAAGCAGTTGGAGGCCAACTGTTGCTTCCATCAATGTAATTGTCTGCATCATTTCCAATCCCTCATATATTTTTGGTGTAAATACATACAGTTGAAGTCGGAAGTTTACATACACTTAGATTGGAGTAATTAAAACTCGTTTTTCAACCACTCCACAAATTTCTTGTTAACAAACTATAGTTTTTGCAAGTTGGTTAGGACATCTACTTTGGGCATAACACAAGTAATTTTTCCAACAATTGTTTACAGACAGATTATTTCACTTACAATTCACTATATCACAATTCCAGTGGGTCAGAAGTTTAAATACACTAAATTGACTGTGCCTTTAAACAGCTTGGAAAATTCCAGAAAATTCTGTCATGGCTTTAGAAGCTTCTGATAGGCTAATTGACATAATTTGAGTCAATTGGAGGTGTACCTGTAGATGTATTTCAAGGCCTACCCTCAGACTCAGTGCCCTTTTGCTTGACATCGCAGGGAAATCAAAAGGAAGCAGCCAAGACTTCCACAAAAATTGTAGACCTCCACAAGTCTGGTTCATCCTTGGGAGCAATTTCCAAACGCCTGAAGGTACCATGTTCATCTGTACAAACGATAGTACGCAAGCATAAACACAATGGGAAGATGCAGCCGTCATGCCGCTCAGGAAGGAGACGCGTTCTGTCTCCTAGAGATGAACGTTCTTTGGTGCGAAAAGTGTGATTCAATCCAAGAACAACAGCAAAGGACCTTGTAAAGATGCTGGAGGAGACAGGTACAAAGGTACAGTGGGGCAAAAAAGTATTTAGTCAGCCACCAATTGTGCAAGTTCTCCCACTTAAAAAGATGAGAGTGGCCTGTAATTTATCATAGGTACACTTCAACTATGACAGACAAAATGAGGAAAATGTTTTCCAGAAAATTACATTGTATGATTTTTTATTAATTTATTTGCTAATTATGGTGGAAAATAAGTATTTGGTCAATACCAAAAGTTTATCTCAATACTTTGTTATATAACCTTTGTTGGCAATGACATTTTCTGTAAGTCTTCACAAGGTTTTCACACACTGTTGCTGGTATTTTGGCCCATTCCTCCATGCAGATCTCCTCTAGAGCAGTGATGTTTTGGGGCTGTTGCTGGGCAACACGGACTTTCAACTCCCTCCAAATATTTTCTATGGGGTTGAGATCTGGAGACTGGCTAGGCCACTCCAGGACCTTGAAATGCTTCTTACGAAGCCACTCCTTGCCCGGGCGGTGTGTTTAGGATCATTGTCATGCTGAAAGACCCAGCCACGTTTCATCTTCAATGCCCTTGCTGATGGAAGGAGGTTTTCACTCAAAATCTCACAATACATGGCCCCATTCATTCTTTCCTTTACACGGATCAGTCGTCCTGGTCCCTTTGCAGAAAAACAGCTCCAAAGCATGATGTTTCCACCCCCATGCTTCACAGTAGGTATGGTGTTCTTTGGATGAAACTCAGCATTCGTTGTCCTCCAAACACGACGATTTGAGTTTTTACCAAAAAGTTATATTTTGGTTTCATCTGACCATATGATATTCTCCCAATCTTCTTCTGGATCATCCAAATGCTCTCTAGCAAACTTCAGACGGGACTGGACATGTATTGGCTTAAGCAGGGGGACACGTCTGGCACTGCAGGATTTGAGTCCCTGGCGGCGTAGTGTGTTACTGATGGTAGGCTTTGTTACTTTGGTCCCAGCTCTCTGCAGGTCATTCACTAGGTCCCCCCGTGTGGTTCTGGGATTTTTGCTCACCATTTTTGTGATCATTTTGACCCCACGGGGTGAGATCTTGCATGGAGCCCCAGATCGAGGGAGATTATCAGTGGTCTTGTATGTCTTCCATTTCCTAATAATTGCTCCCACAGTTGATTTCTTCAAACCAAGCTGCTTACCTATTGCAGATTCAGTCTTCCCAGCCTAGTGCAGGTCTACAATTTTGTTTCTGGTGTCCTTTGACAGCTCTTTGGTCTTGGCCATAGTGGAGTTTGGAGTGTGACTGTTTGAGGTTGTAGACAGGTGTCTTTTATACTGATAACAAGTTCAAACAAGTGCCATTTTAATACAGGTAACGAGTGGAGGACAAAAGAGCCTCTTAAAGAAGAAGTTACAGGTCTGTGAGAGCCAAAAATCTTGCTTGTTTGTAGGTGACCAAATACTTATTTTCCACCATAATTTGCAAATAAATTCATTAAAATTCCTACAATGTGATTTTCTGGATTTTTTCCCCCTCATTTTGTCTGTCATAGTTGAAGTGTACCTATGATGAAAATTACAAGCCTCTCTCATCTTTTTAAGTGGGAGACTTGCACAATTGGTGGCTGACTAAATACTTTTTTGCCCCACTGTAGGTTAATAAGCCATATCTGTTTATTGTCTATTAACATATTTAAAATAATCCATCTACCTTGATGATCTGTTTGGACAATTTGCACATTTGGATCAAAATGACTGTTAATTAATATCATCACCCCTTTCGAATATTCTTTGCCCATGGGAGAAATATATTTTGCCCCCCAGTCCTTTTTTCCACAAAACTTCTAAAAAACTTTTCTGTAAACAAAAGATATTATATTCCTTCTCTTTTAGCCAGGTAAATACTGATAATCATTTCTTATTATCTGCTAAGACATTACAATTACAACTGGCCATACTTATTTCCCCATTTACCATAATGTGACACAAGTTTCAATTATATTTATAAAAAGCAAGGCTCTTGATCCAGAAGGGAATTCTTTGCTGTTACCAATTGAAGCTTTATTTTGAAAGAATCGAACCACTTAGCTACATAGCTAACTAGCTACTAAATTAGCAAACCAAATGCAAATGTTGTGCATTTGGTTTGCTAATTTAGTAGCTAGTTAGCAGAGAATTTTAGCACATCAGACAGGTAACTTAATAGTTGTAAATTATTTAGTTGGCAAACATTTAGTTGTGAATTTCATACTGTAGCTAGATCACCTGGAGCGTGCTGCACAACGTGAGTGACTCACAAGACTCCAGTCTCTTATCGTTGTGGGCTTTTAAACAAACACTACATGACTAGAGAATACAAGTAAGCCTTACAATGAATAATTATGTGACAGGTGAAATGAAGAATGCGATCTTCTTTCTCTCTTAACATATTACAGAAGTTTACTGCAGGTATTTACTTAAAGGGATACTTTGTGATTTTGGCAATGAGGCGCTTTATCTACTTCCCCAAAGTCAGATGAACTCGTGGATACAGTTGTTATGTCTCTGTACCTAGTAAGTTAGAGGCAGCTAACTAGCATTTGCAGAATGACTGGAAGTCTATGAGCATCTGCTAGCATGCTAATAGATACCCATAGACTTCCAGTTTTTAGCACAATGACTGTGTAGTGGAAGAATTAGAGAAAGTGATAATCACGACTGGCAACGTGCTGGCACTGAGGCACAGCGTGATGACTCAATCCCGATTTATGACATTGTTTGTATGGCAGACCATCTGTGGGCTATCACAGGGACCAAACACACCTTATCTGTGTCAATTTGATGAGGAGACATTCTCAAGGAAGTACTGGGGTCACTGACGCCAGTAGTGGTGTGACGACTGATGAAAACTTGAATTAACAAAATTGGTATTACTGTGTGAATTAAATTCTCTTATTTGGTTTGTTTCAGGAGCTTATAAAGAGCTGCACTTTTTGATATGTTGTATTGCATTGTATGTTTTCTGGTTGATGTATTTTTAAAGTGACTGGATTGAAATTTTATGTTGGGTTGACTGGTTATCAGGCACATTCATGTTGTCTTGTCATAACATTCAAATGTAGTTATTTAGATTAGAAACTGGGTGTGTTGTTCTTGCCTTTTTTTACAATAGCAAAGTGTTAAGAAATGTTAATTCAGGTTTTCTCATATGAACCGGGACTCGGTAAAATCAATGAAATTGTTGCATGTTGTGTTGAATTTGTTTGTTTAGTATAGGTAATGCTAGTTAACATTGGCCCTCGAAACTACCTCTAACATTACAATGAGCCCGTCCTCCAATAGCTCCTCCCACCAGCCTCCACTGATATACAGTATCTCTGGCAAAACATATCTGGTGCTCCGTGGACAGATGTTACAGCATTCCATGCTTTTTCTTAGACAAAGCGTTCTTGTATTGTCGGTTGCGTCATCCATTTAGCTAACTTTGTCCTGTCCTGTCCTGTCAAATCAAAATATCTTCCAAGGAGGGTCAGGGGAGGGGTCTACTCTACAGCATCCTCTGCCTCAAAAGCTAATACAAGGTAGACCCTCATCTACAACTGCCGTGCCGTTCATCAGCTGGTTTGAATGTTTAAAAGCTTCCAAAAAGCATTAATACTATAGATATAAAAACCTACCTTTTATATTTTGAAGTAGGAAGACTACAGTTCCATTTATATATTTGTTTTCATACAGGTAGACCTACTACTATTGTATTGATGGAGCCTACTACTATTATTAATGTTTCTATTACATTTTCAAACTACGAAGCTGAGTGAAAAAGAGCGCCACCATTTGGTGGTATCCAAAAGAGGTTCCGGTTTAAGTTATATGTACAACTGTTCCAGCGCCCGTTAAAGGACATAAATAATGAGTAGGAGCCAGGGATACAATTTATTTAAACACTTTATTTCCATACACCGAACAGACACACATACACAGCAAAAAGGAAGAGGAGACTAGTGGTAGTGAATAGTGTATAGTGGTTCTCTAGGAAAAGAAGAGAGAATGTATCAGACACTGTACAACTGTTATAGCTACAAAGGCAGTAATAACAATGCAATTGCAATGTTACTGTAGTAATAGCAGGGCTAATAACTACATCGTTGTACAGTGACAAGCAATACAGTGGCTAATAGCTCACAATGAACAACAGGCTATATACAAATGAATAAACACAAGGTAGTAATTAAGCAGTAGTTAAACAGTACTAAAGGCCTATTACATACAGAGGCAGAATATACACATGAACCCCAACAAAGTCCACTTACAGGGTCAGTGAAGCACTAACACATGGTTGGGAAGTCCAGGGTGGAGGCTTGTCCTCGTAGGATGGGTCTTTTTTCACTGCAGATAGTCTGGGTAGCCATTTGACTAGATGTTCGTTCAGGAGTCTGATGGCTTGGGGTAGAAGCTGTTTAGAAGCCTCTTGGACCTAGACTTGGCACTCTGGTACCGCTTGCCGTGCGGTAGCAGAGAGAACAGTCTATGACTAGGGTGGCTGGAATCTTTGACAATTTTTAGGGCCTTCCTCTGACACCGCCTGGTGTAGAGGTCCTGGATGGCAGGCAGCTTAGCCCCAGTGATGTACTGGGCCGTTCGCACTACCCTCTGTAGTGGTTTGCGGTCGGAGGCCGAGAAGTTGCCATACCAGGCAGTGATGCAACCAGTGATCCAACCTTTTGAGGATCTGAGGACCCATGCCAAATCTTTTCAGATTCCTGAGGGGGACTAGGTTATGTCGTGACCTCTTCACGACTGTATTGGTGTACTTGGACCATGTTAGTTTGTTGGTGATGTGGACACCAAGGAACTTGAAGCTCTCAAACTGATCCACTGCAGCCCTGTCGATGAGAATGGGGGTGTGCTCGGTCCTCTTTTTCCTGTAGTCCACAATCATCTCCTTTGTCTTGATCACGTTGAGGGAGAGGTTGTTGTCCTGGCACCACAGGGCCAGGTCTCTGACCTCCTCCCTATAGGCTGTTTTGTCGTTGTTGGTGATCAGGCTTACCACTGTTGTGTCATCTGCAAATTGAATGATGGGGTAGGAGTCATGCCTGGCCGTGCAGTCATGAGTGAACAGGGAGTACAGGGGGGGACTGAACACGCTCCCCTGAGGGGCCCCTGTGTTGAGGATCAGTGTGGTGGATGTGTTGTTACCTACCCTTACCACCTGGGGGCGGCGCATCAGGAAGTCCAGGATCCAGTTGCAGGGGGAGGTGTTTAGTCCCAGGAACCTTAGCTTATTGATGAGCTTTGACGGCACTATGGTGTTGAACGCTGAGCTGTAGTCAATGAAGAGCATTCTCACATAGGTGTTCCTTTTGTCCGGGTGGGAAAGGGCAGTGTGGAGTGCAAATTGGAGTGGGTCTAGGTTTTCTGGGATGATGGTGTTGATGTGAGCCATGACCAGCGTTTCAAGGCACTTCATGGCTACAGACGTGAGTGCTACGGGTCGGTAGTCATTTAGGCAGTTTACCTTAGTGTTCTTGAGCACAGGGACTATGGTGGTCTGCTTAAAACATGTTTGTATTACAGACTCGGACAGGGAGAGGTTGAAAATGTCAGTGAAAACACCAGTTGGTCAGTGCATGCTCACAATACACGTCCTGGTAATCTGTCCTTCCCTGCGGCCTTGTGAATGTTGACCTGTTTAAAGGTCTTTACCACATCGTCTGCAGAGAGCGGGATCACACTGCCTTCTGGAACAGCTGTTGCTCTCATGCATGTTTCAGTGTTATTTGCCTCGAAGCGAGCATAGAAGTAGATTAGCTCGTCTGGCAGGCTTGTGTCACTGGGTAGCTCTTGGCTGTGCTTCCCTTTGTAGTCTGTAATGGTTTGCAAGCCCTGCCACATCTGACGAGCGTCAGAGCCGTTGTAGTACGATTCAATCTTAGCCCTGTATTGACATTTTGACTGTTTGATGGTTCATCGGAGAGCATAGTGGGATTTCTTATAAGCATCCGGTTTAGAGTCCTGCTCTTTGAAAGCGGCAGCTCTAGCTTTTATCTCAGTGCAGATGCTGCCTGTAATCAATGGCTTCTGGTTGGGGTATGTATGTATGGTCACTGTGGGGATGAAGTCATCAATGCACTTATTGATGAAGCCAATGACTGATGTGGTGTTCTCCTCAATGCCATTGGAGGAATCCTGGAACATATTCCAGTCTGTGCTAGCAAAACAGTCCTGTAGTTTAGCATCTGCTTCATTTTATTGATCTAGTCACTGGTGCTTCCTGCTTTAATTTTTGCTTGTAAGCAGGAATCAGGAGGATAGAATTATGGTCAGACTTGCCAAATGGAGGGCAAGGGAGAGCTTTGTATGAGTCTGTGTGTGGAGTATAGGTGGTCCAGAGTTATTTTTCCTCTGGTTGCACATTTCACATGCTGATAGAAATTTGGTAAAATGGATTTAAGTTTCCCTGCAGTAAAGTCCCTGGCTACTAGGAGCGCCACCTCTGGGTGAGTGTTTTCTTGTTTGCTTATGCCGGAACACAGCTCATTCAATGCTGTCTTAGTGCCAGCCTCTGACTGTGGTGGTGTGTGAACATACAGATGAAATATCTCTCGGTAGGCTGTGTGGTCTACAGCTTATCATGAGATACTCGACCTCAGGCGAGCAATAGCTCGAGACTTCCTTAGATACCGTGTACAAGCTGTCGTTTACAAAAATACATAGACTGCCTCCCCTTGTCTTACCAGATGCCGCTGTTCTATCCTGCCGGTACATCGTATAACCAGCCAGCTGTATGTTAATGTTGTCGTCATTCAGCCACGACTCCATGAAGCATAAGATGTTACAGTTTTTAATGTCTCATTGGTAGTTTAATCTTCCGCGTCACTAGTCAATTTTAATGTCCAAAGGTTGCACATTTGCTAGCGGAATGTAGTGGCACCTTTTAGTTACATGTAACAATGGTCAGATTTTGTTTTGAGTTATTAACAGGGTAATTCACAGTTTACTTTCAAATGTGTAATTATAAAACATTAGTTACTTAGTGGAACAAGAAAATGTGTAATAACATCAGTAATTACACATGTGTAATTACACTTTCCTTGTTCCGATTGTGTATTAACTGAAAGTGCTTCAACCTTCAACACCTATAAGTACTATGTTACTGCAGTTATTACTGTGTAGTTGCATAGTAATAAGGTCAACACAATGTAAAGTGTTACCCAAATGTTAATGGTTGTGAAAGAAAACGATAAAATACAGTATGACAAAAAGTTATCACCTCATTTACACACAACACTGTATTCAGCCTAACCATGTTTAAATATGAATGAAAACCACAAAGGTTGGCTTTTGAACAATGCATGAAGACATGAACCAGACCCCATAGAGACTAATCATAGAGACACAGTATCGTATTGACCTTTTCTAATGCCAAACCTCCCTAATAGAGTAGCGGTGCTTTTTCTACATTCAGTGTGGCATTTTCTGTTGGTACTCAACCCTAAATGCCATATGCCAAGCTCTACTGGTTCTCACCCTCGGTATGGATTCTGCCGCTTCTAGTTTAACCTTGGGCCAAGAACACAGGGCCGGATTGGCCTCACACTGGGCCACAGGGCTGTGCTGCGAGAGGCACACATAAACCAGGAGGAGGGATCGCTTAGGTGTCCACTGTTATCTAATTATCACTGTCAAAATAAATTGTACTCTATTCCCTTTATAGGGCTCTACTTTTGACTGAGGCCCGTAGGGCTTTGGTAAAAAGTAGTGCACCTTATTGGGAAAGGGGTGTAAATTGGGATGCATCCAGGATCTGGGGAAAAAACAGACATCTATTTGGTGGGGAGTTTTAGTCTTAATTGCTGCAGGAAAGGGACACTTTTTGGATGGATCTTACTGTACATTGAAATAATATTTTGTCATCTTGATATACGTTTTAAATTATAATGATAAAATAATAGGTTTTGTGTTTTACACTGTAAATAAGTAAAGTACAAATATCTAAGTGTGCTTTCTAAAAGCTCAAGAAGAATGTTGATTTGTCTTACTCCCGAAACACAGATTTTGGTTTTGATTGTATGAAGACTAGAGATATAGTCAATATCCTTTTCTCAGACTCGTCAGAGCTACAGTATCTTGGAGTAAGGACATTTTTTCATTCCACCTATTGAGCTAGCTAGGTGGGTGGCAGCAGACAATGTAATATACATCATCTCAGATTAAGGCTACTACTTACCTTAGGGTAGGGGTATTGCTTTCCCTTGGGGTATGAAGACCCAGTGAAGCGAGGAAGAGCCATATTTGGCACCAGAGTGTCATTGAGAACCAGAAAGGCCAATCTCTCTCCATCGGGCGACCACCAGTGGGCCACATGGGACTGGAGAATCTCCTCTGTAGAAAGACATAAGGAATACATAAATACATTATAGATCTCTATACATGTTTTTATTTCCCAACGATATGGCCACATATGGTTGTATAATATGTTACAGTACATGGACATTTACTGTGAGAATGGATTTTTAGATAATAGTTGATATTAACATATTTCCTTAAGCTCAGTCTAACTTTTCATATGTACTGTTTCATATAAGAAGGACATATATCCAGAGTGTATTCAAAAATACAGCAGCACTAAATCATTTCAGCGACTCAAGTATGATGTTCGCAAGCATGATGTTCGAGTGCAGTTAACGGTACTCAAGGGTCTGTGATAACGTAAGGTCACACAATTCAGATGTTAATTAGGTCTGATTAAGAGGCATTTGCATATCTCAAAATAGATGATCAGAGAGAGAGAGAGAGAGAGAGAGAGAGAGAGAGAGAGAGAGACTAATGAATAATAGGTTGTCATAGAGACTGTCATATTACCATGAAAATCACATAGTTTGTGCAGGAAAAAAGTGTAGTTCATAAACATAAAAGAATATCAATTGTTTTCCCAGAGGTATAGGATAGGTATAGGATATTTTCCCATAGGAAACCAATAAGTAACACACCGTATCAGATGAAGCTTTGAACTAAAATAGGCTAAGGGCCAAGTTTACTTTTCACCTTCAAATGGGTATTAAAACACTGATGAAATAACAAAAAGGCCAAATAAAGGTCAAGAGAAAGAAAAAAACTAAGGTAAACGGTAAATAAACACGATCTCATGTTTTGCGTTTGCTTTTAGTGTTTTACATATTTGGGGGGCAAGAACAGGTGCAAACTTGGCCCTAAATGTCCATTTAAAGGCAAAAAAAACCCCACACAACATAGAATAACAATGATAATTTCTAACACAAAGGTACATGGAATAATGAACAAACAATATATGCAATTGCACAGTTAAAGAGACTGCTTGCAGAAATCAGTGTATAATTGTGTTTCTCCTGAGCAGTGTTGGGAGTAACGCGTTACATAATCAAATTACTTTTATGAGTAACTGAGTAAAGTAACACGTTAAATTGGGTATTGTTATTACAGTTACTTTGTCAGACAACGCTTGCGTTACTTTCAGAGTCATATCTCTACCGGCTGTGTGTTTCCATGATCCGAACTCGATTAATTTCCTCATTTAGAGAGAGCGGAGAAAGGCTGTTTGGAGGAATGTCAAAACAGCTACTGTCCATAGAAATGTATAGAGGGAGCACCTCTGATCTTTGCCATTGAATACTTCTGTGACAGCAAAGCCCATCGAGGGCTATCCCTGGCAAGTGTGCCCTATTTACAGTACATCTTAATGGGTCCATATACATGCGGTCTATAACCAGAACTGTTGGCTCAAGAGAAAAATTTTAATTGAAAAGATAGGAAATCTGTACAGATGTTTGGCTTACCATATATGTGGCTAATTAAGCAGCCCATATATAGCACAGCACCTGTAGACTAGCACAGGAAAGCAGCGCCACTGATGAAAGGAGAAACTAGTGATATAACCTGAGTTAGTAAGTAGCCTTTGGTAGAGCGGAGAGATTGAGTTTTTTTCATGAAAGTAACGCAAAGTTTTAAAACTAGTAATTTAATGTGTTACTTTCCTCACAAAGTAATACTGTAAAGTATTGTAAAGTAAAGCGTTAATATATTTTCAAGTAATAATCCCAACACTCCCGAGTAACATGATGAAATGTCTTTCTCCTAAACTTAATAAACTCTTCCCTATTCAAATCTGCTATTTGTTCACAATCATATTAAATACTTTAAAAAAAAAAAGGTATTTGGCACTAATTTAGAATTGAATTAATCTACCTATTGTGCAGCTGAAGAGAAATTGGAAAATGTATTCGAAGGTGCAGTTTGACTCCCCCACTTTGACTAATTTGACATCATCAGAAAAACATGAGATGTTGGAATAGCTGAAAATCACTCCACTGTGTTTACACAGTCACAAATATCTTGAGTTACATGAAATACTATTGACAATACTGTAGCTATGGTGAACTTTTAATTAGGTGTTTATGCGGATTTTAGAATTTTTGCATGAAATCTGTCGCCAGTTGGATGGAAACCGAGCTATAGTAACCAATTTTCAACATATACAAACCTTATATAAAATATGTTGAATTTGTACCTTTGAAACAACGCCAGATCTTCAACGTTATATCCACTATAAGAAAAAAAGCTATAGGCTGGGCAGCACCTCCTACTGGAAACTTGATCTATCTAAAGCAATTTAATTGGTCTCCCATCCAGGGTTTTAATCAAGCCCAGCTTTGATATGTCACTGACTACTACCAATGTGCAGTCGTGAGAATTAATATTGAGAGATCTCTTAATAACTAAATATATTCACTGTTGCTATCGAAGTCATTCCAAAGGGTAGGTTTAACAGAAGACATTAAATATAACCATAACCAAATATAACCATACATCAGTTAAATATCAATTATACTATTTAGCATTTGCAAAGACATCAACAGCTGTTGTTTCAATTCAACCCAGGGTTCAACAAAACATAGACAATACATACTGCTGAAGTCGGAAGTTTACATACACTTAGGTTGGAGTCATTAAAACTAGTTTTTCAACCACTCCACAAATTTCTTGTTAAGAAACTATAGTTTTGGCAAGTCGGTTAGGACATCTACTTTGTGCATGACACAAGTAATTTTTCCAACAATTGTTTACAGACAGATAATGTCTCTTTTAATTCAATGTAACCTCCAAACGAGCTTCAATGCCATACAACACTCCTTCCGTGGCCTCCAACTGCTCTTAAACGCTAGTAAAACCAAATGCATGCTTTTCAACCGTTCGCTGCCTGCTCCCGCACGCCCGACTAGCATCACCACCCTGGATGGTTCCGACCTAGAATATGTGGACATCCATAACTACCTAGGTGTCTGGCTAGACTGTAAACTCTCCTTCCAGACTCATATCAAACATCTCCAAATCTTGAGTCGGCTTTCTATTCCGCAACAAAGCCTCCTTCACTCACGCCGCCAAACTTACCCTGGTAAAACTGACTCTCCTACCGATCCTCGACTTCGGCGATGTCATCTACAAAATAGCTTCAAATACTCTACTCAGCAAACTGGATGCAGTATATCACAGTGCCATCCGTTTTGTTACTAAAGCACCTTATACCATCCACCACTGCGACCTGTATGCTCTAGTCGGCTGGCCCTCGCAACAAATTCGTCGCCAGAACCACTGGCTCCAGGTCATCTACAAGTCCATGCTAGGTAAAGCTCCGCCTTATCTCAGTTCACTGGTCACGATGGCAACACCCACCCGTAGCACGTGCTCCAGCAGGTGGATCTCACTGATCATCCCTAAAGCCAACACCTAATTTGGCCGCCTTTCGTTCCAGTTCTCTGCTGCCTGTGACTGGAACGAATTGCAAAAATTGCTGAAGTTGGAGACTTTTATCTCACACACCAACTTCAAACATCTACTATCTGAGCGGCTAACCGATCACTGCAGCTGTACATAGTCTATCGGTAAATAGTCCACCCAATTTTACCTACCTCATCCCCATACTATTTATATTTATTTACTTTTTTGCTCTTTTGCACACCAATATCTCTACCTGTACATGACCATCTGATCATTTATCACTCCAGTGTTAATCTGCAAAATTGTAATTATCCGCCTACCTCCTCATGCCTTTTGCACACAATGTATATAGACTCTCTTTTTTTCTACTGTATTATTGACTTGTTAATTGTTTACTCCATGTGTAACTCTGTTGTCTTTTCACACTGCTATGCTTTATCTTGGCCAGGTCGCAGTTGCAAATGAGAACTTGTTCTCAACTAGCCTACCTGGTTAAATAAAGGTAAAATAAAAAATAAAAAATAAAATAAAATAAATTATCACAATTCCAGGAGTCAGAAGTTTACGTACACTAAGTTGACTGTGTCTTTTAACAGCTTTAGAAGCTTTTGACAGGCTAATTGACATAATTTGAGTCAATTGGAGGTGTAACTGTAACGGTTTTCTAGGTGTGAAGGAGAGTCGGACCAAAATGCAGCGTGTAGATTGCGATCCATGTTTTAATGAACAAACGTAAAACACGAATCAAAATACAAACACTACAAAATAATAAACGTAATGAAAACCGAAACAGCCTAAACTGGTGCAAACTAACACTAAGGACAATCACCCACAAACACACAGTGAAACCCAGGCTACCTAAATATGGTTCCCAATCAGAGACAATAACTAACACCTGCCTCTGATTGAGAACCATATCAGGCCAGACATAGAAATAGACAAACAAGACATCCAACATAGAATGCCCACCCAGTTCACGTCCTGACCAACACTAAAACAAGGAAAACACACACGAACGATGGTCAGAACGTGACAGTACCCCCCCTCCAAGGTGCGGACTCCGGACGCACAACTTAAACCTATGGGGGAGGGTGTGGGTGGGCATCTGTCCGCGGTGGCGGCTCTGGCGCTGGACGTGGACCCCACTCCATAACAGTTTTAGTCCACCTCCTTAGCGTCCCTAGATAGGTTACCCTCCTTAAAGACCGCTCGGGACAGAGGGGCAGCTCGGGACAGAGGTAGCTCAGGACTGATGGGTAGCTCAGCACTGAGAGGAAGCTCAGCACTGAGAGGAAGCTCAGCACTGAGAGGAAGCTCAGGCAGGTGGTTGGATCCGGCAGATCCTGGCTGGCTGGCGGTTCTGGAAGATCCTGGCTGACTGGCGGATCCGGAAGAGTCTGGTCGACTGGCGGATCTGGAAGAGTCTGGTCGACTGGCGGATCTGGAAGAGTCTGGTCGACTGGCGGATCTGGAAGAGTCTGGTCGACTGGCGGATCTGGAAGAGTCTGGTCGACTGGCGGATCTGGAAGAGTCTGGTCGACTGGCGGATCTGGAAGAGTCTGGTCGACTGGCGGATCTGGAAGAGTCTGGTCGACTGGCGGATCTGGAAGAGTCTGGTCGACTGGCGGATCTGGAAGAGTCTGGTCGACTGGCTGCTCTGGCTGCTCCATGCTGACTGGCTGCTCCATGATGACTGGCAGCTCTGGCTGCTCCATGCTGACTGGCTGCTCCATGCTGACTGGCTGCTCTGGCTGCTCCATGCTGACTGGCTGCTCCATGCTGACTGGCGGCCCTGGCTGCTCCATGCTGACTGGCGGCCCTGGCTGCTCCATGCTGACTGGCGGCCCTGACTGCTCCATGCTGACTGGCGGCCCTGACTGCTCCATGCTGACTGGCGGCCCTGGCTGCTCCATACTGACTGGCGGCCCTGGCTGCTCCATGCTAACTGGCAGCTCTGGCGGCTCCTTGCAGACTGGCAGCTCTGGCGGCTCCTTGCAGACTGGCAGCTTTGGCGGCATCCTGCAGAAAGGCAGCTCTGGCGGCTCCTTGCAGACTGGCAGCTCCTTGCAGACTGGCAGCTCTTTGCAGACTGGCAGCTCTATGCAGACTGGCAGCTCCTTGCAGACTGGCAGCTCCTTGCAGACTGGCAGCTCCCTGCAGACTGGCAGCTCTATGCAGACTGGCAGCTCCTTGCAGACTGGCAGCTCCATGCAGACTGGCAGCTCTATGCAGACTGGCAGTTCTGAACAGGCGGGAGACTCCGGCAGCGCTGTAGAGAAGGAAGGCTCTAACAGCGCTAAACAGGCGGGAGACTCCGACAGCGCTGGAGAGGAGGAAGGCTCTGGCAGCGCTGGACAGGCGAGGCGCACTGTAGGCCTAATGCGTGGTGCTGGCACTGGTGGTACTGGGCCGAGGACACGCACAGGAAGCCTGGTGCGGGGAGCTGCTACCGGAGGGCTGGGGTGTGGAGGTGGTACTGGAAAAACCGGACCGTGCAGGCGCACTGGAGCTCTTGAGCACCGAGCCTGCCCAACCTTACCTGGTTGAATGCTCACGGTCGCCCTGCCAGTGCGGCGAGGTGGAATAGCCCGCACTGGGCTATGCAGGCGAACCGGAGACACCGAGCGCAAGGCTGGTGCCATGTAAGCCGGCCCAAGGAGACGCACTGGGGACCAGCTGCGTAGAGCCGGCTTCATGGCATTAGGCTCCACGCTCAATCTAGCCCGGCCGACACGCGGAGCTGGAATATACCGCACCGGGCTATGCACCCGCACTGGAGACACCGTGCGCACCACTGCATAACACGGTGCCTGTCCGGTCTCTCTAGCCCCCCGGTAAGCACAGGGAGTCTGCCCAGGTCTCCTACCTGGCGTAGCCATACTCCCTGTTAGCCCCCCCCCCAAGAAATTTTTGGGGCTGCCTCTCAGGCTTCCATCCGCTACGTCGTGCTACCTCCTCATATCTGCGCCTCTCAGCTTTCGCCGCCTCCAGTTCTTCTTTGGGGCGGCGATATTCTCCTGGCTGAGCCCAGGGTCCTCTTCCTTCTAATTCGTCCTCCTATGTCCATACCTCCTCTTTGGGCTGCTCCTGTTGCCTCTTCTCCTGCTGCACCTTTGGGCGGCTACACTCCCCTGGTTTAGCCCAGGGTCCTCTCCCGTCGAGGATTTCCTCCCATGTCCAGAAATCCTTATTGCGCGTCTCCTCGCGCTGCTCCTGCCTGTTGACACGCTGCTTGGTCCTTTTGTGGTGGGTGATTCTGTAACGGTTTTCTAGGTGTGAAGGAGAGTCGGACCAAAATGCAGCGTGTAGATTGCGATCCATGTTTTAATGAACAAACGTGAAACACGAATCAAAATACAAACACTACAAAATAATAAACGTAATGAAAACCGAAACAGCCTAAACTGGTGCAAACTAACACTAAGGACAATCACCCACAAACACACAGTGAAACCCAGGCTACCTAAATATGGTTCCCAATCAGAGACAATAACTAACACCTGCCTCTGATTGAGAACCATATCAGGCCAGACATAGAAATAGACAAACAAGACATCCAACATAGAATGCCCACCCAGTTCACGTCCTGACCAACACTAAAACAAGGAAAACACACACGAACGATGGTCAGAACGTGACAGTAACTGTGGAAGTATTTCAAGGCCTACCTTCAAACTCAGTGCCTCTTTGCTTGACATCATGGGAAAATCAAAAGAAATCAGCCAAGAAATGTAGACCTCCACAAGTCTGGTTCATCCTTGGGAGCAATTTCGAAACGTCTGAAGGTACCACCTTCATCTGTACAAACAATAGTACGCAAGCATAAACACCATGGGACCACACAGCCGTCATACCACTCAGGGAGGAGACGCGTTCTCTCCTAGAGATGAATGTATTTTGTTTCGAAAAGTGCAAATCAATCCCAGAACAACAGCAAAGGACCTTGTGAAGATGTTGGAGGAAAGAGGCACAAAAGTGTCTATATCCAAAATAAAACTTGTGCTATATCGACATAACCTGAAAGGCCGCTCAGCAAGGAAGAAGTCACTGCTCCAAAACCGCCATAAATAAACAGACTACAGTTTGCAACTGCACATGGGAATAAAGATGGTACTTTTTGGAGAAATGTCCTCTGGTCTGATGAAACAAAAATAGAACTGCTTGACCATAATGACCTTTGTTATGTTTGGAGGAAAAAGGGGGAGGCTTGCAAGCAGAAGAGCACCATCCCAACCGTGAAGCACAGGGGTGGCAGCATCACATTGTGGGGGTGCTTTGCTGCAGGAGGGACTGGTGCACTACACAAAATAGATGGCATCATGAGGTGGGAAAATGATGTGGATATATTGAAGCAGTATCTCAAGACATCAGTCAGGAAGTTAAAGCTTGGTCGCAAATAGGTCTTCCAAATGGACAATGACCCCAAGCATACTTCCAAAGTTGTGGCAAAATGGCTTAAGGACAACAAAGTCACGGTATTGGAGTGGCCATCACAAAGCCCTGACCTCAATCCCATAGAACAATGTGGGCTGAACTGAAAAGGCGTGTGTGAGCAAGGAGGCCTACAAACCTGACTCAGTTACACCAGCTCTGTCAGGAGGAATGGGCCAAAATTCACCCAACTTATTGTGGGGAAGCTAGTGAAAGGCTACCCGAAACGTTTGACCCAAGTTAAACAATTTAATGGCAATGCTACCAAATACTAATTGAGTGTATGTAAACTTCTGACCCACTGGGAATGCGATGAAAGAAATAAAAGCTGAAATAAATAATTCTCTCTACTATTGTTCTGACATTTCACATTCTTAAGACAAAGTGGTGATCCTAACTGACTTAAGAAACGTAATTTTTGCTCGTATTAAATGTCAGAAATTGTGAAAAACAGAGTTTAAATGTAGTTGGCTGAGGTGTATGTCAACTTCCCATGTAGACCTAGGGTTTCAAGCTTTGTTTGATTTCAAATGTAATCTTCAAGTGAATCATGAATATGTTGGATTCATGTCTCCATCTCAACCAAACATCTAATTTACAGAATAAGACAAAATAATATCAAACATTTAAAGTGCATTTTGAATTTGATTAGATTAGATTTATTCCTATTCCTTAACACCTTTTTTGGTTGGGATATGAAATATTAATTTGTAGACAAACTGGATATTGAATTGTGTTTGATTGCCAACACAACCAAATATCAGCATATGAAGTAGATGTATTTTCTGCTTGGTTAGTTACATTTTGTCCTCAAATTAATCATTGATATGTTGGATTCAAGTTTCAATCTCAACCAAATTAAATCTAACTTTAAATGCACTTAGAATAAAGTTTTATTTGAATTAGTCCTATTCTTCAACTTAGATTTTTGGTTGAGATGTAGATGTGAATCAAACATATCAATTATTAATATGCAGCCAAATTGGAATTAGAGCCAGACTAAGTCAGTGGCAAAAAATATACATCTCCTTCAAATATTGATATTTGGATGTGTTGGCAACCAAACACAATTACATATATATTTTGCAATACAGCAAATAGCCTAATAACCTGTCGACAACTTTGGTGAACACCTGCCACATTTCTAAAAGGACTTTAGCTTTACAGTCTATTTAAGTAAATGGTAATACCCACCTTCGTACAGCCAGTCAGCAATCCCATTGAAGATGACCCCTTCCTTTCCAGAAGATGTCAGTCTGAGGGAGTTGCTCTTCACATCTGATTGGTAGTAAATATTGTTCTCAAATATGTAGATCTGTGTGCACAAGGACACACAAGGAGATCAGGAAAGTCATCACTGAAATATCACATTCCATCTTCAACAGTCCCAACGTGACTGACACCAGTGAGTTTTGGACTTCTAACCCGTTTTGAACATTGTGTTGGAGCTACAGATTTCTGGATTTTTTGGATTTGTCCATTTCCTCTGCATCCGTTGATGCCGACCATTAGTCTGTGTGATTAACGGGGGGCTGAGCTAGAGCATTGTTTGTGAAACGCGTCTTCTCCCAAAAACAAATGTCTGTAAAGTTTGAACGGTTTGAGCTACAAAATGTGAAAAGCTGAGACACAAGCCACACAAGAGTCGTTAGGAGGTAAGAGGTTCTTCTCCATAGGTCATAGGAAATCCCAGAATATAGTGTTTTTTTAATACTGTAATAAGCTCACATAGTTCCTGTCACAAACTCCAAACTCCACAAAGTTGTCACTGACCAGTTGGATATTCATTTCTTACTGCAAAAATAATTTCTGTACTTACAGCATTCTTATAAATATATATATATTTTTTAAATCAGGATTTTGCTTGGTGGACCTTTTTTTTCAATTGGAATTTGTCAATAAAATTCATAAATGGAACTGTTTATGTCAAATAGTGTTCAACTTTAAGCCCTGGTTGTCCTGAAAATAACATGTTACACTATGCGAGGCTAAATATGAGGGCAGAGCAAGCCGATCAATAAAAGTAGTGAATTTCATATTTTTCAGCGTGGGATTTCCTGAGACTGATAGATCTGTGGGCACAAAGACACACAAGGAGATCAGAAATGTAATCACTGACATGAGTGGCTCCCGAGTGATGCAGCAGTCTAAGGCACTGCATCTCAGTGCTAGAGGTTTCACTACAGACCTTGGTTCGATCCCGGGCTGGATCACAACTGGCCATGATTGGGAGTCCCATAGGGCGGCACACAATTGGTTAGGGGAGGGTTTGGCGGGCATAGGCTGTCATTGTAAAATAAGAATTTGTTCTTAACTGACTTGACTAGTTAAATAGGTTAAATAAATACGGTTAAATAAATTTCACATTTCATTTAACATTTCAATTTGGCATTTCCTCTACAGGTCTGAAATGTGAAAGTCAATCAAATATCAACTTTTGACACATTTTGAACACAGAGAGAGAAAGACGAAAATTGTATATCCAGACCTCTATAATGTCACAGGATAAATACAAGGCCTAGGAAACATCCTTTTCAACATACCCAATATATATATATATATATTGAAATTCACGAAAAGGGGGAAATAATAACACATTTTCAATTCAGGTCTTATTCAAATCTCATTCCCTGAATGGATGTGGTTGAAGAGCCCTGGAATCACCATGTCCAGAGAAATTCTAGAAACATAATGTCCGATTCCATTAACAACCTAAATGATCTGTGTTGAAATGATCAACCAACTCCTTATCCTCAAATATATTTTTTCCCCAGAACCAACAAACGTTTCCAGGTCAACCAGCAGCCTGCATCAACCAGACTTACATAAAGCACCGTTATGTAGTCACTCGGTCACGGAGCTGAGCTGAGCTGACCTGTCTCAGGCTCTGCAAGCCCTGCTGTTATATCAAAGGCATTGAGTAGAGGCAGCCTGCCTAAATCGCTCCAGAAGGCAGTGTGTGTGGTATAGGATTCAGCTAAAAGAGCTGCTTTAAAACAGAAATGTCTTGAACCGTTTCAACATCAATGTACCATCAATGTACATCGATGAATACATGGATACGGTGACTGAGTTCATCAGGAAGTATATAGGAGATGTTGTACCCACTGTGACTATTAAAACCTACCCAAACCAGAAAATGTGGATAGATGGCAGCATTTGCGCAGAACTGAAAGCGCAAACCACCGCATTTAACCACGGCAAGGTGACTAGGAATATGGCAGAATACAAATAGTGTAGTTATTCTCTCCGTAAGGCAATAAAACAGGCAAGTAAAGAGACAAACTGGAGTTGCAATTCAACGGCTCAGACACAAGACGTATGTGGCAGGGTCTACAGACAATCACGGACTACAAATGGAAAACCAGCCACGTTGCGGAAACTGACGTCTTGTTCCCGGAAAAGCTAAACACCTTCTTCGCCTGCTTTGAGCATAACACAGTGCCACCGACATGACCCACTACCAAGGACTATGAGCTTTCCTTCTCCGTGGCCAACGTGAGTAAGACATTTAAGCGTGTTAACCCTCGCAAGGCTGCCGGCCCAGATGGCATCCCTAGCCGCGTCCTCAGAGCATGCGCAGACCAGCTGGCTGGAGTGTTTACAGACATATTCAATCTCTCCCTATCCCAGACTGCTGACCCCACCTGCTTCAAGATGTCCACCATTGTCCCTGTACCCAAGAAAGCAAAGGTAACTGAACTGAATGACTATTGCCCGTAGCAATCACTTTTGTCATCATGAAGTGCTTTGAGAGGCTAATTAAGGATGAAATCACCTCTACCTTACCTGACATCCTAGACCCACTTCAATTTGCTTACCGCCCCAATAGATCCACAGATGATGGAATCGCCATCGCACTGCACACTGCCCTATCCCATCTGGACAAGAGGAATACCTATGTAAGAATGCTGTTCATTGACTATAGCTCAACACTATAGTCCAAGCTCAACATTAAGCTTGGGGCCCTGGGTCTGAACCCCGTCCTGTGCAACTGGGTCCTGGACTTCTGACGGGCTGCCCCCAGGTGGTGACGTTAGGAAACAACACCTCCACTTCGCTGATTGTCAACACAGGGGCCCCACAAGGGGGCGTGCTCAGCCTCCTCCTGTACTCCCTGTTCACCCATGACTGCGAGACCACGCACGCCTTCAACTCAATCATCAAGTTTGCAGACGACACAACAGTAGTAGGCTTGATTACCAACAATGACGAGACAGGCTACAGAGAGGAGGTGAGGGCCCTGGGAGAGTGGTGCCAGGAAAATAACCTTTCACTCAACGTCAACAAAACAAAGGAGCTGATCGTGAACTGGAAATGGCAGAGGGACCACGCCCCTATCCACGTCAACAGAACTGCAGTGGAGAAGTTGGAAAGCTTCAAGTTCTTCGTCGTACACACCACTGACAAACTGAAATGGTCCACCCTCAAGTCCCTCAGACTGTTAAATAGCCATCACTAGCCGGCTTCCACCCGGTTACGCAACTCTGCACCTTAGAGGCTGCTGCCCTATATACATAGACTTGGAATCACTGGCAACTTTAATAATGGAACACTAGTCAAATTAACAACGTTTAAATAATGTTAACATACTGCTTTACTCATCTCATATGTATATACTTTATTCTATTCTAATGTATTTTGCTACTTCGACATCGCTCAAGCTAATATTGATATATTTCTTATTAATTCCATTATTTCACTTTTAGATGTGTTTGTATTGTTGTCAATTGTTAGGTATTATTGCACTGTTGGAACTAGGAACACAAGCATTTCGCTACACTGCTAAACATGTGTATGTGGCCAATACAATTTGATTTGATCTGCTTCACTAAAGACTGAAACTAGCTGTCCAATAAGACGGGTAGGATTTTCGGTTTGGAAATAGGAAGTGCTATCATAACATTTCTATGTATGTTTTGTGTTTTGGGCTTGAGTTTGTGTTGATAGCTAGTTCACTTTAAGGATGCTGTCAATGCAATATCTAGTCTACACAACAAAACAACTCACAGAACTGGCATCCTATCCAATATATACTAGCAGTGTCATGTATTTATAAGATCAAATTGTGGCTAACGATGAAGCTTATGCGACTCGAGAGCCCCGAATGCCTGCATATCTGTCTGCCTCACCTCTCATCACTGTAATGGCCCTCTAATGGAGGTGAGTTTGATTTAAGCCTAAATAGCCACACCAAATGTTACAATTGCAGACAAGAAACCTCTAATACTTAAGCCTGTTAGCTGTCCACAAACAGTGCCCCATCTGTCTAAAGCAAACAAATGAAAAGGTATTATCATCTAGTTTGAATGATTCTGTATTTCGAAAATGAACTGGAGTACAATGTGAGAGTCATTTGACATTCCAAATCAACCTGCTTAGAATGCTGTGCTTTGATAGCTGGATTTAGGCCGGCCTTTCACAAAGCCGTGTATAGTTACAAATGGATGGTGACATGTCCACATGACACCCAACATAACATTTGGTGTCAGAAGTGAGATCCAATGCAGATGAGCCCACCAGAGCTGTGTCTGAGCAGCTGTACGAAGAAGTTCAAAGAAGCCTTCCAAAGGAGATGGGGCTGGGGTAGAAGGACCCTGCTGCCACTACTAGCTTGGCACTGTGGTTAATCCTGCTCCGTGGATTCACCACAAAGCACTAGAAAATGAGCAGATTTGAGAGAAATATTCTGACTTGGAAGAAATGGTCCACATTTACATGGCATACTGAATGTCACATTAGTGCAGGTTGTTTCAGGTGTGCTTGGCATGTCACTACTGATTGTCATGTTAATCAAATATCATGTTCTCGAATAATCTGACTGAAAGCTGTCAACATGTTTGTATGTCCACAACATCGTTCTGTGACTAAAAGCATCAAATTAATACTTTGATGCAAATGTTTTGAAGGCCAGGTAACTTGGCAGACCTTCAAAGCCAATACAGGAGACGGAGTGGATATTATCTATGCATTCTGGCTTTACATTTTAATTAACTTGAACATAAATGTTCATGTAAGAAAGACAAACATGACAGGGATGCAATAGCAGACAACAGTCATACTCTACTGTTGCCACTTTAATGAGAAACATGATTCACTTTCAACCGCAACATAATCAAAACACCGTCTAATTAAAAGTTCAGAATGCACTCCATGCAGGGATTAAATTGGAGAACAATTAAGTCGAACAAAGCAATTACACGAGGAAGAGGGGGAAAATCCTACGGGTGAAAATCACCCCATAGGCTAAACAAAGAAATAACAGCGTTTCAAAAAATATACAATCAAAAATATTTTAAACTGTTGATCCTGGGCAAAGCAACCTGTCCTATTCCTTTGCACATACATTTCAGGCCACGGGCAACACTTGTTAAAGCAACTTATTTGTAGTTTATTCAAGCAGTACCCAAAAACTTCCAAACAAATAGGTGACATAACCCTCAGTAGGCAAGGACTATATTCAGTTACTTTCAACACTGGGGTATGTAAATGCAGAATATTGCAAGTTCGGGGGGTAGCCCCGCCTGGAACTCAAACCTGGGTCTACCGACTATCAACCCAATCAAATCAAGATTTATTTATCACGTGCACCGAATACAACAAGTGTAGACCTTACCGTTAAATGACTCTAAACCTTCAAGCTGCATACTGGACCCTATTCCAACTAAACTACTGAAGGAGCTGCTTCCTGTGCTTGGCTCTCCTATGTTGAATATAATAAATGACTCCCTATCCACCGGATGTGTACCAAACTCACTAAAAGTGGCAGTAATAAAGCCTCTCTTGAAAAAGCCAAATATTGACCCAGAAAATATAAACTATCGGCCTGTATCGAATATCCCATTCCTCTCAAAATAAATTCAAGCTGTTGCGCAGCAACTCACTGCCTTCCTGAAGAAGAAAAATGTATACGAAATGCTTCAGTCTGGTTTTGGACTCCATCATAGCACTGAGACTACACTTGTGAAGGTGGTAAATGACCTTTTAATAGCGTCAGACCAAGGCTCTGCATCTGTCCTCGTGCTCCTAGACCTTAGTGCTGCTTTGATACCATTGATCAGCACATTCGTTTGGAGAGATTGGAAACCCAAATTGGTCTACACGGACAAGTTCTGGCTTGGTTTAGAGCTTATCTGTCGGAAATATATCAGTTTGTCTCTGTGGATGGAGACTTCTGACAAATCAACTGTAATGTTGATGTTCCTCAAGGTTCCGTTTTAGACCACTATTGTTTTCACTATATATTTTACCTCTTGGTGATGTCTTTCGGAATGTTAACTTTCACTGCTATGCAGATGACACACACCTGTACATTTCAATGAAACATGGTGAATCCCCAAAATTTCCCTCCCTTGAAGCCTGTGCTTCAGACATAAGGAAGTGGATGGCAGCAATTGTTTTACTTTTACAAAACAGAGACGCTAGTTCTAGGTCCCAAGAAACAAAGAGATATTCTGTTGGATCTGACAATTAATCTTGATGGTTGTACAATCATCTCAAATAAAACTGTGAAGGACCTCAGCGTTACTCTCGACCCTGATCTCTTTTGACGAACATATCAAGAATAGTTAAAGGACAGCTTTTTTGCATCTTCGTAACATCACAAAAATCAGAAACTTTCTGTCCAAAAATGTGGCAGAAAACTGTATCCATGCTTTTGTCATTTCTAGATTAGACTACTGCAAGGCTCTACTTTCCAGCTAACTGAATAAAGCACTAAATAAACTTCAGTCAGTGCTAAACACGGCTGCTAGAATATTGACTAGAACCAAAACATTTGATCATATTACTCCAGTGCTAGCATCTCTACACTGGCTTCCTGTTAAGGCTAGGATTGATTTCAAGGTTTTACTGCTAACCTACAAAGCATTACATGGGCTTGCTCCTAACTGTCATTCTTTTGGTCCTGCCGTACATACCTACACGTACGCTACGGTCAAGAGACACAGGCCTCCTTACTGTCCCTAGAATTTCTAAGCAAACAGCTGGATGTAGGGCTTCCTCCTATAGAGCTCGATTTTTATGTAATGGTCTGCCTACCCATGTGAGGGACGTAGACTCGGTCCCAACCTTCAAGTCTTTATTGAAGACTAATCTCTACCGTAGATCCTATGATTGAGTGTAGTCTAGCCTAGGGGTGTGAAGGTGAACGGAAAGGCACTGGAGCGACGAACCGCCCTTGCTGTTTCTGCCTGGTCGGTTTCCCTCTCTCCACTGGGATTCTCTGCCTCTAAACCCTATTACGGGGGCTGAGTCACTGGCTTACTGTTGTTCTTCCCTGCCGTCCCTAGGAGGGGTGCGTCATTTGAGTGGGTTGAGTCACTGACGTGATCATCCTGTCCGGGTTGGCGCCCCCCTCGGGTTCATGCCGTGGGGGAGATCTTCGTGGGCTATACTCTGCCCTTGTCTCCGGGTAGTAGGTTGGTGGTTGAAGAGATCCCTCTGGTGGTGTGGGGGCTGTGCCTTGTCAAAGTGGGTGGGATTATACCCAGCCTGTTTGCCCTGTCCGTGGGTATTGTTGGACAGGGCCACAGTGTCTCCCGACCCCTCCTGTCTCAGCCGCCAGTATTTATGCTGCAATAGTTTATGTGTTGGGGGGCTAGGGTCAGTCTGTTATATCTGGAGTATTTCTCCTGTCGTATCCGGTGTCCTGGGTGAATTTAAGTATGCTCCCTCTAATTCTCTCTCTCTTTCTATTTATTTTTCGCTCTCTCTTCACTCGGAGGACCTGAGCCCTAGGACCATGCCCTGACAAGGTAGCTGACAAGGTAGCTGTTTTGCTGTTTTGGACTCTCTCTTCGCACTTGCTGTCTCTAACTCTGAATGATCGGCTATGAAAAGCCAACTGACATTTACTCCTGAGGTGCTGACCTGTTGCACCCTCTACAACCACTGTGGTTATCATTATCTGACCCTGCTGGTCAGCTATGAATGTTTGAACATCTTGGCCATGTTCTGTTATAATCTCCACCCGGCACAGCCTGAAGAGGACTGGCCACCCCTCAGAGCCTGGTTCCTCTCTAGGTTTCTTCATAGGTTCTGGCCTTTCTAGGGAGTTTTTCCTAGCCAATGTGCTTCTACATCTGCATAGCTTGCTGTTTGGGGCTTTAGGCTGGGTTTCTGTACAGCACATTGTGACATCGGTTGATGCAAAAAGGGCTTTATAAATACATTTGATTCATTGATTGAATGCTTACTTACTTACGAGCCCTTAACCAACAGTGCAGTTCAAAAAGAGTCAAGAAAATATTTACCAAATAAACTAAAGTAAACAATTATAAAGAGTAACACAATAAAATAACAATACCAAGTTTTTTTACAGGGAGTACCGGAACCGAGTCAGTGTGCGGGAGTACAGGTTAGTTGAGGTAATTTGTACATGTAGATAGGGTACAAGTGACTATGGATAGATAATAAACAGTGGGTAGCAGCAGTGTACAAAACAAATTGGGGGGGGGGGGTGTCAATGTAAATTGTCCGGTGAACATTTGATTAATTGTTCAGCAGTCCTAAGGCTTGGGGATAGAAGCTGTTAAGGAGCCTTTTGGTCTTAGACCTGGTTCTCCGGTACCGTTTGCCTTGTGGTAGCAGACAAAATAGTCTATGACTTGGGTGACTGGAGTCTGAAAATTGTATGGGCTTTCCTCTGACACCGCTTATTATATAGGTCCTGGATGGCAGGAAGCCCCATGTACTGGGCCATACGCACTAGCTCCTGTAGCGCCTTATGAACAGATGTCGAGCAGTTGCCATACCAGGCGGTGATGCAACCTGTCACGATGCTCTTGACGGTGCAGCTGTATAACTTTTTGAGGATCTGGGGACCCATGCCAAATCTTTTCAGACTCTTGAGGGGTAAAAGGTTTTGTCGTGCCCTCTTCACAACTGTCTTGGTGTGTTTGGACCATGATAGTTCATTGGTGATGTGGGACTCGTTGGTGAATTGAAACTCTCGACCCGCTCCACTACAGCCCCGTTGGTGTGGGGGCCTGTTCTGCCCGCCTTTTCCTGTAGTCCACGATCAGCTCCATTGTCTTGCTCACATTGAGGGAGAGGTTGCTATCTTGACACCACACTGCCAGTTCTCTGACCTCCTCCCTATAGGCTTTCTCATCGTTTTCGGTGACTGTTGTGTCGTCAGCAAACTTAATGATGGTGTTGGAGTCATGTTTGGCCACACAGTCGTAGGTGAACAGGGAGTACAGGAGGGGACTAAGTACACACCCCTGAGGGGCCCTAGCATTGAGGATCAACGTGACAGACGTGTGGTTTCCTACCCTTAACACCTGGGGGCGGCCCGGATCCAGTTGCAGGGGGAGGTGTTTAAGCCCAGGGTCCCTAGTTTAGTGATGAGCTTTGTGGGCTTTCTATGGTGTTGAAAGCTGAGCTATAGTCAATGAACAGCATTCTTACATAGGTGTTCCTTTTGTCCAGGTTGGAAAGGGCAGTGTGGAGTGAGATTGTGAGGGTTAGGGTGTCCTAGAGGATGCTGTTGAGGTGAGCCATGACCAGGCTTTCAATGCACGTCATGGCTACCGACGTGAATGCTAAGGGGCGGTAATCATTTAGGCAGGTTACCTTCCCTTCCATGGGCACAGGGACTTTGGTGGTCTGATTGAAACATGTAGGAATTACAGAGGGGAGAGGTTGAAAATATCAGTGAAGACACTTGACAGTTGGTCATCTCATGCTTTGAGTACACGTTCTGGTAATCTGTCTGGCCCCACGGTTTTCTTAATGTTGAACTGTTTAAAGGTCTTGCTCACATTGGCTACCGAGAGCGTTATCACACAGTCATCCAGAACAGCTGGTGCTCTCGTTCATGCTTCAGTGTTGCAATGCCTCAAAACGATCATAAAAGGCATTTAGCTCATCTGGTAGGCTCGCGTCACTGGGCAGCTCGCGTCTGGGTTTCCCTTTGTAGTCTTTAATAGTTTTCATGCCCTGTCACATCCGACGAGCGCCAAAGCCAGTGTAAGTAGGATTCAATCTTAATCCTGTATTGACACTTTGCTTGTTTGATGGTTCGTCTGAGGGCATAGCGGATTTGTTATAAGTGTCCGGATTAGTCTCTCGTTCCCTGAAAGTGGCAGCTCTAGCCTTTAGCTTGATGCAGATTTTGCCTGTAATCCATGGCTTCTGGCTGGGATATGTACGTACAGTCACTGTGGGGACGACATCGTCGATGCACTTATTGATGAAGCCGATGACTGAGGTAGTGTGCTCCTCAATGTCATTGGATGAATTCCAGAACATATTCCAGTCTGTGCCAGCAAAAAAGTCCTGTGGCGTAGCATCCGCGTCATCTGACCACTTCTGTATTGAGCGAGTCATAGGTACTGCCTGCTTTAGCTTTGCTTGTAAGCAGGAATCAGGAGGATAGAATTATGGTCACATTTGCCAAATGGAGGGCGGGTGAGAGTTTTGTACAGTATACATCTCCGTGTGTGGAGTAAAGGTGGTCTAGAGTTCTTTTCCCGCCTGTGACTCAAACCTGGGTCTACCGACTATCAACCCAGTACGTTAGCCATTACGCCAAGAATGCAAACTTCCTAGTTGGAGTAATATTCAAAAGGAATGTGATATAGGATTGTGACTTTAACCACCCTTCTTCCGGGCACGTGAAAAATCACAAAATATGCCTATTGCATTATTCCCAATGGTAACAGGTGTGATATGGGAGGGTTGCATGTAGGAGTGGCAGCTCATCTTTGACTTACCAGTTGCTGGCCCTGCACTCCCCATTCAGCGTACTGCAGAACAGAGTTAAGCACCTCCGGAGGGTCCAACTCCCATACCTCCCTGAAAAACAACAGTAAGTAACCAGTAAGACTGCTACATAGAGCAGTGGCAGGCATTTACATTGATACACCTTTAACTTCCGGATACACTGGTAACTCTAACTGTAAGTCGCTCTGGATAAGAGCATCTGCTAAATGACTACGAGGTCAAATGTAAAAAAGCCCACTTCAAAACAATGTTTTATCATAAATATTGACATTTAAAAGGTCATGACTGACAAAATATTGAATTTCATTGTTTGTTGTGGATTCACCAGGCTCTTAGCATCCACCTCAGATAAACTGCCTTAGAAGAGATTGTCTTGACAAGTAGACAAACACATGGTAAACAAGCACATGAAACATACCTTGTGTGGATGTTATAAATACTATATGAGGCCATGTATGAATGGCGGTAAACCTAGAACAAAAGAGAGAAAAGAAAGAGGAGATTACTGCACAAAACATTAACGATGGAGGCAGTTTGGCTGATAAAAACATCATAAAAGCAGGCAGAGAAAGGCATCAAATAGAATAGACCAGTAGCTGTTTTCACAAATAGATTATGTGGACAATGTGATTTGCATGGTTGACAGCTGCGAGATGAGACATTTTAATTCCATCTGAGAAACCGATCATGGAACCCCCATGACTTCGGGTCTGAAAGCCTGAGAGAGAGAGGAGAGAGAGAGAGAGAGAATCCAAATGGTCTGGGGTGTGAGTAAATCTGTCTGGATTCCCCTAGAGAAGCTGTGCCTTACATGATAATAGCATTCGGTCTGAATGTACACGGGGAAGGAAACAGCCTCAATGTTGTAGTGTTTCATAATGATGACATGCTCCACATAGTTCAAATATAGACCAAGAAACATTATCTGACAGGAGTGTTATTGTACTGTATGGCAAATGCATTGCAAACTGTGCAGAGAAATACTTTTACCTCATTTTGTTGTTACAACCTGAATTTAAAATGTATTCAATTGAGATTTTGTGTCACTGGCCTACACACAATACCCCAAAATGTCAAAATGGATCTGTTTTTTTTAAATGTTTACAAATGAATAAAAAATGAAAAGCTGAAATGTCTTGAGTCAATAAGTATTTAAACCCTTTGTTATGGCAAGCCTAAATAAGTTAAGGAGTAAAAATGTCATATAATAAGTTGCATGGACTTACTCTGTGAGCAATAATAGTGGTTAGCATGAGTTTTGAATGACTACCTCATCTCTGTACACCAATGCCTCGCAAAGAAGGGTACCTATTGGTAGACAGGTAAAAAAAAAACTAAAAAAAACATTGACTATCCCTTTGAGCATGGTCAAGTTATTAATTACACTTTGGATGGTGC
This sequence comes from Oncorhynchus clarkii lewisi, assembly GCF_045791955.1. Taxonomy (NCBI): domain Eukaryota; kingdom Metazoa; phylum Chordata; class Actinopteri; order Salmoniformes; family Salmonidae; genus Oncorhynchus; species Oncorhynchus clarkii. Next base: position 48,372,932 of record NC_092149.1, on the reverse strand, counting down.
ATCAATACACACAGTAACTACAAAGAGACCCGTGTCCGTCCTAACTCAGTTGCCGGAAACGAAGAAAAACACTCAGGGATTTCATCATGAGACCAATGGTGACTTTACAACAGTTAGAGAGTATAATGGCTGTGATAGGCAAACAATTTGGATGGATCAACAACATTGTAGTTACTCCACAATACTAATCTAAATGACATAGCGAAAAGAAGGAAGGCTCTACAGAATAAAACACATTTCCAAAACCTGCATCCTGTTTGCAATAAGGCACTAAAGTAAAACTACAAAAATATGGCAAAGAAACATACTTTATGTCCTGAATACAAACCGTTATGTTTGGGGAAATCCAACAAATTGAAATGAGTACCACTGTTATTTTTGTAGCCCCTTTTTTCCCAATTTCGTAAATACAATCTTCTCAACGCTGTGACTCCCCAATGGGCTCGGAAGAGGCGAAGGTTGAGTCATGCGTCGTCCGAAACATGACCCGCCAAACCGCGGTCTTTAACAACCACTCGCTTAACCCGGAAGCCAGCTGCACCAATGTGTCAGAGGAAACACCGTTCAACTGACGACCGAAGTCAGCTTGCAGGCGCCAAACGGAGTCGCTAAAGCACGATGATGGGACTCCCGGTCATGGCCAGTTGTGACACAGCCTGAGATTTTAGGGACGCCACAACACTGCGATGCAGTGCCTTATACCGCTGCGCCACTCGGGAGGCCCCACTCTTCATGTTTTCAACGATGGTGGTGGGTGCATCATGTTATGGGTATGCTGGTTTTCCTAGAGGAAAACCTTGTTCAGTCTACTTTTCAACAGGCACTGGGAGACAAGTTCCCCTTTTAGCAGGACAATAACTTAAAACAAAAGGCCAAATATACACTGGAGTTGCTGAAAAAGAAGACATTGAATGTTCCTGAGTGGCCTAGTTACAGTTTTGACTAAAATCATCTTGATAATCTATGTCAAGACTTGAAAATGGCTGTCTAGCAATGATCAACAATCAACTTGAAAGAGCTTGAAGTATTTTTTTTAAGAATAATGTGCAAATATTGTACAATCAAGGTGTGTAAAGTTCTTAGAGACTTACCAATAAAGATTCACAGCTGTAGTCTTTGCAAAAGGCGACACAAACATGTATTTGCTCAGGCGTGTGAAAACGTACAGTACCAGCCAAAAGTTTGGACACACCTACTCATTCCACGATTTTAGAATAATATTGAAGACATTAAAACAATGAAATAACACATATGGAATGTAATAACTGAAAAAAGTGTTTAATAAATAACAAATAAACAAATATTTTATATGTGAGATTCTTCAAAGTAGCCACCCTTGGCCTTGATGACAGCTTTGCTCACCCTTGGCATTCTCTCAACCAGTGTCATGCGGTAGTCACCTGGAATGCATTTCAATTTACAGGTGTGTATTGTGAAAAGTTAATTTGTGGAATTTCTTTAATTCTTAATGTGTTTGAGCCATCAGTTGTGTTGTGACAAGGTAGGATGGTATACAGAAGATATCCCTATGTCACGCCCTGACCTTGGATATATTTTGGTTAGGTCAAGGTGTGACTAGGGTGTGTACGCTAGTTTTGTATGTCTAGGGTTTTTGTATGTCTAGGGTTTTTGTATGTCTAGGGTTTTTGTATGTCTAGGGGTGTTGTATGTCTAGGGGTTTTGTATGTCTATGTGTAGTTGCCTGTCAGCACTCGTTTGTATAGCGTTTCGTTTTGTTATTTTGTTAGTTTGTTCAGTGTTCATTATTTTAATAAATAAGAATGTACGCATACCATGCTGCGCCTTGGTCCAATTCTCATAACGAACGTGACAGATGATCCCACCAACAAAGGACCAAGCAGCGTGCCCAGGAGGAGGAAGAATCCTGGACTTGGGTAGAGATCCTGGATGGGAAGGGATCCTGGACTTGGGAGGAAATCCTGGCCTAAGAGCATGAGAGGACAGCAACGATGTCGGGGAGGTAGGCCACAGAAACCCCAAGATTTTTGAGGGGGTGGGAACATGGAGCAGTCGGCAAAGTTGAGGGGTGAGTCAGAGACTGTCGAGGAGTTATTGGACAAATTGGAGGAAAGTGAACGGAGGGGAGAGTTAGAGACCTTCGAGGAGTTGTTGATCAAATTGGAGGAGAGTGAAGAGAGAGAGATGTTTGTTTGGCGTAGTATGCACCGCATTCGCACTGAGGAGCGTGTTAGCTGTCCGATGCCACCTGTGCCAGTTCCTTGTACTCGTCCTGAAATGTGTGTTAAAGTTCCCGGAACAATTGATGCCGGCTATACACACCAGGTCTCCAGTGTACCTTCACAACTCAGTACGTCCTGTGCCAACTCCTCGCACTCTCCCTGAGGTGTGTGTCATCAGCCCGGTGTCACCTGTACCGGTCCCTGTACTGTCACACCCTGACCTTAGATATCTCTGTTTTTCTATATTTTTTGGTTAGGTCAGGATGTGATTAGGGTGGGTACGCTAGTTTTCTATGTCTAGGGTTTTTGTATGTCTTGGGGTTTTGTATGTCTATGTGAAGTTGCCTGTCAGTACTCATTTGTATAGCTTCATTGTTTGTTTTGATATTTTGTTAGTTTGTTCAGTGTTCATTCTTTTAATAAATAAGAATGTATGCATACCCCGCTGCACCTTGATCTGATCCTTATAACGAACGTGACACCCTGTTTGGTAATAGAAAAAGTCCATATTATGGCAAGAACAGCTGAAATTAGCAAAGAGAAACGATAGTCATTATTACTTTCACACATGAAGGTCAGTCAATACGGAAAATTTCAAGAACTTTGAAAGTGCAGTCGCAAAAACCATCAAGCGCCATGATGAAACTGACTCATGCTGACCTCCACATGAAAGGAAGACCCAGAGATACCTCTGCTGCAGAGGATAAGTTCATTAGAGTTACCAGCCTCAGAAATTTCAGCCCAAATAAATACTTCACAGAGTTCAAGTAACAGACACATAACAACATCAACTGTTCAGAGGAGTCTGCGAGAATCAGGCCTTCATGGTCGAACTGCTGCAAAGAAACCACTACTAAAGGACACCAATAATAATAAGAAACTTCCTTGGGCCAAGAAAAACGAGCAATGGACATTAGACGGGTGGAAATCTGTGCTTTGGTCTGATGAGTTCAAATTTGAGATGTTTGTTTCCAACCGCCGTGTCTTTGTGAGGCACAGAGTATGTGAACGGAAGGTCTCCGCATGTGTGGTTCCCACCATGAAGCATAGAGGTGGAGGTGTGATGGTGTATGGGTGTTTTGCTGGTAACACTGTCTGATTTATTTATAATTCAAGGCACACTGAACCTACATGACTACCACAGCATTGTGCAGTGATACGCCATCTCATCTAGTTTGTGCTTAGTGGAATTATCATTTGTTTTTCAACAGGACAATGACCCAACACACCTCCAGGCCTTGTAAGTGCTATTTGACCAAGAAGGAGAGTGATGGAGTGCTGCCTTAGATGACCTGGCCTCCACAATCACCCGACCTTAACTAAATTGAAATGGTTTAGGACTGCAGAGTGAAGGAAAAGCAGCCAACATGTGCTCAGCATATGTGGGAACTGCTTCAAGACTGTTGGAAAAGCAGGTGAAGCTGGTTGAGAGAATGCCAAGTGTGCAAAGCTGTCATCAAGACAAAGGGTGGCTAATTTGAAGAATCTTAAATATAAAATACATTTGTTTAAATCTTTTTTGGTTACTACATGATTCCATATGTGTTACAGAATTTTGATGTTTTCACTATTATTCCACAATGTAGAAAATAGTACAAATAAAGAAAAACCCTTGAATGACTAGGTGTGTCCAAACTTTTGACTGGTACTGTAAGTAAATGAGATATTTCTGTAATTCATTTTCAATACATTTGCAAACATTTGTTTTGGGGTAATGTGTATAGATGGGTGATATATATTTTTTAATCCATTTTGATTTCAGGCTGTAATACAACAAAATGTGGAATAAGTCAAGGGGTATGAATACTTTCTGAAGACACTGTACATGAAAAACAAAACACAATCATTAAAAAGACACATTCTTGATTTAAAGGTCCCCTAACAGCCATCTGAAATGCCTTAGAGGCACCATTTCCACCTATTTTAAAGTGCTCTAGAGGTCATTCCACACGTAAGGTAAAAAATAATTGTAAAAAAACAATCAGGTGTATAAATCTGTAATTTAACGATGAGGTAAGGTAAAGCGGAGGTTTCTGCAGGAATGCTTTATAAACAAAACGAGTGCAAAGCATAGATCTACAATAGTCCACAGAGGGCCTGCCTATTTTCTGAGACAGAATGCAGTGATGTGCACTAAACCAATCGCCATAATAAAACGTAGTGGGCTAATGGCTTCAATATAGTGGCAGTTGCATTCATAAAGACAATATCTCCATCTCCATAGTCTGTAACTGGTATGAATGTCAACTGAATTATTTGTTTTCTGCTATTTAATGAAAGGCATGATAAAATAATAACATCTATAAAATAAGATGATTTTAATTCTTAATTTATCAACTAAATCAATCACATGCTTTTTGAAAGATAGCTTTTCGTCGATCCAGACGCCCCGATATTTATAAGCGGGGACATGATCAATGAAGGCACCATCCAATGTACATATGCATAAGTCATCAGACACATTTTTACATGATTTGCAGAATAACATATACTTGGAGAATAACATATATATCTGTTTGAGCAGAAAGGAGTCTTAAAACAGGGATGCCATGGCAGAGGATGGATAGCTCAAATTAAAAAGCTCTTCTTCACTCGGAAAGAACGTACTTCGCCACAGTGAATTATGCATAGCGCCCGAGGAAGGCGGAAGGGCTCGATGGAGCTGGCAACGATGGCAACGACGGACGTTGGTGGGGGCTGTTATAGTGGCGAGATTGATGAGTAATCACTCCTCACTCCTGAAATAGTGTTGATGAGTGATGTCAGAGTGAGGGGAGGGTGGAGAGTATACCTCCAATGGCTTTGACAAATGTATCCGTTCCCTCTGTTGCTATTAGCTGCTGAGAAACAGAGACGCAGGTAGGGGTTAAACATCTGTGAAAACACATTCTTTGCTAGGAGGCAAAACACCTGAGTGTTAAGATGCGTTGTCTCTTTAAAACAAATTCAAGGTAAGCATTTGGAACTGTATGTAATGAGCTTTTGTGAAATATTAACGGCAGAATCACAGACTCTTGTTCCCAGTAATGGTAAATTACTGTTTACAAAAAGAGGAATGGACACAGTGACTTTTACTTGAACCCTATTGGCTCCCTCCAGTTGGAGTTTTACTTCCGAACACACATTGACCTTTGGCAAAACATGTTTTACTGCTTGTGGGATACAACTTTGACCTTCTTGCTCTCTCTGAGGTGCTACTTATATCTAGCTTTGATTACATTTCCTACTCTGTATATCATGATAAGAATGGCTAATATCAACTCTCAGTTTCCATATCATGTGTACAGTTAGAGGACAATTTCCAAATGTTTCAAATTGTTGCCCCTCCCCACATTCCTTGAAGAGCTGAGAAGCTCACATGGGCACAATGATATTTTTGGTAAGCATGGTGATTTAATCAAAAACAAGGAGGTTGACATTTTCAACTCCCTTTGCACTCAAATTTGAGCTGCAGCTCGATGATGAATATGAGTGGTACACTCAGCTCTGGGGACATAGACGTTTTGTCAAACACAACTAATCACACTGCAAAAGTTGAGTATAAAACCACACAGAGGGAACAGCCTCTGCCCAAACCAATGAAAAGCCCATGTCGTATTAGTGACAATTTCCATCACCACGTTCCTCCATTTCTGTCACGATCGTCGAATGGAGCGGACCAAGGCGCAGCGTGCGTATAGCATATTTTATTTCAAAGTAAACAACAACGAACATCCAGTACAGAGCGCACTAAGGCACTAACTGAAAACAATATCCCACAACACAGGTGGGAACAATGGGCAACTTAAATATGATCCCCAATTAGAGACAATGATAATCAGCTGCCTCTAATTGGGAACCATACAAATACCAACATAGAAATGGAAACGCTAGAAACCCCCCTAGTCACGCTCTGACCTACACATCATAGAGAACCCAGAGGCCTCTCTATGGTTAGGGCGTGACAATTTCAAATATCATCTGATGATTACATTTTCCACACACCGACCATCCTTTACTTCCTTCCTATTCCACAGTCAAGGTGAATCGCCCGCTCCGTCCTCCCCTATTAGATATACAAATCGGATTGAATCAAATGAAAACATGGATTCTCCTGGTTTATGGGAGAGGTTTGGAAGATCACACTTCCGGATATTACCGAGATATCTCCTCATCTCTGGCAGTGTGTGGTGCATGCCAGGGAGAGATTGGGAGCCACAGATGAAAACAAACTATTAAATATGTAGACTGGCTCAAAACAGGTTTAGGTGGTCTTCTATACTGCCTCAGAGAAGAGTACAGTGGACCAGTTAATGGAGCAATGCATGGCAAGGTTTACAATGGGTGCTTTCAGCCTCTGGGTAAAATATGATACAAAATGGTTTTGTCACCTACATTTTTGGGGTCTGCTTGTACTGCTTGTCTGCTTGTCTGCTTAACATGTTTAATACTATTGTTTACTGTGTTATACAGTAGGATAGTATAATTTCCATGTGAATGTTTGTTGCTGTATCTAATCATTTGGTCTGTATAACAATATGTTTTCCATGTCAAAAATTAAAACACGTACCTGCTGTACGCAAAATATTGTTTCCTATAGCTTGGAAAATAAATAAATGTGACTCTGGGTGACAACATAATGATGTTTGTTTCCAACATTAGGGCTGTTTTCCTAAAGAAGTTAAATCCGCATTGTGTTTTGTTTCCTTCCCACGATACTAATGAGTATTGCGATACTGGTATCATCCCAGCCCTACTAATGTTCTGTCTACAGAACAAGTGCCTTGTCTGCATTGAGAAAATAAAGGCCTAGTTTACTCCCCTTATTCGAACATGACCACACTTAATGCACAACTTTGCTCAAGCTGTACTGAAAGGGTTACAGAAGAGCTTTAATCAAATACAGCAAAGAAACTTAAGCAACTCCTAGGACCAACAGAGCAGAGAGAACCCGTGAAGCAGTTTCCCAGCACGGTCACCCCAAAACAAGTTAAATTGTCACTCCAGCCCCACTGGGATCGATCCATTTGTAAGCGAAGGGTAGGAAAGAAGAAAACTCCCCAGGTTGTGAATTATTTTAGGCTATAAGCCACTCCAGAAGATTTTGTGCAAGGAATGTAAGAGCCATCTGAACCCCTAAGAGGATCAAAGCAAATTGATCCCTGAATCTACCGGTGTCATATAATTTTTTGCTAACTTGTCATATTTTGTGCACAGTGTTCGCCCAATGACAGGATCACTGCGACCCTCTCAGTACAGCAGTCAGTATGGGTCCCTCAGGTTACCATAGCAATTCGGGGCCCTCACAGCACATTGGCTCCCTCAGATTTACTATAATAGCATGGGCCCTCAAGGTGCCAGCACTGTGAAGGCCCTTCAGTCTCAAAGGTCTACCCAATCTAGACCCATTTAGAGGGCTTGGGAATATGGATACGGTGATAACAGTGTTTATGGCCTCAGGTGCTGCTTTTGGCCTGTTAAATCACACACCATTGGACTATTTGGGTTCCTGTGACCCCCGAATGGTCCTGATGAGATAGCTCTAATAGATTATCCTTCTTCCTGTCACGTTCTGACCTTAGTTCCTTTGTTATGACTTTGTTTTAGTATGGTCAGAGCATGAGTTGGGTGGGTTGTCTATGTTCTGTTTTCTATGTTTTGTTTTTGCATTTGGCCTGGTATGGTTCTCAATCAGAGGCAGGTGCCATTAGTTGTCTCTGACTGAGAATCATACTTAGGTAGCCTTTTCCCACTTGTGTTTCGTGGGTGTTTATTTTCTGTCTTTGTGTATGTCACCAGACAGGACTGTTTCGTATCATTCACGTTGTTATTTTTGTTTTAGTGTTCTGAGTTGAATAAATATCGTCATGAACACGTACCACGCTGCGCTTTGGTCCGATCCTTGCGACTCCTCGTCAGAAGAAGAGGACGAGCATTACAGAAACACCCACCACCAAAGGACCAAGCAGCGTGGTAACGGGCAGCAGCAGCGATCGCAGGACTCCTGTACATGGGAGGAGATTCTGGACGGCAAGGGACCCTGGGCACAGGCTGGGGAATATCACTGCCCCAAGGCTGAGCTGGAGGCAGTGAAAGCGGAGAGGCGGCGGTATGAGGAGGCAGCACGGCCTCGCGGTTGGAAGCCCGAGAGGCAGCCCCAAAAATGTCTTGGGGGGGCACACGCGGAGTGTGGCTAAGTCAGGTAGGAGACCTGAGCCAACTCCCTGTGCTTACCGTGGAGAGAGAGGGACCGGGCAGGCACCGTGTTATGCCGTGAGGCGCACGGTGTCCCCGGTGCACATGCATAGCCCAGTGCAGTACATAGCAGCGCCTCGTATCGGCCGGGCTAGAGTGGGCATCGAGCCAGGTGCCATGAAGCCGGCTCAGCGCATCTGGTCTTCAGTGCGTCTCCTCGGGCCGGGGTACATGGCACCAGCCCTACGCATGGTATCCCCGGTTCGCCAGCACAGCCCAGTGCGGGCTATTACACCTCGCCGCACTGGCCTGGCTAGGGGGATCATTCAGCTAGGTAGGTTTGTGCAGGCTCGGTGCTCGAGACCTCCAGTGCGCCTTCACGGTCCGGTCTATCCGGTGCCACCTCCATGCACCAGTCCTCCGGTGGCAGCCCCCAGCACCAGGCTGTCTCTCCGTCTCCTCCCTACAGGTGCTCGCGTCTGTCCGGAGCTGCCGGAGTCTCCCGTCTATCCGGAGCTGCCGGAGTCTCCCGTCTGTCCGGAGCTGCCGGAGTCTCCCGTCTGTCCGGAGCTGCCGGAGTCTCCCGTCTGTCCGGAGCTGCCGGAGTCTCCCGTCTGTCCAGAGCTGCCGGAGTCTCCCGTCTGTCCGGAGCTGCCGGAGTCTCCCGTCTGTCCGGAGCTGCCGGAGTCTCCCGTCTGTCCGGAGCTGCCGGAGTCTCCCGTCTGTCCGGAGCTGCCGGAATCTCCCGCCTGTCCAGCACTGCCAGAATCTCCCGCCTGTCCGGTGCTGCCGGAATCTCCTGACCTTAGTTCCTTTGTTATGTCTTCGTTCTAGTATGTACCACGCAGCGCTTTGGTCCGATCCTTGCGACTCCTCGTCAGAAGAATAGGACGAGCGTTACACTTCCTCTTCCTTTGCATCACATCCTTTATTCCCGCCAGGCTTATTTGTTTGGATATCAGCATTTTGGGATTATGCAAGGTAGGAACTACGTGTCCAGCCTTTGTTCATTTGAAGGAAGTGAGCCAAAGACTACTTCATCAATGTTAGCCAATGTTTTATCCATCACGAGGACGTATCTGACTTAAGTAGTTTTCTCCTTGCAAAGCAACTGAATTCTTAATCTATTTCCCTCACCAAAATGTCAGAAATACAATTGCGATGTGATAGGCTATTTGTGGTTTAACAATGTGAGACAAAATAATTGTGCAGTTGTCCATTTGACTTAGATCTGTCCCCAAACAAAAGAAAACACCATTTCCTTACAGAGCGATTTAATAATTGTAGAGGACACCCAAATAGCATATCATCTACGTCATGTCAAGTAAACAATGGACTTCATTATTATACTCCACGGGTAAACATAAATCCTGTTTATACACCTTTGTTTGGTGAGGTACTCCACCCACTCCAACCTGATTAGCTTGAATCTATTAGCAAATTTTCATTGCAAACACAAGGCACTGGATCAACATAGACTTGACTAGAGGATTTACAAGATGCAAGAGCATTACAAGATGTTTACCAGCATAGAAAACAGAGCCTATTATCATAATTGACAAACATGCACAGAGATTATGAGTGTTTATCAAGTTTAATCGCTCTCGGATACCTTAGTAATGAGATAATGGCATGTAATCCTCGAGCTAGGTGAGACTACCAGAGATGTCCTCAATGCACTCGGTCAACAACTTTCATCTACACTGGTGAAAATGATTTAGAGAATTGAAGTATATAACACATTTTGTAGTTATTAACAGTCAGCATAGATTACTTTTGAAGAGTGAGAACATACAGGATCTCTTGCATCTAATGAAGATTAGTTTGATGTTGATGGTGGACATACTTGTTCAAATGCAACAACATTATTCCGTGCTTCCTTTTCATTCCAACATGCTGTACCACGTGTATTGCCCTGTTTGCTCAACTAAACAATTTCTCAAGGGTCCAGAAGTTGTTTTTATACAGCAGACGCCCAAAGGGGTTCTGAACATAGAATTATATAGTGAACAAATGACAGCCTCTTTACATATCTTTCACAATCAATTCTGAGCTTGTCCCTCTATAGCGTACAATATAACACTGCACAGCAAAAGAAAGGGATTGCACAGTGAACTGAAGTTATTTTTTTAGCCCGCACAAGAATCACGGGAAATATGCAAATACATTAAGATTAATCTCATTGTCGGTAATCCTCATAGTTGATCCCTTCCAGAGTAGAGGGTGTAATTTGCATATCTAATTTCGCATCTACACGTTTCTGATGGAAACAGGGCCACTGCTATATTAATTAATGAACGTGACCTGTTAATTGCCAGCAACTAAATGTTTTATCACTTGTCGTTCCGCCCCCGAGCACCGTGAATTATACTGTAAATACCGGCTCAGTCACATCAACTAAATGTTTTTAAGTTATGATAAAAAACAAAATTTTTACTTAGCTTACTCTACTGTAAGTAGATTTTTAAAATTTGTTTTAATATCTGTGTTTTTGCATGTCTATTGAGTTATTGATTGATTTATCTTACGCTACACACAGACAACGAATCCAATCATTTAGTAATACGTTTTGCACCAGTTACTGAAATGTTTGTTCCAGTTTAATTGGCTTAGGTCGTCTCCTCACACTAATCCTAAACCTGGCAGTCATAATGAATGCAGATTGCGGGTGAAGATAAATTCCAACTGTTGGGTATCCTAACTAGCTGGATTCCGATAGGAATCACACATCACTTTGCAAGCCAAAATAATGTGATTTGCAAGTAGGGATGCAAAATTCTGGTATATTTCCCATGTTTTCCAGTATCCCAGTTGGAAGATTACTGGAAATCCTTCAACAAGGATATTTTTTATTTTTATTTTGCAACCCTACTTGCAGGCCTGATGTGGCCTGTAAACCATGAGTTTCAGGCTACTGTATAAGGGTAAAGCTAGGCCTCAGAATAAAGCCTGATGAGATATGTAACGTATTGTCATAAAGAACACAATTATAATGATAATATTTTCCTAGGAACTCACTTGGTGGCCAAAGGACTGAAAATGTTTGAATTCAACAACTATGTCTTTGTCACTAACAAACAAACCCCTTACAGAGTCACAGTGACTCCATCGGTTTGAGTAATAACTACAACATCACTTTAAGTAACTGTATTCAGATATATTAAGCGCAATGGGTTTCCACAAAAGTTTTGAGTAATGACAGCACATGTTTACAGTCTTGAGGCCCCCACGCTAGCTCATTTTTTTCTTTGAGGCTAAAAATGGACCAGCCCATAATTTGTTTGCCCAAATGCCAGATGGCCAGTCCGCCCCTGTACACACGGAATGGTGTGGGTGTTTGGTCAACAGTCCCACTGTATAGTTGGCTGACTTCAAGATGTGTGCCTTGTAGTGCACAAGCTTGTATGGTACTCTAGTATGCATATATTTAAGATTGAGTTTGTTGATTTGATGGAGTTAGAGTGTGTTCCAGAATGTGTGAGAGACAGAGCGTATGGCAGAGAGAGAGAGAGAGAAAGAGGAAGAGAGCGAGAGCGAGCATAATTGTGTTTTGTCCTGTAGGCTACTCTACCAGTCCAATTATCTGCAAAAGCAATTACTTTTCATATTTTATGAATAATGAGGGTATGCAACTTTTTCACAACAGCAGGACAAAAAACTAGAGCGAGAGCGGGAAAGTAAGAGGAGCTTACCTGTTTAACATCATAGGCAAAGAGCACATATTTCAAGTCCGGGGAAACAGAGTACTTTGCAACATTGAAATTGACCTAGAAGACAAAAAAGACAGAAAGAGAGAGAGAGCACTTTTTAGCGTGCATACTGTATCAGTTTGCTGACATGTCAGTTTGAGTGATATATGTGCTTCTACATCTGCATTGCTTGCTGTTTGGGGTTTTAGGCTGGTTTTCTGTATAGCACTTTGTGACATCGGCTGATTTAAAAAGGGCTTTATAAATACATTTTACTTATATGCTTGTGTGTCAGTGTCTGCGTGTGCATGCATTTTCAGATGGAAAAGGGTTTGCACTTACGAACGTTGTGTTTGTCAGTACAATATCAGTCTCATTGGTGAGGATGTTAAACTTGATGACGTGGCCATCGCGATTCCTATAGATGACTTCTGAGTCTGTGAAAGGAGAAATAAAGAAGAAAAAACAAGTCCTGGTGAAACAATTCTTCATTAGTCTTTCTACTAAGAAAAACAGGGAAGGGGGTATGGAGGCCTTTGTTGTCATTTTGAACACAAGGCCTTCTGTCAAAACTAGAACTAGTTTTGCACTGACACTTTGACAATGGAAGTTTCCATTCTATCCCCATGTCCTTGTTTTCTTTAACATAGAAAAGAGAGAACGGCCGGTACCTTCTCACATCATTGTGTCTGGAAAATCAAAAAACAATAGTAACATGACGGAACCGACTCCATTCATATGCATTTGAGTGTGACTGCACTGTGATGAAGCCAAATAATAATTTAATTGGTGTACAGAAACACAAATAAAGAGGCACCTTGAGTTTTCATTTTCTACTAAACCTGCATGTTCTTTGTCCTGTGTGCTAGTTGTTGGATCCACAGCTTTGTTTGCTGTGTGATGTGCAGACATGTCCCTGAAATTTCATCCAGCAAGGGAGTACGGCAAATGGCAGGTCACACGAATACATATACACACACACAGTGATCAAATGAAACCATGCATTGCTACCCTTATAATCACTAACTCATAGATGAGTCCATAAAGCTCTGTGTGGAAACAAGCGGGGACATATAAATTGTAATTACGTTATCCATCTCTGTCAAAGGAGAGGGAGGTTATGCACCTGACTTGGCAACCCCATAAGACCTGGCAACCCAGGCAGATATTGGAATCCTACAGTAGGAGGCGATCAGCTATTACTCAACTTTCTCAATTGTCCGTCAAACATTTTCTCATTCCCAGCCAATCAGGGCCCTGTCATCGTGCTATAGTTACTATGGGTTTGATTGATGAGTGATGGGGCTCTCACGGCCCTATCCCGCCCCATACATTTGTACCTGTCATAACCTGTGTGTGCCTATCACAGACATAAATGTCATCATCAAAGACAAGTAATCTGATGCCACAGATCCACTGGTCAAAATACTGGTGTTAACCATATAAATAAGGACATTCAAAAACTAAATGCCAAAATTAACCCCCTACAGTACAACGTTTTTTATCAGAGTTTGAGTGTTTGTTTAAATTTATATATTTTGGAGTGTTGTAATCACTTAGGGAATGATGTGCTTCTCAAGCATCATCATTAAGGCACAACATCTGTGTCGGAAAATGAGCATGAGACGTGAGTGTGTGTGTCTGTGTCAGTGTGTTTGTCAGTGTGTTTGCATATGTGCATGCACACACACGTGTCAGTGTGTCTGGATCTGTGTGTGCGCATGCGTGTCTGGGTGTGCATGCGTCTGTGTCTGTGTGAAGGTCAATGTTTGGCATGGTAATGAAGTAGCTTTAGAAGTAAACAGATCCGTCCTTGCAAACAGTGTCTCACCCAAAACAGATGCCAACCATGAGTTTGGACAGAGCAGCGTACCCTCAGGAATACTCTTGGCATTTCAAAAGAACAGCAGTTTAGAGCTGGCTGGCCCACTGACAAAACAGGAGCAGAACCCATCCACGATCTGAATGTTATCATCCTGCTGTAGATGCTCCGGTCACCTTGGCTTCTGCATGCACCACAGATTCAAAAATAATCTGTAATTGAAGTAAAAATCTATGGCTAGGAGCCTGTGACGCAGATAAAGTTGGACACACTCATGTAGGATGTAGCACTAACTTTTAGTTATTGTGCATTAGGCTACTTTGGGAGCTGTTACCCTAACCTTTCATTTGGAGTTTAATTGAGATAGGGGTGAGAGGATGTTGAATATATTGACAGATAAAAGTGTCTTGCTCAAGATCTTGAAAATGTTGCCAGACACTGATAGTCATGGTCTCCGTGCTGTGCTTGTTTGCTCTTGGAACTACCGCTCCCGGATCCGGGAGAATTGTCATCAACTAACACTAATTAGCATAACGCAACGGACAAAAAAAATATTACTAGAAAATCACAAGTGAAATATATTGAAACACAGTTTAGCCTTTTGTTAATCACCCTGTCATCTCAGATTTTGAAATTATGCTTTGCAGCCAAAGCAAGACAACATTTGTGTACATTTATCGATAGCCCAGCATAGCATTATTCCTAGCTAGCAGCAGGCAACCTGGTCACGAAAATCAGAAAAGCAATCAAATTAAATCGTTTATCTTTGATGAGCTTCGGATGTTTTCACTCACGAGACTTTTTTCCATAAAGATTATTTTGTAGCCGAAATAGCTCCGTTAGTTCTTCACGTTTGGCTGAGAATTCGACCGGAAATTGCGGTCACGACAACTTCGAAAAATATTCCAAATTAGCTCCATAATATCGACAGAAACATGGCAAACTTTGTTTATAATCAATCCTCAAGGTGTTTTTCAAATATCCATTCGATAATATATCAACCAGGACAGCTGTATTTTCAGTAAGACCGGGAGGAAAAATTGCTACCTCTGTTAATTACACAATAATTACTCTGAGAGCACTCAGCCGGCCACTTACGCAATGTAATCACTTACGCTCATTCTTCAACATAAAGGCGTGAAACTACGTCAAAATGCTGTAGATACCTTGGGGAATACGTAGAAAAAGGAATCTGGTTGATATCCCATTCACTGCTCAATAGGGACGCATCGGAACGCAGAGCTTTCAAAACATGAGTCACTTCCTGATTGGATTTTTCTCAGGCTTTCGCCTGCAGTATCAGTTCTGTTATACTCACAGACAATATTTGTACAGTTTTGGAAACTTTAGAGTGTTTTCTATCCTAAGCTGTCAATTATATGCATATTCTAGCATCTTGTCCTGACAAAATAGCCCGTTTGCTTTGGGATAGCCCGTTTACTTTATTTTTCCAAAAATGAAAATAATGCCCCCTAGTTTCAAGAGTTAAATAATGGAAGATTCCACGCTGGAAACTTCAAGCTAAGACTCTAATGTATAAGTAATATACTACGTCTGTAAAATGTTGAATAATAAATAACTCTGGTCCTTCTACCGGTCTGAAAATCCCCAGTGTAGGGCTGGGCTGGTGGTTTACCCTGCCCTCACACCCTACCATCCTCAAGCTCCATCTCAATCTCCCTCCAGCAGCCCTCTGGAAACTTAACTAAACTCAAAACCATGGGAGACAGACAAGGCTTTTATCAGGGCTACGCCCCGGGTGTGGAACATGCAGCCAGACTCAGTCAGGGGTGCAGTGTCCCTCCATTTCAACTTAAAACATTACTCAATCTTATAATTGTGACTTTCATAAGACTTCATGGACATGGTCAAGACACATGAATTTGAGCTTCATGCAGTGCCTTCAAAAAGTATTCACACTCCTTGACTTTTTTTCTCCACATTTTGTTGTGTTACAAAGTGGGATTAAAATGTATGTAATTGTAATTTTCTTGTCAAATATCTACACAAAATACTCTGGAATGTCAAAGTGGAAAAAAATTCTAACATTTGTAAAAAAATAAGAAAACATTTTTTTAAAAAACCTTATAATTGTGACTTTCATAAGCAACGTTCCAGCCACTGGAGACAGCAAGAGTGGACATGTAGTAGTCCTGATACTGGTTAGTACACTCATATTTCATTTTGTTGTGTTACTGATGTAGTAATAACGTATTACACAAAAACCCCCTGAGTCCATTTTGTTGTGTTACGTATTCACCCAAAATACTCTGTTAGAATCATCTTTGGCGGCAATTACAGGGTCTCTAAGAGCATTCCAAGCCTCAACTGTGCAACATTTGCCCATAATTATTTTCAAAATTCTTCAAGCTCTGTCAAATTGGTTGTTAATCATTGCTAGACAACCACTTCCAGGTCTTGCCATAGATTTTCAAGCAGATTTAAGTCAAAACTGTAACTTGGCCACTTTGTAAATGTTTTAAAGTCGCCATTGTTATGAGGGAAACCTTTATATTTGTAGTGACTGGGTGTATTGATACACCATCAAAATATGATCAACTCCATGCTCAAAGGGATATTTAAACAGCTTTTTTTTTAACCCATCTACCAATCTGTGTTTGACATTCACTGCTCGACTGAGGACCCTTACAATTATCTGTATGTGTAGGCTACAGAGATGAGGTAGTATTTCAAAAATCATGCTAAACACTATTATGGCACACAGTCCATGCTCCAACCAATTATGTGACTTGTTAAGCACATTTTTATTGCTGAACTTATTTTGACTTGTCATAACAAAGGGGTTGGATACTTATTGAGTTGAAGACATTTCAGCTTTTCATTTTTAATTTATTGTAAAAAAACAAAATCGAAATAAACAATTCCACTTTGAAATTATGGGGTATCGTGTGTAGTTCAGGCTTCAGAAATTCAGGCTGTAACAGAACCAAATGTGGAAAAAGTCAAAGGGTGTGAATACTTTCTGAAGGCACTGTACATGTTTATATAAGTAGATAATGGTGGCTTAGTCAGGTATTAGCCAATAATGCCTAATGAATGACTAATAATTCCTAATAAAGTCCTAATTAGCAATGTATACTGCAAATCAGTGCCAATAATGTGATCCCTATACTGGCGCTACCAAAGTCTGGATCGTTTTCTTTGAGCGATGACTTGCCTACTGCTATAGAATACACACAGCACTAATGTCATTAAAATGCAGTCATACATGCATTATGTGACCAATATCTGTGTTGATCTTACCTGTCTGAAACATTGTCCTGGATTTAAACAGACGCATGTTATTGCCTACCGACCTTGCGCCTTTTAAAGGCAATTTTGCTGACGTTCGCAGAGCTTACATTCACAGAAAATGCTGTAGATGTCGGCTCAATTGAAAATGACCTTAAATGTCAAGCGTTATGCACTTGTCGACAACGCAACTTTGATTGAATCCCGGCCATTGTCTACATGAGTCACACCAATATGTTTACAAAGAATCCCAATTGAATGACCTATCATGTCAATGCACCATATTCCTTCTCCTATCTTCGTCAACCAGCTGAGAAACAGGTAATTATAATGGACAAGAGTTGTGAAGTCATCACACAGATATCATTAGTCAGATTGTAATGGAAAGGGCTGTATTGGAAAGGGCTCTTAGTCGAAATAGATGTGATTGAGGGGTTATGAGAGCTATGCGCTTCCTCACCAGACGTACTCTTAGTGAAATTTGGAGGGTAGTAAGCTAACATATGGAATTGTTTTAAGATGGTCATACCATAGACGATTTAGTTATTTGATTTGAATTTTTAGGTATAAAAAAATATAAAATGTAGAATTTTGTCTTTAGTACTTTACTACATTGAATACTCCTGTGTTGTCTTGGCTGTGTGCTTGGGATCATTGTCCTGTTGGAAGGTGAACCTTTGCCCCAGTCTGAGGTCCTGATTGCTCTGGAGCAGGTTTTCATCAAATACGTCTTCGTTCATCTTTCCCTCCATCCTGACTAATCTCCCAGTCACTGCCGCTGAAAAACATCACCACAGCATGATGCTGCCACCACCATGCTTCACCGTAGCGATAGAGTTAGGTTTCCCCCAGACGTGACACCTGGCATTCAGGCCAAAAAGTTCAATCTTGGTTTCATCAGACCAGAGTATCTTGATTCTCATGGTCTCAAGAGTCCTTTAGGTACCTTTTGGCAAACTCCAAGTGTCATGTGCCTTTTACTAAGGAGTGGCTTTCGTTTGGCCACTCTACCATAAAGGCCTGATTGGTGGAGTGCTCCAGAGATGATTGTCTTTGTGGAAGGTTCTCCCATCTCCACAGAGGAACTCTGGAGCTCTGTCAAAGTGACCATCGGGTTTTTGGTCACCTCCCTTCTCCCCCTATTGCTCAGTTTGGCTGGGCGGACAGCTTTAGGAAGAGTCTTGGTGGTTCCAAACTTCTTCCATTTAATTCTTGAGCATACTTGAGACGCAGACGTCTCAAGTATGCCCCTGGAAATGCAAATGCGCTACGCTAAATGCTAAATGTACTCGTTACAACTCAATCTTTGATCAAAATTCACAAGCAGGGTATTGAATTAAAGCTACACTCGTTGTGAACCTAGCCAGCAAGTCAGATTTTTAAAATGCTTTTCGGCGAAAGCATGAGAAGCTATTATCTGATAGCATGCACCCCCCAAAATGCCAGCACGACACGTAAACAACAGATTTTGCGGTAGCCGGCGCTACCCAAAACGCAGAAATAAAATATAAAACATTCATTACCTTTGACGAGCTTCTTTCTTGGCACTCCTATATGCCCCATAAACATCACTATTGGGTCTTTTTTTCGTTTAAATCGGTCCATATATACCCAAAATAGCTTTGTATGGGAGCTGTGTCATTCAGAAAAAATCATCGTTTTTAAACGCTGCGTAATTTTTTAAAATTAAAAAAGTCGACGATAAACTTTCACAAAACACTTCGAAATCCTTTTGTAATCCAACTTTAGGTATTAGTAAACGTTTATAATCTATCAAAATGATTACAGGGCGATGTCTTTTCAATAGGTCTTCACTTGCAAAAACAATGGCTTCTAATATCTTCCTCAACTGCATCCGGGTGAAGACTGGGAAACTGGAGGTCAGATAGATGGATTTTCCAACAATTAATTCAATTGAAAATGAGGACAATGGCGCCATCGTGCGGAATTTGTATGAATTTCAGGCAGATCGCCATTAAATTCTGTTCTCTTTTAACAACTGGTGGAAGTGACTTATGGAAATTATTTTTAGCTTTCAGAGAGCAGTTTTTCTTGCGTTTTTCAATGAAACACACGATCTGTTATAGTCACAGCCGTGATTTAACCAGTTTTATAAACTTCAGAGTGTTTTCTATCCACACATACTAATCATATGCATATACTATATTCCTGGCATGAGTAGCAGGACGCTGAAAAGTTGCGCGATTTTTAACAGAATTTTCGAAGGGGTAGAAGTAAGACGTTTTAAGAATGATGGAGGCCACTGTGTTCTTGGGGACCTTCAATGATGCAGAAATCCTTTGGTACCCTTCCCCATATCTTGTCCTTGACACAATCCTGTCTTGGAGCTCTACGCACAATTTCTTCGACCTCATGGCTTGGTTTTTGCTCTGACATGCATTGTGAACTTTCTGACCTTATATAGACAGGTGTATGCCTTTCATGTCCAATCAAATTGAATTTAAAACAGGTGGACTCCAATCAAGTTGTAGAAACATCTCAAGGATGATCAATGGAAACAGGATGCACCTGAACCCAATTTCGAGTCTAATAGCAAATGGTCGGAAAACTTATGTAAATAACGTTTTTCTGTTTACATTTTTAATACATTTCCACACACATTATGGGGTATTGTCTGTACATTGATGAGGATTTTTTTTAAACCATTTTTAGAATAAAGCTGTAACGTAACAAAATGTGGAAAAAGTCAAAGGGTCTGAATACATTCAGAATGCACTATAGGTGATCTTAGATTGTGTGCGGCTGCTCGGCCATGGGAACCCACTTCATGAAGCTCCCAACGAACAGTTATAGTGCTGTTGAACAGTTATTTTGCTGACGTTGCTTCCAGAGGTAATTTGGAACTCGGTACTGAGTGTTTCAACTGAGGTCAGAGGATTTTTGGGTGCTACGCACTTCAGCACTCGGCGTTCTCATTCTGTGAGATTGTGTGGACTACCACTCCACGGCTGAGCTGTTGTTGCTTCACAATAACAGCCCTTACTGTTGACTGGAGCAGCTCTAGCAGGGCAGAAAGTTGACGAAAGGATTTGTGGGAAAGGTGGCATCCTATGACAGTGCCACAATGAAAGTCACTGAGCTCTTTGGTACGGGCCATTCTACTGCAAAAGTTTGTTTATGGTGATCACATGGCTGTGTGCTCGATTCTATACATCTCAGCAATGGGTGTGACTGAAATAGCCGAATCCACTAATTTGAAGGGGTGTCCACATACAGTTGTCCATGTAGTTTTTAAGAAAGCTCAGGAAATATTTTTGTTGTTTTGGACATATATTTAACACCTTATTTTAACGACCTCCATACTTCCATTAGTTTGTATAGGTAACCTTTCAGATGAGCCCCGTACCACTTGTGGGGGCCGTAGAGGAAGAACAATTTTTGGGATGTCTCATGATCTGACAAACCAATGTTGCTCGGCCACCTTCCACCACAGGTGCGGAAGGCCGACATAAGCAGATGCGGTGGATTGAGATGTAGCCCATGCTAAATATCTGATATCTATAAATTAAACAGACATATTTTGATGAGGATTTTTTTTATTGTGTTACTTAGGTTTTCTTAAGGAATGGCCACAGTGCAAGAAAAGATCATGAACACAACCCGCTTACACTTTCTCTAGACCTATGACTGAAAGCATCGGGGATTCAATTGACATTTGGCAGATCAGGTTTCGCAGGTAATGGTTTTTAATACACTAGGAGTGCAGAGGCTCAGGGCCAAGGGAGAACACTGGACAATGAAATATGCAACACACAACTGTATTATTTAATCCAAGGTTATGTAACAGATGAATGCTGTAGCACCGATCTCTAAGCTTCTCAAAAATGGTCAGAACCGGTCAAACTTGGAGCTTACTTGGCAAAGAATAAACAGTGCCCGAGTCCACAGTGCTCTCTACGGTGTGCACCACATGTTACATAATGTGCAGAAGACATTGCGACAGCACTACTCGTCAGTTGGCTGTAAAAGGAGGGCATGTATAGTCCACAGTGTTCAAGCTGTTTCATAACTTGCATTAGCATGTGCTTCTGCTACTGAATAAAAGTATCATGGAACGTCAAGAGAGTTCATTGATCACCGTGAGTGTCAAAGACCTTGAATCAGCCTGCTGCAGTCGCCTCAGTGAATCTAACTTTGGATTTCCGGAGCAATTAGCGTCCCCATAAATCTACACATATCACAGCTGACAAAGACAGACGGCCAAGAAGATATGTGCAATTTTATCCATTTCTCATCAGGACCCATGATATGTACACTACCGTTCAAAGTTTTGGGGTCCTTGTTTTTTAAAGAAAATCACATTTTTTGTCCATTAAAATAATATCAAATTGATCAGAAATACAGTCTAGACATTGTTAATGACTATTGGAGCTGTAAACCCATTATCAGAAACCATCACTCCTGTGTTCCAATGGCACGTTGTGTTAGCTAATTCAAGTGTATCATTTGAAAAGGCTAATTTATCATTAGAAAACCCTTTTACAATTATGTTAGCATAGCTGAAAACTGTTCTGCTTAAAGAAGCAATAAAACTGGCCTTCTTTAGACTAGTTGAGTATCTGGAGCATCAGCCTTTGTGGGTTAGATTACAGGCTAAAAATGGCCAGAAACAAAGGACTTTCTTGGATTAGCTAACATAACATGCCATTGGAACACAGGAGTGATGGTTTCTGATAATGGGCCTCTGTAAGCCTATACAGATATTCCATACAAAATCAGCCGTTTCCAGCTACAATAGTAATTTACAATATTAACAATGTCTACACTGTATTTCTGATCAATTTTATGTTATTTTAATGGACAAAAAAATGTGCTTTTCTTTCAATAACAAGGACATTTCTAAGTGACCCCAAACTTTTGAACGGTAGTGTATGTCTGGTGTTCCACCATCTTAAACCATATGGTAGGTGAAATAAACACTGCATATATCATCAACTTTACAAGAGGTCTATGGCATTAGTAACAATTATCACTGAATAACATCTGAATTAGCTGCACAGAAGAACCCCACTCATCACTGAATAATATCTAAATTAGCTACCCAGAAACCTCACTCTGTTGACACATTTAATGAGTGTTGGAGAGTGGAAAACACACTCCATTGGTAAATGAGGTCTGGGTGTTGTAGTGGAGTGGTTGTGAATATGGCTATGAGCAGACTGGTGTCCCGGGCTCCAGTGGAGACCCAGGTTATACATAGACAGTGGATATGAAATATTCAACAGAACAACAAGCGTCTGTTGTGGGATATTTTAAGATTTTGCACTATTGCTAAATTACCCTGAGGCTCAGCATACTGGATATCTACTGTGAGAGAAAAGCTCTGAAGATGGAATATTGAGTTGGCAAACATACAGCTATGGGGATATTCTCTTTTACTTCTTTGTAACAGTCAGTTTGGACAAGGTACTCTGAAAAATGCATGTTACTCAAGCCTCATTGCAACCAACTCACCCTAAGTAACTTGCAACTCACCTTCAGTAGCTTTTGTAAAGCACTTTGAAGGCCCCAAAACATGTATTTTTAAGTTCAGTCATTTCCAAAGCATTAGGTGGCTAGGTTATGAGCAGAGTGTAACGTGTGCGCTGGGAGTAGGGAAACAAGTTCAGGGAGTGAATCATTTAATAAATACAGTATATGAAAACATATAATACAAAACAAGAAACACGAACAACGCACAGACATGAAACTAAAACAGAAAAAGGGTGACATATAAAGGGCAGGTAATCAAGGAGGTGATGAACTACAGGTGAGTGTCATTATTTGCGTAACGATGGTGACAGGTGTGCGCCATAACAAGCAGTCTGGTGACCTAGAGGCCTCCTAATTGAGGAACGGAAACAGAACCGGGAACGAAAGGGATCTCTAATGTTCCGGAACAGAACCATTATTTTATAATCTTGAGAACTGGTTATTTATGCAACTTTTTGTTCAAAAAAATATTCCTAAAGTCTCGTATATAATTCTGTAACATTATGATGCTAGTAGTAGCCTATACACATTGCAATTCTCATCATGTGATGATGCTCAGCAATTCAAGCCAAGCCCACTCCATGTCCACCCCTCTCTCTCGCTCTCTCCCCACTGGTAAAATTTTGGTCGCATCTTGCACCTGCACTTATCTGCCCATAAAATGTGTAAACAACTACCTTACTCGTTCCATAGTAAGCTACTCTATCCATGCTAATTGGTGGAGTAAATTCATGAGCTAAATGTAAAAACTATGTTAATTTCACATGGTAAAAAAATAACGAAAAATAAATACCTGACCTGTTTTGTTTGAACCTGTTCATAACTTTATTATGCTGGTCAGAACACTGGAACGGAAACAAAATAGATAAGGGTTCTGATCAGAACTGAACAATTGGAAAATAATTTTGATTCCAACCCCTGGTTATGAGCAACCTTAAAGCCAAAGTTAAAAGCAGATAATGATTCGCTCATGTTGAGTTTGTTTTGCTCTTGGCATCACGGATCCATGCTACTTAGCTCTCACCCTGTGGAACTCAAAGCTTTTCTGGGTCAGTGCAGCTTGAGTAACACCTTTGGCAGAACTGAAAGAGAAGAGGGTTGCTTAATATTCTACATACAGTGGGGCAAAAAGGTATTTAATCTGCCACCAATTGTGCAAGTTCTCCCACTTAAAAAGATGAGAGAGTCGTGTAATTTTCATCATAGGTACACTTCAACTATGACAGACAAAATGATAAAAAAATTCAAAAAAATCACATTGTAGGATTTTTAATGAATTTATTTGCAAATTATGGTGGAAAATAAGTATTTGGTCAATAACAAAAGTATATCTCAATACTTTGTTATATACCCTTTTTTGGCAATGACAGAGGTCAAACGTTTTCTGCAAGTCTTCACAAGGTTTTCACACACTGTTAATGGTATTTTGGCCCATTCCTCCACTCCTCTAGAGCAGTGATGTTTTGGGGCTGTTGCTGGGCAACACTGACTTTCAACTCCCTCCAAAGATTTTCTATGGGGTTGAGATCTGGAGACTGGCTAGGCCACTCCAGGACCTTGAAATGCTTCTTACGAAGCCACTCCTTCATTGCCCGTGTGTTTGGGATGATTGTCATGCTGAAAGACCCAGCCACCCAGAAAAACAGCTCCAAAGCATGATGTTTTCACTCCCATGCTTCACAGTAGGTATGGTGTTCTTTGGATGCAACTCAGCATTCTTTGTCCTCCAAACACGACGAGTTGAGTTTTTACCAAAAAGTTATATTTTGGTTTCATCTGACCATATGCCATTCTCCCAGTCTTCTTCTGGATCATCCAAATGCTCTCTAGCAAAACTTCAGACGGGCCTGGACATGTACTGGCTTAAGCAGGGGGACACGTCTGGCACTGCAGGATTTGAGTCCCTGGCGGCGTAGTGCGTTACTGATGGTAGGCTTTGTTACTTTGGTCCCAGCTCTCTGCAGGTCATTCACTAGGTCCCCCCGCGTGGTTCTAGGATTTTTGTTCACCGGTCTTGTGATCATTTTGACCCCACGGGGTGAGATCTTGCGTGGAGCCCCAGATCGAGGGAGATTAACAGTGGTCTTGTATGTCTTCCATTTCCTAATAATTGCTCCCACAGTTTATTTCTTCAAACAAAGCTGCTTAGCTATTGCAGATGCAGTCTTCCCAGTCTGGTGCAGGTCTACAATTTTGTTTCTGGTGTCCTTTGACAGCTCTTTGGTATTGGCCATAGTGGGGTTTGTAGTGTGACTGTTTGAGGTTGTGGACAGGTGTCTTTTATGCTGATAACAAGTTCAAATAGGTGCCATTAATACAGGTAACGAGTGGAGGACAGAGAAGCCTCTTAAAGAAGAAGTTGTGAGATCCAGAAATCTTGCTTGTTTGTAGATGACCAAATACTTATTTTTCACCATAATTTGCAAATAAATTCATAAAAAAATCCTACAATGTGATTTTCTGGATTTTTTTTCTAATTTTGTCTGTCATAGTTGAAGTGTACCTATGATGAAAATGACAGGCCTCTCTCATCTTTTTAAGTGGGAGAACTTGCACAATTGGTGGCTGACTAAATACTTTTTTGCCCCACTGTATACCTTGTACTCGGACCCTACATGGGGGGTACACTCTTTGCCTGCTATCTTTCAAACATATTATATCCTTGTTATACATGTCTATTGAATATCAGGTCTTTCTAAAGCAACAAAAACATATCAACTGTCTGTTTAAACTTAAAAAACACACATTCTGTCCTCATTACAGTCAAGGGAAGGTCAGGTCTTACATCAACAGCCAAAGCAACCTGAACAAGGTCCTCAATACACCACCTTCCATTCCTAAATTGGACTTTGACAAAGCACTACCTTGTGACAGCTCTTGTTATACTGGGTTCTTTATAAGGGCATGGGAATGTATAAGAATGATCCATAATGCCCCAATTTTAATTGGGGTTTATAATAACAGACAACCTGATTAAAATACAACATTTTACTTCGTTAAGATAGCTCCTCTGTTTATATTTCATAAAATGTCCTTTCTTTCCACCTACACTTACTACTACACACAAAATTTGAACATTTCAATATCTGAACAAGAATGAAATGAACAGGAAAACAATTATAAACGGAAAACAATTGCCTTAATATTAAATCCTGGTCGGTCACCTCTTCCCTTAATATGGCAAGAGCCAGGGCAGGCTTGTCGAGGAATTTAGTACCTATCAAAATGGTTAAACTGAAACAGACGGCTCCAATTAAACTCAAAGTAAATAGTCAAGACAAAAACATTGTCTTGCACCACCTCTAATTAAAAGTGAAACAAAACAATGTTGGTACAGTAGATCATGATCCTAGTGGGCAAACCTGCCATTTCCTTATTTACAGGATAACAAATATTCATGTTTTGTTATAGAGTATGTTGTGTTCAACATTTGGGTAATTATACACAATTAAACACAATACCTTCCGTGTGATTTTAGCACGGCTGTGCTGTGGTCAAAGGTGCAAGGCGATAGCCGTGATACTGTTCTCATTTTAGTATTTTAATGCCTCTAAGACAATCATAATGCTTGGCAAAAGATCAATCTATAGTCCCTGTGTCCAAGAGCAACGATGAGACAGCCTATAAGGAGGTTAAAGACCTTTTTTATTTTATTGATTTATTTTAATTTTATTTCACCTTTATTTAACAACTTAGGCCAGTTGAGAACAAGTTCTCATTTACAACTGCGACCTGGCCAAGATAAAGCAAAGCAGTGCGACAAAAACAACAACACAGAGTTATACATGGGATAAACTAACATACAGTCAATAACACAATAGAAAATCTGTATACAGTGTGTGCACATTTTAGGAGGTAAGGCAATAAATAGGCCGCAGTGGCGAAGCGCGAAGTGCTGATGCTCCTTTTATATAGTCTCGTTATTTTTATTTTATTGCATTACTATTTTATTTTTTTCCTTTTTTGGGTGGGGGGGGGGGGGGGATTTTAGCCCCTTTTCTCCCCAATTTTGTGGTATCCAATTGTTAGTAGTTACTATCTTGTCTCATCGCTACAACCCGGAAGCCAGCCTCACCAACGTGTCGGAGGAAACACCGTGCACCTGGCGACCTGGTTAGCGTGCACTGCGCCCGGCCCGCCACAGGAGTCGCTGGTACGTGATGAGACAAGGATACATTTTTCTTACTTTTTAACTCTGCATTGTTGGGAAAGGGCTGTTGTATTCAACACGTGACAAATAAAATTGTATTCAATATTTATAAACTGCACTTAATCAATGGATAGAACTGGTATCAAGGAACTCTTCGTCAGAGTCTATATACACTCAATTTCTGAATCCCATAAAATTTGTTTCTGTGATGCACAAACTGTGCGGTGAGATAGAATCAGAATGCATCTTGTTTGATGCAATCTGATGTTATTTGTCTTGCATACACTGTCTGCCGTATGTTTTGGCTACAGTATCAATGCTGAGACAACGCAGATGCTTGTGGCTGTGCATGATCTTAATTGTAGCAAGTCAAACAACTCTATATAATAGCACCCAACATACAGTAACTATCACCACCACCATCATCATCATCATCATCATCATCATCATTAGAAAGATGGCGCCGAAGAACATGGCTAACGTTTTACATTCTCCCAACCAATTGTGCTAATTTGTTCATTTTTTGCATTTTGTGTAACTTATTTTTGAACTTATTGTGTACATAATGTTGCTGCTACAATCTCTTATGACCGAAAAT
Source organism: Oncorhynchus clarkii lewisi (assembly GCF_045791955.1). Lineage (NCBI taxonomy): Eukaryota > Metazoa > Chordata > Actinopteri > Salmoniformes > Salmonidae > Oncorhynchus > Oncorhynchus clarkii. Next base: position 48,345,553 of record NC_092149.1, on the reverse strand, counting down.
AACTTATGAACACCAGAACAGCGATTACTCACAGAAACTTTTTATTTTGTCAAGTTTGACGAGAAGGATATCTTGCTTTCACTGGAACAGGCACAGATCCCCGCCTTTTGCATGAAGAAAAGACACAGGAAAAGGGGTCGCAGATCGGGCAGCCTTCTGAGAATCCGTTCTTCTTGCTAACATGCAATCATTGGAAAATAAAATTGATGACCTACGATTAAGATTATCCTACCAAAGGGACATCAAAAACACTTATGTTTCACCGAGATCTCGCCTGAGGTAGAGTGCCTTATGATAAGCTGTCGGCTACAATATCTACCAAGGGAGTCCTCATCTATATAACTCTTAGCCATCTATTTAACAACACAGAACAAAGCTGGCACTAAGACCACTCTCAACCAACTCTATAAGGCCATAAGCAAAGAAGAAAATACTCACCCAGAAGCGGTGCTCCTAGCGGCCAGGGACTTTAATGCAGACGAACTCAAATCAGTTTTACCAAAATTTTACCAGCATGTCACCTGTGCAACCAGAGGGGAAAAAAATCCTACACCACCTTTACTCCACAAACAGAGATGCATTCAAACTCTCCCCCGCCCTCCATTTGGCAAATCTGACAATAATTCTATCTTCCTGCTTCCTGCTTAAAAGCAAAAATTAAAGCAGGAAGCACCAGTGACTAGATCAATAAAAAAGTGGTCAGAGGAAGCAGATGCTAAGCTTCAGGACTGTTTTCCTAGCACAGACTGGAATATGTTCCGGGATTCATCCAATGGCATTGAGGAGTACACCACCTCAGTCATCGGCTTTATCAACAAGAGCATCGACAACGTCGTCCCCACAGTGACTATACGTACATATCCCAAACAGAAGCCATGGATTACAGGCAACATCCGCATCGAGCTAAAGGCTAGAGCTACCACTTTCAAGGAGCGGGAGACTAATCCAGGCGCTTATAAGAAATCCCACTATGCCCTCAGACGAACCATCAAACAAGCAAAGCGTCAATACAGGATTAAGATTGAATCCTACTACACCGGCTCTGACACATGTCGGATGTGGCAGGGCTTGAAAACTATTACGGACTAGAAGGGGAAACCCAGACGCGAACTGCCCAGTGATGCGAGCCTACCAGATGAGCTAAATGCCTTTTAAGCTCGCTTCGTGGCAAGCAACACTGAAGCATGCATAAGAGCAACCAGATGTTCTGGATGATTGTGTGATCACGCTCTCGGTAGCCAATGTGAAGAAAACCTTTAAACAGGTCAACATTCACAAAGCAGCTGGGACAGACGGATTACCAGAATGTGTACTTAAAGCATGCGTGGACCAACTGTCAGGTGTCTTGACTGACATTTTCAACCTCTCCCTGACCGAGTCTGTAAAACCTACATGTTTAAAGCAGACCACCATAGTCCCTGTGCCCAAGGAATGCAAAGGTAACCCGCCTAAATGATTACCGCTCCATGGCACCCACGTCAGTAACCATGAAGTGCTTTGTATGGCTCACAACAGCATCCTCAAGGACACCCTAGACCCACTCCAACTCGCATACCAACAGATCCCCAGGTGACGCAATCTCAATTGCACTCCACACGGCCCTTTCTCATCTGGACAAAAGGAACACCTATGTGAGAAACCTTTTCATTGACTGCAGCTCTGCGTTCAACACCATAGTGCCCACGAAGCTCATCACTATACTAAGGACTCTGGGACTAAACACCTCCCTCTGCAACAGGATCCTGGACTTCCGGAAGGGCCACCCTAGGTGGTAAGAGTAGGCAACGACATGTCTGCCACGCTGATCCTTAACCCACGGTCCCCTCAGGGGTGTATACTTAGTCCCCTCCTGTACTCCCTGTTCACCCACGACTGCGTGGCCAAACACGACTCCAACACCATCATTACGTTTACTGACGACACAACAGTGGTGGGCCTGATCACCGACAACGATGAGACGGCCTATAGGGAGGAGGTCAGATAACTGGCAGTGTGGTGCCAGGACAACCTCTCCCTCAATGTGAGCAAGAAAAAGTAGCTGATCGTGGACTACAGCAAAAGGCAGGCCGAACAGGCCCCCATTAACATTGACAGGGCTGCAGTGGAGCGGGTCGAGAGTTTCACGTTTCTTGGTGTCCACATCACCAACGAACTATCATGGTCAAAGCATACCAAGACAGTTGTGAAGAGGGCACGACAAAACCTTTTCCTCCTCGGGAGAATGAAAATATTTGGCATGGGTCCAATACATCACTGGTGCCAAGCTTCCTGCCATCCAGGACCTGTATAATAGGCGGAGTCAGAGGAAAGCCCCAAAAATTGTCAGAGACTCCAGTCACCCAAGTCATAGACTGTTTTCTCTACTACCGCACAGCAAGCTGTACCGGAGTGCAAATTCTAGGACCATAAGGCTCCTCAACAGCTTCTACCCCCAAGCCATAAAAAATCTCAACCGGACAATTTACATTAACCACCCCCACCCTCCCTTTTGTACACTGCTGCTACTTGCTGTTTATTATCTATGCATAGTCACTTCACCCCCACCTACATGTACAAATTACCTCAACTAACCTGTACCCCCGCACACTGACTCGGTACCGGTGCCCCCTGTATATACTGTAGTCTCATTATTGTTATTCTTATTGTGTTACTTTTTATTATTACTTTTTATTTTAGTCTACTTGGTAAATATTTTCTTAACTCTTCTTGAACTGCACTGTTGGTTAAGGGCTTGTAAATAAGGATTTCACGGTAAAGTCTACACTTGTTGTATTCGGCGCATGTGACAAATAAAGTTTGATTTGATAATCATCATCAACAACAACATTAGCAACAGCAGCAGCAGCCATCAATAAAGTACCTGCACCAACAACAATAGCAGCTCAACAAGTAAAGTTGGCACTAACTGTTACAGAATATGAAGTCACCCTCTCCTCTCGCCGCTGGGCGTCTGGGGCCTGCTGATGCTGCATGGCTGTGGCACAAAGCACCACCCTGTACCCTGTGGTAGAAAATCCTGTTCAAAGGTGCCCTCTCTCACCCTCCCACGCTATCCAGGAGCGCACCTGGAAACTGAAACCTGCGCTCTAACCTGCAGACACACCAGACATCACTAAAGCCTGTCTCACATGGAGTAAACAGTTGCATCCCCGTTAGCTCAAGCTCTTTTATCTATAGGTCACTAAACAGGCATACAGGAAGCACTGGGGCTTTCTGTGTACTATTTTGTATTGCTAACATGTTTTTATTTTTTGGGAAAAGGGGATTTCATAAGGATCTGTAAGATAAGCGATATAGGATAGAAAATGGTGGGTTAAGGGAGCCTCAGTTCAGTGTAATAAACTGACACTAAGAAAGGGGCTGTTTAAAGGACCACATCAGAATGTTAATGTTTCTAGGTATTAAAGGACCACATCAGAAGGTTTCTAGTTATTAAAGGACCACATCAGAATGTTTCTAGTTATTAATGGACCACATCAGCATGCTAATGTTTCTAGTTATTAACTAACCCGTACAATCATTATTTTCAGTATTTTGCAGAATACAGAGATACATACAAAATAGCTGCTTTACAAAACGCTTCTCTTACATGGAGGCAACAAGCAGCATTACTACTCCCTTCCCCATCAACATCCTGTGTACTAGAAACACAAATCAGCCATGTCCATGACAAATCTATCTTGAAAGCGGAAATGTGCATGATACACAATTAGGAAAGCACATGCCCACAAGTCAGACTGACCCACATTTTCACTTTCTCTTCCAACAGTTGTGCGAAGTTGCCTGGATACGTGGATGACTGTGTGTGGGATGGGCGCAGGGTGGTTTTAATTGTTCCCCAGGGAGCAACGCCTCCATCTTGAGATGGACAGGTGGCAGGGCCACGCTTCGCAGAACTACTTTAATTGGGATCTTCAAGCTTGTATGAGGCGTCCTCTCATTCGCTAAAATGGGTGAGTGGCGCCCTCTCATTCGCTAAAGTAGGCGAGTGATGCTCTCTCATTCGGTAAAGTGGGTGAATGGTGCCCTTTTGTTTCTGGGAGGAGGAACATGGTGTGTAAAGACTGAGAAGAAATACTCTTTCCTCCCAACTGGAGTCTGTGGTTTTGGGGGAAAGTGGACCCAGTGGACAAAACTGATTCAATTGACATCATTACAACCAGTTTTGTACACTGGGAAAAGCTGTTGAAGTTTGATAGATGCCACTGTAAAATAACATTAAAACATTACACATAGAGCACTGCACTTCAGGTGCCTCTCAGGAATGAATACATGTTAAAAGATGCCTTGCACGATCCAAATAGAATACATGTAATCTTAAAATGCTTCAAGGCGACGGTCTTGGAATATTGAAAGTGACAGCTATTTTATTTCATGATTAAAACTCGTTGAGCCCAAGAGGCATGTGTATGAAGTCTGTTAATCAAACAAACTTTATCACGCTCATACCTCAGGCTACAGTCAGTGAATGTCCGTCCTTCCAGTGACCTTTTAAATGACACAATCACTCTCAACCATTCAGGCAGACCTGTGGCTCAGCCCAATTTGAATGTGATAATAGGCTTGCGTTTCAGGGAGGTAAAAAGACAAAAATAATAATAATTGCCCGGCTCCAGACAATGCTCTAAAAAATGTATGAAACCAAGACCAGAAAATGTCCTGCATCTTCATGTCCCTCTCTGACCCCATTAAGTTGCCACGGCAACAGGTTTTACAATGCAAACCAGCTAGACGATGATTGTCGTGGAGGAGACTGAGTGAACAATCTACGAAGAATAACTAATAAAAGACAGGCATCTTTGTCCTGCAAAGCTTATATTTAAACCAAACGTATTTATTTCATAGTACGCTATCCACTCATATGCACAAGGCCTTGTTTCATGGGGCTAAATGTACTCGGACTAAATATACTCAGTAGCAGAATGTCACAGGGCTATGGCGGGGTGAAACAGTCATCCCATAATATATTGCCCTGGTGACCCGGGGGACTGTGGCAAGGACGTTGGTTTATTTGCTGCACATAAAACAGCATTTGGTTGGGATATGGCTGGACCTGAAAAATGATTGGACGGATGAGCTCCTGAAAATTAAAGTAGACAATGAAAAAAAATGTTTTGTTTATCATTTGCAGCATACAGGAAGCCTGAACTAGGCAAATGTTACTCCATATACAGGGCTTTCGGACAGTACCCCTTGACTTTTTCCACATTTTGATACAATACAGCCTTATTCTAAAATGGACTAAATACAAAATAATACTCAGAAATCTACATACAATAACCCATAATGAAAAAGCAAAAACAGGTTTTTAGAAATATTTGCATATTTATTAAAAATAAAAACAGAAATACCTTTTAAAATAAGTATTCAGACCCTTTGCTATGAGACTCAACATTTAGCTCAGGTGCATCTTGTTTCCATTGATCATCCTTGAGATGTTTCTACAACTTGATTGGAGTCCACCAGTGGTAAATTCAATTGATTGGACATGACTGGGAAAGGCACACACCTGTCTACATAATGTCTCACAGTTGACAGTGCATGTCAGAGCAAAAACTAAGCCATAAGGTCAAAGGAATTGTCCGTAGAGCTCCGAGACAGGATTGTGTTGAGCCACAGATCTGGGGAAGGATACCAAAATATTTCTGCAGAATTGAAGGTCCCGAAGAACACAGTGGCCTCCATCAATCTTAAATGGAAAAAGTTTCCTAGAGCTGGTCAGCCGGGCCAAACTGAGCAATCGGGGGAGAAAGGGCCTTGGTCAGGAAGGTGACCAAGAACTCGATAGTCCTTCTGACAGAGTTCCAGAGTTCCTCTATGGAGATGGGAGAACCTTCCAGAAGTAAAATCACCTCTGCAGCACTCCACCAATCAGATCTTTATGGTAGAGTAGCCAGACGGAAGGCACTCCTCAGTAAAAGGCACATGGCAGCCCACTTGGAGTTTGTCAAAAGCCACCTAAAGGTCTCTTAGACCGTAAGAAACAAGATTCTCTGGTCTGATGAAACCAAGATTGAACACTTTGGCCTGAATGCTAAGCATCACCTCTGGAGGAAACCTGCACCATCCATACAGTAAAGCATGGTGGTGGCAGAATCATGCTGTGAGGATGTTTTTCAGTGGCAGGGACTGGGTAGAAAGCTGAACAGAGCAAAGTACAGAGAGATCCTTGATGAAAACCTGCTGCAGTGCACTAAAGACCTCAGACTGGGGCGAAGGTTCACCTTCCAACAGGACAAAGAGAGGTATTGTGGTATTATGGGGTATTATGAGAAGATTGATGAGTAAAAAAAAAAAAAAAAAAATGTAGAATAAGGCTGTAATGTAACAAATTTTGGAAAAAGTCAAGGGGTCTGAATACTTTCCAAATGCACTGTAGTTTAGCATGGACGAGCCCTTACCAGCATACTTTGGAAAAAGCAAATATTCATACGCCATTACTCAGTTCTCTAGATAATAGCGTAGCCATAGCCAAAAACAACCCTAAATAAGCACGCGAGGTCCTCACAAACAGTTTCTGATTGATCAAATGTAACAGCTCAAAAGGTTACATTAACACGTTCGCCATGGTGATAAATCCTGTTGGAAGGTAGAAGTGAAAGGAGGAATAATCCGTATCTTCAGAGGGGTGAAGTCAGGTGAAGTCAGTGAAGTCAGGGCACAACACATTGGCACAGAGGTTTAATGTGGCTGCTCGCCAATGGCCTCATTGGGAGAAAGTAATATAGTAAGCTTTTAATAGACAACAATAGCCATTGTGTTTGCTTGTACCGTTTTGGCCTCAGGGTTAGACCAACGCAGGAAGAGTGAGTGGACACTTCAATGACTTGTATGATTAGTGACTAAGTGCATGACTGATATTGGACTGTAAGCCAATTATTGCAAATTATTCTTTGTTCCTATGGTCCATTAGGCAATTACAAAAGTGAGAAAACTGCTTGCGATGAAAAGTGCACCCTTGACAAGGGAATTAATTTGACAAATTCTACATTTAGACATACATTTTCAATTGTAATTATGCTAATTCAGTTGGTTTTAGTTGGTTTTATTTATTTAATTTTATTAAGATCACCATTAGCTGTTGCAAAAGCAGTCATTACTCTTCCTGGGGTCCACACAAAACATGAAACATGACATAATACAGAACATTAATAGGCAAGAACAGCTCAAGGACAGAAAGGCATACGTGGCCTACATATCAATGCATCACACAAACTATATAGGTCAAATAGGGGAGAGGCGTGGTACCGTGAGGTGTTGCTTTATCTGTTTTCTGAAACCAGGTTTGCTGTTTATTTGAGCAATATGAGATGGAACGGAGTTCCATACAACAATGGCTCTATATACCACTGTATGCTTTCTTGATTTGTTCTGGATTTGGGGACTGTGAAAAGTCCCCTGGTGGCATGTCTGGTGGGTAAGTGTGTGTCAGAGCTGTGTGTAATCCCAATCAATTTAGGATTTTCAACACGTTAATGTTTCTTATAAAAACAATAAGTGATGCAGTCAGTCTCTCGTCAACTCTTAGCTAAGAGAGATTGGCATGCATAGTATGTAAATCATCCCTCTGATTACAATGAAGAGCAAGACGTGCCGCTCTGTTCTGGGCCATCTGCAGCTTAACTAGGTCTTTCCTTGCAGCACTAGACCACACGACTGGACAATAATCAAGATTTAGACTAAACTAGAGCCTGCAGAACTTGCTTTTTTGGAGTGTGGTGTCAAAAAGTCAGAGAATCTCTTTATTATGGACAGACCTCTCCCCATCTTTACGACCATTGAATCTATATGTTTTGACAATGACAGTTTACAATCAAGGTAACAACAAGTAATTTAGTCTCCTCAACTTGTTCAACAGCCACACCATTCATTACCAGATTCAGCTGAGGGCTAGAACATTGGGAATGATTTGTACCAAATAAAATGATCTTAGTTTTAGAGATGTCCAGGACCAGTTTATTACTGGCCACCCATTCCAAAACAGACTGCAACTCTTTGTTCAGGGTTTCAGTGACTTCATTAGCTGCGGTTGATGATTGCGTATATGGTTGAATTATCAGCATACATTGACACACATGCTTTGTTTAATGCCAGTCATTGGTAAAAATAGAAAAGAGTAGAGGGCCTAGAGAGCTGCCCTGAAGTACACCACACTTTACATGTTTGACATTAGAGAAGCTTCCATTAAAGAAAACCCTTTGAGTTCTATTAGATAGATAGCTCTGAAGCCACGATATGGCAGAGGTTATGAATCCACGATACAACAGGTTATGGTCAATAATATCAAAGGCTGCACTGAAATCTAACACTTCAGCTCCCACAATCTTCTTATTATCAATTTCTTTTAACCAATCATCAGTAATTTGTGTCAGTGCAGTACATGTTGAGTGCCTTTCTCTATAAGCATGCTGAAAGTATGTTGTTAATTTGTTTACAGAGAAATAGCATTGTATTTGGTCAAACACAGTTTTTTTCCAACAGTTTGCTAAGAGCTGGCAGCAAGCTTATATATCTGCTGTTAGAACCAGTAAAGGCCGCTTTACCACTCTTGGGTAACGGAATTACTTTGGCTTCCCTCCAGGCCTAAGGACAAATACATTTCTCTAGGCTCAGATTAAACACATGACAGATAGGAGTGGCTTTAGAGTCAGCTACCATCCTCAGTAGCTTTCCATCAAAGTTGTCAATGCCAATGTTTGTCATTATTGATCAATAACAATATTTTTTCCACCTCTCCCGTACTAACTTTACACAATTGAAACTTGTAATGCTTTTCTTTCATGATTTGTTTTTTTTATGCATGATATGATGTCTCACTGTTCGTTGTTGGCATTTCCTAAAGTTTGCCCACTTTACTATTAAAAATATTTTTTTTAAAGTACAGGGCAAATATATTGTTTAATATATAGCTATATTCATGGTACAAAACAAAATTTCACACTCGATTACTGGTATACTGAAACTTCGGTACATTTTCAATACTAGAACATGAAAAAACGTTTTGATACTATAATTTTTGTTACTTTCAGTACTTATGTCAAATGTGTCTCACGTCATATGCGGATTGAGAGGATCAAGTCTGTCTAGTAATTTGTCTGAATCTTCTTAACCTCTTCGATATAGGGGGCGCTCTTTTAATTTTTGGATGAAAAACGTTCCCGTTTTAAACAAGATATTTTGTCACGAAAAGATGCTCGACTATGCATATAATTGACAGCTTTGGAAAAAAAACACTCTGACGTTTCCAAAACTGCAAAGATATTGTCTGTGAGTGCCACAGAACTGATGTTACAGGCGAAACCCAGATAAAAATCCAATCAGGAAGTGCCGCATTTTTTAAAACAGCCTTATTAGGCTGTGAAGGACCTAGGAGTCAGCTTACGTTTTCCACGTTTTCCCCAAGGTGTCTACAGCATTGTGACGTATTTTTAGGCATATCATTGGAAGATTGACCATAGGAGACTACATCTACCAGGTGGTCGCTTGGTGTCCTCCGTTGCAATTATTGCGTAATCTCCAGCTGCAGTATTTTTCAGTTTGCTTCTGATGAGAAGCCAACTGCCACCACTGATAGATTATCGAATATATATGTGAAAAACACCTTGAGGATTGATTCTAAACAACGTTTGCCATGTTTCTGTCGATATTATGGAGCTAATTTGGAAAAATGTTCGGCGTTGTAAGTGACTGCATTTTCCGGTCTTTTTCTTAGCCAAACGTAATGAACAAAACGGAGCTATTTCGTATACACAAATAATCTTTTTGGAAAAAATTAACATTTGCTATCTAACTAAGAGTCTCGTCATTGAAAACATCCGAAGTTCTTCAAAGGTAAATTATTTTATTTGAATGCTTTTCTTGTTTTTGTGAAAATGTTGCCTGCTGAATGCTAGGCTTAATGCTATGCTAGGCTATCAATACTCTTACACAAATGCTTGCTTTGGTTGAAAAGCATATTTTGAAAATCTGAGATGACAGTGTTGTTAACAAAAGGCTAAGCTTGTGTTTGAATATATTTATTTAATTTCATTTGCGATTTTCATGAATAGGAAACGTTATAGTAATGAGCTTGAGGCAATGATTACGCTCCCGGATACGGGATTGCTCGACGCTAGAGGAAAATCATTTAAAAAAAGTACAGGGCAAATATATTGTTTATTATATAGCTATATTCACGGTACAAAACAAAATTTCACACTCGATTACTGGTATACTGAAACTTCGGTACATTTTCAATACTAGAACATGAAAAAAACGTTTCGATACTAGAATTTTTGTTACTTTCAGTACTTATGTCAAATGTGTCTCACGTCATATGCGGATTGAGAGGATCAAGTCTGTCTAGTAATTTGTCTGAATCTTCTTAAAGGTTGCAGGAGTAAGCTAGCCGGGCTACTTGCACTTGCACACGCAGCTGACACAGCATGAGTTGCTATTGAGGAGCAAGAGGAGAGAGAAAATGCCGACAGCATGGCTTCTTCAAATGAAAACACCATACTTTCACGCCCGCAGCTTGTTGACAAAACTGGCTCCACAAGCGAACTATGGGAATACTGTGCTTACAGAGTAGATGATGAGGGCCACTGAAACAACTATGCAAACGGTGTTAGTTATAAATCAGTGCAGGGGAGGTTAAGTTGCAAAACGACATAAAAAAAATATTAACACGTGACATTTACATTGTAATTTTATTGTACTAGCTACGAAATTCTATTTTTTTTTAGTGTGACAATGACATGAACGTACACTTACAGGCCAATTTATTAGGTACATCACCCTGTTCACGGAAATGAATCGCTCCTACAGACAGTGAGTCACGTGGCCCGTGGCTTGTTATGTAAAGCTGACAGACAGTCATAGAGGTACTCAGTTACTGTTCGATTGAACATTAGAATGGGCAAAACTAGTAACCTAGGCGACTTTGAGAGTGGTATGATCTATGATGCCAGGTGCACCGGATCCAGTATCTCAGAAACAGCCACCCTTTTCACGCATGACAGTGTTTATGTTTTACCGAGAATGGTGCGACAAAAAAAACAATGTGGGTGAAAACAGCTTGTTGATGAGAGCGGTCGAAAGAGAATCCCAAGAATCGTGCAAGCTAACCGGTGGGCCACACATAATAGCACAGTACAACAGTGGTGTGCAGAATAACATCTCGGAACACATAACTCGTCGATCCTTGTCACGAATGGGCTATTGCATAGGACGACCACAACAGGTTCCAGCGAAAAACAAGAAGAAGCGGCTACAGTGGGCACATGGTCACCAAAACTGGACAATTGAGAAGTAGAAAAACATTGCCTGGAACATGACAGCGAGTTCAGTTAACTTGAGTGACCGACGCAGTCCCCAGACTACAACCCAATAGAGCATATTTCGGATGAGATTAAACAGGCTGTTCGCAGCATAAATGTACCAAAGTCCAATCTCCAGCAACTGCGTGATGCCATCACATCAGCATGGACCAACATCCCTGTGGAACGTTTCTGACACCTTGTAGAATGCACCAAAAAATTCAAGCTGTTCTGGAGGCAAAGTTAGGTCTGACCCGGTACTAGATGGGTTTACCTATTAAACTGGCCTGTGAGTGACATTCGTGTGAGCATTATAATATGATTACAAACCAAAAGTAATATGAAAGGCACTCATAACTTAGCTATGACAGTAAATTTAGACTACTTTGTGTTTGTCTGGGCGTGCTATCAGTAGCCAGTAGCCTACCAGCAGCCCTGTGCAGAGCATTGCACCCTGGGAGTTGGATTGCACTCTGGGAATCGTAGTATGCTGTGTGAAATCAATTGCATTTCTATGGAGTGTAGACTATTGCAATATAGAAGCTTCAGAAATGAGCTTCCAAGTGTTATGTCATTTTGGAACTAAACAATTCATCTAATACATTAAACGATTTAGCTGTAATGAATAATGAATCATACTGTAGGTCTAAGAAAATAATTTGTCCCAAATGTATGGCCATAGTGTTACACTCGCTGATGGAAGGATGGGACCAAGGTGCAGCGTCGTAAGCGTACATCTTACTTTATTCAATGAACACCGAAAAAACAACAAATACAAAACGTAAAGTTTAGTAGGGTTAAACAGCACAGTACCAAAACAAGATCCCACAAACTACAGGTGGGAAAAAGCTGCCTAAGTATGATCCCCAATCAGAGACAACGATAGACAGCTGCCACTGATTGGGAACCATACCCGGCCAACAAAGAAATAGAAAACATAGATTTGCCCACCCTAGTCACACCCTGACCTAACCAAAATAGAGAATAAAAGGGCTCTCTAAGCTAATACACTTTATTTTCTTCTGTGGTATCGTTTCGGTATCGAGTATCGTTTTGGTATTGTATATCGTTTCGGTACAGAGTATTGTGATACTAAACCTGGTATGGTATCAAAACCACAATTCTGGTATTGTGACAACACTACACTCCATAGGAGGCCCTGTGTTAGGTTTCCATCCAATTGGCGACAGATTGTTATGCAAATATAAAGAAAATATGTGCATTTTCCCACCAGTAGTGTTTCCAGCAAACTGACTTGTTGCAGATAAAAATCCGTGCGTGATGATGTAGTGCACAGACAATTTTCTTTTTCGCTTAAGTTTTCAAGTACCAAAATAAAAATGGTGTTAAATAGCAAATGTGCCCACTCTGTTCTTGACACATGAACTCTAGCCAACAGCTAGCAGATACAGTGAGGGTAGGCTGTGCGGGTAGTTTACACATTTATATTATTATGGATGAGAGCGAGAGTATTTGTATTTGTCAAACAGAAGTCAAGCATCGATCATTATGTCACCAGAAATAGACCCTCGATATTCATTGGAAAGTAGAATCAAGCTCATGTCCGTGCACTTTCATCTGTAGCCTCATAAACTGCATGGCTTCCAGAATCGTCGTGGGAAGAACCATATCATCGCGGGACTCCAAGTTTACTTCGATATGATGGTTATAATATGAAATAAAATATTATATTAATTTTACCGAAACAAAAAAATCCCACCATGTTGAACAAACAAATTATCTGTCAGCATTTATAAAATTGTACAGAAACGTCCTGTTTCTATCATAGCTGTTGTGTTTATATTTTACATGGTATGACTTTACTAGCATAAAAACTGTGGATGGAAACCTGGTTTGTGTCCTTTTAAAACCTCAATTCTTTTTGTTGCCAAATATGATCCCTTACATGCCCTGCAAACACACTCTTCTCACATAATAAAAGCTTTCAAATGTTTCAGGTAAATTCAAATCGCTACATTGTGTGCCTGTGCTTGTGTGTGGGTGTAATTGTGTGTATGTGTGTGCGCACGCAAGTGTGATTGTGTCAGATGTAATGATTTCCCAAAATGCCCTTCCAAATCCTTCAGAATCAGGCTGTAATTTGTATTGTAGCTGTTCATAAAAAAGCTTCACTTCCGTTCTGGATCAATATACGAATGAATGAAGCAAAGACCTTGTCCTTTACAATGGTATCTGTAATGGTATCTGTTATATTAGGAAAGAGCAGATGCCAGATCTGCTCTTTCCTAATATAACAGATACCATTACAAGTCTTAGCCAAACTGAGACTCACCACGGAGAGCCAAGCACCTTACCACACTTCACCTCACATACAGTGCATTCGGAAAGTACCCCTTCCCTTTTTGCACATTTTGTTACGTTACAACCTTACTCTAATGGGGATTTTTTTTAAATGCCTCCTAAATCTACACACAATACCCCATAATGACAAAGTGAAAACAGGTTTTTAGAAATGTTTGCAAATTTATTAGAAATAAAAAGCAGTACTTATTTACATAAGTATTCAGACTCTTTGCTATGAGACTTGACATTGAGCTCAGGTACATCCTGTTTCCATTGATCATCCTTGAGACGTTTCAACAACATGATTGGAGTCCATCTGTGGTAAATTCAATTGATTGGATATGATTTGGAAAGGCACACACGTGCCTATATAAAGTCCCACAGTTATCAGAGCAAATACCAAGCCATGAGGTCGAAGGAATTGCCCGTAGAGCACCTAGACAAGCCTTTATGGTAGAGTGGCCAGACAGAAGCCACTCCTCTGTAAAAGGCACATGACAGCCAGCTTGGAGTTTTTTCAAAAGGAACCTAAAGGACTCAGACCATGAGAAACAAGATTCTCTGGTCTGATGAAACCAAGATTGAACTCTTTGGCATGAATGCCAAGAGTCACATCTGGAGGAAACCTGGCACCATCCCTACAGTAAAGCATGGTGGTGGGAGCATCATACTGTGAGGATGTTTTTCAGCGGCAGGGACTGAGAGATTAGTCAGGATCAATGGAAAGCTGAACAGAGCAAAGTAGAGAGAGATCCTTGATGAAAACATGCTCCAAAGCGCTCAGGACCTCAGAGTGGGGTGAAGGTCCACTTTCCAACAAGACAACGATCCTAAGCACACAACCAAGACAACGCAGGAGCAGCTTCGGGACAAGTCTCTGAATGTCCTTGAGTGGCCCAGCCAGAACCCGGACTTGAACCCGATCGAGCATCTCTGGAGAGACCTGAAAATAGATGTGCAGCAACTTTCCCCATCCAACCTGACAGAGCTTGAGACGATCTCCCGAGAAGAACGGAAGAAACTTCCAAAATACAGGTGTGCCAAACTTGTAGCTTCTTACCCAAGAAGACGTGAGGCTGTAAACACTGCCAAAGGTGCTTCAACAAAGTACTGAGTAAAGGGTCTGAATACTTATGTAAATGTCATATTTACATTTTTTATTTGTAATACATTTGCACACATTTCTAAAAACCTGTTTTTTCTCCGTCATTATCAGGTAGATTGATGAGAATTTTTTTTGAAATAATTTTAGAATAAGGCTGTAACAAATAAAGGGGTCTGAATACTACTTTCCAAACGCACTGTATTTTAATGACTGTATTTCCTATACCATTATGTTATACACACAACACAAATTGCATGACAGGTAGCTAACGAGGTACCCCCTCGTACTGATCAATTTATTCTAGTATTGCAGCACGAAAATGTCCATTACTCTAATTTGATCCCAGTTATTGATGGTGCACCTGCGTCACATGGGCTAGACATAGTCGTCTCATGGTCTTGACTTTCTTTGATGTGATCAATGCTGAGGAAAGACAGAGGTATTTGCAGTCAGTAGACAGTTGTAAATATCACACAGGAGATACTATGAAGGTCAGAGGATCCACACAATGTAAGTGTCAGTTAAAACCTGCCGGCTTTAAAGTGAGAGTCCTATGTGCTTTGATAGAGTCGATTTCCAAACTTCTAAATGAGCAGTGACTGGTAGCTCTAACCCATGCTGGCCTAGTGCTGAGCCCTGTCAGCCAGGAACCCTTATCCAATACATCACTGTCTGCTCTCATTGGCCCTCCCTCCTCCTCACCACCAGGTGAGAGCCAGTCAATACCCTAGACTCGTTAGGATGCCACTAAATGGCCTTTTCTGTCGAAACAGTGTGACACAGGATGGAACGGTGCATTACTGTGTATTAAAAAGGCTACCTTAGGGGTGAGTGGAGTGTTGTGGTTCATTGCAAATTAGGGTGGAGGGAGAATGTTGCCAGTTTTCCTGTTATGGGATTGGGAAATCCACTGGGCTGGAAACCCACTGTCTGGCTGATGACAGATTCCGATAAAGACAATCAACAGGCATTAGAGGCAGTCATCTTCAACTGTCACACATGGGTGTGAGGAACACCACGGGAATGGAAGGGTTCTTCTCATCAGAGACCGAGACAGGTATCTCCCTTTCCCTCTATGTTCGTCTCCTGCTCTACTTCTATGTTAGAGACCTCACTGTTTCCGCGTCCCACATTGAAGAAAAAGTCTCCTACATCTCTTTCATATCTCTGGAAGAATACATGTTTCCCTGTCTTTCTATTTCTTTCTTACTCTTTATCTATGTGTATCTTTCTGAGAGAAGCGTTCTGTCTGTATTTTTGCCTGGTCTGTTGGGTATTCCAAATCAAAAGATATCTTCTACGCAACATAAGCAGGAAAAACATACTGGTGACTTGGAGAATAAGACACAGTGGCAGGATTTTCCCTTATTATGATTATGCTGAACTAACAGACACATTGAGGCACACAGTGCAACTCCTAACAACCCATGTACAACTAGGAACAATGAGAGCAGCAGAGGCAAAAAGAGAAAAAAATATACTGTTGCAGACATAGTTTTAATAATTTTCCCTCACTGTTCAGAACTGGGATAATGGGGGAGCCAGCCTTTGCTGGAATTGATTGGTGTCACAGTAGCCTTGCAACAGAGGGAGTAGAATAGTGAATACATCAAGCTTTATAGTGGCCTCTGCAGAAACAGAATATTTGTCTTTGAGAAAGGTGTAAGGATATCACATCCGTTCACCCCCCCCCCCCCCCCCCCCCCCACGCACGCACGCATACACGCATGCTCGCGCGCACACACGCATGCACACACACTCACACCCACCTGGTGTATTCTCCCCTACTCTGATGCCCTATAATGCAGCTTGAGGAGCCTCTATTGTTAATTAATGGCAGGCACCGGAGCATGGGATTTCTCATTAACCCCGATGCTGCAGAAGCATGCAAGTAGAAAAACACTCTAAAAGGGACGCCATTGTACTTTCTGATCCGTTCCTTGCATCCTGCTCTACAGATCATTGGCAGCCGACAAGACTGAGGCCCTTCTTTACCTCTGGCTTCTTAATGGCAAGCGGCAGGGGAGTATAGTGACTTAATTTAATTAATTACAGAGCTAATCAGGTAAATTAGAGTGAATCCAGGTGGGGAGGAGGGTTACTGTGACGGAACCCAAAATGAAGCATATTGGTGGGGTGAGAGTGACACACAAAGTGCAGAACTCTTCAGCAATCTGGCAATCTAAAGAAAGGTAAATAAACCTGGAGCATGGTCTGATATCACTGTTTAACCCCAGTTTGTAGCTAAACAGTAAGTTCAAGAAGCCTACATCCAAGCTGAGCTGTCCTCTCTACACACTCTAAATTCTGCCTCCCCTGAACACCTTTACCCTAATCATGGACTGTGTAGCTTTAGGGCTATAGGCCCACGCCAGATCCTCAATTTAGAATAAGCGGTGTGGATGAAAACAATGATTTACCAAGCACTCGCCTAGTGTGAGTAATGAAACGTGTCACACAGTGCACCGATGTGTGCCAAGGTGAACTGCTCACCTCAGGGCAGTTGACAACACTGATCATCTTACCATCATTGGCTATGTCTGTGCAAATAGGGATGAGGATGAATCTGACCGTCTTTCAATGTGTCGGTATGAGTCAGTAAAATTAAATGTATTTGGAAGTGCATTTACGTGGGTAAGATTGCAGCAGTAGGTTCTGCAGGGGTCAACATATGTTAGAATGAGTCAACATATCTCTGCATTTGTGTAATCATAACTTGAGTCGTTCAGTGAGTGTCCATGTTTTGTTGTTGTGTACAAGTCAGAATGCGCAAGCATTTTTCATCGGTAAGTTCAAATTAGGTGAGTATGACTAACCTTGTATGGACAAGGGGCAGATGCCAGCCATTGTGAGCACTTCCGCATTTAAGACTTTGGTACGGTATGTGACCATATGTTTCAGTACCCATCAACATGTCCCTATGTCCCAACATTTCCACTACCCGTCCATTTCAGGAGCTGTGGCTGCACTGATCCCTGTGCCTTAGGGTGTCTGTCTGGGTAGGCTTTCTCATGACATAACCGTATCCTGAACCACCTGCAATAACTGAGAGTATAATGAAACATCCAAGAGTGTATACATTATATCAGCTCAATGCATTACCCAACATACAGTCTAAAACAAGAAACTGTTGTAAAAGAAGAAAAACATTTTTGTTGACATGTTACAAAATTACAGAGTTGACTGGATGCGAGGGAGTCACAGAATTAAAATGTTACATAGTAACAGAGTTGACTGGTAAGATTTAGGACATAATAGAACTGAGTGGTTACTGAAACTACTAGTAAGGATAAAGGCCATGATACACTGGGAATTTTATTAAGTAATATTGCCGAGCAATTTTGGTTGATGTAACTATTTTGCAATGAAAATGAGCAACTTTTTATTATCTGGGAATGTTGATTGGCAGCTCCACTTATTGGGCAATTTGTAGGAATCCTCCAATCAGAGCACAGATATTGGTAATGTGATCAGTCTGTTCTCCAAAATATTTTGGAAAACATCGCAACCGTTTTGAGCTGAAGCAAGAGAGAAATCAACTCCCATGTTGGAGTGAAATGTTGGCCATTCACATCTCGTATTTTGCTCCACTACAATATTGTATCACGAGGCGTAAATAAATACATACTGTGTTCAATTTGTCATGTTTAACTGCTGAAATATCCACGGTGATGCTCATGCTAATCGATTAGCATGTTAACCGTAACCCATGCTATGTCAATGGGACAAACAGGCTAATTCGCTAGCTTGTCATGTAGATTGTCATGTAGATTTTACATTTCGTTTTTTTATTTTTTGTTTATGTTTAACTAGCTGGCTAGCTTAATTAATACCATTTACACTTCCTAGCATAAAATTCTGAAGTAAAACATTTTTAAATATAGTTATCCTTGTCTGCGTTGCCGTTGACTTGATTGGCAGTAGGTTGAGTGGATGCCCAAGGCAACACCTCTTTAATGCTTGTTTGTTAGCTAATAAATTCCAGTACAGATGAGGCAGCCAACAGGCAATAAAAAGCAAAAGGAGATGAGAAAATAAATGTGGAAATTGATTTTTAAGTTAAATATATACTTCATATGAAATACACTGCTCAAAAAAATAAAGGGAACACTTAAACAACACAATGTAACTCCAAGTCAATCACACTTCTGTGAAATCAAACTGTCCACTTAGGAAGCAACACTGATTGACAATACATTTCACATGCTGTTGTGCAAATGGAATAGACAACAGGTGGAAATTATAGGCAATTAGCAAGAAACCCCCAATAAAGGTGTGGTTCTGCAGGTGATAACCACATACCACTTCTCAGATCCTATGCTTCCTGGCTGATCTTTTGGTCCCTTTTGAATGCTGGCGGTGCTTTCACTCTAGTGGTAGCATGAGACGGAGTCTACAACCCACACAAGTGGCTCAGGTAGTGCAGCTCATCCAGGATGGCACATCAATGCGAGCTGTGGCAAGAAGATTTGCTGTGTCTGTCAGTGTAGTGTCCAGAGCATGGAGGCGCTACCAGGAGACAGGCCAGTACATCAGGAGACGTGGAGGAGGCCATAGGCGGGCAACAACCCAGCAGCAGGACCGCTACCTCCGCCTTTGTGCAAGGAGGAGCAGGAGGAGCACTGCCAGAGCCCTGCAAAATGACCTCCAGCAGGCCACAAATGTGCATGTGTCTGCTCAAACGGTCAGAAACAGACTCCATGAGGGTGGTATGAGGGCCCGACGTCCACAGGTGGGGGTTGTGCTTACAGCCCAACACCGTATAGGACGTTTGGCATTTGCCAATGAACACCAAGATTGGCAAATTCGCCACTGGCGCCCTGTGCTCTTCACAGATGAAAGCAGGTTCACACTGAGCACATGTGACAGACGTGACAGTCTGGAGACGCCGTGGAGAACATTCTGCTGCCTGCAACATCCTCCAGCATGACCAGTTTGGCGGTGGGTCAGTCATGGTGTGGGGTGGCATTTCTTTGGGGGGCCGCACAGCCCTCCATGTGCTCGCCAGAGGTAGCCTGACTGCCATTAAGTACCGAGATGAGATCCTCAGACCCCTTGTGAGACCATATGCTGGTGCAGTTGGCTCTAGGTTCCTCCTAATGCAAGACAATGCTAGACCTCATATGGATGGAGTGTGTCAGCAGTTCCTGCAAGAGGAAGGCATTGATGCTATGGACTGGCCCGCCCGTTCCCCAGACCTGAATCCAATTGAGAACATCTGGGACATCATGTCTCGCTCCATCCACCCAGTTGGCGAATGCTTTAGTCCAGGTCTGGGAGGAGATCCCTCAGGAGACCATCCGCCACCTCATCAGGAGCATGCCCAGGCGTTGTAGGGAGTTCATACATGCACGTGGAGGCCACATACACTACTGAGCTTCATTTTGACTTGTTTTAAGGACATTACATCAAAGTTGGATCAGTCTGTAGTGTGGTTTTCCACTTTAATTTTGAGTGTGACTCCAAATCCAGACCTCCAGGGGTTGATAAATTTGATTTCCATTGATCATTTTTGTGTGATTTTGTTGTCAGCACATTCAACTATGTAAAGAAAAAAAGTATTTAATAATAATATTTAATTCATTCAGATCTAGGATGTGTTATTTTAGTGTTCCCTTTATTTTTTTGAGCAGTGTATATTATTCATGTCCATGTTGCTCATTGCTCATCATTTGCACCAGTGTCTCATACCCCGCTCTGTTGCCAGCAACATTGCTTGGCAACATTGCCCCCAAAAACTGGCAAATGCCTTAAGACTTGAGAGAGTAATGGAGCCAACTGGTAACTCCTGTGCTATGTGACTGAATTACAAGATTCAAGTTGATGTGACGTACTATTCTCACCAGATTGTCACTGGCAGGTTGAGGATGTTCAGCCCTCAAGGAAAGGCTGTGCCAATACTGATAGAGACTGACAGCCCTGAGAGAGAGCATTGTGTGACAGTGGCTGACTGTGACTGTTACACATGCACAGACACAGAGGCATACACACACAAATGCCAACACAAAAAACAACAGCTGGGGTACATATTCTCCTTCATACACTTGCGCATTCATTAGCCAGCTATCTACCTGTAATGTTTATACCGATTTTCATGAATAATAACTGAGCACACACTGGAATTACGATTCATCAACATGCAATGATGTAAAATTTGAATTATCGCCAACTGGCAAGAAAAAGGGATGGATGAATGCATAGAGAGATATTCTTATCTTGGCATGGAATGTTACCTAACTGTTGTAGGAACGTTACATGTTTGCTGGGTATATAGTTATCCAACTCTACAGGTACATATCCAACTAAAGTGTAGGGATACGTAATAGCGACAAGCTCAAACGGTGATGTTTCTGGGGAACAATGGTCTGTAAAACCTTGGCTCCATTACATCCAATCATACAGGACATACAGTACCTGATTCCCCAGTCTTTTCAAGAACTGATTTCACTCATTTATCCTCTTAATCTATCCCTTCCGTCTTACCAATAATTTGTTCTTAACATCAATTTGTATCATCCATCCCTAGGAAAAGCATTTGATCTCTGTCACTGGACTCTTTAGCCTCATGTGCTTAAGAGAGACAGCATCAATCAAGGTTTCTACTGTACATTCCGTTTACACTGCCATTGATTCTCCCATCAACCATTTAATGTATTCCACCCATTCACCCTCAATCTCGGCTCCCGCATGTTACACTCCCTGTCTATTTGTTATTTCATCCTATTTGTCTGGGGTCCATCTATCATCAAAGCCGTTCCCCATAAACCTAGATTTCTGACTGGCTCGATGCAATGTTAGCCCTCTCCATCTCTAGCCTGAGGTCAGCTCTGGGATTGAGATGGTGCAGTGGAGATAGTGGAGAAGTGTCACTGAGGGGATTAAATATTGATGAACAGAAAGGCCTTGCCTCTACCCAGTACCCTCTGGCTGCGAGCGAGCGAAGTCATGCAGTTATGGGCAGAGAGAGAATCTGAAACAAACAACTCAAATGTCATCAGGGGAGCAGAATAGAGAAACGGATGGTAACTTGGATCCCCAGGAGCATCTTAGGAAGTCGGAGTCCTATCCTGTGAAAGTTATCGTTATCCTCTCCATACAACGCAACCATAATCAGATTCACTTGTGCTTCACTTAATGCTTTAGTCAGAGATCTGCTCTAACAGGGCCTTATTTATTTTTTTACATGCAAGCCCCCTCCAGCAGAACATCAATACAATGTAAATATGTACCAGAGGGAAAGAAAAGACATACATGAAGGCAGGGGTATGAGACATGCAAGCCTAGTTTAGTTTGACGATGAATTACTCAAGCTGGTTTTACTGCGCCAGGCGAGGGATCATCCCTTTGTTGTCCAACTAACTCAGTCCTTTATTTTCGCTTCGCAGAACCAACTGCAGACTCTCAGCATATCAAGATTTTGTTCATGTCAAAGAAGGGATATGAAGGTGTGTGTATTTTTACATAAATGTGCTAAGTGCTTCAACGAGGCAGTTTAATTCCAGGCGTTTTGAAGCATTCTCACTCATACCACAGATGTAGGTATAACTGATTATGTTATTTTAGGTAGCGCAGGCAGCCAAAGTGAGATGCTCTGTATCACTGAAGGCTAACTTTGAAAACAAAGACCAATGCAATAGCTCCACCTCGACCCTGCCACAGTTATTTAGGGCTAATAACACACTGATCAGTGACAAAAACACTTAAAATAACGACATATTCACATTAACGTCAGCAACAATAAACTCCCAACATTGAGACTAAGGACTGTTCGTAGCCAATCTTATGCCACCTTGTGTAAAGGACATGCACCATGTTACACACGACTCTCCTCACCAAATCATTGCAACCAAGTTGCATCAAAATGTCCATTATGTTGACGAGCGCTCCATCAACAAATCATGAGCTGCTCTAAAATCTCTTTATGGTCGCCAAAAGGCAGCACTGTGCAGTACGTGTTGGCACTTACCGTTGATCCATTTGGCCTCTGGGTCATGGACCACAAACTCAGGCTTGAACAGATCTTCCACAGTGAGTTTGCTATCACTGCCAGCTTGGCTGTCCGCTGCAACAACAAATAAATAGGGGGAAAAGGTGCATTAATTCCAAACTCTATTAATACTGGGAACTCAATAATGATCAAATCCTTATTTTATCATTATCATTATTGATATTCCCCAGCATTGTTTATTCTCTCATACAAGGAGCGAGTAGCAAAATGATCATTTTTAGATGGAACTGTTAGCAGGCATAAGTGTGTCTGTGAGGGCCAATACAGCATGGATTGGAACGCTGCATGTCCAATCAGCATCCAGTATCCAAACAACCAGTTAAATGAAAGAGTGTACACAGAAGCATATTAGGTGTTTATAATGTCTTAGGTCTATGCTTTAGTCAGACAAATGACACTCAGATGAATATCGCATATAGAAGAGGTGGAGTGGTCTGTCAACAGGGACTTTAATCTGGGGCAGCTATGTATGTTTTTTGGCAGGACTCTTGAGAGTGTCATGCTTACTTTAGCCTTTATGAATAAAATAAGTTAGGATAAAGTCTTATAAGAAGATTGGATGCACATAAATGGCTTCACCTGCTCTAGAGGCAGATACTTCGAGCAACCTTTTAAATGCAGATGAAGAGGGAGTCAGGGGTGTACGAGTGAGGTAGGGAGTGATGGAGGGAGAGGGAGAGGGAGAGGGAGAGGGAGTCAGGGGTGTGAGGGAGAGGGAGAGGGAGAGGGAGTGATGGAGGGAGAGAGGGAGGGAGAGGGAGAGGGAGAGCGAAAGACAGAAAGAGAGAGGTGACAGTAGAGAAAGTGATATGGAGAAATTATATATATTAAGAAAACAATAGAACACTCACGCACGCACACGCACACGCAATGGTCATTAATAGGTTGTTATCCAACCTGAAATCCCTCAGCTGTGTAAACATTGCCTTTGTAAACATGTTTTAATTTGAAAATGTTAAGCCATCAGTAAAATAGAATGTTGTTAAGCCAATTGTAAACTAATGTTGACTTGGACAGCTGCTAATTGTGCAGCGCGAGAGAGAGAGAGAGAGAGAGAGAGAGAGAGAGAGAGAGAGAGAGAGAGAGAGAGAGAGAGAGAGAGAGAGAGAGAGAGAGAGAGAGAGAGAGAGAGAGAGAGAGAGAGAGAGAGAGAGAGAGAGAGAGAGAGAGAGAGAGAGAGAGAGAGGAGGGCCAAATGATTTTGAATGTCAGCCATGTTGGCCCGGGCTGGATAACTACAGAGCACTCCTGTTTGTAAATAATGTGGCAGCCACATGCAATAGATAGCTAGCCCAGCAGACATTCGAGGGGTTGGAACATCAGGGGACAGTGTGGTCTCCTTGTATCTGTGAGTCATTCCAAACATGTCTGAGTACGTCACTCAACATAAACTGTTCTTCATTGCAGTAAATTGAGGAGGTCGATCAACAGCTGAGTGCTGATATTAAGTTAGTATAAAAGGTGCTGGCAAAAATGAGAAATGAGTAGCACAACTGAGCATGTAGCCCAACATTCATCATAGAAAGTTGAGATATGTTAAGCAATAATACCATTTTGGGGCTAATTTCCTTACTGTCACCAATAGTCTACCAAACCATAGGCACTGAACCACCTCTGGGACAGATGCTATGTCTCTCCTGCAGAACACAACTCTGGTTAATAAAGTAATGTACTAATTCTCCATGCCCAGTTCTGTACCTGGAGTGAGGAGGATGACAGACAATGTGATCAGAGAGCAGACCCCCAATATAACCAGCAGAGCGATAACAATCCCTTTCCAGTTCCTCTCAGGTGGAGCTCCCGCACCAAGGTCCTGTAAAGAGAGAGAGAGAGGGGGGATGAAGAGAGGAGAGAGAGAGAGAGAGAGAGAGAGAGAGAGAGAGAGAGGGGGGGGGGGGGAGAAACAGTTAACAGTTATTAAAAGGGAGTTCTAAAAAAGAACAAAGTGGAGATACCTAGACATACAGTGTACAGAGCCACAAAACACAGGGATAAACATGCTAACAGCCCTACATGCATTTTTCGGATTTGAGTCCAAGATATTCTTGCATCCATCCATACAAACTATTTGATTGAAGACCACAGATTGTCAATACGTGAGTCATTCTATGTTGAGTCAGTTATGTAGGAGCTTACAAAAAATATAGCCATATGGTTGAATTGCTAGAAAGTCAAATTGAAAGCCAAATCCAATTCACAGTTCACAGACACTGAGCACATCATACACATACATTTTTTAAAGCAGGGACACAATAGGCAGCAGAATGGGTCAGCATGGGTTGACCCCTACAATATAATGTAAACAATCTAAGAAAAAACAGAATACTTAAACAGCATAATATGTTATGATTGACTGCCGGTCATTGTGTCAGAATAGCAATGACTTCGACAGAAAAGTGAACATCTAATCATGTAGGAGTAGAAAAACGTAAACTAGGAAATGATATTCACAAAAATGTTAAGTATATGTTCAGCTTTATTGTAGTGAGTGTGCTAGCTACAGGTTTCAGCATTTCACCTTGAGCTGCATGGTGGGGCTCAGTGTAAGCTGCATAGTAGCATTGACAACCAGCTTCATGGTGGGTCTCAAAATAAACTGCATCAATTGTTCAATTGTTCAATCTAAGCTGCGCGGTGGGGCACGAGCAACATTATGGCATTCTGTGTTGAAATTCAACTTAGAGGTAAGCAGCTGTTTGTAAGCTGCATGGAGGGGCTCAGAGGAAAGTGTATTGAGGGACTTCATGAAAAATGCAAGGTAATATTTCATCATTTGCATTTCAAGGGAGAAAGGCTATTTGCATGGTTGACTAGCTTTCATTAAAAACTCTCTCGGAGTCTCTCTCTCATACTCCTACTTCATGACTACTGAAGCAACTCCCCGGCACAAACAAGCAGCCTTTTACCAGCTGTGCTACAGTATCACAGTGTCATAACCCCTATTCGACAAGACAGAAACATAACTCAGGCATAGGACTACATGTTTTGCATTCAACAATTTTACAGCTTAACATGGTGGCGAAAGGACAGGTCAAGATGGCCGTCTGCTTCAATAGCCATGCAGTGGTGGGTTAAAGGCCCAATGCAGCCATTTTTATATCAATGTCAAATCATTTCTAGGTAACAATGAAGTACCTTACTGTAACATATTTCCTTTAAAGTGGCAATGTGTAACTATTTGGGTGACCTGACCAAATTCATATGAGTCATAGATATGTGATTCTACTTGAAAGCAAGTCTAAGAAGCAGTAGATCTGTTCTATGTGAGCTATTGCTATGCTTCCCATTCTTACTTTCAGTTTTGTACACCAGCTTCAAACAGCTGAAACAACAATATTTGTGGTTATGGAAAATATTTTTCACAGTGGTTTAGATGGTACAATGATTCTATACACTATACTAGCTTATTTTGTCACATACACTGAAATTAGGTGAACTATTAGAGTTTAGGTAAGCAGGATATGGCGGAGCAATTTCTGCATAAAATGAAGCAATCATTTTGCTATGACTGTTTGGGTGTGGTCTGAGTGGGGCAGGGAAAACTGAAAACTAGCTGTTATTGAGGTTTGAAAATCTCTTTGTTATTGGTTCATTAACCATTTTACCACATGGAGATGTCACCATGAAAAGCCGAAACTGCTGCCCATGCAAACCTGCTGATTAGAAGGTCCTGTGCAGATTGAATTTTCAACTAGCAACTATCAGGAATAAAACATTTTTTTACAGTGTTAGTTTCATCAGCGGCATGGTTAGAGTGGTTAGAGCATTGGACTAGTAACCGGAAGGTTGCAAGTTCAAACCCCCGAGCTGACAAGGTACAAATCTGTCGTTCTGCCCCTGAACAGGCAGTTAACCCACTGTTCCTAGGCCGTCATTGAAAATAAGAATTTGTTCTTAACTGACTTGCCTGGTTAAATAAAGGTAAAAAAATTAAAAAAATTAAAATATGATACAAAGCAAAAACAGAATTGTGACAGCACTGGGCCTTTAAGAGGCTGTGGCTCAGTGTCAGAGGAGTTCTGCATCAGTGGTCTTAAATAGGTTCTGTCCTTCATCTATATCTGCTAGTTCTGATAAGGTGGCAACATTAAGACCCTCTCTCCACATGACCCAAACCACTGGCTTTCCTGGCCTCACTTACCCACAAAACCCTGCAGGTACATGGAGGGGATTATTGGCCCCCGGTCCACTTCTGAGTTGTGATTGGCAAGAGAGGTGAAGTAGAAATATGGCCAATAAGACCCAGGTTGCCGTTTCAAAAAGCTTTTGTCACATTTTTGCTAAATTTTTCAAAGGAGGTTTGCATCTGTATCGATTTATTTACTGTGTATCTTGAAGGGTTCACAGGTAGGTGTGAACCAAACCGTCACATTCCGTCTGCTCCCCAAAATGTTCAAACGGTCAAGCACCTCTCCAATAGCTGTGGGGAGTGACGTGTCCGGCTATCCGCATTTGCATCCCTTGGCAAAGCCGTAGGAGCGTGCCCTTGTTCTGGGGACGTTGTGTTATATCATTTTCGGCCCCCAAAGGGCACAGGCGGCTGATATATTATCAGAGGTTGGGCTGACGCTCATTTCATTAACACCACAAAAAGCGGCTGCCTTGTCCTTGAACACTGACAGCAATTCTAAATTGCCAAAGCCCGCCATGCGTGAGCTTCTTTTTTCTCTTCATCTCAAATATATCTCTCTCTCCAATTTCCTATTTAGCAGTTTTGGAATCATCATCCTTAATTTATTAACTCAATTATGAGCAGATAAAGCCACTGAGAGAGTTCTGGCCCAATGCGTCTCTCCATTACCATTATGGGGATTAGGGAACCATGTCAGGGCCCTGACAAATGCCTAGCCCCCAGGAGAAGAGAAAATAGCTTGGGTGTGTTTCACACAGACCCCCCCCCCCCCCCCCCCCCGCCAAACAACTCTCTCTCTCTCTCTCTCTCACACACACACACACACACACACACACACACACACATACACGACTAGGCATGTAGGTTAGGGGACGGGCTAAAGCCATCTCTTTTACAAAGTGGTACTAATCCCTTCTTCCCACCTCTGGTCATGACCTTAGCTCTTATTCTGTCTACAGAGATTTTTAACTGAAGTCATTACAATCACAATTTCCCCAACCCACATTCAGTACCACGGGTCTTTCCCTTGAGATTTATACCACTTCACAATATGCTCATGAATAACACTTCAAGTAAAGTGTTATAACACATACTGTACATAGACACAGGCAAGGACAAAATAGGCGAAGGACAGCCAAAGCGCAACAGTAAATCCAACAAGACAATCTTGTCGCCCACAAGCACTGCAAGTCTAACTTTCTTTACTTTCACCAGTCTAGACAGAGTTTTCATTTCGATTTACAGACCAAACTAAATAACAGAGTCATACAACTAATATGGCTGCCCACACCATTTTTTAGCAACCCATTTTTTTGCCCTTAGATTTTCTGTCATAGACTGTCATTCATCTTGCAAATGTGATATTGTACTCCACATCGGGGTGTTAGTCTGTGTTGCAGAGAGGCACTGAAAACCATAAATAAATATCCGACAGCTCCGGCAATAAGCAAGCAGAAAGTTCTGCATCCCAAATGGCACCCTTATTCCTTTTATAGTGCATCGCTTTTGACCAAGGCCTATAGGCCAAAAGTAGTGCAATATGTATGCAATAGGGTGCCATTTGGGATGCATTCAAAGCCTTCATTTCTCTATCTCTTAGAGAAGAGACTCAAGGGAGAAGAAGAACAGGTCTATGGGGAGTTAGGGTTGAAGTGTTATGTAGATACACATAAAATAGCCCTGTTAGCTATGTCTGTCTTAATGCAACACTGAAGAATAACGCAGGTTCTTGTTTTCGGGATAGGATTTATGAAGTTGTTAATACAATGTAAGTTATGGGCCAACATTAGTCTATATGGGCAATTCCAGCGGCAGGTCAACCTAAGTTTGTCGTTTCAAAATGAAGCCATCACATTCCTAATTATCCTTAAGGCGCAGACGTTACTTTAACAGGACATTACATAATTTTTTTTGCCATTACAGAGTATGATGCCATGTTTCAAATAACACTTTTTTTGTGTGTTTAGTGTTTTCAATCATATTTTCCCCCACCCTCACAGAGCTTATTTTGCCTCTCACAGCCCCCTCCCCCTCACCCCCCCATACCCCCTGTTTGTTAAAAAGTTGACATATTAATGAAGTAAAGAAAATAAGTTTATGCTATAGGCACATGTACACTAAACAAACATGTAAATGCAACATGTAAAGTGTTGGTCCAATGTTTCATGAGCGGAAATAAAAGATCCCAGAAATGTTCCATATTCACAAAAAGCTTATTTCTCTCAGTTTTTGTGCACAAATTAGTTTACATTCCTGTTAGTGAGCATTTATCCTATGCCAAGATAATCCATCCCCCTGACAGGTGTGGCACAGCAATAAACTGATTAAACAGCACAATCATTGCACAGGTGCATCTTGTGCTGGGGACAGTAAAAGGCCACTCTAAAATGTGCAGTTTTGTCACACAACACAATGCCACAGACGTCTCAAGTTTATAGGGAGCATGCAATTGGCATGCTGACTGCAGGAATGTCCACCAGAGCTGTTGGCATATAATTTAATGTTAATTGATCTACCATAAGCCGCCTCCAATGTCATGTTAGAGAATTTGGCAGTATGTCCAACTGGCCTCACAGCCGCAGATCACGTGTATGGTGTCATGTGGGTGAGCGGTTTGCAGATGTCAACGTTGTGAACAGAGTGCCCCATGGTGGCGGTGCTGTTATGGTATGGGCATGCATAAGCTACGGACAACGAACACAATTGCATTTTATCAATGGCAATTTGAATGCACAGAGATACTGTGACGTGATCCTGAGGCCCATTATCGTGCCACTCACCATGTTTCAGCATGATAATGCATGGCCCCATGTCGCAAGGATCTGTACACAATTCCTGGAAGCTGGAAATGTCCCAGTTCTTCCATGGCCTGCATTCTCACCAGATCTCACTCATGGAGCACGTTCGGGATGCTCTGGATCGACGTGTACGACAGCGTGTTCCAGTTCCTTCCAATGTTCAGCAACATCAGACAGCCATTGAAGAGGAGTGGAACAACATTCCACAGTCCACAATCAACAGCCTCTATGTGAAGGTGATGTATTGCGCTGCATGAGGCAAATGGTGGTCACACCAGATACTGAGTGGCTTTCTGATCCACGCCCCTACATTTTTTTAAAAAGATATCTGTGACCAACATATACATATCTGTATTCCCAGTCATGCGAAATTCCTACTTTAGGACCTAATGAATTTATTTAAATTGACTGATTTCCTTATATGAACTGTAACTGAAATTGTTGCATGTTGCGTTTATATTTAAATGTTTGCTTCATTTTCATATTTTGATATAATATTTCAGAAAAGGTGTAATACAAATAATCTTGTATTTTTTCAACATGTAATGGTAATTGTGATATATATAAAAAGAATACTCTCTTCCGTTGAGGTGCCTGGTCTTCCTTAGCCTATGCATTATACTATTCAGCCTATCTGTAATTATGTAGTTCTAAGGTACTATGGCTTCTGATGACATCACCAACAATCAAATACACATGACAACAAATGTGTTTTGATAGATTTTGATAAACATCAGACTCTACTTCAGACTTCGTAATGGAGGGTGAAACACACGTAACAGTTGTTTTTCCTCAAAGTAATAATTAAGAAATTACAACCTTTTCAAAATTAGAAATGTTGTGTTGAGCCAAGCCTTTGCTTTGAAATGTCTATTCATGTTTTAACGTAGGATTTACAAACTCACAGACTTTTCCTAATATGTTCCGTCTCGCCAAAAAGCTTGTCCATTTAATTTCCCCTGCAAAATGCCTATTATTTGCTGTACTTCTCAAACAAGACGATATTTATAAGTCCGCTTTTTGGGGATACACTCCCCCCAAGGGGTACTATAGACACGCAGATCAAAAGTTGTATTTATTGTTTGTCTAATCTGTAAAAACATTTAGTTTGTCATTTTGTGTGTAAATGTCACAGCCATAACCCTGGAATTGCCCTTATGATTAGGTTGTATAATGTATTCAACCCAATAACATACTGTATTTTTATGAGCAGAAATTATAAGCAGAAATTGTTGACATAGTGTAAGTACTGAATAAGAGCACCTTCTCCCAGCTGCCCACTGCACTGAGGCTAGAAAACAGTCACCACTGATAAATCTGCGATAATTGAGAATTTCAATAAGCATTTTTCTACGGCTGGCCATGATTCCACCTGGCTACC
Organism: Oncorhynchus clarkii lewisi; assembly: GCF_045791955.1. NCBI lineage: Eukaryota > Metazoa > Chordata > Actinopteri > Salmoniformes > Salmonidae > Oncorhynchus > Oncorhynchus clarkii. Next base: position 48,314,528 of record NC_092149.1, on the reverse strand, counting down.
CCTAGCCTGGTCAACAGCATTGCACCCCTCACTGCAACTTGCCTCCCCCATATCTAATTCACCCAAATACAGATAGCTGATGTTCTGAAAGAGCTGCAAAATCTGGACCCCTACAAATCAGCAGGGCTAGACCCTCTCCTCCTAAAATTAGCAGCCGAAATTGTTGCAACCCCTATTACTAGCCTATTCAACCTCTCTTTCGTATCGTCTGAGATCCCCAAAGATGGGAAAGCTGCCACGGTCATCCCCCTCTTCAAAGGGGGAGACGCTCTAGACCCAAACTGCAAAAGACCTATATCTATCCTACCATGCCTTTCTAAGGTCTTCGAAAGCCAAGTTAACAAACAGATCACCGACCATTAGCCTTGGTTTCTCAATTGACTGCCTCGCCTAGTTCACCAACTACTTCTCTGACAGAGTTCAGTGTGTCAAATCGGAGGGCCTGTTGTCCGGACCTCTGGCAGCCTCTATGGGGGTGCCACAGGGTTCAAATCTCGGGCCGACTCATTTCTCTGTATACATCAATGATGTCGCTCTTGCTGCAGGTGGTTCTGTGATCCACCTCTACTCAGACGACACCATTCTGTATACATCTGGCCCTTCTTGGACACTGTGCTAACAAACCTCCAGACGAGCTTCAACACCATACACCACCCCTCTTAAATGCAAGCAAAACTAAATGCATGCTCTTCAACCGATCGCTGCCCACACCAACCCACCCGTCCAGCATCACTACTCTGGACAGTTCTGACTTAGAATATGTGGACAACTACAAATACCTAGGTGTCTGGTTAGACAATAAACTCTCTTTCCAGACTCATATTAAGCATCTCCAATCCAAAATGAAATCTAGAATCAGCTTCCTATTTTGCAACAAAGCATCCTTCACTCATGCTGCCAAACATACCCTATACCCCATACCCTGACTATCCCACCGATCCTTGACTTCGGTGATGTAATTTACAAAATAGCCTCCTACACTCTACTCAGTAAATTGGATACAGTCTATCGCAGTGCCATCCATTTTGTCACCAAAGCCCCATATGCTACCCACCACTGCTCTCGTTGGCTGGCCATCGCTTCATATTCGTCGCCAAACCCACTGGCTCCAGGTCATCTATAAGGCTTTGCTAGGTAAAGCCCCGCCTTATCTCAGCTCATTGGTCACAATAGCAGCGCCCGCCCGCACTCCAGCAGGTATATTACACTAGTCACCACCAAAGCCAATTCCTCATTCGGGCGCCTTTCCTTCCAGTTCTCTGCTGCCAATGACTGGAACGAACTGCAAAAATCACTGAAGCTGGAGACATATATCTCCCTCTCTAGCTTTAAGCACCAGCTGTCAGAGCAGCTCACATATCACTGCACCTGTATATAGCCAATCTGTAAATACAGTTGAAGTCTGAAGTTTACGTACACCTTAGCCAAATAAATTTCTACTCAGTTTTTCACAATTCCTGACATTTAATTATTGTAAAAATGTCCTGTCTTAGGTCAGTGAGGATCACCAAGTTATTTTAAGAATGTGAAATGTCAGAATAATAGTAGAGAGAATAACTTATTTCAGCTTTAATTTCTTTCATCACATACCCAGTGGGTCAGAAGTTTACATACACTCAATTAGTATTTGGTAGCATTGCCTTTAAATTGTTTAACTTGGGTCAAATGTTTTGGGTAGCTTCCACAAGCTTACCACAATAAGTTGGGTGAATTTTTGCCCTTTCCTCCTGACAGAGCTGGTGTAACTAAGTCAGGTTTGTAGGCCTCCTTGCTCACACACCCTTTTTGAGTTCTGCCCACACATTTTCTATAGACTTGAGGTCAGGGCTTTGTGATGGCCACTCCAATGCCTTGACTTTGTTGTCCTTACGCCATTTTTCCACAACTTTGGAAGTATGCCTGGGGTCATTGTCAATTTGGAAGACCCATTTGTGACCAAGCTTTAACATCCTGACTGATGTCTTGAGATGTTGCTTCAATATATGCAAGTAATTTTCCTCCTCATTAGGCCATCTATTTTGTGTATTGCACCAGTCCCTCCTGCAGCAAAGCACCCCCACAACATGACGCTGCCACCCCCGTGCTTCACGGTTGGGATGGTGTTCTTCGGCTTGCAAGCCTCACCCTTTTTCCTCCAAACAACAATTGTCACTATGGCCAAACAGTTCTATTTTTGTTTCATCAGACCAGAGGATATTTCTCCAAAAAGTACGCTCTTTGTCCCCATGTGCAAGTTTCAAACCGTAGTCTGGCATTTTTATGACGGTTTTGGAGCAGTGGCTTCTTCCTTGCTTAGCAGCTTTTCAAGTTATGTCGATATAGGACTCGTTTTACTGTGGATATAGATACTTTTGTACCTGTTTCCTCCAACATCTTCACAAGGTCCTTTGCTGTTGTTCTGGGATTGATTTACACCTTTCGCACCAAAGTAGGTTAATCTCTAGTAGAAAGAACTCATCTCCTTTCTGAGTGGAATGACAGCTGCATGGTCCCATGGTGTTTATACTTGCGTACTATTGTTTGTACAGATGAACGTTGTACCTTCAGGCGCTTGGAAATTGCTCCCAAGGATGAACCAGACTTGTGGAGGACTACAATTTGTCTTCTGAGGTCTTGCCTGATTTCTTTTGATTTTCCCATGATGTCAAGCAAAGAGGCACTGAGTTTGAAGGTAGACCTTGAAATACATCAACAGGTACACCTCCAATTGACTCAAATTGTGTCAGTTAGCCTATCAGAAGCTTCTAAAGCAATGACATAATTTTCTGGAATTTTCCAAGCTGTTTAATGCACAGTCAACTTAGTGTATGTAATCTTCTGACCCATTGGAATTGTGGTACAGTGAATTATAAGTGAAATAGTCTGTCTGTAAACAATTGTTGGAAAAATGACATGTGCCATGCACAAAGTAGATAAGTCCCTACCGACTTGCCAAAACTAGTTTATTAACAAGACATTTGTGGAGTGGTTGAAAAACAAGTTTTAATGACTACAATCTAAGTGTATGTAAACTTCCGACTTCAACTGTAGTCCTTCCAACTACCTTGTTATTTAATTCATTTATTTTGCTCCTTTGCACCCCAGTACCACTACATGCACACTCATCTTCTGCACATCTATCACCCCCGTGTTTAATTTGCCATACTGTAATAATTTCGCCACTATAGCCTATTTATTGCCTCGCCCCCCCCCCCCCCCCCCCCCCCTTATCCTACCTCATTTGCACACACTGTATATAGACTTTCTCTATAGTTCTATTGACTGTATGTTTTGTTTATTCCACGTGTAACTCTGTGGTGTCGTTTGTGTCGCACTGCTTTGCTTTATCTTGGCCACGTCGCTATTGTAAATGAGAACGTGTTCTCAACTAGCCTACCTGGTTAAATAAAGGTGAAATAAAAATACAGCAAATAAAACTATATGCCTTATGAAGGCTACACTCAGAAAAAAAAGTTTCCAAAGGGGCTCTTCGCCTGTCCCCACAGGAAAACCCTTTTTGGTTGCAGTAGAACCGTTTTTGGTTTCAGGTAGAACCCTTTTGGGTACCATGTAGAACCCTTTGTGGAAATGGAACTAAAAGGGTTTTACCGGGAACTTAAAAGGGTTCTCCTATGGGGACAGCCGAATAACCTTTTTAGGCTCTAGAAAGTACATTTTTCTGAGATCGAGCTACCTACACTGTGTGGTATGTTACATTATTCAGGCTTTGTAGTTGAATAAATCAGGTTGTTGTCAACACATATCATGATGTGTGGAGTCAAGTATACCGAGGAGGTGAAAACAACACGGATTCTGAAATGATCATGTGCACAGCAAATTGGGCAGTATGTATTTTTCAGTGTAACAATTCTAGTGTTGATTAAGGAGTGAAATTAACTTTGTAAGAGTGAAAATAACCCTCAATGGTGTAAAATAACCAGCAGTGTTGGTGTTAATAACCAGTCATTGTTTTACACTGTGGAGAATAAAATAGCCCCATCAAAATGGTTAGATTTTTTTAGGATTGTTTTTCATATCTGTGTTTTTGCATGTGCATTGGCTGATTGATTCATTAATTTTATGCTACACAAAGAAAAATAACATAAATGTTTCTATACTAATCCAATCAGTTAGAATTATTGCACCCGACACTGAAATACTTGTTCCAGTTTAAATGGTTTAGGTAGTCTTCTTATCAACTGTTTTAACCCTGACAGTCATTCTGAATGCAGCGTGAATAAAACATCCAAGTATAACCTTACTCTGGCTGGAGTCCAATAGGAATTACACAATACTTTGCAAGCCAGCATAATGTGACTTGCATGCCTGATTTTGCCTGCAAACCAGGAGTTTCCAAACACCACTGTGTTAGGGTAAGACAAAGCCATCAAAGTAAGGCCTTATGATATACACTGCTCAAAAAAATAAAGGGAACACTTAAACAACACAATGTAACTCCAAGTCAATCACACTTCTGTGAAATCAAACTGTCCACTTAGGAAGCAACACTGATTGACAATAAATGTCACATGCTGTTGTGCAAATGGAATAGACAACAGGTGGAAATTATAGGCAATTAGCAAGACACCCCCAATAAAGGAGTGGTTCTGCAGGTGATAACAACAGACCACTTCTCACTTCCGATGCTTCCTGGCTGATGTTTTGGTCACTTTTGAATGCTGGCGGTGCTTTCACTAGTGGTAGCATGAGATGGAGTCTACAACCCACACAAATGGCTCAGGTAGTGCAGCTCATCCAGGATGGCACATCAATGCGAGCTGTGGCAAGGAGGTTTGCTGTGTCTGTCAGCGTAGTGTCCAGAGCATGGAGGCGCTACCAGGAAACAGGCCAGTACATCAGGAGACGTGGAGGAGGCCGTAGGAGGGCAAGAACCCAGCAGCAGGACCGCTACCCCCGCCTTTGTGCAAGGAGGAGCAGGAGGAGCACTGCCAGAGCCCTGCAAAATGACCTCCAGCAGGCCACAAATGTGCATGTGTCTGCTCAAACGGTCAGAAACAGACTCCATGAGGGTGGTATGAGGGCCCGACGTCCACAGGTGGGGGTTGTGCTTACAGCCCAACACCGTGCAGGACGTTTGGCATTTGCCAGAGAACACCAAGATTGGCAAATTCATTACTGGCGCCCTGTGCTCTTCACAGATGAAAGCCGGTTCACACTGAGCACATGTGACAGAGTCTGGAGACGCCGTGGAGAACATTCTGCTGCCTGCAACATCCTTCAGCATGACCGGTTTGGCGGTGGGTCAGTCATGGTGTGGGGTGGCATTTCTTTGGGGGGCCGCACAGCCCTCCATGTGCTCGCCAGAGGTAGCCTGACTGCCATTAGGTACCGAGATGAGATCCTCAGACCCCTTGTGAGACCATATGCTGGTGCGGTTGGCCCTGGGTTCCTCCTAATGCAAGTCAATGCTAGACCTCATGTGGCTGGAGTGTGTCAGCAGTTCCTGCAAGAGGAAGACATTGATGCTATGGACTGGCCCGCCTGTTCCCCAGACCTGAATCCAATTGAGCACATCTGGGACATCATGTCTCGCTCCATCCACCAACGCCACGTTGCACCACAGACTATCCAGGAGTTGGCGGATGCTTTAGTCCAGGTCTGGGAGGGGATCCCTCAGGAGACCATCTGCCACCCCATCAGGAGCATGCCCAGGCGTTGTAGGGAGGTCATACAGGCACGTGGAGGCCACACACACTACTGAGCCTCATTTTGACTTGTTTTAAGGACATTACATCAAAGTTGGATCTGCCTGTAGTTTGGTTTTCCACTTTAATTTTGAGTGTGACTCCAAATCCAGACCTCCAGGGGTTGATAAATTTGATTTCCATTGATAATTTTTGTGTCATTTTGTTGTCAGCACATTCAACTATGTAAAGAAAAAAGTATTTAATAAGAATATTTCATTCATTCAGATCTAGGATGTGTTATTTTAGTGTTCCCTTTATTTTTTTGAGCAGTGTATATATTGTATTGTATTGTCATAGAGTTACATTTAAATGATAGCATTCGCCGAGGTGTTCTGTTGATGAAAGACACAGGCCTTTAAAATGAAATAATTCAATAAACATGTCTATGTCACTATCAAAAACTATCATGTGTGGTAACTCTACAATTCGCTTGAAAAAAAAAAGGCACTCTGGGAAATATGCAAATTAGGCTTTACCATATGGAGAGTTAAAGCAACACCCAAAAAGTATTTACTGTAACACTACAGGTATCAACAACTACATGTGTTAATTTCTTACACTGAGAAAGTGTAACAGCGTCAGCACTAAGCAACATGTGCCCATTTAACTCTAAATCAAGTGTTATGTTTTGCTCTGTAGGCTTTGCATATTACTCGACAATAGAGCTATGCAAACACCGCAGTCAAGTTCATTTTAACACTTTAAGAGTTGAACGCGGACCACTGCCACAGAGTTAAATCTTTAACACTTTCAAGTGTCATTTTAACACTAGTTCATTGGGACTCATATGTTCACTGAAAATACTTTCAGAGTTAAATGTACACAGTTGATTTTGATGTATGACATTACAACACATTCCCTCCAATCAAGTAAGTAATTGTATTGACCCACCAACCAGACTGAACTATTCAGACCACTTCACTTTTTCAACATTTTGTTACATTTTGTTAGCAGTGGTTCAAACTTTAGAACCCAGTTCCTACATTTGAATATTAAAATGTATTTTATCACACAAAACTATGCTACATTTTATCTCTGGGGCCCTCAGGGTGACAAATCAGAGCAAGATTACTGAATGTAAGTACATGATTTACCTTCGGAGGTGAATGTATCAAACCAGTTGCCGTGATAAGTTTTTTGTTGTTGTGCACTCTCCTCAAACAATAGCATGGATTTTTTTCAGTGTAATAGCTACTGTAAATTGTACAGTGTAGTTAGATTAAGAAGAATTTATGCTTTCTGCACATATAAGACATGTTTATGTCCTGGGAAGTCAGATGTTACTTACAACGTCCATCTAGTCACATCAGAGCACGTTAGCAACAACCGTCCCATATAGGGACACAGATCCTGTAGAGGATATGTATAAAAAAATGGAATATTGTTGAATATTGTTGAAGCAAATATCTGGGAGGGTATCAACATATTTCTGCAGCATTGAAAGTCCCCAAGAACACATTGGTGTCTATCATTCTTAAATGGAAAAGTTTGGAACCACCTAGACTCTTCCTAGAGCTGGCCGCCCCGGCCAAACTGAACAATCGGGGGGAGAAGAAAAAGACGCTGTTACACTTTCTCAGTGTAAGAAATTAACACATGTAGTTGTTGATACCTGTAGTGTTACAGTAAATACTTTTTGGGTGTTGCTTTAACTCTCCATATGGTAAAGCCTTTCCTGAGTAAGGCAGCTTCAAAATGCAGGTGCTTCAGCCTAGCTCAGTGCTTTCTGTGGTGGTTGGGTATCCAGTGGTAAATATGGAGCGTAGGGGTTGGTAATGTTCTCTTGTTGCACTGTGATTGGCTCAGTGTTCTGTCACTCAGGGGGACACTACGTCACCACAAAATCTACAGGGAGAGCTAGAACATTCAAGCCCCTTGCGTGATGCCATATAGTTACTTTAGAACTGCCCATCCAAATAGGCTTAAGGTCATTGGCCACAGATAACATTAAAAAAAATTGTTTGCCCCACCAAGATTTACATGCTAAAATCGGCACTGATAATAGGGTATCTATATCTATATAATGATATAGCAATATATAAATACAATGGGGATAACAAGCACAGTAACCACAAACCCAATAGGGTCTTTGGACTTGGCCAGAGAGAACTTTATCCCATTATCCATAATCACATAATGTGTCTCTGAGAATCGAAACCAAGAGTAACCTTAAAAAAACAGACATGAAAACTGACTTCAAATTACACCGAATTACATGATTACCTCGAATGACTTGATCACTTAATGAGGATTCAGAAAGTGAAAGTTATTCAATGTAATTAGCCTGAAAATGATGACCCTTAGCAGTTAGAATGTGACTCATAGCATCTTTATGAACCCATGTAATTAATCCCACATTCTGAGGACTATTGTGTTTATTTTTAATAAGCCTATAGCTATTCATAGCACCTTAGAGCGCTCCCTCGCCTCACCTCCAATGTGACCTTGATGAGCATGTGACAAATAACCCACTGGCAACACTACATTTATTTCAACAGTGATAACTGGGTAATATTTGCTTGAGTTGATCAATGAGATTACAACCTATATTCAACCACTCAAAACGCCAGCCAAAATATTTTTTAATTGTCAATGTGTTATCACTATGCTTTCGACCATCTAAAAGCACAACCAAATTCCAATGGAAAACCAATGTCTGTTTTTTTTGTTTATTTATAAAAGAAGAAGAATTTGTTATCACTTTGCTTCATCTAATAGCAGAACCAAATGACCTGGATAGCAGTTGAGATTACATTACATGATACAAGTGATCAATGCCTTTCGAAATTCTGTGCAAATTATTGCAGCAATTGTGCTATCTTGAAAATGCACGCTTTACATGATTAGGCCTATAAGAAAAAAATGTATAGTTACAGTAACCTCAAAATGTAGGGATGTGTTACTCATTTTAAGTTTGAATGATACATTACTTTGTAGGAACTATGGCAACCAAATATCAATATTTAAAGGAGACGTATCTACTGCTGGGATAGTTCAATCTGAGCCACTGCCCATTTTTTTACTTTCATTTTTGGAGATGTGAATCCAATATATAATTTGTTAACTTGTCGACAAGTTAATAGGCAATTATTTGTATTTCAAAAGTGATATTGAATTGTGTTTGGTTATTAAAGTTAAATAATAGGTCTAAATCAAATCGAATCAAAATGCACTTTAAATGAAGTTTGATTTGATTTAGTCCTATTTTTTAACTTTATTTTTTGGTTGAGATGGAGACATGAATCCAACACATCAATAACATAAAAAAGTATTAATTTGTAGACAAATTGGAATTAAAGACAAATTAATTCAATGGCACAAATGGAACAATCCAAGCAGAAGATACAGTACATCAAATGATGATATTTGGTTGCATCGACAAACAAACACAATTCAATATCATTACATTACGACTGCATGGCCAGGCACAACTCCAACACCATCATTAAGTTTGCAGACGACGCAACAGTGGTAGGCCTGATCACCGACAATGACGAGACAGCCTATAGGGAGGAAGTCAGAGACCTGGCCGGGTGGTGCCAGAATAACAACCTATCCCTCAACGTAACCAAGACTAAGGAGATGATTGTAGACTATAGGAAAGGAGGACCGAGCACACCCCCATTCTCATCGACGAGGCTGTAGTGGAGCAGGTTGAGAGCTTCAAGTTCCTTGGTGTCCATATCAACAACAAACTAGAATGGTCCAAACACACCAAGACAGTCGTGAAGAGGGCACGACAAAGCCTATTCCCCCTCAGGGAACTAAAAAGATTTGGCATGGGTCCTGAGATCCTCGGCCTCTGACCGCAAGGCACTGCAGAGGGTAGTGCGTACAGCCCAGTACATCATTTGGGCTAAGCTGCCTGCCATCCAGGACCTCTACACCAGGTAGAGGTACCACTACCGCATGGCAAGTGGTACCGGAGTGCCAAGTCTAGGACAAAAAGTCTTCTCAACAGTTTTTACCCCCAAGCCATAAGACTCCTGAACAGGTAATCAAATGGCTACCCAGACTATTTGCATTGTGTGCCTCCCCCATCCCTATTTTTACGCTGCTGCTACTCTCTGTTTATCATATGTGCATAGTCACATTAACTGTACATTCATGTACATACTACCTCAATTGGGCCGACCAACCAGTGCTCCCGCACGTTGGCTAACCGGGCTGTCTGCATTGTGTCCCACCAACCACCCACCAACCCCTCTTTTACGCTACTGCTACTCTCTGTTCCTCATATAGGCATAGTCACTTTAACCATATCTACATGTCCATACTACCTCAATAAGCCTGACTAACCAGTGTCTGTATGTAGCCTCGCTACTTTTATAGCCTCGCTACTGTATATAGCCTGTCTTCTTACTGTTGTTTTATTTCTTTACCTACCTATTGTTCACCTAGTAAGTAAGTATGCCTGTAAGTAAGCATTTCACTGTAAGGTTGTATTCGGCGCACGTGACAAATACACTTTACTTTGATTTGAAATCAATATAAATAGCATCATTGACAATAGGGGCCTGATGCACCCCAAAATTCTGAGGGGGCACAAAGTAAGTGAGGATAACTGGGGGGTGGTTGGAGAATTTAGCATTTTTCAAACACCTGAATCAGCTTTTTCCTGCAATCTAGAGCCATAATCAATATGCTTAATTCAATGTAAAAAAAAATAATATATATATATATATATATATATATTTTTCTGCATATCAAAACGTACCTCTTGTGCTGTCTTGTATCCGCCTGACTGGTGGTTCTTTTTTATTTAATAAACTAAATATGTCTATCTGCATCTCTGCTAAAATCTGGGTAAACTATTTAAAAAGGAATGTGAGTATTATTCAGTACATTCAGTTATTGCTTGCTTTTCTAAAGGCTAACAACCTTTCCAGCAAGCATGCCAGCTAAAATAGTTAGACAAGCTAGCCATTCTAACTCGAAATGGCTTCTGTGTAGCAAGTGATGAGGTTGAGCGATTGGGAACCTATCTGGGCTATCTAAAGCCAACTTCTTACAATAGTTGGCTAGTTGTATTACAGAGAAACAACAGCAAACTTTTTTTTTTTTAAATAGGACAAATCTGAGGGGGAGTGTGCCCCTTTGCCCCCTATGAGCATGATGCATCTGATTGATGATATATGAGTGATAAAGTAAAAGTATGGTCACATTTAATTTGCTCTGTTACACCTATCCTTTGGAATGACTTCAATGGCAATAGTGAATCTATTTAGTTTATAAGTGGAGACTTCTGAACAATCCTTCTCACAATAGCACATTGTTTAAAGGTACAAATTCAACATATTTTGTACAAGATTTGTCTATGTTGAAACGGGGTTATAATGATGACATAACACTGTGGTTGAAATGTCACCCTCAAAACCATAGCTTACGTTGTTAACTTTTTTTCAAATGCAATTTATTTCACTTTACAATACGTTGACAAATTACATTGAAAGAACGTTGATACAACCAGTTTTTGCCCAGGCCATCACCGCAACACTAAGCTATTTCACAACGTTGACAGTGCAACCGCTGGGGGAAAAATAACCACTCTCTGCCATTTCTCTGTTTCGTTTACCCTCGTCAAGTCAAGTCAAGTTGTTTACCTAAGCCAATGCATCGTTATTCTACAGTAAGAATTAAGACGGTCAAAGATTGGCAAAGTGTAGAGTGAAACAGTTGCGGTGTGCAAGAAGTAAATGCAATTTGTCTGGGTCAAAATTGATCCACTGAATAATTGGAAATGACTAGCCTGGCATAGGCTGTCTTCTTATTGTATTTAGCATGACTAACTTTGCCCTGAGGTACACCGGTGATGCCCTCAGGTCTGAAGGAAACACCCTTCTCTATTAGTTACTGTCTCTGTCATATTGAATTCAGATATACGCACAACACTGGATTCATACCACACTGTCATGATATTGTATTCATATAACCACAGGGCTCAGCTGCTTCCATATCAAATTCATAGGATCAGAGTTCTCTGTTCATATTCATGTTGCATGTATAAAACCTTAAATGTTTTAAAACCAATGGTGCAGCTAGGTAAGACAAAATAGCTATGACTGCCCCTAGAATATAAAACAATTTTTAAAGTCATGAGATCTCAAAGTTACATTTTTTTGTTGTGAAAAAACAAATCCTTAGTGAAATCGTATTGTCTGCCGTATTATGAAGTCTACATCATTAAAAAGAAGGCTGGAATAAAATAGTTGTGTGTTTTCTAGGGGCTAAAAATACTTATGTTGTTCCAAAAAGTTCACAAGTTTCTCTGATTCATTCCATCAATGTCTGCTACTGTTTTTCGCCAGACAACAAATAGATAACAAATCGAGGCCTTGATTGAGGTTCTGCCAAAACTGTGGTAAACAACTTGTGAAAATACTCAGAATTCCTAATCTGCACCTCACGATACAACAGCAATACGTGTCTCTCCAGTGTTGTAATAATGCTGGTCTCATAGTCTGTGTCTGAAATTGCAACATTTTCCCTATATAGTGCACTACAGTACATTTGACCAGAGTACAATGGTACCTGGTCAAAAGTAGTGTACTACATAGGGAATAGGGTGACATTTGGGATGCGGCCATAGTGCATTCCAACATCCATAATTCAAACGATTTACATACAGCTGTAATCAATGAGGGTATCAAACTGATTAGTAGGGATGCATTACATTACTTATTCCAGATTCAGAGTCGTCACTGTCACGTCTGCTCCCGCTGTCCCTCTCCTGTGCTCGAGGGCGCCAGACTGCCTATCACTACACACACCTGTCCCCTTCATTACGCGCACCTGCGCCTCATTGGATCCACCTGAACTCCATCATTATTTGATTGCCTCCCCTTTATCTGTCTGTTTCCTCTGTTGCATTCCTTTGTCAACATTGATGTTGTTACTTTGTCTCCTGTCCAGACGCATTTCCTGTCCTGTTTCATGGCAGTTATTTATTAAATGTTCTCCCTGTACCTGATTCCTGTTTCCAGCGTCGATCCTCATAGAATGCTGACACCCAAAATTGAAAGCATCAGGGAGGCTTCGTTTTTTGTATGTGACGTCGGGTCCGGGTGCCGTTGCCGATGCTACCAGGGGTGCCTCAGCTGGCTCATAGGGCTTCCAGGCGCTAGCTGGCTCGAGAGGTATTTCTTGCCCCGGTGGGCTCGGCAGGCGCCCACCCTACGTCATGCTTCAGCTGGTTTATCAGGCTCCCATGCCTCAGCTGGTTCATCAGGCTCACACGCCTCAACTGGATCGTCAGGCTCCCAAGCCTCAGCAGGTTTGCCAGGCTCCCACGCCTCTGCCGGTTCATATGGCTTCTACGCCCCCAGCCGGCTTGTCCTGTGCCCAGGCCTCGGCCGGCTTGTCCTGTGCCCAGGCCCTGCACACCTGTCCCATTCGTTATGCGAACCTGCGCCTCATTGGACCCACCTGAACTTGCCTCCCCTTTATCTGTCTGTTTCTTCTGTTCCATCCTTTGTCAGCATTGATGTTGTTATTTGGTCCCCTGTCCAGACGCTGTTCCTGTCCTGTTTCATGTCTGTTATTTATGAAATGTTCTCCCTGTACCTGCTTCCTGTCTCCAGCGTCGATCCTCACAGTCACATTGGCAATCAGTCTGTCGCATTAGCTTACGTTCATATTCTAGTCAATGTTGAGTTGTACTGCGCTGTGTGTATCTGTGCTGGTCTGTTGGGGCTTGCTGTATCCAATTAAGGATCTACCCTCAAGCAAGAATAACATATCGGAAGAAATCAAGTGGCATATGATACACCCTTTATCGTTGAAGGTTTTTTTGCTCTGTAGACAACATGCTCTTCAAATACATATCAACATTTGTTTGGTAAAGGATTTGACTAGGGCTGCAAAGGGAGGGTATATTACTGGAAACTTTAGAGGTTTACCAGTATAATACCAGAATTTTGGGGTCTTTGAAGGATTTTATGTAATCTACCACAAGACATCTAGTGGCTCTTCTGGGTTCTTCAGATTATCACAGGTGTCTGTAATTATCTCTTGCCCACCGCGTGGCTTTATCAAATGTAGCATACAGTGCCTTCAGAAAGGATTTTGCCTGTGCTTAGCTCCATTCGTTTTATTATTTTATCCTGAAAAACTCCCCAGTCATTATCGATTACAAGCATACCCATAACACCACCACTATGCTTGAAGATATGGAAAGTGGTATTCAGTAAAGTGTTGTATTGGATTTGCCCCAAACAAAACACTTGCTATTCAGGACAAAAAGTAAATTGCTTTGCCACATTGTTTTGCTGTATTACTTTAGTGCCATGTTGCCAACAGGATGCATGTTTGGAATATTTGCAATCTGTACAGGCTTCGTTATTTTCACTCTGTCAATTAAATTTGTATTGTGGAGTAATTGCAATGTTGTTATAACATGACATATAGAATTATTTTAAGATGGTCATTCCATGGATCATTTAGCTAATTGGTTTTGAATTTCAGGACCCCTTTAGGTATCCATGACAATCTAATGCACTTGTTCTCTTGCTCAGTTGTGCACCGGGGCCTCCCACTCGTCTTTCTATTCTGGTTAGGGCCAGTTTGAGCTGTTCTGTGAAGGGAGTAGTACACAGCATTGTACGAGATCTTCAGTTTCTTGGCAATTTCTCGCATGAAATAACCTTCATTTCTCAGAACAAGAATAGACTGACGAGTTTCAGAAGAAAGTTCATTGTTTCTGGCCATTTTGAGCCTGTAATCGAACCTAAAAATGCGGATGCTTCAGATACTCAACTAGTCTAAAGAAGGCCAGTTAAATTGCTTCTTTAATCAGGACAACAGTTTTCAGCTGTACTAACATAATTGCAAAAGGGTTTCTAATGATCAATTACCCTTTTAAAACGATACACATGGATTAGCTAACACAATGTGCCATTGGAACACAGGATGATGGTTGCTGATATTGTGCCTCTGTACGCCTATGTAAATATTCCTTTAAAAATCATCCCTTTCCCGCTACAATAGTAATTTACAAATACAATGTCAATGTCTACATTGTATTTCTGATTAATTTGATGTTATTTTAATGGACAAACAAAATGGCTTTTCTTACAAAAAGAAGGACATTTCTAAGTGACCCCAAACTTTTAAACGGTATTGTATATATATTTTTTTACACATATTTACAGTGCCTTGCGAAAGTATTCGGCCCCCTTGAACTTTGCGACCTTTTGCCACATTTCAGGCATCAAACATAAAGATATATAACTGTATTTCTTTGTGAAGAATCAACAACAAGTGGGACACAATCATGAAGTGGAACGACATTTATTGGATATTTCAAACTTTTTTAACAAATCAAAAACTGAAAAATTGGGCGTGCAAAATTATTCAGCCCCCTTAAGTTAATACTTTGTAGCGCCACCTTTTGCTGAGATTACAGCTGTAAGTCGCTTGGGGTATGTCTCTATCAGTTTTGCACATCGAGAGACTGAAATTTTTTCCCATTCCTCCTTGCAAAACAGCTCGAGCTCAGTGAGGTTGGATGGAGAGCATTTGTGAACAGCAGTTTTCAGTTCTTTCCACAGATTCTCGATTGGATTCAGGTCTGGACTTTGACTTGGCCATTCTAACACCTGGATAGGTTTATTTTTGAACTATTCCATTGTAGATTTTGCTTTATGTTTTGGATCATTGTCTTGTTGGAAGACAAATCTCTGTCCCAGTCTCAGGTCTTTTTCAGACTCCATCAGGTTTTCTTCCAGAATGGTCCTGTATTTTGCTCCATCCATCTTCCCATCAATTTTAACCATCTTCCCTGTCCCTGCTGAAGAAAAGCAGGCCCAAACCATGATGCTGCCACCACCATGTTTGACAGTGGGGATGGTGTGTTCAGGGTGATGAACTGTGTTGCTTTTATGCCAAACATAACGTTTTGCAGTGTTGCCAAAAAGTTCAATTTTGGTTTCATCTGACCAGAGCACCTTCTTCCACATGTTTGGTGTGTCTCCCAGGTGGCTTGTGGCAAACTTTAAACAACACTTTTTATGGATATCTTTAAGAAATGTCTTTCTTCTTGCCACTCTTCCATAAAGGCCAGATTTGTGCAATATATTGTTGTCCTATGGACAGAGTCTCCCACCTCAGCTGTAGATCTCTGCAGTTCATCCAGAGTGATCATGGGCCTCTTGGCTGCATCTCTGATCAGTCTTCTCCTTGTATGAGCTGAAAGTTTAGAGGGACGGCCAGGTCTTGGTAGATTTGCAGTGGTCTGATACTCCTTCCATTTCAATATTATCGCTTGCACAGTGTTCCTTGGGATGTTTAAAGCTTGGGAAATCCATTTGTATCCAAATCCGGCTGTAAACTTCTTCACAACAGTATCTCGGACCTGCCTGATGTGTTCCTTGTTCTTCATGATGCTCTCTGCGCTTTTGACGGACCTCTGAGACTATCACAGTGCAGGTGCATTTATACGGAGACTTGATTACACACAGGTGGATTGTATTTATCATCATTAGTCATTTAGGTCAACATTGCATCATTCAGAGATCCTCACTGAACTTCTGGAGAGAGTTTGCTGCACTGAAAGTAAAGGGGCTGAATAATTTTGCAGGCCCAATTTTTCAGTTTTTGATTTGTTAAAAAAGTTTGAAATATCCAATAAATGTAATTCCACTTCATGATTGTGTCCCACTTGTTGTTGATTCTTCACAAAAAAATACAGTTTTATATCTTTATGTTTGAAGCCTGAAATGTGGCAAAAGGTCGCAAAGTTCAAGGGGGCCGAATACTTTCGCAAGGCACTGTAACTCCTTTTTTGGGGGTAGGCACAAAACTACCTCCATACTTCCATTCAGTTTTTAAACCAGTACCGGTTACCATCAGACGAGTCCTGGGACACTTGTAGTCTGACAGACAACGCCGTAGCTCGGCCACCTTCCACCGCAAATGCGGAAGGCCGCCGTAGGCGGATGTTGTGGTAGATGGTCGATTGAGCCCATGCAAAAAAATATATATCTAGCTTAAACTGACGGATTTTGATGAGGATATTTGATTACGTTTCTTAGATTGATGCAACAGTGGGTCAATAGACTCTAGGGGCTTAAGATCATTTTGACTCCTGAACTTACTTAGGCTTTCCATAACAAAGGGGTTGAATACTTATTGACTCAAGACATTTCAACTTTACATTTGAATGAATTTGTAAAAAAAAATTGAAAAAACATCATTACACTTTGACATTATGGGGTGTTGTATGTAGGCCAGTGACAACAATTTTCTATTTTAACCCATTTTAAATTCAGCCTGTAACACAACAAAATGTAGAAATCAGGATTGTGAATACTTTCTGAAGGCACAGTATAAATTACCAAAGTTACGATAGATTGCTTTAACAAACTTACTGAAGCTTTTCAACCCTAACTACTGTATGACTGGTGGAAAAGTTTGACTCGTTATTCTTCATTATATCCGCCTGTAGTATGTTATTCTTAGTAGAGTGTTTTGCTTCAAAATAGATTGAATGACAGTTCGACAAGCTGGAAAAAGCCTCAAGTCAAGAGAGGTGTAAGTGTTACAGATACAGTATTTCTGTAATGACATGCATGCAATTCTAATGTAGCCAAGAGCCACCAGTACTCTGAGAACTGAACATTTGCCAATGATCACAGCGCTACCCACACCACACTACAACATACACCAACCACAACACTACCCAATCACATATTTAATATACACCTTGGGTGTCCATCCATGGATGGCCTCAAGAACACAGCACCTTGTTGATTGCAAAGTTCTGTGTATGCCTTACAAATGCCTTCAACAGTTAAAGCTGCAGAGAGAAGTAAATAAACAGAACATTATTTTGGACCAAAGAAGACAGACAAAACGTTCCAATAAGAAACCAAAGCATTCAAACCACAGCAGCCTTGTACAAAGTGCAAGTTGGGGACCATGCATTTCTGAAGGAGGTTGAGGTTGAAACTAAAAATGTACATTGATCACCTCCACAGACAGTTCTTGTCCATATGCCACAGTGGGGCTCTAATGTATAAACGACTCATACCCAATATGCCCATGACACACAAAGGGAATCATGACTCGGGCCCTCACTGATGAAACTCAATTCTCAACATTGACTGTGAGCCAGCTCAATCTAGGAGTCAGTTTTTTCTTTAATATGAGAAGCTGAGCACAGAAGACGTGGACGTGTTGCAGCTGTGCTATTCACAAATTAATATGTGTCCCATTTGGTTCCTTGTTTGCTTATCAGAGCTCTAATGACAGATATTTGATGCTTCATGTGATAATCATTGTCTAGCACTGAAGTCAAGAGTCTAGTCCGGATGAAAATCTATGAGACATTTGCACTCAATGGAGCTCACATGATCTGCTATGAATGTCTACTCCTTCACAATCTTATCTCCTATGCCAAGTCATGTTAATTGTTTTCAAGGGAAAATAACATGTAAAACCAAATGTCAGATTGAAGCTCCATTAATTACATTCTAAAACAATACCTTCTTGTTTCATTTTTTAGTATTTTGAAATCGCTATGCTGTTGTTAAAAAATACAAATAGAGTCAATGACGTACACAAAACAGCAAATGTTTTCTAGCAGCATTAGTCAAATAAGGACATAGCCATTCAAAGGATGCATTCATCGGTATAAGACCAATAATGTATGAATAATGCCCAGACCACCTCCGCAGAAGCATATGCAGGACAATACAGTGATTCTATTAATTAGGTTTTAATATCTGAATCAATTTTACTCTACCGCACATTAAATTGTGATTTGGTTTAAATTGCACGGTAGGTGTTAAAGCTTTTTTTCTCTCCTGCAGTGAAATGTAACTAAAGCCAATTAAACACAGCCGACTACATTACTAGTCAAATTGGTCCATGCGATCAGCGATCCTTAGGACATCCCTACCCCATTGAAGTTGAAATGTAAAATGGTTAAGTTAAAGGTTAAGGTTAGAGTTAGGTAAGGGTTAGGGATAGGGTAAGGGTGTGGGGGGGGGTAAGGTTAGGGTTAGGGTAGAACTAGTGAAATTATGCTCAAGGGTGTGAATAGAAATTCAGCCATTTCCCACTGAATAAAAAAACAGTATTTGATCTATTCTAGAGAAATCAAATGTAACCAACAATTGTAATGGGAAGCCATCCACAAGATAAGCTCATTGACACACAGCTGAATGTGTCTGAGTGAAGATTGTAGTCACACTCACAGTCACACACAGGCTATGCACTTTTGGAGATAGCCTTTCTCTGTGTGCCAAAAGAGTCTTTCACTCTCTAAATGTTTTGGAGACATAGGTGACATTGGGGCATCCAGCAGCCACTGAGCTATAAAATTACCGGCGAGGGGCGAATTAAGAACGGAAAGGCAAGGACGAAGGACAATGCCAGTGGGAGTTTGAGTTGGATTTATAGGGCTGCTCATGCGACTGATCTCCTCTTTCGGTTCCTCAGCCCTGTCTGCTGCTCCAGGAGTTTGGCTCACATTTCCAACCTCTATCTAAGCAATTATTTAAAATGAACTGTGGCTTGGTATCATGGCAACTATTCACCAAATATATATTGTGTCTATGAATAACTTTCAGGATGTAAAGTATAGCCTTATAAGTTAGAGGAGTACATATCTAAATGTGTACACTTCGTCATTGAGATTTATGTAGCTAGTTGGGGGAGAAAGACAGTTCAGGTACATCTTTCTCATTTTCCCATCTTATGTAAGTCGCTGCACAAGTGGAAGGCCACCTCTCTCTTTCTGACACACACACACACACACACACACACACACACACACACACACACACACACACACACACACACTCCTAGCCTTTCTCATGACAGTAGAGTCATGTCGATACATTTGCCCTTTGATGATATACTGCTGGGCAACAGATCAATCCCATACTCCCCTAAACACTCACAAAACCCCTGGAAGAGCAGAAAACATGTTTTCCCAGGACTCTAAGATAGATAATGAACTAAGTACACACCGTAGCGAACAGCAAGGCAAGGAAGCTAACCTGGCACACTGGCGTGAAAGGCAAACATACTAGGCATCACACAAAGTGGGAATTGTAACGTGGCTCATATAGTGATGACCATATATTTAGAACAGGCACTACGACAGAAACCCATCTGAACGCTGTCTTGCTGTCTGTCCCTCCGACATTTTCAACATTGTTTCAATATTCAAATTCAATCTCCAGACATCCCATATCAGTAATGAATGTGTCGGGAGTCGGGACGAGACAGATGGGCAGGCAGCGTTTCTCCGCCAGTCAAAATCATGAATCAGCTGGCATCATTTTTATGGATATATACAAAGAAATGTAGACTGAAAAAAGGTTAGTTTGCATTCTTTCCAGGTTCAGTTTGAAGTGATTGTGTAAGCTTTTGTGTAAGTTGGCTAGCTCCTACTCTGAACCACAGTGTCCTGACGAGTGAGCACATTTTCTATGCCAGGCGAAATCACGCATCATTAGCTCATCTTTAAGGATGTATCCAGTTAAATGTCACTAGAAAACAGCTCAAACAAATGCAAATGCTGCTACTGTTGTTATTCTGGCTGCACTGTTTGACGTGACTGTAAATTAGCCGTAGTTGGCTAGCTAGCAAGCAAGGGTTACGAACGTTGCCAGTCAGTATGGCAATAGAACATCTAGAACGAATGTCTGGGTCACGTCCATAGATACAGAACAATAAGACTGAATGACTGGGTCGCGTCTCTGGCAACCGAACCGATAGAACAAAGGACCAGCCGGCTTGGGTAGTAACCCTAGATTTATGTCTGGACTATATCTTGTGGAAGGAATAATGTGCATTTTTAAAAATATTTTTTTAAATTAAATATGTCAATCATTATTTGAATATGTTGGTAACCCGTTGTAAAAAAGTGATAATGACCTCGAAGCCGGTGTTTGGAGGATATATTGGCACGTTTGCCAAACACAGCCGTGCCAACATATCCTCCAAACACCGGCTTCTCAGGCATTATCACTTAAGTAGACAACAGGGCTGGGGTCAATTCCATTTCAATTCCAGGCAATTCAGAAAGTAAATCAAACTCCAAATATAATTCCAAATGTTCTTTGTTGAAAAACATGAAAGAGAATTTCTGTGTTCCTGAATTGACTGGAATTGAAATGGATTTGGCCCCAACCCTGGTAGACAAACCTGTCCATGCCAACACACATAAAAAAAACGCATACATAATGACCCACTGAACACTACCTAAAAACAAAGACCCAATCCCCTCAGAAAATGAAAGGTTTCCACATCGTATTTTACTATATCCAATACTGTTACTGTAATTGATTTACACTACCAATAATGCTACTGTAGTCCTTCTACGGTAACATACTCTTACTGCAAAGCCTTTTTTGCATATTTCCTAAAATGCCTTGCCTTTGGAATGAATTGTTGAGTTACCACTCATTATTGTATTTGTTAACACCAGAGACATGGTTGTTGCATTCATCCATGTTCAGTCTTGTGGCCTTCACCAAGTGAGATCCTAAGTGAATATGTTCTCATTAAAATGTAATTATTTAACCAAACCGGCCGCGCCTGTGCGCCAACATGCGCAAATTGATTTTGTCCCCCCAATACCAAACGCGATCACGACACAAAGGTTGAAATATCAAAACAAACTCTGAATCAATTATATTAATTTGGGGACAGGTCAAAAAGCATTAAACATTTATGTCAATTTAGCTAGCTAGTTTGCTGTTGCTAGCTAATTTGTCCTGGGATATAAACATTAAGTTGTTGTTTTACCTAAAATGCACAAGGTCCTCTACTCCGACTACTAATCCACACTTAAAACGGTCAACTGAATCGTTTTTAGTTATCTCTCCTCCTTCCAGGCTTTTTCATCTTTGGACTTTATATGGAGAATGGCATCTAACTTTCATAGTTACCATGACGATCGACCAAACTCAGTTCATCTTTCCATCCCCCAAGTGGGTTTAGCCAATGAGGAGATAGCACGTCGGTATCTGCTTCTATAAACCAATGAGAAGATGGGAGAGGCAGGACTTGCACCGCGTTCAGCGCCACAAATAGAACTGACTTCTATTTTAGCGCTTGGCAACGCAGACGCTCGTTGGCACGTGCGAGCAGTGTGGTGGCAATAGGTGAATAACGTGTGTTTAAATTTATTTTGCAACGCTCGCGCACGCGACCTGAGAGGTGTGGTCAGCATGTTATACAATCCACATAAGGCATGCAAGCAGAGATGCAAAATTCCATTACATTTCACAAAATACCCACAAATCCTGGTCAAAGGATTCAGAGCATGTTGGGAAATATGATAATGATTATCGTAGTTTTACAGTAACTTACAGGTAATTGGCTGACATTAAGTTACTGTAAACAAAACAGTTTTACGGTAACAATGCCGGTAATCCGGTAATCCATTGACGGTACCATTACTGGTATTGTCATCTATTGTATGGGGTGGGGAGGGAAGGGGGAGAGTGGTTTGAATTCAGGCTAAGTGATGTTGCAATTCACCTTTTTTCCATGGGAGCCCTGTGTTTTACATGAAGCTCCTATTAGGTGTTTGCTTGGCTTACCTTTATCAATGGAAAGTGATTTATTTGTATGTGTCACGGCTGTCGTTGGAAGTAGACCAAAGTGCAGCGTGGTGAATGTACATTTTATTTTATTTTAAAATGTCGCCAACAAAACAACAAATGAAAGAAACAACCTTGAAGCTTACAGGGCTAAGTGCCACAAACAAAGTTAACTACCAACACTGAAAGGAGGGAAATAGGGCTACCTAAGTATGATTCCCAATCATAGACAGCTGTCCCTGATTAAGAACCATATCAGGCCAGCACATAGAAACACAAATTATAGAAATAAAGGACATAGAATGCCCACCAAAATCACCAAAATTCTCTCTAAGGTCAGGGCTGTGTTTGGAGGCTTTGTGCCATGACTCCTCACTGGAGGCTTCGTGCCATGGATCATCACTGGAGGCTTCGTGCCATGGATCATCACTGGAGGCTTCGTGCCATGGATCATCACTGGAGGCTTCGTGCCATGGATCATCACTGGAGGCTTCTTGCCATGGATCATCACTGGAGGCTTCTTCCTGGGCACAGGCACCAGACTCACCAGGCTCACCCGGCAAATGCGGGACGCTCGCACAGAGCACACCGGCCTGTGAATGCTCACTCGAGACACCCTGCGCATCACCACATAACACAGTGCCTGACCAGTCACATGCTCCCCACGGTTAGCACGGGGAGTTGGCTCAGGTCTAAACTCCGACTCCACCAATCTCCCCGTGTGCCACCCCCCCCAAAAACCTTTCACTTTAAAATATATGACGAACAAAAAACATTAATTTCAGAGTTTAACAAACCATACAACTCTATGCGCAAAGACTACTTCAAAACACACAGAACATTTCACAAAAACACATTTACTGGAAGAACTGTGTAGATGCGAAGTTTAGTAACAGAATGAAGGTAGAATCTCCTTCTGTGCCTCCCGATTGGCGCAGTGGTCTAAGGCACTGCATCTCAGTGCTAGAAGTGTAGATCTGAGTTTGAGCCTCGGCTGTGTTGCAGCCGGTCGTGACCAGGTGATCCATGAAGCGGCGCACAATTGGCCCAGCATCGTTTGGGTTAGGGGAGGGTTTGGCCAGCCGGGATGTCCTTGTCCCATCGCGCTCTAGCGACTCCTGTGGCGGGCCGGGCGCATGCATGCTGACACGGTCGCCAGTTGGACAGTGTTTTCCCTCGACACATTGATGCGGCTGGCTTCCGGATTAAGCGAGCAGTGCATCAAGAAGCAGTGCAGCTTGGCAAGGTCATGTTTCGGTGGATGCATGGCTCTCGACCTTCGCCTCTCCCGAGTCTGTATGGGAGTTGCAGCGATGGGTCAAGAGTCTAACTACCAATTGGATATCATGAAATTGGGGTGAAAAAGGGGTAAAAAGACACATATAGAGACTACCGGTCAAAAGTTTTAGAACACCTACTCATTCAATGTTTTTTCTTTATTTTTATTATTTTCTACATTGTAGAATAATAGTGAAGACATCAAAACTATGAAATAACACATATGTAATCATGTAGTAACCAAAAAAGTGTTAAACAAATCAAATAGCCACCATTTGCCTTGATGACAGCTTTGTACACTCTTGGCATTTTTCAATATTTGAGCAATTACATTTAACAATGGTACTTCCTTGATAATGAAAACAAAGCTGTGAAAACCATTGCATTTAAGTCATACTGTAGTTAAGCTATGTCTCTAACAGTGTAGTGGAACTAGACAATAATGAAATATCCAAAAGTTCTTCTTCTCTATTTGTATATCTCTGAATGCACTCAATAAATGTTGTGGATGGTTGATCTGCTAGGGCTGTCAGAGAGTCAGGTGCCGTTACTGCCTCACAAAATCTCTGACCAAAAATTGCCTTTGTGGCATTGTGTATCACTACAATTCTGTGACACATTGTAATGGAAACTGTCATTTATACTGTAAATTTAGGTATTACCAACAGTAAAAATCTCTGAAACGTTTTACTACAGAATACTGTAAATGATGGTACATTGTGGGGAAATTGCTGTAATTGAAAAGGTACTGTAATTCCACCACACAGAATACAGTATCTTTAGTGTGCCAACAACCTTTTGACCACTAGTGGATGCATGGTATTGTTGTTTCTGGCTCAATAACCTATTTTGAGGTGTGCCTTGTTATATTTTTTGCACCCGTGAGTGAGATTGCTGTACCAAATTAATTCCTACGTGGTTATTCATTTAAAATATATAAGGAACAGATTGAAGTGGCAGCAAGTCTTGAACCGTTGAAGTGGCCCAAGTCTTAAACGGTTAAGTATTTTGCCATGTCCTTTTGGTCTGTTTTGTCCTGTAGTCGCTGCCAGTTTTAACCTTTTGTTAAGGCCTCTAGAGTTGCAAGTGATATAAAACACCAACTATTCATAAATATGCTATAATGTGTAAACACTTTAACTTTATCTAGCAGCCAAACTACTTGCACCAATCCATTGTAATTACCGTAAAATCAAGTGAAATACAAACCCCTCCACTCAATGAATTTGATTAATTCATCTATTAATTCATTAATTCTGATTACGGTAGCATTTATACTTTTTTACAGTATAAAATAGTACATTTTACGGTATTGTACTGTGTGTCATTACACAGTACTTGTTTTGATACCATATGAATTTGACAGTAATTTACAGGCAACTCGTGTATTTCATATTACAGTACACCTACACCTAGCATTGTGGAGCTGCCTGTGAATTGCTGTCAAATTCATGGTAATCCCTTTACAGTGTTTGCATGTTTGTCATGCAATGAATTAGTCATACCTCAGTTCAAGTAGTATTTATTTACTTTTAAATATGTGATGCACTTGATTGAGCATGCCTGGTACAATTGAACCAATTAAAAGTGCAAAAATAAAGTGCGAACCCTGCCCATCTGTCACTCCAGGCAGGCCCATTAAAATCCCATCTCATATCAAATACTACTTGAACTCAAGTCTGGAAATGCAATGGTACCCTTAACACAACATCATTCAATCAAAGCAGGAGTTTTCAGGGTTTGGGAAAACCAGCATTTCAGAGATACAATAAAGGATGCTGGTTGGTATCTATTACAGTGTGGTTGATTTTCCGTTCAGACTCAAATTCATTGAGGGGAGAGGTTTTTATTTCACAGTATTTTATTGTAATTACAAGAACATAAAAGATACCTCAGCACAAGAAGAATATTTGCCCAGAGTCTTAGATTTCTAGTAGTAGGACTATATATGAGCTCCGCCCATGGTGTTGAACCTCGCAAGACCCCAATACAAGCGGACACCGGAAATGTGGCATTTAAAATGAACATGTTGGTGGTGGCCACAGATGTTGGGCATAATATACAGTAAGATAACTCCCACGTCAAAACAGATAGATAGCAATGGTCTGGAAGATCCCTTTTGGCGGGTGCAACATGTGAGGGTTATTTAAACATTTAGGGAGGCAAAATCAAGTACTAGCGCCCAGAGTTGACGTAACTAGAAGCAACAACCTAGTTGTCAAGTTACTGCTCCACCAATTCTTCCATTCAGAGATGTCACACCTTGAAATTCTTAACTAGAAACATAGCAAATTCCGAAAAAAAAGCATTGCAGATGCGGACTGGTACACGGTCTCAGAGGGCTATTTGTACTGCATGAACACACTGACAAGAAAGCCCTGCCTCTCGGATAATTGTGGTTGACGTGCCCAAAATACAGAAAACAGTTACTGAGGTGAGCTGCTGCACGTCTTGTGCGGTGTGTGTGTGTGTGTGTGTGGGGGGGGGGGGTTGCCTGGTAGACTCTTTTCAGAGTGATTCTCCGCGGCTGTTCTCTGTCAAGGTGGTGTGTTGCGGACATCTGTTACGAGGCAAAGGTTGAATTACAATCTCCCGCGAGCCGCCGAGCACGCACACCGTGCGGTCACCCCCGCCCCCTCTCCTCCCGATTCCTACGAGAGCACTCATTATTCTCGGCTTGACAACTGACGAGGTCTTCTTACAGAGTTACTAATTGATAAGTCCTGAATCTTGTCTTGCAATATTCACGCACAATAGGGAGCGCGTGGACAGAAAGCAATAACTGATAGGGTAAATAAGACACAGGGGTCTCTAATAGCAGACAGTGAAGACGCAACATATCCAGTGAAAGACACATCACTGCACTTCCTTGCTGTAGACTAGGAAATATGTTCCTGAATATGAAATGTTCAAAAATATAGAAAGTAGGGATATTCAGGTGTTATATGACCCTATTTCTCACACACTGCCACACACAACAACCGGCATTCATTTGCGGCCATCTAATTTTAGAATTATAGCCTAACTGACCTTGTAGTCTAGAATACACAAACTAGATGGAGAATGTATTATCAAAGAATATAAATTAGCTCATTAACTCTTCAATAGCCTAACCACAGATCATTGCAAATATATAGACTGGCAAGCCCACCTCCTCGTCATCCTTCGGCGGTGGCTTCTGTCTCTGATTCGGCTGCTGCTCCTTCGTGGCTGTCATTGCAAACTCCTTGTAATAGAAACTTGGAGTCAACTCGCTGAGAATCCTAAAGATGCGCTGCAGTCAGAGCCCACTGCCCCGTGGATTAGTCAAAACGGCGATCGTGATGTCCTAGTTCTGCCTGGTAAGTATAGGCGCCGGTTTATCAATTGCAGAATCTTAATTAAGCAGGAGGCATGCAGCAATGTGGTCCGTCACGAATTAATTCTGAGCGAAGTCTTAGAACGTCTGACAAGAACCCTTCTAATGCTGGTTGTCTCTCCTTATTATGTCAAATAGAGAGGGCAAAAATATCGATTCGTCAGAATAATAAGAATAAATACATAGAAACATATCAAGTAGACTGGCTGCTTATACCCCTCTATCTTTCTGCAAGCGACAAACGAGGGGATCTTGACTACTCGCTCCTTGTCTGTCTGTGTGATCCATGGTGATGGTGTGGATGGGGAACTGGGAGGGGGAGGAGGGGAAGGGGCATCGGAGTGGTCTGATGCGTTCCCACGGCAAAATGGGTGGGGGTGTGATTACGTGTTTGACATAATATACACTTAATGAAGACCCAACAGAGCTCAAATGGGCATGTTATTTCCACATCTTTTAGTTGTACCATTTCAGAATATAGCCATTACAAGTCCTACTAGTTTGCCCATTATGCGTGTAGGCTACAGTTGATGATAGTAGTGGTAGGCTGCAGTGTAATGTCGGCCTATAGCTATTGGTTGGTTAATATTTATCAGCTTGAATCATCAATCATGTTCAGCAACTGAGCTTTGTGCGTGCTGTCCATGGTGCTGACGACCTGAACCGTGCCTCGCATTTATCTCCATTGAGTGCAAACGCGCTGTCACGCACAACGAACACATCCTGCTTTTACAATACCACCCCGTCAAAAAGGAATGATCACTGACGTAATCTGAGTTAATTTATTTTTGGTCCAATATGTTTTATGGGAAGCGGCTCTTGGTTAGTTGTGGAGCTTAAAATTGTTGTTCATTTTGTTGTCAATTTTTTTTGAGTGGCCTGTGCATTTGTACAATCGGCTATGCCAATCTGAAGACAGCTACATCAAACTCACTGTAGCGTTTGAGAGAAACATTTTTGACAAGGTTATATATAGGCTGGTTGGGAAAATACAAGAAACCCCACACAATTAAAACCTTTGTTAATAACACGAGCCAGCCACCTCTAAAATAAAGAATAGATAGTGTTTAATCACTTAAATCTGTGCCTCCATACTCTATGCTCGAGCTAGGCTTCGATCAAGAAGCTTTATACCTGCAATTGACGTTGCAAAAAAATATATACAGTGCACTGCAAAATTATTCAGACGTTTGGATTTCTTCACATTTTATTGTGTTACAAAGTGGGATTAACATGGATTTCATTATTTTTTTTGTTTGTTAACAATCTACACAAAATACTCTGTAATAAAGAGTAATACAAATGTAATAACTAAAATATAGTCTTGCATAAGTATTCAGCTCCCTGAGTCAGTACATGTTAGTGAACACCTTTGGCATTGATTACAGCTGTGAATCTTCTTGGGTGAGTCTCTAAGAGCTTTGTACACATGAATAGTGAAATATTATTCCATTATTCTTTTCAAAATTCTTCAAGCTCGGTCAAGATGTTGGGGATAATGGCTATACAGCAATTTTCTAAACTTCCCATAGATTTTCAAGCAGATTTAAGTCAAAACTGTAACTTGGCAAGTCAGGAACATTCACTGTCTTCTTGGTAAGCATCTCCAGTTTAGATTTGGGCTTTTGTTGTAGGTCATTGTCCTGCTTAAAGGTGAATTCCTCTCCCAGTCTGTGGTGTAAAGCAGACTGAAGCAGGTTTTCCACTAGGACTTTACCTGTAATTAGCTCCACCCTTTGATTTTTATCGTGGAAAACTCCCCAGTATTTGCTGATGACAAGCGTACCCATACCATGATGCAGCCACCACCATGCATGAAAATAAAGAGGCAGATGTGTTGTGTAGGATTTGTCCCAAACATAAGGCTTTGCATTTAGGCCACAAAGTGTATTCCTTAACCATTTTTTTGCAGCATTACTCTAGTGCTTTGTTGCATACAAGATGCATGTTTTTGGAATATTTTTTGTCTGTATATTTGTATTCTTCTTTTATCTCTGTCTGTGAGTCACTACAATGTTATTGATCCATCCTCAGTTTTCTCCTGTCACAGCAATTGAACTCTGTAGCTGTTTTTAAATCACCAATGTCCTCATGGTAACATCACTGAACAGTTTAATTCTTGTCCTGCAGCTCAGTTTAGAAGGACAACTGTATACTTGATGTGTCTGGGTGGGTTAATACATAATCCACAGCATAATTATTAACTTGACGATGATTGACCTCTACGTGATCGCCCCCCCCTGATTGTGCTACTGTAAGCTAATGTGATTAGCATGAGTTTGTAAGTAACAAACAAAATTCCCAGGACGTAGACATATGGGATATGGGCAGAAAGCTAAAATTCTTGTTAATCTAATTGCACTGTCCAATTTACAGTAGATATTACAGTGAAAGAATACCATACTATTGTTTGAGGAGAGTGCACAATTATGAACTTGAACATGTATTTGGGAAGTCATGATACAACATTTTGAACAGATATGCAATGGTTCATTGGATCAGTCTAAAACTTTTCACATACACTGCCGCCAAAATCGAAATTGCTCCTGGGCTGGAATAATACATTATGGCCTTTCTCTTACATTTCAAATATGATGGTACAACAACAAAACAAGCGCATGTTTTTTGCTTTTACCAGTTCTAATGTGTTATTCTCCTACATTATATTCACATCTCCACAAGGTGTTTCCTTTCAAATGGTATCAAGAATATGCATATCCTTGCTTCAGGTCCTGAGCTACAGGCAGTTAGATTTGGGTATGTCATTTTAGGTGAAAATTGAAAAACAGGGTTGGATCCGTAAAGAGTTTTTAAAGAGATATTCAGTGTTTGATTTGTTATTGTTACCGATCTACCAATCGTTGCCCTTCTTTATGAGTCGTTTGAAAAGCTCCCTGGTCTTTGAAGTTGAATATGTACTTGAAATGCAGTACTTGATTGAGGGACCTTACAGATGTTATATGTATTGGGGACAGAGGAAGGGTTAGTTATTAAAAAAACACAAATTTTAATACTGAACTAATTTAGGCTTGCATAAACAAAGGGTCTGAATGCTTACGCAACAACAATATTTCATTTATGATTTATTTTATTTTATTTTGTGTACACTGTTGACAAAAAATACAATTAAATCCATTTTAATCCCAGTTTGTAACACACTGAAATGTGAAGAAATCCAAAGGGTCTTGTAACGAGTGCGCTGAGAGTCGGGAAGCAAGTTCAGGGAGTGTTTTAATACATTTAAAAAACAATGAACACGAAACACAAACAATGCACCGACATGAAAACAGAGTCAATAACACCTGAGGAAAGAACCAAGGGGAGTGACAGATATAGGGAAGATAATGAAGGAGGTGATGGAGTTCAGGTGAGTGTCATGAGGCGCAGGTGCGCAAGACTATGGTGAGAGGCGTGCGGAATAATCAGCAGCCTGATGACCTAGAGGCCTGAATACTTTTGTAAGGCTTATAGTGTACTTTTCTTTTATTCCAGCTCTCTGACAATATGAGTGGGAAAACAGTCAGAGCATAATGGAAATATGTGGAAGAAATTTCCTAATGATCAGACTTGGGTTCAAATACATGTGTATTTGAGGATCTGCTATTTCAAATACTTTTTTGGTGTATTTGAGTATTTTCAAATACAAAGCCCAAAACAAGTACTTTTTCAGTGTTTCGTTATTTGTAAAAAACAAAAACAAATAGTCAGCTGCAGTATGTTCAAACACCAATTCAAATACTATGCTATACAACAAATACCTGGGTTAAATGCATGAGAGTATATTTGAGTCAGTGTATTTGAGTATTTTCCCATATTTTCTAAGTATCTTTTCAAATATATTAAAATATTAAACTACTGGTCTTTTCAAATCAAATACAGCTGAATACTTACTTTGAGTGTAGAGTACCTGTCACGCCCTGATCTGTTTCACCTGTCTTTGTGCTTGTCTCCACCCCCTCCAGGTGTCGCCAATCTTCCCCATTATCCCATGTGTATTTACACCTGTGTTCTCCGTTTGTCTGTTGCCAGTTCGTTTTGTTTCGTCAAGCCTACCAGTGTTTATCCCTCTGTTCCTGTCTCTTTATTGTTCCTGTTATTGCCAGTTTTGACCTTTTCTGCCCGCTCTGAGCCTGCCTGCCTTCCTTGTACCTTTGCCTACTACTCTGGATTATCAACCTCTGCCTGACCTGACCCTGAGCCTGCCATCCTTTACCTTGGCCCCACTACTCTGGATTATCGACCTCTGCCTGCCTTGACCTGTCGTTTGCTTGCCCCTGTTGCTTTAATAAACACTGTTACTTCGACACAGTCTGCATTTGGGTCTTACCTGAAACGTGAGATTACCAGTCAAAAGTTTCGACACACCTACTCATTCCAGGGTTTTTCTTTATTTTTACTATTCACTACATTGTAGAATAATAATGAAGACAAATAACACATAGTAACCAAAGAAGTGTTAAACAAATCAAAGTATATTTGAGGTTCTTCAAAGTAGCCACCCTTTGCCTTGATGACAGCTTTGCACTGCTGCTATAAACAATGTCTTATTTGAACATATGTTAGCTATCAGGGATTTTATAATCCCTACCTGGTCTCAGTTATAATGTAGCCTCATTTGAAGGTGTATTGTCAAGCCCTATTTTCAACCTTATGAATAGTGTTTTATGAATACTTGTTAAGGTCTGGGTGAGGTAAAGTTAGAGGTACAATACCATACAATAGTTTTGAATACTCTATTTACCAGAACCATAATTCCTCCAACAACAAATTTAGTTTTTGAACATGGCCATAAAATGAGCAGAGTTAATGACCTGAATAATCGGAAATTACAATGACAAGATACTGTAATGGATGCTGTCATGTGATAAATGAGACATGCCATTCCATCAATTGCTGTGATATATATGACATGTAATACACATAGTATCATCATGTAAGCCTAGGCGCATTGTAGGCTTTATCCCACAGTCCAAGTGTCACCAATTCATACATCTCTTGATGTGTGGTATCAGAGTGTCATGTCATTTCAGCAAGCCATGACAACCATCATCTCAGATTCTTCTGAAAATGTTTTTGTAGTCAGCAACAGGTAAGTTTGGCATTCCTGAAACATTCTTTTGCTGAAATAACATTTTATCTTGGATAAATTAATTGAACCAAAATTGGCCATTTTAATTTATAGGATTCAGATAATATAAATTAAATATAGTACCTAATGTAACATCCGATTTGGACCAAACTTCTTCCTACCAATGAGTAAGACATGAGGAATAAAACCTCCCACACCCCATGCCAATCCCACCCCAAAAAAACAGTATATAGTATCAGTTCTTTATTTTTTACAAGTCGTATGAATCTGTGGCTTGGAGTATTGCTTCTCCATACTTTTTAATGTATTCTCTGTGAATATGGTAATTATTTTTTTTCCTTGTTGAGAGAAATTATTAATTGAAGTCGCTTGCATTATTTACCATATAGTAATGTGAAAGTCAATAGTGGTGTGTGGGTAAAATCACTGGGGAAGCCAAGGTAGGAAAAAAGCCATATAATTGAATTGTTTCCTTTATAACCTGTTAGTTCATATGCCTTGAATAAATTCGATCACACCTTTGCTTCATCACAAAACAGGGGTAGTCCCCACTCGCCCGCTAATTAGTGAACCTCCACCCGCAAATGGATTGATCTCTGACCTCAGCAGCGATACCAACCCTAATTATGCCATTAGTGGAAAAGCAGACAACAACGCTTTCCAAAATCAACCATTGTGCGCAGGCCTCGTAAAGGTTCTCTCCAGTCTAGCCCTGATGTATTGCCACCCAAGATTGGCATCTGTCCAATACCGCAGTGCACAGCTGAAGCACGAGCAGGTAATGGGAGACATAAAGGGACAGAAGGAGAGAACCGGGAAACCAATGACAAATGCAGAAAAAGGAAAAATTCTGCTAGCTATGGAACTGCGCTTGAAAACTGAACAATTAAATGTAATTGCAAAAACGTATGACGATGAACAAGCACAAGCTCTTCAACAAAATTGCCTTCTACAGGAACAAAATCATATGCTACAGGAACAACTTGATTTAGCCAAAACTAAATACGATGATATCCACGCCAAACTTGATACATCTGAAGAGTTATCTACAAACAGGAGCGCTAAACTTGATAACATGCATACAGTTTTGTTGAACGTTACTCAAAGTAACACGATTCTACTCAAAACGCTGCAGGCCAAAGACGATCCGTTAATGAACACAATCACAAAGTGACTAAGTTGGATGACAAATCAGCAGAACTCATTGAAGTCGCTGACCAAATGAATGATGAGAGAACTCAGGTGATGAAGATGGAAATATTGATTTCTAAGCAAGCGGAGGAAATCTCATCACTGAATATCTCTCCGTACTCAAGACCTCTATCTGCAAACCATGACAGATAAGTTTGAGAACGAAAAGAGCAAGTGTGACACTCACATGTCCAAAATCAGTACTCTAAACGCTCAAGTGGACTCTGCAATGCAGCAGAATACCACCCTTAGGTACCATCTGGAGGAAGTCCAGAATGGTCACGCTCTACAGCGGGACTACCAATCCAAGCAATCGGAGCCCTGTACTCACAGGAGTAAAGACGATAGGTTTCAGACCTTGCCTCCCTCATGTGTCCCTCAGTCTTCTCCTCTTGGCCATTCGGCACTGAGTAATATTGACCCTCTTGGCCAACAACAACAAGGCTTGGCTTCTCCTCTTGGCCTTTCGGCCCCAATCTCTACACAGGATGAAGCCAACCCTTTCCGTCCGCTTGGCGCGGAAATACCTTGACAAACTCATCAAGAATTTCCCCACCTTTGACCCCGTTCCAGGTCAGCCAAACGATACTGGGACGTTCCTAGCTGACATAGAGGACGCGTTGGATGGATACCCGAACGCTACGGGTTCTGACAGGGTTTACCTGTTGAAGCGAACATCGAATAGACACGTGACAAGGTTCATTCGTCTACAACAGCAACACGTGCTAAATTATTACGCTAAACTTGCCACAGCTTTGAAAGTATAATTCAGTGGTTCTGCGACTCGCAAACACGATAGCTCACTGGCTAACACCGTCAAACAAGCTCGGGAACGAACACCCACAAGCTTACTATCATAGGCTTCGTTCAGATTACTTTGGCCTACTCACTGAAACAGGCATGGAGACCTGTTACCTTTTAAACAAATGTTCCTGTCGAACATGTATCCTACCTTCATTACCTACTTGGGCCCTGCCGCCCACGTTGGCTTGCCTATCTTACAACTCAGAGAGCTTGCAAGCACAGCTTTTGAGGCATCAAAAGTTCACAACGCTAAGAGCCCTGACCACTCGGTTTTGAAGTTTGACCAGGAGCACTCACTCCAGTTAGAGGGTGCATTATCAGGTATTGGAGCGTTGAGAGATGACGCACAACAACAGTTTCTACCTCAAAACCATGATTCCAATAACCTCCGCGGTCTAAATAACTGTAAAGTACGTCGCCATCAACATGACTACCGCTACAATCGACCTGTTCGCTACGTTCCTGCACCCAACCCACAAAAAGTGTCAGAGCACAAGGGTAACAAAGGGGTGAAGGACGATCAAAACGTAGACCAATGTTCTCCAGAAGTTCCAGTACGGGAAGAACTAAAGCGAGAACAATTTGAGAAAAGGGTAAAAGATAAGTCACAAGGACTAGACAGGGAATTACCGGACACCAGGTCCGCAGGAATTAACACCCATAGCAAGGACGTTGAAGTTCAAATTTCTCACGCTCTCATTCAAGACCCTATCCAGGGCCCGCTTGATCAAGAAACAAGCCCCCGGGCTTTGTCTATAGACTCTGATACAAAGTTTGCGAAGAAACAGGTCAACCGCTTCGTTAAAGCCAAGCCCACCCAAAATCGGAAAAGTCAATCTGCTTCCACCTTGAACAGAAATGGCACATCACGTCGTTGTGAACGACCACTCCACTTTGTGGGGAATATGTCCACTATCCTCAGATTCTAAACGGCCATACCTGGAAACAGTCCTGGAGGACTGCTTAACTTGTCATGCGCTAATTGATTCGGGTGCGACAATATCACTCATCTCTCAAACATTGTTTGATGATCTCAAAAGGGCTTTGAAGCCAACTAAACGTTGGGTAAAAGTGGAACTATGCGACACTACACTTCGAGGGGTCACTCAGACTACCTCGTCTCTCACATTGAGAGTCATGCTGAAACTACACTTCAAGGACGTATCGCTCGTTCACCTTGTGTATGTTACCAGCCTCGAAACTGTAACCCTGCTACTTGGAGCAGACTTGATGGACCGGTTACTCCCATTGATGGATTGGAAAACCAACCAGGTATGGTCACAGGCCACTGTGCCTTCTCCACTGACCACACTGTCTTCCCCTAACGCTAGCTGCAATGCAGTCATTCACGAGGGGTATCCGTCGAAAGCACCTCTTGGGAAAAAGAGATATTACGATATCTCGACACATTCCATCAGCCAACTTGATTGACCATTATTTTCATGATTTCTAGCCAGCTGTCTCTGTGAATAAGCAACTTCCCTCCTCCTTGCAGTCGTGCAATACGGTAGTTGAGATTAAATCCTCTTTCCCTTCGAACACTTCCGTAAGCACTGCAGCCGTCTCAGCAAGAAAAACATTGATGCGCAGAGTATACTCTGCTTCCGATGATACACCTTCCGCTTTGTTGGGGACTGTCACCCCTTACAATGACACTCTCCGCATTCAAAGAAGCCTACCAAGTTCAACCACCAGAGGGGACTGCAACACCGATATACAAACAGGACATCACATGTTCATGATTTTATGTTGATTTGTAACTTGCAGGACAAACAAGATCCAAACCACCAGGGAGGGTATGTCATGACGTTGGCCTCTTTGGGTATTGCAACCTCATCCCCCTCTCCCTTCCTCCCCCTTGCCTCCTCAACTAGGCTGCTGTGGTCAGAGGTCGTCAATTCCTGAGAAGACCCTGCCACATAGTATAGAGAGAGTGAATTTGCATAGAGGACAAAGGAAATCCTTCCACCTCACAGAACTTGAGGTACGAACAAATTTCATGTTCCGGAAAAAGTATAAAAGATCGGTGAAGAATCCAGCTACGAACTGGTCCGTTTGTCACAACTTGGGGAAGCTCATGGGAGACGGTGTGGCCAAATTACCATAACACTGTTTATATATAATAGCCTCAGATTTGAGGTTTACATCTAATTGTTGTATAAGATGAATGAGTGAGTATGATACTGTTTGTATAATTGTGTAATATGATTTTGGACTGTTTAATGAAGAAAAATACAGTTCCCTTTTGATTTGAACTAAATCAGAGGACCGCCCCTGAGCCCAGTTAGGGACAGCCCACTTCGGCCCTTCCGAATAAAACCCCCACTCGTGTTTTCGATCAGCAGACCGAGCTTACCTCAATTACGAGATGGCTAAAGGTTGCAGACCATGTTTTTCTCCATTAGGAGGGGGACAAAGGTTGTAGACCATTGCTGAACCTTTTAACCATACCACATGGTTAAACTCTTAGACTATCGATACCGACAGAATAAGAACAGGTCTTTGATATTAATTACTAGTCTGCAGCTAGGAATTCGGTATCATTGAACGCGAAGAACGACAACCGCCCGAAATATCCATTCTATAACGAAATCAATGAATGCCACTTTGAACTATGCACTATAACCACGACAGAGAGAGAGAGGGAGAGAGATGGACAATTCTACAAAAGAAATGAACTTTTCACCAGCAATCAAGACAACACACTGAGCGTAAATATATATATTGATTGCAATTGTTCCCGAATGAGTGACCGTTCATGTGCAAAGGGTTATCATTTCAATTG
Source organism: Oncorhynchus clarkii lewisi (assembly GCF_045791955.1). Lineage (NCBI taxonomy): Eukaryota > Metazoa > Chordata > Actinopteri > Salmoniformes > Salmonidae > Oncorhynchus > Oncorhynchus clarkii. Next base: position 48,277,777 of record NC_092149.1, on the reverse strand, counting down.
TTATAATTATCACTTTGTAGTGACTTCTTAGTCGACCCCCACTTCCCCTTTTGTCTAACAAGCCACCATGCCGGTTTAGCCCACTAGGGCACATTCTCCTATCATTTCATGTAACCATATTTACCTTGTTTGTTTATGCATTTCTGTGAATTACTTAGTTAGTAATAAATAAATGATTTAAGACGGATGATGTATGGATGACTCATAGTGAAGACTGGGTTCGTGCAGATAATCAACCATTTATGATGGCAAGAACAGCTCAAATAAGCAATGAGAAAAGACTGTTGATCATTACTTTAAGACGAAAGTCAGTCAATCCGGAAAATGTCAAGAACTTTGAAAGTTTCTTCAAGTGCAGTCGCAACAAGCGCTATGATAAAACTGGCACTCATGAGGAGCGCCATAGGAAAGGAAGACCCAGAGTTACCTCTGCTGCAGAGGATAAGATCATTAGAGTTACCAGCCTCAGAAATTGCAGCCCAAATAAATGCTTCACAGAGTTCAAGTAACATACACATCTCAACATCAACTGTTCAGAGGAGACTGAGTGAATAAGACCTTCATGGTCGAAGTGATGCAAAGAAACCACTACAAAATGACACCAATAAGAAGATGATGCCAAGATGCCAAGACACACAAGCAATAGACATTAGACTGGTGGAAATCTGTCCTTTGGTCTGATGAGTCCAAATTTTAGATTTTTGGTTCCAACTGCTGTGTCTTTGTAAGACACAGAGTAGGTGAATGGATGATCCCTGCATGTGTGGTTCCAACCATGAAGCATGTAGGAAGAGGTGTGATGGTTTGGGGATGCCTTGCTGGTGACACTGTCAGTGATTTATTTAGAATTCAAGTCATAATTAACCAGCATGTCTTACACAGGATTCTGCAGCATCTCAACATCCACTGTTCAGAGGAGACTGCATGAATCAGGCCTTCATGGTCAAATTACTGCAAAGAAACCACTACTAAAAGACACCAATAAGAAGATTACACTTGCTTGGGCCAAGAAACACGAGCAATGGACATTAGACCAGTGGAAATCTGTGCTTTGGTCTGATGAGTCCAAGTATTTGTCTCATACGCCGAATAGAGCAGGTTACTGTGAAATGCTTACTGTGAAATGTTTACTTGCAAGCCCTTAACCAACAATGCAGTTCAGGGAATAGAGTTAAGAAAATACATCCAATCTGGTTTGATCTTAGTGGGGCAATCATTTGTTTTAACAGGACAATGACCCAACACACCTCCAGGGTGTGTAAGGGCTATTTGACCAAGAAGGAGAGTTATGGAGTGCTGCATCAGATGACTTAGCCTCCACAATCACCCGACCTCAATCAAATTGAGATGGTTTGTGAAGAGTTGGACTGCAGAGTCTAGGAAAAGCAGCCAAGAAGTGCTCAGCATATGTGGGAACTCCTTCAAGACTGTTGGAAAAGCTTTCCTCATGAAGCTGGTTGACAGTAAAAATAATGAAAAACCCTTGAATGAGTAGGTGTGTCCAAACTTTTGACTGGGACTGTATATATACACTACCGTTCAAAAGTTTGGGGTCACATAGAAATGTCCTTGTTTTAAAAGAAAGGCCTTTTTTTGTCCATTTAAAATAACATCAAATTGATCAGAAATACAATGTAGACATTGTTATTGTTGTAAATTACTATTTTAGCTGGAAACTGACGATTTTTTATGGAATATCTACTTCGGCGTACAAAGGCCCATTATCAGAAACCATCACTCTGTGTTCCAATGGCACGTTGTGTTAGCTATTCCAAGTTTATCATTTTAAAAGGTTAAAGGATCATTAGAAAACCCTTTTTCAATTTTGTTAGCAAATCTGAAAATGTTGTCGGATTAAAGAAGCAATAAAACTGGCCTTCTTTAGACTAGTTGTCTATCTGGAGCGTCAGCATTTGTGGGTTCGATTACTTTTACATTACTTTCTTCTGAAACTCGTCAGTTTATTCTTGTTCTGAGAAATGAAGGCTATTCTATTCCGGGAAGTTGCTAGGAAACTGAAGATCGCGTACAATGCTGTGTACTACTCCCTTCACAGAACAGCATTCTGGCTCTACCCAGAATAGAAATAGGAGTGGGAGGCCCCGGAGCACAACTGAGCAAGAGGTACATTAGAGTGTCTAGTACATTAGAGTGTCTAGTTTGATAAACAGACACCTCACAAGTCCTGAACTGACAGCTTTCATTAAATAGTACCTGCGAAACACCAGTCTCAACGTCAACAGTGAAGAGGCGACTCTGTGATTCTGTTTTTCTAGTCAGAGTTGCAAAGAAAAAGCCATATCTCAGACTGGCCAATAAAAATAAAAGATTAAGATTGGCAGAAGAATACAGACACTGAACAGAGGAACTCTGCCTAGAAGGCCAGCATCCCGGAGTCGCTCTTCACATGTTTTACAGGTACTATTTAATGAAGCTGCCAGTTGAGGATCCTGGTAGGCGTCTGCACTTGACCCGCTTTAGTTAATGTATACAGAATGTCAGAAACATGGACTTACTATAGAACGACCACAATTGTGCTTAAAATATATTTATGAAGAAAAACACTAAAGGAGGTGAGTCGTGAAGGTTGTAAATTAACCTAGGCTTTGTTTTGACAAGATATAGAAGGAGAGCGAGAGGGGAAGTACTGTCTTGTTCTGTGTGCTGTGCATTCTGGTAGTGTCTCTAGCATTAGCATAAATCCTACTTAACCTTTGCATGTGCGCCACTCGTCGTCTAGTGGAATGAAGCCTGCATCAAAAGGAGAGCAAAACCCGCATTAGCTGTATCAGTGTTGCCTATAATATAGCATGCTCTTTACTGTGTGAGAAAACAGCGATGATATAACATAGAAGTATGTCCCAGACCTGCTCTTTTCAACTCTCTAGAGACAGCAGGAGCGGTAGAGATACTCTTAATGATCGGCTATGAAAAGCCAACTGACATTTACTCCTGAGGTGCTGACTTGCTGCACCCTCGACAACTGCTGTGATTATTGTTATTTGACCATGCTGGTCATTTATGAACATTTGAACATCTTGGCCATGTTCTGTTATAATCTCCACCTGGCACAGCCAGAAGAGGACTGGCCACCCCTCATAGCCTGGTTCCTCTCTAGGTTTCTTCCTAGGTTTTGGCCTTTCTAGGGAGTTTTTCCTAGCCACTGTGCTTCTACACCTGCATTGCTTGCTGTTTGGGGTTTTAGGCTGGGTTTCTGTACAGCACTTTGAGATATCAGCTGATGTAAGAAGGGCTATATAAATACATTTGATTTGATTTGATTTGAAGTAATATGTGGGCAGCTTTAACAGACTACAAAGGGTACTACTAGATCTATGGCCTTTGGATATCATTCTTTCTGGGATTCACATTGGACAGGTTGACAACACGATTGTCTGTTATTTGTTAGCCAATCACATAGTTTTCTAGTGCTGTAAACTATGCATTAGGATTGTTGTAAAACAACAGTTTTACCTGTTTCATACCATGGAGCCAAACCGAGCTGAGTCAAGCCAAGCTGAACTGGTTACGCATGCCAAAATAAAGTAAAATAAAGTAAAGGGGGCATATAAGCAGACCATGAAAGCTCTTACAATATTCCATGATTACATTTCTCTAAAACAGGTTATAGGCTACATGTGCAACCAAGACAGAACAGTAGGCAAAATTAAGAGGGGAAATAGACAGATTTATTAAGGTGAGGCACATGGGCTACTAACAGCTTACTACACAACATATTACTTTCTTAGCTGCAGTATACATATCTCACTGGCATATTACAAAATTTATGCAGCAGCATTCAATACATTTTTGGACTCACCTTGTTGTGCTCACTTGAACAGGAAGGTGGCGCAGCCGTCCTTCGTGGGCAAATTTGGTCATCAAACTTTGTCATCAAAGTCTGGCATTCCCTGGATTGATGGTGCTTTCAAGACATGTGGGAACTGGAAAAAAACGAGTTCCGACTGGCGAAATTGGTTTTGAACGGTCATCCAACTCGGAATTATAAGTCGGGAACTCGGGCCTCTTCCTAGAGCTATGGCCTGAAGATCACTGACGTCATCATGATTGGACCTTGTTTTTTTCAGAGTTCCCAGTTGTCCTGAACTCACTGAAGTCAGATTTCCCAGTACCGAGTTAACAGTTGTTTGGAGCGCGACAGAAACCATGCTGGATTGACAGCATGGCCAATGTTTAATGTTCATAATTTTAAGTTTGGAAAAGAGACCCTTAAACCCAGAATTGGGACTACAACCCGACTCCACTGAATAGCAGTCTGGTGATTGCTTTTGCAATGCTTGCAGTTAGCCACTGATTCCCTCCAAACCACTCATTGTTGGAATTTGCGATTTCCAACTTGTTTTGTAATGTTTATGTCCAATGGCCGATGAGCACCGATATGGTAGCACCACAGGGGTTTGAATTTTTTAGGTCTAAACTTAGATTTGTCAGTGAGGTAGTGTCCCCATGAGTGACAGAACACTGAGCCAATCAACTAGAGCCAATCAACAGCGCAACTAGAGAAAATTAACAATGCCTATGCTTTTCCGCCGGCTGCCCCACCACCACTGAAAGCACCGAGCTAGGCTGAAACACCTGCATTTTGGAGCTAGCTTACTCAAAAAGCAAAAAAGAGACCATGTTTGTATGGAGGCTTTATTAACACTATTATTATTATTTTTATTTTTTATTTTGTATGTGGCACAGGCAACCCCCAAAAAATGTGGGGCTCAAAACATTTTCAAAAAGTCAGGTTTGTTGTTTGACACTTCAAACATACAATGAGTGCACAAAACATTATGAACCCCTGTTTTTTCCGTGACATAGACTGACCAGGTGAATTCAGGTGAAAGCTATGATCCCTTATTGATGTTACTTGGTAAATCCACTTCAATCAGTGTAGATGAAGGGGAGGAGAAGAAGGATTTTAAGAAGGATTTTTAAGCCTTGAGAAAATTTAGATATGGATTGTGTATGTGTGTCATTCAGAGGATGAATGTGCAAGACTAAAGATTTAAGTGCCTTTGAACGGGGTATGGTAGTACAGTTTCCTGTGTGTATCAAGAATAATCCACCACCCAAAGGACATCCAACCAACTTGACACAACTGTGAGAAGCATTGGCGTCAACATGGGCCAGCATCCCTATGGAATGCTTTCGACACCTTGTAGAATCCACGCCCCGACAAATAGAGGCTGTTCTCAGAACAAAAGGGTGGGGTACAACTCAATATTAGGAATGTGTTCTTAATGTTTTGTACACTCAGTGTACGTGATGACTTGTTTTTAACTAGCCTCCCTCTCACTGCTGTACTTCAAGCACCATGTTATCCAGCTGTATAGGAAGAATATGTCACTGGGACTAGGAACGTTGAATTACAGCATCAAGATCAAAGTCATTCCTGCAGATCGGAGAGTAATCAAGTGTGTTTCAGGTTATTGCTTTGCTAAAGCTAGAGGGAGTTTTCACAATATAACAAAGGAGAAAAAAGCAAAACAGAACCTTAAACTGAAGTGTTACTAAAGTACAGCAGTATATGGATTTTTACAGTTGAAAGTATTTTTTATTCACTTTCAACTGTAGAAAATTTGTAGAAATCCATATACTACTGTACTTTGGTATAACTTCAGTTCAAGGTTCTGTTTTTCTTCTTGGGAAATATGGTTGTACTGTAAAATCCCCTTGTAGACTTGAGGAGGGTCAACTTCACATGTAGAAGACCAGCCCAGTTGAACTCCTCACCGCTTTGGATTTGTTGCAATAACAAATACCAAAAGGTTTTTCTTTCTATTAGGCCTCAAAACATTCACATTTACACTCATGAACAGTGAGGTTTAGTTTGTGAGATTGCTTGTTCATATTTTCTCCGCAGTGCCAGACAACATCTCATGTACAGTGTTTTAAGATAGACCGAGTGATACAATGTCATGATGAACAGTGGGGCTACTTCCTACTTAGTTATCAAAAACAAAATGCATATCTGCCCAGACTGCCACCGTTGGATCTTTCCAATGTATGCCTTCCCATGAGTCATACCAACATTGGGGACAGCCAATATTGACACTCTTTGAAGATATTAATTTTGTTGTTGTTGTCCGTAAGCAGGAAGTCGCCAAGCTGTGTATGATGATGCCATGGCTTTAAGCTAATACCTTTAAAGTTGCATTCATGTATTGCCATTATTATTAACAAAAAGTCCTGTAATGAAGTCTCTTAACTGGACAAGAAGTGCTGTGCTGTTATTGTCCAAAGCTTATGTTCTTATCTACTTAGATTTTTTAGTTTTTACTTATTGTCAAGAGCTTTGAACTGGTGGGTGTGATAGAAGGGTTTGTGCCTGAGTTTTGACTTCACAGAGACACAGCAGGCCATGATATCTGATTAATCTGCACTTCATCAAAGGAGAGATGTTTTCCCGCAACAACATATCACGTAGAGGCCCTATCTGATTTATCTTTTGAACAGCTAGGATTATGTATTCAAAGAAGACATGCTCAATGAATGATATAAAGACCTTTTCACTTGAAACTTTACATTTTCATTTAAATACTTACATTAAAAAAAACTGTAATGAAGTGGCAATTTGTTTGACTAGTATGATTCTGTATGTAGCCTAAAGTTTTTTGACAGTACCATTTATAAATGCTGCATGAGGTTTTTTATTTCAATTGGCAAGGTTTGCCTTTCATTTGTATGTCAATGGGAAATACAATTGCAGCATATACTTCCATTCATTTATATCTGGCACGCTAATGTTTATATCTCCACACGTCTTTTTGCACATTCCACCACAGTGGCATGACATTCATCTAAAGACACCGTGGAGCAACATCATTTCCTGTTGCAGGGTACATTTGCATATCAACACCAATTTGAGATGCCTGCTGTCACGAAGTTTGACATCAAAATGGTTATTTTGCTCTGCAATTTGCGTTTTTCAAAGGTTTTGCTCTGGGCACAAAAACATCAGACGCATCAAATGACCAGCAGCAGTCCTTTCATCGGACTGCTGAGTGAATATGCGGATAATTTCTCCCAAATGTTTTGAATCAGAGATTAATATTACTGATGTCCGTGTACTGAAAGCAGGCGTAACTCTCAAGTTTGGAGACTGGAGAAGGCAATTGAGGAAATGTCAATTTACCATGTTGATATATGCCTTTGTCAACCGCCTGGTGGAATGTCACACACACACATGAAAGGATGTGACATTATTGATGTGACGCACACAAATATGTATGGTTATATTTTTTACGTTTTATTTAGTTATTTTATGGAGCCATCCCTTGTATCATTTTCTAGGCCTTCCGGGTATTTGCATTGAAAGTAATGCATATGGTTACCGTCGCAAGGGGGACATCAATGGAGAGCTTTGGTGTGATTAGCCCAACTAATGATAGTCCATTAGTTGGGTGATGTTTGAAGATAATTGAAGGGAGTTTTAACCAAATGAAAAACTGGTTGGTATTTTCTCCATTATAAATGGTGCACATGTAAGCAACGGGAACCAAATGGTGTGCAAACATTTTGTACTTTTTCAACAATGTTTTAAGATTATATTTTATGGAGGTAAGTCATTGACATAATGATTTGAGCGTGCAGAAATAGATTTGTAGTTGTAAACACATTCTCAAATGTGTGACTCATGAGTTGTGAACATGAACAAAAACTAATTTGTATTTGTAATCACATTCAAAGTTAATATTTGCCAGCAACAATTGCATCTGTACCCCTGCACATGTCAATTTCGCTCGCTCAGACTTTTGGCCGTACTTTAGTGCCCTACAATTATATAAAATGTGTAGTTGTGCAGACAACGATTTGCAAGCAAGGAAAGCGAGAGAGCGAGCAGGAGCTCTGGCAGGTGGGGCCTGTTTCTTCTAATCAATTAGATTAGGTTTTCATAGACCAGCATACGCTACACTGGTTGGTTGGTTGGTGACAGCTCACATGGGTATTAAAACAGTTGCAATCCTTCAAATAGCCATGTCTCAAAGTAACTTGGAGCACATAAAAGTCTCAATGTGTTAGCATACATCAGGGATAAAGTAGATTCAGCCGCGGGTCGTTTTTTTCTTGAGCGGATGGTGCATTATCAGGTTACCACTGAGAATGGTTGTGCAATGTCCACCAATAAATCCCAGTTGTCAGCTGTCATGGCGGGTACGTTTAAACGTCTTTATTTTACGGGTAGGTAGCAATCTTTTTTCTTTGTAATACATTTTTGGAAGATATTGTCCAATTCATTGTTAAGAGTTTGTAACTACCATTGAAGACTGATATTAGCTACCAAAATCTATTAGGTAAAGTTATTTCAAAAGCTATTTTCAAGCTAGCTAGCTAGTAGGCTAACATCAGTTTGATTCTGTATGGAGCCATAGCTAGCATAGTCATTAGAAAATTAATCTTTCACCTGCTAAGGACACAGCAAAGTTAAATTTCTAAGATAGTTGCTGGGATGGTGTAAATAAACTAGGCTGCATTACACAATGCAATGGCTATTCCAACCCTGAGTCCCGGCCTGCTCTGCTGATCAAAAACCTATTTGTGTGTTACCTAACGAATGGCTGTGCTGTGTAGGCCTCTCATTTGTTGATTTCTGTAACCGTAACAGCCTTGGTTTCATGCATGTTAACATTAAAAGCCTCCTCCCTAAGTTTGTTTTATTCACTGCTTTAGCACACTCTGACAACCCGAATGTCCTAGCCGTGTCTGAATCCTGGCTTAGGAAGGCCAAAAACCCTGAAATTTCCATCCCAAACTATAACATTTTCTGACAAGATAGAACTGCCAAAAGAGGCGGAGTTGTAATCTACTGCAGAGATAGCCTGTAGAGTTTGGCTTACTATCCAGGTCTTTGCCCAAACAATTTGACCTTCTACTTTTAAAAATCCAGCTTTCTAGAAACAAGTCTCTCACCTTTGCCGCTTGCTATAGACCACCTTCTGCCCACAGCTGTGCCCTGGACACAATATGTGAATTGATTGCCCCCCATCTATCTTCAGAGCTCGTGCTGTTAGGTGACCTAAACTGGGACATGCTTAACACCCCGGCCATCCTACAATATGAGCTTGATGCCCTCACTCTCACACAAGTTATCAATGAAACTACCAGGTACAACCCCAAATCCGTAAACACGGGCACTCTCATAGGTATCATCCTAACCAACCTGCCCTCCAAATACATCTCTGCTGTCTTCAACCAGGATCTCAGCGATCACTGCCTCATTGTCTGCGTCCATAAGGGGTCTGCTGTCAAACGACCACCCTTCATCACTTTCAAACGCTCCCTAAAACACTTCAGCTTGCAGGCCTTTCTATGCGACCTGGCCCAGGTATCCTGGAAGGATATTAACCTCATTCCGTCAGTAGAGGATGTTGTTCTTCAAAAGTGCTTTCCTCACCATCTTAAATAAGCATGCCCAATTAAAAAAATGTTGAACCAGGAACAGACATAGCCTTTGGTTCACTCCAGACCTGACTGCCCTTGACCAGCACAAAAACATCCTGTGGCGTACTGCATTAGCATCGAATAGACCCCAAGATATGCAACTTTTCAGGGAAGTTAGGAACCAATATACACAGGCAGTTAGGAAAGCAAAGGCTAGCCTTTTCAAACAGAAATTTGCATCCTGTAAAACAAACTCCAAAAAGTTCTGGGACACTCCATGGAGAGTCCATGGAGAATAAGAGCACCTCCTCCCAGCTGCCCACTGCACTGAGGCTAGGAAACACTGTCACCACCGATAAATCCACGATAATTGAATTTCAATAAGCATTTTTCTACAGCTGGCTATGCTTTCCACCTGGCTACCCCTACCCCGGTCAACAGCCCTGCACCACACACAGCAACTTGCCCAAGCCTCCCCATTTCTCCTTCACCCAAATCCAGATAGCTGATGTTCTGAAAGAGCTGCAATATCTGGACCTCGACAAATCAGCCGGGCTAGACAATCTGGACCCTCTCTTTCTAGAATTATCCGCCGAAATTGTATACAACCCCTTGCCTGTTCAACCTCTCTTTCGTATCATCTGAAATCCCCAAAGATTGGAAAGCTGCCGCGGTCATCCCCCTCTTTAAATGGGGAGACACTCTAGACCCAAACTGCTACAGACCTATATCTATCCTACCCTGCCCTTCTAAGGTCTTCAAAAGCCAAGTTAACAAACAGATCACCGACCATTTTGAATCCCACCGTAACTTCTCCGCTATGCAATCTGGTTTCCTAACTGGTCACGGGTGCACCTCAGCCACACTCAAGGTCCTAATCGATATCATAACCGCCATTGATAAGAGACAATACTGTGCAGCTGTATTCATCGACCTAGGAAAGGCTTTCGACTCTGTCAATCACCACATTCTTATCGGCAGACTCAACAGCCTTGGTTTCTCAAATGACTGCCTCGCCTGGTTCACCAACTACTTCAGAGTTCAGTGTGTCAAATCGAAGGGCCTGTTGTCCGGATCTCTGGCAGTTTCTATGATGGTGTCACAGGGTTCAATTCTCCTTATACAACAATGAAGTTGCTCTTGCTGCTTGTGATTCTCTGATCCACCTCTACGCAGACTACACAATTCGGTATACTTCTGGCCCTTCTTTGGACACTGTGTTAACTAACCTCCAGACGAGCTTCAATGCCATACAACTCTCCTTCCGTGGCCTCCAACTGCTCTTAAATGCAAGCAAAGCTAAATGCATGCTCTTCAACCGATCGCTGCCCGCATCTGCCCGCCCGTTCAGCATCACTACTCTGGACGGTTCTGACAACTACAAATACCTAGGTGTCTGGTTAGACTGTAAACTCTCCTTCCAGACTCATTTTAAGCATCTCTAATACAAAATTAAATCTAGAATCGGCTTCCTATTTTGCAACAAAGCATCCTTCACTCATGCTGCCAAACATACCCTCGTAAAACTGACTATCCTACAGAACCTTGACTTTGGCAATGTCATTTACAAAATAGCCTCGAACACTCTACTCAGCAAATTGGATGCAGTCTATCGCAGTGCCATCTGTTTTGTCACCAAACCCCATATACTACCCACCACTGCGACCTGTATGCTCTCGTTGGCTGGCCCTCGCTTCATATTCGTCGCCTAGGTCATCTGTTTTGGTAGGTAAAGCCCCGCCTTATCTCAGCTCACTGGTCACCATAGCAGCACCCACCCGTAGCACGTGCGCCAGCAGATATATTTCACTGGTCACCCTCAAAGCCAATTCCTCATTTGGCCGCCTTTCCTTCCAGTTCTTAATGACTGGACCGAATTGCAAAAATCCCTGATGCTGGAGACTCATATCTCCTCACTAACTTTAAGCACCAGCTGTCAGAGCAGCTCACAGATCACTGCACGTTTACATAGCCCATCTGTAAATAGCCCATCCAACTATCTCATCCCCATACTGTTATTATTATTTATTTATTTTGCTCCTTTGCCCCCCAGTATCTTTACTTGCACATTCATCTTCTGCACATCTATCACTCCAGTGTTAAATTGCTCAATTGTAATTATTTCGCCAATATGGCATATTTATTGCCTTTACCTCCCTTATCCTACCTCATTTGCACACACTGTATATAGATGTTTTCGATTGTGTTATTGACTGTATGTTTTTTTATTCCATGTGTAACTGTGTTGTTGTTTGTGTTGCTTTATCTTGGCCAGGTCGCAGTTGTAAATGAGAACTTGTTCTCAACTAGCCTACCTGGTTAAATAAAGGTGAAAAATAAAATTGCGGCAGTTCAGGAGGAGAGTCAAAGGTTTCTTCCAAATTAGTTTTTTGATTAGGCCTAGACCAAAAAAATCACTATCTTGAGCAAGCCTATAGCCTACGTTCTGTTCAGAATGAGGAGGACCAGAGGCAAACTGGTATTGATAATTTGCAACTACTATAAAAAAAAAAATAGATATTTTTGTTTCCCATGATGTAGGCCTATTTATCAGAGTTATTGACGACACAATAATCCAGATTCGTGTAATTTACATTCTGCTGCTGAAACTTGAAGCAGCAGCCACATCGCAATTGTCACGTTCTGACCTTAGTTCCTTTGTTCTGTCTTTTGTTTTAGTATGGTCAGGGGGTGAGTTGGGTGGGTTGTCTAGGTTAGTTTTTTTTATGATTTTCTATTTCTGTGTTTGGCCTGGTATGGTTCTCAATCAGAGGCAGCTGTCAATCGTTGTCCCTGATTGAGAACCATATTTAGGTAGCCTATTTTCTGTTCTGTGTTTTGTATTTCACCGTTCAGGACTGTTTTGTTTCGTTCTCGTTGTTTTTGTATTGTGTTCATATAATAAATACAATATGGATACATACCACGCTGTGCATTGGTCCTCCGATCCTTCTTACTACTCCTCCTCAGAAGAGGAGGACGAGAATCGTGACAGCAATCAATCGGAAATTGACAGCTCATAGTGCTGAAGGTAAGAAAATTAGAGTAGGCATATTTCAGCCATCTTAATTTTAATTAGACTTTACAAAGTCTTTGTGTTGGAGCCTATTACTTCCTATTTAAGAAATATGAGGTAGGGCTAACTGTTTAACAGACGAAATTAGGCTATAGGCTGCAGGCTCCATAGATTTGTTGGTCAAATCCTCCACCCACTATTCACTCTTTAAATAGCCTTCCTCCATGTTAGTGAAGGGCTGTTAGGTTAAAACCAAGACTCAAACTGAGGGGGAATATAGCGTTATTGTTATTCTTAAAGTGTTAATTTTATTATAACTTTTTTTTTAGTCTACCTTGTAAATATTTTCTTCTAGAACTGCACTGTTGGTTAAGGGCTTGTAAGTAAGCATTTCACAGTAAAGTCTACACTTGCTGTATTCGGCGCATGTGACAAATACAATTTGATTTGATTGAATGAAAGGGTATGCCACATGACTACTTTTTATTACAGTAAATTTAAAAAAGCTTAAGATTTTGAAGAAAATAAAATTGATCTGATTACATAAAGTGCCCTATAACAAAGCTTGGGTCTGCAATGCTTTATGCTATTAACAAGCTGTAAAAGAACAGCAAGACATGACTCCACTGCATATGGGGATATAGATGTTTAGTTTCTTTGACATTCAGAGTCTGAGATACAACCTTCTATAGCCGAGTAGACAAAAAATGTACTTTGCTTGGGAAGTAATCTAATTCTGTCACTGTCATTTGATTAAGCTATTCACTTTCTGTACAATAGAAGATGTTTAAACCCAGATAGCTTTTAAGGAAACAGTTGCGACCTTCTCTCGTTGGTTTAAGCCATGGAAGAAGAGTAGCCAGCAGTTAAAGCTTACATTTTTTTTACGTCGCTAAGCCTACTCTCTCTGGGGCGGAAAGGTAGGCCTAACCTTTGAAAGTACCATGCTCAGATTGCTAATGACATCTCAGATTTAATTATTTGCAAACACAGACAGTTTCATTTCAAACAAGACACACTGATTTGGCATTGGAGAAATACAGTATGATAAGATGAACACATAGGCTTATGTCTCTGTCCATTCTTAGCCTGTAATTTTGGTAATTTGTGTGGTATTAAAATAAATTCTGCTAATATGTAAAATGACGTAGAATCGCATGTTTATCAAACGGCATTTTGTCTCGAACCTGCAAATACGATGATAGATTCATGCAGTGCTTTTACTCTAAAGGAGATCTTTCCACCACTTCTCTTGTCCACAGTTGTCTATGAAGCCACAGCCTTCTGGCACGCAGCCCTGTTGCCATGTAATGCTTACAGGACCAAGAACAGTTTCTAAAACTGCATATCTCTGGTCCAAGAAGTGAGGGTAATCGGTAGACATGTTCTCTGCTATCCACTTTATGTTTTCATTATTATTTTGGATAAAGGGGATTTTTTTTTGCATTCATGGAGGGTACAGGTAATATATTTTGCTGAATGGAGGAACTATCCATTTTAATTTCAGAGGTCAAATTTTCTTCATCTAACCCTTATTATTAATATCGTTCACGCCCTAAGACCTACACTTCCTGGGTTCCAGCAGCTACACTTCCTGGGTTCCAGCAACTTCTTCGGGATCAGTTTGGCACGGGACGGTTGAGTTAACATAGGCTAATGTGATTAGCATGAGGTTGTAAGTAACAAGAATATTTCCCAGGACATAGACATATCTGATATTGGTATAAAGCTTAAATTCTTGTTAATCTAACTGTGCTGTCCAATTTACAGTAGCTATTACAGTGAAAGAATACCATGTTTTTGTTTGAGGAGAGTACATAATTTTGAACATGAAAAGTTATTTATAAACAAATGAGGCACATTTGGGCAGTCTGGATGCAACATTTTGAACAGAAATGCTATGGTTCATTGGATCAGTCTAAACCTTTACACATACACTGATGCCATCTAGTGGCCAAAATCTCAATTTCACCTCGGCTGGAATAATATATTATGGCCTTTCTCTTGCATTTCAAAGATGGTACAAAAAAAATACAAAAGAAATGATGTTTTTTTCTTTGTATTATCTATTAACAGATCTATAGTGCAGGTACGACAAAATTAGGACCTGTAGAACCCGTCTTGTTGATAGTGTTGTTAAGACGGCAGAGCAACGCTTTATTATGAACAGACTTCTCCCAATCTTAGCTACTGTTTTATCAACAGTTTTGACCATGACAGTTTACAATCCAGGGTAACTGACAAGATGTTTAGGCACCTCAACTTGCTCAATTTCCACATGATTTATTGCAAGATTTAGTTGAGGTTTAGGGTTTAGTGAATGATTTGTACCAAATATAATGCTTTTAGTTTTAGAAATATTTAGCTTATAACGTATTCCTTACCACCCATTCTGTTTGTTAAGTGTCACAGTATTTTCACACACTATAGTAGCTGACATGTGTAGTATTGAGTCATCCGCATACATAGATAGACACACTGGTTTTACTCATAGCCAATGGCATGTCATTAGTAAAGATTATTTTAAAGTAAGGGGCCAAGACATCTGCCCTGGGGAATTCCTGAATCTACCTGGATTATGTTGGAGAGGCTTCAGTTAATGAACACCCTCTGTGTTCTGTTAGACATCTTAATCCACAATATAGCAGGGGGTGTAAAGCCATAACACGTACACAACCGTTCAAAAGTTTGGGGTTACTTATTAATGTCCTTGTTTCTGAAAGAAAAGCTAACTTTTTGTCAATTAAAATAACATCAAATTGATCAGAAATACAGTGTAGACATTGTTAATGTTGTAAAGGACTATTTTAGCTGGAAACGGCAGATTTTTAATGGAATATCTACATAAGCGTATAGAAGCCCATTATCAGCAATCATCACTCCTGTGTTCCAAAGGCACGTTGTGTTAGCTAATCCAAGTTTATAATTTTAAAAGGCTAATTGATCATTAGAAAACTATTTTAAAATTATGTTAGCAAATCTAAAAACTGTTGTGCTGATTAAAGAAGCACCACAACTGGCCTTCTTTAGACTACCGGAGTATCTAGAGCATCAGCATTTGTGGGTTCAATTACAGGCTCAAAATGGCCAGAAACAAAGAACTTTCTTCTGAAACTCATCAGTCTATTCTTGTTCTGAGAAATGAAGGCTATTGCATGCGAGAAATTGCTGAGAAACTGAAGATCCCGTACAACGCAAACTGGCTCTAACCAGAATAGAAAGAGGAGTGGGAGGCCCCGGAGCACAACTGGGCAAGAGGACTAGTACATTAGAGTGTCTAGTTTGAGAAACAGAAACCTCACCAGTCCTCAACTGGCAGGTTCATTAAATGGTACCCGCAAAACACCAGTCAACGTCTACAGTGAAGAGGTGACTCCGGGATGCTGGCCTTCTAGGCAGAGTTTCTTTGTCCAGTGTCTGTGTTGTTTTGCCCATCTTAATGTTTTATTTTTATTGACCAGTCTGAGATATGGCATTTTCTTTGCAACTCTGCCTAGAAGGCCAGCATCCTGGAGTCGCCTCTTCACTGTTGACATTGAGACTGGTGTTTTCAGAAGAAAAGTCTTTGTTTCTGGCCATTTTGAGCCTGTAATCGAACCCACATATGCTGATGCTCCGGGATAAAGAAGGCCAGTTTTATTGCTTCTTTAATCAGGTCAACAGTTTTCAGGTTTCCTTACGTAATTTCAAAAGGGTTTTCTAATGATCAATTAGCCTTTACTAAGTGTTGCTAACAGGCTAATTGGTTGGCTATTTGATCCAATAAAGCGGGCTTTACTATTCTAGGGTAGAATAATTACTTTTGCTTTCTTACAGGCCTGAGGGCACACACTTTCTTGTAGGCTTAGTTTGAAGTTATATAGGCAAATAGGAGTGGCAATATCATCCGCTTTTATCCTCAGTAATTTTCCATCCAAGTTGTCATACCCCGGGGGCTTGTTATTGTTGATAGACATCAGTAATTGTTTCACCTCTTCCACACTCACTTTACGGAATTTAAAATTATAATACTTGTTTTTCAGTATTTGATCTGTTAAAATTGGATGTGTAGTGTCAGCGTTTGTTGCTGGCATGTCATGCCTGAGTTAGCTAATCTTAACAATAAAAAAATAATTAAAGTATTTGCGAATATCAGTGGGTTTTGTGATGAAGGAACCATCTGAATTAATGAATGATGGAGCTGTTTTCCTTTTTTGCACCAAATTTCATTTTAGGCGCTCCAAAACTTTTTACTATCATTCTTTATATCATGAAACTTTGTTTCATAGTATAGTTTCTTATTTTTGTTCAGTTTAATGTAGCCAGACTTATTTGCCATTCCTTTTGCCTCAACCCTCTCAACAATACCATTTTTAACTCCTCATCAATCCACAGGGATTTAACCATTTTTACAGACATTTTCTTAATGTGTGCATACTTATAAGAAACCATAATTAGCCATTTAACAAATGTGTCAAGTGCAGCGTCTGGTTGCCCGTCATTACACACACAGACCAACACATGTTCTTTACATCAACATTTACATCATAGGAATCACTACAAAACTTATTGTTTGACTTTTAAACACTATATTAGGCCCAGCCTTTGGAACTTTGGTTTTCCTAGATATGGTTACTATATTGTGATCACTACGTCCGAGGGATTTGAATACTGCTTTAAAGCATATTTCTGTAGCATTAGTAAAGATGTGATCAATACATGTTGATGATTTAATTCCTGTGCTGTTTGTAACTACCCTGGTAGGTTGACTGATAACTTGAACGAGGTTCCAGGCACTTGTTACAATTTGAAGCTTTTTCTTGAGGGGCAGCTTGATGAAGGCCAGTCAATATTTAAATCACCCATAAAATATACCTCTGGTGATATTATATACATTATCAAGCATTTCACACATGTTATCCAGATAATGACTGTTAGAACTTGGTAGTCTATAGCAGCTTCCCACAAGAAGTTTAGGTGAGGCAGATGAACCTGTAGCCATATTACACTGTATCATCAAAGGTATTATCTAAGTGAGTTTCAGAGATTTTCAGAATATGAATGTTATCTGTCACTAGCAAATTATTGATTTCATGAACCTTTTTTTAAGCTACATTTGTTAACGTGGGCTATTGTTAGCACTTTCTGGATGCTTGATTGTTTTCATTGCTTTACTGGGAAGCTTAGCAGAAGGAGACATGCTCATGTTATTTATGCTAGTGCAGACTGAGCTGCACACAGTAGACTTTCTACTAGAGCACATCGCCTCAGTGCTAACCATACACATCTGGTTCATTGGCACATGATTGTGGCATATAATAGCTGTAGGATCAGCAGAGGCATTCAGGGCACTTAGAGGGACATAAATTAGGTTACTTACATTATGTCCATCAACACCCCTGAGATAATGTACATTTGCTGAAGCATTATGACAACTCGTTTCTTAGCTATTCCAGCCGAAGCAGGCTCCATTGCAACCTAGATAGCTCGCTAAATGGCTAGTTGGTAAAAATCCTCTATAAAATGTGCAGGTTTTGACACAAACGCTTATGAAAACAACAGGCCGAAACAACAGGTCGAGGCTCAGAAAGTATCCAAGTATGTGGCAGGAAATGATTGAATTCATTTGTCTGCACTCGTAGGTTTATTTGTGTAAACTGTAGACCCAGGCATCAAATCAAATGTTATTGGTCACATACACATGGTTAGCAGATGTTAATGTGAGAGTAGTGAAATGCTTGTGCTTCTAGATCCAACAGTGCAGTAATATCTAACAAGTAACCGAAAAAATTCACAACGACTACCTTGGACAGACAAGTGTAAAGGAATGAATAAGAATATGTACATATACATACAGTGAGGCAAAAAAAGAAAAAAAATCCAGAAAATCACATTGTAGGATTTTTTATGAATTTATTTGTAAATTGTGGTGGAAATAAGTATTTGGTCACCTACAAACAAGCAAGATTTCTGGCTCTCACAGACATGTAACTTCTTCTTTAAGAGGCTCCTCTGTCCTCCACTCGTTACCTGTATTAATGGCACCTGTTTGAACTTGTTATCAGTATAAAAGATACCTGTCCACAACCTCAAACAGTCACACTCCAAACTCCACTATGGCCAAGACCAAAGATCTGTCAAAGAACACCAGAAACAAAATTGTAGACCTGCACCAGGCTGGGAAGACTGAATCTGCAATAGCTAAGCAGCTTGGTTTGAAGAAATCAACTGTGGGAGCAATTATTAGGAAATGGAAGACATACAAGACCACTGATAATCTCCCTCGATCTAGGGCTCCACGCAAGATCTCACCCGTGGGGTCAAAATGATCACAAGAACGGTGAGCAAAAATCCCAGAACCACACAGAATGACCTGCAGAGAACTGGGACCAAAGTAACAAAGCCTACCATCAGTAACACACTACGCCGCCAGGGACTCAAATCCTGCAGTGCCAGACGTGTCCCCCTGCTTAAGCCAGTACATGTCCAGGCCCGTCTGAAGTTTGCTAGAGAGCATTTGGATGATCCAGAAAAAGATTGTGAGAATGTCATATGGTCAGATGAAACCAAAATATAACTTTTTGATAAACTCAACTCGTCGTGTTTGGAGGACAAAGAATGCTGAGTTGCATCCAAAGTACACCATACCTACTGTGAAGCATGGGGGTGGAAACATCATGCTTTGGGGCTGTTTTTCTGCAAATGGACCAGGACGACTGATCCGTGTAAAGGAAAGAATGAATGGGGCCATGTATCGTGAGATTTTGAGTGAAAACCTCCTTCCATCAGCAAGGGCATTGAAGATGAAACGTGGCTGGGTCTTTCAGCATGACAATGATCCCAAACACACCGCCCGGGCAACAAAGGAGTGGCTTCGTAAGAAGCATTTCAAGGTCCTGGAGTGGCCTAGCCAGTCTCCAGATCTCAACCCCATAGAAAATCTTTGGAGGGTGTTGAAAGTCCGTGTTGCCCAGCAACAGCCCCAAAACATCACTGCTTTAGAGGAGATCTGCATGGAGGAATGGGCCAAAATACCAGCAACAGTGTGTGAACCTTGTGAAGACTTACAGAAAACGTTTTACCTCTGTTATATACCCTTTGTTGGCAATGACAAAGTATTGAGAAACTTTTGTTATTGACCAAATACTTATTTCCCACCATAATTTGCAAATAAATTCATTAAAAATCTTACAATGTTATTTTCAGGATTTAAAAAAAAAATGTCTGTCATAGTTGAAGTGTACCTATGATGATAAATTACAGGCCTCTCATCTTTTTAAGTGGGAGAACTTGCACAATTGGTGGCTGACCAAATACTTTTTTGCCCCACTGTATATGGATGAGCGATGACTGTACGCATAGGCAATATGCAGTAGATGGTATAGAATACTGTATATACATAGGAGATGAGTAATGTAGGATATGTAAACATGATTAAAGTGACGTTATTTAAAGTGACTTGTGAAACCTTTATTAAATCCATTTATTAAAGTGGCTAGAGATTTGAGTCTGAATGTTGGCAGCAGCCTCTCTATGTTAGTGATGGCTGTTTAACAGTCTGATGGCCTTGAGATAGAAGCTGTTTTCGGTTTCTCGGTCCCAGCTTTGATGCACCTTTAGTGACCTCGCCTTCTGGATGATAGCGGGGTGAACAGGCAGTGGCTCAGGTAGTTGTTGTCCTTGATGATCTTTTTGGCCTTCCTGTGACATCGGGTGCTGTAGGTGCCATGGAGGGCAGGTAGTTTGCCCCCGGTGATGCGTTGTGCAGACCGCACAACCCTCTGGAGAGCCTTGCGGTTGAGGGGGTTGCAGTTGCCGTACCAGGCGGTGATACAGCCCAACAGGATGCTCTCGATTGTGCATCTGTAAAAGTTTTGTGAGTGTTTCTTCAGCCTCCTGAGGTGGGGCCCCAGTGTTGAGGATCAGCGGGGTGGAGATGTTGTTTCCTACCTTCACCACCTGGGGGCGGCCCGTCAGAAAGTCCAGGACCCAGTAGCACAAGGCAGGGTCGAGACCCAGGGTCTCAAGCTTAATGTCAAGTTTGGTGTTGAAAGCTGAGCTGTAGTCAATGAACAGCATTCTTACATAGGTATTCCTCTTGTCCAGATGGGATTGTGCAGTGTGATGGCGATTGCATCGTCCGTGGACCTATTGGGCGGTAAGCAAATTGGAGTGGGTCTAGGGTATCAGGTAGGGTGGAGGCGATATGATCCTTGACTCGGCTCTCAAAGCACTTCATGATGACAGAAGTGAGTGCTACGCGGCGATCGTCATTTAGTTCAGTTTCCTAAGCTTTCTTGGGAACAGGAACAATGGTGGCCATGTAGGGACAGCAGATTGGGATAGGGATTGATTGAGTATGTCCGTAAACACACCAGCCAGCTGGTCTGCACATGCTCAGAGGACGCGGCTAGGGATGCCGTCTGGGACGGCAGCCTTGCGAGGGTTAACACGTTTACATGTTGTACTCACATTGGCCACGAAGGAGAGCCCACAGGCTTTGGTAGCGGGCCATGTCAGTGGCACTGTATTGTCCTCAAAGCGAGCAAAGAAGTTGTTTAATTTGTCTTTGAGCAAGATGTCAATATCCGCAACGGGGATGGTTTTCTTTTTGTAATCCGTGACTTACTGTAGACCCTGCCACGTACGTCTCGTGTTTTAGCCGTTGAATTGCGACTCTATTTTGCCTCTGTACTGACACTTTGCTTGTTTGATTGCCTTGTGGAGGGAAAAACTACACTGTTTGTATTTGGTCATGTTTCCAGTCGCCTTGGCATGATTAAAAGCGGTGGTTCACGCTTTCAGTTTTGCGCGAATGACAGTTTTGCGCCAATGACGGGAATAATTAAGTCGATAAATGTTGTTAGATAGCCTATAGTTAATATACTGTCAAGTTTGATGTATAACTACTAACATTAGGTAGATAGCTAACATACCGGTACATACTGCTGTAATGATATGCGATTCGTAAGAACAGCATAGCTAACAAATTGTCAGCCAACAAAGTGCAAGGTAACTTATTTGAAAAGTCATTACTTTATTACATTGAGTAGCAAGCTACCGTGAGGACGCACTCTATCGACTCTACGGCTTGAGCATGCTTTTGGTGCACAATCGATAGCATGCTGGACTTTGGGCAAGAATATTGAGGGTTCGAAACCTGCTCCCTGCTTGTTTCATTTCAAGTTGTGCACAATTAACTGCGTGAAGCCAACTCGTGCTCATGCGCAGATACTCTGTGAGAGTAAAGTCTTGCATTACGTTGTTCGTAATACCTGTAGTGGAACATCACTTCGCCGAGTATACCTTAAAATAAAGGTTAAAATCCAGGTTGTGATATGATAAACCAAAACACAGCGCCCTATACATGAGTCACAGAGGGCAGTACAGACTTAGTTTTGTATTAATTGAGGAACCAGGTGAGCGGAGGCACAATGTTGTTGGCCTTCAAGTCATGTAGCATCAGTAATATCTGGGCACCAGTCCAAATTGTGTTATTACGCAACTAGTTCAGCAACATTAAAATAGAAAGGTATGGTTGGATTGATGCCCGCATATCATTAATGCTACTTGAGTCACAGTGAGGGCAGTACAGACTTACTTTTGTAAGTATTAATTAAGGACCCAGGTGAGGAGGGGACACAATCTTGTTGGCCGTCAGGTCCTCTGCAGCCAGTTCCCGCACCCTCATGGACTGTTGTGGTAGAACTTGAAGAACCTGTCAAGGTGTTGTGCTGTGTTGGGAAGTACTGCACCAGTGTCAATGCTCACTGTGGCCTCCAGCCTTGCCTAGGCCGCGCTGCAGCACTATCCACAGTTGCTTGGCCAGGTCGTCTGACAGGCCCTGCACCTTGCCAAAGTAGTTTCGGGTGAGGTTCATGTTATATGTGTTTATTGCTGCCCATGCAGTACTGATTGTACTTGAGGTCATTGAATTAGCACTCCAGGTTAATCAGCTTGTGGTGTCCCTCAAGCATCTCAGCTTGCTCTATTATTAGCGGAGTGTCTCCCACCAGCGCAGGCACTGCACAAGAAGGAAGGAGGAATATTAATACACAAATATATTGTAACTGTATAGTGTCACATCAAAAGCGATGCAAGACAACAATAATAGTTCCCAATGAAGTGGCATATAATCGAGCAGCTGAATATACTTGAAAATATATTTTTCAGGTTCTCCACGGCTGAGGCTAGCTGATGGTCTTCCATCCCAGCATATTTTACGTACTTCAGGTGCTCAATGGTGTTCATGCTTTGCCTCCAGTCATTGCTGACTTCTTCTGGATGTCCTTTATGTCCCTCACAGCATTGTGGAGCTGACAGAGGCCTGAAACATCTAACTGGGAGTGGATTGCAGCCTGGAGAGTGGGGACAGACAATTGTAAAGGGTTTGAATAGGGTTTAACATTACTCAAAGGGCAGTACAGTTTCACAGAATACAGCCAATGTCAAAGCTAAATTAATTATTTTCTACCTTCAGTCGGGCTTCTACTAAAACTCCAGTGATCAATAAATAATGGGTGATCAATAAAAAATGGGATTTATGTCCGTTGCTCATTCTTAACCCTATTGATGAATTTTCTAATTATTATTCTAGCCTAGCTAGCTATGTCTACATACAGAATCAAGCTAACGTTACCCAACTAGCAATCTTAAAAATGGCTTGCAAAACTTTACCTAATCAATTTTGGTAGCTAGTATCAGACTACAAAGTTAGAGTTACAAACTCTTAATAACAATGAATTGGACAATAGCTTCCAAAAAAGTATTACAAAGAAGAAAAAATATACTACTTAGCCATAAAATAAAGATATTTAAACTTACCTGCCATGAGACCACAGCTGGGCTTCATTGGTGGACATTGCACAACCAGTCTCAGTGGTAACCTGGTAACGGACGTCATCCAGACATCACGGCCCATGTGAGCTGTCACCAACTAACCAGTGCAGAGTATGCTATTCTATGTAAAACTCATCTAATTGGCAAGAAGAAACAGGCCCCACCTCCCAGAGTTTGAGAATGTGTTTACAACTACAGATTAGTATTTCATGTTTACAACTCATCAGTTACACACTTGAAAATTGTGTTTACAACTACAAATCTATTCTACATGCTTAAATCATTATATCAATGATTTATCTCCATGCTATTTGGTTATTTTCTATGAATGAAGGCTCAGTTTACTATATATGTACATGTGCAATGTGATAGAATATGTTGAAAGTGTTTATATTTGTAAGAAAATAGAATTTAACAGTTCCCTAGCTTTATGCTAACCGAAAATGTGAGAGAGCTAGCTAGCTCTAGGCTATTGGGATTCAGCTATTGTTAGCTCATGTGTTGAGGGTTGATAACGTAATGTTTGTAGCATTGTTTAGCACAGGTCTACAGTCATTTGTACCTTTATGGAAAGTGCTATATAGTGAGGTATATATAATACACTGCTCAAAAAAATAAAGGGAACACTTTAGGAACACTTTAGGATACTGTACTTCCGGCGCCGACAGAGATGGCCGCCTCGCTTCGCGTTCCTAGGAAACTATGCAGTTTTTTTGTTTTTTTACGTGTTATTTCTTACATTAGCACCCCAGGTCATCTTAGGTTTCATTACATACAGTCGAGAAGAACTACTGAATATAAGATCAGCGTCAACTCACCATCAGTACGACCAAGAATATGTTTTTCGCGACGCGGATCCTGTGTTCTGCCTTACAAACAGGACAACGGAGTGGATCCTATGCAGCGACCCAAAAAAACGACTCCGAAAGAGAGGGAAACGAGGCGGTCTTCTGGTCAGACTCCGGAGACGGGCACACCGTACACCACTCCCTAGCATTCTTCTTGCCAATGTCCAGTCTCTTGACAACAAGGTTGATGAAATCCGAGCAAGGGTAGCATTCCAGAGGGACATCAGAGACTGTAACGTCCTTTGCTTCACTGAAACATGGCTCACTGGAGAGACTCTATCCGAAGCGGTGCAGCCAACGGGTTTCTCCACGCATCGCGCTGACAGAAACAAACATCTTTCTGGTAAGAAGAGGGGCGGGGGCGTATGCCTCATGGCCAACGTGACATGGTGTGATGAAAGAAACATAC
This sequence comes from Oncorhynchus clarkii lewisi, assembly GCF_045791955.1. Taxonomy (NCBI): domain Eukaryota; kingdom Metazoa; phylum Chordata; class Actinopteri; order Salmoniformes; family Salmonidae; genus Oncorhynchus; species Oncorhynchus clarkii. The sequence continues at coordinate 48,253,296 of NC_092149.1, read as the reverse complement.
AGGAACTCAAATCCTTCTGTTCACCTGATTTAGAATTCCTCACAATCAAATGTAGACCGCATTATCTACCAAGAGAATTCTCTTCGATTATAATCACAGCCGTATATACCCCCCCCCCAAACAGACACATCGATGGCTCTGAACGAACTTTATTTAACTCTCTGCAATCTGGAAACGATTTATCCGGAGGCTGCATTCATTGTAGCTGGGGATTTTAACAAGGCTAATCTGAAAACAAGACTCCCTAAATTTTATCAGCATATCGATTGCGCAACCAGGGGTGGAAAGACCTTGGATCATTGTTACTCTAACTTCCGCGACGCATATAAGGCCCTGCCCCGCCCCCCTTTCGGAAAAGCTGACCACGACTCCATTTTGTTGATCCCTGCCTACAGACAGAAACTAAAACAAGAGGCTCCCACGCTGAGGTCTGTCCAACGCTGGTCCGACCAAGCTGACTCCACACTCCAAGACTGCTTCCATCACGTGGACTGGGAGATGTTTCGTATTGCGTCAGATAACAACATTGACGAATACGCTGATTCGGTGTGCGAGTTCATTAGAACGTGCGTTGAAGATGTCGTTCCCATAGCAACGATTAAAACATTCCCTAACCAGAAACAGTGGATTGATGGCAGCATTCGTGTGAAACTGAAAGCGCGAACCACTGCTTTTAATCAGGGCAAGGTGTCTGGTAACATGACCGAATACAAACAGTGCAGCTATTCCCTCAACAAGGCTATCAAACAAGCTAAGCGCCAGTACAGAGACAAAGTAGAATCTCAATTCAACGGCTCAGACACAAGAGGCATGTGGCAGGGTCTACAGTCAATCACGGACTACAGGAAGAAATCCAGCCCAGTCACGGACCAGGATGTCTTGCTCCCAGGCAGACTAAATAACTTTTTTGCCCGCTTTGAGGACAATACAGTGCCACTGACACGGCCTGCAACGAAAACATGCAGTCTCTCCTTCACTGCAGCCGAGGTGAGTAAGACATTTAAACGTGTTAACCCTCGCAAGGCTGCAGGCCCAGAAGGCATCCCCAGCCGCGCCCTCAGAGCATGCGCAGACCAGCTGGCCGGTGTGTTTACGGACATATTCAATCAATCCCTATACCAGTCTGCTGTTCCCACATGCTTCAAGAGGGCCACCATTGTTCCTGTTCCCAAGAAAGCTAAGGTAACTGAGCTAAACGACTACCGCCCCGTAGCACTCACATCCGTCATCATGAAGTGCTTTGAGAGACTAGTCAAGGACCATATCACCTCCACCCTACCTGACACCCTAGACCCACTCCAATTTGCTTACCGCCCAAATAGGTCCACAGACGATGCAATCTCAACCACACTGCACACTGCCCTAACCCATCTGGACAAGAGGAATACCTATGTGAGAATGCTGTTCATCGACTACAGCTCGGCATTCAACACCATAGTACCCTCCAAGCTCGTCATCAAGCTCGAGACCCTGGGTCTCGACCCCGCCCTGTGCAACTGGGTACTGGACTTCCTGACGGGCCGCCCCCAGGTGGTGAGGGTAGGCAACAACATCTCCTCCCCGCTGATCCTCAACACTGGGGCCCCACAAGGGTGCGTTCTGAGCCCTCTCCTGTACTCCCTGTTCACCCACGACTGCGTGGCCACGCACGCCTCCAACTCAATCATCAAGTTTGCGGACGACACAACAGTGGTAGGCTTGATTACCAACAACGACGAGACGGCCTACAGGGAGGAGGTGAGGGCCCTCGGAGTGTGGTGTCAGGAAAATAACCTCACACTCAACGTCAACAAAACTAAGGAGATGATTGTGGACTTCAGGAAACAGCAGAGGGAACACCCCCCTATCCACATCGATGGAACAGTAGTGGAGAGGGTAGCAAGTTTTAAGTTCCTCGGCATACACATCACAGACAAACTGAATTGGTCCACTCACACAGACAGCATCGTGAAGAAGGCGCAGCAGCGCCTCTTCAACCTCAGGAGGCTGAAGAAATTCGGCTTGTCACCAAAAGCACTCACAAACTTCTACAGATGCACAATCGAGAGCATCCTGGCGGGCTGTATCACCGCCTGGTATGGCAACTGCACCGCCCTCAACCGTAAGGCTCTCCAGAGGGTAGTGAGGTCTGCACAACGCATCACCGGGGGCAAACTACCTGCCCTCCAGGACACCTACACCACCCGATGTCACAGGAAGGCCATAAAGATCATCAAGGACATCAACCACCCGAGCCACTGCCTGTTCACCCCGCTATCATCCAGAAGGCGAGGTCAGTACAGGTGCATCAAAGCTGGGACCGAGAGACTGAAAAACAGCTTCTATCTCAAGGCCATCAGACTGTTAAACAGCCACCACTAACACTGAGTGGCTGCTGCCAACACACTGACACTGACTCAACTCCAGCCACTTTAATAATGGGAATTGATGGGAAATGATGTAAATATATCACTAGCCACTTTAAACAATGCTACCTTATATAATGTTACTTACCCTACATTATTCATCTCATATGCATACGTATATACTGTACTCTATATCATTGACTGTATCCTTATGTAATACATGTATCACTAGCCACTTTAAACTATGCCACTTTGTTTACATACTCATCTCATTTGCACATACTGTACTCGATACCATCTACTGTATCTTGCCTATGCTGCTCTGTACCATCACTCATTCATATATCCTTATGTACATATTCTTTATCCCCTTACACTGTGTACAAGACAGTAGTTTTGGAATTGTTAGTTAGATTACTTGTTATTACTGCATTGTCGGAACTAGAAGCACAAGCATTTCGCTACACTCGCATTAACATCTGCTAACCATGTGTATGTGAGAAATAACATTTGATTTGATTTGATTTGATTTTGGCATGCAGACAACACTAGGTTCAAACCCACTTGGTCACAGCAACATGTTTCTATTCCATCCAAATCCCATGTTCAATTCAACAGAAAGGAATCAGTAAACGTTACTATGCCTTCACCCAGAAGGACTGGGATCCTGTTTAGGGCAGCATCTTACAATTCTCCTACTTGGGCTGTGATGAAATATGAAACATCTTCCCTTTTAAGTATCCAGAATTCACTTGGGAGCACTAGACTCCTAAACCACACACCATTAAGAATACAAAGTCAATATGCAGATCTGGTGTAATGAAGACAAATTATACATGTATTCATCTTCCATAATTCCAAATCAATACGGTTCCTAGGTATTTGCATGGCACAGAGCGCTGTTTCAACAGTGCTTCTCTTTTATCAAAGCGGCTACTTTACAGAATCTCCACATTTGTACTGCATGCGATCGCATTACTACGCTCGAGGCTCCTCATTTAAAAAAACAGACTTTTCAGTCAGAGCAATGATATTGGAGAGAGGGAAGGCATCAGAGTTTGGCTGGAGTTGAAAGAATGAGTTTGAGGGGCCTCGAGCAGTCTTTGACATTGAAGTGATGTTTTATGCCAAACACACAAAAGCCAAGGCGGTGTGCAGTGAGTAGAGCCATTGTAAACCCTTAACCCAGAATATGGAGAAGACGGAGTGATGTGGTGGCTATTGCCTGTGTTGGCATTGAGGAGGAGGTTATTCATACAGAAGGATTAAATAACACCTATAGTTTCATTTAAAATGGCTCGTTATTCCCTACATAGTGAAATCACTACTTTTGGCCAGAGTTTGACCAGATTACAAATGTAGTGCACAGGGATCCATTTCAGATTGGCTCTCTCAACCCTTGGATAATGAAAGGGAGATAGCACACGGGATCCGTAGAGATCTTTTCTTATCCAATATGAACCTGTTGCCATTCAGAGGATAAATGACACGACAGACTATCAGTCCCAATCACAATCGAATGACCCCAGTTCAATGACCTTCTGAAGGCTACCGTCTGAGGACAAGACAATGACACCAATGTCAGGTTGAGTACCTCCAAAATAAATAACTTACTGAAACTTCCTTCTAAAAAAGCCTCCTTTGCAGTACTCTTAGTATTTTTAAGAGAGCAAAATCCCCTTCATAAGATACTAGAGTACCGGTAGACAGTGGTGGGTACATACAACCTGAGAGTAAATGAGCACACACAGGCGTGGCAAATTGAACGGAGACCCAGAGAAAGAAAGTTCCAGAGAGAGGATGTACTGGAGAAAATGAGAGTAGATGAGGGGATCAGAGTAGGGCTGAGGGGACTGATAAGAGGATTTGGGTGGTGGGGAAGAGAAGGGGGAAGGAGAGAAGAAGGAGGGGGGAGAAGAGCTCTAACTGGCCACATTACTCCGAGTGTGTACGAAACCCTGGTTGGGTAGCAGTAGAATTTCGAAAAATCCAGACCTGATGAAAACTAACTCAACTCAACTGCAGGGCAGGGTTGAATCCTCAAACAGTCATGATTGCTAGCCACGTGCTAGATGCTATCTCTACTCCCTGTATATGTCTATCAGGGATAGGAGAGGTACTTTGAGGAGAGATACTGAAAGGGGCATCATATCAAACCATTTGTTCCTCTGTCAGATTGTGACTAATCCTAACCCTACCTGGAACCAAAAGCGTTCTCAAATAGGGACAGCCGAAGAACCCTTTTGGTAGCCTTTTTTCTAAGAGTGTATGATGATCTTGGGGATTCTACGAAAACCCTTGAAAGCAGAGATTTGTTATTTTGTATCAGTGTATACTGTACATTAGCCCTAGTGAGGGAAGTGTAGATTATTTTCAGAAAGGGTTTTATTCACAAAAATACTATGTTGGACCTTGAAGGGGATACAAGAGGCATAAGCGAAGATACAAATGGACTCAGCTGAGAGTTATCAGCGCAAATATACTCTGCATGACCTTGAACAGAGAGAGGAAGGCAACGAAAATGAATCCTGCTACTCCTAGCCTTGGGAAATGTCTGGAGGGCCCTCAGCGACTTCAACCAATAGCGGTTACAGCTTCAGGGAAGTCCTAAAGTCATTAGCCTGGTTAAACCAGACTGAACGCTGCACTAGTTATATATATATATCGCTGCAGGAAATATGAAGTGAAACAATAGGAAGTACAGCATTCAATCTGGTTTACCAGGCTATAAGGTCATGGCCTTACTTGAGAAAGTGAAGAAGTGACAGTGTGAAGGACAGGTAAGGTACCTTACACAGCGTAGAATATAATAGCAAAAATGTTATCGTCTTCACAATGTGGGAATTTTCACGATGTGTTACAGTGGCATTATACACATAGGCCCTACACACAAAAAAACACAGTGTGAAGAACAGGTAATGCGGCTTTAATGTTACAAAATCTAGAATAGAATGGTGAAACTTTATTGTCCACACTATGAGGGAATTTTCACTAGGCTTCAAAGTGGCATTATACTCATAATACACATAATACACAACACTGACAAACATCAACCTGGGATAGATAGCGATTTAAACTGCCAAGCACTATTAAAGGAAAACTCAACCCCCAAAAATATATTTTGGTATTTGTTTCAAAGTTTTGCTTGTCAGCGATCAAGTTTTAAGGATATGTAACTTTCAAAATACAAAATGTATCATACGGGGATGATTTCTGTATTTTGGGACTATGTCAACAATGGACTAATGAAACAAATACCAAAATATAGTTTTGGGTGGACTTTTCCTTTAACCAAAACACACCTGTTAAAAACAGGAGGGGAAGTTCACAAGGTGGTAAAGTTTTACAAACAACTTCAATTACGTTTCCCTTTTAAGACATAGAATGGTTGATGGAGAGCACATGATCCGAGCATTAGAGCATACTTTATGTTCTTGATTTATTCAAATATAATCATGCTTTGAAGTATAATTACCTGAATAAACAGCAGAACATTAAATCTGTCTTAATTACACATAACATTTTGTTAAAAATTGGGAAGCTGCTGATGTCAATTACATCTTCTGATCGTAAAGTTGTAGTAAATTGAATGTAAATTGAACGTATGAGTCACTTGTTTTGCAAAGTACTGCGAAGGTTAAGCACACTATGGTGTAAGAGACATTGGTTTGCGTAGCAAAATTGGTTAGATCTAATTAATTGCATGTTCTCAAAAAATAAAATTTGATCAAACTCAGTGGAATGACTTTAAAATGTGTTCACTAATATCCACAAGTCTTCGCCATTTCAGAGATTAAATGATTAACAATTGACTGACCAATTGATTATTAGGTCAGTTCAACTATCGGGTCGATTGCAGTTCTCAAATTAGGCTTATTCTAATCAAGGAATCATCTAAGCTTAAGGAATCATCTAAGCCTATCTAAGCCTATAACACACGCATATTGGAAACATAATGTTAAAAATGACAGGAAATGTCGTGCAGAAAAGAAAATGCAAAAATGCAATCCCTCTGAAGATACGATTGGTTACCTCATGAATCTCTGTTTCGACGTCCTCACAGTTTATGAGTTCGTAGTGAGGTGGTGAAAAGCCATGAAGTGTCACAACTTAATAATGTTGCTCATTTTGCTTGTGGACACCTGTTAATAAGACAATTTAGCTGATAAGGTAACAGTTCAGTGGGTGAAACAGCATGTACTTAAGGAATGGCTAGATGAGTTGACATTGAGACTTCTTCCTATTAAAATGTGTATCTGCAAATAAGCCTTTCGTATGGACCAAAGGACAGCTTTCTACAACCCAGTACAATTAAAATAGGCTTTGAGACCAAGCAGGCAGCAGAAACAGTGAGGCAGTTGTGCAAGAGCATTCCTGAGACAATTTATACATAAAGGCAGTTTTTGTAAAAGTTACTGTCTACAGTGAACAGTAATCCTTCAATGTATTAAAGAAAAACAAAGATTTATGGTTCAATAGGCTTTACAGCATATGTCTTCCATACTTGTCATTTTAGTGAAAAATTCCAATGTTTCCTTGTCTCTAACCTATCATACTTGAACTGACTTTTCAACATTCTACCTTGAAAGCTAAGATACCCTTTCATACCACTTTCAATTCAATGTAATTCAATTCAATGGTTGAAAACACCCACCTCCAATTTCATATCTCTCATATCAGCCACTCCTTTATGTGTTTCACATCAATAACAATGAACATCCACCCCCACTCCTGGGATAAGTTCTCCATCCAACCACCCATCATTGCCTCACACTAGCAAAAGTGCTCCCTTATAAGACCTCTGAAGCATGTACTGTAAATCAAATTCTTTGCATACCGCCCAAATCTCCATCACCATAGCCTGGCAGTACACTCCTGCTACCACCCACCCCTCCACTCGTTCGTACCCACCTCTCTGCACTCTCTCCTGGGTGATCCATCATGGCTCCATCCTTCCCCATCCCTCCCTCTTACCACCCCTCCACTCCGCCTGCCCTCTACTGTACCTGTGCCGTTATCGTAATGAAATCTAAATTACAGGCTGTGTACGAGGCGCTCATCCATCCACAGCATAGTGTTGGTGCTCCCCGTACCTCGCTTGGAGAGCTCTCAAACAGCGAACAGAGAGTGATTTGGCATTTAATAAATACACTGAGCTCTAGGAGAGACCGGCCCTCCAATGTCTGCTGGCAGAGTAAGGCACGTTGTTCATTTGTGCTGACGGGAGAGTGATACTGTCGGGATTGGCGTTAGGATAAGTTTCCCTATAGAGGGAACAGTAAGAGTGAACCCAGCAACCGTATCTGACTGAGACTCATGCGATGGAGCTACAGATATAGATACCTCAGCAACACCACAGGAAGCCAGACTGAGGGAATTCCTGCTGGGACTGTTGTCCTTTGATTCACAGATGGTTGGGGAGTGGGGGGTGTAGATACCTAGTCAATTGCAAAACTAAATGCATTCAACCGAAATACGTCTTCTGCATCTAACCCAACCACTCTGAATCAGAGAGGTGCGGGGGGCTGCCTTAATCGACATCATCGGCGCAGTTGTTGTTGGAGGGTTAACTGCTTTGCTCAAGGGCCGGTTTTTCCACTTTCCTGGCTCAGGGATTCGAACCAGAAATCTTTCAGTTACTGGCCCAATGCTCTTAACCGCCACGCGTGGTGATAGACTGAGAAACAGACAAATTAAATTCACATTTCGGGTTGCTTCAGCAGGTAGTCAGAAGCATTCACGCCATTCAAAGGAAAGAAGCTCTGCACTTGCAAGTATCACTGTTATCAATACCTAACATGTCAGCCTCACACCTTTCATCAGTGTTCAACATAGGAGAAACAACCCTGAAAACAAAAATTTGCCAGAAACTCAGCAAAAAAAGAAACATCCACTTTTCAGGACCCTGTCTTTCTAAGATAATGCATAAAAATCCAAATAACTTCACAGATCTTCATTGTCAATGGTTTAAACACTGTTTCCATGCATGTTCAATGAACTATAAACAATTAATGAACATGCACTTGTGGAATGTTCGTTAAGACACTAACAGCTTACAGACGGTCGGCAATTAAGGTCACAAATCTAGGACACTAAAGAGGCCTTTCTACTGACTCTGAAAAACACCAAAAGAAAGATAACCAGGCTTAGGAATGCTGCAAAAAGGCATGACGACTGCAGATGTGGCCAGGGGAATAAATTGCAATGTCCGTGCTACAGGGAGACAGGACAGACAGCTATTTGTCCTCGTAGTGGCAGACCACGTGTAACAACACCTGCACAGGATCGGTACATCCGAACATCACACCAGCGGGAAAGGTAAAGGATGGAAACAATTGCCCGAGTTACACCAGGAACGCACAATCCCCCCATCAGTGCTCAGACTGTCCGAAATAGGCTGAGACAGGCTGGACTGAGGGCTTATTGTAAGGCAGGTCCTCACCAGAAATCACCGGCAACCACGTTGCCTATGGGCACAAACCCACCATCGCTGGACCAGACAGGACTGGCAAGAAGTGCTCTTCACTAACGAGTCACGGTTTTGTCTCACCAGGGGTGATGGTCGGATTCACGTTTATTGTCGAAGGAATGAGCCTTACACTGAGGCCTGTACTCTGGAGCGGGTTTGATTTGGAGGTGGAGGGTCCGTCATGGTCTGAGGTGGTGTGTAACCGCATCATCGGACTGAGCTTGTTGTCATTGCATGCAATCTCAACACTGTGCGTTATAGGGAATACATCCTCATGCAGGCTCATCATGACATGACCCTCCGCATGACACTGCCACCAGCCATACTGCTCGTTCTGTGTGTGATTTCCCTCCCTATTGCCCATTCACCTTCTGAATGGCACACATACACAATCCATGTCTCAATTGTCTCAAGGGTTCAAAATCCTACTTAAACCTGTCTCCTCCCCTTCATCTACTCTGATTGAAGTGGACTTAGCAAGTGCCATCAATAAGGGATCACAGCTTTCACCTAGATTCACCTGGTCAGTCTATGTAATGGAAAGAGCAGGTGTCATAATGTTTTGTGCACTCAGTGTATATAGTATGTTAAATATAGTGGGGCTTAGACCCTGAGTGAAGTGAAGTTTGTTTGTTTCCAATTTTTATTGCACAGTAACAGAGGATTCGGGGGGGGGGTCTCCTCAATCTACACACACAACCCCATAATGACAAAGCACAATCAGGTTTTTAGATTTTTTTTTACATTCTAAAAATTATGAAATAGCACATTTACATAAGTATTCAGACACTTTCCTCATTAACTTTATTGAAGCACCTTTGGCAGCAAGCTTTGCACACCTGTATTTGAGGGGTTTCTCCAGTCTTCTCTGCAGATCCTCTCAAACTCTGTCAGGTTGGATGGGGAGCGTTGCTGCAGAACTCGTTTCAGGTCTCTCCAGAGATGTTAGATCGGCTTCAAGTATGGGCTCTGGCTGGGCCACTCAAGGACATTCAGAGACTTGTCCCGAAGCCACTCATTCATTGTCTTGGCTGTGTGCTTAGGGCCGTTGTCCTGTGGGCTGTCATGTGCCTTTTACTGAGGAGTGGATTCCGTCTGGCTACTCTATCATATAATCCTGATTGGTGGAGTGCTACAGAGATGGTTGTCCTTCTGGAAGGTTCTCCCAGCTCCATAGAGGAACTCTGTAGCTCTTTCATAGCGATCATCGGGTTCTTGGTCACCTTCCTGACCAAGGCCCTTCTCCCCCGATTGCCCAGTTTGGCCGGGTGGCTAGCTCTAGGAAGAGTCTTAGTGGTTCCAAACTTCTTACATTTAAGAATGATGGAGGCCACTGTGCTCTTGGGGGCCTTGAATCCTGCAGAAATGTTTTGGTACCCTTCCCGAGATCTGTGCCTCGACACAATTCTGTCTTGGAGCTCTACAGACAATTCCTTAGACCTCATTGCTGGGTTTTTGCTCTGACATGCACTGTAAACTGTGGGACCTTATATAGACAGGTATGTGACTTTCCAAATGATGTTCAATCAATTGAATTTACAACAGATGGACTCCAATCAAGTTGTAGTAACATATCAAGGATGATGAATGGAAACAGGATGTACCTGAGCTGAATTTTAAGTCTCATACTTATGTTCTGTTTTTTATTGTGAATACATTTGCAAACATTTCTAAAAACCTGTTTTCACTTTGTCTTTTTGCGGTATTGTGTGTGGATTGATGAGGAATTTGTTTATTTTAATCCATTTTAGAACAATGCTGTAACGTAAAAAAAAATTGAATACTTTTCACGAATGCACTGTATGTAGTGAGTGGATTAATATGCGCGGGTAGCCTAGTAAAGGAGTCCTTTGAAGTGATTGACAAGTGCATACTCACTTAGGTGGTCCCGTACCGGAAAGACATGTATTCTACTTTCACACCTGATTTTACCCTTTGGTCAAAATGTGTTTTTGATTGGACACCCTGTAAAACATTTTAAAGCTGGTAGTACTTCACTGATCTCAACGGCACAGTTACAAGCTAGCTTAGATTGGAAGGCAAAGTCATTATCTCTTCATCTCTTAAACAATGATTGTCTTGTTAAATTGCCATCTTGAAGTTCTTATCTGTTGGTATGGTATGGCAACTGCACTGCCCTCGATCGTATGGCGCTACAGAGGGTGGTGCGGACAGCCCGCTACATCACTGGGGTCAAGCTCCCAGAAAAATTGTTAAAGACTCCATCCACCCAAGCCATAGACTGTTCTCTCTGCTTCTGCATGGCAAGTTGGTACCAGAGCATGAAGTCTGACACCAACAGGCTCCTGAACAGCTTGTATCTCCAGGACAAAAGTCTGCTAAATAGCTAACAAAATGGCTACACTGACCATCTACATTGACAGTTCTATTTTATTTTTGCAGTCTCTTTGCACACTCTCACACTCACTCTATGCACATTATACACACTCACAAACACACCCTCACACCGACACTCAAACACACAAACACTCACACACACACAATAACTTGAAACTTTAAATATTTTAGAAACTCATAAAGCTGTGGTCTTCCACTCTGTAGGCCACTTAGATTCTCCTCTCTCTCTTTCTCTCGCTCTCTCACACACACCCACACAACCACATGATTGTTGTATTTGTCAGACGTGCTGTGGATACAACCAAGGCTTTCAGACACTTAATGAAACGTACACTTCTGGATAGACTTTTCATCTACAGACAAAACACACACCATTCCTCAGACCATATGCTTAAAGAATGAGCTCTCCTCTGTGCTCTTGGGAAGATCAATGATTTGTTTTCCCACAGATATTTATCTTCAGGACAAGAGCAGAGGAGATGGAATTTAATGTATCTCTTTTTAATGAAATTCTCCTATATGGGGACTGTTTCTATACTACCATGTGGGGTACAATGTTCTTTGTCCTCTGTTGCTCTCCATTGGAAAGATATTTGAGATGGGGGACGTATGAACTCGTCTGAGGCAGTCTATTGAGACTACCTTCTTAAATACTAAACCACATTTTAGTAATCTTCAAATCCCTCGGTTAAGACAATGAGGATAATGGTTGTACATAGTGTGTGTGTGTGTGTTCTAACGCTGATCTTACACACCTGCACGCACCCCCCCCCCCCACCCCCATAAACAAACACACCCCACCCCTAGCCAAAGGCAACTTAACAAAGTCAACAACAACAACAGGCTTTCAGAGGTGTCGACCGCATTGTCATAAATAAGGTCAGGCTTTGTCCTGGCCGGGCCTCATTACTGTGTCACCGTCTCCAAATGAAAAGTTAATCAGGATGATGGCACTGTATAGCACCGGGGCAACCACATGCCCTTTACCGTCTGTCGGGGGATATAAAGCTGCAATATGTCACTTTTTGGGCAACCCGACTAAATTCACATAGAAATGTGTTATTTTTAGATATGTTTTATGTTGGTAATTATATGCCTCCTGTTCTGGTTTATATCTTTTGGTTCTTTACACCATCTTCAAACAGCTGAAAACATCATATTTTTGTTTCGAGAAAATATATTTCCCAGTGTCAGGACACTCGTTTGAAATCGGCACCGTCCATGTGCCATCTTCTGTTTGGTAGCGTCCGAACCGTTTGGGCTTGGGCTACAAACTAATGGGAGCCCAACGTGGATAGGGGAGATGATGATCTTCAATTTGCTTTACGACCCCCACAAGTGTCACAGGACTCCTCAGAAGGTAACCAGTACCAGTTTAAAAAAACAAATGGAAGTACAATGGTAGTGTTGTGCTGACCCCAATTAAATATGTGTAAAAATAAAAATATACGTATACTTCATGAGTTTTTAAAAATATCTCCTATTTAGGACAGACACTTCAAAATACATGTTTTTACTGTAGTGTTTGCCATTTATGAACGTGTTAGTCAAATCATTTCTATGGGCTTTAGTAGTAAAAGGCCAAAATCAATATTTTATCAATTCATTATTTATCTTTTATAACTAAAGGGGTCCTAACATTATCAGTCAAATAGCTCAATTATCCATAGTATGACCATCTTAAACCTATTCCATGTCAGCTTAGTCCATCCTTTTGAACATTTCACTTTGGATGAATTATCAATACACCCAGTCACTACAAAGATACAGACCATCCTTCCTAACTCAGTTTCCGGAGAGGAAGGAAACTGCTCAGGGATTTCACCTTGAGGCCAATGGTGACTTTAAAACAGTTAGAGTTTAATGGCTATGATAGTAGAAAACTGAGGATGGATCAACAACATTGTATTTACTCTAAAATACTAACCTAATTGATAGAGTGAAAAGAAGGGAAACCTGTACAAAATAACAATATTTAAAAACATGCATCCTGTTTGCAACAAGGCACTAAAGTAAAAAATGTGGCAAAGCAATTCACTTTTTGTCCTGAATACAAAGTTCTATGTTATGGACAAATTAAATACAACACATTACTAGGTAAATCACTTGAGTTGCTTACCTGGGTGGCAGTTACAGTTTTGACTTAAATCTGTTTGAAATCTAGAGCAAAACCTGAAAATGGTTGTCTAGCAATGATTAATTGTTTATTTAAAAAAATATATATTTTTAAATTTTACCCCTTTTTCTCCCCAGTTTCGTGGTATCCAATTGTTAGTAGCTACTATCTTGTCTCATCGCTACAACTCCCGTACGGGCTCGGGAGAGACGAAGGTTGAAAGTCATGTGTCCTCCGATACACAACCCAACCAAGTCGCACTGCTTCTTAACACAGCACGCATCCAACCCGGAAGCCAGCCGCACCAATGTGCCAGAGGAAACACCTGGCAACCTTGGTTAGCGTGCACTGCGCCCAGCCCGCCACAGGAGTCGCTGGTGCGCGATGAGACAAGGATATCCCTACTGGCCAAACCCTCCCTAACCCGGACGACGCTAGGCCAATTGTGCATCGCCCCACGGACCTCCCGGTCACGACAGAGCCTGGGCACGAACCCAGAGTCTCTCGCTGCAGTACAGCGCCCTTAACCACTGCACCACCCGGGAGGCTAGCAATGATTAATTTGACAGAACTTGATGAATTTAGAAAAAAATTAATGGGAAAATGTTGCACAATCCAGGTGTGGAACGCACTTAGAGACTTACCCATAAAGAATCAAAATTGCCAAAGGTGATTCTAACACGCAGGAGGTTGGTGGCACCTTAATTGGGGAGGATGGGCTCGGGGTTTTGTCTGGAGCAGAATGGGTGGAATGGTATCAAATTCATCAAACACATGGATGCCTGTCACACTCTGACCATTATTTGCATTGTTTGTTTCTATGTTTTGTTTGGTCAGGGTGTGATATGAGTGGGCATTCTATGTTGCATGTCTAGTTTGTCTGTTTCTATGTGTTTTGGCCTGATATGGTTCTCAATCAGGGGCAGGTGATTGTCGTTGTCTCTGATTGGGAACCATATTTAGGTAGCCTGTTTCGTATTGTGGTTCGTGGGTTATTGTCTATGTGAAGTTGCCTGTGTCTGCACTCATTGGGCATAGCTTCATGGTCGTTTTGTTGTTTAACTGTTCTTTGTTCTTCCTTCAATAAAATAAGAATGTATTCTAATCACGCTGCGCTTTGGTCTCCCCTTTACGACGATCGTGACAGAATAACCCACCAACCAAGGACCAAGCAGCGTGGTAACGGGCAGCAGCTGCTAAAAACACAGGACAGGAGATTTTGGACGGCAAGGGACCATGGGCACAGGCTGGAGAATATCACCGCCCCAAGGCTGAGCTGGAGGCAGCGAAAGCAGAGAGGCGGCGGTATGAGGAGGCATCGCGGCTGGAAGCCCGAGAGGCAGCCCCAAAAAATTATTGGGTGGAGGCACACGGGGAGTGTGGCGAAGCCAGGTAGGAGATCTGCGCCAACTTCCCGTGCTTACCGGAGAGAGAGAGGGACCGGGCAGGCACTGTGTTATGCGGTGGAGTGCATGGTGTCCCCGGTGCGCGTGCATAGCCCGGTGCGGTACAGTGCAGCACCTCCTATCGGCCGGGCTAGAGTGGGCATCGAGCCAGGTGCCATGAAGCCGGATCAGCGCGTCTGGTCTCCAGTGCGTCTCCTCGGGCCGGCGTACATGGCACCAGGCTTATGCATGGTGTCCCCGGTTCGCCAGCACAGCCCAGTGCAGGCTATTCCACATCGCCGCACTGGCCTGGCTACGGGGAGCATTCAGCCAGGTAAGGTTGGGCAAGCTCGATGCTCAAGAGCTCCAGTGCAGCTTCACAGTCCGGTCTGTCCGGTGCCACCTTCACGTACCAGCCCTCCGGTGGCAGCCCCCCGCACCAGGCTGTCTCTCTGTCTTCTCCCTACAGGTGCTCCCGTCTGTCCTGAGCTGCCAGAGTCTCCCGTCTGTCCTGAGCTGCCAGAGTCTCCCGTCTGTCCTGAGCTGCCAGAGTCTCCCGTCTGTCCTGAGCTGCCAGAGCCGTCAGCCAGCCAGGTGCCGCCAGAGCCGTCAGCCAGTTGGCCCTCAGTCCAGAGGCGCTCCTCAGTCCAGTGGGGCCTTTGATTAGGGTCTTAGGTCCAAGGTGGGAGGCGAGGGTCGCCACTCTAAAGAGGCCCTTGAAGAGGGAAATTACTATGGTGGGGTCCACGTCCCGCGCCAGAGCCGCAACCGCGGCCAGATGCCCACCCAGACCCTCCCCTATAGGTTTAGGTTTTGCGGCTGGTGTCCGCACCTTAGGGGGGAGTACTGTCACACTGACCATTATTTGCATTGTTTGTTTCTATGTTTTATTTGGTCAGGGTGTGATATGAGTGGGCATTCTATGTTGCATGTCTAGTTTGTCTGTTTCTATGTGTTTTGGCCTGATATGGTTCTCAATCAGGGGCAGGTGTTTGTTGTTGTCTCTGATTGGGAACCATATTTAGGTAGCCTGTTTTGTATTGTGGTTTGTGGGTTATTGTCTATGTGAAGTTGCCTGTGTCTGCACTCGTTAGTCATAGCGTCACGTTCGTTTTGTTGAACTGTTTTTCGTGTTCTTCCTTCAATAAAAGAATGTATTCTAATCACGCTGCGCTTTGGTCTCCCCTTTACGACAATCGTGACAATGCCATTCCATTCGCGTCGTTACAGCCCTTATTATGAGCCGTCCTCCCCTCCGCAGCCTCCACTGATCTCAACGGCGCTCTGGCGAAGATACACATGGTTGGTGTAAGGTTAGAATTTTTTTTTCTCCACTTTGCAACAGATTAGGCATCAGTCACCCACTTGGTTTGGGAGTTTATTACTGTAGAGACAGCTTCACATTTAGTATCATAAGTAGTGTTAGTACTTTTTATTTAACTTTTATTTAACTGGGCAAGTCAGTTAAGAACAAATTCTTATTTACAATGACGGCCTACCGGGGAACAGTAGGTTAACTGCCTTGTTCAGGGGCAAAATGACACATTTTTACCTTGTCAGCTAGGGGATTTGATCCAGCAACCTTTTGGATACTGGCCCAATGGTCTAACCACTAGGCTACTTGCCACCCCTACCTGCCACCCCTACTGCGTTTGGATTTATTTCTATATATTATAGCTAGCTAGCCAGCCCAACTTGCTTATAGCTAGTGAACCATAGGTCTACTATTGCTGCTACTGTGGAACTGCCGTGCATAACGTGTCCCCAGAAACGACAATATATCCCAGCTGTGTTGACATTTCACCCATCTAATACTTTATCCACTTTTGATGTCATTAGCTAGCTATCCAGCTAGTGTTAGTTAGGTGAAGTTAGCCATGAAGCAAGCCGTAGCACCATGTTGTAAACTACTTTCTTATGTCATTCTCACTGGCACCAAAAGTAAAAAAAAAAAGGGTTGATAGGGGACAGAATGTGGTCGGACCATCAAATAATTGGCATATACATAAATCTTACAGAATTTACACGTGGGCGAGGATATTGGAAATTTGATCAAAGCCTATTGGATGAGAACTTGTTTTAAACCAAGACAGAATTGTTTATAACAGATTTTTTTCTACATAACAGAGCAGATCCCCTTATTGTACGGGGCACTTTTAAATGTGCCTTTAGAGGCCACGCAATTCAATACTTATCTTTAAAACAAAAGCAATTTAGGTCAAAATTCTTACTACCAATGGAAATAGAGGGACTAACAGTACAGATAGTTAGCAAAACAAACTGCTGTAGAGGCACAGAATAAGTTTGAGGAAAAAACTAAAATAAATGGAGGAACTTAAGAAAGATCAAGTGTAATATATTGTCAAAATAAAGCAAACTGAATCGAATATGTTGACAAAATGCGCCAAATTCTTTTAAAATCTTCAACATAAAAATGCAACCAAAAACGATAGTCTTAAACTTGTTACAAATTATGGAGTCACCCATGATTCACCAAACAATATTTGGATAGAGGAAGCAAAATACTTTAAGCATATATTTTGGTTTCATTTCATCAATCTCCAACAAATGAAGGTAATTGTAAGAATTGTTTTCTATTAATAATGTAAAATTAACAGCTGTACTTATGTGAAGGCCAAACCACACCGTTTTTGATGTACCCAGAGGACCATAGGTAGCATGTTTTAACCACTCATATAAGAATGGTAGATTATCAGATACTCAACAAGAAGGTATGATTTCACAACTACTGAAACAGGACCCATGTGGTAAATATAAAGATCCAGTCCATTAAAAAAAGTAGAGGCCTCTTACACTTCAGTGTTGTGATGCAAAGATTCTAGCAAAATACATATAATTAAAAAGGTAGTGTCATTGTTATTATTATTTCTAATCAGACATGTTCTTTACATGGATGACACATTGGAGATAATATAAGACAAATACAGATTTTTTTTAACACTATAAAAATATCTGGGAAACCAGGCCTGGTATTCATAGCTGACTTTGAAAAGCTTTTGATAAAGTATGACTGGAATTTATATATAAATTATTGGAAAATGAATCTCTTATACAATGAGTTAATAATATGTATAAAAGCCCTAGTTGTAAAATAGTAAATGGCTACTTCTCAGAAAGTAGTAAACTTTTAAGAGGAGTAAAACAAGGTTGTTCACTATCGGCATATCTATTTATTATGGCAATCGAAATGTTAGCTATTAAAATCAGATCCAACAATAATATCAGGGGCTAGAAATCCAGGGCTGATTTATGTTTTCTTTTAAATACACAATTTGGATAAACTCATAGAGGATCCAGATCATTTTTCTAACCTCTCTGGATTACAACCAAATTATGATGTATACTATATTATGTAATGGATCACTAAACATGTTTTACTTTTACATTACCATGTAGTATAACAATAAAATGGTCTGAGAGTGAAGTGGACATACTGGGTATTCATATACCGAAAGAGGAAGTTAGCAAAAAAATATACGATCTTGCTACCATGGAAAGGAAAATACCTGTCTATTTGTGGAAATATCAACTTGTTTAACTATTTTGTCAAATCCCAGTTTACCTATATGCTTATGGTCTTGCCTGCACCTATCGACTTGTATTTTAAATTACAGTACCAGTCAAAAGTTTGGACACACCTACTCATTCAAGGGTTTTTCTTTACTTTGACTATTTTCTACATTGTATAAAAAATATGAAATAACACAGATGGAATCATATAGTAACCAAGAAAGTGTTAAATAGGTCAAAATATATTTTAAATTTGAGATTCTTCAAAGTAGCCACCCTTTGTATTTTTGACAGCTTTGCACACTCTTGGCATTCTCTCAACCAGCTTGAATGCATTTCAATTAACAGGTTAGCCTTGTTAAAAGTACATTTTTAAAATGTCTTTCCTTATTATTAATGCGTTTGAGCCAATCAGTTGTGTTGTGACAAGGAGGGGTGGTATACCAAAGATAGCCCTATTTGATAAAAGACCAAGTCCATATTATGGCAAGTACATCTAAAATAAGCAAAGAGAAACAACAGTCCATCATTACTTTAAGAAATTAAGATCAGTCAATGCGGAACATTTCAAGAACTTTGAAGGTTTCCTCAAGTGCAGTCGCAAAAACCAAGCGCTATGATGAAACTGGCTCCCTTGAGGACCGCCACAGGAAAGGAAGACCCAGAGTTACCTCTGCTGAAGAGGATAAGTTTATTAGAGTTACCAGCCTCAGACATTGCAGCCCAAATAAATGCTTCACAGTGTTCAAGTAACAGACACATCTCAAAATCAACTGTTCAGAGGAGTCTGTGTGAATCTGGCCTTCATGGTTGAATTGCTGCAAAGAATCCATTACTAAAGGACACCAATAATAAGAAGACTTGCTTGGGCCAAGAAACATTAGCAATGGACATTAGACCGTGGAAATCTGTCCTTTGGTTTGATGAGTCCAAATTTGAGATTTATGGTTCCAACCGCCGTGCCTTTGTGAGACGCAGAGTAGGGGAACGGATGATTTCCGCATGTGTGGTTCCGCAGGTGCAATGGTGTGAGGGTGCTTTGCTGGTGACACGGTCTGTGAATTATTTAGAAATCAAGGTACACTTAACCAGCATGGCTAACACAGCATTCTGCAGCAATATGCCATCCCATCTGGTTTGCGTTTAGTGGGACTTTCATTTGTTTTTCAACAGGACAATGACCCAAAACACACCTCCAGGCTTTGTAAGATCTATTTGACCATGAAGGAGTGTGATGGAGGGCTGCATCAGATGAGCTGGCCTCCACAATCACCTGACCTCAACCCAATTGAGATGGTTTGGGATGAGTTGGACCGCAGAGTGAAGGAAAAGCAGCCAACAAGTGCTCAGCATATGTAGAAACTCCTTCAAGACTGTTGGAAAACCATTCCTTATGAAGCTGGTTAAGATGATGTAGAGAGTGTGAAAAGCTGTCATCACGGCAAAGTATGGCTACTTTGAAGAATCTCAAATATAAAATGTGTTTTGGTAACTGTATGAATCCACCCATCTCTGTTATTTCATAGTTTTGATGTCTTCACTATGATTCTACAATGTAGAAAATAGTAAAAAATAAAGAAAAACCTTGAATGAGAAGGTGTGTCCAAACTTTTGACTGACACTGTATAAGTTACTTGTTTCATGAAACTAGGCATATGTTGTAGGTCACTACTTCACAGGAGAGCCTTTTGAACATACATTTTCTGCATGTGAAATGCATGAATTCTCGTGCCTTAATAACAATCTTGCATGCCATCTGTAAATACGAATACAGTTGTTAAATTACGAGTCTAGTTGGTTTTGCCACAGAAAAAGACAGCAACCTTCAAGCTCGTCAAGATTGGCTGAATTAATGAGTGGACTGGACATGCCGAGAAATGAGTTCGGATCGGTCTGCCATATAGCACGCTTCTGTCTATTTGAGCTGGTAATCCAGTCTAAGGCTTTTTTATGTATGGAATTTGAGTTTGATAGCTAAGGAGATAGAAAACACCTGTCTTTGGATTACTTCTTCAAACTGAGGGCAACCATGGCATCCGACAGGAGACGCATCCATCCATGATGTAAATTGGTTAATTAGTTAGCTACATTTTCAGTTTCTAATTTTGACCGAAAGTGGTTTCATTTCAAGTTAAAGTATACTGTTAGTTAGCTAGCTAACGTTACGTGTATGATCTTATTATTAGTATCTCAGAGCCATGTGCTTTGCTAGTTAAAGCCTACTGTTGGCTAGTTAACATTGCACCTGGTTGGATAGCTACCTGCAGATTCATGCAGGGTAGTAATGTCATGAGTTGGGATTATGGTTCATTGTTTAACGAGCAAGCTAGCTACATGTCTTAACAAAAGACTACACTAAGGAAGTAACCATTTCGTGTTTGTAAATTCAATTTGGCCATCTACTCTGATACCAGAGCACTATCGTCTCAGTGTGCCAGAGCACAGAATTGATGAATTTACAAACGCTCAACACCCGTTGAAAATGGGCCATGTCAGTAAACGTCGGCAAAAAAGCATAATAAAATTTTTGCCAGCAGCACAGTTAGTCACCAATGCTCGGGATAACATGAAAGCAGCCTAACCATCTCTGCTAAGGCGAGTAATATGGTCAGAGTGGGGTTTTCTCTCATTTTTGTCTGGAAGTAGCTAGCCAATGTTAGCCAGTTAGCTTGGGTGCTTGACTGCCGTTGTAAGGTCAGAACACTTGAATCAGCCCTACTCATCGGCCAGAACATCCAGTGTGCGGTCTGAACAGACAATCTGACAGCACTCTGAATTTATGAAGGGCAGGAGCGCAACCTTCAATAGAATGTCATTGCGACAACTGTTGATAGACATAACCAGAGCGAATTTAAAAGCTATCTACTTCGATTTCACAGCACGGGTAAGATACTCTAGCTAGCTACAACAACATGACAAATTTCCGAAAACTCAACACCCGTTGGATATGCGTAAATTGATGCCAGCAGCATAGTTGCAGTCACCAACGCTCTGGATAACATAAAAATAGCATAACCAGCTCTGTTAAGGTGAGTGATGGTTAGTGAGTTGCTCTCCTCATTTATGTCTGGAAGTAGCTAGCAAGTTAGCCAGTTAGCTTGGGTGTTTGACTGCTGTTTTTAGTACAGAACGCTCAGATCAACACTTAAAGAGAAGTGTGGGGCTAAAGCTTGAGCGTGTGAATGATGCAGAATTTTTTATTTGCACTATTTTCGACATTGTAGAATAATAGTGAAGACATCAAAACTATGAAATAACACATGACACATTTATATATTAAATAAATAAATAAATAAATATATATATATATATATATATTTATATATTTATATATTTATTTATAAAAATATATATACTCACAAGAAATTATGTAGACAATTACATTGATGGAAGCTACAATCTATCTGCAATATTAAAGCTGATCTACCCCCAAAACAACATGGGCCAGTATCCCAGTGGAACGCTTTCGACAGTTTGTAGAGTCCATGCCCCGGCGAATTGAGGCTGTTCTGAGGACAAAATAGGGGTGTAACTCAATATTAGGAAGGTGTTCTCTTGATACTGTAGACCATTCCATTCGTGTGGGCTGGCTAAGGAGTATTGGTGTCTCTGAGGGGTCTTTGTGGTTTACTAACTACCTCTCTCAAAGAGTGCATTGTACATAGTCAGAAAATCTGCTGTTTTAGCCACTGCCTGTCACCAAAGGTGCACCCCAAGGCTCAATACAAGGCCCCACGCTCTTCTCAATTTACATCAACAACATAGCTCAGACAGTAGGAAGCTCTCTCATACATTTACAGTATATGCAGATGATACAGTCTTATACTCAGCTAGCCCGCCCCTGGATTTTGTGTTAAATGCTGTACAATAAAGTTTTCTCAGTATCCAACAAGCTTTCTCTGCCCTTAACCTTGTTCCGAACACCTCCAAAACAAAGGTAATGTGGTTTGGTAAGAAGAATGGCCCTCTCCCCACAGGTGTGATTACTTCCTCTGGGGGTTTAGAGCTTGAGGTAGTCACCTCGTACAAGTCCTTGGCAGTATGGCTAGATGGTGCACTATCCTTCTCTCAGCACATATCAAAGCTGCAGGCTAAATTTAAATCTAGACTTGGTTTCCTCTATCGTAATCGCTCCTCTTTCACCCCAGCTGCCAAACTAACCCTGATTCAGATAACCATCCTAACCATGCTAGATTACGGAGCCGTAATTTATAGATCGGCAGATAAGGGTGCTCTCGAGCGGATAGATGTTATTTACCATTCGTCAATCAGATTTGCCACCTATGCTCCTTATAGGACACATCACTGCACTCTATACTCTGTAAACTGGTCATCTCTGTATACCCGTCGCAAGAACCAATGGTTGATGCTAATTTATAAAACCCTCTTAGGCCTCACTCCCCCTTATCTGAGATATCTACTGTAGCCCTCATCCTCCACATACAGTACCAGTTCTGCCAGTCACATTCTGTCAAAGATCCCCAAAGCACACACATCCCTGGGTTGCTTGTCTTTTCAGTATGCTACAGCTAGCGACTGGAACAAGCTGCAACAAACACTCAAACTGAAAAGTTTTATCTCAATCTCTTCATTCAAAGACCCTCTTGCTGACAGTTGTGGCTGCTTGGCATGATGTATTGTTGTCTCTACCTCCTTGTAATTTGTGCTGTCGTCTGTGCTCAATGATGTTTGTAGCATGTTTTGTGCTGCTACCATGTTGTCCTGCTGCCATGTTGTGTTGCTAACATGCTGTGTTGGCATGTGTTGCTCCCATGCTATGTTGTTGTCTTAGGTCTCTCCTTGTGTAGTGTTGTGTAGTCTCTCTTGTCGTGATGTCTGTTTTGTCCTATTTTTTTATTTAAATTAGTAACATTTTTAATCCCAGCCCCCGTCCCCGTAGGAGGCCTTTTGGTAGGCCGTCATTGTAAATAAGAATTTGTTCTTAACTGACTTGATAATTTAAATAAAGGTTAAATAAATGATCATATATTACACATCTATGATTTAACAGCAATAAAAAATAATGTTAGAGAATAATATCAAGTTGTCGGGTGACCTAAATTACTATTGTTTTATATATTTTTTATTTCACCTTTATTTAACCAGGTAGGCTAGTTGAGAACAAATTCTCATTTTCAGCTGCGTCCTGACCAAGATAAAGCATAGCAATTCGACACATACAACAACACAGAGTTACACATGGAATAATCAAAACATAGTCAATAATACAGTAGAACAAAAGAAAACAAAAATTATATATACAGTGAGTGCAAATGAGGTAAGATAAGTGAGTTATGGCTATAAATAGGCCATGGTGGTGAAGTAATTACAATATAGCAATTAAACACTGGAATGGTAGATGTGCAGAAGATGAATATGCAAGTAGAGATAGTGGGGTGCAAAGGAGCAAGATAAATAAATAAGTATTGTATGGGGATGAGGTAGGTATGGGCTATGTACAGGTGCAGTGATCTGTGAGCTGCTCTGACAGCTGGTGCTTAAAGCTAGTGACGGAGGTATGAGTCTCCAGCTTCAGAGATTTTTGCAGTTCGTTCCAGTCATTGGCAGCAGAGAACTGGAAGGAAAGACGACCAAAGTAGGAATTGGCTTTGGGGGTGACCAGTGAGATATACCTGCTGGAGAGCGTGCTACGAGTGGGTGCTGCTATGGTGACCAGTGAGCTGAGATAAGGCGGGGCTTTACCTAGCAGAGACTTGTGAAGTGACGGCCAACCAACGAGAGAGTACAGGTCGCAATGGTGGGTAGTGTATTCCAATCACAGAGCCCAGAACCAGCACTTGACCCGCCTCCCTCTAGGGTCAAAGGTCAAAAGTGAGGACAGTGACATTAACAAGGAGTGTGGCAGTCGTGACATCATTTAAAAAGGATTCATGACCTTTATAGGTGACACTAGATGTCCCTCCAAGACATCCCTTTCTAGTTGCCTCCGGGTTTCTTTCCTCCACAATCTCCAAAGAAACAATCTAGGATTTTCTAAAAGCAGATTGAAGAGGGTAATGAATAAGCAGCAAATCAATAACATTACCCTGATGTATCCCCTTAGTCCTTTGGACACTGTATGAATGGGAGTATACAGCGCATTCGGAAAGTATTCAGACCCCTTCCCCATTTTCCACACTTATTCCAAAATGGGTTAAATAAAAAAAATCCTTATCAATCTACACAATCATCTCTGCAGTAGTCCACCAATCAGGCCTTTATGGTAGAGTGGCCAGACGGAAGACACTCCTCAGTAAAAGTCACATGAGAGCTCGCTTGGAGTTTGCCAAAAGACACCTAAAGAACTCTCAGACGATGAGAAACTAGATTCTCTGGTCTGATGAAACCAAGATTGAACTCTTTGGCCTGAATTCCAAACGTCACGTCTGGAGGAAACCTGGCACTGTCCCTACGGTGAAGCATGGTGGTGGCAGCATCACGCTGTGGGGATGTTTTTTAGCAGCAGGGGGACTGTGAGACCAGTTAGCATCGAGGGAAAGACGAATGGAGCAAAGTACAGAGAGACCCTTGATGTAAACCTGCTCCAGAGTGCTCAGGACCTCAGACTGGGGCGATGGTTCACCTTCCAACAGGACACCGACCCTAAGCACACAGCCAACACATCGCAGCAGTGGCTTCTGGACCAGTCTCTGAATGTCCTTAAGTGGCCCAGCCAGAGCTGTGCCACTTAAGGACATGTATGTGCCTGCATATGAGTCTGAATATGTGTATTAAATTCTACCTTGAGCATACCTATAAGTGCCTATCAGTGGCGGTCAGTGCCGTTTTAAGATGGGACTTAAACCCAATTGAACGTCTCTGGAGAAACCTGAAAGTAGCTGTGTAGTGACGCTCCCCATCCAACCTTAGAGCTTGAGAAGAATGGGAGAAATTCCCAAATAAAGGTGTGCCAAGCTTGTCGCATTATACCCAAACAGATTCAAGGCTGTAATTACTGCCAAAGGTGCTTCAAAAATGTACTGAGTAAAGGGCCTGAATACTATGTTTTTTATATATATTTTTAATGAGCTTTCCTGTTTTTGCTTTGTGATTATGGGGTATTGTGTGTAGATTGATGAGGGGGAAAAAACAATGTAATAATTTTTAGAATAAGGCTGTAACGTAACAAAATTTATAAAAAGTCAAGGGATCTGATAGTTTCTGAATGCAGTGTAAGACATTTGTTGTGGATTTGTATATTTATTGCTTTCTCATGTCTATCCATCACTCTCCAAGAAGAGTAGCGCTCAAAGCCTGCAGGAAAGAATTTGGATTTCTTAACTTTAGAATTACCTCAACAATGACAACAATTGCTGAGGCAATAGCACCCAAAGTACTGTATATATTTATACGGCAGAGAATTTTTTTTTTTTACGTCTGGGTTTTGGTGATGGAATAGCTTCCAGGGGCTCTTGAAATATTAGACCTGTCAGTGTTTCTGACAGAGCCTTTATCCTCTTAGTCTGTGTTTGATGGAGGACTCCAGTGACTTTGACACCCTGCTAAATGTCTTTGCCTCAGCTTTCAGTTCTGGGAATCGGTGATAATGCCACACTTGGGTTTGGTGTGTGTTGGCGTCGCAATGCACCTGCTGTGCTTCAGCACTGGGGAGATGCACCACTCTGTGATTCAAACAATTTCACCAAAGGGTGCATTTGGACTTTGAAGGGTCTAATTCTGTAGGTATTGAGGGAACGTTTGGTAATTGAGAGGACAAAGAGTTGTCAAGTGGATTATTAGTTTATCTTCTGAGGGAATGTTAAACCAATTCAGATGAATTAATTGAAAACAGTGACGTACACTTTATGACCAAAAGTATGTGGACACCTGCTCGTCGAACATCTCATTCCAAAATCATGGGCATTAATATGGAGTTTGTCTTCCCTTTGCTGCTGCTATAAAAGCCTCCACTCTTCTGGGAAGGCTTTCCACTAGATGTTGAAACATTGCTGCGCAGACTCCATTCAATCACAAGAGCATTGGTCGGACACTGATGTTGGGTGATTAGGCCTGGCTTGCAGTCAATTCATCCCAAAGGTGTTTGATGGGGTTGAGGTCAGGGCTGTGTGCAGCCCAGTCAAGTTCTTTCACACTGATCTCGACAAACCATATCTGTATAGACCTCGCTTTGTGCACAGGGGCATTGTCATGCTGAAACAGGAAAGGGTCTTCCCCCAAACTGTTGCCACAAAGTTGGAAGCACAGAATCATCTAGGATGACATTGTATGCTGCAGCGTTAAAATTTCCCTTCACTGGAACAAAGGGGCCTAGCCCGAACCACGAAAAACAGCCCCAGACCATTATTCCTCCTTCACCAAACTTTACAGGTAGCACTATGCATTGGGGCAGGTAGCATTCTCCTGGAATCCTCCAAACCCAGATTCATCCGTCGGACTGCCAGATGGTGAAGCGTGATTCATCACTCCAGAGAACGAGCTTCCACTACTCTAGAGTTCAATGGTGGCTAGCTTTACACCACTCCAGCCGACACTTGGTATTGCGCATGGTGATCTTAGCTTGTGTGCGGCTGCTCGGCCATGGAAACCCATTTTATGAAGCTCCCGATGAACAGTTCTTGTGCTGATGTTGCTTGCCGAGACAGTTTGGAACTTGGTAGTGAGTGTTGCAACCGAGGACAGACTATTTTTACGCATAGCTTCAGCACTCTGCGGTCCCGTTCTGTCAGCTTGTGTGGCCCACCACTTCACGGCTGAGCCGTTGTTGCTCCTAGACATTTCCACTTCACAATAACAACACTTACAGTTGACTTCAGTAGCTCTAGCAGGGCAGAAATTTCATGAACTGACTTGTTGGAAAGGTGGCATCCTATGACGGTGCTACATTAAAAGTCACTGAGCTCACCAGTAAGGACATTCTACTGCAAATGTTTGTCTATGGAGATTGCATAGCTGTGTGCTTGATTTTATACAACTGTCAGCAATGTGTGTGGCTGAAATAGACAAATCCTCTAATTTGAAGGGGTGTACACATACTTTGTATATATAGTGTACACGTTCAGAAAAAGTTTCTAAACAGGTGACACACATTCTAGGGACATACTGTCACTGACCATTTTGAGGACATCTGATTTATGAGGACACAGAGTACCGCAGACTCTACAGACCGAAACCAGTGCATTTGAGCCAAGATGTGCCGACTTCAAGTTCACTCTATCAAACTTTAATGGCATACTGTGTACTGTCTAATCAGGCATGAGTGAGCACTTCAGCATACTTTGAAGAGCAACATTTAAGAGAGGTCATACCCAATGCTTACCGAGGCCGTGAACACAACGTTCCCATGTGGGCTGAGCTAGGAGAAAAGTAAAGCCCTTAGCAGACCCTCACTCCCCCAGCCTGCCATCCACTCCTACTGTATCTCAGAAGACTAGCTTTTTTTTATTGTTAATGCATTAAGCGTAGGGACAATGGCTGTCTTTCACCGCACGCTGAAGTTCCTTTGTTAAAAATGAATGCCTTAATTACTGCTTCCCTCTGGTTACGCATCAGGCTTATAAGAACCCGGTTTATAAGGACATCTCTCAGACAGAAGCATGAGGTGCTGGCACATAAGGACCGTGAATAATATCGTATTGGGCTCTGCTACATGCATGAGGAAATATGTTACCTTCCACACAAGAGACACGATTAAAAATGCATACCTCTCCCTCAATATTTTAAGCAGCACAAAAGTGAAGTGGCAGCAGTTTAAGCCCAAACAGACAGTGAAGCAGTCACTGGGGGGGGGGGGGGTGTACGTGCCTGCGTACATGCGTGTGTGTATACGCATCTGAGTCTGAATATGTGTATGAAATTCTACCTTGAGCATACCTATATGTGCCCATCACTGGCGGTCTGTGCCATTTTAAGATAGAATTCAATCTTTCTTCATCAGCATGGTCTTATTTCTATTACAGCATATTGGATGACTGTCATTCATATTCCATTCAACCAGTTCAATGTAACAGCGATAGGTTTAGGCTACTACATGATACTCAAAATTTCCCTATACCCATCATGAGGTTGCTACAACCTAGCCTATGAATGAAAGTTTACAATGTAGGTGCACACAGGTCAAGAGAAATTAGAGGTGACAGTGGCACATGGACAGACAGTGACACATTCAATACCGCCTTGCACACTCTTGCCTGCATCTAGCTGATATAGGGTGTAATCATTAGTCCAACAGTTGCAAACGAGAGTTTCTATTGGACAATTCAGGTATGTTTACATCCATTTAGTTCCATTTGCTTCCATTTAAGAAACGTTTTTCAACAGAATCGGCGGAATGAATGCACACACCCCTGAAAACACACGAACACAGTTCTCTTTCATAGCAGCCACATGCAAACAGGACGATCACTTTGCTCGTTAGATCCTTCTCACATCTATGCGTTCTCTTCCTCACACCTTTTCCCTTTGCTTGTGGACTTCAGTGCACAACATATCAGCTGTACAGTATGTGACCAGGTGAAAAATCCTTTCCAAACCATTCCATAACTGCTGCACACAGCCTACATCGTTGTCACCATATTAGCTAAATTAACATCATAGTCAACACAGGTAATAGAATGAACGTGTTAGTAAATCCGCTACAATCATGCAGTAACGTTAGTGTAAGCAGTTTAGCACTTACAACTGCAGGCCCTGTGGCAATAAATCAATTAAAACAAAAGCTTACATTGATTTGTAAGAGTTCCAGTGTTGTGTTGGATAGTCATAGCCAGCTAGCTAACATAGCATCCCTCTGTTTGAGCGGGGTGTTTGAGTAGGCTAAACTAGCTAGCTGCATTTGCTTGCTAAGTGAACATGAAAAAAATATAACTAGCTCTCGCTGTCTCTTGCATCTCCTTCATTTTTTAACATGTTCATTTTTTAACATAACAATTGTCTTTCTCTCTCTTTGTGTCAACTCACCACATTTTATGCACTGCAGTTCTCTGATCCTTTGATTGGGAGGACAACATGTCTGTTCATGCTGCAAGAGTTCTGATAGGTTGGAGGATGTCCTCCGGAATTTGTCAGAATAACTTTGTGTCTTTGGAAGGGGGTAAAAACCATGCGCATTCTAGGTTTTGTATTGAAGTCAATGTACCCAGAGGAGGATGGAAGCTAGCTGTCCTCCGGCTTACACCATGGTGCCACCCTACAAAGTGCTGTTGAGGCTACTGTAGACCTTCATTGCAAAATAGTGTGTTTTAATGCATTACTTGGTGACATGATTATATTTAGTATAGTTTTATCTAAAAAGGATAACTTTTTAAATGTTTTACATTTTTTTAAATGAAATTCACTGAGGATGGTCCTCCCCTTCCTCCTCTGAGGAGCCTCCATTATTGCCTATGAATTATTGTGTGTTTGTATGTGGGTATGGCTGTGGATACATTCTTAATATACCTGTGCACTAAGGTTCATGAGCTGGATGCATCTAACGGAGAACATGATGCTTGGACAAAATGTTTTGATTATTCTGCGACATTGAGGAATAAGCCCAAGAAGCATATTTTAGTCCCCACTTAGCAT
The DNA here is from genome assembly GCF_045791955.1 of Oncorhynchus clarkii lewisi. NCBI lineage: Eukaryota > Metazoa > Chordata > Actinopteri > Salmoniformes > Salmonidae > Oncorhynchus > Oncorhynchus clarkii. The sequence continues at coordinate 48,223,569 of NC_092149.1, read as the reverse complement.
TGCCCTTTTTTCAGAAGTTACATTAAAGCATTTTACACATCCCCACTGTACACATACCCACTAAATCATATTCCTTACAACTGACAGGCAATAGCACTAAGCAAGGCTGGGAAAAAAAACATGGGGGATGGAGAGTACCAGACTGACATATTCTGGCTTCAAATAACTCAGTTCACCTTCAAGAAGTCCATTTTGTACATATGTTTTCTGGCTTAAATAAATAGAGACCACTCAGGGCCCAATGAGAAGATCAATATAAATTGTAGGTCCATTTGGTCGTAATATGGTTGTATGTCACAATGCTCTGACTGCAGTTTTGATGCAATCTGGGGGATGTATGACAATCAAAATGTCAAAGGTACTACCTGCGGAGAATACATAGATTGATGGTATGTCTTCTGAGAACCTCTGCTTGACTTTGACCTTCAAATAAAATAAAATTGTATTTGTCAAATGTTTCGTAAACAACAGGTGTAGACTAACAGTGAAATGCTTACTTATGGGCGTTTCCCAACAACACAGAGAAAGATAGAATAAAAAAATAATAGGAAAGTAATAACATATAATAACAGTAAAAAATAAATACACATTGAGTAATGAATGATAACTTGATATGTACAGTGCATTCAGAAAGTATTCAGACCCATTGACCTTTTCCACCTTTTTTACGTTACAGCCATAGTCTAATATGGATTAAATAAATAAACAAATCCTGATCAATCTACACACACTACTCTATAATGACAAAGCTAAAACTGTTTATTTTAAATTTTTTGCAAATGTATACCATCTTTAAAACAGAAATACCTAATTTACATTGATCATCCTTAAGATGTTTCTACAACTTGATTTCAGTCCACCTGTGGTAAATTCAATTGATTGGACATGATTTGGAAAGGCACACACCTGTCTATATTAGGTCCCAGAGTTGAAAGTGCATGTCAGAGCAAAAACCAAGCCATGAGGTCAAAGGAATTGTCCATAGAGCTCCAAGACAGGATTGTGTGAAGGCGCAGACCTGGGAAAGGCTACCAAAAAATGTCTCCAGCATTGACGGCCCCCAAGAACACAGTGGACTCCATCCTTCATAAATGGAAGAATTTTGGAACCACCAATACTTTTCCTAGAGCTGGCTGCCTGGCCAAACTGAGCAATCGGGGGAGAAGGGCCTTAGTCAGGGACATGACCAAGAACCTGATGGTCACTCTGACAGAGCTCCAGAGTTCCTCTGTGGAGATGGGAGAACCTTCCACAAGGAGAGCCATCTCTGCAGCACTCCACCAATTATGGCTTTATGGTAGAGTGGCCAGACGGAAGCCACTTCTCAGTAAAAGCCACATGACAGCACTCTTTGAGTTTGCCAAAAGGAACCTATACTCTCAGACTGTAAAAAGCAATATTCTCTGGTCTGATGGCCTGAATGCCAAGAGTCACGTCTGGAGGACACCTGACACCATCCCTATGGTGAAGCATGTTGGTGGATCTGAAAATAGCTCTGCGGCAACACTCCCGATCCAAACTGATAGAGCTTGAGAGGATCCGCCGAGAAGAATGGGAGAAACACCCAAAATACAGGTGTGTCAAGCTTGTAGCATCATACCCAAGAAGATTCGAGGCTATAATCACTGTTAAATGTGCTTCAACAAAGTACTGAGTAACGGGTCTGATTACATATGTAAATGTAATAATTCCGTTTTTATTTATTTTTATTGATGAGTTAAAAAATAAAATGTAATGAATTTTAGAATAAGGCTGTAATGTAACAAAATGTGGGATAGGTCAAGGGGTCCGAATTCTTTCCGAACGCACTGTGCATACTCTTAGTTATTCCTCATTATATGTGATGAGGGAAAAATAGTGAAAAAATGGTCAATGCTATTTGGTAAAATATTTACCAGTCTTTTGGCCTGGGGCTAGAAGCTGTTCAGGGTCCTGTTGGTTCCAGACTTGGTGATTTGCTACCGCTTGCCGTGCGGTAGCAGAGAGAACAGTCTATGACTTGGGTGCCTGGAGTCTTTGACAATTTTTAGGGCCTTCATTTGACACCGTGTTCTGGAAATTCATACTGAGAGAGACTTTGTCATTTCTTCAAACAATCGTCTTTATTTAACCTTTTCACATGTGAGTTCCAAATATTTTTAACGGTCGCCCCAGAGTGAGTTGTTTTATGCACGTGATGTCAGAATGCACTTGCTGTTCTAAAATGTGATTGTTACGCAACAGGACAGTAAACACGCACTGCCTGCTAATTACCTATAGGCTATGTTTCAACTTGTCAATTCCAAATTGTTTTCTAAAAAGTTTTATTTTCTAACAACAGTTTGAATTAAGGTGTGTTCCGCCTCCTCATTAATTCACATAGAAGTAGTCCATTACAGCTTTGCGTACAATTTATGTTTGAGGCTTTACCAAGCCGGATTGCACTTCACTCATGTTTGCGTAGATCAAGTATTCATATATTTGTGTAGTCTTACAAGTTGTGGAAAAATGTCTTACTGGTGCTCGCTTTTCCTTCCTTGTTGTTTTCCTTACACATAATAACTATGGACATGTGTGCGTTCCTATCAAAGTAAGTTCCTTATTTTCTGTATATTGTGTTGTCATTTCTATTGTAGGTGCATTCAGTATGTAAATGTATATATGCATGTATGGAGCATAATGTATTTATAGTTTCCAATTATTGCATGTAATGGACACTAAAAGTATGAGGTGTGTAAAATACTTTTTTGAAGGTTGTACTGATTATAATGAGCTAAGCTATTTGCCAGCTATGTGTGGCACCATGTTTGTTGACATTATACAATGCATTCTGGGTGTCACGTAATCTGCCAGACCAAAGATGTTATAATGAGGTGAAGGAACGGTTCACTCATCTTTCTGGGAAAACGTCCAGAAGTGAATGAAGGGAAGTGGATGATCGTATGTGACACACCCCTTTCAACATGCATACTATAAACAGACCAAACTCATCTTGTCTCCTCTTATTATTTTTGGTTGATGCAACAAAAACAAGCATGGTGGAGTGCACAAACTACCCATCTTCAGATTACTTTCAATTTCTAGAAGGTGTTTTACTCAATATTGAGCTCATCCGTGATGTGATTAATTATAAACAGTAATTGCTATTAGCTAATTCATATTGTAGTTTCTGTCAGCCGAGAGGTATAAAAATATGACCGCTTGTGTTATGTCAATCTTTCCTCAGTTAGCGCTAGGACAAATGGAGCCTACATTTTTCTGGTTTGGATGATTGTTATATGGTGAATGTCTAAACATTGCATCCAAAAATAAACTGCTCACATTCTGGACATAAAAAACAGTGTGGCCAGCTCAAACGCTGATTGTTGCATAATTCGAAACTGGAGGTTATAAATACGCGTTCTAATCACACCAGTTTGATCGTATGCTACAAGGACCACTGGGGAGTGATCACACCCATGTGTTGGTACTGTGAAAAGGTTAATATCGATTAATTATTGCAGTAATGAGACTAGTCAACCCAACAGTCTTGACTGTTAGGCCGAGTAGCCTAACCTTAATACAAATGCAGAGTACTATATATAGCTGACACTAAAAATGCTTAGTCATGGTTGGTTCCACCCCTCCCATGCAGATTGGGGCATCATAAGCAACTCTGGGTTCATCCGGTCATTATCTGCACAGGGTTGTTGTCTTAACCCCACCCTGGCTTAGTTTCCCAGATGCAAGGATGATTTTGAGACAATGCGTGATTGTTCTACTCCTAAGCTATCCCTAGCAAAACACATTATTGTCTATGCAATGCAGGCTTTAACTCATTTGTCAGCTCAAGCCATCTCTAGTGACCATAAACCCAGATTAGCTGCAGGGAACTAGAGTGGAGACCATAAAACACAGCTTTAACAGGACATAAATGTCTTCCTATTCGTTAAGTATTAATTGCTAACTATTCAAATCAAACAAATCAGGTAAATACATAATTTTTCTCTCACAACCGCCTGGTATAAAGGTCCATGATGGCAGGGAGCTTGGCCCCAGTGATGTACCGGACCATACGCACTACCCTCTGTAGAGCCTTCTGGTCAGATACCAAGCAGTTGCCATACCAAGCGGTGATGCCAGTCAAGAGGCTCTCAATGGTGCAGCTATAGAGCTTTTTGAGGATCAGAGGGCCTATGCAAAATATTTTCAGCCTCTTGGGGGGGGGAAGAGGCGTTGTCGTGCCCTCTTCACGACTGTGTTGCAGTGTTTGGACCATGATAGGACCTTAGTGATGTGGACACTCGACGCGCTCCATTACCGCTCAGTCGATGTAAATGGGGGTGTGCTCGGCTCTCCGTTTCCTGTATTCCACGATCAGCTCCTTTGTCTTGCTGACATTCAGGGAGAGGTTGTTGTACAGTAGCATCACACAGCCAAGTCTTTGACCTCCTCCGTATTGGATGTCTCATTGTCGTCGGTTTTCAGGCCTACCATTGTCGTGTTGTCAGCAAATGCAATGATGGTGTTGTAGTCGTGCGCGGCCACACTGTCGTAGGTGAACTAAGCATGAAGGGCCTAAGCACGCACCCCTGTGGGGACCCCGTGTTGAGTGTCAGAGTGACGGATGTGTTGTTGCCTACCCTCAACACCCGGGGGTGGCCTGAGCAAGACAGTGAAGCTGATTTCACACTACAAAATATTCCACACAAATGTCATGCTCGTATGACGTCTAGATACTCTTAGGAGCAAGTATATGTGTAACATGAAAGATTCTAGCTAAGATCCCTGTATACAAGCTCGAAGGGCCACCAATATAGCACAGAGGGATTTAAAAAGACAAAGACATTCGGTAATGATTTACTTTGACTACATATCTATAACGCATTAATTACACATCTATAAGCATTTCATGAACGCATTATTAAAGGTTAATGGAATATATCCATAGCATATGTATGGCGCATTCATGTTATGCTATGCAAGATTTGATATTTAGCTATCTTAATAGATGCATCATTGCAATTACAGCTTGTGTCATCATTATGGCAGTTCTCAGTGTGCTTCTGCCATACAATTGCTAGTGTGGTTGTGACAAACCACGTTCAGAAAAGTATGCTGATACATAGCCTGTACTCGCCCCATTTCCCCAAACGGCCGGTGTAGGCCCGTGACTTACCTTACCTGCTTCTTCTTCTTCATCTTCCTCTTCACTGATGTCAATGGTGTATGGGGATCCCCACAGGGTTGAATCCTCAGGGTAGATTTTACAGATAAAATTGTGTAGTTGAGGGTCATAACTCTTTCTGAGCTCTTGCATAGCATGACATGAATATGCTATAGATCTAGTTCATGAACTAATAATGCAGTTGGGATCTGTTATAACATGCTCATGAGATTATGCGAATATAGAGATTATAGATATGCAATAAATGTGTTATGGATATGTAGTCAAAGTCAATCGTTACCAGAAATCTAGCGATTACTAACTTATCCGCAGTCCAAGGGTATAATTCATATCCATCAGTCAACTCTTCAATCTCCCAGATCTAAAGGCAATCTTGATAGCTCCATGCAGCATTCATAGTCCACTACCTTGTGTCAGATAGAGATCATGGTTGCTGAGGGATGAAAACCTGATCTAGGCATGCAGTTGCTGGCTGCTCACTTCATGTTCTCCCCATGCACTGAGAAGCCCAATCCCATACACTCAAATAGTTATTTACTTGTACCTTTATTTAACTAGGTAAGTCCGTTAAGAACAAATTCATATTTACATTGATGGCATAGGAACAGTGGGTTAACTGCCTTGTTCAGTGGCAGAATGACAGATTTTTACCTTGTCAGCTCAGGGATTTGATCTAGCAACCTTTCAGTTACTGGTCCAACGGTCTAACCACTAGGCTACCTGCAGCCCCAAATATTCGGTGACATACATACATTCCGATATGCTCCCATAAGTTTTTCAGAGTCCCAGCAACAATCACTTCACACGCTAGCATGCGGCTCCCGATAGATCTGCTGTATTGAATTTCAATAGATTCAAATGTACAGTTTATGTACCGTCAGAAAGGTCGGTGGGGCGACCATTTTGTCACCGAGCACCCGGTGTTGTGTATCTTTCCCCTCCGTTGCATTTTAATCACTCGGCGCACAACCAATCAATAAGCCATTTCATGCTACCCAGACCAACATGTAATTCACTCGCACTGTACTGCTGGGAAATACATTTGCTGCTGCTGATGTATATACAAATGAATTGCAGTTCTGAATAATGCCAGAGAACCAACACAAAATAAGAAGATACCAAGCTCCAGCATTGATATAATGGCCTTGCTTGTATTGATAAAGTCTGGACTAGTTTAGAGGGATTCCACGCCAGCGGGAGCAGAAAATATCTCAGATTCTGGTAATTCTCACATAGAAACTTCAATGGAAGGAAGGATGTTTTAAATTATTTTTGCATTTGTATCACAAACCATCATGATGAAAGTGGCCATTTTAGGCCCTTTTTAGACCTATACCTGCCTCCTGAAAACCATATGATCTGTGAACTGTGCATGACACAGACAACATATTGGCGTCACTATAATCATTAAGTGTTCTAAAATATGTTATGTTTTGATTCTGAAATACACATTTTCAGATGAATTTATTCAATATAAAACATATGAATATAAATATCTCAAAACTAGCCTTTTTGATTTAGTTCAGTTTGCTAATTCTGAAGTTCTGATCAATTTTATGGGGCACCACACTAAAACAGTGAATGGTAAATGGATTCAAAGGGAATTCCCTCTGCTGGTGATTTGCTGAATGTGCAATCTTGATGGGGGGTGCTGTGATTCGTTCATGCCAATTTCTATGTATAAAATGGGTAATTTCATTAAAAGTACCAGAGAGCCCAGTCTGGAAATGTGATGTGTATGAATAGTATATTAATCCAAACAATATGTCTAAAAATAAGCAAATTCAAAATGTGTAGTTTTGAGATACTCATATTTTTAATATGAAATAAATTAACAGTGAAAATGTGTATTTAAGAAACGAGATATACTCTATATGTTAGAGCACACTTTAAGGACTATAATAACTCCAAGACGTTGTCTGTATCATGTACGATTCACAGATAATCAGGTCTTAAAAGCCTAAAATGACCAGTTTCATCATGGTTTTCTCAAAAATTGTTAACAAATGGAAAAAGCATTTCAAGCATCCTTCCTCCCAATGAAGTTTCTATGTGAAAATTGCCAGAACAATCTGAGATACGAAAATATTTTCTGCTCCCGCTGTCACGGAAACCCCCTCTAGCCTATGGTGACATGAGCTGGGTTGTGTAGTCTGGGTTGTGTTGTCTATTATTAAAGGGACACTTTGGGATTTTGGCAATGACTGGAAGTCTATGGTACCTGCTCGAATGCTAGTAAATACCATAGACTTCCAGTCATTGTGCTAAAGCTAGTTAGCGTTGGCTTGTAAAACTACCTCTAACTTCCTTCATACCGGACGCAGAGACATACAAATGGTATCCATGCGTTCATCTGACTCTGGGGAAGTAAGGCTTCATTACCAAGTCCCAACGTATCCCTTTAACATGTAATTACACTACTTTGGCCGTGAAACAACACTTTAGTAGAGATGGCAACAACTTTTGGAAAATCAATGGGAAATTCAACTAGCATGTGAGGATACAACACATCTATAGAGAGTGCAACAACTTGTGGGAAATCAAGGCTACATTCAGCTAGCAATTTTTTTTGTTCTGAATTATTATGATATAGTGCATATTTGGGCTACTGAAAGTGATTGGCAACTAGTGGATTTAATCCATGGTTTCCTGACTACGGTGTGTATTCTCTTTAAGTCTGCATTCTCCATCTCTCTCACCCAAAGAGATCAGTGGAGAGGCAGGGCCCTAGATCCAAATCGATTTGGTAAAAGCAGCGCTGTCCATCATGTCTCTGTGACTGACAGATGGAATGAGATGCCTGTGTGCCTAAGGCGTCACTCCATTCAAGGTTATGAATTGCATATCTCATGTACGTGACAGGTTCAAAAGAGTGCAGGAGGTAGGTAAGACCCTGTTTGTATTGGGAAGTCTGTGTTCAGGGCTATTCCAGAGGATCAGCCATGCAAGAGATGCTGCATTGGTGAATAATTAAGTCAAAGGTTAAAAGTTCAATTACAGCATCCTAGATTTGAGGATGGGCTCGTTTCAAGGTGAATATAGTGTATGATATTAAATATAGTGGATCATATGAAATATACAATCCCATTTGATATAGTATCATATGAAATAGTGAATCAAATAAAGAGTATCATATTATATTTGAATGTCTTCATTGCTCTTACAGGAAAGTATAACCAAGGATCATGGTAATTTGTAACAGGTCATCTAGAGTCCCACAAGGGAAACAAAGCTAATATAAATTGACATAGGAAGACTGGCAATTCCATTGCGAGTGTTTTGTGCCCTTTCAAAATATCAATAACCCAAGTGAATTATTATTATTACGTTGTGCTTTAAAGGGATGTTTTAATGCCAATACTTCGAATTCTGGTTTACAAAATAATGGGGCTCTGACGGGTCTGGTCAGGACTCTCTTAACTAATCACTGACCAGCCAAGCCCAACCACACAAGCTGTGTGAGTATAAGTGGAGCTGCACCACTGATTTCTCTTGCTTGCTATTGGTTTGCGCACTAGACCGTACCGTTCTATACTGAATTCCCAGATGGCTATAAAGGCAATGTGTGTTTTATACTGTGTACTGTATGGTTGTCTGCAGAGAATATCAGCCCTGTTTTTTTTCAACATTTTCCACTTATAATGTTTCTGGCTAGTGATACTGGCTACAAAAATATAATTAAATATGGATGAAATGTAACCACCAGGGTACCGTTCCAAACAACAGCTGTAGAAATGCATTGGCATGTGTATGAAAGATAAACACTTTTCTCTATCAACTGTTTTTGTTCTGCTTACTGTAACAGATATGCTTATACTGGGTAACAAATATGAGTAAATATTTGGCAATAAACCTAACAACAACATATTTTCAATTTCACTATAATCAACATTATGGTGGGTGATTTTCCGGACACAGATTACACTTAGTCCTGGACTAAAAAGTATTTTTAGGGGGTAGTTCCATGTCATTTCATCAGGCCATATCACCCACTATCTCAAATTGTTCTGAAATTATTTCTGTAGTTAGAAACAGATAAGATTAGCATTCCTGCAACATTATTTAGTTGAAATATAATTTGATCTCTGAGAAATTAAATTGATTGCATCCAAATTGTTTTTATCATGTCTGACAAGTAGTATTGAGCTGTGGCTTAGAGTATTGTTTCTTCATCCTATTTAATGTATTCCCAGTGATTTTTTTTTGTTTTCCCTGTTTAGAGATATTATTAATTGAAGTTGTTAGGTTTTTGTTCTACATCATAATATTACCAGGTTCTGACCACTAGATGGTGCTGTTCCAGGTGCTGTATTTTTTTAAGAGCCCCCACCCACCAGTCCATTTTAAAGGGATAGTTCCCTTAAATTACTAAATTGGTTTCCTTACCCTGTAAGCAGTTTACGGACTAGGTATGACAGCAACCCATGCTTTGGTTTTGTTATCTGGGCACTGTTTCAAATGCGATTTTTTTTGCATTTGTGGCACAAATCCAATGCAAGTCAATGGTACCTAATATTAGTATTTTTGTGCTTCATGTCCAAATCATCTACAGTATAAGCAACATCATTGAGTTACACAATCAATTTGTAGATACTTCAGGATGATTTGGACATGAAGCGTGAAAATTCTAATATAGATATCATTGACTTGCATTGGATTTGTGCCACAAATGCTGAAAAGTTACCATTTCAAACAGTAGATAACAAAACCTACGCATGCATTGTTGTCATACCTTGTCCATAGACTAAGGAAACCTATAGGTACTTTTGTAATTTTGGTGAACTATCCCTTTAACATTGAGGGTGTGGGGGTTCTTTAAAAAGTTAGCACCTGGAACAGCATCATCTAGCGGTCAGAACCTTGTAATAACATGGTGTAAGATATGACAGAAACCTAACAACTTCAATTACTAATTTCTCTGAATGGGGAAAAAACATCACCAAATTCACTGTGAATACATTACATAGGATTAAGAAACAATACTCCAAGCCATACTACTTGTCAGACACAGAGAACTGATACTATATACACTTGTGCTTTTATGGCCTGGTAACCACAGAGTCACTGGTTCAATTCCACTCGGGAGTCCATAGGTTTGGCTGTTCTGTTCTCTGCCTTTCTATGGATGACTTAGGCCTAGAACCGACGTACTAGGTTGCCAAGACGTACATGAGGAATGAACTGCAATCTACAGGAAGGTGCCCCATTGCTGGCAACACAACACCACAATGCTCATGCTTTTCTCAAAAGGTCAGCTTGTGAAAATGTCAGTGATTGAAAAAACTATAGGCCCTGAAGAAGACTGAAAGATAATATTTTCAGATGTGACTATATTTGATTGATTGTAATTAAGGAGGTAGGAGAATGTGGAAAGTTTCCTAGGGTTAGAGGCATAAGCTTGAAATTTAGATTGGTAGAAAGTGGCTTTAGCAGCAGATACAAATAAAGAAGGTAGAGAGGGAGTGAAAGGATGATAGGACCTTTTTAAATTATGAGAAAGGAAGACGTTCCTAACCAAATACTCTTTGTTTTGTGTGTTTTGACCTGAGTACGTGTTTATTGATGAGAGATGTATATTATGGATGGATGATGGACCCTAATTTTGGTAATATGTGACTCACCACCTGGATTTGGTCTTATGTAGCAAAATGTGAAATTGGGTTTTTTACATTGGTAAAAAGGAGAGACTGAGCTACAAAATAGTATATCATACACTGCATTGTTGAGGAACAATGGGAAAGTAATTCTGCTTTGAATGTTGATAAACTTGTGAACTCACTTTTGAGAAAAGGGCCTTTGAATGTATTGGTACCTACTGGAGAGCTCTTCTTTGTCTACACCCATTCAGCATTGTTCACAAACTCTTAAGCCAGCCCCACCCATCTCTTTAAGGATTCACATGTGAGGTCATGTGCTAAACAGTGAGTAGTGCAGTAAAGATTAAGACTAAATGTGGTAGTAGCCCACAATAACAAAAAATTCCAGGTAAACAAAGTGTCCAGATAAAAATATTTTACAAATATTAGATGACGATTACGCAGACACACATACTTTAAATGTAAAGAAACTTAATAGAAAATGACTGAAGTAAAAGTCACTCAGTAAAATACTTGAATAAAAAATATTTGATATTAAAAATACTTAAGTATCAAAAGTAAATGTTTTTATTTACGGGGCACACTCCAATATTCAGACATAATTTACAAATGAAGCATTTGTGCTTAGTGAGTCTGCCAGATGAAATGCAGTAGGGATGACCAGGGATGTTCTCTTTATAAGTGTGTATTGGACAATTTTCCTGTCAAAATGTAACGAGTACTTTTGCGTGTCAGGGAAAATGTATGGTGTAAAAAGTATATTATTTTCATTTTGGAATGTAGGGAAATTAAAGTAAAATGGGTCTCTACAGAAGGTATAAGCGGTACAGCCAAATGGTTACTTCCAAAGTAGCAATACAGAAATAGATAGTGCCAATATAAATAAAATATACAGTATGTACACGAACAACATCAATAACGATAGTGATAGACGAGGTAGTTATATGCCTACAATCAGGGGTAAAGTGGCTGAGCAACAGGATAAAAAAAAGTAGTGGCACTGTAGTTAGTGCTGATGACTGGTCCATCCAAACCACGCATAAACAAGGGAATCTATATTCGGAGAGCCTGTTTCTGTCCTGCCCTTGACTTTGGTGCAGGGCATGTCCATAGCCTCTTTGAGACTCCCTAATCTTCTCAAAAAGATAAGTTTATCTAGCTGTGTCCAGTCCAGGTGGTACAGGCAGATCATCTATGGGAGGAAGGATGTCAGTGTTGCGCAGCAGCTGAAACCTGGTCCCTACAGTCCGAACGCTCCTAGGTGACAACATCACCAGGCTCCAGAGCGTCGAAGCTGTAAAAAAATGGAACAAAAAATAAATCATCAGACATTACAACCCTGCACAACATCAATTCACCTCCCAAATTCAGATAAGAATAACATCACACAATGCAATTAAAATGATTTCACCTAAAGTGCTGCTTGATTTGTTGCAGTGGCCTGAAGTATGGAGTCAGGTGTTGTTGCCAGCCATAACTTTCCACCAGCACCGTATCATCCTCTAGTTCAACCAACTGTGGGATGTTGATCCCTGTTACTATTCTGTGCTTCACAACACCAGCAATCTCAGACAAAGTGTTCACTCGGGTCTTTCTGAAGCGCTGCTTGATGAGGCCGAAGCACTAGTCAGTCGGGGGCAAACTTGGTGTGGCTGTGCTTGTGCATGGTCTACCAGACACAATACCAGAGCACAAACGTGTTCTTGTTTAGGCCACTGCAGTTATCACAATTCAGGACCACACATGTTTCCATAGTTGGTGAAGAAATGGTGCATGTAGTTGATGACTGTGCTGCTGCCTTTGCTTGCTTGGACCAGCTCTCTTTTTGATGGGAGGCATTAGACCATTCTCCTTCTATGACTGGTGGAGGAGAGTAAGGCGTGTTCTACAGATGCTGAAAGACAAATTCCAGATACAAATTGTTTAGCATTCTGATACAATAGATGCGAAATGGCATTCTGAGATATCACTACACACAGTTCATACACAATGTTAGCTAGCTAGCCAGCCATTAACGTCAGCTGGCTAGCTAACCACAAGCTTTAACTAGCAATACAAATCGATTGTCATAACTAGCTAAAGTTAACCAAATAGGTTCAATCTTAAGCTAGTTAGCTAACATTAGCCTATAACTTGCAATGCGAAATGCATTCTGAGAAAACATCGCCAACGTTACACACACCTCATACACGTAAGTTAATGTTAGCTAGCAAGCCAACTATCAGCTAATGTTAGTTAGCTAACAGCAAGTTTTAACTTGGTCTTTTGTTTAGAAATGTCACGTTAACGTTAGCTAGCTAAAAAATTAACAATAATCACAATCCATAGAGTAACGTTACTAGCAATACAAACTGATTGTCATAGCTAGCTAAAGTTGACCAAATAGGTTCAATGTCAGTTAGCAAGCCAGCCATCAAACTCCAGCTGGCTAGCTAACAGTAAGCTTTAACTTGCAATGAAAACAACTTTCTGACCAAATTAGAAATCTATAATATCTGAAACTGTAGCTAGATTCTTACCCGTAAACATTGATAAAGCTTCATGGCAGACTGCAACCCCTTTTATTAAATAAGACGTCCTGTGTCGTTTCAGTTTAGTTTGCACAGCTTGTTTGGCCCGTTGGTGTCTTCCAATGATTTAAAAATTCCGCCAATTTATTCCGTGAGAGTGAGTCAGCATGGCACCACTGACCTTTGCCGATAGCACCTGGTAAATTCAGGGCAGCAATGTTATTGAGAGCAGTGGCAACATATTTGCAGTTCTCCATTGCTAATCTTTTAAAAAACTGTATTAGAAAGGATTATCTACGCATAACGAGCAGCTCATTTTATAGATAGACACAAGATGCTACACCGCCGACCAATCTGAAACTCATCCTTCGGCATTATCTCAGCCAATCATGGCTAGCGGGAAGGTTTCTGACTTTTTTTAGCTAAACCAACTAGGTTTGTAATTTAACAACTTTATTCATATTCACAGACGGCATAAAAGTTTGTTATTAAGGCACATGAAAGTTCACATGTATGAGAAGGCATTTCTGCCAAAAAACACATTTTGTACGTTCAAACAGCTCTCCTGTGAAGTTGTGACTTGCGACAAACATCTAGTTTCCTGAATCAGGTCACATAATGGGGGGGAAACAAGTATTTGAAACACTGCCGATTTTGCAGGTTTTCCTACTTACAAAGCATGTAGAGGTCTGTAATGTTTTATCATAGGTACACTTCAACTGTGAGAGATGGAATCGAAAACAAAAATCCAGAAAATCACATTGTATGATTTTTAAGTCATTAATATGCATTTTATTGCATGACATAAGTATTTGATCACCTACCAACCAGTAAGAATTACGGTCTCACAGACCTGTTCGTTTTTCTTTAAGAAGCCCTCCTTTTCTCCACTCATTACCTGTATTAACTGCACCTGTTTGAACTCGTTACCTGTATAAAAGACACCTGTTCACACACTCAATCAAACAGACGCCAACCTCTCCACAATGGCCAAGACCAGAGAGCTGTGTAAGGACATCGGGGTTCAATTGTAGACCTGCACAAGGCTGGGATGGGCTACAGGACAATAGGCAAGCAGCTTGGTGAGAAGGCAACAACTGTTGGCGCAATTATTAGAAAATGGAAGAAGTTCAAGATGACGGTCAATCACCCTCGGTCTGGGGCTCCATGCAAGATCTCACCTCGTGGGGCATCAATGATCATGAGGAATGTGAGGGGTCAGCCCAGAACTACACGGCAGGACCTGGTCAATGACCTGAAGAGAGCTGGGACCACAGTCTCAAAGAAAACCATTAGTAACACACTACGCCATCATGGATTAAAATCCTGCAGCGCATGCATGTCCAGGCCCGTCTGAAGTTTGCCAATGACCATCTGGATGATCCAGAGGAGGAATGGGAGAAAGTCATGTGGTCTGATGAGACAAAAATAGAGCTTTTTGGTCTAAACTCCACTCGCCGTGTTTGGAGGAAGAAGAAGGATGAGTAACCCTAAGAACACCATCCCAACCGTGAAGCATGGAGGTGGAAACATCATTTTTTTGGGATGCTTTTCTGCAAAGGGGACAGGACAACTGCACCGTATTGAGGGGAGGATGGATGGGGCCATGTATCGCGAGATCTTGGTCAATAGCCTCCTTCCCTCAGTAAGAGCATTGAAGATGGGTCGTGGCTGGGTCTTCCAGCATGACAACGACCCGAAACACACAGCCAGGGAAACTAAGGAGTGGCTCCGTAAGAAGCATCTCAAGGTCCTGGAGTGGCCTAGCCAGTCTCCAGATCTCAACCCAATAGAAAATCTTTAGAGAGAGCTAAAAGTCCGTATTGCCCAGCGACAGCCCCGAAACCTGAAGGTTCTGGAGAAGGTCTGTATGGAGGAGTGGGCCAAAATCCCTGCTGCAGTGTGTGCAAACCTGGTCAAGAACTACAGGAACTCCCGGCTGGTGCAGTGGTTAAGGGCGCTGTACTGCAGCGCCAGCTGTGCCACCAGAGCCTCTGGGTTTGCGCCCAGGCTCTGTCGTAACCGGCCGCGACCGGGAGGTCCGTGGGGCGACGCACAATTGGACTAGCGTCGTCCGGGTTGGGGAGGGTTTGGCCGGTAGGGATATCCTTGTCTCATCGCGCACCAGATACTCCTGTGGCAGGCCGGGCGCAGTTTGCGCTAACCAAGGTTGCCAGGTGCACGGTGTTTCCTCCGACACATTGGTGTTGCTGGCTTCCGGGTTTGCTGCGCGCTGTGTTAAGAAGCAGTGCGGCTTGGTTGGGTTGTGTATCGGAGGACGCATGACTTTCAACCTTTGTCTAGACAAGATAGTAGCTACTAAACAATTGGATACCACGAAATTGGGGAGAAAAAGGGGTCAAATTCAAAAAAAGAAAAGAACTACAGGAAACGTATGATCTCTGTAATTGCAAACAAAGGTTTCTGTACCAAATATTAAGTTCTGCTTTCTGATGTATCAAATACTTATGTCATCCAATAAAATGCAAATTAATTACTTAGAAATCATGCAATGTCATTTTCTGGATTTTTGTTTTAGATTCCGTCCCTCACAGTGATATGACATGATAAAAATTACAGACCTCTACATGCTTTGTAAGTAGGAAAACCTGCAAAATCGTCAGTGTATCAAATACTTGTTCTCCCCACTGTATGTGTGGTCAACAATAGTGATATTTGAACCGTGACATCAGTATCAGACATTAGGTCTCCTATATTCTCCAGTAGTAAATTGGCAGATGCTTCACTACTGGTTCTAATACAAGGTATCAGGGGCCGTGACCCATAAAATGGCACAAATACCATAAATCCTCTCCAGGAAAGTGGATAGCACTACCTTTGAAAACAAATACAATTCACATATATTAGAGCCGTGAGTGAGGAAGTCTAAACACTCTGGACACCGTTGAGAGAGGCTCAGAAATATCCACCATTGAAATGTCATCCGTTGTCATCCGTTGCCATAGAGGCACTAAAAGCAGCGTGAGTGAATTCTACCAATTCGGCTCGAATATGAACAAAAATCGGATCATAGATAAAATTGGGTAGCATTTCCCTGCTGTTGTAAATTTCCAATCTAAGATAGAATTCAGAGATGGTATTGTGAGTTGGTACAATGACATAAGAGAAAACCCAAAAGCTCAGTACACCAGAGTTTTGATATTAGTGTTCTATCACAGCAAAAGCAAAACCAGAATTTGTACAGGTACTCAGAAGAACCACACTAACCGTACTATTAGTGATGTAAACGGAGTTTGTAGTATGCTTATTGGTCATAGTGTGGATAGGGCCCCTAATGCAATTCTTCAGAAAATGGGCATGGTTTGACAACCTTTTCAGATTTGAAGAAAATGGCATAAAATATCCATCCGAAGTCCAACGAAAGCGGACACAAATTCATTGCGTTAACTAATTATGACAAACGTTAAGAAAATGTTGAGCAATGTAATAAAGTAATGACTTTTCAGGTAAGTAGGGTAAACTCACCCCATTCCGTACAAATGTGCACAACCGCAACATTGAAACGAGGCTACAAAGAAAATGAATGGGATTGTAGCGACTGTGTTGACGTCAAAATCGGGGGTGTGAACTAGGTTTCTATTCAAGCGTTGATCGACATGGTAATGGCTCTATAGTACTGGAGAAAAGTTGAAAAAAACTGACCCTCCGTTACATCTTGGCGTGTCATGTCGTAACGTACAGCACGCATAAAGCAACTATTTCTGTCTTACAATCTCTCTCCACCAGGTGTAGCACTTCTATCATCCTTTAAAAACAAGAAATGGACATTGACGTGGGTAAGGGTGGATACCTAGTCATTTTTTTTGTCATCATTGCATGCGATCATCATTCTCAAAACCACTGTTAACCTCTTTGATCTCTAGGGGCGCTATTTCATTTTTGGATAAAAAACGTTCCCGTTTTAAGCGCGATATTCTGTCACGAAAAGATGCTCGACTATGCATATTCTTGACAGTTTTTGAAAGAAAACACTCTGAAGTTTCAGAATCTGCAAAGATATTGTCTGTAAGTGCCCCAGAACTCATTCTACAGGCGAAACCAAGATGATGCGTCAACCAGGAAATGAGCAGAATCTCTGAAGCTCTGTTTTCCATTGTCTCCTTATATGGCTGTGATTGCGCAAGGAATGAGCCTACACTTTCTGTCGTTCCCCCAAGGTGTTAGCAGCATTGTGACGTATTTGTAGGCATATCATTGGAAGATTGACCATAAGAGACTACATTTTCCAAGTGTCCGCCTGGTGTCCTGCGTGGAATTCGGTGCGCAAACGCCAGCTGCTTGTACTTTTCCATTTGATTGAGGGGAGAAACCATGCTTCCACGAACGATATATCATTGAAGAGATGTGTGAAAAACACCTTGAGGATTGATTCTAAACAACGTTTGCCATGTTTTCAGTCGATATTATGGAGTTAATTTGGAAAAAAGTTCGCGTTTTGAGGACTGAATTTTCGTTTTTTTTTTGGTAGCCAAATGTGATTTAGAAAACGGAGCTATTTCGAATTCACAAATAATCTTTTTTGGAAAAACTGAGCATCTGCTATCTAACTGAGAGTCTCCTCATTGAAAACATCCGAAGTTCTTCAAAGGTAAATGATTTTATTTGAAGGCTTTTATGTTTTTGTTGAAATCTTGCGTGCTGGATGCTAACGCTAATGCTAACGCTAAATGCTACGCTAGCTAGCTACTTTTACACAAATGATTGTTTTCCTATGGTTGAGAAGCATATTTTGAAAATCTGAGATGACAGTGTTGTTTACAAAAGGCTAAGCTTGAGAGATGGCATATTTATTTCATTTCATTTGCGATTTTCATGAATAGTTAACGTTGCGTTATGGTAATGAGCTTAGGTCTGTAAATAGAATCCCGGATCCGGGTTTGGTAGACGCAACAGGTTAACTTCTAAGATCACTTTAGCACCGCCCTAAAAACCCGATTCAAATTCACATAACTTCAAATAGGTTTGTAATGACACATTATATAAACTCTTTATGGTGTTTTATTTACATTTTAGAGGCGATAAGGTGATACGTTGGACAGATCGAGTGAAAAAAAGCAATTTTCCCACACGACTAATAGTTTCGCTTCCCCACCCGCCATTTTTAAAAAGACCCGACGGGGCTCATTGCTTGGTTGAATTATGCAGAAACGGGCAGCATTTAGGTCATGTAATTGATTTTGTTGGAAAGGGGAGAAATGGTGCTTTACAATGGTATTGACATTACAGTTGATCTGGAAGTATTCCGTTTTGCGGGCGCTAAAATAAGGGCAATTGTACGGACCAAGGCGATGTACGAGTTTACGTGAGTTTACGTTAACATGTTATGTTGGCTGACAGTATGTTAGTTACGCTATCCTTATGAACCGCATAGCATATCATTACAGAAGTATGTGCCGGTAATAATGTTAGTTGGCTACTAATACATCAAACTTTCCAGTATAATAACTAACTACCCAATGTCTATTGACTTGATTCTTCACGTCATTCTTAGCTTAGCTAAATTGTGTTGTCGTTGTGCTTTCTCAATGGACATTTTTAGTTCGGGTGCGTAAATTCGCTCTGGATATCTGCTCTGATTTCAGAGCACTCTCATCTGAATGTGCCAGAGTGCAGAATAACTGTTGAATTTACAAACGCTCAACACCCGTTGAATATGGCACGGTGTCAGTAAAGGTTGGGAAAAAAGTGTAATTACATTGTTACCAGCAGCACAGTTATAGTCACCAGCTCTCTGAGTTACATGAAAACGTCTAATCAGCTCTGCTAGTGCTTGTGAAATTGTCAGAGTGAGGTGTTCTCACATTTGTGTCTGGAAATAGCTAGCAAGCTAGCCAACTTTAGCAAGTTAGCTTGGGTGCTTGACTGCCATTGTGAGGTCAGAACGCTCAACCCTGCTCCTCGGCCAGAGTGAACATACCCAAAGTCGTAAGATGTCTAGCTAGTAATTTGTTATGCTAACAAGCTAGCAAGAGGTTGCATGGCAACAGCATCAACTTCTGGTATACAGACTAAGCGCTAGTGCGCTCAACTGAAAGGTTACCGTTTGTTTACAGTATACTAACATGAACTAATAGTATGTAGTATATACTCATTAAGTATGAAGTATACAGTATGTTAGTATGGGTATTCGAACAGAGCTTGGGTATGTGAATATATTGATAAAATGTGTACGTATATTTTGATGGCAGGTTTGAAACCTTGAAATACAGAAGCATAGTGTGAGTGTCACACCCTGATCTGTTTCACCTGTTTTCTCCACCCCCCTCCAGGTGTCGCCCATCTTCCCCGTTATCCCCTGTGTATTTATACCTGTGTTCCCTGTTTGTCTGTTGCCAGTTCGTCTTGTCAAGCCAACCAGCATTTTTCTGTCAGCTCCTGCTTTCCCCCAGTCTCTTTTTCTCATCCTCCTGGTTTTTGACCCTTGCATGTCCTGACCCTGTACCCACCCGCCTGACCACTCTGCCCTTGGGGGTTTTAATCTCGTAAAACACTTAATTCCAATTTATTCTGAAAGAGATTTACAGAATTGACAAAAGGGAGGAGGGGTCACAAGAAATAAGAGTGGAGTTGAGTAATTGTTTCTAGAGTTTTGAGCCAGCATTGAGGTTGCCAAACCTAAAACTACCTTTCAAAATGTTCGTTCATAAACATGAACGGCATTGTAGTGCGGTGGTTATGTAAAATCATGGGAGAAAAGAGAGACCAGTCACATATGGGAGTAAATCGTTAGACTGGGTGGTGAGATAAATGCTGCTGTGTCTAAGTGTAGTACAGGCTACATAAAGGATACATAAACATTGGGATGGATTAAAACACAAACGGTTAATGAGTGGAGAGAGGACAGTGACCTCCTTGTGAACAGAATTGATCATGTTTTATGTTGTCTGTAATTTAAAACGTTTTGTTCACCTGGTAAAGTATCGTTAGACTGTTGATCTAAAGGTTGCTGATTTCAGAGTTGAAGGAAACAGATATGTAGACTAGTGAAAGTAACAGATATCATTCTAATAACGCAATGTCTTAGTAATTTAAAGAAGTGAAGGAGGTATGAATCATTGAATAAGACATGTTTTTAACAATTTATTACTCAATTCTATAGTTTGAGTAGCACCAGTGATTTAAGTAAGAAGGTAATGTCCTCTAAAACAATCATCTGTTTCCATTACTTGGAACTTTGTCAATAATTCAAGTAGACTGGGCATCCCAACCGTGGTTAGAGTGTCCGGCCAGTAACCGAAAGGTAGCTAGATCGAATCCCCAAGGTAAAAAAATCTGTCGTTCTGCCCCTGAACAAGCAAGTTAACCCAGGCCATCATTGTAAATAAGAATTTGTTCTTAGCTGACTTGCCTAGGTTAATAAATAAACCCATGTTTTTAGTACTGAATATTGAGCAGAAAAGCCAGCGCCAACTTTTGAAGGACCTAGCAGATATGTTAAGCAACAGGTTTTATATTTTAACTAGTTTTTGTCTCAGGGACAGTTTGATTACAAGAGAGGGGCTCTGGGATAGTTCACTTTAGAAAGGTGCCTATTCAGCTTGACGGGACATTGTATCATCTGATCTGTCTGAAGCATAAATCGATATACAACTGATAGAATGTCCGCTAACATGTTTTTTTCTTTACATGTTTATCAATGTTTCTGTATCTCTAAAACTGCAGAATTTTACGAACTGTTCTTCCAAGACAACAGCCTTGTGAAACGCAAATATAAACACCATGGGACCACACAGCCGTCATACCGCTCAGGAAGGAGACGCGTTCTGTCTCCTAGAGATGAACATACTTTGGTGTGAAAAGTGCACAGCAATCACAGAACAACAGCAAAGGACCTTGTGAAGATGCTGGAGACAACGGGTACAAAAATATCTACATCCACAGTAAAACGAGTCCTATATTGACATAACCTGAAAGGCCACTCAGCAAGGAAGAAGTCACTGCTCCAAAAGTGGCATAAAAAAGCCAGACTACGGTTTGCAACTGCACATGGGGACAAAGATCGTACTTTTTGGAGAAATGTCCTCTGGTCTGATGAAACAAAAATAGAGCTGTTTGGCCATAATGACAAAAAAAAGGGGGAGGCTGGCAAGCCAAAGAACACCATCCCAACCGTGAAGCTTGGGAGTGGCAGCCTCATGTTGTGGGGGTGCTTTGCTGTAGGAGGGACTGGTGCACTTCACAAAATAGATGGCATCATGAGGAAAGTAAAATTATGTGGATATATTGAAGCAACATATCAAGACATAAGTCAGGAAGTTCAAGCTTGGTCGCAAATTGGTCTTCCAAATGGACAATGACCCCAAGCATACTTCCAAAGTTGTGGCAAAATGGCTTAAGGACAACAAAGTCAAGGTATTGGAGTGGACATCGCAAAGCCCTGACCTCAATCCTATAGAGCATTTTTGTAGGCAAGGAGGCCTACAAACCTGACTCAGGTACACCAGCTATGTCAGGAGGAATGGGCCAAAATTCACCCAACCTATTGTGGGAAGCTTGTGGAAGGCTACCTGAAACATTTGACCCAAGTTAAACAATTTAAAGGCAATGCTACCAAATACTAATTGAGTGTATGTAAACTTCTGACCCACTGGGGATGTGATGAAAGAAATAAAAGCTGAAATAAATCATTCTCTCTACTATTATTCTGACATTTCACATTCTTAAAATAAAGTGGTGATCCTAACTGACCTAAAACAGGGATTTTTTATGAGGATTAAATGTCAGGAATTGTGAAAAACTGAGTTTAAATGTTTTTGGCTAAGGTGTATGTAAACATCCAACTTCAACTGTACATCCAGGGTTTTGAGAGAGATTGCAATGTGTAAGCCTACCATGTGCAGGATGATTGCAATGTCTTTTATTTTATTTCAAGGTTCTTCCTGTATTTTAATGTGACCATGACTTCTGCATTGATCTGATTTTAGAATAAAAAAGTGTTTACTAAAATATTGAATTTGGCCTTTACTATTATAACCCATAGAAACACATTGAATAACACATTCATGAATAACACATTCATAAATGGCAAAAATACAGTTAACAAATTTACCATAAGGAATAAGTGTTATATCTAGCTTAGCTGTCAAAGAACACACATCTGCACAGTTTCACATTGTACATCACTCTGTCATTTATTGACATGTGCCACTCATTCTGACAACCCATTTATCCGTAAAGCAGCACACTGTCATAAACCATAACAACATACAGTACGACGAACAGCACGTCGTACCATACATAACATTTCTCCCCTCTTTCCAAAACCAGGGACTGGTACCATGTATAAAAATGTCCATAGGGCAAGAACCTAGAGTGATACCTGTAAGAAAGAAACATTAACCCTTTAACGAAGGAGGTAAATAACGACTCTCCGAACTAGCCAGTTCAGTCCATTAACCTGGAGGTTGACTAAGACACCTAACGGAGCCTAAGGATGAAAGGAGGTTAAGTAGTCCCCCAGATGAGCACGGCGAGTTCGTGCCCTCATAGGCCGTGCTTCAGCAGCCCCCACTTGTGGCTCTGGCCCTTGGGTAGCCCACAGAGACCATTGCCAGTGAGAGGACAGCTCCCAGTGCTCTGGCTGAGGCGTCCATAGGTGACAAAGGTGGAGCAGACGGGGTCAAAGTGAGACAAGACTGGGGCTGTGATGAGCTGGCTCTTTAGTGGGCCGACCGCATCTGAGGAGGCTTGCCGTCCAGGCCCATGGCTCGTCCTTCTTGAGAAGCTGGCAAAGGGGCGCTGTGGTCTGAGAGTAGTGGGGCAGAAACCAGAGGTAGTAGGCTGTCATGCTCAAGAATGAGGCCACCTGAGTGGCTGAGGTCGGCTGCGGGATGCGGAGGACAGCTTCAATGCATTTGGCCGACAGGCGGAACCCCACAAACTCGATGGCTGGAGCTGCAAAGATACACTTTCCAACATTCAGGGTCAGGTTGTTCCGCAGTAGAGCACTGAATTCACTGTGGAGGTGATAGTCGTGGATGTGGAGGTCAGGGCCATGGACCACAATATTGTGCAGATAGACTGCCACCATGGTTAATCCAGCGAGCATGGTGCTTATCACCTTCTGGAAGCAGCTGGTTTCGGGGCTACTACTGTTCAAAAATCTGGGGTCACTTAGAAATGTCCTTGTTTTTGAAAGAAAAGCACAATTTTTCTACATTAAAATAACATCAAATTGATCAGAAATACAGTGTAGACATTTAATGTTGTAAATGACTATTGTAGTTGGAAACAGCTGATTTTATATGGAACATTACATAGGCGTACAGAGGCCCATTATCATCACCCCTCACTCCCGTGTTCCAATGGCATGTTCTGTTAGCTAATCCAAGTTTATCATTTGAAAATGCTAATTGCTCATTAGAAAACATTTTGCAATTATGTTAGCTCAGCTGAAAACTGCTGTCCTGATTGAAGAAGCAATAAAGCTGGCCTTCTTCAGACTAGTTGAGTATCTGGAGCATCAGCATTTGGGGGTTTGATTACAGGCTCAAAATGGCCAGAAACAAAGCACTTTCTTCTGAAACTCATCCGTTTATTCTTGTTCTGAGAAATGAAGGCTATTCCATGTGAGAAATTGCCAAGAAACTGAAGATCTCGTACAACGCTGTGTACTACTTCCTTCACAGAACAGCGCAAACGGTCTCTAGCCAGAATAGAAAGAGGAGCGGGTGGCTCCGGTGCACAACTGAGCAAGAGGACAAGTACATTAGAGTGTCTAGTTTGAGAAACAGACGCCTCACAAGTCATCAACTGGCAGCTTCATTAAATAGTACCCGCAAAACACCAGTCTTAACGTCAACAGTGAAGAGGCAACTCCGGGATGCTGGCCTTCTGGGCAGAGTTGCAAAGAAAAAGCCATATCTCAGACTGGCCAATGAAAAGAAAAGATAAAGATGGGCAAAAGAACAGACACTGGACAGAAGAACTGGCATCCCGGAGTCGCCTCTTCACTGTTGACATTGAGACTGGTGTTTTGCGGGTGCACAGCACGTGATCGTTGTGCTGCGCCTGCTCATGCTAAAGCCGCTGTGTGAGAATGGCTGGGGTCAGAGTGTATGCTGCAGAGCTATCTGTTAGCATAGCAGAGCATTCCAAAGCCGCTTCAACCTGGAGTGCTATTTTAATAGCTCCATGAAGTTGTAAATTATTTGAACGGACTCACCCCGGCGTTGGTGTCTTTTCCTTAACCTGTAGCGTCTGAGGAGCACTCACTCTTTCCCGGCGAAGTGGTTCGGTAGGAGGCTAACTGCATGAATGTAGGAGCTGATCCAAGCGCTCTGAAAATCCTCTGTCTCTCTGTACTGAGGCAGTGACGGAGCAGTGCTCTCCTCCGCTTGTCGGAGATTGTAGAAAAGTTCATAGCTTTCGGGATAAGTTTTAAAACTTTGAAGCCAGTTATTCCACGGGACTGGAGGTTCGCCCGGCACGGCGAGGAATGGTGCTGGTGGTGGTAAGCTGAATTCAGCCATCTTCGTCCCCAATGTTATATCTCTATCTTAGCTGTCAAAGAACGCACATCTGCACAGTTTCAAATTGTACATCACTGTCATTTAATGACATGTGCCACTCATTCTGACAACCCATTTATCTATAAAGCAGCACACTGTCATAAACCATAACATACAGTACGAAGAACAGCACGTCGTACCATACATAACAATAAGGTTAGTGTCTGTCCTATATCTAGGAGATAAAAGAAAGCAGGACGTTTTTATGTTTGATTGGACACATATTTAACCCCTTATTTTTGTTGGCACAAACTACCTCCATACTTCGATTCATTGGTAGGGGTTACCTTCAGACGAGTCCCGTGACACTTGTGGGCTTTGTAAAGTGAAACGGAAAACACCATTGTGTTTGTGAGAGTCTCCCCTTACCACAGTGGGGTCATATTAGTTTGTAGACCAAACAGTTCGGACGCTACAGACAGACTTTAGCACATCAGCGTTACCGACCTCAGATAAGTCCCGTGGGGCTTTTAATATCGTAGAGCAAAACGGAGAACACCATTGTGCGAGTGTTATCTTTCATAGTTTGTAGACCGAACAATTTGGACGCTACAGATGTTTTCATGAGGAGACGGATTTTCGGGATGTCTCATGGTCTGACAAACACTGCTGTAGCTCGATGTGGAAGGTGGCCGATTTGAGCCCTTGCAAAAAAAACTGATACATTGCGGGTGCGTCAACAGATTCTTCAGGATTTTAAACTCTGATTAGTTGTTCCAATAACTAAAAAAGGCTTAGCATAGTACTTTCCCTTGTGTCCGCCCCAAATGACATCCTATTCCCTTTTCAGTGCACTACTTTTGACCAGGGCCCATACAAAAGTCAAAAGCATTGCACCATTAAGGGGATAGGTTGCTATTTGGAACACTGAGTTATCTCCTCTGAGATAAACTCTAAACTCCCACCCCAGCTCTCCTCATTTATCCCTCACTCCTCTCCTGTCTCTTCCATTTCCCTCTCATCCTCCCCTCTCTACCTATCTCTCGCTAATCTATACGAGTCGTCCATTACTTTCTGTCTGCGTCCTCTTCCCTCTCTCCCTCTCCCTCTCCCTCTCCCTCTCCCTCTCCCTCTCTCTCTCTCTCTCTCTCTCTCTCTCTCTCTCTCTCTCTCTCTCTCTCTCTCTCTCTCTCTCTCTCTCTCTCTCTCTCTCTCTCTCTCTCTCTCTCTCTCTCTCTCTCTCTCTCTCTCTCTCTCTCTCTCTCTCTCTCTCTCTCTCTCTCTCTCTCTCTCTGCTCCATCCTTTTGAAAATGGAAATGATTTTCATTTAAAGAGCACCTTTCACAAGGAGATCAAAAAAAAAAAGCTCTTAAGAATGTTTTCTCCCATCTTCCTACCTACTTGTGCTCTCATCTTTCTTTTCAGGGCTGTTGAAACTAATGCTTGCTACTTTTGCATTAGAACCTGCACAATATGTAATGGTGAATTATTTGGAGTACATTATTTTTGTACATTGGAAAACATTTGACAACGGATTCATTCAACTTATTGTCACACTCTAATCTGTTTCTACCTGTCTTTGTGCTTGTCTCCACCCCCCACCATGTGTCTCCCATCTTCCCTCATTATCCCCTGTGTATTTATACTTGCGTTTTCTGTTTGTCTGTTACTACCTCGTCTTATCCTGTCAAGTCCAACCAGCGTGTTCCTGTGCTCTAGTTTTTGTTTTTCTTAGTCTTCCCAGTTCGGACCCTGATCCTGCCCGCTGTCCTGTACCTGCCTGACTCTGATTTAGATTATGACCCTTTGCCTGCCTTGACTTACCTTTTGCCTGCGCCTTGAACTATAATTAATCATCTCTGAGACTCGCACTATTTGCCTCCTGTGTCTGCATCTGGGTCTTAGCCTGAGCCGTGATGGTTACGGTGGCTGACAATTTATCTGGGAAATCTATCAATTGGTCCTAATAAGTCAAAAACATTTCATTATAGTCCATTGCACCTTTAAATACTTATCTACTGACAGGTTATGGAAAATGTGCTTAATGTTTCTCTAGTAGGTTTCCGCAAGGAGAAAGCCTCCACCTCTATGTCAATGATAATCAACCAAAAACACTATAGTAAATACTACAGTAATGTCTGCAAAAACACTACAGTATACTACAAAAACACTACATTTCTTACTATAGTTCTTTTACTACAGTATTTACAATATAGTTAACTGTAAATACTACAGTATTCACTGTAGTATTTTTGTGGACTTTAGTCTGCAAAATCACAACAGTGAATACCACAGTAAAGGTCCCCAAAAAAGGTCAATACTATAGTATTTATACCATAGTTGTCACACCCTGACCTTAGAGATCCTTTTTATGTCTCTATTTGGCTTGGTCAGGGTGTGATTTGGGGTGGGTATTCTGTTCTATTATTTGTATTTCTATGTTTTGGCCGGGTAGGGTTCTCAATCAGGGACAGCTGTCTATCGTTGTCTCTGATTGAGAACCATACTTAGGTAGCCCTTTCCCATATGTCTTTGTGGGAAGTTGTCTTTGTTTGTTGGCACTTTAGTATCATCATCATGATCATCATCATCATTATTATTATTATTATTCATTTTTTTTTGGGGGGCGGCGTCATATAAAGTAATATGTATGCTCACCACGCTGCACCTCGGTCCTCTTCATTCAACGGCTGTGACAATAGTATACTATAGTACTTTTTTATGTGGGGAAAGTGGTAGAACAGTTTGGGCCTTTAGGGGGGTAGTTCAAATTCGTAATGGAGTTTAAAGAGCAATTGCCCCTAAAAAGCAACTTCTCATTTTTTAAATGACCCTTGTGAGTCAAACATTTATTATAGTGTCAAGATTGACTATAATGTGTGAATAGGATACTTTGTCATAAAGTCAGTCTTGTCCAAAACAGAGATTTGCGAGATGACAGGAAACATTTTATGTCAAGGAATGAAGGGTACGTTAACACTTTTCCGTGGGTTGGGTTTATTTGACATCCATTTGGTTTGACATTTGATATTACTATGGAGCCAGTTGAAGACAATCAGTAAATTACAGAATGTATTGTACATGGGACCATATTTTTAAATGTCAATCACTCCCTATTTTAAAAAACCTAAAACCAACTATAATTTTTGAAATTCATATACACAAATATTGAAAGCATTTAATGAGAATTAAAAGACGTGCAAGATGAAAATATTTTGCCATTTCCATTGTGTAATTTATTGACAGCCCCTAACTATCCTCAGAGATAGGCTGTCCATAGTCAAACCTACTTTGCCATGGTTGCACACCAGCCGGCTGAAACTAATTGGCAAAATAATTTGTCTGACTCTTCTCACCTGCGAACACACACAAGCAACACCCACATCAAACCACACCCCGAAAACCAACTCACATTCGCCTTTGAAGACAGAGTATTTGTATTTGGTTGAGGTCGGCCGTTCTGTGTTCGTCCGTATTCACCAAGTCCCTCAAGTTGCATCAAGGTCCACGCTTACCGACGTAAACAGAACCCCGAGACCAACCCTTGGACAATAACTCACTCTTCAACTTCCCCTCAATTACTTGCGTAAGAGTTTGACTGCCTTTGAGTTGATCGGGTTATGCAAGGAGTTTTATATGATGTGGTTCCCAATTAAGGATGTGAACATAAAGGCAAGAGATGCCCAAAGGTGATGAGATTTAAATAACTCCTTTTAATAGGCAGCAACTCCGAGGGGTATGCAGGCAATTATCACGTGTGACCTGTAGCAATTATCACCTGCTCCCTGGTGGACAGAATGAAATTCTGAACTAATTGAGTGTTAAGCGTGTGGAATTCAGAGAGCTCGACCTTTTAATGGTTCAGTAGCAGGTGCCGGCACATGTTCTACTCTGTTCCTTTATTTTAAAGGGCGACTGCACTTCCCGATTTGGCCTCGTTTTTCATCAATGCTCATTAAAGAAATGGTAGCAGTCAATGACTGAATGCAAATGAGAGTTGGATTAGCGGTCAGGGCCGTAGATACAGTACATGTGAGGACACAGAGGCTGTAGCTACATATGAGTATCTCTGCATTTTTTTTTTTACATTTAAAAACGAATTATGGGATCTCAACTTACTGATAAGAGTTAGAATAGTAGAATGCACAATGTGCAATTTCAAAATTTGGTTATGCATTAGCAGTTTTCCTCTTGCTATACACGGAGTATACCAAACATTAGGAACACATCAATTAGGGATCATAGCTTTCACCTGAATTCACATGTTCAGTCTATGTCATGGAAAGAGCGGGTGTTTTTAATGTTTGTATACTCAGTGTGTCACTGACTGACAGTCACTCAGTTAGCTCATGTCAGTAAAATAAATGTAGGTTGGTAAATTAGTCTCGTTAGTCTAGCCAGTGATCTAAACTTGTAGTAATCATGGTTGAATTACTGAACATGCACTCAGGGCACTTACCCAGGGACCCTGACCTCCAGGGGGCCCCCATTGATTTTGTTAGACACTCTCACTCAGATATCATATTAATATAGCATACGTTATGGCCAAATTCTATAATTGCAGGAAATTATCTGTGAAACTGCAACAACAGAAAAGTTCTGTAAGCAAACTGATTTGTTTACCTTTTGTTAAATATCTACCCCGAATTAAGATTCAAAGATGTCTGCAGAAAGAATGAGGCATCAGCTATGATATGACACCTTGAACGTAAGTAAGTGAAGTGGATTAACACCCGGTAACAGAATGACATTGTTGATCCCTGATCTGTACATTACAGAAATGCATAATTATGAATGATGTGATGTGAGGTGCACAAAGGTAGAAAAATGTTATATACTCCTTTGCATGTTTGAATATCATTCTACACACTGGCTATTATTCTAATGAACTCCGCCCCAAAACAAGACCAACTTTGATCTGGTCCAGACCAAATCTGTACCAATCATAAACAACACAGTAGAGCACAGTACAGTAAAGTATAGTTCAGTACAGCAAAATACAGTATATTATACTGTACTTTAAAATAGTGTGCTTCACTGTACTATACTGTACTGTGCTGTCCAAACGTGTGAAACAGGCGTCTATGATTGGTTCAAATTTGGACTGACCAAATGTTTTACTACTTTTCCCATGTCCACGGACGTCTGGTGTTGGTTGGTGCTCAGTGGGTGAGAGGGCTGGTTACAGTAAATGGAAAGAGAGGGGGCTCACGAGTAGTTGTCAGTAAGAGCCAGGAGAGGTGACATTAACTGTAAAGAGAGAGAAGAGAGACAGAGAAAGGGAGGGGTTGTACAGACTGTTTTCACACTCGTGCTTTGACCGTCACGTGACAGAAAGAGAAAGAAAACTGTTATAAGTTGAACATAACAGTATGCCAGTGGAAGGGAGGACACTAGCAGGTGACCCCAACTGTGGTTTGTAGCTACTATGAATTTCAATTGTAGCCAACTCAGTTTCAGTCATTCTGTTACAGATTTTTTGGTCATTATATAACCAAACCAGATTTTTATTCGCTTGATACATCATAAACCAAATTGTTTCAGTTAAAACACTATAACTAATTGGTAGGTCTACCTATACTTCTTAATTCTGTGATCCTTCATTATCCTACCTTCTCCTGAGGGAGAGAAGATATTAGAGCGAAAATATCTTAAAGGCCCAGTGCAAAACTTGAATTCATGTTGGAATAATACTGAGAAAATGTGATAATGATGATAATGCCCTTTTAGTGTAAGATCTGTCCAACTGGGCACACACTGGTTGAATCAACATGGTTTTCACGTAATTTCAATGAAATGACTTTGAACCAACGTGGAGTAGATGCTGAATTGATGTGACATCACCATGTGGTAAATTAGTTAATAGACCAATAAGAAAGAAAATTTAAAAATAATAGCCAATAACAGCACATTTTCAGTTTTCCTCTCCTCACTCCCAGACAGTCCTATCAAATGTCATGCTTGAGAAATTGCCCTTTTCTAAGGATATATTTAGTTTGCTTTTAACCATTTTTAATTGAAAACAATCACAGTAAGGTACTTAATTTTTGTATGATATTGAGATAAAAACCTTTAATTTACACCTTTAAAGAGATATGGGTTTGGGTAATAGAATGACAAGACACTAGGCATTATTTACAGAAGGCAAATCATTTCTGCAAAACTAGATATAAATGTTGATATTAGTTGGAAGGGGTCAAATACAGTATTATTGTGTTTTGATGTATTTCTAACACCTTAATACTTTTTTTCTAGATGTTTTCTAAGACCACTTACCATCCATTTGACCAGAAATCAAAGCCTTTGTTTATTCAACATTTTTAGGATGGAAAACGGTTGAAATATTTATATATGCCTTAATTTAAAAAAAATATAGACTCTTAGCTTTCATTTGAAACCAAATCTAATGGGCTCCTATGAACTTCACATGTTAGTGCTCATGGTGCTTTTCCCATGGAAATGCCCTCATTTAATTGCCACTGACATTTAAAGGCAGCCATGTCGCTAGCTGACTCTGATGTTAGGGAGCTCAAGGGGAGCTAGCACCTTGCCGTCAGTGTCATACAGTATATCAGTTGGTCTATGATCTAACACTTTCGGTTCAAATCTCTGTGCTACTGTGAAGGCTAACGATTAGCTAGCTACAAGGGTCTGCAAGCTTATAATATGTTTGCCTGTATGACACCATTGTCGTCTCCAGTCAACTCAAATAGATGTTCTCAAATGGCAATCAAACTAAGGCATCTTTAATATCAACCCATCCAAAATCCCCTTTCCTTTTAATTTGGATTAGCATTGTTGTGGCAGAAGGGGCATTTCTCAGTTGAGATAAGAATCGATTATTGTAAATGCATTATCAACATGTGTGGTTGTATTGTGTTTCAAATGGGTCCAAAAAAATCTATATCTGAAACACTGATGTGCACCTCCGCTGGATAGGCTTGAAAGCCCAGGCACATTACCAAGCTGTGTCAATCAATCCCTATGAGCTAGTTCAACACTGCCCTCTTGTGTTTCCCTCCAAAAAAGGAAAACCTACCTTGAAAAGAGGATCGTCACATTTTCAAGGTAGATTCTATTCAGTTGTATGTTTGTCTCACTAAGTAAGACTGTCGCCCAATATCTCCCTCTCTTGCACTCTCTCTCTCTCTCTCTCTCTCTCTCTCTCTCTCTCTCTCTCTCTCTCTCTCTCTCTCTCTCTCTCTCTCTCTCAATTTGTCAGTCAGCCATGTCTCATTCTGTTATGCAGTCAGTTACTCCGCACCTCAGTCTGTCAAGTCTCTCTCACCCTCTCCCTCTTTCTCCTTATTTGCACGCCCTTCGCAATCCTCTCTCTCATTCACTCGCCTACACTTGCCTCCACACTACCAGCACCACACCACCTCACCCCTTTCTCCCTCTTTCATTCTCAATAATCTTCTGTGGGTTTTTCCTACTTTCCGTCCTCTGAAGGTTTCTATCTGCCACTAGCCCTTTATCTTTCTCTTGACCTCCCATTATTTCTCCCCTACGCCTCCTTCTTCAACCCGCTCCCCTCTTGCTCTGAAGCTTCATTTATTTTTCTCACCCCACACTATCACCCCTTGACTGTGTCATTTGATCTTCACCCTCCCCATCGCTCACTGGCCCTCTATCTCCCCCTCACTGTCATTCTTCCACTGAGCAATGTGTCCCCACATGCTTTCTTCCTCTGCTTTTCCTTCCTCTTTCCCTCCTCTTCTCCCTCTCCCAATCCAGCCCTCTCTCCCTGTGCACCTACTTCTCTCTCTTCCCATTTCTCACAGTGTACAACCCTGAGGACCTATGCGCAGGGTGAGTGTGGCTATAAACCTTGGCATTCAAACCCAACGTTGCTCATGAATTTTAATATGCAGCAAGCATGTGGGAGGGCTGCGTTTTAGAGTCCCTGAGTGTCGTCGTCGTCCCCCCCCCCCCCCCTCCCCCCGACTTGCAGCCGGCGGACAATAAAAACAGGCAGGCGTCGCACACTCCTGCGGTGCCTGGGGAGCGGGTCTTTAATCTCCCCTGTTTAGGCTTATATCAGCACCAGGGCTCTGGGCCAAGGTCAATTTCCCGGCTGGGCAAGAGGTGGTTACGCTGGGTTTGGGGACCCGTGGTCGCATGGTAGGCTCCCCTGGAGGTGTGGGTCAATAGAAATAAATAAACTGTGAATTCATTTGGGCGATTAGTCAAGCCTTCTCCCAAGATTGATGTAGCTTCCCTGTTGTGAGACTTTTTCCTTATTGTGATGAGTTGAATAGGCCTCGTGTCTGGCCTGTACATCAGTAAATAGCTAATAGCTGTAATAGCTGAGGAAAGAAGCCTTACGTTGAGCCACATTCGCCATAATAACTGTTATGTCTTTCAGATATCTGCTGTAAGCTATCTGCCCTGAAAATTGGATTCAAACATGAGTCATTTCTTGATGTACACTCACAGCTTTTCCCCTCATTTGTCCCTCCCTTTGCGGCCTTCTAGTGACTTATAAAGATGCGGATAGACAAATGAGCTGGTCCTTTTATCAAGACCTCCATCTCCATTCTGCCATTTCTCTCCGATTAATTATATTCTCCTTTCCACCGTTGGAGAATTAGATGAGAGGAATCGGGTTAGAGAGCAACAAGATTAAATGAAAGAGTGTGTCTTTCAAAAGCTCCCTGTGGTCTCGGCTCTCTACTATAGCAGTTGTAAGTGGAACACACGAGGCTGGTCTACCATTAGAAATAATAGAGAAGTTGTGGTTGGATTTTCTTTATAGTATTAAAGGTCAAACACGAACCACAAGATGAGAGGCTCGGTTTTATAAGTTGCTTGACTGAAACCATATGCCTATGAAAGGTATGGACTATATGATATGATACAACACGATACAATAGTATACTATACTATGCAATACTATATTATACTATTTGTATGTAGGCTATTTTGTATGAGAATATGGAGGTGCATTTGTATTCATGTGTTTGCATGTTGGGGTGTTGTGCGAATCTGATTAAGACACAAATGGATCCTTCTGCTGTAAGTGGATAACAATTCTGAGGGATTCATTTCTCTACAGCTAGACACGTCTGCTGTTTGGTTAATTTAATACAGGCCAGGTATTCTCCACAGAGTGATTCCAGCAGTGGAGGCTCCTCAGTTGAGGAAGGGAAGGAGCATCTTCCTCAGTGAATTTCATAAAAATAAAAATAGTGAAACTATTTTTTTAAAGTTATCCTTTTTAGAAAAAACTATACTGAATATATTCACCTCACCAAATAATTGATTAAAACACACTGTTTTGCAATGAAGGTCTGCAATAGTCTCAAAGGCACTCTGGAGGGTAGCACTATGGTGTAGCCGGAGTACATTGACTTCAGCACAAAACCTAGGAGGCTCATAGTTTTCACCCCACTTCCATAGACTAACACAGTAATTATGACTGCATGAACTGACATGTTGTCTACCCAATCAAAGGATCAGATAATGAATCTAGTACTGAAAGCATAAGCTAAAGCTAGCTAGCACTGCAGTGCATACAATGTGGTGAGTAGTTTACTCAAAGAAAGAGTAAGACAATAGCTGAACAGTTTTGAACAAAAACATTTCTGGCTATGACTATCCAACACTGGAACTTTTCCAAGTCAATGTAAGCTTTTGGTTTTATTAATGTATTGCCCCGGGGCCTGCCGGTGTAACTGCTAAACTGCTTGCTGACTGTACACTGTACTGCATGATTGTAGCGGTTTTACTAACATGTTAGCTCCAGTAGCTATGTTGACTATGACATTAGCTAATATGGTGACAACGGTGTAGGCTGTGTGTAGCGGTTATGATATGAAGGTTTGGCTTGTCTAAGGTTTTTTTTTGGACAGCTGATGTTGTGCACTGAAGTCCACAAGCGAAGGGAAAAGGAGACAGAAGGAGAGCACATAGATGTGAAAAATAATTTACTAGCAATGTGATCATGTTGGCTGCTATGAAAGAGAACTGTGTTTCAGTGTTATGAGGGGGGGGTGAATTCATTCTGCCGATTCTGTAGAAAAAAGTTTCTTAAACGGAAGCAAATGGAATAAAAGGGGGAAAACATACCTGAATTGTCCAATAGAAACTCTTGTTTGCAACTGTTGGACTTATGATTACACTCTATATCAGCTAGATGCAGGCAAGAGTGTACAAGGCTGTACTGAATGTGTCACTGTCCGTCATCTTGATTACTCCAATTTTCTGTATGTTGTAAACTTTCATTTATAGGGTAGGTTGTAGCAACTTAATGATGGGTATAGGGAAAATTTGAGTATCATGTACTAACCTAAACCTAGCTTGTTATATTGTGCTGGGTGAATGGAATATGAATGACAGTCATCCAATATGCTGTAATAGAAATAAGGCCATGCTCATACATTTTTTTTCCGTCCTCCCTCATCTTAAACGGCACAGACCGCCACTGGATTCCTGCATTAGGAAACACACATCTCATGAACACCCCTACCGCCCTCACACACATACTGGCATCCATCTCTCCACACCTCAAATGAAGACGAGCATGTGTGTGTTCTCTCTCTCTCTCTCACTCCCATTCTCCCCCTCCACACAGACACTATCCACCCCCACCCCCCCTCCCACACACACACACACACGCACACACAAACTCCCCTTTACACACAATTCCCATGTTTAATTATGCATATCACTGCATGCATCACATGTGGCTTGGAGAGATGTTTAGCATTCATCAGTTAAGGTTGACTGTCTGTTTAGCTTACCGTCTGTTTCGTTGACTGAAACAGACAGGGCTTAGATAGGTAGATGTATAATCTATAATCATGACACACTGATGTGTGAAGGATAATTGGGGAATTCAAGCAACACGAATGCAGTAATGCAGCTATTGGGTGATTATATTCTGTCAAAATTGCACTGAACTCATCAAAGTGGGGATTGTGATGAATTGATTACTTTCAAGTTTCAACGTTTATTTCAGTTTGTTTCAAAGCACAGGATACAGGTGTGAAACAGTACAGTGAAATTATTACCCTGAGAGCTATTTCCCAACAATGCAGTGATAATAATGATATAGATAATAATAGAAAATGGAAGAAAAAAACCCACAAGTACGATATAAGTTGAAGAAACAGGAGCATGCAAGTATATAAAGGTCAGTGTCAGTACCTTATTCAATGTACAGAGTTACTGGAGTGGTTGAGGTCGGTGTATATATAATTAGTGACTGGTAGTAGGATGTACATGTATACAGGGCTGAAAAGGGAATTATAAGAGTACAGCAGGGTGTTATGAATAAATAAACTGGGGGAAAAACAACGCCAACAACAAAATCAGAGGATTAGAGAAGTAAACAACCTCTGTAGTGAACTATGTCAAACCCAGCAAAACCCGAAACCAACTTAATTCACTGCGAACCTTGGAACTAACTACCCCAATAGACCCATTTCCCTGCCACGTCAGGCTATGGAATCCTGACCTGTTCACCGGACATGCTACCTGTCCCAGACCTATTATTTGACCATGCTGGTTATTTATGAACATTTGAACATATTGGCAATGTTCTGTTATTATCTCCACCCGGCACAGCCAGAAGAGGACTGGCCACCCCTCATAGCCTGGTTCCTCTCTAGGTTTCTTCCTAAGTTTTGGCCTTTCTAGTGAGTTTTTCCTAGCCAACGTGCTTCAACACCTGCATTGCTTGCTGTTTGAGGTTTTAGGCTGGGTTTCTGTACAGCACTTTGAGATATCAGCTGATGTATGAAGGGCTATATAAATACATTTTATTTTTTATTTTTTTTACTTTTGGTTATTGGACAACAGGAAGTGAAGTGGATTTACACCCGGCAACATAATTGGGGTAACGGAATTTCATCATTGGTCCCTGATCTGTACCACACAGAAAAGCATAATTATGGATATGATTGCCATTCTCTTCATGGTGATGTATCGTAAATAGCTGCACAAAGTTATAAATATGCAATCTCCTCCTTTGCAAATTTGATTATTATACTACACAGTGGCTATTTTTTTTATGAGCTCTGCTCCAAATCAGACCCAATTTGGTTGGTTCGGACCCGACAAAATCTGAACCAATCATAGACGTCTATGTTTCACAAGTTTGGACATCAAAGTACAGTACAGTAGAGCTCAGAAGAGTGTAGTAGAGTACAGTACAGCATGTCACAAAGCAGTAGAGTAGAGTTCAATACAGTACAGTACATTACAGTGTACTCAACTCCAGCGTGTTCTACTGTGTACTGTACTTAACTGTACTGCACTGTACTGTATTGGACTATACTCTGCTTTTCTTAACTGTACTGAAGTACATTGGGCAGAAATATTTGCATATTATAATTTGTTTAATTCTTCCAGCTCTGCCAAGTTGGTTGTTGATCATTGCATGACAGTCGTTTTCAAGTCTCGTCATAGATTTCCAAGCCAATTTAAGTCAAAACTGTAACTAGCCCACTCAGGAACAATCAATGTTGTCTAGTGGTGCCAGGACAACAACCGCTCCCTCAACGTCAGTAAGACCAAGGAGCTGATTGTGGATTATAGGAGAAAGAGGGGAGAGCACGCCCCCATCCACATCGACAGGGCTGTTGTGGAGCAGGTCGAGAGCTTCAAGTTCCTTGGCGTCAACATCACTAAGGACCTAACATGGTCTGCACAGTAGTGAAGAGAGCACGGTCTCAGGAGGCTGAAAATATTTGGCATGGGCCGTCAGATCTTCAAAATGTGCTGAAACATCTGAAACATCAAGAGCATCTTGACTGGCTGCGTCACTGCTTGGAATGGCAAATGCACCATAGACCGCAAAGCGCTACAGACGGTGGTGCTTATGGCCCAATACATCAATGGGCCAAACTCGGTTTGAGAGGTTTCAGCCGCCCAAGTCATGGACTGTTCTCTCTGCTACTGGCACAGCAATCAGTACTGGAGAGCCAAGTTTTGGACCAAAAGGCTCCTGAAAAGCTTCTACCCCCACGCCATAAGACTGCTGAACAGTTAATCAAATGGCTATCCGGACAATTTACATTGAGCTCTTCCATTTTTTTGCACAGAATATCCTGTACTGTCTCTATGCACACTAACTTGACTCTATCCACACACGCACACATACAACACTGACACTCCAGCACACACACACATATACACACACTACATAAGCCCACATACACACATGCATATTGATGCCACACACACACACTCACACAGACACACTTTCACACTCTTCACATACGCTGCTGCTACTCTGTTTAATATATATCCTGATTGCCTAGTCACTTTTGACCTGACCTACCCCGATGTACATACAGCTTAGCCAAATGCATTTAAACTCAGTTTTTCACAAGTCCTGACATTTAATCCTAGTAAAAATTCCCTGTCTTAGGTCAGTTAGGATCACCACTTTATTTTAAGAATGTGAAATGTCAGAATAATAGTAGAGAGAATGATTTATTTCAGCTTTTATTTCTTTCATCACATTCCCAGTGGGTCAGAAGTTTAAGTACACTCAAATAGTATTTGGTAGCATTGCCTTTAAATTGTTCATTTGGGTCAAACGTTTCGGGTAGCCTTCCACAAGCTTCCCACAATAGGTTGGGTGAATTTTGGCCCATTCCTCCTGACAGAGCTGGTGTGACTGAGTCCGGTTTGTAGGCCTCCTTGCTCGCACATGCTTTTTCAGTTCTGCCCACAAGTTCTCTATGTGATTGAGGTCAGGGCTTTGTGATGGCCACTCCAATACCTTGACTTTGTTATCCTAAAACCATTTTGCCACAATTTTGGAAGTATGCTTGGGTCATTGTCCATTTGGAAGACCCATTTGCGACCAAGCTTTAACTTCCTAACTGACATCTTGAGATGTCTCTTCAATATATCCACATAATTTTCCCTTCTCATGAGGCCATCTATTTTGTGAAGTGTACCAGTCCCGCCTGCAGCAAAGCACCCCCACAACATGATGCTGCCACCCCCGTGCTTCACGGTTGGGATGGTGTTCTTCGGCTTGCTCCCCCTTTTTCCTCCGAACATAACGGTGGTCATTATGGTCAAACTGTTCTATTTTTGATTCATCAGACCAGAGGACATTTCTGCAAAAAGTATGATCTTGGTCCCCATGTGCAGTTGAAAACCATAGTCTGGATTTTTTATGGTGGTTTTGGAGCAGTGGCTTCTTCCTTGCTGAGTGGCCTTTCGAGTTATGTCGATATACATGTAGGACTCGTTTTACTGTGGATATAGATAAGTTTGTACCTGATCCTCCGGCATCATCTTCCTATGCTGTTGTTATGGGATTGATTTGCACTTTTTGCACCAAAATACATTCATTTCTAGGAGATAGAATGCATCTCCTTCCTGGGCGGTATGACGGCTGCGTGGTCTCATGGTGTTTATACTTGTGTAGTATTTTTTGTACAGATGAACGTGGTACATTCAGGCGTTTGGAAATTTCTCCCAAGGATGAACCAGACTTGTGGAGGTCTCCAATTTGTTTCTGAGGTCTTGGCTGATTTCTTTTGACTTTCCCATGATGTCAAGCAAAGAGGCATTGAGTTTGAAGGTAGGCCTTGAAATGCATCCACAGGTACACCTCCAATTGACTCAAATGATGTCAAATAGCCTATCAGAAGCTTCTAAAGCCATGACATAATTTTCTGGAATTTTACAAGCTGTTTAAAGGCACAGTCAACTTAGTGTAAGTAAACTTCTGATCCACTGAAATTGTGATACAGGGAATTAAAGTGAAATAAACTGTCTGTAAACAAAAATGACTTGTGTCATGCCCAAAGTAGATGTCCTAACCGACTTGCCAAAACTATAGTTCCTTAACAAGAAATGTGTGGATTGGTTGGAAAACGAGTTTTAATGACTCCAACCTAAGTGTATGTCAACTTCCGACTTCAACTGTGTATACTGCATTACCTTAATTACCTCAACTACTTCGTACCTCTGCACATTGACTTTGTACTGGCACTCCTTGTATATGGCCTTGTTATCTTTTTTATTCTGTTACTATCTCCTTTTTAAATTTACTAAATCATTATTAATTCTGCATTGTTGGGAACAGGCTTGTCAGTAAGCATTTCACTGTAAAGTCTACACTTGTTGCATATGACCAATACAATTGTATTTGATATACACACTCACTCACTCACGCACACTACAATGACACTCCCACATAAAACCCACACACATTCACATACACTACATACGCACACATAACACACACACACTCCAGACCAACATAAACACAATCACATACACGTTGCGCACACACACACACTTTTACGCTCATAATTTGCTGCTGCTGCTCTGTTATTTTACTCTTATTATTATCCATCCTGATGCCGAGTCACTTTATCCTGCCCCCATGTACATATCTACCTAAAATACCTCGTTCCTCTGCACATTCATCTGGTACCGGTACTTCCTGTATATACGTTGTTCAATTCTTGTCTATTTTATTTTATTCCTCGTGTAACT
Organism: Oncorhynchus clarkii lewisi; assembly: GCF_045791955.1. Classification (NCBI taxonomy): domain Eukaryota; kingdom Metazoa; phylum Chordata; class Actinopteri; order Salmoniformes; family Salmonidae; genus Oncorhynchus; species Oncorhynchus clarkii. Next base: position 48,183,370 of record NC_092149.1, on the reverse strand, counting down.
AATTTATTTCTAAACTCTGCATTGTTGGGAAGGGCTCGTAAGCAAGCATTTCACGGTAAAGTCTACACCAGTTGTATTCAGCGCAACATTGTATTTTAATTTGCTCTTCTAGAGATATGAGAGAACAGCGACATGGTGCTGATCTCTGGTGGCCAGAATGGTCAAATGCATAACCATCCAATGAAAGATGCACTGAGAAATGCAACCATAAACCTTACAGTAAAAAACATGTTTGAATGTTATTTCCTGTTTTGAATGGAATGTACTTTGTGTCTGAAACTGTTTTCCAGGCTCTGAGCAAAAACAATATAAATAGTTATTTGTGTAGCATACTTTCTTTTACAATAATTATTTAAAGAAAGTAATAGACATGAGCTAGAGACACTGTACTATAAGGACACAATATATAAGGACAAGTATATGCGATTGAATGTAACAAATTATTGAGTGGAAATGCACTTGAACAAGTAACACCATTGTACGTATTGCAGTCAGACATCGTTCCCTATATTTACTACTGCCAGCTTGGTAATTTGGAAATTCATGAGGGGGAATTGATTATCGGCAACCTATCCATTTCAGTAAAGCTAGCATCATCGAGTGGCTGTCCCCGTACAGCAAGAGCAAAAAAATACAATTGATATTCAGCGGCAACACAGTCCCTCTCCTTCTGCAGAGATCTTGAAAGGAATCTGTTACTGATCCTAAATGGAACTATCCCACCATTATTCTCCTTGCTTAAGAGACAGATTTAGGTGTTATCTGAGCTGAGTGAGCGGTTTTATTTACCTGCCCAATATCCTTCGATCTGTTTCGTTGCCTCATTGGAATAGACTATTAGATGACCATTCCTTCACAAAACAATGTATTAACTAGCCTAGCCCTCTGCACACATATTGGTTGAATGTTTGGTTGAGTTACCTGTGCGAAATATAAATAAGGAAAATTGTCCCAAAGAACAACACTTTGCTTGGATGGTGGCGGCTTGGGCCCGGCTGGCTAGAGTAGAGATTTTTTTCAAAGCCAAGTCAGGAATAGTGGATACCATTTAACTAGAAGTGTTAATAACACAACACCTGGAATACATTATACATTATGAAGCATGTAGCTTTGAGTCTGTCAAAGGTTTCTGCTTGAATTCAGTGCATCATTTACAGTAGGGCTGAAACTTCATTTGCTCAAAACTGTCATTCCATGTTGTCAAGGTATGGTCATACTTAAAAGGGTATTATGTCAGCATTATAAATCCAATGAAGTGCTTTCTTTTATTTTCTTACAGACAAGCCTCAATGCCATATTCTAGAGAGGGTTGATTCAGGGGGTCAATGGAGGTGATATCCTTAGTGCAGCACACAGCTTCACACCTCCAACATCGCAGCATGCAGCTCACTGTTCTCTGGCCCATAAACTAGTCGTTATGGGGCATCCCTATGGAGACACCCTCCCATGGTGCTCTATAGCCACAGAAAAGGGTTTAGTATTGAGCTGGTGTAATGGGAAGCAATGAGGTTGAGCTTTCTGTAACAAACTGTTTGTAAAGATAAGGTAAAGGATTTTGACTTGAGCTGCTTATGATTAGAGCTTCGGAGACCGATGATTCCCATCCTGCCCTACAAAGGCAAAATACAGTAAGTTTCTTTTACTGCAAAATCTGACTAGACAGATAGCAATTTCTGATACGCCATCATATATTCGGATCAACTGGCTTGTTATTGTGTCAGGAAACGAAATCAGATAATAAACCTGTCCATTAGAACAGATCAAAGATTTTTGATCAAATGCGTTTTGCCTTTGCAGGGCAGCATAGTGAAACAGTGCCGCCCAACTATTTTGTGATCTCTAATTTGTTTTTTTTGCAGAGGTTGAATATTACTATCTACCTGACAAGTAGGCAAAAAGCTGTGAGATCAGTGGTTGCATGCTCATAGAACTATATTCCCACTTCCACTCCATACGCATACAACGTTCCAGGGCCTATTGTATCATCCTTTGCAGTACCTCCCTTGTGAGTAATACATAGACTGCCTGCTATATACACTGCTCAAAAAAATAAAGGGAACACTTAAACAACACAATGTAACTCCAAGTCAATCACACTTCTGTGAAATCAAACTGTCCACTTAGGAAGCAACACTGATTGAAAATACATTTCACATGCTGTTGTGCAAATGGAATAGACAACAGGTGGAAATTATAGGCAATTAGAAAGACACCCCCAATAAAGGAGTGGTTCTGCAGGTGGGGACCACAGACCACTTCTCAGTTCCTATGCTTCCTGGCTGATGTTTTGGTCACTTTTGAATGCTGGCGGTGCTTTCACTCTAGTGGTAGCATGAGACGGAGTCTACAACCCACACAAGTGGCTCAGGTAGTGCAGTTCATCCAGGATGGCACATCAATGCGAGCTGTGGCAAGAAGGTTTGCTGTGTCTGTCAGCGTAGTGTCCAGAGCATGGAGGCGCTACCAGGAGACAGGCCAGTACATCAGGAGACGTGGAGGAGGCCGTAGGAGGGCAACAACCCAGCAGCAGGACCGCTACCTCCGCCTTTGTGCAATGAGGAGCAGGAGGAGCACTGCCAAAGCCCTGCAAAATGACCTCCAGCAGGCCACAAATGTGCATGTGTCTGCTCAAACGGTCAGAAACAGACTCCATGAGGGTGGTATGAGGGCCCGACGTCCACAGGTGGGGGTTACAGCCCAACACCGTGCAGGACGTTTTTCATTTGCCAGAGAACACTAAGATTGGCAAATTCGCCACTGGCGCCCTGTGCTCTTCACAGATGAAAGCAGGTTCACACTGAGCACATGTGACAGACGTGACAGTCTAGAGACGCCGTGGAGAACATTCTGCTGCCTGCAACATCCTCCAGCATGACCGGTTTGGCGGTGGGTCAGTCATGGTGTGGGGTGGCATTTATTTGGGGGGCCGCACAGCCCTCTATGTGCTCGCCAGAGGTAGCCTGACTGCCATTAGGTACCAAGATGAGATCCTCAGACCCCATGTGAGACCATATGCTGGTGCGGTTGGCCCTGGGTTCCTCCTAATGCAAGACAATGCTAGACCTCATGTGGCTGGAGTGTGTCAGCAGTTCCTGCAAGAGGAAGGCATTGATGCTATTGACTGGCCCGCCCGTTCCCCAGACCTGAATCCAATTGAGAACATCTGGGACATCATGTCTCGCTCCATCCACCAATGCCACGTTGCACCACAGACTGTCCAGTAGTTGGCGGATGCTTTAGTCCAGGTCTGGGAGGAGATCCCTCAGGAGACCATCCGCCACCTCATCAGAAGCATGCCCAGGCATTGTAGGGAGGTCATACAGGCACGTGGAGGCCACACACACTACTGAGCCTCATTTTGACTTGTTTTAAGGACGTTACATTAAAGTTGGATCAGCCTGAAGTGTAGTTTTCAACTTTAATTTTGAGTGTGACTCCAAATCCAGACCTCAATGGGTTGATACATTTGATTTCCATTGTTCATTTTGGTGTGATTTTGTTGTCAGCACATTCAACTATGTAAAGAAAAAAGTATTTAATAAGAATATTTCATTCATTCAGATCTAGGATGTTATTTTAGTGTTCCCTTTATTTTTTTGAGCAGTGTATTTTCAGAGTGTTTTAAAGTACATTAAAATATAAAAAGAATAGTCTTTGTTCCTGTTTTCCTAGTTGTGTAGAAAGATCTTTAATGTACAGTGGGCTTCAGAAAGTGTTCATACCTCTTGATTTATTCCACATTTTGTTGTGTTGCAGCCTGAATTCAGAATCTCACCCATCTACACACAGTACCCCATAATGACAAAGTGAAAACATGTTTTTAGAAATGTATTGAAAAATAAAATCCAGAACTCATTTACATAAGTATTCACACCTCCGAGTCAATACATATTAGAATCAACTTTGGCAGCGATTACAGCTGTGTCTTTCTTGTTATGTCTCTAAAGAGCTTCGCACACTTGGATTGTACAATATTTGAAGAATTCTTCAATCTCTGTCAAGTTGGTTGTTGATCATTGCGTAGGGTGCCGTCTTTTGGGTGGGACGTTAAACGGGTGTCCTGACTCTCTGGTCACTAAAGATCCCATGGCACTTATCGTAAGATAAGAGTGAGGTTAAACCTCTAATAAATACACGGGACGAGACCCGCAATAACAATGCACAGGACGAGACCTGTAAACAACGAACGGGACGAGACCCGTAATAACAATTGCACAATATTACACGGAACGAGACCCGTAATAACGAGTACACATTACACGCAGCACGAAAGCCAAAACAACAAAACATAGGTACTCACAAGACCAACGGACATGGGAAAAATAACCGACAGGACAATGTTGAACAGAGGGCACATATATACAATTACTAATCAGGGGAAATGGGAACCAGGTGTGCGTAATGAAACAGTTCAGTAATGCCTAGAGGTTGGTGACATAGACCTCCGGAGCTGGTGCATGGAATGAGCAGCAGTACCGGGAGAATCCGTGACAGTGGCAATGTTTCCACATATGGAATTGCAAATTCTGTAATTTCATTATGTAAAAAGGTAACTTAGCCTACCTTAGTATATTAATCAAAGTATGTTCAAAATAATTATTTCTTATTTCTAAACCATCCATTCAGAGTTTTACTGCCGCAGGCACATGCCTCTCTTCTTCATACATTGACCAGTGACCTTTGGAAGAAGTCCACTGAAAGAACAGAGAAGCTAGCGCTCCGTGTCTCCTTATTTATACTTTTTTAACATGATAAAATTTGCAGCGTCTCAGTTAATCAGTTAACTCAAGTTAACTTTGTATAATTTAGTGCACAATTTTTTTTATTGCATTTGTCTGAACATTTTCAAAATACACTGAACAATTTCAAAACACACAATCAATACAGCTAAAAACAACAATGCTATGTCAAAACAAGTTGACTTTAAAGTTAAAGAAAGTGTGTGTATCAATTTACTTGATTTTGCTAACCGTTACTTTGGACAAAATCAAAACAGCAATATTCTTGTAATGCTATTTTTATTTAAAACATCTTACCTTACAGCTCAATTTGAGAAAATTGTGATTTTGCAATTATTCAAAGCAAATCTTGTGATAAACTATTCAATTTATTTATCATTTGACAGCCCTAGTTTTCATTCAAATGTTAAAATTAAAGTGTATCGCAGAGTGTAGCGCACATGAGTCAGTCATGATTGCTCATGGTCACGTGATGAGGTAGCCCCGACTGCGACTTTAAAATTAGTGTTGGCCTTTTTGGTCGAATGGTCAAGATGTTGTCTTCTCCCATGAGAGACCCACTTTCTAATCCTGCCAGTTACAAAAGCATATGTGAAACTCATAATATACAGTTGAAGTCGGAAGTTTACATACACCTTAGCCAAATACATTTAAAACTTTAAACAAAAGACATTTAATCCTAGTAAAAATTCCCTGTCTTAGGTCAGTTAGGATCACCACTTTATTTTAAGAACTTTATTTTAAGAATGTGAAATGTCAGAATAATAGTAGAGAGAATTATTTATTTGAGCATTTATTTATTTCATCGCATTCCCAGTAGGGTGAAGTAGAAGATTACATAAACTCAATTAGTATTTGGTAGCATTGCCATTAAATTGTTTAACTTCGGTCAAACATTTTGGGTAGCCTTCAACAAGCTTCCCACAATAAGTTGTGTGAATTTGGCCCATTCCTTCTGACAGAGCTGGTGTAACTGAGTCAGGTTTGTAGGCCTCCTTGCTCGGACACACTTTTTCAGTTCTGCCCACACATTTTCTATGGGATTGAGGTCAGGGCTTTGTGATGGCCACTCCAATACCTAGACTTTGTTGTCCTAAAACCATAACTTCCTGAGTGATGTCTTGAGATGTTGCTTCAATATATCCATATAATTTACCTTCCTCATGAGGCCATCTATTTTGTGAAGTGGACCGGTCCCTCCTACAGCAAAGCACCCCCACAACATGATACCCCGTGCTTCACGGTTGGGATGGTGTTCTTCTGCTTGCCAGCCTCCCCCTTTTTCCTCCAAACATAACAAAGGTCATTATGACCAAGCAGTTCTATTTTTGTTTCATCAGACCAGAGGACATTTCTCCAAAAAGTACCATCTTTGTCCCCATGTGCAGTTGCAAACAATAGTCAGTTGTTTTATGGTGGTTTTGGAGCAGTGGCCTCTTACTTGCTGAGCAGCCTTTCAGATTATGTCAATATAGGACTCATTTTACTGTGGATATAGATACTTTTGTACCTGTTTCCTCCAGCATCTTCACAAGGTCCTTTGCTGTTGTTCTGGGTTTGATTTGCACTTTCGCACCAAAGTACATTCATCTCTAGGAGACAGAACGCGTCTCCTTCCTGAGTGGTATGACGGCTGCTCGGTCCCATGGTGTTGTATTCCCATGGTGTTGTATGCTTGTATTCTGTTGTTTGTACAGATGAAAGTGGTACCTTCATGCATTTGGAAATTTCTCCCAAGGATGAACCAGACTTGTGGAGGTCTACAATTATTTTTCTGAGATCTTGGCTGATTTCTTTTGATTCTCCCATGATGTCAAGCAAAGAGGCACTGAGATTGAAGGTAGGTCTTGAAATACATCCAAAGGCACCTCCAATTGACTCAAATTATGTCAATTAGCCTATCAGAAACTTCTAAAGCCAAGACAAAATTTTCTGGAATTTTCCAAGCTGTTTAAAGGCAGAGTCAACTTAGTGTATGCTAACTTCTGACCCACTGGAATTGTGATACTGTGAATTATAAGTGAAATAATCTGTCTATAAGCAATTGTTGGACAAATGACTTGTGTCATGCACAAAGTAGATCTCCTAACCGACTTGCCAAAACTATAGTTTCTTAACAAGAAATTTGTGGAGTGGTTAAAACACTTAGGTTGGAGATATTAAAACTAGTTTATGTAAACTTCCGACTTCAACTGTAACATATGACATTTTGAGAAACCACTTGTCATTTGAAAAATTCACGTGAAACTTCACACGCGTCCGACAGCCACGTCTGACACACGTGGCTGCTATTCACGTGAAAAATGTCATTTGACATGTCCGAAAATCCACGTTTTTCACGTTCTGTTAACAAGGTTTTTTTCATTTGTAAGGGTGTACATACTGCACAAAGTCTGTAGGTGCCATTTATCATGTTTTGTGTCATTTCATCCCTATACCCATCCCTGTTTAGCACCAGACTGACCCCCCTCCCTTGATTGGGATTTGTGGCTGACAGGGGATTGTGTGGGTGGGAACTAGTGTGCCTGGGAGCACAGACAATTTTCAAGTGCATCGCATCTGTTTGGTTTTGGGATCATTGAAAAGAAAAAAGAAATGGACTAAAAGTGTTTTTTTTCCTATTGGATTGTGCATGTTGGAATGATCTCCAGGTCGCTAGTAAGTGACATAAATAAATATACTTATTTTGTACTTGCTCAACGGCGTCAGTTCAGCTAAACTTATGATATGGCTAAGTGGGGTGTGTGTGTGGGGGATACTGCTGCATTTCTACACAATTTAAAAACTCTAAAATGCTATTTTGGAGAACAGCAAACGCAAACAAATTCTCACCGCAATATGAGAGCTTATGGTCTGTGGAACTGCATATTCAATGTCAACCACTACTCAAACCTCATCATAAATGTACTAATTTTCGCGTGGCACGGCGTTTACAGTGCAACGTGAAATAGATGCATAATATACGCTATCAAGTCACAACAAGGCTGACTTCAAATTCCGACATCCATAGCCGGCGCGGGAGTTCGAAATTTGGGGAATCATTTTTTTTTTACAATAACATTGCACCTTTTTATAATAAAGGATTGCATGTGTAACGGATGTGAAACTGCTAGCTTAGTTAGCGGTGGTGCGCGCTAAATAGCGTTTCAATCGGTGCTCTCAATTGCTCTGAGACCTTGAAGTAGTGGTTCCCCTTGCTCTGCAAGGGCTTTTGTGGAGCGATGGGTCGTGGGTGACTGTTGTTGATGTGTGCAGAGGGTCCCTGGTTCGCGCCCGGGTATGGGCGAGGGGACGGTCTAAAGTTATACTGTTACACATGCATCTATCATCACATTTGCAGACTAATGTAAGAGGCTACTATTCCTAATGTGACGAGTAGATTGCATAGTCATTTAGGCTAATAAAATAACTCAATCACTATTAGCAAAACATACAGTTCTGAACAATGCAATGCCTAAGCACGTAGTGACATAGAGTAGGCCTAATCATAGGCCTTATCACAATTGATTGGTATTTACAGCCTGAGACATTTGTGTGCAAAATTGTGTAGATGTTCCTTACAAGCCAGAATGTTGATAAAAATGACATTTAAACTTGTTCTACCGGTTGCCTGTGCGGTTTGTCCTTCTGTTGCTCAAACATTTTGACAAAATATACACAGAGTAGTGTAATTAAAATGACTTTCAGTACGCTTGTCTGTTTATCGGATTGTAGTTCCATTTTTGGTTTTCAATACTGATGCAATTCACAGGTGACAAACACATGCACAATATAGACAAGCCTAACTTGACCATAGCCCGAACTGCAAACACTTCCAGCTGACTGCAAGGAAACGTGCTTCGGTCAGCTGACTGCAAGGAAACATGCTTCGGTCAGCTGACTGCAAGGAAACGTGCTTCGGTCAGCTGACTGCAAGGAAACGTGCTTCGGTCAGCTGACTGCAAGGAAACATGCTTCGGTCAGCTGACTGCAAGGAAACATGCTTCAGTCGACTACGTTTGGTTACATTCGGCTACTGTTTACATATTGTGCATTACATGCAATGCATCCAGATTGAAAAGACAAGCTACAGAATCTATCGGCACCGCAAAAGAAAGTCGGGTAAACAACACTTTCCTGTGGATACCCTATCTCCCCCACCTACCTACAAAAGGACCAACAGCATGTACCTTTTAAAGTAACCTCAAATACAATTATATTCAACAATCTGGGCTGTAGAGATTAATGCATCTTTTTTAAAGTGCGACTTCTTTCAGACCAATAGCCATGAAGTAACCATGGTAACCGTCTGCTGTTTAGGCAAGCCTAATCAGAGACGTTTCTTCTCCTTTGCCCGTGACAAATTTGGACCTTTTTTATAAACACATTTCATGCAATTCTACTACACTTTATATGACTGGACATAAGCAACATATTTTTTAATACGACACAAATTAGTGGCCTACTCTGCTGACACTGGCGAATAGATTAGGAAAAACGACCTAGTCTTAAATGCAACCACCTAATCTAGGCCTATGAAAAGGGGAGACATAAATTGTACAATATGATGGCCATTTAGTCTGAAGGAGGAAATCATTGTCCCCCCAAAAAACATTCCAGTGATACTGATCCAATGATAAAGACAGTGACAGTGACTGGGGATATGACCGTTGATCTCCCCTGGTGCCAATAAGATAGTGTTCTTTGTCTTCTCTTTTCAGCAATAGCAATTTTGTCTCTAAACTATGTTTTTTATATGATTGTAAAAAAATGTGGTCACAGGCCTAAACCTATTTAACTGCTTTTCACTGACTGGTACAACTTAACAATCACATTGCACGCTTTAAACAATCCACAGTTCATTTTTAAAATGAAGCTAATGATCCTCTGTGGTCAAATCATGCTCTCTGGTGTAGTAGTTAGAATTATGTTATTTATTTGTGTATAGGCACAAGTAATTATATAGCAACATTTTGCTAATTCAATTTACTTTAGTGTAAGCCCCTAGCTTATTGGACGGTGTGCCATTTCTGACATCAATGTGAAAGAAACCAGTGCAAACAACTGCTGGCAGAGAGGCTTACAAAGCAGAGTTCAAATGCCAACATCAAATTCAAATCAATCGGCGCAATGCCTAAATGGCTGACTGGCAAAGCAAACTGTCTGGCACTGTCTCTGCTCTCTGCTTTCTTAAAGTGAGAGAAAGGCATGCAGGCTGGCAGCTTCTCGCCCAGCGATGCTCCGCATGGTCCTAAAGGCAGCCTTTCAATATGTTAAACATTTACATTTTTGTAGTCTACTTTTAAATGTTTGGTCTTGAGCTAGGGTATAGCGACTGCTAATGAATGGACGCAACTGGACCTGGATACTGGGGCGGCAGGGTAGCCTAGTGGTTAGAGCGTTGGACTAGTAACCGGAAGGTTGCGAGTTCAAACCCCCGAGCTGACAAGGTACAAATCTGTCGTTCTGCCCCTGAACAGGCAGTTAACCCACTGTTCCCAGGCCGTCATTGAAAATAAGAATTTGTTCTTAACTGACTTGCCTGGTTAAATAAAGGTAAAATAAAATAAATAAAAAAAAATACTACCGTGAGTAAAAGAGACAATGAATGGATGTGCAGAGATACCTGCCGAAGCAATCGCTGTCTAAAGCGAAGAAGAAACTGTTGTTGCTTCTTTGCCACTCGTTTCGGAGGGTTCATTGTTGTGCATGGAATTTACTGTGTATTGCGGAATTGTTTGTGTGATTACTCTAGAGCGCGGTTGCAGGATTTACATGTGAACGGAAACAACGCATCAATGTGTCTACCAGTTGCGTTTATCAATCTAAAACACCTGTTGAGTTGTGTTTCCTGCTTTTTATTACTTGGATTGTGTTGAACTGTGTCTTACCGTGCTGTCGGAATTGCAGACATAAAGCTTGATGAGCATCCTGATGTGGCTGAGAGTGAAACTATTACTGAAGAGAAGCCACAAACGCTTGAAAGTGCAAGTGATGACGTCATGATTGCTGAAACTGATTAGATTTACGAAGCTGATTGGCTCTCAGACAGCTAAACTTGGTGTATTGACAAGAAAAATGAATTAAATAAATGCTCTCATTAGCAAGGGTGGGCGTGTTGACCAAGTAGACAAATGTGGAAATGATGCGAAATAAAATTCTGAAGGAATTCACAGAACTTCACCATTCTGTGCAAATGCTATTTTTAATTACCATGTTGATTGGTATAAGCCTGAAATGGAGAGGTTCAATTAATTTATTGAAAATGTACATACATGGAAATGGGAAGGTTTTACTCCTACTGAGGTTCCTATAGATGTACGACCTGATGACAGTACTTCACTTCATGTACTTCATGTACCACGGAGGGGGCTCTCCACAGCACCCTCAACCTCCTCCGTAAGAGCGGAGGCAACAAAAAAAACGCAGCCCTATTGGCTCGTGCAGAAAGGCTCAAAATGAATCATCAGCTTGAAAAAGAAGAAGCAACGCTGTTGGCAGAGCTGAGAGCAAAAAAGGAGGAATTGGAAAATGAAATTGCAGCATTCACTGCCAAGTTGAAAGTCATTGGTGAATATAGGGAACACAGTGGATCAGCACAAGTCAATGTAAGGACAACAACAGATGGTATGACTGTATATGTCTCCAAGAACTTTGGAGAGGTTCATTTCCACAACCCCTGCAGCATCACTGCAAGGGGACATTCAGTCAACATACGATGACACATAGAACCCTAATCCCACATCTTCTAGTCCTGGTGCACGCCCAAAGAGTGGCCACCTGCAGTTACCAACAAGGTCAGCAGATGTCGCCACACACTGGTACTGGTGCTGATGAAAGCGATCAAAAGATGCTTGTCAGTGTTCTACAAAACCAACAATAAGACAGGTACCAGTGTCTTCAGGTGATCCTTTGTATTATAAATCCTTCATCAGAGTTTTTGATCATGGCATCGACAGCAAAACTGACAGGCACCAAGACAAGCTGTACTTCTTAAAACAGTATACCAGTGGGCAACCAAGATACCTTGTTTGCAGCTGTTTACATATGAACCCCGCAAGAGGGTATATGGAAGACAACAAGTTCCTAAAGCAAAACGTTGGTGATGGTATGAGGATCACTGCTGATTATATGGAGAAGGCTCTGTGCTGGTCACCCATTAGAGTTGAAGATGGGGTAAGGCTCCGCATGCCTATTTCTGAGAGGTTGTCATCTAGTACATGACAGAGATGAATACACCCCCCAACATGAGAAGCATCATCTCCATTCAACCTCCGAGACAAGTGAACATCAGCTGCATGTGATGTTCAAGAAGAAACTGAGCAAAGAGCAAGTTTCAAAGACTTGGTGAGTTTCATTGAGAGGCAGGCTAGGATAGCCTCAGATCCCATATTCAGCAATGTTGAAGACTTTGTTACTGCTAACAAAGCTGTTTGAAAGACCAATGCTTCAGATCCCAAGCTTCAGCCTCCAACTTGGGAACAGAGGAAGCAGTTTCACCACTTTAATCACTACTGTAGCTGGCGGCACTAAAGGACAAAAATACTTACAGTGCCTTCAGAAAGTATTGACACCCTTTGAATGGTTACACATTTTGTTGTGTTACATCCTGAATTTAAACTGTCAAATGTTTACAAATGAACAAAAAATGAAAAAGCTGAAATGTCTTGAGTCATGTATTCAACCCTATTGTTATGGCAAGCCTAAATAAGTTCTGGAGTAAAATTGTGCTTAAGTCACAATCATAATTTGTTTGAACTCACTGTATGCAATAACAGAGCCGACCCTTTTTTTTTTCAATTTTTGCCTAAAATGACATATCCAAGACTAACTGCCTGTAACTCAGGACCTGAAGCAAGGATATGCATATTCTTGATATCATTTGAAAGGAAACACTTTGAAGTTTGTGTAAATGTGAAATGAATGTTGGAGAATATAACATATTAGATCTAGTAATAGATAATACAAAGACAAAACATCTGTTTTTTTTGTACCATCTTTGAAATGCAAGAGAAAGGCCATAATGTATTATTCTAGCCCAGGCGCAATTTAGATTTTGGCCACTAGATGGCAGCAGTGTATGTGCAACGTTTTAGACTTATCCAATTAACCATTGCATATCAGTTCAAAATGTTGTATCAAGACTACCCAAATGAGCCCATTTTCAAGTTCCTAATTGTGCACACTGCTCAAACAATAGCTTTCACTGTAATAGCTACTGTAAATTGGACAGTGTAGTTAGATTAACAATAATTTAAGCTTTCTGCCCATTTCAGATATGTCTATGTACTGGGATTTTTTTTTGTTACTTACAACCTCTGGCTAATGTGATTAGCATATGTTAGCTCAACTGTCCTGCGGGGGGGACACCGATCGCGTAGAGGTTAACATGATTTTGATGTGCTGTTTGACCCTACATCGTAGATAATTTTATAGATAGATTTCAATTTCAAACTCACATTTTATATTATATTTATCTCTTTTATATGTGCCTTATTATTTTCAAGTGCTTTTATTATACTAGAGCCATAGCCCAGTTCACATTTATCTTCTGGCTTGCATGTGAAATATGCCACCCATAAACACAAAGGGATTTGATTGACATGTACATAACCCACATTGCCATCTTGACAGGATGAAAACACTGCAGCATTTCAAATACGACATGTGACAAAGTTGTAATTATGCGACAGAAATGCTGCTATTTGGCTGGTTGGCAGGAGCTGTTGCCATATACAGTATGGCGCCCCTTGACTTATTCTACATTTTGTAGCGTTACAGACAGAATCCAGAATTGATTAAATATATATTGTTCTCTCACCCATCTACACACAATACCCGATAAAGACAATGTGAAAACCATGTTTTTAGATTTTTGGGCACATTTAAATATATATATATATATATATATATATATATATATATATATATATATATATATATATACAGAAATATCTCATTTAGATAAATATTCAGATACCTTTGATACACTCCAAATTGAGCTCAGCTGCATCACATTTCCTTTGATCATCCTTGCTACAAGTTGATTGGAGTCCACCTATGGCCAATTCAAGTGTTTGGATATGATTTAGAAAGAAACACCTGTCTATATAAGGTACTACATTTGACAGTGCAGAAACTATACCATGAAGTCCAAGGAACTGTCCATAGATCTCCAAAAAATAATTATGATGAGGCATATATTTGGGGAAGGATATTAAACCATTTCTAGAGTGTTGAAAGTTTCCAAGAGCACAGTGGTCTCCATCATTGGGAAATGAAAAATATGGAACTACACAGACTCCTAGAGCTGGCCGTCCAACCCAACTGAGCAACCGACCAAGAAGGACCTTGGTCAGGGAGGTGACCAAGAACCCAATGACCACTCTGACAGAACCAAAGAGTTCCTTGGCTGAGATGTGAGAACAGTCTCTACAGCATTTCAACAATCTGGGCTGTATGGGAGAGTGGCCAGACAGAAGTCACTCCTGAGCAAAAGGCAGGACAGGGAAATGGGATACCTAGTCAGTTGTACAACTGAATGCATTCAACTGAAATGTGTCTTCCGCATTTAATTCAATTTCAATTTGAGGTGCTTCATTGCCATGGGACACATATGTGAAATAAACAATGAAAAACTAACAGTAAATATTACACTCACAAAAGTTCTCAAATAATAAAGACATGTCAAATGTCATTATACAGTGTTGTAATGATGTGCAAATTGTTTAAGTACAACTGGCAAAACAAACCTTGCTCCTTGGATTTGTTTTAGAATTATTTGTGGGTGTGTGTAATCTGAGGGAAATATGTTCATACATTTGGCAGGAGGTTAGGAAGTGCAGCTCAGTTTTGTGGTGGAATATTCTAATCAAGTGAGAGAGACTTTGTCAACAATGGTTGTCCTCTTGCTCAGTTGTGCACCGGGGCCTCCCGCTTCTCTTTCTATTCTGGTTAGAGCCAGTTTGCGCTGTTCTGTGAAGCGAGTAGTACACAGCGTTGTACGAGATCTTCAGTTTCTTGGCAATTTCTCGCATGGAATAGCCTTCATTTCTCAGAACAAGAATAGACTGTTTCAGAAGAAAGTTCTTTGTTTCTGGCAATTTTGAGGCTGTAATCGAACCCACAAATGCTGATGCTCCAGATACTCAACTAGTCGAAAGAAGGCCAGTTTTATTGCTTATTTAATCAGAACAACAGTTTTATTTTTTTGCTCTTTTGCAATTGAGCACTTTTCCACATTTTCTGTTTTTATTCAAGCTGGGCTGAAGCATGCATGGGCATGCTCACATTCACGAGTCATCTTTGTGAGAGAAAAAATGAGACATTGGGCCTGTCAGTCAAGGTACAACACACATTGATAGATACATAGCATCACGGAAAAATAGGTTCAGGGTTCAGTGTCTCACCTCCAATAAATCACATTTATTTTATAAAACCCTTTTTATTTCAGTAGTCACAGAGTGCTTTACAGTTACATAGCATACACAGCCAAGTGTGAGCAAAGCAGAAGTGAAAGCACAGAGACAGGAAACAAATATTTTATTTTCAAGGCACTCTCAATTGGAGGAGGTAAAACAAGTTTAAATATAATAAATGTATATAATAAGGGACAATGTGAAATGTTCCACCAACAGGTTTCTGTGCCAACTTCAGGCACTTCAATAACATGGTTGCATTTTCAACACCACAATAAATAGACTGTCAACCTCGACAAAAATATAATACATCCCTTCCCACCATGTAGGCCTACCCAATATCGAAGGCTTGACTTGACAAGTTCAAAATATCAAAGTTTTTGGTGTTATGTAATTGATGTCTCTTCACATTCATGAAATAGCCCCTTCACAGTTTCGATTGATTTTATTTTATTAGTGAGTAAAAATACATACATATGCAGGACCAGTCAAAGGTTTGGAGACACATACTCATTCAATCAAGTGTTTGTCTTTATTTTTACTATGCTCTACATCGTAGAATAATAGTGAAGACACAACTATGAAATAACACATATGGAATCATGTAGTAACCAAAAAAGTGTTAAACAAATCTAAATATATCTTAGATTCTTCATAGCCACCCTTTGCATTGATGACAACTTTGCATTCTCTCAACCAGCTTCATGAGGTAGTCACCTGGAAAGCTTTTCCAACAGTCTTGAGGGAGTTCCCACATATGCTGAGTACATGTTGGCTGCTTTTCCTTCACTCTGCGGTCCAACTCATCCCAAACCATCTCAATTGGGTTGAGGTCGGGTGATTGTGGAGGCCAGCTCATCTGATACAGCACTCCATCACTCTCCTTCTTGGTCAAATAGCCCTTACACAGCTAGGAGGTGTATTTTTGGGTCATTATTTTGTTGAAAAACAAATGATAGTCCCACTAAGAGCAAACCAGATGGGATGGCGCATCACTGCAGAATGCTGTGGTAGACGTGCTGGGTAAGTGTGCCTTGAATTCTAAATAAATCACTGACAAAGCACCCCCACACCATCACACCCCATCTTCCTTGCTTCACGAAACACACATGCAGAGATCATCCATTCACCTACTCTGCATCTCACAAAAACACAGCGGTTGGAACGAAAAATCACAAATTTGAACCTTCACCCCAGTCTGAGACCCTGAGAGCTCTGGAGCAGGTCTTCATCAGGGATCTCTCTGTACTTTGCGCCGTTCATCTTTGCCTCGATCCTGAGAAGTCTTCCAGTGCCTGCCGGCTGAAAAACATCTCCACAGCATGACTTTGCCACCAGCATGCTTCACCATAGGGATGGTGCCAGGTTTCCTCATGACGTGAGTTCAATCTTGGTTTCATCAGACCAGAGAATCTTGTTTCTCATGGTCTGAGATGCTTAAAGTGCCTTTTGGCAAACTCCAAGTGGGTTGTCATGTGGCTTTTACTGAGGAGTGTCTTCCATCTGGCCACTCTACCATAAAGGCCTGATTTGTGGAGTGCTGCAGAGATGGTTACCCTTCTGGAAGGTTCTCCCATCTCCACACAGGAACTCTAGAGCTCTTTCAGAGTGACCATCAGGTTCTTGGTCACCTCTCTGACCAAGGCCCTTCTACCCCGATTGCTCAGTTTGGCCATGTGGCCAGCTCTAGGAAGAGTCTTTGTGGTTCCAAATGTCTTCCATTTAAGGATGATGGAGGCCACTGTGTTCTTGGGGACCTAGAATGCTGCAGAAATGTTTTGTTAATCTTTCCCAGATCTGTGTCTTGACACAATCCTTTCTCGGCGCTCTACGGACAATTCCTTTCACCTCATGGCTTGGTGTTTTCTCTTTACATGCACTGTCAACTGTGGGACTTTATGTAGACGGGTGTGTGCCTTTCCAAATCATGTCCAATCAATTGAATTTATCTCAGGTGGACTCAAGTCAAGTTGTAGAACCCATCTCAAGGATGATCAATGGAAACAAGATGCACCTGACCTCTATTTTGAGTCAGAAAGCAAAGGGTCTGAATACATTTTTTTTTAAAGAATTATACATTTGCAAAACAGGTTTTTACCTGTTTTCATTTTGTCATTGTTTTTTTTATGTAATCCATTTTAGAATAAGGCTGTAACGTAACAACATGTGGAAAAAGTCAAGGGGTTTAAATACTTTCCAAAGGCACTGTAAATACATATACAATTACAATGATACAGACACAATACATACAAAAATTATACTGTTCACACATTAGCCAGCTTTTGAAATAATTTATGAAAGTATTTGTGGTTGGTACAGTATGGCCTTGAGTTGATTTGGTAGTTGTTCCACTCGACACTGCTGGTATATAAAAATGTGTTTTTAACAGATAGATTTATATATTTAAATCAGTGAATATTAGTCTCTGGTTTTGGTATTACACTGGTGGACAACTATAACAAGTTAAAAATAGATGGGTAGGTACCTGGGGGCTGATATTCTGTGGACCAGACCAAGCTGAATTAAAACTACTCTTTTCCCCACAGATAGCCTGCCCAGCAGCTTAAAATGCACAACCTCCAGATGAGTACGAGGGGGAAGTTTAAGTACTATTCTTACAAGCTCGTTTTGACTGGTCTAGCTTATTCTGGTCTAGCATAGATGTTTGAGGCGTCTGGTGAACCATGATGTGCATGCATAATGAGAGTGACACTGGACTAGTCCACTTGCCAGAGCCTTTAGGGTGTCAATATCAATGTCCCTAAAATGCACACCTGGGTAAAGGCCATATGCTAAAACATGAAAGCTTAGTAATGCCAAGGCTTTTTCAAACAATCATTTTTTTCAGTGGCCTTCAATAAAGAATGCCTTAAACATCTATGCAAAAAAATGCAAAATTGTTGGCTGTTTTTCTCTATGTGGTTTAATAAGTGCCATACCCTTTTGGAAGAGCACCTTGTTAAGGTTAGGTTAGGGGAGGAAACCTGATCCTAGATCTGTACCTAGGGGAAACTTTACCCGGAGCGTATTGTTTGACCAGCGTTCAGTAGCTCACTATGTCTATATCAAAATCAATTTGAACAACTGCAGTCATGTTCTCAGTTTTATTTTGGGGAAACAGCAAGTCAAATGAGAAACATGTGGTAGTCTATTTACAGTGTGTGTGGAAAGTATACAGACACTTCTTGTTGGAGGGACTTCAAGGCACATGTCACTTTTTTTAATCATGTGGTTATCTTACGTTTTTAAACATCAACTTTGTCAATCAGAACAGCGTATTTAACAAAGCTGTGATATACGGTACATAGCTAAATCAATACCACAGTAGGTACAGTAGGTGTGCTTTGATTTATATTTAGATTCAGTGCGAAACAAACTTCTCGACACAACGTCATGACCTACGAATGTTTTAGTTTATTATTTTTTCACTAAAATCAGGTTTTCATTTGTTCTTGTTTTTTTTGTGTGCCTCTACTGACTTGTGTGTTGCAAATCAAAACAGTGTTGACATTTGACTTATGGGAAGTTGTGCGGAACATGGCTTTGAGGCACAAACAGTTGAAGGTGTTTCTTCTTGGAATGCCCTTCTTGTTGTTACTACCTCATTTTTGTGTTTTGCATACACAGGTGTGTGTATGTGTGAGTGATGTACTTCTTTCTTTAAAACAAGAATTGACTATTTCTGCTGTTATCCACTGGGCAGCATCAGAAGAATTTCACTTTTCTTAACATGAATACGATTCCTAATAACCTCTATAGCATTATTGGGTGCAAAATCAACTCAGGTCATTATTTTGTATGAGAACAGGTCATACACAGTATGTAACCATGTATCAGAGTATCCACTATAGAGCCGATTGACACATTCCAATTTCTCTGACCCTTTTAAACAACATACACTATTAAACAAAGGAGTGCCTTTTGTAGGTTGTTTTGGTCAATGCCTGCTGTTAGTTATGCTGAATTTGTTGAAGGATGGAGGATTCTTCCTGTCCTTCCTCAGGAGAATGAGATACCCCAGGTGTTCTTGTCTTCTCTTACAAGGTGAATGTGGAGGAGGCCTTAATGTACATACTCCCTGTGTTCATGGTACAGACAGACGTAATAGTCACAACTTACAATGCTATACCCCAGCCTTCTGCTTCTCCAAAGTTAGACATTAAAAAGAATATGAAGCGAGCGATGGCGTGAGAGGCAGACACTCCATTGCCATGGCCTGCTGAGAACAGCACCCAGTTTTTCCTCTGCCCTCTGTCAAAGCTGGTTGGTAGGGGCCCCAAAATCGTAGTGGAGAGAGAGAGAGGAGGGTTGTCTCTTACTCCAACGGAGTGGGATCCTGGTGTTGTTAATTGAGAGGATCTTCCTCCTTTCTATTTCTTCTGTTCTTTCCTTCTCCTTCTAGTGTCAGCGAGGTGTTTGATTAGTGTTTCAACCTCGGTAGGAGGTGTAAGAACCCCACATTAATTACTTTATCAAGAGACAGGAACTTCAACCAGTGGTACCAGTGGTACTGTACGACTACGGTTGTATCCTATCACTGGGGGGGGGGGGGAATGCAAAATGTACAGGCTGAGAGCTTGCATAATGCCGTGACATCTGACAACAGATTGTGAGAGTGCATCATCATAACTATCCTCACACCTAAGCATAGTATGGCACCTGACATAACATGTTAATGTCAGGATTGGTAACCTTTGGCATTATGTGTCATAATAGAGGGGATGGCCGGTGTTAAGAGATTAACGCAACACCAACATGTTGGTTAAAGTTGGTCAGACATCTTCAAGTGCAACTAGTTTTTTTTCTTCTCATTCAAAATAAAATATTATGGACAACGGAAGTATTAACAATGAATATTACAAACAGTCTCCTTCAGTCGGCCTGGTGCTGTGGAAGAAAGCACCTAAGAGAGAGGTAGAAAGATTTGTCATCTGTCAGAGAATCATCTCCAAAACTATGATATGCGTGTATGCCCTCGCATGTGTATTTACAGATCAATGTGTCATAGGAGGAAGACGTGAGAGAAAAGGAAACCGGTGTCAGGGGGAAATGTTCTGTGTCCCTGGGCGCTGGTGGTGCCAGCTTAGCCATTAAGATGTTAGACAGAAAACCTCCGTTTCACCGTAAAGGCACTACAACCAAACACCCACCCCAACACCCTCATCTCAGCCACCTCCCCTTTTCAAGACTGCAAAGTGAGATACCACCATGGGCAGCCAGGTGGACTAGTCTGTTCTCTGCTGGCCTGTACTGGAACTGCACAACTTTCTATTGGATCTGCCATCTCAGCTCTAGTCCTGTCCATGAACTTTAGCACACATCGATACAGGGCGTTAGTAGAGGAATGCGTACTAAAAGCCTGGACCACAGCGAATTAGTAATATGATGTCATCCCCCACAGTGGGATTGTGTGTGTAATTGTGTGTGATCGTTTGTGTGTGTGTGTGTAATGTATTAGGATATAGTTTCTTTATAGTACAAACTTTGGCATTTTCTAAACCACTCAGTTTGTCTCATCCGTGTTTAAGACTGTGTAATCTCTACCTCTTTCCCATCCAAACAAGTAAATTCCACTAACAGGATAAGCTCATGGTACAATAGGATTTGCTGGTGTTGTAATCTCACCCGGCACGATACCTGGCAGGTTACACGATTTCCAGGGACTTTGGACTGATTCTAATCTTAAGGCTTGTGACGCCTTCATTGTGGTTTAATACATTATTATAGGCCATAATGCTTCTCTAGAGGCTTGAAATAAATAGATAGTTTCACAAACATTTTAGGCCAAGTTTGCATATTTGCATTCCATGCATGGTTTACTTGGCAGGGGTTTCTGTAGAGCTAGTATTAGAATTCTACAACAAAAATAATATTGAGATTGGTTTAAAATTTCTGAAAACTATCCCATTTATATGACATACAGAGTGCTCTACAAATTATTAATTTTGGATTATATTATGTTGAAAGGTGATTGTTTTGCTCGAGCTTTCCAATACAGGATGTGATGTTTTACTGTTGAAAAGTGATTGTTCCGCTCTAGCTTTCCAATACAGGATGTGATGTTTTTCTGTTGACAGGGAACATGAATTCATTGGTATTCAGGGGCTGTTTTGCCCATCTTGCTGTACTAGTGAATGCATAGACTTTGTGACAAAGTTGATGAAGCCTGGATTTTCATCACCAGACACACACACACAGGAGTCCTGTGCAGTGCACCCGATGCTGACAATACGGTATTACGGAGTTTTTAGAATCGGTGCAAGAAAAAGTGTATAAGGACATTGTACATTGTTAGACACATACAGTGAGGGAAAAAAGTATTTGATCCCGTGCTGATTTTGTACGTTTGCCCACTGAGAAATGATCAGTCTATAATTTTAATGGTAGGTTTATTGGAACAGTGAGAGATAGAATAACAACAACAAAAATGCTGAAAAACACATGTCAAAAATTTTATAAATTGATTTGCATTTTAATGAAGGAAATAAGTATTTGACCCCTCTGCAAAACATGACTTAGTACTTGGTGGTAAAACCCTTTTTGGCAATCACAGAGGACAGACGTTTCTTGTAGTTGGCCACCAGGTTTGCACACATCTCAGGGGGGATTTTGTCCCACTCCTCTTTGCAGATCTTCTCCAAGTCATTAAGGTTTCGAGGCTGACGTTTGTCAACTCGAACCTTCAGCTCCCTCCACAGATTTTTTATAGGATTAAGGTCTGGAGACTGGCTAGGCCCCCTCGTCAGGACGCAGCTGTCTCCAATTTCCAATGCCTTCTGAAGCTATATAAAAGCCAGTGTTCTGTTCAGAAGAGTGATCATTACTGGGAGGTCATTGCAGAGAGATTGAATGTGATATAGATCATTGCTGAGAGAGGAGGTTGATGGCTGAGGGTTATAGCATGTTGGTCGTTGGTATGTACTGTGTTAGTTGTTGCTGGGAGCAGTTGGTATGTTCTGTGTGAGTTTGTTGCTGAGATAGAGCTTATTTGATGTCCTTTGTTGCTTAGTTTGTTTGAGAAATGTTGTTCCCCTGTTTCATTTGTTCCCAGGGGGGAAGGGGAAGGCAGGCACCTAGGGAGTGCTTAGGCAAGAGGCCAGCGGGCATACATATACCCGTAGTATATTCACTGTCTAGGCACACTAGGTAAGACCTGGGCAGACCACCCCCTGTATTTTGGTTAGGGCACCAGGTAGTGCTAAATTAGGTAAGTAGTGGTTAGGCAGGTAAGGTAGGAGAGGGGGCTTTGATATTTACTTTCTTTGCTTTGGTTCCGTCCAGCCCCTTTTCCCCATATTACTGTGTGCCTTTTGTCATCCTTACTCACACCTACAGTCCATACCTCTTTCAATTCACGGAGAGTTGAGTTGTAGCAGGGTGTTGCGTTCCTTCTTCATAGAGGCGTGCATAACAAGCTCGTTATCTGTATAAAAGACACCTGGGAGCCAGAAATCTTTCTGATTGAGAGGGGGTCAAATACTTATTTCCCTCATTAAAATGCAAATCAATTTATAACATTTTTGACATGTGTTTTTCTGGATTTTTTTGTTGTTATTGTGTCTCTCACTGTTCAAATAAACCTACCATTAAAATTATAGACTGATAATTTCTTTGTCAGTGGGCAAGCGTACACAATCAGCAGGGGATCAAATACTTTCCCCCACACTGTAGATATGTGTATGCAGACGTGTGTGTGTGTTTGTGTGTGTGTGTGTGTGTGTGTGTGTATCTGCATATAAGCTGCAAGGGTATTTGTACAACACTTTGTAGTGGAAAATACCAAAACAGTTACTGATGCAACTTACTAGTGACCTGGATTAAATTACAACACAC
Source organism: Oncorhynchus clarkii lewisi (assembly GCF_045791955.1). Classification (NCBI taxonomy): domain Eukaryota; kingdom Metazoa; phylum Chordata; class Actinopteri; order Salmoniformes; family Salmonidae; genus Oncorhynchus; species Oncorhynchus clarkii. The sequence continues at coordinate 48,160,401 of NC_092149.1, read as the reverse complement.
ACAATCCAATAAAAAAAGAGGAATCCATTTATTTTCTTTCTTTCCAATAATCCAAAATCAAACCAATACGATACGACTCAATGCGGTTGAAAATTGCCTGTGCTCCCAGGCAGACTAGCCCACACCTGGCAGCCATATATAATCAATGGGGACAAATCAAAATCAAGGGGGGTTAGTTAGGGCTAAACAGGTAGGGAGGAAGAGAATAAAACACAAAACATGAGAAATGGCTCCTACATTCCAACCCCTAATTGTGGCTGCAAGCCAAAATAAAGCATTATTATATTTCATACATCATACATACAGTATTTCTCATGTCCATAGTTCTTTTGTGTGTATTAGTCCTTTGTTGAGACTCACCCGGAGCCATGTTGGTTTATGGGCTCCCGAGTGGCGCAGCCGTCTAAGGCACTGCATCTCACAACCGGCTGTGATTTGGAGTCCCATAGGGCGGAGCACAATTGGCCCAGTGTCGTCCGGGTTTGGCCAGGGCAGGCTATCATTGTAAATAAGAATTTGTTCTTAACTGACTTGCCTAGCTAAATACATATATTTAGCTAGACAAGACACATTTTTTAAATGTGTCTTTGTAAAGTGTCAGTATACTCTAATGTTAGTCCTACTATGTTGCTTCCTGCAGCAAGCACAGCTCGCTGATTGGCCGCTCCAAGATGCTCGTCTTGGTCTTGAAGAGTGAACTCCTTACCTGACTCTTAGAATCGGGGAAGGGTTTGATGACTCTGGCCATCAATCAGGAGTTGCGTGGTGCTATATCGTCCACTACTAGTATAATGTCATCTGTGGTGAGACTCCTTTTTAAGAGCTTACATTTTTGGTGCTCCTGCATTAAAATGGAAGGTACTCGCTGATTAATATTTTCCAGAACAGATCCATCAGATACTGAATCTGTTTGCATCTTCATCTGGAATTACAAGTCCTCCTTCTGAAGCAGCCCTGGTGGCATGATGGGTTTTACCTTTCAATAGTAGAAGGTGGTTTGGTCTGAGGGCCTCCAGATCATTGGGGTCATCAGACGCTGTGGTGATTGGACAATCATTCAGGATAGCTTCCACTTCACAGAAAGCTGTCTGTAAAGCCTTTATCATCCAGTGTTTGTTTTCTCATGACTGAGGTCAGAATGGATTTTACCTGGCGTATCAGCCGCTCCCACACACCTCCACGACTTGACCTCCAAGTCAATTTTATTCCTTCAGGAAGTAAGTTGCTTTGGATCTATTTTATTTTCTGACTTTTCTTTGCTGTAGTGTTGTCTTTACTCTCAGCATCCAAACAACTGCCAATTTTCAAGCTACACTGTGAAAAGAGATTTCTATTTGTTGATTTGTGGGGCTCTTTTCTTTTTTTCACCACTATGTGATTGACAGTGATGTCTTTCTTTACCTCGGGGTCTTCAGAAGGGACGGGGCTCATCTGGCATTTCTGGCCCCTTTGACTCCACCCTCAATAGGAAATCTGGACCTTCAATCCATCTCTGTATTTCAGGAAAGATTTGCAGTCGTGCCACGTGATGCATCATCTGCTGGAATGACTTTGGAGCTCACATACCGCCACCCAGTAGTCTTTGACAAACCTCTGATGACTGAGACTCTGTTTGCCATGAATGTGTGCAACCTTGTTTCTTTGGCTATGTAGCTTAACACAGATTTGCTATCAGTCCAGAAGACGGATTTTTGCAGCTGAATCTGAAACTCTGATTTCAACATTGTATCAACACATACTGCAAGACCTACTGCTGAAAGCTCTAGTTGGGGAGGGTAGTTTAGCAGGGCCACTCTCGCTCTTTCCATGATGCATGTGACGTGGGGATCGTCTGTGGGGTTTCTTTGCAGTAGATAGGTCACAACACTAGCATCGCAGAAATGTTGCAACTGTGCAGATATTACCTTACCGAAGCAACTTGGTTTGATGCATCTGTTGACATAGAAACCAGTCAGTTGGTTCAGATCTGCAAGACGTTTCTTCCACTGCTGAGAAAATACATCTGGTATTTCTTCATCCCAGCCACAGTTGGATTTGCACAGCTCCTGGAGTATTCTCCTTGTTGTCAGGATGAAAGGTGCAAGGAATCCCAGAGGATCATACACTGAGCACACAACAGATACTATACCTCTTGTGTGTGGTCGATTCTTCGTGACTGTTCGGAATCAAAGTGTGCCAGCCTCCACGTCCCACTGGACACACAGTGCTTTTCCACAGGTAAATTCTCTCTGTCGTGGTCAAGCTCTTTCACCTCTTTCACCTTCTCCACTGCAGGTAATGAAGCCAGGACAGCCAGGACAGCACGGCAGCTCTGAGGTCTCCGACCGGGGTGACGGCTTCACTGTCTGTGGGAATGGATTTCAAGCAATCGTCAACATAAACGTTCCTTCTAATGGTATCCTCAACAGTTTTACTAAGTGCAAAGCTAGCGCAGCGGGGGGATGAAATTGCACTGAATAGATGGACTGTCATCCCGTACTCTGCCAGCTGTTGGCTTACATCAACATCAGGCCACCACAGGAAACTCAGGAAGTCAACGTCCTGAGGTGGTACTCTGACCTGAACGAACGTGCCCTCAGTATTGGCCATCAAGACAATGGGCTCCGGCTGAAACTTGAGCAGAACACTGAGCAGTGTGTTGGATAGGTCTGGGCCTTGCAGGAGCTCGTTGTTGAGAGATGTGGCCTTGAATGAAGCAGCACAGTCAAAAACCACACGGATAGTCTTCAATCTTGGATGGTAGACAGCATAAGGTGGAATGTACCACACTTGTCCTTCATCAAGCAGCTGGTCTTCTGGTACCTTTTCAACGTGACCTTTCTGTATGACCTCGTTCATAAAAACCTTTGTAGTACTCAAATAGAACTTTGTCATTGTAGAACTTCATTATGGAGTTAAAGGCTTGCTGTTCTGATTCCGAAAAGGGTGTTGAAGGTGGTAATGTCAATCCTTCAGTGTCGCAGAGTCTGATGCTATCTTGAGGAACTGCTGGTCATTGTGACGCTGTTCTGGGAAATCTTGATTGTATTGCTTGACAAGGAGTGCTTCGATGTTTGCAATAGAGATACAATTTGATGCCATGCACTGTCTTCCATGTTTATCTACGCTGGTGCTGCTGTTGAGTGGACCATTGACCATTGATATTCTGTGATTGTGTTTTCTTTGGTGACAGGAATCTGTCTCTGAGTGTAGGCCTCTGGCAGCTGTAAGAATATACAATTCTAGGCCCTTGAATTTGTAGCTGCTCAAATATTTCTCCTGTCCCATTGTTTTTTGAAGAATCTCTTTCTTTCTTATCCTTCAGATACAAGCAAGTCTATCATCAGCTTCTCAATAGGTTGCAGAGCTACCTGAGCAAGCATGTTTGATTTGGACAGGCAAGATGGCTAGAGTACAATCTCCGTTACCGGTCCCAGTATGGCCACATGTTGACATGAAGCACTGCTCACTGTTTCTTCTGATGTCTCCAGCAGAACTTCATCTCTCTGGGATAACTCCAGTTATCCGTCTTTACGTGCAGCAAACTGGGGAGCTTTCGCTGACACATTTTACACGTCAGCTACCTTTTGTGGTCTCCACCAAAGTGTCCTCTAGTCAACAATTCAAAACAGAAATATTTACTTTTGAGAAAGTCCATGTTTTTTCTTTGTGTGGTCTTCATGTGGTCTTTCTGCAGCACTCCATTGTGTAATAGCGTGAGCAGAATAAACATAGCTTTAGAAGAGCAGTTTACTGGCTGTTCTCCTGAATATTTTCATGCAGTTTACAGTGCCTCCAGAAAGTATTCACACCCCTTGACTTTTTCCACATTTTATAATGTTACAAAGTGGGATTAAAATTGATTTAATTTACATTTTTTGTCAATGATTCACACGAAAAACAACTCTGTAATGTCAAAGTGGAAGTAAAATATATTTAAAAAAGTTTTTTAGGGAAAATAGAACACTAATATACAGTTGAAGTCGGAAGTTACATACACTTAGGTTGGTGTCATTAAAACTTGTTTTTCAACCACTCCACAAATTTCTTGTTAACAAACTATAGTTTTGGCAAGTCGGTTAGGACATCTACTTTGTGCATGACACAAGTCATGTTTCCACCAATTGTTTACAGACAGATTATTTCACTTATAATTTACTGTATCACAATTCCAGTGGGTCAGAAGTTTACATACACTAAATTGACTGAGCCTTTAAACAGCTTGGAGAATTCCAGAAAATTATGGCATGGCTTTAGAAGCTTCCGATAGGCTAATTGATATAATTTGAGTGAATTGGAGGTGTACCTGTGGATGTATTTCAAGGCCTACCTTCAAACTCAGTGCCTCTTTGCTTGACATCATGGGAAAATCAAAATAAAAAAAAAATAATAATTGTAGACCTCCACAAGTCTGATTCATGCTTGGGAGTAATTTCCAAATGCCTGAAGGTACCACGTTCAACTGTACAAACAATAGCACGCTAGTATAAACACCATGGGACCACGCAGCCGTCATACCGCTCAGGAAGGAGACGTGTTCTGTCTCATAGAGATGAACATACTTTGGTGCGAAAAGACTCCCACTAAAGTTTTCATTAGAATGTTCATGATGTCCCTGTGACAACTGTCGATAGACATAGCTGGTAAATTTATAGTTAAATTGTTGCCAGCAGCATAGTTACAGTCACCAATGCTCTGGATAACAGAAAAAACAGCCTAACCAGCGTCTGGAAGTAGCTAGCAAGCTAGTCAACTCCTTGGCCAGAGTCCAGTGTGCACTCTGAATGCCCCGAGAGCGAAAGGCTCTGAAATTTACCAACAGACAATCTGACAACACTCTGAGTTTACGAAAGCCCAGAGCGCACTCTGAGCACACTCTGGCACTCTAGATTGAATTTACAAACACACCCGTAGTATAAACCTGACTTTAGTCTTAAATCTTTGGTTGTTTAGTACATGGCCTCACATGTGAACCCTTAAAGAGATGGGTGGGGGTAAGGCATAAGAGGGTGTGAACGATGCTGAATGGGTGTAGACAAAGAAGAGCTCTCCAGTAGGTTTCCCAGAACATTCCAGGGTAATTTTCTCAAAAGTGAGGATACAAGTTTATTAACTTTCAAAACAGAATTACTTTCTCATTGTTCCTCAACTGCAATGTATGATATACAATTTTCGAGCTCTGAGTCTCTACTTTTATCCAATGTAAAAAACACAATTTTAAATTTTGCTACATGAGCCCAAATCGATCCGGTCGGTCACATTTGTGTCCAATATCCTTTAAGAAATTCTTCAAGCTCTGTCAAGTTGGTTGTTAATCATTGCTATATAGCCATTTTCAATTATTGCCATAGATTTTAAAGCCGGGTTCAGTCAAAACTGTAACTAGGCCACTCAGGAACATTCAATGCTGTCTTGGTAAGCCACGCCATTGTATATTTGTTCTTGTGTTTAAGGTATTTGTTCTGCTGAAACGTGAATTTGTCTCCCAGTGTCTGATGCAGCAGACTGAACAATGTTTTCCTTTAGGATTTTGCCTGTGCTTAGCTCTATTCTGTTTCTTTTTATCCAAAAAACCCTCCATAGTCCTTGACAATGTCAAACATACCCATAACATGATGCAGCCACCACCATGCTTGCAAATATGAAGATTGGTACTCAGTGATGTGTTGTGTTGGATTTGTTACAAACATAACGCTTTGTATTTAGGACAAAATGTTTAATTTATTTGCCAGTATTACTTAAGTGCCTTATTGCAAACAGGATGCATGTTATGGATGCATGTTATTTTTATTCTGTACAGGCTTCCTTCTATTCACTTAGTAATTTAAGTTCGTTTTGTGGAGTAGCTACAATGTTGTTGATCCGTCCTCAGTTCTCCTATCACAGCCATTCAACTCTGTAACTGTTTTAAAATCACCATTGGCCTCATGGTGAAATGCCTGAGTGGTGTCCTTCCTCTCCGGCAACTGAGTTGGGACCGGCAGCTTTATCGCTGTAGTGACTGGATGTATTGATACACCATCCAAAGTGGAATTAATAACCAGTGGTGTAAAGTACTTTAGTCAAAATACTTCAAAGTACTACTTAAGTCATTCTTTGGGTTATCTGTACTTTACTATTTATATTTTTGCCAACTTTGACTTTTACTCCACTACCTTCCTAAAGAAAAAATGTACTTTTTACTCCATACATTTTCCCTGACACCAAAAAGTACTTGTTACATATTGACAGGAAAATGGTCCAATTCACACACTTATCAAGAAAACATCCCTGGTCATCGCTACTGCCTCTGATCCGGCGGACTCACTAAACACAAATGCTTCATTTCTAAATGATGTCTGAGTGTTGGAGTGTGCCCCTGGCTATCCGCAAATGAATAGAAAATAAAAAAAATTGTGCCATCTGGTTTGCTTAATATAAACAATTTGAAATGGTTTATACTTTTACTTTTGATACTTAAGTACATTTTAGCAATTCCATTTACTTTGATACTTAAGTATATTGAAAACCAAATACTTTTAGACTTTTACTCAAGAGGTATTTTACTGGGTGTTACGACTTCTACCGAAGGTGGCTCCCCTTCCTGTTCGGGCGGCGCTCAGCGGTCAGCGGTCTACTAGCTGCCACCGATTCCCTTTTCTGTTGGTTATGCCTTATTGGTTTCACCTGTTTCTCGTTTGGGGTTTGGTTTAGGGCTATTTAAGCCTGTTACGCCCGCCTGCTTTTGTGCGGGCTTGTTTCTCTGTTCTGTTTTGTGGATGGTATTGTTTTGTATTTTTCCGGACTGTTTGTGTCCTGTTTTGGGCCGGTCATTTATTAATTTATTTGCCTTTTCTCACCGGAATAAATACGGTTTTCCTTTTCCTCTGCTCTCTGCGCCTGACTGGGCACCCACCACTCCTAGTTACGTAACACTGGGTGACTTTCACTTTTACTTGAGTCCTTTTCTATTAAGGTATCTTTACTTTTATTCAAGTATGACAATTGAGTACTTTTTCCACCACTGTTAATAACTGCACCATGCTTTTTACCCATTTACCAATAGGTGGCCTTCTTCGCGAACCGATGGAAAACCTCCCTAGTCTGTAGTTGAATCTGTGCTTGAAATTCACTGCTCGACTGATCACCTTTACAGATGTGTGGGGTACAGAGATGGGGTAGTCATTTAAGAAAGTGGAAGTCTGCTGCACAATTTAAATATGTAGTAAAGGAGCCTGAGTAAAGGCAAGGGGAATATACATGGTTTACATTATCAATATATTTCCATTGTCTCAACAGAGTCACAAACTGGATTGGCAACATCAGAAAGTATTGAGGAGCTGCCACAAGAAATGTTCTGGAAAATGTGAATTTTTGTTTAAACATTTTTTTTTTAAAGACCTGGCTTGACATTGTACTGTGTTTGTTTCCTTTTGAAAACTTTAGTTGTGCTTGGTTAAGTTTGCCAGGCTTAATGGTACCAATGGTCCTGAAAGTGCAAACTTCACCTATCCAGCACGTCAGGCCAACTATTTCAAAATGTTGAAATGAAACAAATGCTATTTTGACCCAGGTATGGATTTGAATGTCTTGTCATGATGTCTCCATAAGGTTCTCATTAACATGACATAACATGTAATGTCATAATTTGCTGACCTTATGCCCATTTATGTAAAATCACTGCTCTCTGCGCAGACACCTTCATGCTTAATCAAAGAGATAGTGTCTGAGTACATAAGTTGTCATAAACTATTATTACAAGTTATGTCAAACTTTAAATATTGTTTAAGACAACCTCATGATGGATCGATCACTGGATTCAAACAAAAGCCAGCTAATGCGTTGAGACGTTTTACTCTTATACGGTCTAAATGCATGGCAAGAGATGTCACCATATCATGTTTGACAATCTCCAAAGACACCATAACAAATGAGATCTGAAAGATAGCATAACAAATTATCAGCGGCATATTGGCAAAATAAGTCCTCTTCAAAGGGATCTAAAGTGTTGGGAGTATAAAAAGATCAGAATACTGAAGTAAAAAGCTTGTAAATAGGAGATATTATGAAGTAAAGTCTAATATTTATCAAATGTATCTTTCGTGTGCCCTCTTTTAAACTTCATATGTGTCATATTATAAGAACTAATGGTATAGAGACCTCTCAGCTCAACTGTCCAAAGTTTTGGCATTTCATAAATAACTTTTAATCACACCTCAACACAGTGGCCCCCATTACCAGCTCATAACATATTCACATCAGTCCACTTTGCCGCAGGCTCTAAAAAATAGTTGCACCTAAGGGATGGTCAGTTCTGTTCCGAGGCTATAATATACTTCAGGAATCTAAAGAATAGGAAGCCTAGGAAGCCTCAGGGTTCAAGTCATTAGTACCGGTTGTGAGAACTCAAGAGAACCAAAGAATGATTACTACCGGTCAGACAGTAGTTTGACAAATGGTATTTTACATCCTGACGTGTTTTTAAAAAAACAAGTATTGGTTTAGGCGTAATCTTCGACATAGGGACAAATAAGCCACTTCTTGGGAATAGGCACTGATATGCAAATGAACAACAGACGTGTCTCAACAACAAAAAACAAATTAGTAACACATTTATCACCCATACCTCAGTGAATAGAGAGAATGAGAAAGAATGAGAGATGCACTGTGGGGAGAGAATATATTGAGATCAGTTGGCATGCCGACTATAAATTATAGAGTCACAGACTGGAGCGGTGATGCAATTATTCTTTTTGAGACAAATTCGAGCAATCGATCAGATGCTGAGGATGGCTGTCGAGCAGGCAGCCTGCAACACGTCAGTTGCTGGGAGTTTTTCAAGACAATTTATTTGATAGATCTTAGCAAGGGGAGAGAATGCACAGGGAGTGCCTCAGAGGTTCAATAACCCACCATTGGTGTTGTTCGGGACCAGGGGAGTAGAGCTAGCTACAGAGATGAAGGTAGATGGTATGTTGAAAGATGGCTCTGATATTCAAGATCCAAGGTGCTTTGGGTGTCTCATGTGGGTTAGAGAAAAAGCAGATGTTAGATAGGCAAGTATACTGTATATACTTGGACTTTTAAAAGTGTCCGAACGGGATGTTCATCCATGTATCATGGATTTTATCTTTGAAATATGCCAATGTCACAGAAGAATACTACCAAAATAATACTTTTACGGAACAATACTACCATATTACTACCATCATTACCATCTCCAGTATAATGTTGTCCCATGACGTCTTAATTACATATTTTTCTAGTTGTAACCGGGTAAAGACATCTTTTATTATGACAGCATATTTTGCCTGTTATCTGGTCAGATAATCTGATTAAAACCAGATTAAGACATAGTTTCTGGTTGCTAAAAACAAGTTAACAAAACATCCTTTTACAACCAGTACACAACCTGACCATGGCGTCATAAAACACATCATAACGACATCATTGCAACCAGCTTTGCCCGCTGGGTCACCACAGTTGATTCATCTTCACTCATCATTCCTAGTTCATCACATCCCTCCAGTCTGCCCTATCTTTTTCCCCCCATTACAACCCTCAGTCCTACACAATCCTATCAGCCCATTAATCAGAGATACTGGCCTCCATCACTCCTCCATTATAGGATCCATTAACCCCTACTTCCCCTCACGGTGACCTTTCATCATCCAGCCTTCAGTACAACTTCACATCATCACACGTCAGCATCATTCTCATACTACGCCAAAAACATGAAAATATGAAGATGATATACCAAAGCCAAAAAGATAGGCCTATCTAATGGTTTAATGTGATTATATGCTATATACAGTGGGGAGAACAAATATTTGATAAACTAATTAATTACTTAAAAATCATACATTGTGATTTTCTGGATTTTTGATTTAGGTTCCGTCTCTCACAGTTGAAGTGTGCCTATGATAAAAAATTAGACCTCTACATGCTTTGTAATTAGGAAAACCTGCAAAATCGGCAGTGTATCAAATACTTGTTCTCCCCACTGTATATCCACACGGTACAATGAAGTTCACATCAAATCTACTACAGAAATACGAGCGTGGCATATTTTTCTCTCTCGCTGTGCTTGTTTAATGGCTAATAAATATATTCCATCATTTATAATTATTTAATGAGCATGATTACTAATTAATGAACTTCCCCCACTGTGTAAACTCAATTAACCATCTATAAATATTGGTTGTTCGATATGCAATTACTTATCTCAAATGCTCTCTCAAACTCAAAATGGCTTTTTCTCAAACAGTAAATAGCTGAGGTTTGGGTTATTGAACTTTGCAAGTGAATTGTGTACAGGACATGAGAGTTGTGATTGCTTTCTCAACATTTCTCAGTTTGCAAGTGGCTGTGAGTGCAATCCTCTTAACTCACCCAAATTTCAACTACTTTTGAATGGCCTTATATTTCTGGATCTTAAAGGAAAATCAGCCCAAAACAGTCTTCTTTCCCATAGAGCCCGCAAGGTAACAGAAATCCAGAAGGTCTGATACAATCACACTTACACATAAAGAGCCGATAAGCATGCAAGCAGTTCCTCTAACTGTTTAATAAACTACAACTTCATACAGACCCTGCTAATAAAACTACAACTTCATACAGATACTGCTAATAAGACCCTTTAGTGAGAAGGAGATGTAAAACCATAATAGTACCCTACGCCTATATGATAGCCAGTCCTGCTATTGGACAACGTTCTTGTGCTCTTATCACCTCATCAGTAATATGGTTGCGGTATCCCAGATGACTACAGTCACTATAGCCTTGGCTTCCTACTTTCTGATGGGGCCGGTTCAGTTTATTGCCCTATCTGTGCTTGGGTGGACCTGTCACTTTTAAGGACCGAATGGTGTGAGCCACAGCTGCTCGCAGACTTTGCTGGTCTCGTAAACCCAGCAGGAGCCTCGGAGAGTGAAAGCCCACAAACAATCTGCTGCCTCTTCTTAATTGGATTGTGTGTAAAGAGGAAGTGAAGAAGACATGGGAGTGTTTTAGAGGATCAAAGAGGGTGGTTAAGATCCAAAACACTGGCAGGGGGAGATCAGGCACTGGAAAGGAGATTATCGTTTGTATGAGACGGAGGTGGCCTAACAGTTAATCCAACTGTGTATTACAGAATGGTAAATTGGATCAAATGTACGATCCAGGACATGTTTGCATGAGATGAAGAGATAGTTGCTGCTACAGTGCCTTCGGAAAGCATTCAGACCCCCTGACTTTTTCCAGATCATGTTACGTTACAGCCTTATTCTAAAATGTATATATTTTTTTTAAAGCCTCAGCAATCTACACACAATATCACATAATGACAAAGTGAAAACAGGTTTTTAGAAATTGATTGGACATGATTTGGAAAGGCACACACCTGTCTATATAAGATTCCACAGTTGACAGTGCATGTCAGAAAAGAAAACGAAGCCATGAGGTCGAGACAGGATTTTGTCAAGGCACAGATCTGGGGAAGGGTACCAAAACATGTCTGCACCATCTGAAGGTCCCTAAGAACACAGTGGCCTCCATCATTCTTAAATGGAAGAAGTTTGAACCACCAAGACTCTTCCTAGAGCTGGCCGCCCGGCCAAACTGAGCAATCAGGGAATAATATCCTTGGTCAGGGAGGTGACCAAGAACCCGATGGTCACACTGACAGAGATACAGAGTTCCTCTGTGGAGATGGGAGAACCTTCCAGAAGGACAACCATCTCTGAAGCACTCCACCAGTCATGTCTTTATGGTAGAGTGGCCAGACGAAAGCAACTCCTCAGTAAAAGGCACATGACAGCCAGCTTGGAGTTTGCCAAAAGGCACCTAAAGACATGATTCTCTGGTCTGATGAAACCAAGATTGAACTCTTTGGCCTGAATGCCATGTCTGGAGGAAACCTGGCACCATCCCTACGGTAAAGCATGTTGTTGACAGCATCATTCTGTGGGGTGTTTTTCAGTGGCAGGGACTGGGAGACTAGTCAGGATTGAGGTATAGATGAACGGCACAAAGGACAGAGAGATCCTTGAAGAAAACCTGCTCCAAAGCGCTCAGGACCTCAGACTGGGGTGAAGGTTCACCTTCCAACAGGACAACGACCCTAAGCACACAGCCATGACAACGCAGGAGTGGCTTCGAGACAAGTAAATGAATGGCCTTGAGTGGCTCAGTCAGGGTCCGGACTTGAACCCAATCGAACATCTCTAGAGAGACCTGAAAATAGCTGTGCAGCTACGCTCTCCATCCAACCTGACAGAGCTTGAGAGGATCTGCAGAGAAAATGTGAGAAACTCCTCAAATACAGGTGTGCCATGCTTGTAGTGTCATACACAAGAAGACTTGAGGCTGTAATTGCTGCCAAAGGTGCTTCAAAAAAGTACTTAGTAAAGGGTCTGAATACTTATGTAAATGTGATATTTCTATTTTTTATTTTTAGTAAATTAGCAGAAATTTCTAAAAAAACAGTTTTTTCTTTGTCATTGTGTTTAGATTGATGAGGGGAATTTTTTTAAATCAATTTTAGAATAAGGCTGTAACAACATGTGGAAACAGTAAATGGGTCTGAATACTTTCCGAAGGCACTGTATTTTACCTGGGGTTTGAAATACTGTTGTGCCCTCAATTTTAACCCAGCACAATTTGTACTCTAGCACTCCATATGGAACATGATTTTCTGAAAGTAAGTAGCCCATCTTTCACTACGTCAATACTCGTAATGTTTCAATACATCAAGATCCAGTGGAGATCCGTTTGTCTTGGAGTGTCTCACTCCCATTCAGGTTGCACCTGAGCTTTCCTCACATGAAATAGGGATGAGTCAGTCAGCGTAGTGCTCCGTCCCATTTCAGCACCATGCCACTGTCCTCAAGCGCTGCTTTGTCTCTGCGAGGCTCAAACTATTTCAGCACCACGTGCTTTCCACCAACACATAGACACATGCCAAACTGCTCTCTCTCTCACTCTCTCACTCACTCACACCAATTTCCAATACCACCTTAATTGTATGTAATATGTTTGAATGTTGATGTGAATCTTGCATCATTTAGACTATCCCCTGAGTACATTTAGCAGTCTGCCAATGGACAGATGTTTTAGTATGAAGCCATCGATGGAGCCAACACCCAGCTTTACTTACCGAGTCGTGAGTCAGTGATTGACCTTCAGTCACAGAATCACTGTTAGCCCTTAGAAAAGCATCCAGTTTATATGGAGAGTGGCTAATGTGGTATTATATATGGCAAAATACTAACACTTATGTAGGCAGGCCTGGCCTGTGCCATTACAGGGTAATAATACTGTTGGTGGCAGGGGTTGTGTCGCTGTAATCCGGGCTCAAATCTAAATACAATACCATCAAGAAGCATGCATGCGACCAATTTTTATGAGCTTGAAATCCCTCTAATATCTATATGGACTAAAATGTATGCATATAAGACCCACGATGTGTAATCCTATGTCTAAGAAATCAAAGCCTTCACGATGCAACCTGTTTACATTTGACAGCCTAAGACAAGCCACTCATCATGCCTGGGAAAATTGGGTTTCAGCTTTCAAACACATTCTACAATGAACAAGGTATGTAGTAGTGAGACGGGCTGTCCGTGAGCAATGTATCCGCCAAAAGATGGCAATCGACTACATTTCTATTCTGCACTGTATGTCATTCCCAAAATATGTATACATGCATTTTAAGGGAAATATCAATAAAGTTTCTTCCAACAAAACATGACCCAAATGTGGCATTTCCCTGGTAATCCAGAGAGAAATTATGCACAATTAAACCAGTAAAGAATTGACCTATTTATTCTGCTTTACTTTTATTCCCATAAGAGAGACAGAGACCTCCTCAAGTAGTTGCCAAAAGACGCAGAGCACGGTCTTGATGAACATTGATTGAGTTACTCTTAACAACAGGTCCATCTGGCCCAAATTCCCTTGAGACATCATATACACACACCAAAGAAACGTAGCCTAATTACGGCTATCTGTCAAGCTTTAAATGGCAATTTACTAATAGCCTATGGGTATGATGGATTAACTAAATTAACGCTGCTTGTCGTCATATTTTGTATTAACGTGAAAGTGAATGGGTGGTGGGTAGAATCGATATGCCTTTTTTCAAAGGAATATATTGGTAGCATATTCCCCCCCCCCCCCTTTCTTCTACTCTCGACGTGATCTGAATTTTAAATTGCTGTACTGCAGCATTGTGTGTAACTACAATGCTCTTTATCCTACAAAATATTTGCATTTGGCTTCAACATTTTTGCTTAACGCGCTGAACAGTATCCAACACACCGCTATAAAGTGAAATTAATGTTCAATATATAGCCTAATCTATGTGGTAGTACTGCAACATTTCTCAAACCCAACCACATCTAAAACCAACAACAGCCACAAAAACAGAGTATTAGGTCAAGTTAATAGCCACACATCAACATGATCGATCATTTAAACCAGGCCAAATAGTTCTGGTCTCTTTTCGCAAATCTTTCCATCACAAAAAAAAGTTACATTTGCTCATAGAGGTGATCACATGGAACTTCTTGCTATTTTGCGTAATAACCCAAGCATAATAACGCAAGCTTAATACGGCAACAATTACGTTTCAAACTAATTTCACGTATGCCTGTCCTTGTAGATATAAAGTTCATACCTTGGCCATAGCCTTCGAAGTCACAGAAGACTGGCATTTCACTTGGTGCGAAACGCCGGCAGTTTGGTTCATCTTGGAAACCCACGAGCGGTTCCTATCCCCCAAAAAATGTAAAGCACCTGGCAAACACCGACCAAAGCAAAATATAAAGCAGTGACCGTCTTTCCAGCAACTCCCTGTTGCATATGTCGACTCCGAGTATTCGGCGACTGACTCTTTTGTCGTGTATGATGCGCGCAACTGGCTTCTTCTCCTCGATGGGTGCAGCGCCGGCGCATAGGCTATCTGAATTGGTATTTGCAACGCTGTCTGTGGTTGATCCACTACACCACAAACCAAAACAGGCTTGGGTAAATATGAACTCGACCGGACATGTGTGATTGCCAGCACTATATTCATCTGTCATCAATTTACTCACAATCATTGTGAAGTTGTTGATTCCCACTTAAATATACAGAAAAGTTTGTGAAAACAACAGCCATTGATACAATATAACCAGGTTATTAATAATACTCTATCGCATTACAATGAAGTGATAAATAATCATACATGTTCGTATTTTAAATGGAAGTAGAGCTACCAAATGATGCTACTCATCAACACCATTAAAAGTAATGTGCATTCGATGTTATCAATATGATCAGTTTTTACAGCGTAAAAATATATTTGAATCCCGGGCCAGCAACTGTCAAGGCAACACCTTAACTTCATTAAGCCATGAGGTCTGAACCTCTTGACGAGGTTGCTAGGCGTTGGGTTAAGGTCACTCACTATAATACACTTGTCTAGGTGGACTATAGCTAAGGTTTTCTAAATGGATTACAGAATCACATTTATTGATGAGCAAAATATATTTACTTCATGGTTTGTGGCACATGTTACTTTCACCACTGCCAACAGCACATTTTATGGAGAGAGGGAAGGCTAGGGATATGGGAATAGTTTACAGGCTTGGGCAGAAACATGTTTTTTTAAGACACTGAGTAAATGTGTCTGCAGTGGCCTTCAGAACCTGATAAATTACTGTTCTACAAGCCACCCATGTCACAGAGCCTCAGACTCACCTCCTGTGTATGTGTCTGTGTGTGTGTGTGTGTGCATCAGACAGAGTGCTTTTCCTTTCTCTTTCATCTATTGTCCTTTTTTCTCAATTTCATATTTCCTTTCCTCTCTTGCCTCCTCCTCTCTTGTCTCCTTCTCTCTCTCTCTCCTCTCTCTCTCTCTCTTTCTCTCTTTCTCTCTCTCTCTTTCTCTCTTTCTCTCTCTCTCTCTCTCTCTCTCTCTCTCTCTCTCTCTCTCTCTCTCTCTCTCTCTCTCTCTCTCTCTCTCCCCCCCCTGTTCTTTGGATCTATTGTCCCTTTCCTCTGTTTTCCTTCCCCCTCTCATCTCCCTCTTCTCCTCTGTCTCCCTTGTCCCATGCTTGCACTCCAGCAAATACCTTTAGGCTCCCTCCAGCGTCCCTCTGTATCCGAAGTGTTAACTGAACAGTTGTGGTGCATCTGTTCTCTCACCGTGTACGGTTATCAGTGGGCTCATCAAAAGGCGTGTTACACCATGCCTCTCCATGGCATTTTGAATTGCGTTGTGCATATGAGGATTGCATATCAATGTCCATAATACATCTGAAATGCAGTGTACCCACCACTCGTGTTTTTTTTTAGTATACTAAAAACATACTTTGTATCTCAGTAAAACATGTTTCAATTTTATTCAATATGCTGATACGCAGTGTAAAGGAATGAAATAACTACACAAATGCATTTCAAATGAGCAACATATAAGCCTAGAGATATAGGCCTTACTACATAGCAAAGAGTCAATGACATACTGTACTTGTTACGGTGCGTGAATGAGGACCCAAAAGCGAATTAACGTAAACAGAGCTTCTTTAATAACAAAACAAAACGTAGGCTCAGATGGACCGGCAGGTTCCGACAGGACAGGACAAGGTTGCAGCAAACATGACGATAGTCTGGTTCAGGCATGAACAACACAAACAAGAATCCGACAAAGACAGGAGCAGAAACAGAGAGAGATATAGAGGACTAATCAGAGGGAAAAAGGGAACAGGTGGGAAAAGGGGTGACGAGGTAGTTAGGAGGAGACAAGGCACAGCTGGGGGAAAGAGGGGGAGAAAAGGTAACCTAACAACGACCAGCAGAGGGAGACAGGGTGAAGGGAAAAGACAGAAACAAGACACAACATGACAGTACATGACAGTACCCCCCCACTCACCGAGCGCCTCCTGGCGCACTCGAGGAGGAAACCTGGCGGCAACGGAGGAAATCATCGATCAGCGCACGGTCCAGCACGTCCCGAGAGGGAACCCAACTCCTCTCCTCAGGACCGTACCCCTCCCAATCTACTAGGTACTGATGACCACGGCCCCGAGGACGCATGTCCAAAATCCTACGGACCCTGTAGATGGGTGCGCCCTCGACAAGGATGGGGGGGGGGGGGGGAAGACGAGCGGGGGCGCGAAGAACGGGCTTGACACAGGAGACATGGAAGACCGGGTGGACGCGACGAAGATATCGCGGAAGAAGAAGTCGAACTGCGACAGGATTAATGATCCGAGAAATACGGAACGGACCAATGAATCGCGGGGTCAACTTGCGAGAAGTGGTCTTAAGGGGAAGGTTCTGAGTGGAGAGCCAAACTCTCTGACCGCGACAATATCTAGGACTCTTAGTTCTACGCTTATTAGCAGCCCTCACAGTCTGCGCCCTATAACGGCAAAGTGCAGACCTGACCCTCTTCCAGGTGCGCTCGCAACGTTGGACAAAAGCCTGAGCGGAGGGGACGCTGGACTCGGCGAACTGAGATGAGAACAGCGGAGGCTGGTACCCGAGGCTACTCTGAAAAGGAGATAGCCCGGTCGCAGACGAAGGAAGCGAGTTGTGGGCGTATTCTGCCCAGGGGAGCTGTTCTGACCAAGACGCAGGGTTGCGAAAAGAAAGACTGCGTAAGATGCGACCAATAGTCTGATTGGCCCGTTCTGCTTGACCGTTAGACTGGGGGTGAAAGCCGGAAGAGAGACTGACGGAAGCCCCAATCAAACGGCAAAACTCCCTCCAAAATTGAGACGTGAATTGCGGACCTCTGTCCGAAACGACGTCTGACGGAAGGCCATGAATTCTGAAAACATTCTCGATGATGATTTGTGCCGTCTCTTTAGCAGAAGGAAGCTTAGCAAGGGGAATAAAATGAGCCGCCTTAGAGAACCTGTCGACAACCGTAAGAATAACAGTCTTCCCCGCTGACGAAGGCAGTCCGGTGACAAAATCTAAGGCGATGTGAGACCACGGTCGAGAGGGAATGGGAAGCGGCCTGAGACGGCCGGCAGGAGGAGAGTTACCGGACTTAGTCTGCGCGCAGACCGAACAAGCAGCCACGAAGCGACGCGTGTCATGCTCCCGGGTGGGCCACCAAAAGCGCTGGCGAATGGAAGCAAGCGTACCCCGAACGCCAGGGTGGCCGGCTAACTTGGCAGAGTGAGCCCACTGAAGAACGGCCAGACGAGTAGGAACGGGAACGAAAAGAAGGTTCCTGGGACAAGCGCGCGGCGACGGAGTTTGAGTGAGTGCTTGCTTTACCTGCCTCTCAATTCCCCAGACAGTCACCCCGACAACACGCCCCTCAGGGAGAATCCCCTCGGGGTCAGTGGAGGCTACTGAAGAACTGAAGAGACGAGATAAAGCATCAGGCTTGGTGTTCTTAGAGCCCGGACGATAGGAAATCACGAACTCGAAACGAGCGAAAAACAGCGCCCAGCGCGCCTGACGCGCATTAAGTCGTTTGGCAGAACGGATGTACTCAAGGTTCCTATGGTCAGTCCAAACGACAAAAGGAACGGTCGCCCCCTCCAACCACTGTCGCCATTCGCCTAGGGCTAAGCGGATGGCGAGCAGTTCGCGGTTTCCCACATCATAGTTACGTTCCGACGGCGACAGGCGATGAGAAAAATACGCGCAAGGGTGGACCTTGTCGTCAGAGAAGGAGCGCTGAGAAAGAATGGCTCCCACGCCCACCTCTGACGCGTCAACCTCGACAATGAACTGTCTAGAGACGTCAGGTGTAACAAGGATAGGTGCGGATGTAAAACGATTCTTGAGGAGATCAAAAGCTCCCTGGGCGGAAACGGACCACTTAAAGCACGTCTTGACAGAAGTAAGGGCTGTGAGAGGGGCTGCCACCTGACCGAAATTACGGATGAAACGACGATAGAAGTTCGCGAAGCCGAGAAAGCGCTGCAACTCGACGCGTGACTTAGGGACGGGCCAATCAATGACAGCTTGGACCTTAGCGGGATCCATCTTAATGCCTTCAGCGGAAATAACAGAACCGAGAAATGTGACGGAGGAGGCATGAAAAGAGCACTTCTCAGCCTTCACAAAAAGACAATTCTCTAAAAGGCGCTGGAGGACACGTCGAACGTGCTGAACATGAATCTGGAGTGACGGTGAAAAAATCAGGATATCGTCAAGGTAAACGAAAACAAAGATGTTCAGCATGTCTCTCAGGACATCATTGACTAATGCCTGAAAGACAGCTGGAGCGTTAGCGAGGCCGAAAGGAAGAACCCGGTATTCAAAGTGCCCTAACGGAGTGTTAAACGCCGTCTTCCACTCGTCCCCCTCCCTGATGCGCACGAGATGGTAAGCGTTACGAAGGTCCAACTTAGTGAAAAACCTGGCTCCCTGCAGGATCTCGAAGGCTGAAGACATAAGAGGAAGCGGATAACGATTCTTCACTGTTATGTCATTCAGCCCTCGATAATCTATGCAGGGGCGCAGGGACCCGTCCTTCTTCTTAACAAAAAAAAACCCCGCTCCGGCGGGAGAGGAGGAGGGGACTATGGTACCGGCGGCAAGAGCTACAGACAAATAATCTTCGAGAGCCTTACGTTCGGGAGCCGACAGAGAGTATAGTCTACCCCGGGGGGGAGTGGTTCCCGGAAGGAGATCAATACTACAATCATACGACCGGTGTGGAGGAAGAGAGGTGGCCCTGGACCGACTGAACACCGTGCGCAGATCGTGATATTCCTCCGGCACCCCTGTCAAATCACCAGGCTCCTCCTGTGAAGAAGAGACAGAGGAAACAGGAGGGATAGCAGACATTAAACATTTCACATGACAAGAGACGTTCCAGGAGAGGATAGAATTACTAGACCAATTAATGGAAGGATTATGACAAACTAGCCAGGGATGGCCCAAAACAACAGGTGTAAAAGGTGAACGAAAAATTAAAAAAGAAATGGTTTCGCTATGATTACCAGAAACAGTGAGGGTTAAAGGTAGCGTCTCACGCTGAATCCTGGGGAGAGGACTACCATCCAGGGCGAACAAGGCCGTGGACTCCCTTAACTGTCTGAGAGGAATGTCATGTTCCCGAGCCCAGGTCTCGTCCATAAAACAGCCCTCCGCCCCAGAGTCTATTAAGGCACTGCAGGAAGCTGACGAACCGGTCCAGCGTAGATGGACCGACAAGGTAGTGCAGGATCTTGAAGGAGAGACAGGAGTAGTAGCGCTCACCAGTAGCCCTCCGCTTACTGATGAGCTCTGGCTTTTACTGGACATGAAGTGACAAAATGACCAGCAGAACCGCAATAGAGACAGAGGCGGTTGGTGATTCTCCGTTCCCTCTCCTTAGTCGAGATGCGGATACCTCCCAGCTGCATAGGCTCAGCACCCGAGCCGGCAGAGGAAGATGGTAGTGATGCGGAGAGGGGGGCAACGGAGAACGCGAGCTCCTTTCCACGAGCTCGGTGACGAAGATCAACCCGTCGCTCAATGCGAATAGCGAGTTCAATCAAGGAATCCACGCTGGAAGGAACCTCCCGGGAGAGAATCTCATCCTTTACCTCTGCGCGGAGACCCTCCAGAAAACGAGCGAGCAAAGCCGGCTCGTTCCAGCCACTGGAGGCAGCAAGAGTGCGAAACTCAATAGAGTAGTCTGTTATGGATCGATTACCCTGACATAGGGAAGACAGGGCCCTGGAAGCCTCCTCCCCAAAAACAGATCGATCAAAAACCCGTATCATCTCCTCCTTAAAGTCCTGATACTGGTTAGTACACTCAGCCCTTGCCTCCCAGATTGCCGTGCCCCACTCACGAGCCCGTCCAGTAAGGAGAGATATGACGTAGGCGACACGAGCAGTGCTCCTGGAGTAAGTGTTGGGCTGGAGAGAAAACACAATATCACACTGGGTGAGGAACGAGCGGCATTCAGTGGGCTCCCCAGAGTAACACGGCGGGTTATTGATTCTGGGCTCCGGAGATTCGAAAGCCCTGGAAGTGGCCGGTGGATCGAGGCGGAGATGGTGAACCTGTTCTGTGAGGTTGGAGACTTGGGTGGCCAGGGTCTCAACGGCATGTCGAGCAGCAGACAATTCCTGCTTGTGTCTGCCTAGCATCACTCCCTGGATCTCGACGGCTGAGTGGAGAGGATCCGAAGTCGCTGGGTCCATTCTTGGTCGGATTCTTCTGTTACGGTGCGTGAATGAGGACCCAAAAGCGAATTAACGTAAACAGAGCTTCTTTAATAACAAAACAAAACGTAGGCTCAGATGGACCGGCAGGTTCCGACAGGACAGGACAAGGTTGCAGCAAACATGACGATAGTCTGGTTCAGGCATGAACAACACAAACAAGAATCCGACAAAGACAGGAGCAGAAACAGAGAGAGATATAGAGGACTAATCAGAGGGAAAAAGGGAACAGGTGGGAAAAGGGGTGACGAGGTAGTTAGGAGGAGACAAGGCACAGCTGGGGGAAAGAGGGGGAGAAAAGGTAACCTAACAACGACCAGCAGAGGGAGACAGGGTGAAGGGAAAAGACAGAAACAAGACACAACATGACAGTACATGACAGTACTAGCAGGTATAAATCTGTTAATGATATTCAGAGATTGTTTTGCGTGGTGTTAACCACACTGTGACATGTACAAGCAGGTGTAAATGAGACACTAGCATTTAGCTACAGATTATGTGGTAATTATTTAGTATGCACAGATGTGTGTTGGAATACAAATTTGTTTGACTGTATGTATTGGACAGAGGTGCTGGGATGACACCATGAGAAGTGTTACTAAATCAACAGCGTCAGGTTTCCCTACATTTCATCTTAGCTACAAGCTGAAATGGTATGAGAGGTTTGAATGAGTGTGTGTGTTTCAGTGTCTGTGTGAGTGAGTGGTTGTGCCTGTGTGTGTGAGGGAGAGATTGCATCGGCGTGCATACATAGCCTACCTTAAGATGTTTTCCCAGTCTATAGCTAATTCAAATAAATGTGTTTACTTGTGTTTTTTCTCTCTTCAATAAGAAATATTTTTAGTTCTTGAACGGGCTATGGGGAGAGAGCTGCAGGCGATTCGCATGGCTGAGCATGTATGGCCCTCTGATGGGTTCTTTCAATGAGTCCCAGGTTTTGTTCGGTGACTACAAAGCGCCATTGTGTGCAGAGCGCTTAACACTCGACAAACGGTGGACAGGAGGCTAATAGATTAGCTGTACCTGCGGGTATAGTTGGATGACACCAAACGATTGAATGAATCACCCAAGAGTGCCTGTCTCTTCCTCCCCACTCCATATAGATAGACTCGAGAAGCATGCGATGAGCAGGATCTGAACATACACAAGGAAGTGAAGAAGAAACATCATATTATGTGGCTAATGCTATGCAAATTAACTGTGCTAGCATACAAACACATCAAAGTAAACTTTGAGCTAACAAAGTTTGTAATACGTTGCTCAGTCAACCAAGACATCCCATTACGTGCAAGCTTATAACATCTTGAGGGCATTGCAATCATGTCACTGCAATCTGGAATTTTAAGTGCCCCTGAAAAACAAATGTACGATATGTAGGTCTGCATGCATATCTATATTCCGTATTATGATAACATCTTGGAACATCTCTTCCAGCTATTGTATGCATCGTCTGCAAATTTCTCAAGTGAAGGCCAGGGTACCCAATCTTGTGAAGATAAAAATAAATATCTACACACAGTTTAGATTCTCCCATTGTTTAGTATAGCTATGTCTTGTATACAGTATGTGGACTCTTGAGTATTCAGATGTCTTTGGAACCACGATTGCATCATTCAATAGCAAAGGTTTCAAGGCCTTGTGGTACAGGACCATAATGCTCCAATGTCACTATTGGCCAGAGCTGGGTTGTACAGTATATGAATCTACAGTTGAAGTCGGAAGTTTACATACACATAGTCATTAAAAATATTTTTTCTACTAATCCACACATTTATTGTTAACAAACTATAGTTTTGGCAAGTCGGTTAGGACATCTACTTCATGCATGACACAAGTCCTTTTTTCAACAATTGTTTACAGACAGATTATTTCACTTATAATTCACTGTATCACAATTCCAGTGGGTCAGAAGTTTACATACACTAAATTGACTGTGCCTTTAAACAGCTTGGAAAATTCCAGAAAATTATGTAATGGCTTTAGAAGCTTCTGATGGGCTCATTTGAGTCAATTATAGGTGTACCTGTGGATGTATTTCAAGGCCTACCTTCAAACTCAGCGCCTCCTTGCTTGACATCATGGGAAAATCTAAAGAAATCAGCCAAGGCCTCAGATTTTTTTTTTAGACCTTCCCAAGTCTGGTTCATCCTTGGGAGCAATTTCCAAATGCCTGAAGGTACCACGTTCATCTGTACAAACAATAGTACACAAGTATAAACACCATGGGACCACGCAGCCATCATACCGCTCAGGAAGGAGATGCATTCTATCTCCTAGAAATGAATGTACTTTGGTGCAAAAAAGTGCAAATCAATCGCAGAGCAACAGCATAGGACCTTGTGAAGATGCTGGAGGAAACAGGTACAAAAGTATCTATATCCACAGTAAAATGAGTCCTATATTGACATAACCTGGAAGGCCGCTCAGCAAGGAAGAAGCCACTGCTCCAAAACCGCCATTAAAATAGCCAGACTATGGTTTGCAACTGCACATGGGGACAAAGATCGTACTTTTTGGAAAAATGTCCTCTGGTCTGATGAAACAACAATAGAACTGTTTGGCCATAATGACCATCGTTATGTTTGGAGGAAAAAGGGGGAGGCTTGCAAGCCGAAGAACACCATCCCAACCATGAAGCGCAGGGATGCAGCATCATGTTGTGGGGGTGCTTTGCTGCAGGAGGGACTGGTGCACTTCACAAAATAGATGGCATCATGAGGAAAGTAAAATGATGTGGATATATTGAAGCAAAATCTCAAGACATCACTCAGGAAGTTATAGCTTGGTTGCAAATGCGTCTTCCAAATGGACAATGACCCCAAATGGCTTCCAAAGTTGTGGCAAAATGGCGTAAGGACAACAAAGTCAAGGTATTGGAGTGGCCATCACAAAGCCCTGACTTCAATCCCATAGAAAAATTGTGGGCAGAACTGAAAAAGCGTGTGCGAGCAAGGATGCCTACAAACCTGACTCAGGTACGCCAGCTCTGTCAGGAGGACTGAGCCAAAATGCACCCAACTTATTGTGGGAAGCTTGTGGAAGGCTACCCAAACGTTTGACCCAAGTTAAACAATTTAATGGCAATGCTACTAAATACTAATTGAGTGTATGTAAACTTCTGACCCACTGGGAATGTGATGAAAGAAATACAAGCTGAAATAAATCATTCTCTCTTCTATTATTCTGACATGTTCTCACATTCTTAAAATAAAGAGGGGATCCTAACTGACCTAAGACCGGGAATCTTTACTCGGATTAAATGTCAGGAATTGTGAAAAACTGAGTTTAAATGTTTTTTGCTAAGGTGTATGTAAACTTCCGACTTCAACTGTATATGTATGACAACATGTGCCTGCTTAACTGCCCAAGGCTAAAAGTATGCAAATGGTCTCTCCCTGTTCTCTCTACTCTCAACCATTTTAATTTCTCCACTTTTCAAAGCCAGGGTTCATCAGGAAAAGTTTTTGAATCTTTTGAGTCATAACATGAATCCCCCTCAGTTTGTCTTTGAATTCATCCAGGCAATAAAGAACGAAGATGAGAGCATATATTTGTATACTGTAATGTTCACAAGTATAGTAGTGAAGATAGAAAGCTAAGTTGAACAAACATGCCAACAGTGACTCGTTAGCTTTTAGCTAAAATGCCAATTCTTACCAACCGAAACATTCATCATTGACAATTTTAATAAGGATGTAGAGACAATGTAGTGATATAGTTTCATAACATTTTATCTGCCAGTTTACACACTTTGCACAGAAGGGATAGGGCTAATTAAAGCTATATTCCTGTGAATACAGCCACATTAATATGATTGTTAATATTTGCCGTATTCACTTCATAGCGTATCTGCACATTTATCAACCACCCCAGCAACTCATTAGCTTTGTTTGAAATGTTGACTTGCCCAACTGCAGACTTGCCTAAGGGCTTGGAGCGTACTAATTGTATTTTAGGGGAATTCATTAAAAAATACTTATCAGAGAGAAGATCAGAGAACACACAAGAGGCTTATTCAGCTGTCACTAGAATAACGAAGTCAACAAGGCACTCTGAAAAATCTTTTAGGTTATTTTTCCAGATCATTCCTTGTCCCCACCTATAGGAAGTAACTGGTCTGAACAATCAAAATCTACAGTGGCAAGAAAAAGTATGTGAACCCTTTGGAAATACCTGGGTTTCTGCAAAATTTGGTCATACAATTTGATCTGATCTTCATCTAGGTCACAACAATAGACAAACACAGTCTGCTTAAACTAATAACACACTGTCACACCCTGACCTTAGAGATCCTTATTATTCTCTATGTTTGGTTAGGTCAGGGTGTGACTCGGGTGGGAAAATCTATGTTTTCTTTTTCTTTGTGTTTTTGGCTGAGTATGGTTCCCAATCAGAGGCAGCTGTCTATCGTTGTCTCTAATTGGGGATCATATATAAGTTGTCATTTTCCTTTTGGGCGTTTGTGGGATCTTTTATTTTTTTATTTCACCTTTATTTAACCAGGTAGGCAAGTTGAGAACAAGTTCTCATTTACAATTGCGACCTGGCCAAGATAAAGCAAAGCAGTTCGACAGATACAACGACACAGAGTTACACATGGAGTAAAACAAACATACAGTCAATAATACAGTATAAACCAGTCTATATACGATGTGAGCAAATGAGGTGGGAAGGGAGGTAAAGGCAAAAAAAGGCCATGGTGGCAAAATAAATACAATATAGCAAGTAAAACACTGGAATGGTAGATTTGCAATGGAAGAATGTGCAAAGTAGAAATACAAATAATGGGGTGCAAAGGAGCAAAATAAATAAATAAATTAAATACAGTAGGGAAAGAGGTAGTTGTTTGGGCTAAATTATAGGTGGGCTATGTACAGGTACAGTAATCTGTGAGCTGCTCTGACAGTTGGTGCTTAAAGGTAGTGAGGGAGATAAGTGTTTCCAGTTTCAGAGATTTTTGTAGTTTGTTCCAGTCATTGGCAGCAGAGAACTGGAAGGAGAGGCGGCCAAAGAAATAAATGGTTTTGGGGGTGACTAGAGAGATATACCTGTGTGCTACAGGTGGGAGATGCTATGGTGACCAGCGAGCTGAGATAAGGGGGGACTTTACCTAGCAGGGTCTTGTAGATGACATGGAGCCAGTGGGTTTGGCGACGAGTATGAAGCGAGGGCCAGCAGACGAGAGCGTACAGGTCGCAATGGTGGGTAGTATATGGGGCTTTGGTGACAATACGGATTGCACTGTGATAGACTGCATCCAATTTGTTGAGTAGGGTATTGGAGGCTATTTTGTAAATGACATCGCCAAAGTCGAGGATTGGTAGGATGGTCAGTTTTACAAGGGTATGTTTGGCAGCATGAGTGAAGGATGCTTTGTTGCGAAATAGGAAGCCAATTGTAGATTTAACTTTGGATTGGAGATGTTTGATATGGGTCTGGAAGGAGAGTTTACAGTCTAACCAGACACCTAAGTATTTGTAGTTGTCCACGTATTCTAAGTCAGAGCCGTCCAGAGTAGTGATGTTGGACAGGCGGGTAGGTGCAGGTAGAGATCGGTTGAAGAGCATGCATTTAGTTTTACTTGTATTTAAGAGCAATTGGAGGCCACGGAAGGAGAGTTGTATGGCATTGAAGCTTGCCTGGAGGGTTGTTAACACAGTGTCCAAAGAAGGGCCAGAAGTATACAGAATGGTGTCGTCTGCGTAGAGGTGGATCAGAGACTCACCAGCAGCAAAAGCGACCTCATTGATGTATACAGAGAAGAGAGTCGGTCCAAGAATTGAACCCTGTGGCACCCCCATAGAGACTGCCAGAGGTCCGGACAGCAGACCCTCCGATTTGACACACTGAACTCTATCAGAGAAGTAGTTAGTGAACCAGGCGAGGCAATCATTTGAGAAACCAAGGCTGTCGAGTCTGCCGATGAGGATGTGGTGATTGACAGAGTGGAAAGCCTTGGCCAGATCAATGAATATGGCTGCACAGTAATGTTTCTTATCGATGGTGGTTAAGATATTGTTTAGGACCTTGAGCGTGGCTGAGGTGCACCCATGACCAGCTCTGAAACCAGATTGCATAGCAGAGAAGGTATGGTGAGATTCGAAATGGTCGGTAATCTGTTTGTTGACTTGGCTTTCGAAGACCTTAGAAAGGCATGGTAGGATAGATATAGGTCTGTAGCAGTTTGGGTCAAGAGTGTCCCCCCCCTTTGAAGAAGGGGATGACCGCAGCTGCTTTCCAATCTTTGGGAATCTCAGACGACACGAAAGAGAGGTTGAACAGGCTAGTAATAGGGGTGGCAACAATTTCGGCAGATAATTTTAGAAAGAAAGGGTCCAGATTGTCTAGCCCGGCTGATTTGTAGGGGTCCAGATTTTGCAGCTCTTTCAGAACATCAGCTGAACGGATTTGGGAGAAGGAGAAATGGGGAAGGCTTGGGCGAGTTGCTGTGGGGGGTGCAGTGCTGTTGACCGGGGTAGGAGTAGCCAGGTGGAAAGCATGGCCAGCCGTAGAAAAATGCTTATTGAAATTCTCAATTATGGTGGATTTATCAGTGGTGACAGCGTTTCCTATCTACAGTGCAGTGGGCAGCTGGGAGCAGGTGTTATTTTTCTCCATGGACTTTACAGTGTCCCAGAACTTTTTTGAGTTAGTGTTGCAGGAAGCAAATTTCTGCTTGAAAAAGCTAGCCTTGGCTTTTCTAACTGCCTGTGTATAATGGTTTCTAGCTTCCCTGAACAGCTGCATATCACGGGGGCTGTTCGATGCTAATGCAGAACGCCATAGGATGTTTTTGTGTTGGTTAAGGGCAGTCAGGTCTGGGGAGAACCAAGGGCTATATCTGTTCCTGGTTCTAAATTTCTTGAATGGGGCATGTTTATTTAAGATGGTTAGGAAGGCATTTTTAAAAAATATCCAGGCATCCTCTACTGACGGGATGAGATCAATATCCCTCCAGGATACCCCGGCCAGGTCGATTAGAAAGGCCTGCTCGCTGAAGTGTTTCAGGGAGCGTTTTACAGTGATGATTGGAGGTCGTTTGACCGCTGACCCATTACGGATGCAGGCAATGAGGCAGTGATCGCTGAGATCTTGGTTGAAGACAGCAGAGGTGTATTTAGAGGGCAAGTTGGTTAGGATGATATCTATGAGGGTGCCCGTGTTTAAGACTTTGGGGAGGTACCTGGTAGGTTCATTGATAATTTGTGTGAGATTGAGGGCATCAAGTTTAGATTGTAGGATGGCTGGGGTGTTAAGCATGTTCCAGTTTAGGTCGCCTAGCAGCACGAGCTCTGAAGATAGATGGGGGGCAATCAGTTCACATATGGTGTCCAGAGCACAGCTGGGGGCAGAGGGTGGTCTATATCAGGCCGGCAACGGTGAGAGACTTGTTTTTAGAGAGGTGGATTTTTAAAAGTAGAAGTTCAAATTGTTTGGGTACAGACCTGGATAGTAGGACAGAACTCTGCAGGCTATCTTTGCAGTAGATTGCAACACCGACCCCTTTGACAGTTCTATCTTGTTTGAAAATGTTGTAGTTTGGAATTAAAATTTCAGAATTTTTGGTGGTCTTCCTAAGCCAGGATTCAGACACAGCTAGAACATCCGGGTTGGCAGAGTGTGCTAAAGCAGTGAATAGAACAAACTTAGGGAGGAGGCTTCTAATGTTAACATGCATGAAACCAAGGCTATTACGGTTACAGAAGTCGTAAAAAGAGAGCGCCTGGGGAATAGGAGTGGAGCTAGGCACTGCAAGGCCTGGATTCACCTCTACATCGCCAGAGGAACATAGGAGGAGTAGAATAAGGGTGCGGCTAAAAGCAATAAGAATTGGTCGTCTAGAATGTCTGGAACAGAGAGTAAAAGGAGGTTTCTGGGGGCGATAAAATAGCATCAAGGTATAATGTACAGACAAAGGTATGGTAGGATGTGAATACAGTGGAGGTAAACCTAGGTATTGAGTGATGAAGAGAGAGATATTGTCTCTAGAAACATCATTGAAACCAGGAGATGTCATTGCATGTGTGGGTGGTGGAACTAATAGGTTGGATAAGGTATAGTGAGCAGGACTAGAGGCTCTACAGTGAATAAGCCAATAAACACTAACCAGAACAGCAATGGACAAGGCATATTGACATTAAGGAGAGGCATGCTTAGTCGAGTGATCAAAAGGGTCCGGTGAGTGGAAAGGTTGGTTGGGGGTCACG
Organism: Oncorhynchus clarkii lewisi; assembly: GCF_045791955.1. Lineage (NCBI taxonomy): Eukaryota > Metazoa > Chordata > Actinopteri > Salmoniformes > Salmonidae > Oncorhynchus > Oncorhynchus clarkii. Next base: position 48,131,084 of record NC_092149.1, on the reverse strand, counting down.
GCGATTTAGACAGCTAGCCAGGCCATCGGTAGCAAGCTAGCATAGGATGGAGGTCTGTTATTAGCCACCTCTTGCGTTCCGTCAGTAGATTAGTGGGGTTCCGTGTGGTAGAGGGGATTAATCCAAATCACACAACAACAACAAAAATAAAAACAATAGATATAGTTATAGAGGCCCAAGAAGAAAACATAATAATAATAATAATAATAAAAATAAATAAATAAATTGTCCGATTGTCTATTCAGATAGCAGCCGATAAGACAGCTAATGATTAGCAGGCCGCAGATGGGCGTTCAGGTAACGTCGCAACGGAGGAGCCAGCCGGATAACTCCTTCGGGTAGATAACGTCGGCAGTCCAGTTGTGAAGGCCCGGTGGGGCTCCGCGTAGGCAGTAAAACGGGTCCGGATAGGTGACTGCAGCCCAGGAGTGATTGATGGAACTCAGGAGTGATTGACGGAGCTGGCTAGCTCCGGAATAATTGATGTTTGCTCCGGAATCGACAAAAGCCGATAGTCACACGGATAGCAGCTAGCTAGCTGTGAGATCCAGGTATGAATGTCCTGAGTTAGCGGTTGAAATCCAGGGACATGGAGAGACAAATTGGTCCGGTATGTTCCGTTCCGAGCCGCGCTGCGCCGTACAAAACTGGCGATAGATTTTCGAGTTAAAGGATAGCTGATGACCACAAACCGTGGTTAGCTGAATACTAACGATTTGCCAGTAAAGAAGCTAACTAGCTTCTGATTAGCTTCTGGATTAGCTTCTGGCTAGCTCCTGGCTAGCTTCTGGCTAGTTTCTGGCTAGCTTCTTGGAGTTTCTGGCTAGCTTCTTGGAGGATTACAGATTTTAGGTAAATAATACTTTTTTATAAATATAAATTGGTGAGGCGGGTTGCAGGAGAGTGTTTTGAAGATGAGTTGATGGAAAATTAAAAAAATGTATGTGAAAAAAGTTGTATATATATATATATATATATATACGGGACACGACAAGACGAGGACAAAAGACGTCAGCATCTTGTTTTCTGTATAGTATATTTTGCCTTACAGAACTGTGCGCTTCCGTTTTTGTCGTTGTTATTTTGCTTTTGGTGTCATCAATAAAAATAACGATGTACGCCTACCGCGCTGCACCTTGGTCCGGTCATTCCACAAACGAGAACCGTAACACACACAAACAATTATATGTTTTCATGTCTTTATTGAACACACTGTGTAAACATTCACAGTGCAGGGTGGGAAAAGTATGGGAACCCTTGGATTTAATAACTGGTTGACCCTCCTTCGGCAGCAATAACCTCAACCAAACGTTTTCTGTAGTTGTGGATCAGACCTGCACAGCGGTCAGGAGGTATTTTGGACCATTCGTCTTTACAAAACTGTTCCAGTTCAGCAATATTCTTGGGATGTCTGGTGTGAGCTGCTCTCTTGAGGTCATGCCACAGCATCTCAATCGGGTTGAGGTCAGGACTCTGACTGGGTCACTCCAGAAGGCGTATTTTCTTCTGTTGTTGATTTATTTCTGTGTTTCGGGTCATTGTGCTGTTGCATCACCCAACTTCTGTTGAGTTTCACTTGGCGGACAGATAGCCTAACATTCTCCTGAAAAACAGCTTGATAAACTTAGGAATTCATTTTTCTGTTGATGATAGCAAGCTGTCCAGGACCTGGGGCAGCAAAGCAGTCCCTCCACCATACTTTGCAGTTGGGATGAGGTTTTGATGTTGGTGTGCTGTGCCTTTTTTTCTCCACACATAGTGTTGTGTGTTCCTTCCAAACAACTCAACTGTAGTTTCATCTGTCCACAGAATATTTTGGTGCATTATGGTGCATTATTGCAAACTTCTGACAGCAGTGGCTTCTTCCATGGTGTCCTCCCCATGAACACCATTCTTGTTTAGTGTTTTATGTATTGTAGACTCGTCAACAGAGATGTTGGCATGTTCCAAAGATTTCTGTAAGTCTTTAGCTGACACTCTAGGATTCTTCTTAACCTCATTTAGCATTCTGCGCTGTGCTCTTGCAGTCATCTTAGCAGGACGGCCACTCCTGATTAACATCAAGGCTTTTAGAAATACTTTTGTAACCCTTTCCAGCTTTATGCAAGTCAACAAATCTTCATCTTAGTTCTTCTGAGATGTATTTTGTTCGAGGCATGGTTCACATCGGGCAATGCTTCTTGTGAACAAACTGTTTTTTACAGGGCAAGTTAGCGCTAACCAACATCTCCAATCTCATCTCATTGATTGAACTCCACATTAGCTTTTGGAGACGTCATTAGCCTAGGGGTTCACATAATTTTTCAAAGCTACACTGTGAATGTTTCAATTATGTATTCAATATAGACAGGAAAAATACAATAATTTGTGTTAATAGTTTAAGCACACTATGTTTGTCTATTGTTGTGACTTAGATGAAGATCAGATCACATTTGATGACCAATTTATGCAGAAATCCAGGTCATTTCAAAGGGTTCACTAACTTTTTCTTGCCACTGTATGCTTCAAGATTGTTTTGATCATGCGGACTGAAAAATGTTCCGGGTCGCCTCTGACAATAGTACTGACGTGTACAATGACTCGGTGACTGGGTTCATCAATAAGTGCAGAGGATGTTGTTCACACTGTGAAGATTAGAACTTATCAAAATCAAAAATTGTGGACAGATGACAGTGTTCGCATAAAACTGAAAGTGCGAACCATCATGTTTAACCATAACTGGGAACATTAATGTGTACAAACAGACCACCTATGACCTCCGTAAGGCAATCAAAAACAGTACAGGGACAAAATGGAGTCGCAATTCAACAGCTCAGACAGCTCAGCTCAGTCTTGTGGCAAAGACTCCAGACAAATTACGGATTATAAAGGGACAGCCAGACACATCGCGAACACAGACAAGCTATGCCCCTTCTTCGCCCGCGTCGAGGAAAACAACATTGAGCCACCGACGCAAGCCCATGCTGCTCATGTGGACTGTGTGCTCCCGTTCTCTGTGGCCGACGTAAGTAATTTAAGCATGTTAACCCTCGCAAGGCTGGGGGACTAGACGTCATCCCAAGCCCCGTCCTCAGAGCATGTGCAGACCAGCTGGCTGGAGTGTTTATGGACATATTCAATCTCTCCATATACGTCTGCTGTCCCGACTTGCTTCCACCAATGTTCCTGTTCCCAAGAAAAAGAAGGTAACTGAATTAAATAACTATCCCACCGTAGCACTCACTTCTGTCATCACAAAGTGCTTTGAGAGGCTAGTTAAGGACCATATAACCTCCACCTTACCCAACAACCTAGACCCACTACAATTCACATACCACCCCAACAGATCAATGGATGATGCAATCGCATACAGAAATACCAACACTACCGTTAAAAAGTTTGGGGTCACCAAGAAATGTCCTTGTTTAAGGAAAGTAAAGTAATTTTTTTGTCCATGAAAATAACATCAAATTGATCAGAAATATAGTGTAGACATTGTTAATGTTGTAAATGACTATTGTTGCTGGAAATTGCAGTTTGTTTATGGAATATCTACATAGAGTACAGAGGCCCATTATCAGCAACCATCACTCCTGTGTTCCAATGGCACTTTGTGTTAGCTAATCCAAGTTTATCATTTTAAAAGGCTAATTGATCATTAGTAAACCCTTTTGCAATTATGTTTGCACAGCTGAAAACTGTTGTCCTGATTAAAGAAGCAATAAAACTGGTCTTCTTTAGACTAATTGAGTATCTGGAGCATCAGCATTTGTGGGTTCGATTACAGGCTCAAAATGGCCAGAAACAAAGAGCTTTCTTCTGAAACTCGTCAGTCTATTCTTGTTCTGAGAAATGAAGGGTATTCCATGTGAGAAATTGACAAAAATCTGAAGATCTCATACAACGCTCCGTACTACTTCCTTCACAGAACAGCGCAGACTGACTCTAACCAGAATAGACAGAGGAGTGGGAGGCCCAGTGCACAACTGTGCAAAAGGACAAGTACATTAGTGTCTAGTTTGAGAAACAGACGCCTCACAAGTCCTCAACTGGCAACTTCATTAAATAGTGCCTGCAAAAACCAGTCTCAATGTCAACAGTGAAGAGGCGGGATGCTGGCCTTCAAGGCAGAGTTCTTTTGTCCAGAGTCTGTGTTCTTTTGCCCATCTTAATCTATTCTTTTTATTGGCCAGTCTGAGATATGGCTTTTTCCTTTGCAACTCTGCCTAGAAGGCCAAAATCCCGGAGTCGCCACTGTTGAGTCCAGGACCCAGTTGCACAGGGCGGGGTCGAGAAACCAGGTTCTCTAGCTTAATGATGAGTGTGGAGGGTAGTATGGTGTTAAATGCTGAGCTGTAGTCAATGAATAGCATTCTTAAATAGATATTCCTCTTATCCAGATGGGATAGGGCAGTGTGCGGTGTGATGGCGATTGCATCGTCTGTGGACCTATTGGGGCGGTAAGCAAATTGGAGTGGGTCTAGGGTGACAGGTAGGGTGGAGGTGATATGATTCTTGACTAGTCTCTCAAAGCACTTCATGATGACAGAAGTGAGTGCTACGGGGCGATAGTCATTTAGTTCAGTTCTGTTCTACTCATATACTGTCTATACACAGCATTTGTACAATCAGTGTAAAATGATACACTGATTGTACAAAACACCAGGAACACATGCCTAATATTGAGTTGCACCAACTTTTTCCCTCAGAATAGCCTCAATTCATCGTGGCATGGACTCTACAAGGTGTCGAAAGTGTTCCACAGAGATTCTGGTCCATGTTGACTCCAATGCTTCCCACAGTTGTGTCAAGTTGGCTGGATGTCCTTTGGGTGGTGAACGGTTAATGATACACATGGGAAACTGTTGAGTGTGAAAAATCTGGCAGTGTTGCAGTTCTTGACACACACAAACCAGCACGCCTGTTACCTACTACCATATCCTTGTTCAAAGGCACTTAAATATTTTGTCTTGCCCGTTCACACTCTGAATGGCACACATGCACAATCTATGTCTCAACTGCCTCAAAGCATAAAAATCCTTCTTTAACCTGGCACATCGCCTTCATCTACGATGATTGAAGTGGATTTAACAAGTGATATTAATAATGGATCATAGCTTGACCTGGGTTCACCTGGTCAGTCTATCTCATGGGAAGAGCAGGTGTTCCTAATATTTTGTACACTTAGTGTATTTAAATTCCTGCCATTCTTAATTTTTTCTTTTTACTTTTATGGATTATGTGTGTATTGTTTTGTATTGCTAGGTATTAATGCACTGTTGGAGCTAGAAACACAAGCATTTTGCTGCACCTTCAATAACATCTGCAAATCTTTGTATGTGACCAATAAACTTTGATTTGACTCTTATTTGACTTGAAGTCACATAAGTGCAATGAAGGAAAGAAAGCTTCTTTATCTTTCTGAACCTATGGTAACTCTATGCTTTATCATTGTCTTAATGTTGTTGCCCTCATTCAGACTTTGTTACACCCCTCACAATCCAATATTCAAGTCTTGTATCTCTACTTGTCTTTTAGCCAAGCACTGTGACCCATTCCCCCCTTTTCTGCAGAATCTGACAATATGTGACCGACCGGCTCAAATCGTTCTTATGTAGCAACATTTAAAATTGTGTTTTTAACATTGGATAAAAGTAGAGACTCAGAGCTACAAAATGGTATATCATACACTACAGTTGAGGAAAAACAGGAAAGTAATTTTGCTTTGAAATTTGATAAACTTGTAAACTCACTTTTGAGAAAATGTCCTTTGAATGTTTTGGTACAACTACTAGAGAGCCCTTTGTCTACAACCATTCAGCATTGTTCACACCCTCTTAGGCTTTAGCCCCACCCATCTGTTTAAGGGTTGAACCGACCGTTCTGTACTAACAGCAGCAGTCAAGCACCCAAGCTAACTTGCTAGGTACTTCCAGACACAAATGAGAGAAAAGCTCACTGAACATTACTTGCCCTAGCAGAGCTGGTTAGCCTGTTAAGTTATCCAGAGCGTTGACTGCAGCTGTGCTGTCAGATTGTCCATTCGTACTCTCAGCGTTCAGAGCACACACTGGACGCTCTGGCCAATGAGTAGGGTTAATTTGAACGTTCTGACCTCACAACGGCAGTCAAGCACCCAAGCTAACTGCCTAACATTGGCTAGCTTGCTAGATACTTCCAGACACATGAGCGAACACCCCACTTTGACCATTTCACTCGCCCTAGCAGAGCCGGTTAGGCTGTGTTCATGTTATCAAGAGTGTTGGTGACTAACTGTGCTGCAGGCAACAATCTAATTACGCATTTTTTGCCAACATGAATCTGCATGTAGCTAACCAATAGCTAGCTAACATTAGGATATAACAAGTCAAGCAAATTTCTCTGAGATAAAAATATTAAGATCATTTAGGTCATTTTTGCTAGCGAGCCAGCTAATGTTAGCTACCTAGCTAACAGTACACTTAAACTTGAAATGAAAATACTTTATTTCCAAATTAGAAACATGTAATATCTGAAAATGTAGCTAGCGAGACTGTCTTACACATGGTCTGAAATCGGAGTAGATCGCCAGAGCGAATTTACAAGCTAGTACGTCTATCAACAGTTGTTAAAGTGACAATCTATTGAAATGGATACTTGCATAGTGGAGTCTTTTGTTAAGACATAACGCATGACGTTACTACCCTGCATGAATCTGCAGGTAGCTAACCAACCAGTTTCAATGTTAGCTAGCTAACATTAGAATATAACAAGTCAAGCAAATTTCTCTGAGATAAAAATATTAAGATAATTTAGGTAATTTTAGCTAGCGAGCCAGCTAATGTTAGCTACCTAGCTAACAGTACACTTAAACTTGAAATGAAAATACTTTATTTCCAAATTAGAAACATGTAATATCTGAAAATGTAGCTAGCTAGACTATTTTACCCGTATGCATCATGGATGGACGCATCTCCTGTCGGATGCCATGTTTGCACTTAGTTTGAAAATGTAATCTGGAGACAGGTGTTTTCTCCATCTCCTTAGCTATCTAACTCGAATTCCACTGTTTTCAAAACTTGGTCCTCCAGAAAGTGAATTCTGATTGGAAAAAAAGTTGACGTTCAAACGGCTCTCCTGTGACATACGCCTAGTTTCCTGAAACGGGTCACATGTATATCAACAACCAATACATCCACCAGATCCACCGGAATCAAGACCATCAAAGGCAGACAAGCAATAAAAGGATAAGAATACCTGAACAGAGCAATCCACAACCCATCACTCAAGAAAACTGTATAAGAACAACAATGGGCCACAGAAACACCTCTATCAATCATGCTCCAGATGTCAAAGCAAGACTGATACAAACACAACCCACACAACATCAACATATACCTCATTTACAAACACAACATACCTACTACAGGAGGTTGGTGGCACCTTAATTGGGGAGAACAGACTCGTGTTAAGGCTGGAGCGAAATTAGTGGAATGGTATCAAATACATCAAAAACATGGTTTCCATGTGTTTGATGCCTTTCCATTGACTCTGTTCCAGACGCTATTATGAGGCATCCTACCCTCAGAAGCCTCCTGTGATACCTACCTAACTACATGTTATGGAACATTTGCTATTTTAGTATTTCTCCAGTAGGTTTTCTGAAGGAAAAAAAACTCCACTTCTATGTCAAATTTAATAAAACAAAACACTATAGTAAAAGCTACAGTAATGTTTGCAAAAACACTACAGTAAATAGTACAGCATACTATAATCCACAAAAACACTACATTAATTACTATAGTATATACAGTTTTCTTTTACTACAGAAGTTTTTATCTTGTTATGCCAGTCACTGACACTCAATTAGCCCATGTCAGATAACACTGTTTGTCTGGTTTCCAACTTAAAAAGTCACTGTCACTATGGTGGACAATGTAGAAATCAAAAAGCTGAAATTAGTTTTATTTTGAAATAGTTCTGCATAATATTTGCCTTTGTGTCTGAGCATAACGTTTGTCAAATAGCTTATTTTCTAGCCATGTGAATCAATTTAACTCTAGTTTTTTTTCTAGGTTTACCAAAGTAACAGTCACACTGAAGTAGACAAATAGAACAAAATCCACCACTTTATAGGCCACTATTCACATGGCCTCAGGCCTACAGTAATTACAGTAAAACTATACTGTAACCTATTTCAGAACATTCAAAACATCATTAACCCCTTGTGGAAAGATATACACCCTTTCCATAAATACAGTACACTTCTGATAGGTTGATGTACCAGAACTAGGCGACTGCTACGCCACTCTTTCTCCAACAAATGTAGCAATCGTAAAGGAACCTTTCTTGGAGAGGTATTGCAATGAAATCATTCTCTTGCTATCTACCTAGATACAATAAAGTATTTATTCCACACTGAGACATATTTAAATGAAATCATTCTCTTGCTATCTACCTAGATACAATACAGCATGTATTCCACACTGCGACAAGTGCTTAGAGTGCTACAGAGGATTTCTCATGAAAAACCCATTTAAAGTGACTTTCTGACACACAATACCAATGAGACAAAGTGAGTTGAAAAGGTAATACTGTTGCTTACTGTAAGACGACTCCTAACCAGACCAAGTGGATTAGTAAATGACAGCTCATCTTTCATTTCAGGACAATAAGGCGATGTCCTTTATTGCTCTGACTCGTTCCCTAATTGAAATGTAACTTAACTATTCCACGTCTTAAGAAAACTTAACCCACTTATTTGCTCTCTATGTGTCTTCTCTATTCACTCTGGAAGAAAATAAAAAAAAACAAGATGATTGCTTTCCAACACCTTATAGAGTTGCAAAGTCCAGTCACTGCCTTCTTTCAAGAGAAAAGACCATGAAAAATTAGGAATAACCCAAAGATCTGTTTTCTTCCATTTGCAGTGTGAGAGCAGCTAGCCTGAGGCATATGCTCAGCACCATCCATCTTTTGATTAATAATCTATATGGTGATCCATCTTCTTACGCAGAGCAGACCTCCTGCTCCGGAGGGATCCCCTGAGAAATGGCACTCTACACAAATGCCTTGAGGCTATGGCATTCACTGACTCTAAATAAGATTTGTTGTTCTTAGGGAACACACTATAATACTATTTAGCTAGCAAAGGGAGTGTGGGCATGAAGTCACTTGTTTTTGCAGTCAAATATGGGATTAAATCCATTGTTGATTAATAAAGCCAGAATCCATGTTAATGCACGTGTTTATGATCCTTCCGAAGCAATGACCGGAATGAGTAACAAGACAAAGAGTGTAGAAATTGTAGTTCAGTACAACGAATCAATCAATAAGCTGTTACACAAATTGAACACAAGTTGGTGAAAAAAAGTTGTATTTCATAAGCATAAGCACATAAATAAATATGAAGCAACCCCCACCCACCCCCCCGTTGCTGAATTTTTTTCGATCATAAGCACAAATTTATCATTTCAGACACATTTTTTTGCACCATATTATCCTGATATTCGAGCAATCTGAGAGTGAAACATGGTAGTATCACCTAACTCATGAGTAGAGGACCAGTCCAGCTATGGTCCCTGGACATGACGTCATCCCTCCAAAATATTTCTGTCACTGCTTTTGAACTCCTGTTCTAACAGTAAAGTTGAAACTTCTCACAACCATTTCTAAAGCTAGCAGTGTATAGAAAAGCCTTGAATGCTTGAGTAAGAAAGGGCAGAATCATGTTTTTGTTGTCTGTTCTTGTAAAGGCTTGACATTTACTGTATTTTCTACCTGATTTAAGGATGGGATCTTCCTAACTTTTAAAGTCACTGATATTCAAGCTTCCCTGCTAGTAATCCCTCATTCTGATGGGAAAATATGCTTGGCCTAATTTACAGGCTCAGACTTTTCCCTTGGTATCTCAACATTCAGACTTTCTACTTTCACAGGGTAGACTTTTGGTTTGAAACTGAATGAAGTGTAGCTATATCACAAAATAGCAAAGCATGTAGATGGCCATAGACTGGAATTTAATCATTGCAGAGATCTTAAAGTATTATACAGTATATTGGAGGTGCTGGAAAGGTTTTCAAAGCAGCCTCATCTTGCCATGTTCCTGTGACAGCCAACGAGACAAGGATGGTTTGTTATAAAATAGCTTAGTCATTAGCATCAGTGGAAGTGTATTGCTGTACAGTTAATTCTGTTTTCAACTGAACCAGGAATGTCAATAACCACTTAAATACAAAATAAACTGTGTCAATCCGAGTGTAGCAAGAGGCAAAACACCATAACAATCTGTAGTGAGCAAATAAGGACTACATCATAGTTAAATGTTGAACATTTAATTAAGAAAGGAAGTCCCCAAAAGTAACCAAGAAAAGTGTCAATCGGGTCAATGTTTTTCTGGACAGTATTAGGGGACAGGCTCCACATTTGTCCATTGACTTATAAAGTTTTAACCTGCCAAAACACACATAAAAATGGTACAGTTTACTATACAATGCTATAGTACTTACTATAGACAATGCTATAATACTTACTATAGAATTCTGTAGTAAACTGTAGTATACTTAAGTGATAATGCCCGAGAAGCCGGTGTTTGGAGGATATATTGGCATGTGTGTTGTTAGGCCCGAGACGAAGACCCGGGTTGCCAACATATTCAAATAATGATTTACATATTTTAATTAAAAACTTTATTTTGATTAATTTATTCATACTATTTAATCGTTCCACAAGCTTCATCGTTCCACAACAACACAGCTAACACAATCACTTCAAACTGAAGCTGGAAAGACTGCAAACTAGCTGCACTTTGTTTCATTTTACCTATTTTCAATTTACATTTCTTTATATTCCATAAAAATTATGCCAGCTGATTCATGATTTATCGACTGTCTGAGAAAAGCCGAATTTGAATATTGAAACAATGTTGCAAATGTCGGAGATACAGAAAGCAAAGTTTATACAAATCTCCACTGTTGAAAACGAAATGTTAGTCGAAAAGAAATGTGAGATAAATGTCTTGATGTTTTTTATAGTGGAGATCAAGTTTATAAATTGCTTGGCTTGGCTGATGAGACAGTGGATTGCACAGTCAGATGGAACATAGTAAATAGGCATTTTAACATCATAGATTTAGCCGGGTGGTAACTTGTGGAATAGACACCGGCTGGAATGCGGGTTTTAACCAATCAGCATTCATGATTAGACCCATCCGTTGTATAATGTAGAGTACTATACTACACACTGTGGTATCCCTCTAACATATGTAGTACTTACTATAGAATGTTCTAGTATACTGTAGAATACTATTGTAAATACCACAATATTATCCGCAAAACAACACTGTAATAAATACTACAATGTCAGCAAAAACTACAGTAATATTATAACTACAGTAAGTAATACTATATAACTATAGTAAATATTACATAATTTAATTTGCATATACCTTGCCCATTCCCCTCCCCCAATTTTTGTGAGAAAGTGAGAAACCTATATGTCTACCTACATGTCTACATGTCTAGTACATGTCTAGTATAGAGCATATAGTGTGTTGCGTACAGGTTATAGAAAAGATCTGAAGCTCTGAACTATCCGTTCAAATAATACTGTAGTATTTACAATAGTATTCTACAGTATACTAGAACATTCTATAGTAAGTACCGCACATAATCAAGGGATGCTACAGTATATACAGTATATACCAATGTAAGTACTGTAGTATTCTGTAGTAAAGTGTAAAGTGGGCGCTAATAGTTTAGAACAGCAAAATGTGAACTTCAACGAACTTATCTTTATGAATAACATATTTAGAAACATGTCCCTGACATAAAACCAAAGGGTAGGCCTGTTAATTAATATGTCCCATGTTGATAACCCGACAGAGAACGTGACCTGACTCCCAGATGCATAATCCACTACTGTGTAAATCAATCCTGTACATGGTTGCTAGATATTTGACTTGTTTTAATTTCTTGTACGTTTCATCATGTTTACCATATCACCTCTGTCCTGCGTGATCATGCAAGTCCGATGGCACTGGCACCCGGGGAGAGACACGCTTTTTGATTACCTGCGGTACCAAACCTGGGGCCACCGCTTCGGCTTTAATGTATTTTTCAGCTGTGTAGAGTGCGGGCACTGTCTCTCATCCGTCATTCCCCTTTATGTGGGAGCCCCTAAATCCAGCGTCTTCAAAAGGTATTCATACCCCTTGACTTATTGCAAATGTTGTTGCGTTACAGCCTTATTTCAAAATTGATTACATTTTTTTTCCTCACCCATCTACACACAATACCCCACAATGAAAGAGAAGACATGTTTTTAGAAATTTGTGAAAATTTACTCAAAATTAAATAGAGAAATGTCTAATATGCATATGAATTCACACCCCTGAGTCAATACTTGATATAATCACCTTAGGCAGCAATTACAGCTATGAGTCTTTCTGGGTAAATCTCTAAGAGCTTTGCAAACCTGGGTTGTACAATATATGCAATTTTTTTATTTGTTCATTCTTCAAGCTCTGTCTAGTTGGTTGTTGATCATTGCTAGACAGCCATTTTCAAGTCTTGTCATACATTTTCAAACTGATTTCAGTCAAAACGGTAACTAGGCCACTCAAGAACGTTCAATGTCGTCTTGGTAAGCAACTCCAGTGTATATTTGGCCTTGTGTTTTAGGTTATTGTCCTGCTGAAAGGAGAATTTGTCTCCCAGTATCTGTTGGAAAGCAGACTGCACCAGGTTTTCCTCTAGGATTTTGCTTGTGCTTAACTCTATTCTGATTATTTTTATCCCCCCAAAAATATCTTTGTCCATGCCGATGACAAGCATACCCAAAACATGATGCATTTTATTGAGCTATAGTCACACTGTATGAGGCACAGGCAGCCAGGAATCAAAAAGGGAAGATAGTATTTTAGTTGGTAGCATAGCTTGAGGCAACGTGGTTTCTATTCAATGGTTTAGTTTACTTTAAGTAAAAGTAGGATGCTAAGGATGTTTCTTTTCAGAATCCAAATTACCCCGTCATGTAGCTGTAGCTGTAGCTACAAGCTGTAAGCTGTAGTTTGTGTTTAAAATTGAAACATGTCATATTAGCACTATCTGCAAAAGGGAAAATGGCAAAGTTTGTTATTGGTTTGGAACGACGATGGAATTTTTCACCCATTGAATACAGGAACGGAATCACAAAATGAATCTGCAGCCGTATTCATGTGAGCCAGACTGATCTGATGAGGTGAATCATTCTCTTTCCATTCTCTTTCTATAAGCGTTGCTGCGCTTTCTTCCAACGAAGTTAGATGGCAATCAGGTTTTCAATGGAGCTCATCAATCTGCTTTTTAATTTTAAAAAGTACAACAAAAAATGTGTTTTGGGTTACAGTTCTGCAATAAATTAACTAATACTGTATCCATCTAGCACATTTCAAAAAGCAAATAACCAAACAGAGCTTGTATAAACATTTTCCCAGATCCATGCTCAGATGATGAAAGAGAACTTTAGCACGCCACGTCTCTGTCCCTCGTCGGTTGGTTGTTCACATTGAATATCACAGTCACTTGGGGGATGTTGGGGGATGTAATATGAGTGCTACTCTAGTGTAAGGCCATTAACACGCGGCTTCTGCAGCTCTTCATTTTCTTCAGGAGCAGTAGGAGGGAGAGCAGATGCCATCTGTCATGTTTTATTAAGTCTGTCCTGTTAGCTGAGAAATCTATAAGAAGTCAATGTACTCCTCCCAGTATGGACTTGCTTGCTGAACCAAGGGACTCCATTCTCATTTCCAGACCTGCAGCCTGGTTCTGAGGCTTTTCTGCCTAAAATGGTCCCTTCCCACGGATGGTCAGTAATGGTACTTGTGTTAAGTGCATGATCTGTGGAGTCGCACATACGCTGCATTGAGCTAATATTTTACAAGAGGTTGCAAAATCTGTGAAGTACACACCAATATCCTGAAACACAATACATAGATTTCATCAAAGTATTGCAGATTGTATGTAGGCCTATGTGTTGTTGCTTTTGAATGGACCAACATCTGGATGTGAATTTATATTCTGCTGTTACAATAGGCTAACTGGTACATGTCTTGGAGGTGTTAGGTGAGATAAACCACACCAGACAATGCAACACAGACATCGGTATGAACACAGTTTGAAGGTTTTGATTTTCTGACATGTTGTCACCTGGAAGCAACGTTCTTTCAGTTTAGGTTTGTTGCCCTGTCTTTGCATTGTATGTTGTGTTTTGCTAGTTCTTCATGCAAAATGGGGTATACTGTATTACCTACGGGTGCATACTGAGATCATTGTGTTTGCCTCAGGCTGAAAATGCATGACACAAGTCTACCTCCCTTCTCCTGAGAAGAAATTAAAATTAGTTTCCAGACCACAGCTTTTACAGTCTTTCATGACTATTTTCCACAATACTCTTTAGAGACTACATGCATGGAAACATCATAACTTGCCCCACAAATTTCAAGTTTGAAAATCTATGTAATAACCAAGTTGTAACATGATTAGCTAATAGACTGGGACAGTACCTAGGCTTTTGTACAGTCTTCAGTCCCATTATCACGAGTAGCCTCGTGACACAAATCTTTTATCGTTGAGTTTACTCCCCCCTCTCTCAATTTCCCAGTCCTGTTGCAGTGGCGCTCACTCACTCGCACACATCGTCCATTAGTTATTCAGAGTAACCCGTGGTGAGGGGAGGAAAGGCCTGGCAGACCTATACCTCAGAGTGGAAGGCTGATGAATAGGCCCTATCAAACACTGCATCAGGAAACTCCAGATGAGCTCCCCCCCCTGCAGATTTTAAAAGGAGTCCCCCATAGCGAGCTCCATCACCCAGCTGTATCTGAAACTTATAGTCCTCGACCACAATGTGAATGTATACACTTCACTTACTGCCTATTCAAATGAGACAGGTCTATTTGTGGACATGTGAAGCCTAGCTTTTTAGACAAAAAAATCTAATCAAATTTTATTGGTCGCGTACACATATTTTGTAGATGTTGTTGCGGGTGTAGCGAAATGCTTGTGTTCCTAGCGCCAACAGTACAGTAATACCTAACAATACAAAACAATACACGCAAATCCCAAAAAAATGTAAGAAAGGAATTAATATAGAAATATTAGAACAGGCAATGTCAGAGTACAGGATATAAATATATATATACAGTATGTATAGACATTATGGACAGTATATGAATGGAAAAGATGTGTACAGCAGTAGTTATATAGGATGAGCCTTGAGTAGAATACAGTATATACATATTAAGTGGGTTAAACAATATGTAAACTTTGTTAAAGTGACCAGTGTTCAATGACTATGTACATAGGGCAACAGTTTAAGGTGCAGGGTAGAGTAATGGGTGGAAGCCGGTTAGTAACAGTGACTGAAGTTCAGGGCAGGGTACTGGGTGGAGGCCGGCTAGTGGTGACTATTTAACTGTCTGATTGTCAGGCGTGTGCGTACTTGAGGTAAAGTCAGGTGCAGGAGAGCAGAGAATTGTGAACAGGCGCACACTTTATTTCAGCAGGAGTGATATACAGACGGACGCAGCTGCTCAAAAACCTCCTCCAGCCAACAAGGCAAAGTGTAAAGCGCGCAAAAACAGTCACAAACCATAAATGTATAACAATTCAAGCAAGCTTCGTGAAAATACACGGAAATAACGAACGCCAGCCTGGTGCGTTACAAAACACGTAACACACAAACGATATCACACAAAGACATGAGGGGGAACAGAGGAATAAATACATGCAGTGTGATTGGGGAATGTAAACCAGGTGTGCAAAACAAGACGATACAAATTGGTAAATGAACAATGGAGTGGCGATGGCTAGAAAGCCGGTGACGTCGACCCCCGAACGCTGCCCGGACAAGGAGAGGAGCCCACTTCGGCGGAAGTCGTGACACTGATGGCTGAAGATAGAAGTTGTTTTTCAGTCTCTCAGTCCCAGATTTGATACAGAGAGAGTTCTAATAAGACTTGAAGTGTGTAAATAAATAGTTTAAAGATGGCAACTGGGAAACTCTATTATACCATGTAGGCCTACTTATTGTTAATATTGTATGTGCTTGAATAGCTGTCATTGATTCACAACAACTGACAGGACAGCACTGCCCATTTTGAGGCTTCAGTGCACATCCCTATTACTACAGCATACCCGCCAGTACCATGTGAATTGGACTCCTGTCCATTTTCTGTTTTAGATTAAATCGGTTGTGTAATGCCAGTCCCCATTGGATGTGAATGTGTGAAAGCCAGGTATAGCGAATGCTTTTCTGCAGTTACATACGATGGCTATTTCAAAGGTAGTGCTTAGAGGTCAGCGCACCAATTTCATACTCAATGACTGAGCTGCCTTTGTGTACTTCCCCTGCAGTTTTGACACATCTTCACTGAACATCTCATATCACAGTCATACAGACGAGGCAGACTCTCCTCCTCAGCCGTGGTGAGCGGTGGGGTTGTGTGGCTTGATTGTGATTGCTCCGAATTGGTAGTCCTAAATTGAATTTTTTGATGAAAACAACTTATCTCCTAAGACACAGATGGAAGCGCTTACATACCCTGAAGTGTATCCATGTTCTCCTTTATCTTGTGTGTGGTTTTACACAGATCCGTTGGGTCCTAGTACAAATGCATGATTGTGGCTAGAAATCTCACATGAAAAAAAGAATTCACCTCGAATATTGTAAAGGCTGCTGTAGTCACCTGATTCGTGGTGGTGTGTACTCCCAATGTTGTTGACTTGTTGTGTCTGCAAGTTATTTAGCAGTTCTCCCCAGTTAGACGTTTCATACTGGCAATAAAAACAGATGATTGCCATAATTTCTTTAAGTCATTGTTGAAATATTTAATGCATCAAATCAAACATTAAAATACCATTATAGAAGGTAAACGTAAAAATGTGTCATTATTAGTTCAGTTGGTATAGCCCAGATATATATATTACAGATGAGATCTATGAAAGCTATTCAAAAGTAGTGTGCGCCTTCTACTTGGCATAAGAATGACCCACACGTGCAAGTCATCTTAAGAGGGTTTTCTGTTTTTGGTAACGTAAAAGTAATGCAACGAGTTACTTTCCACAGTAAGTAACAAGTTACAGTACTTTACAGTTTTTTCCAACTGCTTACACACGTTTTTAAAACTGTCTCCTTTTTTCAAATCTCTACACACAATTCCCAAAACTGCACCCACAAAATGCGAAATGCCTCACATCTCCTTCAAAATGTAACACTGCATTCAAAATGCCATAAACACATGTCAGAATGAAGCATTTGCATCAAATGGCAAACACTGCTTTCATAATAGTACATTTTTGGATATACCATGTAAACACTGTTGTTCTACATCTAAAGCTCTTTGGTCTTTCATAGGCTTATATCTACATTTCAATACAATGTTCTACAGTGAAAGTAATCTGCTGAGAGTATACTGACAAGTATACTGTGAACACCAATGCAACGTAGACACAGAAAATATTTATTAGGCCAAAAATGGTTGTATACAGTAGCACACAACAAAACCATAAACATATGTAAACCAAAAGTATATTCTTTAGAATACAGTAAAGAACACAATTGTGTGTGTGGGGTCCCGGGGGGGCAGTCCAGCAATTTAACCAGGTAGGCTTGTTGAGAACAAGTTGAGAACAAGTTCTCATTTACAACTGCGACCTGGCCAAGATGAAGCATATCAGTGTGAACAGACAACAACACAGAGTTACACATGGAGTAAACAAGTCAATAACACAGTAGAAAAAAAAGAAAAAAAGTCTATATACATTGTGTAAAAAAAGGCATGAGGAGGTAGGCGAATAATTATAATTTAGCAGATTAACACTGGAGTGATAAATGATCAGATGGTCATGGGCAGGTAGAGATACTGGTGTACAAAAGAGCAGAAAGGTAAATAAATAAAAACAGTATGGGGATGAGGTAGGTAAATTGGGGGGGCTATTTACCGATGGACTATGTACAGCTGCAGCAATCAGTTAGCTGCTCAGATAGCAGATGTTTAACGTTGGTGAGGAAGATAAGTCTCCAACTTCAGCAATTTTTGCAATTTGTTCCAGTCACAGGCAGCAGAGAACTGGAAGGAAAGGCGGCCAAATGAGGTGTTGGCTTTAGGGATGATCAGTGAGATCCACCTGCTGGAGCGCGTGCTACGGGTGGGTGTTGCCATCGTGACCAGTGAACTGAGATAAGGCGGAGCTTTACCTAGCATGGACTTGTAGATGACCTGGAGCCAGTGGGTCTGGCGACGAATATGTAGCGAGGGCCAGCCGACTAGAGCATACAGGTCGCAGTGGTGGATGGTATAAGGTGCTTTAGTAACAAAACAGATGGCACAGTGATAAACTGCATCCAGTTTGCTGAGTAGAGTATTGGAAGCTATTTTGTAGATGACATTGCCAAAGTCGAGGATCGGTAGGATAGTCAGTTTTACTAGGGTAAGTTTGGCGGCGTGAGTGAAGGAGGCTTTGTTGCGAAATAGAAAGCCGACTCTAGATTTGATTTTAGATTGGAGATGTTTGATATGAGTCTGGAAGGAGAGTTTACAGTCTAGCAAGACACCTAGGTACTTATAGATGTCCACATATTCTAGGTCGAAACCATCCAGGGTGGTGATGCTAGTCGGGTGTGCGGGTGCATGCAGCGAACGGTTGAAAAGCATGCATTTGGTTTTACTAGCGTTTAAGAGCAGTTGGAGGCCACGGAAGGAGTGTTGTACGGCATTGAAGCTCGTTTGGAGGTTAGATAGCACAGTGTCCAAGGAAGGGCCAGAGTATACAGAATGGTGTCGTCTGCGTAGAGGTGGATCAGGGAATCGCCCGCAGCAAGAGCAACATCATTGATATATACAGAGAAAAGAGTCGGCCCGAGAATTGAACCTTGTGGCACCCCCATAGAGACTGCCAGAGGACCGGACAACATGCCCTCCGATTTGACACACTGAACTCTGTCTGCAAAGTAGTTGGTGAACCAGGCAAGGCAGTCATTAGAAAAACCGAGGCTACTGAGTCTGCCGATAAGAATATGGTGATTGACAGAGTCGAACGCCTTGGCCAGGTCGATGAAGACAGCTGCACAGTATTGTCTCTTATCGATGGCGGTTATGATATCGTTTAGTACCTTGAGCGTGCCTGAAGTGGACCCGTGACCGGCTCGGAAACCAGATTGCACAGCGGAGAAGGTACGGTGGGATTCGAGATGGTCAGTGATCTGTTTGTTGACTTGGCTTTCGAAGACCTTAGGCAGGGCAGGATGGATATACTGTAGGTCTGTAACAGTTTGGGTCCAGGGTGTCTCCATCCTTTTAAGAGGGGGATGACTGTGGCAGCTTTCCAATCCTTGGGGATCTCAGACTATACGAAAGAGAGGTTGAACAGGCTGGTAATAGGGGTTGCGACAATGGCGACGGATTTTTTCAGAAATAGAGGGTCCAGATTGTCAACCCCAGCTGATTTGTACAAGTCCAGGTTTTGCAGCTCTTTCGGAACATCTGCTATCTGGATTTGAGTAATGGAGAAGCTGGGGAGGCTTGAGCGAGTAGCTGTGAGGGGGGGGGGGGGGGGGGCAGAGCTGTTGGCCGAGGTTGGAGTAGCCAGCCGTTGAGAAATGCTTGTTGAAGTTTTCGATTATCATGGATTTATCAGTGGTGACCCTGTAACCTAGCCTCAGTGCAGTGGGCAGCTGGGAGGAGGTGCTCTTGTTCTCCATGGACTTTACAGTGTCCCAGAACTTTTTGGGGTTAGAGCTACAGGATTTTTTTTGTACCTTTATTTAACTAGGCAAGTCAGTTAAGAACAAATTCTTATTTTCAATGACGGCCTAGGAACAGTGGATTAACTGCCTGTTCAGGGGCAGAACAACAGATTTGTACCTTGTCAGCTCGGGGGTTTGAACTTGCAACCTTCCAGTTGCTAGTCCACCGCTCTAACCACTAGGCTACCCTGCCACAAATTTCTGCTTGAAAAAGCTGGCCTTTGCTTTCCTGACTGACTGCGTGTATTGGTTCCTGACTTCCCTGAACAGTTGCATATCGCGGGGACTATTTGATGCTATTGCAGTCCGCCACAGGATGTTTTTGAGCTGGTCGAGGGCAGTCAGGTCTGGAGTGAACCAAGGGCTATATATGTTCTTAGTTCTGCATGTTTTGAACGTAGCATGCTTATCTAAGATGGTGAGGAAGTTACTTTTAAAGAATGACCAGGCTTCCTCAACTGACGGGATGAGGTCAATATCCTTCCAGGATACTCGGGTCAGGTCGATTAGAAAGGCCTGCTCGCAGAAGTGTTTTAGGGAGCCTTTGACAGTGATGAGGGGTGGTCGTTTGACTGCGGACCCGTAGCGGATACAGGCAATGAGGCAGTGATCGCTGAGATCCTTATTGAAGACAGCAGAGGTGTATTTGGAGGGCCAGTTGGTCAGGATAACGTCTATGAGGGTGCCCTTGTTTACAGATTTAAGGTTGTACCTGGTGGGTTCCTTGATGATTTGTGTGATATTGAGGGC
Source organism: Oncorhynchus clarkii lewisi (assembly GCF_045791955.1). Classification (NCBI taxonomy): domain Eukaryota; kingdom Metazoa; phylum Chordata; class Actinopteri; order Salmoniformes; family Salmonidae; genus Oncorhynchus; species Oncorhynchus clarkii. The sequence continues at coordinate 48,110,591 of NC_092149.1, read as the reverse complement.
ATCTTGCTTAGATTGTAGGTCTACTTTGTTAGCTTCCATCCAGTGTGTGTGTGTGTGTGTGTGTGTGTGTGTGTGTGTGTGTGTGTGTGTGTGTGTGTGTGTGTGTGTGTGTGTGTGTGTGTGTGTGTGTGTGTGTGTGTGTGTGTGTGTGTGTGTGTGTGTGTGTGTGTGTGTGTGTGTGTGTGTGTGTGTGTGTGTGTGTGTGTCAGCACTTGTGTGTATAACTCACGTGCAGCCCTGGACATGATGGTGAACGCTGGGTGTGTCAGAGCCTTCAGCTCTATGTGGGACTCCGAAGATAAACCGCTACTGTGTATTTTCTTTGTTGTATTTACTCTTTCCTCCTTTCCATGTCCTACCTCAATGGCTCATATATGATGTCCTGTTATATTTGTGCACTTCTGATCTCAAATGTTCCCACTCATCAGAGTTTATTTGGGGGAAACTCCAAACACCGAAGTGTACAAATGTTATCCTGGGTGGATAAAGACATCTGACAGCTTGTCTATGAGTGGACTGGCGTTCCAAGTGTGGGGTCTGGCATTCCAAATAACACCCTATTCCCTTTTTAGCGCACCACTTTTCACCAGAGCCCATAGGGATCTGGTCAAAAGTAGTGCACTATATATGGTATAAGGTGGCATTTCGGATGCAGACAAGCTACTAATTTCCTAGGTCGTAGACAGCAATCACAAAGGTCAGATGGTTCTCCAATAATTCCTATCACTTGACCACATGTAAACAGTAAGGGAATACAGGTATGAGAAATACTATATGAAAGTGATCATTATTTTTTTGTATTGGTCATTTGGTTACTGTTTGAGTTCATCTGTCAAAGATACTTTTTTTGCATTCAAATTCACACTAAGAATTTGCCTATTGCACACAGTACCATAGGCTCCAGTTCAGAGCGCATAGCTCTCCACGGATTTCACTGGCCGCTGGTGTAACTGACAATTTTAGTTTAGTGAAGGTCACTGACGTCACATCCTCCCTATTGACACCGGGCGGGGTAATGATCATTGAGATTGATATTGCGCTATTTGTTCAGCATGACTGATCAGTTGCAGCAGAGTTGGATCAATGCCTGACACCGCTAGATGGCCATCGATAAATCCTCACCTTAATTAAAGTGAAGTCACTGCATGAATTATAACTAATCATAAGGGAACAATGAAGCTGACTGGTTAAAGGCCTGTGATATTATTCACAAAAGCAACTCACAGTAGTTGTGCTGATCTAGGACCAGTTTTGCCTACATCATAACGAATAAAAGGGGAACATGACCTTAGATCACTACTGGGGACACTGAATACATGCTCCTGCTGTTTCTGACAATTTCGTTCATCCACTGGGAAAATGTTTGCATTTATCAATCACACCTAAACAAAGGTATAGACTACTCTGTGAAACAAAATAACAAAAACAGTCAGTTGAAATGGAATTAACAGCATTTTAATAACATGAAATCTTATAAAAATATGTTCATATACACTACCGTTCAAAAGTTTGGGGTCACTTAAAAACATCCTTGTTTTTGAAAAGAATGCACATTCACAATGCAACTCCGGGATGCTGGCCTTCTAGGTATAGTTGTAAAGAAAAAGCCATATCTCAGACTGGCCAATAAAAAGTAAAGATTAAGATGGGCAAAAGATCACAGACATTGGACAGAGGAACTCTCGGGACTAAGACTGAATCCTACTACACCGGCTCTAACACTCGTTTGATGTGGCAGAGCTTGCAAACTATTGCGTACTACAAAGAGAAACCCAGCCGTGAGCTGCGAAGTGACACGAGCCTATCAGACAGGTTAAATGCCTTTTATGCTCGCTTCAAGGCAAGCAACACTGAAGCATGCATGAGAGCACCAGCTGTTCTGGATTACTGTGTGATCACTCTCTCCATAGCCAATGTGAGCAAGACCTTTAAACAGGTCAACATTTACAAGGCCCTGGAGCAAGATGGATTACCAGAATGTGTACTCAAAGCATGCGCGGACCAACTGGCAAGTGTCTTCACTGACATTTTCAACCTTTCCCTGACCGAGTCTGTAATACCTACATGTTTCAAGGAGACCACCATAGTCCCTGTGCCCAAGAAAGCAAAGGTAACCTACCTAAATGACTACCGCACAGTAGCACACACGTTGGTAGCCATGAAAGTATGAAACCACACTGCCCTTTCCCACCTGGACAAAAGGAACACATATGTGGGAATACTGTTAATTAACTACAGCTCAGCGTTCAACACCATGGTGCCCACGAAGCTCATCACTAAGCTAAGGACCCTGGGACTAAACACCTCCCTCAGCAACTGGATACTGGACTTCCTGACGGGTCATCCCCAGGTGGTAAGGGTAGGCAACAACACATCTACCATGCTGATCCTCAACACTGGGGCCCCTCAGGGCAACGATGAGACAGCCTATAGGGAGGAGGTCAGAGACCTGGCAGGATGGTGCCAAGACAACAACCTCTCCCCCAATGTGAGCAAGACAAAGGAGCTGATCGTGGACTACAGGAAAAGGTGGGCCGAACAGGCCCCCATTAACATCGACAGGGCTGTAGTGGAACAGGTCAAGAGTTTCAAGAACCTTAGTGTCCACATCACCGATGAACTATCATGGTCCAAACACACCAAGACAGTTGTGAAGAGGGCACAACACATTTTCCCCCTCAGGAGACGAAAAAGATTTGGCATGGGTCCCCAGATCCTCATCCTTCTACAGCTGCAGCATCGAGAGCATCCTGACCGGTTGCATCGCCGCCTGGTATGGCAACTGCTCGGCATCTGACCGTAAGGCGCTACAGAGGGTAGTGCATACAGCCCAGTACACCACTGGGACAAAGCTTCTTGCCATCCAGGACATATATAATAGGTGGTGTCAGACAAAAGCTCAAAACATTTTCAGAGACTCCAGTCACCCAAGTCATAGACTGTTCTCTCTGCTACCGCACGGCAAGCAGTGCCGGAGCACCAAGTCTAGGCCCAAAAGGCTCCTTAACAGCTTCTACCCCCAAGCCATAAGACTGCTGAAAAATGTATCAAATGGCCACCGAACTATTTACATTGACACCCCCCCATTTGTTTTGTACACTGCTGCTACTCGTTGTTTATTATCTATGCATAGTCACTTCACCCCTACCTAAATGTACAAATTACCTCAACTAACCTGTACCCCCGTACACTGACTCGGGTACCGGTACCCCCTGTATATAGCCTCGTTATTTTATTGTGTAACTTTTATTATTGTTTACCTTAATTTATTTGGTTAATATTTTCTTGTCTCTTCTTGAACTGCGCTGTTGGTTAAAGGGCTTGTATGTAAGCACTTCACGGTAAGGTGTACAACACTTGTTGTATTCGGCATATGACAAATAAAGTTTGATTTGATTTGAAGTGCTTTGAAAGGCTGGTCATGGCTTTCATCAATACCATCATCCCAGAAATGCTAGACCCACTCCAATTCGCATATCGCCCCAACAGATCCACAGATCATGCAATCTCAATCGCACTCCACACTGCCCTTTCCCACCTTGACAAAAGGAACACCTATGTGAGAATTCTGTTCATTGACTACAGCTCATCGTTCAACACCATAGTTCCCACAAAGCTCATCACTAAGCTAAGGACCCTGGGACTAAACATCTTCCTCTGCAACAGCATACTGGACATCCTGATGGGCCGCCCCCAGGTGGTAAGGGTAAGGCAACAACACATCTGCCACGTTGATTCTCAACACGGGGGCCTCTGATGGGTGCGTGTTTAGTCCTCTCCTGTAATCCCTGTTCACCCACGACTGCATGGCCAAGCACAACGCCAACACCATCATTAAGTTTGCTGATGACACAACAGTGGTAGGCCTGATCACAGACAACGATGAGACAGCCTATGGGGAGGAGGTCAGAGACCTGGCAGTCCACTTATAAAGTTGGTTTTGTAGCTTAAACTGGGAATTTTATATTTTTGACTGATATTGTGATTGTCTGTTTGTTTCATATATGCAAAGTAATTAAAACGCTGTCAGTTCCACTTTAAAGCAATAATACATCCAACACTGCTAATAGAAAAATAAGGGAGAGCACGAATGTCATGTAAAATAATTATGTTTAAATCTAAATATTTCAGCCGCAAGAGATGAAATAAGATTAGTTATTATTCTACAGGTGTAATAATCCAAAGGGAAGTAGTGTCCAGAAGAAAAACCCAAAATGTATAAGTAGGCCTTCGACATTGTCTTCCAAATGTTGGTCCTTAGGGGAAATTGAGTCCACAGAGGAAACTCCTTAACAATCAAAACAATGTCTCTGAATTAAACAAGTTGAGTGAGAAAACTATGCTTTTGACAGTATCCTACTTACCAAACATTTCTGACTACAACATGCAATCAGTCAAAATGGCTTCCCTCTTCCTGAAACACCCACTTTGTATGTACCTCAAACCAGGGCTGCGTTCAGTACGAAAAACACATACTGGTGATGTTCAATTAAACAGAAATGCTGCTGTACTGAATGACCAGATGAAAAACCGGGAGGGGTTGGGTTGTGGTTTGGGGAACGCTGTCAGCATAGCCGCTGCCCTTTAAATACGTCAAACATTGCTTCAAGCCACACCCACCAAACAGAGACGACATACCTCAAAGTCTGTTTTAGAACGTACAAGAACGTTTTTGGAAAAGTGTTGTTCCTTACAAACCATTCCGCAAAGTAGCAAACGTTAAATCGAACTGAGAGCACACAAGGAAGTGACTATGGGTGTGGCTATGGAGTGACTGGGGTAGAGCCCAGAGTCTATACAAAGCTCAAGGGCCAATGGAACATTTCAATCACACAGTATGGGAGGAATATTCAAATTTTTGCCAATAAACTTTTGAAAATCTGAATTCTGAATAGGGCTGCTAGTCGTTCACTTCAGGATAAAATTGAGATGGCAAACTTAATTTATGAAGTTTGCCATTTACTAATTTACATTTACTAATTACTAATGTGTAAAGAGTATTCACTGTAGTGTTTTTGCAGACTTTACTGTCGTAGTCACTGTGGAATTTACTGTAGTATACAGTAGGATACAGCAGTATACTGAAGTATTTACAGTTAACTATGGTATAAATACTGTAGTAAAATAACTGTAATATATACTAAAGTAATTATTAACTTTTTGTCGAGTATACTGTAGAATTTACTGTAGTGTTTTTGTTTTATTATCCTTGACATAGAAGTGGAGGCTTTCTCCATCAGGAATTCTAATAGATAAATACTAAAAGAGTACATTTTCAGCTCTTCTTCAAATTTCGTTGAGCTTATAAAGGCTTCATAATGCCTTCATAAGCACTAAATAAATGTATCTATAACGGTATATCATGCTTTATAAAGGGTTCATAAATATGGCGTAACTGTGTGACATAACCCACTATGTCGAATATTATATAAACATGTGCTCTATACAGGGTGACATTTGGGTTGAAGGATTGGAATATGCTCTAAGGTGAAGTCATGTTAGTCACATTACACCTATTCTCATTCCCAGACACTTCCGCCCAAATGTATGGAAGGTCTGTGGACCAACGCAGCAAACTTGGCCTTCATTAGTTAGGGTTGGGTTTATAATCAAATTTTGAGAAGATAAATTGTGTAAATGGCCAGGGTTTAGCCATAATTTCTTTTCTTTACGGAGTTAATTAGTGACGATGACAAACACTATACTCAGTAAGGTCATGCATTAATTATGCAAATCAAAGTATATGGAATTCATAATCACCACATGTGCGATTACTGCACTACAGAAAAACCCTCTAACCAAACAACATTACAGGGCATGTGCACTGAATTAAAGGTCAACTGCACTCAAAAAAGGTTCTTACATTTTTCACAAACCTCAAAAGTCATCCCCTGATATGGTTTAAGCATGGTTGTGAACACCGGAAATAAAATTTGTGATAAAAATGGAGGAAAACCTGAAAAAATGGGGGAAATCCAAAAAGTCCAAAAAGTAGGCAAAATTTTGTGTTTTTTTGCTGTGCATTACTGCACTTTAGAGTGTGTATCATCCTGCAGCACAGCGTTTTGGGGAAAGTTGAGGTCAGGTCCAATATTGACTATGCATCCAAGAGAGAAAGAAGTTTGGCCATCCTAGAATGTAATATAATACATAAGATTTAGCAGATGCTTTTACTTACAGTCATGCATGAATACATTTTTAAGTGTTGGTGATCCCGGGAATCGAACCCACTATGCTGGCTTTACAATGCTTTACTAAGATGCATGACAGGGTGAGAAATACTTTGTGAAGCATCAATTTAATATGATCTATAAGGCCTTTAATAAGCGATGCTTATGCCACCCTTTATAAAGCACAGGTTTATGTCATATTTGACATAGTGGGTTATGTCACATTTGACATTGGTGATTATGTCACACCGTTATGCCACATTTATTAACCCTTTATAAAGCTTGACATTCAGTTATAGATGATCTGTAACACATGTATGCAGTGTTCATGAAGGCTTTATAAGCTGCATGTCATTTAAAGTTGGACCAAATTAGGTAGGTTGGTAGGACTGGGGTCTGAACAGGTAGTTCATCTCTTCTGCTCTCTTCTATAACCTGTAACAAAACACAACATATGTTATATACTTAACATGTAGGTTTCACACTTAGCTGGAACTGTCTGGGAGTGGTCTGAGTGAGGGCCTAATTGGCCAAGCCTAATTAGGGGAATATGTACACTGAAAACTAGCTGTTATTGCCAGAGAGGTTAGAAACTATCATGGTTATTGGCAGGGTTGGGGAGAAGCGGATTACATGTAATCTGTTACATGTAAAGGAGTGCAAAAAAACAGTAATTCGTTACATTACCAGCAAAAATATTGTAATCAGATTACAGATACTTTTGAAAAACTAGATGATTAGTTTGAGTATTATTTTTAAATTCAGGAAGGATGTTTGCGAAAGAAAATCTTTGACACTTCTCTGTTTGTTTTCTCAATGACATTCAAATCAGCATTGAAAAAAGGCTTTTGTAGGCTACAGTCCAAGCTATGTCTTCCAATGGTGCGACTGCTGTCGGCATCCAAAGATTATCCAACTTGAATAAACGCTTGGAGGTAAGGATGACAACAGTGGTGTAGTGTTTGGCGATACGGGATTCACTTATTATTGATATCTACATAGGACATTGATGTGAATCACACTGCTGCTCTCTCATTTAACTATTTGCGCCTTACGGATTGTGGTTGTTATGGATGGCTGTTCACAAATCTAAATGTGTATTTGAACCCAATAATGGTTGAATTCAAAAAGTTTAAGCTGCCTGTCAATCATTGTTTTTGAAACCAGTGGACAGCCAGTGAAAAATGCGCTCTGCAACAGCTGCATAGTGCGGATCCCAGCCTATGGAATAAAAGTGGGGCTTTTATTGCTCAATCTAATTCATGCTGATAAAAAAAAAATCCGTAGGCCTAATGGACACATGCTCAAAATCATAGTTTTGATTGACTTACAAGGGCAATCGTTAGTTGCTGCATCCATTTTTGGATTTAGAAATATATAAATCTACTGATTGTTGAAGAACATAATTAATAAATGCCTCTTGAGTTTAGTTAAACTGTCAAACTCCATGATAAGCCAAATTATAAGCTTGTTTTTCTCCAATGTTTGTAAACATTGTAAATGTAAACAAACGCTGTATAGCCTCATAACATGGTTAAAACAATCATTTTGATATCATGGATGGTCAATCCTTGCATCCATAGCTCTGTCTATTCATCTGAGAGTGGTTACATATACATGCATATTTCCAAATCCTAGTCTTGAAGATCAAGGGGTATAACATTTATTGGAATGACTGGAATTCTGATACATTTTGGTTTTTAATGTAAAGATATAATTTAATTGTATTATTATATGTAGTAGAAAGCAATGGGTTAGAAGAACCAACCCATAAAGTAAAATGTAACATCCATATATGGCCAGCTATGTAAACTTTAACATTGATTTGTCCTGCAATAGATGTTGTTGAATTGGTATTATACATTTTTTCAATTATTCTAATGCCTCTTAAGGGGAAAGTAATCTAAAAGTAACTGAATGTAATCAGATTACATTACTGAGTTTGGGCAATCCAAAAATTACGTTACTGACTACACTTTTGGACAGGTATCTAGTAACTGTAACACATTACATTTAGAAAGTAACCTACCCAAACCTGGTTATTGGGCTATTAACTTATTTTAGGCAGGCCAAAACACTATCCTATCAAAACAGGCATAAATTTGTCCCCATAGGAGAACCCTTTTTAGTTCCAGGTAGAACCCTTTTTGGTTCCAGGTAGAATTATTTTTGGTTCCATGTAGAACCCTCTAAAGGGTTCTACCTGGAACCAAAAAGAGTTCTTCAAAGGGTTCTCCTATGGAGACAGCCAAAGAACCCTTTTAGGTTCTACACTTTTTTTCCAAGAGAGTTTAGGCCTAAGGTAAGGGTAGCCTACAGACTTGGTTTTGAATTATATGAAATAGAAAACAAGCAATTGTTACAGGAAAATAACTTCTAAATAGGAGGATCACCAGCATAATATCATCTCTCATTTCATGATGCGTTATGTCTCTCGTCAGAATGAGAATCGGACCCAAGCGCAGCGTGGAAAGTGTTCATGATTTTTATTGACCAAAAAACACTCGAACAAAATAACAAAGTGAAAAAACGAACAGTTCTTTAAGGCCAATAAACTATACAGAAAACAACTACCCACAAAACACTGGTGGGAAAACGGCTGCCTAAGTATGATTCCCAATCAGAGACAACAATAGACAGCTGCCTCTGATTGAGAACCACACTCGGCCAAAAACAAAGAAATAGAAAACATAGAAATAAACAAACTATAATGCCCACCCTAGTCACACCCACACCCAGAGAATAAAAGCCTCTCTATGGCCAGGGCGTGACATGATGGGCATATGTACGCTTGTAGCCTACATGGAGGGGTGTTAATGCTCAGCCAAAACAGGAGCTGGCTAAAATGATGTGGGCCTACAATACATAGATAAAAAAAAGAGGATGTCCACTCACTATTTTGCTTCTCCCAAACTTGATCTTTTTATAAAGCTTCAATGATTAAGATTTATTTCAAAGAAGTCATGAGCCAAATCCTTAATTGGTAGGTTTGGCTACACAAGTGAAAAAGGTGTGTGTGTGTGTGTTTGTGTGCTTGCACTTGCGCTTGCTTGTTTTTCTTGCAGCCAAGAAAGATAATGTTCTCTAACTTTGCTCCCTTGCAGTGATGTGTACAACACAGGCCTGGATGACAGCAGGACATGATGTAACCTTAGAAAGTGACAATGGTAGACATTGAGGCCTTTACTTTTCCATGATTCCATGGGTATTGCTGGAAAGGACAGTGACATGTGACACTACACAACAAATCACATGGTAATACGCCTTGACCCTTCTGTGCAGGAAATGGGGATATGGTTCAGTTTCCTGGCATGCATTATTGATTAATCTAACCATAAATCTAATTACCATTTAAACTAATGCCTCTTTATCTAAGGACTTCAGTACTGCTTTGTTGAATATGTTGCTGAAGTTCCACGATAAAGACATGCAATATAGTAACAGATTGTAGTTTACTCTCTTCCAAATTCTTAAATTCTTTATTTGGGCACACCAGGTGTTGCACATTCCAAAGCTTATTATTGCATAAGGTGATTGATTTAGAGGGAATTAGAACCTGAACCCTTTAGAATTTAATAGATGGTAATTTGATTGTGCAGGTATTCAGGATGTACAACAATACAGCTCTCAATAGGTCCAGAGATATAAAGTAAAGGGTATGTAAAAATCAATATTATGAAGAAAAATGCCATTTCAGTTCTCACTTCATGGGCCGTCTCTACAGTGAGTTTGGAAAAATGAGAAGCTTGAACAATGTCTCACGGTCTTTGCCTCCGATCCTGGACTGTTTTCCTCTGAGCGACGAGTGTTCTGATCACAGAAATGAAAAAAAAGTGTGCTTCGTTCAAGGCCAACTGAAGTGGTTGTGACACTTGATTGCCGTGTCGCAGGATTGCTTTTTAACAGAAAGCCACATTGAATGTCAAGAGAAATAGAGGTCAGGGGGTTTTCAAATGTGCCACTTCTGCTGAGTGAAATGAAATTTGAACAAAGGACAAAAAACACAACAGAGTTCAATGCTGCACTGAGAAAGAACAATAGAACATGGCACCTCTCCTATAGGACCCCTTCATCCCTTTGTAGGTATTTGTGAACACACAAAACAATTGTTATTAGTCATTTGAATCAGTAGTTTCTATGAAAGTATGTGATTCTTTGATCCGTATGCCATGTGAAGGTGTTTCTAAGTAATTCCTTACCATGTCACAAGAGAGCTTCAATATTAGCTAAGGAGAGGATTAATTTGTGTAAGGATGTATGCATTTACAATATGGTATGAAAGGGGGTCAATATCCCGTGCAACTTCATCACTGAAAAAGACAAAGTCCACCGGTTAAAAAGTGCTTGAGTCAAAATTGTTTCCAAAATCAAAAAATATATAAAAAAACATGGAAAACTGATTGGATTTGCATTTAACCTAAATTAAATGACATATGGGGGGGTCAGTGCATAAATGTTACAAGTACAATTATTTTATTCGCCTAACTGAAATGTTTTTTCAAAGGATCATGTTGACTTTTCTGTTGTTTTTATATAATAATTTATGCCAGTTAGGTTGAACCAGCATCACCTTGACAATCCAAATCCACGTGGAATTTTACACAATACCGTTCCAAGGGATCATCGACACATACCAACAGAGCCAAAACAAATGTGATCTATTATCATTACAAATACGTATTTCATTAAACTAATATTTATTCAGATCTCAAGCATGGAAAAATAGTTACTGTTATTTTGATTTTTGTCAACTAATTGTGTGTGTAATTTATTGAAATATACCAATGTAGAGAGGGCTGGGTCTGTGAACTAGAATTCGGAGGCCAGCTCCACTTTGGCTGTATGAGAGGCGAGATGATGAATTGCCAATCAGCCAAATGCATCCGAATGTCAAACAAGCTTGTCTTTGATCCTCTGTAGACTATCAACAAAAGCAAATCAAATTGCTATTAAGTATGCCCCCCAGGTAGCGTCACATCTGTCAGTGTGTCAATAACAAACCCTTATACGAAGCAGGCTTGTGATTTCTCAAGGGACCACTACTATCTGGAAGCCATTTGGTTGCCTTTCTCTTGTATTGATGAGGACATCTAAATAGGAGGCTCTGTCATCAGGGATGGTTCAAACAATCTCTAGCAATAGTTGATGATCTTTATGTTACATTTTACTCTCTGTCTACTTTTTTTAAATTGAAAATTGTATAAAATGTTGCACACTTTTTTTCTGTTGCTGCATCATCATAAAGAAAATCTATTTACGAAACCCATGCAGGAATGGAGCACACCGCTGTGGTGATGCCAACGAATTTCTCCAACCAACTGAGCCATCTAGTTCACCAATCAACTCATACAGCAGAGGCCTGGTGTCTTTCGGCCTCCTTTCCTCCTGATTCTAGTACATGCATTGATATCAAAACTGGTCATGAGGAGAGGGGAACCCAAGGGGTTTGCGTGGACGCAAACCCATGTCAGCCACAAGATATTCTGCCGTTTTCCTATCCCTTCCCCAGTCACGTCCTACATTTTGCATTCAGAGCTCATTATTTCATGAGCCATATACAGTACAACTAAGTTTGAGATGCATCCCTAAACTTTCCACCTCTCCTGTCTACTTGTTGTGTAAATGTCTTTAGCAAGCGTGTGTTGGGGAGCTGTTTTGTGAGACCATTGTTTAGTAGCCTACAATTCTAAGAGACAGGTGAAAAAGACAAAACATCTCAAATTAGATGAAGTGGTCAACAAAGCAACACAGCATATTATTTAATGCTGAGAAGTTCATGTGCCCTATTATAACATTGCGCAAATGCATAAACGCCCATAAGGAACATCAAGTAGACGCACATTTAAACACGTAGGCCTACACTTCTACTTCTACTACTCCTATGTAACTCAAGCTCGTCTAACAGCATTTCGTATTATTCTGTACGTACAGTAAATCCGATAAACTTCATTTAGTATAGTACATTACATTATGCATTGGTATGTATTCATTTGTGGATGTCCATCACCCATTTCCTCTTATACGTTACGAATTACAATTCATATTACATGTTACAGATTTTCAAAACATACAATATGTTACAAATTCGCAAAATGTACTGTACGATACGAATTTGCTAAATGGGCATTAGAACTTAATGAGTTCTAGCTGGATGACTAATGTTAGCTAGTTTACTAGCGTTAGCTAGGCTGGGGGTTAGGGTTAGGAATTAGGATTAAGTTTAGTAATTAGGTTAAAGCGTTAAGGTTGAAGTTAGGGGAAGAGTTATCTAAAAGGGTTAAGGTTAGGGTTATGGGAAGGGTTAGCTAACATGCTAAGTAGTTGCAAAGTAGATTAAAAAAGTAGCATCTAGTTGAAAAGTAGCTAATTAGCGAAAAGTTCTCCGTGATGAGATTCCAGCTCGCAACCTTTGGGTTGCTAGGCGTTCGCGTTATACACCCACCCATGCACCCTGGCCAACCACCCTACTTTCATTATTGTCTTAAGTAACCATCAACCATCTCCAATCTCATAAAACATTTTAGAAAAGGCTCAGTGTCGTTATCCTCACAAGGGGACGATGCCAGAGTGTTGATAACAGGCGTGCCAATAATTTTGGCGTGCCAATAACAGGCGTGCCAATAACTTTTTTAATCTAAATCCTTTCGCTGAGCAATGGAATCGTTTAATTGGGGTAGGGCCTATGAGGCTAGTGTGATGGGAAGGGTGCATGGGGAGGAACTTAATCAGATTTTTCTGCTTGCGTAAGTTACTTGATGTGGAATAGAGTTCCATGTAGCCATGGCTCTGTGTAATACTGTGCGCCTCCCATATTTTCATTAAATTATTATTTAACCTTTATTTAACTAGGCAAGTCAGTTAAGAACAAATTCTTATTTACAATGGCGGCCTACCAAAAGGCCTCCTGCGGGGACGGGGGCCTGGGATTATACAATATACAATATAAATATAGAACAAAAGACACATCACAACAAGAGAGACAAAACAATGCTACATAAGAGAGACCTAAGACAACGACATAGCAGCAACACATGACAACATAGCATGGTAGCAATACAACATAACAACAACATGGTAGCAGCACAACATGGTAGCAGGCCAAAACATGGTACAAACATTATTGCGCACAGACAGCAGCACAACGGGCAAGAAGGTAGAGACAGCAATACATCATGTAAAGCAGCCACAGCTGTCAGTAAGAGTGTCCATGATTGAGTCTTTGAATTAAGAGATTGGGATGAAACTTTCTAGTTTGAGTGTTTGTTGCAGCTCGTTCCAGTCGCTAGCTGCAGCAAACTGAAAAGAGGAGCGACCCAGGGTTGTGTGTGCTTTTAGGGACCTTTAACAGAATGTTACTGGTAGAACTGGTGTTGTATGTGGAGGATGAGGGCTGTAGATATCTCAGATAAGGGGGAGTGAGGCCTAAAAGGGTTTTATAAATAAGCATCAACCAGTGGGTCTTGCGACGGGTATACAGAGATGACCAACTTACAGAGGAGTACAGAGGGCAGTGATGTGTCCTGTAAGGAGCATTGGTGGAAAATCTGATGACCGAATAGTAAAGAACATCTAGCCGCTCAAGAGCACCCTTACCTGCCAATCTATAAATTATGTATCTGTAATCTAGCACGGTTAGGATGGTCATCTGAATCAGAGTTAGTTTGGCAGCTGAGGTGAAAGAGGAGCAATTGTGATAGAGGCAACCAAGTCTAGATTTAACTTTAGCCTGCAGCTTTGATATGTGCTGAGAGAAGGAGAGTGCACCGTCTAGCCATACTCCCAAGTACTTGTATGAGGTGACTACCTCAGAGGTAGTAATAACAAGAAGAGGGGCATTCTTCTTACCAAACCACATGACCTTTGTTTTGGAGGTGTTCAGAACAAGGTTAAGGGTAGAGAAAGCTTGTTGGACACTAAGAAAGATTTGTTGTAGGGCATTTAACACTACATCCGGGGAGGGGCCAGCTGAGTATTAGACTGTATCATCTGCATATAAATGAATGAGAAAGCTTCCTACTGCCTGAACTGTTGTTGATGAAAATTGAGAAGAGCGTGGGGCCTAGGATCAAGCCTTGGAGTACTCCCTTGGTGACAGGCTGTGGCTGAGACAGCAGATTTTCTGACTTTATACACTGCATTCTTTGAGAGAGGTAGTTAGCAAATCAGGCCAAAGACCCTTCAGAGACACCAATACGGCCCACCAGAATTGAATGGTCTACCGTATCAAAAGCTTTGGCCAAGTCAATAAAAATAGCTACACAATATTGCTTGTTGACATCATTGAGGACCTTTAAAGATGCAGTGACATATCCATAACCTAAGCGGAAACCAGATTGCATACCCGAGAAAATACTATAGACATCAAGAAAGCCAGTCAGTTGATATTGACAAGTTTTTCCAACACTTTTGATAAACAGGGCAAAATAGAAATAGGCCTATAACAGTTAGAATCAGCTTGATCTCCCCCGTTAAATAAAGGAAAAACTGTGGCTGCCTTCCAAGCAATGGGAACTTCCCCCAAAAGGAGAGACAGGTTAAAAAGGTTGGAGATAGGCTAGGCGATGATAGGGGCAGCAACCTTAAAGAAGAAAGGGTCTAAACCATCTGACCCACATATTTTTTGGGGGTCAAGTTTAAGGAGCTCCTTTAGCACCTCGTACTCAGTGTCTGTCTGCTGGGAGAAACCTTGTAGCAGGGCAATGGAAAAAGAGGGAGAAGTATCTGGGATGGTCCCATTAGGAAGGGTGGGAGATGAGGAAATGTTGGACGGGCAAGGAGGCATGGCTGAGTCAAATAGGAATCCTGACTTAATGAAGTGGTGATTAAAGAGCTCAGCCATGTGCTTCTTGTCAGTAACAACCACATCATCAACAATAAGGGACATGGGAAGCTGTGAGGAGGAGGGTTTATTCTCCAGGTCTTTAACCGTTTCCCAGAACTTCTTAGGGTTAGACTCACAGAGAGATAGAACTGCTCCTTAAAGTAACTAACTTTGGCTTTCCGAATAGCCTGAGTGGGCTTATTTCTCATTTGCCTGAGTGATAGCCAGTCAGCCTGAGTATGCGTGTGCCGAGCCTTCCGCCAAATGCAATTTTGAGGTGGAGTAACTCTGCAAAATAACAGTCGAACCAGGGTTAAACCTGTTTTTCATTCTCATTTTCCTTATGGGGGCATGTTTGTTAACAATACCACAGAAAATATCAAAAAAGATGGTCCAAGCATCTTCGACAGAAGGGAGCTGATTCTAGCTGATTCTATACCATTTTACAGAGGCCAGTTCATGAAGGAAGGCTTGCTCATTAAAGGTTCTTAGTAAGCGTCTACGACAAATCAGGTCAGGTCGTTTCACTGAGCAGCCATTACAAACACAAGCTGTAAAACAGTGATCACTAACGTCATTACAGAAACACCAGACTGATACCTATCAGGATTATTTGTGAGGATAACATCGAGGAGAGTAGCCTTTTCTGCGTGTTTAGAGTAACACGTTGTGGGATTGGTAATAATCTGAGAAAGATTTAGGGAGTCCTATTGTTTTGGGACTTGATCAGGTGGTTTAAGCATGTCCCCATTTAGGTCACCTAGCAGGACAAATTCAGAATTTGTGTAAGGGGCCAGGAGAGAGCTTAGGGCAGGTAGGGTACAGGCCGGTGCTGATGGAGGATGATAGCACCCAGCAACAGTCAACAAAAGCTATTTGAAAGTTGAAGGCTTAAAACCAGCATATCAAATTGTTTGAGGACAGATTTGGTGGAGACAACCGAGCACTGAAGGTGATCCTTGGTAAAGATTGCCACTCCCCCACCTTTGGAAGATCTGTCTTGCCAAAAAAGGTTATAACCAGAAAGATCAGCATTCAAAATACTCATCCTTAACCACGTCTCAGTAATGACCAACACATCTGGATTGGAGCTGTGTACTCACATTTTAAATGGATCCATTTTAGGTAATAAGCTTTAAGTGTCAACATGCAGAAAACCCAGGCTTTTACGAGAGCATAAATCAGTGAAGCAGATATCAGAGCACAAGTCAGAATTGGGGCTAGCAACAGTAGATGGGCCAGGGTGTACATGTACATTTCCAGATATCATCAACAGTAATACAATCATGGCACAGCATAGGACAGGGAGGGCTCTGCATTGCTGATTTATGACATCTGAATGTGCATCAGATGTCAACAAGATCATATTGTACAGTAATTTCAGGTAAAATGAATACAAAGCCAGCGAGAGGTTGTTAGGTTAGGATGGGAGGCCAAAGGTCCATGTAACCAATAGAGAGTCCTGAGTGAACAAACATAGTCTTTCCAACGGTTGGGTAAAGACAGTTTGTAGTCAACAAAGTATGCAGGGGTCATGAGGCAAATGGCAAAATAGCAAAATGCGCAAGAAAAAAATCTAATATATAACAACTTGGGGCTAGCCATTGTAAATTCAGAGTCATTCGCGGCAACAGTGCATTTGTATAGTCTAGTCTGTTCTGGACTTGGGGACTGTGAAGAGACCACTGGTGGCATGTCTTGTGGAGTAGGCATGGGTTTCCGAGCTCGGTGCATTTAACATATCCATAATTCTTACAAAAACAAGTAGTGATGAAGTCAGTCTTTACTTTACTTTGATCCATGAGAGATTGATATGCAGATTATTAATTTTAGCTCTATGTGTATACTTAAGTGCCAAGTCCCTCTTTGTGGCACCTGACCACACGACTGCAGAGATGGTTATCCTTCTGGAAGGTTCTCCCATCTCCACAGAGGAACTCTGGAGCTCTGTCAGAGTGACCATCGGGTTCTTGATCATCTCCCTGACAAAGGCTCTTCTCCCCCGATTGCTCAATTTGGCCGGTTGGCCTGCTATAGGAAGAGTCTTGGTGGTTCTAAACTTCTTCCATTTAGGAATTATGGAGGCCACTGTGTTCTTGGGGGCCTTCAATGCTGCAGAAATGTCTCTGCCTCAACACAATCATGTCTCTGAGCTCTATTGACAAATCCTTTGACCTCATGGCATGGTTTTTGCTCTGACATGCACTGTCAATTGTGGGACCTTATAGAGACAGCTGTATGCCTTTCCAAATCATATCAAATCAATGGAATTTACAACAGGTGAACTCCAATCAAGTTGTAGAAACAACTAAAATTTGATCAATGGAAACAAGATGCACCTGAGCTCAATTGTCGAGTGTCACAGCAAAGGGTCTGAATACTTATGTAAATAAGGTATTTTTTATATATATTATTTTATTCATGCTTAAAAAATATACTAAAACCCGTTCTCGCTTTGTCATTATGGGGTATTGTGTGAAGATTGATGGGGAAAACATTTATTTAATCCATTTTCGAATAAAGCAGTCATGTAACATTGTGGAAAAAGTGAAGGGGTCTGAATACTTTCGGAATGCAATGTATTATCCAGATACTGACTGCAGTTGGTGGTCTATAGAAACTTCTCACAGAATGGGCTTTAGGTGAGGCAGTTGAACGTGTAGCCATATTACTTCAACAGTATTTAACATGAGATCCCTTCTAAGCTTTACTGGAATGTGGCTCTGAACATAAACATCTACACCTCCCCATTGGCATTTCTGTCTCTTCTGTAGATGTTATATGTATTGCTTCCACTATATCATCAAAGGTATTGTCTAAGTTAGTTTCAGAGATAATCAGAATATGAATGTCATCTGTTACTAGCAAGTTATCGATTTCATGAACGTTGTCTCTACAAATGAATGAATATATGACATTATTTTTGTGTCAAATCCCCAGATGGCAACCCATCCCTTATGGTAATAATTGACACACAAACAATAAATAAATAAATAAACTTCAAATGACAATAACTCACTGTGATAATTCAGTGATAATTATTCTTCCGGTGTTTTCTGAAGTGTGCATCACATAAAGACAGAAAAAAATGTAAGATAAAAATCTGTATATAATAGTAAATAAGGTTATGCAAACAATAATTATATCCATAGAGCAGTAAAGAATATACATACAGTTGAAGTCGGAAATTTACATACACCTTAGCCAAATACATTTAAACTCTGTTTTTCATTTAATCCTAGTAAAAAATTCCCTGTCTTAGGTCAGTTAGGATCACCACTTTATTTTAAGAATGTGAAATGTCAGAATAATAGTAAAGAGAAAAAGTGGGTCAGAAGTTTACATACACTCAATTAGAATTTTGTAGCATTGCCTTCAAATTGTTTAACTTGGGTCAAATGTTTCGGGTAGCCTTCCACAAGCTTCCCACAATAAGTTCGGTGAATTTTGGCCCATTCCTCCTGACAGAGCTGGTGTAACTGAGTCAGGTTTGTAGGCCTCCTTGCTCGCACACACGTTTTCAGTTCTGCCCACACATTTTCTATAGGGTTGAAGCCAGGGCTTTGTGATGGCCACTCCAATACCTTGACTTTGTTGTCCTTAATACATTTTGCCACAACTTTGGAAGTATGCTTGGGGTCATTGTCCATTTGGAAGACCCAGCAAAGCACCACCACAACATGATGCTGCCACCCTCATGCTTCACGGTTGGGATGGTATTCTTCGGCTTGCAACCCTCCCCCTTTTTCCTCCAAACATAACAATGGTCATTATGGCCAAATAGTTCTACTTTTGTTTCATCAGACCAGAGGACATTTCTCCAAAAAGTGCAATCTTTGTCCCCATGTGCAGTTGCAAACCATAGTCTGGCTTTTTATGGTGGTTTTGGAGCAGTGGCTTCTTCCTTGCTGAGCAACCTTTCAGGTTATGTCGATATATGACTCGTTTTACTATGGATATAGATACTTTTGTACCTGTTTCCTCCAGTATCTTCACAAGGTCCTATGCTGTTGTTCTGGGATTGATTTGCACTTTTTGCACCAAAGTACGTTCATTTTTAGGAGATAGAATGCATCTCCTTCCTGAGCGATATGACGGCTGCGTGGTCCCATAGTGTTTATACTTGCGTACTATTGTTTGTACAGAGGAACGTGGTAAATTCAGGCGTTTGGAAATTGCTCCCAAGGATAAACCAGACTTGTGGAGATCTACAGTTTTTTTCTGAGGTCTTGGCTGATTTCTTGAGATTTATCCCCATGATGTCAAGCAAAGAGGCACTGAGTTTGAACGTAGGCCTTGAAATACATCCACAGGTACACCTCCAATTGACTCAAATGATGTCAATTAGCCTATCTGAAGCTTCTAAAGCCATGACATGAAAAAAAGTCTGAAACCGAGTTAGAAACCACAGAAGAGGGAGACAAAACAGAGGACAAAGGCACAGGTGCATCCGGATCAGATCCCCAAAGTGGCATAGTTAAAGTGGCTAGTGATACATGTATTACATAAGATCGTCAATGATATAGAGTACAGTAAACCTTTGGAGGAAGGCACCGGAACCTACTGCATTTGCTACATCTTTATGTACATTGGCTTTTCACATCACCACAGATGATATTTATCTTTACCTACTGTACCTAATCATCAGAATGTAATTTGTACCTTTATATCTTTCCATCATCACCGTACCCTCCACAGCCACCAGCAGTGTTACTGAACACTGATGCTCACTCATACACCGTGACATAACCCTGCAGAGCTTTCTGCCTCTCTGTTTCACTACAGAGACGGGTGGACAGTGAGGGAGCACACTGGGATGACCAGGTGAGATATGAACACAAGGTCTCATGCCTTTGAGGCTGTGTCTGATTGAGGCCGCTTTGATGTGCTAGGCCATGACGGGTGGAGAGATACAGACACCTCGGCGGCTGAGAAATTAGTGCCATCAGTGTCTCCGCAGCTGGATTAATGAGGGCCTGTGGTGCTGAGCCAAGCAAAGGCTGCTTATTTGTTTGAATTCCCATCTCCATTAAATAATAATAAGAGGAATTCATGGGCTCCAGCAGCGCACTCCGCCAGCAGCAGCGCCGGCGATGCTCGCCGTGGTGTCGAGGGGTTTGTATTACCACAACAGAGCTCATCACACTTTGTAATCTCTGATGAAATTAAAATGGCCTGGACAGCAGCTGCAGCATTTTCTTACAATCACTACTCCCTGTCAGCCTACCCACCACCACCACCACCACATCTCCTTACTTGAAGGTCTCCTCTTTCAGATATTGTGTAAGATATTGTATAAGGCACAGTTTCTTGGTTCTGCATCTCTCCATGTGCCACAGATAATATAAAAGAAATTAAGCGGGTTAGTTTTTTCCCATTTGGACAAACACATAGGCTTACAGGTAGGTGTCATGCGCCAACTATTCCCCCCATATCAGCCAGGTGATTCAGGTCAGCTGACACAGCGATTGTATTTGTCCTTATTGATTTGTACCTCTGACCAATCTCCATGAATTTTCACTTTGCCTCGCTCCACCGCACATAATAGAATTGAAGGGGGCAGAACGCACAGACACCGAAAAGCCATTTAAAAACAATTAGCATGTATCATTAGGCAGGAGGGAAAGAAAACACCTGAAGGAGAGATAGGGAGAGGAAGAGAGGGGAAAAAAAGAGTAATGGTGGGGTGGTCCAAGGACATTAGTGTCACTTAGAAAGGGGAAGAGGTACAATGTAGGTGTCATGAAAAGAGTCCATTGCTGATGATCTCTGCAGTATGATAAGGAGCACCATTGTAACTGTAGTCCACACATTATAATGAATCCGTCATAATGACTCCAGTAGATTTAATCAAATGTGAGAACAGGTGAATCTCTCAAAAGCACATTTCCGTAATTACAACTCAGCAACATCATTAACCCCCTGTGTACTTGGATAGAGATTGAAGCATAAGGGAAACATCCAGTGAACTAACAAATAGATGAAGCTGATTATAATTTTAGTGGTTCTCACCCAGTATTAATTCAAATGAGTTTGGATGCTTTCTCCTGCTTTGGAGCATCTTTAATAATTCTCGCCTTCGTTACATCAGTTATATTACAGGCCAGAGTATTGTTGTCACAATAAGTACATAAAAATAGTATGTGACATTTTGTGAGATTTATGTTAGTTTACCAGACATTAGTCAAACAATAATTAAGAAACTGTGAGTACACTCAACCCCATTCAGACACAAATGCTTTACAGGTGAAAATATGAGTTTGTGCCCAGATTCTGTCTACTTCTAAACTGTTACGTCCTTATCTGCCACACTCAAAACAGTACAGATTAAAGGCACAGGTCATTTCCATGTAAAAGGACACATGAGCGCCAACTTGTGAAGTACATAGGAGCATGTCAAATTGGGTGTCAAATGAAAGCTAAGAGTCCATTTTTGTATTAACTTCTTATGGCTGCAGGGGCAGTATTGAGGAGATTGGATGAAAGGTGCCCAGAGGTGCCCAAAGTAAATGACCTGTTCCTCAGTCCCAGTTGCTAATATATGCATATTATTATTAGTATTGGATAGAAAACACACTGTAGTTCTAAAACTGTTTGAATGATGTCTGTGAGTATAACAGAACTCATACGGCAGGCAAAAACCTGAGAATAAGTCCAAACAGGAAGTGAGAAATCTGAGGTTGGACGATTTTCAACCCAGCCCCTATTGAATACACAGTGGGATATTGGTTATGTTGCACTTCCTAAGGCTTCCACTAGATGTCAACCATCTTTAGAAACTTGTTTGAGGATTCTGCTGTGAAGTGGGGGCTCATAAGGGCTGTTTGAGCCAGGTGTCTGGTAGAGTTAGCTCTCTATCCATTGCTTTTCTACAGACATAGGAATTCTCCAGTTGGAACGTTATTGATGTTTTATGTTAAACATCCTAAAGATTGATTCTATACTTAGTTTGACAAGTTTCTACGGACAGTAACGGAACTTTTTGACATTTCGTTTGCAACTAGGGAACGCGCTTCATGACTTTGGATTTGTTTACCAAACGTGCTAACAAAAGTAGCATTATCGAACTAAATCAAACATTTAATGTGGAACTGGGATTCCTGGGAGTGCATTCTGATGAAGATCATCAAAGGTAAGTTAATATTTATAATGCTATTTCTGACTTCTGTTGACTACCCAATATGGTGGATATCTTTTTGGCTGCTTTGTTGTCTGAAAGCTGTACTCAGATTATTGCACAGTTTGCTTTTTCTGTAAAGATTTTTTGAAATTTGACACAGCGGTTGCATTAAGGAGAAGTGTATCTATATTTCCATGTCTAACAATTGATTTGAAAATGTAATGACATCACAAAATAGACATTCATTTCCCATATTCCATCTTTCATTATTCCGCACATTTGGATGTTGAAATTGAAAATGTAATGACATCACAAAATAGACATTCATTTCCCATATTCCATCTCTCATTATTCCGCACATTTGGATGTTGAAATATATTGTCCCAGTGTTCACTGTTGGGTGTTAGGGTTTTTGGGTAGCAAAACCTTCTGTAACAAAGAGATTCCATTCACAAATACTAGAGACCAAAAGGAGTTGTCTGCTGCCAACAATTTACGATTGACGTGAGGTGTCATAAAAACCCCACACCAAACCCTCCTCCGTTCTGCGGGTGAAAGGGCTCTGTAAATGCTGATCCATTGCATCCTGATCTTTGGATCTCTCACAGGTGTCAAGACACTGCATGTTTAAATACAAAGTTTATGTGGGTGTGGTGAGATACCCAATAAGCTGGATAATTATCTTCTCATCACTCATCTTGAGAAAACATGTCCTAAAGACTTGGAAAACAATCAAATCGCCATCATTAACACAATGGAAAAATTGAATTATTTATTATTTAAATATTTGCAGTAGCATTGGCGACTGAGAAAAACAAATGTATACAATTTGGCAAACGATAATGCAGACACTAGGGACACTGGGACGTGGTGTGAGCATGCGGATCTGGGCAGATGAGATGTAGTCGTTGTTTGTGTGCGTCTGTAAGTTGTTGTTCGTATGTTACATAAGTATAAATTTGTAATGATGACTGTGTGATACTTAACCTTTTTGTATCAGAAGATCCATTGGGGAACAAAACCATTAAATGAACAATAATAATATACCACACAGTGCAGTGTTTGAATAAAATAAGTATGTGTGGTATCCTTGACTTGCATTTCAGTTTGTTGAGGTTAATTATTCAGTACTTCCCAGCAACAATCCAACTTGTAGGTAGGCGGACCTGTACATTGCATTCGGAAAGTATTCCCTTTTTCCACCTTTTGTTATGTTACAGCCTTATTCTAAAATGGATTAAGTAAAAAAATTGTCCCAATCTACACACAATACACCATAATGCCAAAGTAAAAACAGTTTATTTTGCAAATGTATTAAAAATAAAAAACAGAAATACCTTCTTTACATAAGTATTCAGAACCTTTGCTATGAGACTCGAAATTGAGTTTCAATTGATCATCCTTGAGCTGTTTCTACAACTTCTTTGAAGTCCACCTGTGGTAAACTCTATTGATTGGACTCATTTTGAAAGACACACGCCTGTCTATATAAGGTCCCACAGTTGACAGTGCATGTCAGAGCAAAAACCAAGCCATGAAGTCAAAGGAACTGTCCGTAGAGTTGCCGAGGCACAGTTCTGGGGAAGTGTACCAAAAAATGTGTGCAGCACTGAAGGTCCCCAAGAACACAGTGGCCTCCATCATTCCTAAATGGAAGAAATTTGGAACTACATAACAAAGGGGAATCCCTATTGCCTATTGAAAACCACAACCAGGGGAAGAACATCTTGGTTTCATGATATCAATTTGCATTTAATCTATTCAACCTCTTACCTTCCAACAGAACGTAAACCGTTTTCAATGTAAATCCTGCACATATACGATGACAGGGAAACGAAGTGTCCTTTAAATCATGAGTGCATTAACAGTCTAGGTCTTCTAACCCCTGATCGAGGGTGGGGGTGTTTTGACACAAAATGAATTTCTATCTTCCCGGCACTAACTGCATTCTCCCAGATGATTGTTGGGAGATAACAGAGGCGGGTCAGTCCAGCCTCCAGTCATGAGGAGCATCTGCTCATGAGATAGACTTGTTCCTAATGAACATTTAGTAGGAGAGGCAGAATTCGCTACCGCAACTACAGGGAACGTGTGCTTGGTCTGAAATTATTATGGGAGAGGGAATTCTCAGCAGACGTCTCATAGCTATGCAAATGAAACCACATATATTGTTCTTATACTGACATTTGTTGTTTTACAGGGTCAGTTATAGTAGCTAAGTGCCTTCTTTAAGGGCACATCCACAGATTTTTCACCTTGTCGGCTAGGGTATTCTAACCAGCAACCTTTCGGTCACTGGCCCAACGCACTAACCGTCTACCTGCCGCCCTACCTGGGGCTGAAAAACCTATAAAACAAAAAGGTGGAATGGTTTCGCACTCAAAAAGATAAAGCTTGCATAAAGCTTCTTTAATTATTATTACTTTTTAAAAATTATTTTCACTGCATCAGGGACAGCGTAATCAGACGTTTTGGTGTCACAGCCTTCTTCAATGTGTAGGTACAATTTTCTTTTAATTCAAAAGCATTTGTCAAGAACAGTGCCTTCAGAATGTATTCACACCCCTTGACTTTTTCCCCAAAAAAGGTGTTACTGCCTGACTTTAAAATTGATTAAATTGAGATTTTCTGTCATTTGCCCTGAGGTGCGTATCTTCAGCGCGGTGCCACCTGTACCGGTCCCACGCACCAGGCCTCCACAGTCCAGTATGTCCTGTGCTCCCCGCACTCGCCCTGAGATGTGTGTCTTCAGCCCGGTACCACCAGTTTCGGCACCACGCATCAGGTCTCCAGTGCGCCTCCACAGTCCAGAGCTTCCGGCGACAATTCCCAGTCCAAAGCTTCCGGCGACAGTTCCCAGTCCAGGCCACAGTCCAGAACCTCCAACGACGGCCCACAGTCCGGAACCTCCAACGACGGTCCACAGTCCGGAACTTCCAACGACCGTCCACAGTCCGGAACCTCCAGCGAAGGTCCCCAAGCCCGGGGTCTCCGGCGACGGTCCCCAGTCCGGGATCTCCAGCGACTGTCCTCAGTCCGGGGCCTCCGGCCATGATCAGCAGTGACACAGCGTGACTAGGTCAGGGCATGACTAGGGTGGGTACGCTAGTTTTTGTATTGTCTAGGGTTTTTTGTATGTCTAGGGTTTTTGTAGGTCTAGGTGATATGTATGTCTATGGTGGCCTGATATGGTTCCCAATCAGAGGCAGCTGTTTATCATTGTCTCTGATTGGGGATCAAATTTAGGTAGCCATTTCCCTTTGGTGTTTGTGGGATCTTGTCAATATGTAGTTGCCTGTCAGCACTGGTTTGTATAGCTTCACGTTTTGTTTTGTTATTTTGTTAGTTTGTTCAGTGTTCATTCTTTAAATAAATAAGAATGCACGCATACCACGCTGCGCCATGGTCCGATCCTTATAACGAACGTGACACCTACACACATTTTTTTACTAATTAATTAAATATAAAAAGCTGAAATTTCATTAAGTGAAATGGCAAGCCTAAATAAGTTCAGAAGTAAAATGTGCTTAACAAGTCACATAATAAGTTGCATGGACTCACTGTGTGCAATAGTAGTGTTTAACAGGATTTGTGTACACCCCTTCATATTAGTGGAATTGCTGATAGGTGTATTTTTATTAAATTTTTTACCTTTAGTTAACTAGGCAAGTCAGTTAAGAACAAATTCTTATTTTCAATGACGGCCTAGGAACAGTGGGTTAACTGCCTGTTCAGGGGCAGAACGACAGATTTGTACCTTGTCAGCTCAGGGATTTGAACTTGCAACCTTCTGGTTACTAGTCCAACGCTCTAACCACTAGGCTACCCTGCCGCCCCAAAATTGAAAACATTGGAAATAGAATGGACCGTACTGAAGAACTCAGTGACAAATGTATGCCCTGCTAGAGCTTCCCTGGTCAACTGTAAGCGGTGTTATTGTGAAGTGGAAATGTCTAGGAGCAACAACGTCTCAGCCGTGAAATGGTAGGCCACACAAGCTCACAGAATCGGTCCGCCGAGGGCTGTCCTTGGTTGTAACACTCACTACTGAGTTTCAAACAGGCCCTCGGCCTGTACCACTAGAGGGTGGAGTTAGCCATTTGAGAGAGTGGTTAATGTTTTATAAATCCAGAGGACGCAGGTGAACATAACGAACAGACCACTATTCATGATTCAACTAATTCGCAAAGAGGCAGGTGCGATTAAAACTAAGTCAGATCAAGAATATAAGTGTTCTGAGCTTTGATAAATGCTGGGTCAATATTTAGATGTTGAACCATAATAGACTTTCTTTATTGTGCACAAAATATACTGTTTTATAAAAAAATATAAATGTAGTTATTAATACAGAGATCCGGACCTTAGGTTGTTACTAGTGTATTATAGATGATTATGAGCTTGTTTGTTGATACCGATATTGACACTGTTTCTTTCATTAATTTAATTGTGATTAATTATTTATTCATCAACTAGAACATATTTAAAAAACAGATTTATTCGAACTGGATAAATCAATTCTAAATTATTCAACTGTAATAGAGAGATCAGATGTGAAAAAAATGGAAATGAACCTAATAGAGGTATTTCAGAAATGTTAATCCTTCTTGCGTACAATGTTTGAGAGAAGGTAAAATCCTGAAAAATATTCAGGGTCACGACCTTGCAAGTTGGCCATTTCAAGGGGCCCTGAATAGGGAAAGGTGGGTAAAACTTGATTACCTCAGAGGGATAAGAGTGTTTTGTATCTCCTCAGATACTTATTTTATTTCCCTTCTCCAAGAATAAACAGCCTATATCTCTGGCAACTCACCGCAATTGATTTTCCCTTCTTTCTCAAATCACTCCACCTTAGACTTTGCCTCCAGCCTCGAGATGGGATTCAATCCATCCCTACGGCCCAAAACAGTTCATTCAGATTGAGCCGATAGGAATCTGGCTCGGGTAAAGGGGCGTGAGGAGGAGATTCAATGCAGAGCATAAGAAATGAGTCCCGCTTGGACATATGAATTGTGACCTGTGACTTATTATTATTGTGGCATCCGTTGTAGTTTGTTAGACCCGCTCAGAATTGTTCAACTCACAGTAGACCAGTTGTTCAGTGTGATTTATGTTGCTTTTATCTTTTATATTACAATGTCCATCAGAATGCAAACTGAAAGTGTGTTTGGATTAAGTATTTTCTTGTCTGAAACAGTCATTTGCAAATATAGTAGGATAAAAATATTCTAGATACAAATAGCTAGCTGTTTTTCAGCGCATACAAGCCATCTGACAAAATTTGACTTTTACGCCAATATCAGGGGTGTAGGAGAAACTTTTGGAAAACAGGTTTAAAATGCTAATTTCTCGTTTTAAAGGTAGACCTGAACGGTCAAAGTGAAATGAATCAATTTCCACTCTACGGAATTATCAAAAATAAAATATCATGACTGCCCTCTCTCCTGCATGAAATTAGCACATGCAATACACCCTCTAGATTGAAGCTGCTATCATTTAATCAAAGATCATAATATCATATAGTATATGATAATTCAAATTGATTCACACTATGACAGAACGTTAGTCTATGACCTCTATCAGCAAAGAGTGGCACTTCTCACTATCTTACCTGTTGGTTTGTGGCCTTTCGTTCTCTCTGCCTGTTTTCCTGTCCATCTGTGGGTATCATGGCTGCATCTCTCCTGCATGACGTTAGCACATGCAATACACACTGTAAAAAGTAACTGCCTAACTCATTAAAGAAATTGAGTAGTGGCTACTC
Source organism: Oncorhynchus clarkii lewisi (assembly GCF_045791955.1). Classification (NCBI taxonomy): domain Eukaryota; kingdom Metazoa; phylum Chordata; class Actinopteri; order Salmoniformes; family Salmonidae; genus Oncorhynchus; species Oncorhynchus clarkii. The sequence goes on along the minus strand of NC_092149.1, from coordinate 48,082,719 downwards.
AAACATATCTAACAGTCAGTAGAACTCAAATCATAAAAGTAGGACTAACTCATATGTCAATAAGATTTCTTATCACTTAATGTTTTAGAGTACTGTTAACAAATATGATGATATTGAGTAAATATAACCTCATTTATTTGTGTTCTGCTAATCTAAAGTTGTTGAGTTTTAAACGTCATCCTAACAGTTATTAAATAAGTTGTTCTTACTTTATTCTTTATTAAAATAATAAAACAGCAGTCTGTAACGGCTGTTGGAAGGAGAGGACCAAGATGCAGCGTGGTAAGTGTCCATGTTAGATTTATTCGATAAGCTGAACACTGAAACACAAAGTAAACAAAAGAACAACCAAAACAGTCCTGTCTGGTAGAGACACAGAAAACAACTACCAACAAAACACAGGTGGGAAAAGGCTACCTAAGTATGGTTCTCAATCAGAGACAACGATAGACTCTGATTGAGAACCACACCCGGCCAAACACACAGAAATAGAAAACATAGAATACAAAACATAGAATGCCCACCCCAACTCACGCCCTGACCGAACTAAAACAGAGACATAAAAAAAGGAACTACGTGACAGTACTCCCCCACAAAGGTGCGGACTCCGGCCGCAAAACCTAAACCCATAGGACAGGGTCTGGGTGGGCATCTGTCCGCAGTGGGGGCTCTGGCGCGGGACGTGGACCCACTCCACCTTAGTCTGGGCCCACTTAGGTGGCAGCTGGCAGCTCAGGACAGACGGGCGACTCTGGCAGCTCATCACAGACGGGCGACTCTGGCAGCTCAGGACAGACGGGCGACTCTGGCAGCTCAGGACAGACGGGCGACTCTGGCAGCTCAGGACAGACGGGCGACTCTGGCAGCTCAGGACAGACAGGCGACTCTGGCAGCTCAGGACAGACGGGAGCACCTGGAGGAAGGAGACTGGGCTGGTGCGTGGAGGAGGCACGGGATAGACCGGACCGTGGAGGCGCACTGTAGGTCTCATGCACCGAGCCTGCACAACCCTACCTGTCTGGATACTCCCCGTCGCCAGGCCAGTGCGGTGAGGTGGAATAGACCGCACTGGGCTGTGCTGGCGAACCGGGGACACCGTGCGTAGGGCTGGTGCCATGTACCCCGGCCCGAGGAGACGCACTGGAGACCAGATGCGCTGAGCCGGCTTCATGGCACCTGGCTTGATGCCCAATCTAGCCCGGCCGATACGAGGCGCTGCGATGTAACGCACTGGGCTATGCCCGCGCACCGGGGACACCGTGTGCCTCACGGCATAACACAGTGCCTGCCCGGTCCACCTCACTCCACGGTAAGCACGGGGAGTTGCTGACCTTTTTTATGTCTCTGTTTTAGTTTGGTCAAGGCGTGAGTTGGGGAGGGTGACATGTTCGATGCCGCACAACTAATATAATAATATAACTTAAGGGACAAAATCGAATGGTTCGCTTCCAAAAAGTTGGCGGCAACTGTGTACGTCGAGTTTTTGCACCTAATGGTGCTACGATGCTCCGAGATTCGTACTTTTAATTTGCGCTTAGTTTTACCCACATAATTTTTACCACAAGGAAAAGTTATAAAATAAATAACTGCCTTAGTGGAGCACGTGATAACACTTTTGATTGGGATCTGTTTCCCTGTTTGGGGGTGATTAAAGGATCTACAATTGTAAGTGCCATTGCATTGAGCACAGCAGTTACATTTGTAGTTTCCATCATGTAGAGGTGCAAATAGACGTTGTGCAGGGGTATTTTGGGGTGGTAAATCTGAATTTCCCAATTGATCTCTGAGATTTCTGCACCGCGAGAATACGACCAAGGAAGGGTCGTAATTCATATTACCGATACAGTCATCGGATCTTAGAATGTGCCAATAATTGTGAACGATTGCCTTAATTTGTTCAGAGCACATTGAATAGGGGTTGGCGAGGATGCAAAGAATGCTTCTATTTGTGAGACTGTCCATGAAAGAGGTCATGTCCCGAATTGTTTTGGATTTTCTCAATGGCAGTATTAATCTGACCATTTTTGTACCCCCTCTCCTTGAATTTTCTTTGCGTCACAGCCATATTTCTGTCAATCTGATTTTTTTTATTTTTATATTTTGATAAGACAGAATTAGCTGTAGGGCAAACTGTTTTTCAAGGAAAGTGGGTGACAGCTATCCGCCCTCATCAAACTGTTACGATCATAAGGATTCCTGTAAAGATCATTGTACAGAACATTATCCTCAAACAAAATCAGAAGATCAAGGAAACTGATTTGACTATCCAAGCATTATAACACAACCATAAGTTAAGAAGCAGACACAATGAAGTCCACCTGGAACGCACCCGTGTTGAATCTGCAACTTGCAACGCGACCGCGGGCTAGCAATGTCAGTCAAACTAGCCAGTTGGGCCACGAGTTGAAAGGAGCTTGTTCAGAGGTGACGTTTAAATCTATGTTTTAAATTATTGTATTAATTTATGAGCTGCAAATGTTTTGCTCACTTATTATTTCTTAATGACCATTTTGCTTCCTATGGCAGGCAGCAGAGGTCTGGTTGTCGGCCATGCTGGAAATATGATCTTGCATTATTGTGTCATTGTCAATACAGCACATCTACATCATGATATGAAATGTTGATTTTAACCTTCCGACCAACTAGTGGGACAGGTGGCGCCCCACTGTCTGATTCATATCACGTGATTTCTGATGATAGTTCTCGATTATATTGACTGATTGCTATTGTCTGGGGTGAAAGAGACCAGTACTCAGTAGTCAGTGTGGGCAGAGAAGTAACTCAGATAAGTGACCTGTTCAAAATAAGTGTCCCTCAAAGAAAATACCAACTTTTTTCATTGGGGAGGACATGTCCCCCCCAGCTCCTACGCCCTTGGCTAATATACCTATACTATACATTATAGGATTCATAAGATACAGTGCCTTGCGAAAGTATTTGGCCCCCTTGAACTTTGCGACCTTTTGCCACATTTCAGGCTTCAAACATAAAGATATAAAACTGTATTTTTTTGTGAAGAATCAACAACAAGTGGGACACAATCATGAAGTGGAACGACATTTATTGGATATTTCAAACTTTTTTAACAAATCAAAAACTGAAAAATTGGGCGAACAAAATTATTCAGCCCCCTTAAGTTAATACTTTGTAGCGCCACCTTTTGCTGCGATTACAGCTGTAAGTCGCTTGGGGTATGTCTCTATCAGTTTTGCACATCGAGAGACTGACATTTTTTCCCATTCCTCCTTGCAAAACAGCTCGAGCTCAGTGAGGTTGGATGGAGAGCATTTGTGAACTACAGTTTTCAGTTCTTTCCACAGATTCTTGATTGGATTCAGGTCTGGACTTTGACTTGGCCATTCTAACACCTGGATATGTTTACTTTTGAACCATTCCATTGTAGATGTTGCTTTATGTTTTGGATCATTGTCTTGTTGGAAGACAAATCTCCGTCCCAGTCTCAGGTCTTTTGCAGACTCCATCAGGTTTTCTTCCAGAATGGTCCTGTATTTGGCTCCATCCATCTTCCCATCAAATTTAACCATCTTCCCTGTCACTGCTGAAGAAAAGCAGGCCCAAACCATGATGCTGCCACCACCATGTTTGACAGTGGGGATGGTGTGTTCAGCTGTGTTGCTTTTACGCCAAACATAACGTTTTGCATTGTTGCCAAAAAGTTCAATTTTCGTTTCATCTGACCAGAGCACCTTCTTCAACATGTTTGGTGTGTCTCCCAGGTGGCTTGTGGCAAACTTTAAACGACACTTTTTATGGATATCTTTAAGAAATGGCTTTCTTCTTGCCACTCTTCCATAAAGGCCAGATTTGTGCGATATACGACTGACTGATTGTTGTCCTATGGACAGAGTCTCCCACCTCAGCTGTAGATCTCTGCAGTTCATCCAGAGTGATCATGGGCCTCTTGGCTGCATCTCTGATCAGTCTTCTCCTTGTATGAGCTGAAAGTTTAGAGGGACGGCCAGGTCTTGGTAGATTTGCAGTGGTCTGATACTCCTTCCATTTCAATATTATCGCTTGCACAGTGCTCCTTGGGATGTTTAAAGCTTGGGAAATCTTTTTGTATCCTAATCCGGCTTTAAACTTCTTCACAACAGTATCTCGGACCAGCCTGGTGTGTTCCTTGTTCTTTATGATGCTCTCTGCGCTTTTAACGGACCTCTGAGACTATCACAGTGCAGGTGCATTTATACGGAGACTTGACTACACACTGGTGGATTGTATTTATCATCATTAGTCATTTAGGTCAACATTGGATCATTCAGAGATCCTCACTGAACTTCTGGAGAGAGTTTGCTGCACTGAAAGTAAAGGGGCTGAATAATTTTGCACGCCCAATTTTTCAGTTTTTGATTTGTTAAAAAAGTTTGAAATATCCAATAAATGTCGTTCCACTTCATGATTGTGTCCCACTTGTTGTTGATTCTTCACAAAAAAATACAGTTTTATATCTTTATGTTTGAAGCCTGAAATGTGGCAAAAGGTCGCAAAGTTCAAGGGGGCCGAATACTTTCGCAAGGCACTGTATCGTTAGCCTGCTATTGAGACGCATGTTGGTTAAGGCATGCGTCTCAATCATCTTGATGACTACCAGTGCCTCTTCCTCAGTCAGACCCCAGCTCATACATGTGCGGCTAATCTTCCCGAAGACCAACTTTTTAAAAACAAGCCTCAATCATGTTGTTGCAACAATAATAACATGATTTGTTTACTTCTGGAACGAGTGGAGTGTCTCTTTAAAATGTAGAAGTAGAGTATAAGTGATTGGATACAAAGTATTTCCCTTGACAGTCATTTCCAGTTATTGTATACAGGCTAGAAATGGCAGTGCCATGAACTATAAAGGTTTTATAAATGCATAGTCTGATTTATGGTTCAGGGGTGAGTGTGCAACAGAGGTGTTAATGAGTTTACACGGCACTATGTGCAACCTAAACAGCAAGGCATCTGACAAATAAATGCTTTTAGATGCTCCGGAAATTACGACATCAATCTGAATGTGTTGAAGGTGAGAGAGACACTGCAAGGACACCGTTCTTTAACAACCTTTTCAACATAAAACACGAGTGTACTTCTACATGAAAAAAAAACCTTGCTAGCTCCAGAATTTATAGCAAACCCAATTGAATTTCAGTTTACTCACAAGAATGCCTGGTGTTAGCCCACGATGTACTCTTAATGAGCCCACCGTCCAAGGATCTTATGTTATGTTCAGAAGTAAACTGGCTCTGGCAGCCAAAACAGCCAAATACTACATCTAAAAGTAAATTGTTTAAAAATTACGATATGGTTCTAGAAAACATAAAGCCCTTTACTTTCATATCACATCAAAATGATTTCACAAAGCAAAAAATACACTTACATTGTTTTAACCGGCTTTATCACAGTTTCAGCCTACAGTATATTTTTTCAGTGACAACGCGTTTCTGGCGGCCTTCTTCCATTACACACAACAACAACAAATGTTGTTGTGTTACAGCCTGAATGTAAAATGAATTAAATGTAGATTGTTTTGTCAATGGTCTACAAACAATACCCCATTATGTTTTGTTTTTAAATGTAAATGTCTTAAGTCAATAAGTATTCAACTCCTGTATTATGGCAACGCCTTAATAAGTTAATGAGTAAAAGTGTGCTTAACAAGTCACAGAATAAGTTGCATGGACTCACTCTGTGCAATAATAGTGTTTAACGTGGTTTTTTAATGACTACCTCAACTCTGTACCCCACACATACAATCTGTAAGGTCCCTCAGTCGAGCAGTGAAGGGCACCTATTGGTACAGTTGATAAATTAAAAAAATTGTGAAGTTGTTATTTAAACTTTGGATGTTGTATCAATACACCCAGTACTATAAAGCTACGGAAGTCCTTCCTAACTCAGTTGACAGAGAGGAAGGAAACCGCTCAGGGATTTCATCAAGAGGCCAATGGTGACTTTAAAACAGTTACAAAGTTTAATGGCTGTGATAGGAGAAAACTGAGGATGGATCAACAACGTTGTAGTCACTCCACAATACTAACCTAATTTACTAACCTAAAGGGAAATAATCTCCAAAATATTGCTATTTGAAAAAAAATAACTTGTTGGAATTTCAGTTTAATCAACCAGAAAAGACAGAACAAATATTACAACGAATGTTACGGTTAGACGCAAATATACTAATTGATCATCATTATTTTTGGAAATAAAAAAAACTGTATAATCTTTGTAAATTATCTCATAAATAGGACTGGTGGAGTTATGTCACACATGCAGCTAACAAAAATATATGGAAATGTCTGCTCTATCCAAAATTACAACCAACTAATTGAAGCATTTCCGCCAAAATCAAAGAGGCAAGTGGAAGGGGGAGAAAGAAAGGAACTTGTCTGTCGGCCCTGCATTAAAGACCAAAACTGAATTAAGGAAAATGTGATAAATAATAAAGTATAGCAGTTTCATTTAAGGACCAAAAAATGTGCATCTGTGCCTTAAAGGTTGCAAGGTTCGATGTACCTATACTATGGCACATGGTTTCTGAACTGAAACACAAAACTACGCTGGATTCAAAACTTGGCATTTTTGCAACCAATAGAATGTTATATATATATGGGGGATACAACCATCCCAGCTCTGCAGATTTTGCTGGGAAGAGACAGAATCATAAGATCACTTGTTTTGGTACTGCCCATATGTAGCTTGTTTTTGTCGTAGGTTCAGGAATAATTGAATAATATCAACATTTACCTGGAGCTAACTCTGCAAATAGCACTGCTGGGTGATTTGAAAAGTTATAATCAATCGAACAATAATATAATAATACTCTTTAATACTAATAATAATACTCTATAATATACAATCTGTAGAAACTATGAGAATAGAAAGGTTCAGAACTTTTGTGAAACATTACAGCACAATTAAAAAATATATGACAGGTAGAAATCAAAACTGGATGGTGTTCAGAGATACGTAGACATACAGTGCCTTTGGAAAGTATTCAGACATCATGATTTTTCCACATTTTGTTACGGTACAGCCTTATTCTAAAATGTATTAAAAAAATAAAAATTCACTCATCAATCAACACACAATACCCAATAATGACAAAGCAAAAACAGGTTTGTAAGAAAGTTTTGCAAATTGAAATATTTCATTTACATAAGTATCCAGACCCTTTACTCAGTAATTTGTTGAAGCACCTTTGGCAGCCATTACAGCCATGAGTATTTTTGGGTATGATTCTACAAGCTTGGCACACCTGTATTTGGTATCGTTAAGGACTGTGGAGTTTTTCACAATAAAGAAAAGTATGGAATGGAGCTAAGCACAGGCAAAATCCTAAAGGAAAACAGGTTCAATCTGCTTTCCATCAGACACTGGGAGAGGAATTCACCTTTCTGCAGGACAACAACCTAAAACACAATGCAACTGGAGTTGCTTACAAGGAAGACAGTGAATGTTTCTGACTTAAATCTGTTTGAAAATCTATGGCAAGATATGAAAATGGCTGTCAAGCAATGATCCACAACCAAGAATAATGGAAAAATGTTACACAATCCAGGTGTGGAAAGCTCTTGAAGACTTACTCAGAAATACTCACAGCTGCAATCACTGACAAAGTTGATTCTACCAAGTATTGACTCAGGGGTGTTGAATACTTACAGTTTGTAAATGAGGTATTTCTGTATTTCATTTTCAGTACATTTGCAAAAATGTCAAAAAACATGTTTTCACTTTGTCATTCTGGGGTATTGTGTGTTGATCGGTGAGAGAGAAAAAATCTCTTTAATCAATTTTGAATTCAACACACCAAAATGTGGAACAGGTCATGAAGTATGAATGGATATGAAGACATTGTATATTTTGCATTCTGATGGGGTACGACAGTTGAACTAAGCTCATTAGGAATTTATAAGTTATATTCTTCAATAATCAATGGGTATATTTAATTCATTTCTATGTCCAAAAATGTATACAGCAACTGCTGTTTGCCTCTTTAACTGTTAGTGGGGGGAAATGCTAAACTGACCCAAGATCAGCGTTTAGGGGAAACTTCACCCTACACCCCTGAAAATCGACAGTATAGTCATCATCACCACACATTACACACTAAAGACCAAGGTCCAGGATGTATCCTTGAGAAAGCTTCACCCAAACTTTCTTGAAGGTCTTCAGTCTGATAAAGTGCATCCAGGCTTTTAAAAGCTGCATCAAGCTATCTGATGCCGACAGACCAGCCAACGTGCAGAGCTAATGCTATTTTCTCAGAGATGCACTCAGCCACTGCAGATCACAGTTGTGTTCCTTTCACAATGATGTGGGATAAAAACAGCGAAGCGTGGATGGGCAACATAATATAAAGTTTGCGGTTTCTTTCACAAACTTTAATTCTAATACTTTCCCATTGCCACACTGAAAGTTAAAAAGTATTTCAGACTGGTTGAAAAAAAGATCTGAGAGAATTCCTCAAAAACATTTCCAGTACTTCACATCCCCCATAATCGTCAGTCGGAGAGCCAATGAACAGTGCTGTGAAGGATATTGGCACCCAGAGAATTATGGCAAAAAATAGCCATTGACTAATGTTAAGCTGTGCTTTCTCTATTCTTTCTATATTGACATACTGGCTAATGGTTGGTGCAACTTGGGAATGTTACCGTTTTAGTGCAATGCATTTAAAAAGCGTTTAAATTCACTCAATATAGAATGGACTAAAGCCTTACGGTGCTGTGAGGCTAACATGACATCTGAACCATTTGGATGCCAATCTGTCAACCAAGCTATGACTGTAGCTACACTCAAATTGACATTATAGACTGCAATTCTAGCCTACAGGTGGGTTAAAAATAGACCTAAATGCATATTTCAACAAAACAAAAAATGTTAATAGCTTGCCACCACTGCATAAGTAAATACAGGTGCCTCCGGTCCAAATACAAAAATGTTTTCACTCCGAGCAGACTTCGCAACCACCCCAACCCACCACATGTAGTGTCTTTGTTGAATTATACATACGGTGGGATTTTGTACATGGAAAGACTGAAGTATATGATGCTTTCTGCATCCCTCGTCCACACCCCTAACAGTAAGCTTCAAAGCTCAGTACTCTATGCTCCTGTCCTCCTGTGTCTCGTCACGTGGCTTCTCTGAACCGGTGACACATCTTTAACAATACCTACAACACCTGCACCTTGACACTGCCATCCACAGAACCCTGTATAGCCACCTCCAAACCTGTCTCTGCTCCCACAGTCTCTCTGACAGCACCAACAGCCCACGAATCACACCCTATTATCCAGGAGTCATCCTCAAAGGAGCGTTGGAGGTCAGATACGGGACTATTTACCACATCTGCCATACCTGCCATCTGGCTCAAAGGGTTTCCTTGTTGTTGTGACACATTGATCTGGCAGACAGTAGCCTTGAATAACAAATCATTTTGACAGGTATCTGGTGTTTGGTCTGCACAGACAGTACAGTGATTGGACTTTCACTCAAACTTTTGGGCCGTGCCATTTACTCGAAGCTATCGATTTGTTTGCCAGGTGTGTCCTGTAGAAATAATTATTTTACAGAATCATCAAAAAAAAATTGTCCCTGAAGTATTATGTGTCTTTATTCACAAAGAAGATTTGATGTCATGAGATTTCTGTGAAATACAGAAGTGTCTTTGTGTACCAGATGTATACTTGTTCTTTGGTGACAGTGGGACACTGTGCCTAGAATATTTTTGCTTGCGATGCCAGAACAATACCTAGATTTAATAGGAATGGATTTACATGCAATCCTTTAAAAAAAAAACAATACGACTGGATTCATTAATTAAACCTCTACAGGATCGGTGGGTCCCCCGCGGGACGGTTGAGCTAACATAGGCTACTGTGATTTAACATTATGGCCTTTCTCTTGCATTTCAAAGATGATGGTACAAGAAAACAGACAAAAAAAATAGTTTTTTTCCTTTGTATTATCTTTTACCAGATCTAATGTGTTATATTCTGCTACATTAATTTAACATTTCCACAAACTTCAAAGTGTTTCCTTTCAAATGGTATGAAGAATATGCATATCCTTGCTTCAGGTCCTGAGCTACAAGAAGTTAGATTTGGGTATGTCATTTTCGGCTAATTTTTCTTTTAAAGGGCCGGATACGTATTAAGAGGTTTTTAAGCATTTACAATGGAAGGTAGTTTGGCACGGAGAAGATAAGAGTCAGCCTAATCTAAATGACCCTGTCATCGGATAATGCCCACAGCTTAGAAGATATGTGCATTTGGAATGGCACACTGAGGTCAACACTGCCATCTGTTTCTCGCACGTCTCAATTAAAGTATGTTTACCAACTGCAAGGAGCAGTACCGTAGCTCCTGCAGTTATTCAAAAATGACTTCTCTCCCACCCCCGATCCTCAGCTAAATCTATGAATGTCCTCATACAGATCTCCACCAAGGGTTAGCTTAGGTATTCAGCCCATAAGGTGTATGATGCAAAACATGTCTGAAATTATCAACATTATTTGAATATACACTTCATGAATTATGGTTAAATTTACATGATATCTCCCTTCCTGTCATAAGTCATAAGTCATAAGACATAAGACATTAGAGAGGCTGTAGAAAATGCAACGTGTAGGTATTTCTCATCGTGAAACGCCTCATAGTTATAACCCATATGACCTAATACGTCTTAAGTGGAAATAATGAGCCCTGAAAACATGAAAGCAACATAAAAACAAGGAGGTAAATAAGAAGCTGTGCTTGGAGCGCTCCCTCGTTCCATCCCCCTGTCTTTCCCGTTAGCTCTTATCCAGAGGATGGGCCAATCACTTTCTCCTCTGTCCTTCTCTTCCTCCTCTCCTCAGACTCCTATCACCCCCGACATCTCTTCTGTCTCCCTGATATCTCCTTCTGGATGCGATCCCAGCCACTTCTATTCAACCCTCAGACTTCAGCCTCTTTTTATCTCTCCTCTTTCTCCCCAGGCTCTTCGATCTATCCTGACTCTGCAGGGTCCAGCCTCTGTCCGTCCGATAAAAACCCACCCGACAACATTGACATCCCGCTTCCTTCATCCTTCCTCCTCCTTTTCTCCTGTAATCGTTATGACATGTTTATTTCACCTGGGGAGAATGAAAATATAGACTTAGATCAGGCTAGAGTGAAGCACAGTGGAGTTCTCATTTTTGAGCTAATATCTGGTTTGAAGTTTAGTTTCTCAAGTAGAGCATTTCTGCACGTTGTGGGGATAGTTGCTGTCAATATCCAAATGAGCCTTCTGTTCCAATACATCACATATCTATTGAGGTTATTTTGAATTCCACACATTGCAGCTAAACTTTGAATTGCAGCATACGTAAGATTGGTTAACTGAGTATACAGTAAGTGTATTGGTTAAAATTTCAACTTGAGTATAACTTAATATTATTGGTTGATCATGTAGTCCTACCATTTACATCCAAAGGTACATACATTTTATTGATTGAAATGTGGATTGTTATAGCACAATATTGCATATCGCAATATAACAACATAAACATGAACATGATAACTTTTTATTCTTAAATGGTACAAATACATTTAAAGAACCTTTAAAGAACATTATGCAGAGAGCAGGATTTAGGGTGTTTGTTCTCTGAAGGGACCCATTTGTTTTCCTTTGTGTTATGTGTTGGTGCTGTGCCCTTTGGGCTCAGGGAAATTGGGAAATAGTTCAATTAGCACTAAGGTGCTGAAAAATAACCCTCTCTGCTTTTCTGCGTTTGACTTTTTTCCTGCATTAAATTAGAGATGAAAACTCCCTTTGGTGAAACCAGCCAAGGGTAGGTGTGGACTCCAAATGTATAGCTTTCTGGTGAATGGACAACCCACAGACGCACGCACGCACACGAACACACACACACACACAGAGTCTTGTACAGCTAACCTTGTGGGGACACACAATTCAGTCCCATTCAAAATCCTATTTTCCCTACCCCTAATCCTAAACCTAACCCGTACTCTTACCCTTCACCTTACCCTAACCCTAAACTTAACAAAAAACATAACCCTAAACCTAACCCTAGCTCCTAACTCTAACCCTAAAACTAATCCTAGCTTCTAACCCTTAGCGTAATTGAAAAACCCTAACACTAATTCAAACTTTAAACCCCCTAGAAATAGCATTTGACCTCGTGGGGACTAATAAAATGTCCCCAATTTTTGTTGGTTTACTATGCTTATGGGGACTTATGGTCCACATACACACACACACACACTCACTCCATCAAGTTCAGACAGGTGACTACTTAAGTGTGTCTGGATGGAACAGTGGGTCCACCAAAATGGAGACAGTGAATCGTTTCCACCTTGATGTTTGTTATTACTGTGGTCATCTTCCAGGAAGCCTTTCGACCCTCTCCATATGATTGACAATCGTTCAAGTGAGGAGGCATCTGATTTCCGGCCCATCACAGTAGATGGACCCTGTATTGCTCTCCTGGTTTTCAGTTATGAACGCACAAGGACCTGCAATCACCCGGGTCTATATGTCATTAGCCATCAAATGACATCGGACATTGGATGTGTGACGCCGAGGGAGCGGCGGCTATTCAAGTCCCTTCCAATGGAAATGCTGTGTCCAATCGATCTGCCTTGTGTGACACATTGGTATTTAACCTACCCACAAACCTTTCCTGGACGCTGATTGCCCATTATATCAGACATGGGCTTTGATCTGGGCTCCAGGGCTCTGTCTCTGAACCTGCTCCCCACTCTGTCATACGCAGAAGATGTTGTGTGGACTCAAGACCTGCGAAGCCACTTATTTCCTGTCCTCACTCAGTGTGCGTATTCAGGCAAATGTGCCAGGGTAAACGGAAGTCCTTCTCATAGTGCTTACAGGCTTATAGAACTCATGCATGGGTTTTTCACTGTGATAATGAAAAACAATTTTACCTAGGCGGAACGATACACTTTCTGTCTGAAGAGAGAGTGCCGTGCATTTTAGACCCAGAGTGATAATGTACTTTAGGATACATACTATCGTTCAAAAGCTATTTTCACATTGTTGTAATATTCAGCTAATTTGTCAGTGTAACTTTAGTTGAACCCATATTTGCACATCACAAAACAAGACACTGCACGCAAAAGTATGCAGTGGAATGAAATGGGTGCAATTATTGGTGTTTTGTTAGGGGATAGGCCTAGGGTCAGATTTGTTGACGCCGAACCTAAATTGGTTGAACCTGCATCAACAATGGGAATGTTTTGATTGTTCTGTTTGAAATAATAGTTGGTTTGAACTTACTTTTCGGGATACAGTGTATACAATCAATCACATACATAAAGTTGTTTCATATTAATTATATTAAAGACACACTATACTACAAACCAACACCAAAATAACATTTCCCATATAACACTTTCTAATTTCCTACCCCACACATAATTTCTCCTTTGTCAACAAAACTCATCTGTTCCTTCTGTCACAGTTAATGTATACATCAGAGCCTTGCTTTGTCCCAGCTCGCACAAAACAATACCATATGAAAATTGCCCATTTAAGTGCCGGTCACCGAAATTGATTTTCTGTTTGCGAAATAAGGCTGTTTGAATAGGTAGGTTCCTTTTTTTCTAGCAGGAACCTATTACCTGTGCTCAAAGAAGAAACCTCTTCTCCATATAAATGAGGCTATCGTTTCCCAGCTCACTCTCTATTTGTCCTGCTACAGTGTTGGGGGAATCCGAATGCTCATGTTTATTTTTCTAAATTCATTGGCTGATGAGGACCTAGGTGCCGACCAAGTGAAACTGAAGCACTTACGAGCCTTTCACAGGTGTAATTGGGGCCGTTACACTAACGCTAAAACCTAGAAATATCCTGAAACCTTGCCCTTTGGGGTAGTTTCAGTCTCCCTTGCCAGGTTTCCAGGTGTGTATGGTTGGTGAGCAAGACTTGGAGTGAGATAGCCAAGGAAATTCTGGTAACGCTTTATATTACAGCTAGGAATGAATAGGTTTATGTAAAGTGCTACCGAAATCCTGCCTTCCCTTCATCCTTTTCTTTGTAATTACTACAACCAGTTATGGGTCTCTTGAACAGCAATGATTTCCTTTCCAAACCATTTTCATTGGTGAAGAACAGGCTCATGCTCAAGTTAGCTCTGATTTGGTTTTCAGGACTAATGCGTGAGAGCTGACAGTGAGTTTCTACTTTGAATTGTGGTGTAATTTGCCAGTGTCGAAGGTATCTTACATTAGAGCAGAATCTTTTTTTAACACCAAGTGGCGCACCAAGTCTTTTCCCCTTAGACAAGCAAAATAAGTGGAGATCAAGACCAACTACCTTGCCTAAGTGACTAATTAGGCACTCGTATTTGCTCTGAGTGGACATCACCAAAAGAACCCTGCGGTCTCCAATCTCCTCCAGCCTCCAGTCCACTTGCGTGTAAGTGGTCCGGTTCCATATTGTCTTTCGCCAAAAGGGCTATGCATTCACGTACACACAGACACTGATAGTTTATGGTGGCTTTGATTCTCTTGACGGACAGAAATAGCCCACACGTAGAAAAAAGTTTTCCTCAAGCAGTCAGCAAAAAATGGAATTCAACGGAGATGAACGTCCGACAAAAATAGCACAAACAGTTCCTTTTTTAAGCTGATGCAACTCGGAAGAAAATAGTTGGCTGGAGTTGTACTTTTGACAGAAAAAAATGACAATGATGTACCTCATATACAGTTGAAGTTGGACGTTTACATACACATTTAAACTCAGTTTTTCACAAGTCTTGACATTTAATCGTAGTGCAAATTCCCTGTCTTAGGTCAGTTAAGATCACCACATTATTTTAAGAATGTGACATGTCAGAATAATAGTAGAGAGAATGATTTATGTCAGCTTGTATGTATTTCATCACATTCCCAGTGGGTCAGACGTTTCGGGTAGCCTTCCACAAGCTTCCCACAATAAGTTGGGTGAATTTGGGCCCATTCCTCCTGACAGAGCTGGTGTAACTGAGCCAGGTTTGTAGGCCTCCTTCCTCGCACACACTTTTTCAGCTCTGCCCACACATTTTCTATGGGATTGAGGTCAGGGCTTTGTGATGGCCACTCCATTACCTTGACTTTGTTGTTCTTAAGCCATTTTGCCACAACTTTGGTAGTATGCTTGGGGTGGTTGTCCATTTGGAAGACCCATTTGCGACCAAGCTTCAACTTCCTGAGTGATGTCTTGAGATGTTGCTTCAACGTATCCACATAATTTTACTTTTCTCATGATGCCATGTATTTTGTGAAGTGCACCAGTCCCTCCTGCAGCAAAGCACCCCCACAACATGATGATGCCACCCCTGTGCTTCACTTTTCTCCAAAAAGTACGATCTTTGTCCCCATGTGCAGTTGCAAACCGTATTCTGGCTTTTTTTAATGGTGGTTTTGGAGCAGTGGCTTCTTCCTTGCTGAGCGGCCTTTCAGGTTATGTCGATATAGGACTCGTTTTACTGTGGATATAGATCATTTTGTCCTTGTTTCATCCAGCAGCTTCACAAGGTCCTTTGCTGTTGTTCTGGGATTGATTTGCACTTTTCGCACCAAAGTATGTTCATCTTTAGGAGACAGAACGCATCTCCTTCCGGAGTGGTATGGCGGATGCGTGGGCCCATGGTCTTTATACTTGCATACTATTGTTTGTACAGATTAACGTGGTACCTTCAGGCATTTGGAAATTGCTCCCAAGGATGAACCAGATTTGTGGATGTCTACAATTTTGTTTCTGAGGTCTTGGCTGATTTCTTTTGATTTTCTCATGATGTCAAGCAAAGAGGCACTGAATTGGAAGGTAGGCCTTGAAATACATCCAAAGGTACACGTCCAATTGAATCAAATGATGTCAATTAGCCAATCAGAAGCTACTAAAGCCATAACATTTTCTGTAATTTTCCAAGTTGTTTAAAGGCACAGTCAAAGTAGTGTATGTACACTTCTGACCCACTGGAATTGTGATACAGTGAATTAGAAGTGAAATAATCTTGAAATAAAGTCTGTAAACAATTGCTGGAAAAATTACTTGTGTCATGCACAAAGTAATGTCCTAACCGACTTGCCAAAATTATAGTTTGTTAACAAGAAATTTGTGAAGTGGTTGAAAAGCGAATTTTAATGACTCCAACCTAGGTGTATGTAAACTTCCGACTTCAACTAAGTGCTCATGCATCTCAGTGTGTCTCTGGCCTAAGGCCACAGCCACACCGAGATTAATGAACACAGATTAAATTGTATATTCAAAAGTACAACTCATCTCTACTTTCTTCTGACAAGTTCGCACGAAAAGACGAATCGTTTGTGGGTTTCTTCATCTTCAGACAATAATCTTGGTTGTCCGGCAACGGATGACTCCCATTAGAAAAAAACATGGGCTCCCTCAAATTCTTCAACACGAAATCCCAATGTGGCCATGGCCTAATGCTGGCATCACCACCTGTTCTCTGTTTGATATCACTTCCTGATGGAGTATTCTTGATGGAGACATAAGCCTTATCCCATTCTCCTGGTCTTGCAGTCTCTCAATGCATGTTATAAAACATTTCCGGGGTGCGAGGGTGTGGCAGCGCATTTCCCTAGATCATTTTGCACTCGACCTGTGAGACTTCATGCCAGTGACAAACCCAAAGTGTTTTGTACTCAGCAACATGTCACACATTTGGCAGTGCTTAGAGCTCAGACCGCAAGACAGAATGGGACAGGGCAATACATGCTAATGTGACATTTCTCAAGGATCCCTCGCAAATGACAACTCAATGGCTCCAATGAAAAGATTGACTTATGGGTAAAACTACAAAAGTGTAAAGACTTTGTTTTGCATGTCAGTCACATCCCACACTAAAACAAAGCATCGATTTCCATCAACTATATAAAAATATCTTAAGATCTTAAGATATATGCTAGATGTCCAGTGACATCGCACTGGACGAAATTTGAGACGCAGCAAACAAGAACCCAGTCAAAAATTGATATATTCTAGTCTTTTCACTTTTTGTTCAACATAGGCTAGAGATCTTTATGACACTGTGGGGTGTTGACTGCGTTTGCGGCCCGTGCTGTTAAATTTCTGTTTGAAATCTCAATAAAAATGCTAATCATGAAAAAAAAACGATAGCCCACTTAAGAAACAAATCTGAGCCTTTATTGGAATGTTGTGAGGCATTAAATAAACAAATCCCATCTTTTTTTTTAAAATAATTTGGTATTTAATTTGAAAACAAATCTAGGCTAACAATACTGGTCCGACAGTCACGCTCTTTCAATTTCATTGTTATTATTTCATGAATCGTTTTATTTTATTTTGCTAAGACATAGAAGAGGGAAATCTGGCATGGTCGAAAGTGAAAGCGAAGGCATGTTAATGTAGAATTAAAGGGAGAATAGCAAGGACAGACAATGGGGGAATGATGAGGGAGAAACATTTCAGTTTTCTAACTTAAGAAAATACTGCGTATCAAAGCTGCATTGTGGGTTAAAACAGTCACTTGCTGATACTGGTATGCAATAAAAACCTTCCCCAATTTCCCAAGTTTTACATATAAAAAACCTTTACGAAATATAAACAAGCTCTTGCTGTGATACACAAAGTGAAGTGCATTTGAAGCAGAAAAATTAAATGGAACATAAAGACGACATTAATATGTTCTATAACCTTGGCATGATCAACGATATCTTCGAGTCGTCAGATATCGCTCGGACTCAAGTTCTTTAAACATAAATAATGTTTTATGACTTCTGATTTTATTATCATCAATGTTGTTGTCATCATCATTACATCAACCACCACCATCCTTACCATCATCGTTTAGCTTTCTGCATGTTGCTTGACAGATCCGGAAATGATCTTTTATTGTTTTGGTTTAGAAACCATATTTCCCTCATTTTGGAAAACAAAAACAAAACAAAAAAAGGAACATTCACAATACATTTTCCAGCCGGACTGTTTCTTTTTTTCTCATAAAAAAAACAAAAAAAAACAAAAAACTCTGTATCGCCTCTCGTTCTGTACATCCAGAGTGAACAAGCAATCAAAAAGCACAAACTCACCACCCCTGACCCACTGTCTCCCCTCCCAACCCAACCCAACCCTACCGACCCCACCCGGTCTAACCATTAGGATGTTGGAGGGCCACAGTTAAGACATGACTCCGAACACGGGGTTGTGGCGACAGATGCTAGGGCCAATCTCCTCATAGTCCTTTTTGGTGTGGCATACCTGGTAGAACTCAGGCTAGAAAAGAGAAAGCAATGTGTTGATATTTGGCATATTTGAATAAAAGACAAACAAATGAAAACATAAACAACCTTTGTGTGCGGTTTTGACGCTTGTTTTAGAATACTAGTTGTTCCTGTCAAAACCAGCACCTGGAACTCGACACAGAGGTTCCCTCCTTTTTTCATCTTAAAAACATGTTTCAGATGCGCATCTCAACCATACAAACCAAAAAAGGACATTTCATAAAACAGAAACAAATAAATGATGCCCTGGACAACCTAAGACTAAAAGTCTGTAATGCTGTGCTGTATAATCTCACGCTGATGACAACCCACTTCACAGGCACATCATACAGTCCCAGAGTTCCTGTTCTAAAAAAAAGTGCCAATCGGTTGGCTCATCATGAGTCATGCAATGTTGTAACCTACCGAAACATTGTCAAAGGATGCTCCCCAGTACATTATGGGCGTTTCCTTTCCATATTCAATTAAAATAAGGACTTTATTTAAAAAATAAAACAAACTTTTGCATTTCAACTGAGTTACAGGGAAACTGGAAGATAGCATGCCCTTAAGCATGCTGACAATGCAAATCACTGAAATTCAGCTAAAGTGCTGACAGTAACCTTTCAGCACTACTACATTTTTAGGTAGGCAAGTCTTGCAGATGGCATATAAAATAACATTTTCTGAATTACATTTCCAATCATTAAGTTGCTTTACTATGTGCCAAGTAAGAGGTTTCCTTATAACAGGAAATGTGTGCCATAGGACAACTAATACTAATTTCCACAATTTTAGTTTTAGTACCGTTTCTCCCTACGGAACGGCGCAACGGATTTGTGAAACTTACAGTTGAGGCTAACATGGATCCTCCGAACCACACTGCATATCTCTGCATATGATGAGTGATGACTTGCACATCGATTGGTTTGGGCTGAGAGGGCAAAAGCAAACAACACAAATAAAGATCTTACATTTCTCACCTCCTACATTAACCTAATGCTCTGCCAAAACTGTAGCTGGTTACAACGAAGAGAAAAAAAAACAGGAAAAAGAACAGGAGCAGCTCGTGGGGACCACTATTATTAGGCTAAAGAGACAACTCTAGTAAGATCACCATGAATAGAGACTGCTCTCACCTTGAGCTTGCCCCCGCTCAGCTCCTCGCTCATCTTCAGCCTGGCGTCCACCGTCCTCTTCAGGTCCCTCTGCAGACGCCGCCCAAAGTCCCTGAACATGGTGGAGCCGCCCGACAATACAATGTTCTGGAGAAGAACACAGTGTGTCTAGTTAAGATTGGTTAACACATGCCCTAACACACAAAACCGGGTTCAACTCGAGCACACACACCACACACATACACACAATATTGAAAGGGCCCAGAGAACCGATAAGTCTGTACAAGTCAAACCCAAAGTGCTGATTGGATATTAATTGGATGTGGTTTTTAAACCAATATCCATGTAGTTCAGGGATATGATTACCTTGTAAAGGGGACGTCTGACATCAATGGGGCAGTTCTGGATAACCTCGTCCACAACTTCAGAGATGGGCTGGGTGAAGTCAGGATTGGCAAACTGGTGGATTGTGAGGAAGAAGAGTATGAGAGAGAGTTTAAAAATGTGTACACCACTATATTCTCTTTTTTTTGGGGGGGGGGGGGGGGGGATTTTTTACCCCTTTTTCTCCCCAATTTCGTGGTGTCCCAATTGTTGTAGTAGCTACCATCTTGTCTCATCGCTACAACTCCTGTACGGGCTCGGGAGAGACGAAGGTTGAAAGTCATGCGTCCTCCGATACACAACCCAACCTAGCCGCACTGCTTCTTAACACAGCGCGCATCCAACCCGGAAGCCAGCCCCACCAATGTGTCGGAGGAAACACCGTGCACCTGGCAACCTTGGTTAGCGCGCACTGCGCCCTGCCCGCGACTGGAGTCGCTGGTGAGCGATGAGACAAGGACATCCCTACCGACCAAGCCCTCCCTAACCCGGACGACGCTAGGCCAATTGTGCGTCGCCCCATGGACCTCCCGGTCGCGGCCGGTGGCAATATGTAACTTTTTGGTCGACCTGACCAAATTCACATAGCAATGTGAGTTATAGATCTATCATTCTACCTGAAAGCAAGCCTAAGAAGCAGTAGACCTGTCCTATTTCTATGCTTCCCGTTCTTAAGTTTATCTTTTACTTTTGGGTTTGTACACCAGATTCAAACATCTGAAACCATATTTTTGGTTATGGAAAATATATTTCACAGCGGTTTAGATGGTACAATGATTCTCTACACTATTCTAGCTTATTTTGTCACATAAACTGAAATTAGGCAACCTACTAGAGTTTTAGCAACCAGGAAATGGCGGAGCAATTTCTGCATAGTGTAACCTTAAAATAACATCTTAACCATTTTAAAGACGTCTTTATCCATCATCCACTCTGGCCTCTGCAGCCCTTAACTGCACAACTCATCTTCTGGCTGTAGTTTGTATTTATAGGTAATCTGTGCTTTCAGTGTGGTAGTACCCTACTTATGATGGTCCTAACCACTCATTTTAAGCTACTCTAACCTAGAGACCTGGGGGTCAGAGTTCTGCTAACAATATGTTAATGTGGGATGGCACTGAAGAGGAACATCTCCCAATCATAGTATGCTAGGTAATTAGCATAGCGCAAACCTCTCGCTATGCAGCCGTTTAAATAGCAAAGTGCTCACTGCTAACCTCCGGGTGGAAGAAGATCTCAGGGCCGAGGAAGCGCTCGTAGCCTACGTCGACGGTGAACTCCTTCTTGCTGATGTTGTTTATGCCGGTGTACTGCTTGATCCACTTGGAGCCGTCCGTGTCGTACTTGCTGAACTCTTTCACTAGGTCCGGACACACGTAGCTGAACCGCTCCTGGTGTAAAAAGACATGGAAGACAAAGAGTGAGTGGATGCTTTACTACAGTGTAACTGGCGACATTGGATTTGAAAGGATACAGCTTTAATGTGAGGGTATTTTCATCCATATAGGGTGAACCGTTTAGAAATTACAGACGTTTTTGTAAACCCCCCTGCCCCCCATTTTAGGGGACCATAAGTATGGGGATAAATTGAGTTATTTGTGTATTTAAAGTAGTCAAAAGTGTATTACTTGGTCCCATAATCCTAGTACACAAACTTGGATGCATTTGCCGTTTGTGTTGGTTGTTTCTCAGAAATGAATGGTAAATAATGTATTGTGCCACTTTTAATGCAAATAAGAATATAATATTAAACACTTTCACATTAAAATGAGGATGCTACCATGATTATAGATAATCCTGAATGAATCGTGAATAATGTTCAGTGAGAAAGTCAGACGCAAAAATATCATACCCCAAGACATACTAACCTCTCACCATTACAATAGGGGAATTTAGCATATGGGGAGGGGGTGATATTTATGCCTCTAACGTTCTCACTCATCATTATTCATGATTCATTCAGGACTGTCTGAAGTCATGGTAGCATAGAAGAGTTTAGAAGTATATATTATTATTAACAATAAAAAGTGACTCCAAAATCCCACAATAGACCATTATTTTCTATTGGGCACAAAATTATCTGAAACACAACCAAAACAAACAGCAAATGCATCCAACAAATGTGTAGTCACAAGCTTGATGTAGTCATTGGGTGCTATGAATCTCAGACCAAATACTTCACTTTTTACTACTTTAATACACATAAATGCATTTGTCACAATACTTTTGGTCCCCTAAAATGCAGGGAATATGTACAGAAAGTGATGTAATTTCTAAATGGTTCACATGATATGGATGAAAATACTCTCAAATGAAAGCGGACAATCTGCACTTCAACCTCATAGTCATTGTATAACTCCAAATCCAAAGTGCTGGAGTACAGAGACAAAACACACAAAAATGTGCCACTGTCCCAATACTTTGGAGCTCACTGCATGTTACATCATGTAGGACCAGTGTGGTCTTACAGAGCAGAACTGAAAGTTTTAAAAAGTTCAATAGTTATTTATTGTTTTAAGTTTGAGTATTTATCTTGATGAGCAAATCAACTCAGGGAGGTAAAAACATATTGGTTAAATCCTGAGACCAGTGACTCTTCTTCCTCGATTAAGCCGTTGCCGATTAAGGACCTGCATGATTTCAGCCTTGTTAAGAACCACATGAGTTTGGCCTTAATTACGTTCTAAATAATTTTGTCAAAAAACTCAGGACTCCACTTAATTCTCCATAACACACGTTGTGGTAGATATG
Organism: Oncorhynchus clarkii lewisi; assembly: GCF_045791955.1. Lineage (NCBI taxonomy): Eukaryota > Metazoa > Chordata > Actinopteri > Salmoniformes > Salmonidae > Oncorhynchus > Oncorhynchus clarkii. Next base: position 48,060,233 of record NC_092149.1, on the reverse strand, counting down.
AACGCAAATGATTGGATAGCTCTTTTCCAACACTGAATACAAATCAAGCTACCAATTGCAGTCAGTAGTCAAGTCTCCGTAGGATGAAAAGCCTGATAATTGTTTTTCACCGCGAGACAAACACTTATCTTCAACACAAGGGCCAACAAGGATTTTAGATGAGTCTTCCAATAAACATTTACTGCTTTGGATCAAAGGAAGCGAAGTGAATCACAATGGATTCTGGTAAAAACGAGCAGCAATTACAAGCATGGGTTTAATGGGAACAGCACACCCTAAGAAACACCAGGGGAGTCAAGCGGTCTATCTTGAATTGTAAACCGAACAAAACAATCAAAATCAGAACCACGTCTATGTATCCCACGTTTCAAACTTCTTCACAAAAGAGCAGTTTGAATATCAAGTGATGTTGTTCTTTGCGTTGAGGTATGAAACTTTCCGGTGGAATAAGGGTTCCACCTAGTGTTCAAGTCAACACACTACAGGCAAGGTGAACATTTCACATCCTCTTTAAGACATCTTGGTTTAGTATTTTCTTTATTTACATTTCATAAAACATTGTGAGGTGTGCTAGCACTATTCATATACTCAGTCAACTTCCCAACTTTAAGTGCAAACAGTGACCAAATCTTAACTGTGTGAGTGGTGGCTGGTGGTTGATAGAGGAATGCTGTTGGGGCGCATACCTTCATACAGTCACAATATATTTAACCTTTATTTTGACAGGGAAACAATGTTGAGACCAAGGTCTATTTTCCAGATGAGCCCTGTATAGCACCACAATACCCGTAAAAATACAATAAAACACATTAAACTACACATTCATATACACAATAAAATACACAACAATACACGAAAAGCAAAACACAATTATATATATAAAAAAAACATTCTTCAGTAGAAAGGTCACGTTACACCCGTCTGAATTTACCTAGAGGCAACAATTCCTCCAACGGCATCCAAGGGTTTAAGAGTAGAGGCGGCTGCACTTTGATAAATAGTATCACCATAATAAACAGGTAGAAAGATTGACTGCAAAATCTGCTTCCTGCTGACTAAAGAGAGACAAGATCTGCTTCTGTAAAAAATAAATAATTTAAAACGTAGTTTCTTAACAAGCTCAGTTGTATGTTTTTTGACAATTCAAATACTAAGGTATTTGTACGCATGGACTCGATTATAGCACCATCCGAGGAGTAGTGCAGTAATATCTTACAATTACACAATATATACCCAATACACACACATCTAGTAAAGGAATGGAATTAAGAATATAAAAGTATATGGACGAGCAATGTCAACACGGCATAGAATAAGATACAGTAGAATAGTATAGGATACAGTATATACATATGATAGGTAATGCAAGATATGTAGACATTATTAAAGTGACTAGTTTTCCATTTATTAAAGTGGCCGGAGATTCTAAATCTATGTTTATAGGCAGCAGCCTCTAATATGCTAATGATGGCTATTTAACAGTCCGATGGCCTTGAGATAGCTGTTTTTCAGTCTCTCGGTCCCAGCTTCGAAGCACCTGTACTGACCTCGCCTTCTGTATGATAGCGGGGTGAATAGACAGTGGCTTGAGTGGTTGTCCTTGATGATATTTTTTGGCCTTCCTGTGACATCAGGTGCTGTAGGTGTCCTGGAGGGCAGGTAGTTTGCCCCCAGTGATGCGTTGGACAGACCGCACCACCCTCTGGAGAACTCTGCGGTTGCAGGTGGTGCAGTTGCCGTACCAAGCGGTGATACAGCCCGACGGGATGCTCGAGTGTGCATCTGTAAGGAGTTTGTGCCGGTTTTAGCAGACAAGCCAAATTTCTTCAGCCTCCTGAGGTTGAAGAGGCGCTGTTGCGCCTTCTTCAAAACACTGTCTGTGTGAGTGGACCATTTCCGCTTGTCAGTGATCTGTACGCCGGGGAACTTGAAGCTTTCCACCTTCTCCACTGCTGTCCCGTCAATGTGGATAGGGGCGTACACCCTCTGCTGTTTCCTGAAGTCCATCTCCTTTGTTTTGTTGACATCGAGTGAGAGATTATTTTCCTGGCACGACACTCCCAGAGCCCTTACCTCAGCCCAGTAGGCTGTCTCGTCATTGTTGGTAATCATGCCTACTACTGTTGTGTCATCTGCAAACTTGATGATTGAGTTGAAGGCATGCTTGGCCACACAGTCATGGGTGAACATGGAGTACAGGAGAGGACCGAGCACGCACCCTTGTGGGGCCGCAGTGTTGAGGATCAGCGAAGTGGAGGTATTTCCTACCTTCACCACCTGGGGGAGGCCAGTCAGGAAGTCCAGGACCCAGTTGCAGATGGCGGGGTTCAGTCCCTGGGCCTCAAGCTTATTGATGAGCTTGGAGAGTACTATGGTGTTGAATGCTGAGCTACAGTGGTTCTTCCTTTAAAAGTTTTGAGCTTATGCCACGACCGTTAGTGGTAGATGGTGGCATTTGGTCATTGCACCACACTATCACAAGGGTGAGTTAGAACGCTAATCTATTACATATTCTCACAGACCAGATTTGTCCTTAGATATTAATTTAGAATCCTACAAATTGAATTAGACATCCAGGGCCATTTTATTCATCTGCAAGTATTTTAATTTTCTGAGTTCTGAGTGTCGTGTTATACCAATTATTATAATATATTTTTTAATTTTACCCCAATTTCGTGGTATCCAATTGTTAGTAGTTACTATCTTGTCTCATTGCTACAACTCCCGTACGGGCTCGGGAGAGACGAAGGTCAAAAGCCTTCGAAACACAACCCAACCAAGCCGCACTGCTTCTTAACACAGCGCGCATCCAACCCGAAAGACAGCCGCACCACTGTGTCGGAGGAAACACCGTGCACCTGGCGACCTGGTTAGCGTGCACTGCGCCCGGCCCGCCAAAAGAGTCGCTAGTGCGAGGAGGAGACAAGGATATCTCTAATGGCCAGACCGTCCCTAACCCGGACAACACTAGGCCAATTGTGCGTCGCCCCACGGAGTTATACCAATTACTATTGGATTATTCACCATGGCAACCACTTGTTAGTGTAACATTGAAAATTGTAACATTGATTTTTTATTTTTATTCAATAATATATTTGTACCACTGTAGATGCTGTGTTTATTTACAGTAATGTATTAATTACTCTAAAGTTTTACATTTCTAACTCCAAACCTTATGCAACTGCAAAATGCCTGATACTGCACATTATGTGCTTTGTTGTCATCAACATCTTTATGCTTTCGTTAATAAAATGTTAAAAATAACCTTTCATAATGCAGGTGTTTATTTCAAATGCTTTACTGACACTTAAATAACGTGCCATAGAATTCTGTGGCACTCCGCAAGCTGTGCCGCAGTATGACAACTTTTAAAGGAATAACCACTGTATAGTCAATGAACAGCATTCTTACATCATGAGTCGTTAATCATGAAACATCCTTCTTCCCAGAGATATTTATTCCTGTCTACACCATGAACTGAGAATTTAGCTGGCTGGACCGATTCGGGCAGTTTACAGTGCCTTGCGAAAGTATTCGGCCCCCTTGAACTTTGTGACCTTTTGCCACATTTCAGGCTTCAAACATAAAGATATAAAACTGTATTTTTTTGTGAAGAATCAACAACAAGTGGGACACAATCATGAAGTGGAACGACATTTATTGGATATTTCAAACTTTTTTAACAAATCAAAAACTGCAAAATTGGGTGTGCAAAATTATTCAGCCCCCGTAAGTTAATACTTTGTAGCGCCACCCTTTGCTGCGATTACAGCTGTAAGTCGCTTGGGGTATGTCTCTATCAGTTTTGCACATCGAGAGACTGAATTTTTTTCCCATTCCTCCTTGCAAAACAGCTCGAGCTCAGTGAGGTTGGATGGAGAGCATTTGTGAACAGCAGTTTTCAGTTCTTTCCACAGATTCTCGATTGGATTCAGGTCTGGACTTTGACTTGGCCATTCTAACACCTGGATATGTTTATTTTTGAACCATTCCATTGTAGATGTTGCTTTATGTTTTGGATCATTGTCTTGTTGGAAGACAAATCTCTGTCCCAGTCTCAGGTCTTTTGCAGACTCCATCAGGTTTTCTTCCAGAATGGTCCTGTATTTGGCTCCATCCATCTTCCCATCAATTTTAACCATCTTCCCTGTCCCTGCTGAAGAAAAGCAGGCCCAAACCATGATGCTGCCACCACCATGTTTGACAGTGGGGATGGTGTGTTCAGGGTGATGAGCTGTGTTGCTTTTACACCAAACATAACGTCTTGCATTGTTGCCAAAAAGTTCAATTTTGGTTTCATCTGACCAGAGCACCTTCTTCCACATGTTTGGTGTGTCTCCCAGGTGGCTTGTGGCAAACTTTAAACAACACTTTTTATGGATATCTTTAAGAAATGGCTTTCTTCTTGCCACTCTTCCATAAAGGCCAGATTTGTGCAATATACTACTGACTGTTGTCCTATGGACAGAGTCTCCCACCTCATCTGTAGATCTCTGCAGTTCATCCAGAGTGATCATGGGCCTCTTGGCTGCATCTCTGATCAGTATTCTCCTTGTATGAGCTGAAAGTTTAGAGGGACGGCCAGGTCTTGGTAGATTTGCAGTGGTCTGATACTCCTTCCATTTCAATATTATCGCTTGCACAGTGCTCCTTGGGAAGTTTAAAGCTTGGGAAATCTTTTTGTATCCAAATCCGGCTTTAAACTTCTTCACAACAGTATCACGGACCTGCATGGTGTGTTCCTTGTTCTTCATGATGCTCTCTGCGCTTTTAAACGGACCTCTGAGACTATAACAGTGCAAGTGCATTTATACGGAGACTTGATTACACACAGGTGGATTGTATTTATCATCATTAGTCATTTAGGTCAACATTGGATCATTCAGAGATCCTCACTGAACTTCTGGAGAGAGTTTGCTGCACTGAAAGTAAAGGGGCTGAATAATTTTGCACGCCCAATTTTTCAGTTTTTGATTTGTTAAAAAAGTTTGAAATATCCAATAAATGTCGTTCCACTTCATGATTGTGTCCCACTTGTTGTTGATTCTTCACAAAAAAATACAGTTTTATATCTTTATGTTTGAAGCCTGAAATGTGGCAAAAGGTCGCAAAGTTCAAGGGGGCCGAATACTTTCGCAAGGCACTGTATCCGAGAAAGTCATGTTTCCGTGACGCAGAGTATGTTACAATCCCTAATGTCTCTCTGGAAAGAGACCCATGCCCGAGCTCGTCAACTTTATTATCCAGAGACGGAATATTAGCGAGTAATATACTTGGAAGCGGCGGGTGGTGTGTGCACCTCCTAAATTGGACTCAAGGAACACCCCGAGTACCTCTTCTTTGCCGGTGTTGTTTTGGGTCGGCTTCTGGAATCAGTTCAATTGCCCTGGGGGGTGCGAACAAAGGATCTGCATTGGGAAAGTCGTATTCCTGGTCGTGATGCTGGTAGTGCTGATGAGTTACCGCCGCTCTGATATCCAATAGCTCTTCCCGGCTGTATGTAATAACACAAAATATTTTCTGGGCTAACAATGTAATAAATAATACATATTAATAAAAAACGAAATACTGCAAAGTTTCCTAAGAGCAAGAAGCGAGGCAGCCCTCTCAGTCGGCACCGTTTTCACAAAGCACCATACCATGTAAATCTCTCACGGACAAGGTGACTTCTCAACAAAATGAATTGTGGAAAAATGACTGGAACCATTTCCTAGTTTGACTGCTAGGTTTTATGGGTGTTATGACTCATACTGTGGTACTCTATTAAGCACGAGTTTTAAAATATGTAAGGGCTTCCTGCACAACAGCAAAATCAGACTGTAGCCATGTCACAGCCAGGTCAGCAGTCGGGGTAATTGCGTACATAATAGGATCATCTGCATATAGATTAAATAAAAAATAAATAAAAAATTGACTATAAATAGTGAAAAGAACAGGTCCTGGTATCGACCCCTGTGGAACACATTTACGTATTTCAAGAAATTCTTACTTAACCCAATCAATCACAATGGTCTGAGTTCTGCCACTAAGGTAATCATGAAACCATAAATAGGTGTCAGAGCTCAAGCCTATCGAGGACAACTTAATCAATATAAACAGTATCAAATGCTGTTGACAGATCCACAAACAAAGCAGCACATTTAATTGTAGTGTCTAAGACATTGACAAGATGACTGTTTCCAAAATGGTGTAGCAGTGCAGACGTGTTTGGTTCGTTCTCTCGTTGTACTTTTGTATTTTTTGTATATATATTTAAATTTTATTTTCAATCTATTCTCCATTTTAGTTAAATTATACCTTCCGGTAACCTGCCTCGCCCAATGTGATACGGAACCGATATTATTTTTAATTTTTAGACCTTATTTTTAGACCACCTCGCCATCAGAAGCTAAACAGCTAATTAGCTACAAGCTATTTAGTCATTGTTAGCCACTGCCTTTACCTTCTGCACAGATACCAGCCCTTTTTTATTTGTACTTTTTAGCCTGGATAATACTTGCCAGCCTACCAGTAACGGACTGTCTCTCCACTACAACGCCGGATTCCTGCCGTAATCCCTGGACCATTACTCCTGATCTTTACAGCTAGCTAGCACCCACCGAGTTACCCAGTACCGAAGCTATCCCTGAGGCCCAACTCCCGGCCTACTCAGCTGTTCACCCGGACTCCAACACGGCTAGAACACACTACTCCACCGGATCCTTGCCGTAAGCTTTGGACCTTGGCACCGGATCACCGCTGCTACCGAGTGGCTATAGTGGCTTAATGCCCCTGCCCCGAAGCTAGCACCAGTTAGCCGTGAGCCAGGCACATCTCCTGGCTAGAAAACTAAATTACTACAGCACCTCTTTCGCCATCTGGCTTGGATCCTTAGTCAACATGGCGCCCCGCCGCACCACCACGACTGGTCTGCCGACGAATACTCCATCTGCTGTGCCTTCAACCGGCCTCCGTCGGACGTCGGAGCAGACGCTTCTTCTAGCCCCGGGCTACTAAATTTAAGCGCTGTGTTGCCCGCGTGCAGCATAGTAGCGACTACTCCGCGGCTTCCCTGTTCCATCTATTGCCTATTGTTGTCTCACATCTATTAGCTGTTGTTGTCTCACCCGTTGTTGTTTTAGCTAGCTCTCCAAATCAACACCTGTGATTACTTTATGCCTCGCTGTATTTCTCTCGCATGTCAATATGCCTTGTATACTGTTGTTTAGGTTAATTATCATTGTTTAGGTTTACAATGGAGCCCCTAGTTCCACTCATTATACCTCTGATACCTGCTTTGTCCCACCTCCCACACATGCGGTGACATCACCCATTATAACCAGCTTATCCAGAGATACGGCCTCTTATCATCACTCAGTGCCTGGGCTTACCTCCGCTGTACCCGCACCCCATCATACCCCTGTCTGCACATTATGCCTTGAATCTATTATACCACACCCAGAAATCTGCTCCTTTTATTCTTTGTCGCCAACGCTCTAGGCGACCAGTTTTGATCGCCTTTAGCCGTACCCTCATCCTACTCCTCCGCTGTTCCTCAGGTGATGTGGAGGTAAACCCAGGCCCTGCGTGTCCCCAGGCACCCTCATTTGTTGACTTCTGTGATTGAAAAAGCCTTGGTTTCATGTATGTCAACATCAGAAGCCTCCTCCCTAAGTTTGTTTTACTCACTGCTTTAGTACACTCGGCCAACCCTGATGTCCTTGCCGTGTCTGAATCCTGGCTTAGGAAGGCCACCAACAATTCTGAGTTTTCCATACCCAACTACAACATTTTCCGTTAAGATAGAACTGCCAAAGGGGGAGGAGTTGCAAACTACTGCAGAGATAGCCTGGAAAGTTCTGTCATACAGTTCAAATTTGTCATTTTAAAAATTAACCTCTCCAGAAATAAGTCTCTCACTGTTTCCGCCTGCTATCGACCCCCCTCCGTTCCCAGCTGTGCCCTGGACACCATTTGTGAATTGATCTCCCCCATCTAGCTTCAGAGTTCGTTCTGTTAGGTGACCTAAACTGGGATATGCTTAACACCCCGGCAGTACTACAATCTAAGCTAGATGCCCTCAAACTCACACAAATCATCAAGGAACCCACCAGGTACAACCCTAAATCCGTAAACATGGGCACCCTCATAGATATTATCCTGACCATCTTGCCCTCCAAATACACCTCCGTTGTTGACCTTATCCCGTCAGTCGAGGATGCCTGGTCATTCTTCAAAAGTAACTTTCTCACCATCTTAGATAAGCATACCCCATTCAAAAATGCAGAACTAAGAACAGATATAGCCCTTGGTTCACTCTAGACCTGACTGCCCTTGACCAGCACAAAAACATCCTGTGGCGGACTGCAATAGCATCAAATAGTCCCCGCGATATGCAACTGTTCAGGGAAGTCAGGAACCAATACACTCAGTCAGTCAGGAAAGCGAAGGCTAGCTTTGTCAAGCAGAAATTCGCATCCTGAAGCTCTAACTCCAAAAAGTTGAGACACTAAAGTCCATGGAGAACAAGAGCACCTCCTCCCAGCTGCCCACTGCACTGAGGCTAGGTAACACGGTCACCACTGATAAATCCATGATAATCGAAAATTTCAATAAGCATTTCTCAACGGCTGGCCATGCCTTCCTCCTGGCTACTCCAACCCCGGGCCAACAGCCCCCCCCCCCTCCCCAGCTTCTCCTTCACCCAAATCCAGACAGCAGATGTTCTGAAAGAGCTGCAAAACCTGGACCCGTACAAATCAGTTGGGCCAGACAATCTGGACCCTCTCTTTCTAAAACTATCCGCCGCCATTGTTGCAACCCCTATTACCAGCCTCTTCAACCTCTCTTTTGTATCGTCTGAGATCCCTAAAGATTGGAACGCTGCCGCGGTGACACCCTAGACCCACACTGTTACAGACCTATATCCATCCTAACCTGCCTATCTAAAAATATTTGAAAGCCAAATTAATAAACAGATCACTGACCATTTCGAACGTACCTTCTCCGCCGCGCAATCCGGTTTCCGAGCCGGTCACGGGTGCACCTCAGCCATGCTCAAGGTACTAAACAATATCATAACCGCCATCGATAAAAGACAGTACTGTGCAGCCGTCTTCATCGACCTGGCCAAGGATTTTGACTCTGACAATCACCGTATTCTTATCGGCAGACTCAATAGCCTTGGTTTTTCTAATGACTACCTTGTCTGGTTCACCAACTACTTTGCAGACAGAGTTCAGTGTGTCAAATCGGAGGGCATGTTCTCCGGACCTCTGGCAGTCTATGGGGGTACCACAAGGTTCAATTCCTGGGCCGACTCTTTTCTCTGTATATATCCATGATGTCGCTCTTGCTGCGGGGGATTCCCTGATCCACCTCTACGCAGACGACACCATTCAGTATATATCTGGCCTTTCATTGGACACTGTGCTAACTAACCTCCAAACGAACTTCAATGCCATAAAACACTCCTTCCGTGGCCTCCAACTGCTCTTAAATGCTATCAAAACCAAATGCATGCTTTTCAACTGTTCGCTGCCCGCACCCTGCCGTCCGACTAGCATCACCACCCTGGACGGTTCTGACCTAGAATATGCGGACAACTATAAATACCTAGGTGTCTGGCTAGACTGTAAACTCTCCTTCCAGACTCATATTAAACACCTCCAATCCAAAATCAACTCTAGAATCGGCTTTCTATTTCGCAACAAAGCCTCCTTCACTCATGCTGCCAAAAATACCCTCGTAAAACTGACTATCCTATCCTACCGATCCTCGACTTCGGCGATGTCATCTACAAAATAGCCTCCAATACTCTATTCAGCAAACTGGATGCAGTCTATCACAGTGCAATCCGTTTTGTTACCAAATCACCTTATACCACCCACCCTGCGACCTGTATGCTCTAGTCGGCTGGCCCTCGCTACATATTCGTCGCCAGACCCACTGGCTCCAGGTCATCTATAAGTCAATGCTAGGTAAAACTCCGCCTTATCTCAGTTGACTGGTCACGATAACAACACCCACCCATAAGCACATGTTCCTGCAGGTAACATGATCATCTGATCACTGATCATCCCCAAAGCAACACCTCATTTGGCCGCCTTTCCTTCCAGTTCTCTGCTGCCAGTGACTGGAACGAACTGCAAAAATCGCTGAAGTTGGAGACTTTTATTTCCCTCACCAACTTTAAACATCAACTATCTGAGCAGCTAACCGATTGCTGCAGCTGTACATAGTCCATCTGTAAATAGCCCACCCAATCTACCTACCTCATCCCCATTCTGTTTTTATTTTATTTTATTTACTTTTCTGCTCTTTTGCACACCAGTATCTCTACTTGCACATCATCATCTGCTCATTTATCGCTCCAGTGTTAATCTGCTAAATTGTATTTATTTGCCCCTATGGCCTATTTATTGCCTACCTCCTCATGCCTTTTGCACACACTGTACATAGACTTTCTTTTTTTCTACTGTGTCATTGACTTGTTTATTGTGTTATTGGCTTGTTTATTGTTTACTCCATGTGTAACTCTGTGTTGTTGTCTGTGTCACACTGCTTTGCTTTATCTTGGCCAGGTCGCAGTTGCAAATTAGAACTTGTTCTCAACTAGCCTACCTGGTTAAATAAAGGTGAAATACAATTTAAAAAAAGATAATTAGCAACTAAAGTGGTGCTGTAATAACGCTATGCCCAGGTCTAAACCCTGATTGGTTTACACTCCAAAAACATTTCTCAGAAAGAAAAAAAGAGTAAAGTTGTATATTTACAAAGGATTCACAAAGCTTAGCTTGCCAAGGAAGCCTTGAAATGAGGTCATAATGATTAAGATCACTACTATCCCCACCCTTATGAAGTGGCAGCACAAGAGCTGATTTCCATACTTTTGGAATATTTCCTGATAACAATATTAAATAAAAAATGTGGGTTATTGAGAAAAACATGATGGGAGCTGCACACTTAAGCAGACCGGGATCCAATTGGCCAGCCCCTGTGGATTTTTTGTTGTCTATTGCTAGAAATATTTTTCTGTAAATAGCCTAAAAGAAAATCAAATCCCCCCTATCAGCATCCAGCCCAATATCATTGTGATTAGGCTTAAGAATTATTTAAAAGATAAATAAAATGGTGATTAAACGCATCAATGATGGCATTTTTTTTTGTAATGGGGCTTGTGTCTGAATTAATTTGTTGTGGCAGAGAGGAGGAAGTAGAACCCTTCAGGGAGTAGACAGTTTTCCAGAATTTAGCTGGGTTCCCATTACAATCCGAAAAAGAGGTAACAAAATAATCAAGTTTAGCCTTACTAAATTTGTCTTACCCAATGATTCCTCAGTTGCTTAAAAGTTTGCCAGTCTGGGCCTAAGCCTGTGTTCATAGCCCAGACCCAAGCATCATCTCTTTTATGAATGACTTCTGATAATTCCAGAGTGTACCAGGTATTCGATCTACCTTTAATCCTTAATTTTTTTGAAGGGAGCATGGTAATCCACAATAGTACTAAACACATCTGCAAAAATATTGAAAGCTAAAATCAGGTTCAGGAATGGAATGGATAAAATACAATCAAGGTCACTAAAATAAAGATCATGTAAAAATGCCTGTTCACTGAAGTTAAAGTTCCACTTTGTTATGACACGAGGCTTAGATTTTTGTATTCTCACATCTCGAACACAAACAAGTGGGCAATGGTCACTAATATCTTGGGTGAAGACACCAGTAGAAATATATTTATCTGGTGTATTCGTTAAAATAAGATCAATCAGAGTTGACTTTGAAGGATCTTCAGGGTTGGTCCATGTAGGATTAGTCACCAGCTGGGTTAGGCTTAGATCATTACATGCGTCTTTTACACAATTTAGGTCACCCAGGATAATAACTTCTGATTTAGTAAAAGACGACAACAAACTAGTTAACTCCTTGAGACCCCTATGGCAGACAAAGGCTTAAAGATGGTAGCTCACATTCTTTGGCAAGGGACATAGATTTCAGTAAAAAGACAAATTATTTTTAATAAGAATGGCCACACCACCACCTCTACTATGATTATCAGCTCTGAACACATTATAACCCTCAATATTAATATCAGATTCCAGAATGTCCCCAGAGATCCAAGTTTCAGTCAATACCAGAATGTAAAGCCCAGATCTTGATGTAATCCAGTTTAGGAAGTAAGCTCCTAATGTTCAGATGCATCAAACCAAGTCCTTTATGATGTTTAAAGTCACACGGAGTCTCCAACTCAAACAAGCTACTTCCAGTAGGCGGTTGCAGACCCTATCTGACGGTTGATATGGATATAGTTGGTATGGCTTAGGGCTGGGCAGTATACCATATTTTACGATATACCGTTATCGATGCATGGACTGGTTTGGGTTTTTACTTTACCTTCTATAACGGTAGTTGAATGTTTGGTTTGTTAAATGTGATATGCCGTGTGTAAATGTCCAATTTTGTAGTTTACTTTGCTACTTGAGTCATCGCTCTCCATGCCACTTTCCACACAGCCCGAGCCCCGCCCCGTCACTCAAGGAGCACATTTGTTGTTCCTCGACCACCAGACACTTGCATTCAGTCTGCACGTTTTCACTTTGCTTCTTAAAATAAACTCACTAGCGTTCTATAATTACACTAATCGTTTGTGTTTCTTACATCTGCAAACAGCTACTTTCTATTTTCTTAGCAAATTGGGCCTGAATGTTGTTAGCCGCTAATAAATGTACCAAGGCAACGCAAACGCAATTAGCTATACAGCCTGATAATACCAGCGATGACGTAGACCTAAATCAGCATGTTGTTTGGGCAACAGTATCTTCTAAATCAAAGAGGAAGACGCAAATCAAGAACGTTAGCTACATGAAGTAGCGAAGAAAAACATTCAATATAGCCAAATATTATAGGGTGCCCTAGGAAACACTGTAGAAATCAGCATTTCAACACTTCGGTTCCTACCCTGTCACAATAACTCCTCCCTGGCATTTTCATTTGTTGTCATGTCAAACAACACTGTATACAAAGTGCCCACTATTATATAATAACTATAGAATTAGAATAATCCTTCTATTTCCATGATTTAAATAGTTCACACAAGTGTTTTTGCTCTAAATTGCAAGTCAAATTGCAATTGCAACACTTAGTTTAAAAAAAAAGGTCTAGATTGTTTGCCCATATCATTAAGGCAGTGTGGAAATGATCTCAAATGAGTGCTGTAAATGCAGAAATTGCTGGAAATTAATTTTGGTACAAGTTGAATTGAACAGTATAAAACAGAATGGAGAAAGACCTGTTGAAATCACTTAGAATGTATGTCTTGCCACCCTACGGTAACACACTACTCAAAGCACATGTAGAACTTTCATTAAAAAAACACAAAATACTGTCCAATTATTTAAAAAAATTAAATACCGTGATATGATATGTTGACCATATCGCCCAGCCCTAGTATAAGATAAGTATAAGATTGCATGGAACTGCCCCATTTGGTCTATCCCTAATAGTAATAGAAATTGGAATTACTTTTTAGGCCCTGTGGCCATAGCCAATGTCATTATGAGGAACTCTCAGAGTAACCAATTATGGAATGTTATAAACTGACTTACATGAGCTTTGGTTGCTATTGTGCAACAGCCCAAGCCCTCTACATGATTTAAAAACCAATAAATGGGACTAGTAGACCAGTGCCAGAAAGACAAAACAGTGAGACTTCTGCCAGAGTGGTCGGTCCGGGACCAGAGTGACAGGTATTGTGATGCAGTAGCGTGATTTGTATGGAACTTTTGACCTGTTGTAGTCAAGCCAAGCTAGTATGCTAATACCATATAGAATGTGTTGTAAATCGTCCCCGAAACCGTTCTTGTGAAAGCGAAACATACAGTATTTTGTTGGCCTACGGAACTGCAACAGGGTATGTAATTTCTGTGAAAATGCCCTAAGACAACACAGGATCATTTCAATTAGGAATTCAACATTCTGGGAAAACTTGCCTCAGAGAACCAGGGATACAGTTAGGGTTGAAAATGTGGTCTAGGATTGGCTCCTTGACTATACTATGAACCGGTACAGTGGTTAGTAATAGGATGAGTGGTGGATGATCGGAAATGGAGTTCGCTGCAACCTACCTTGACTGCCTTGGCTGTCTCCAGGGACTGCTCTGGGGGGATGCCCACCTCCCGCTCCCTCAGAAGCTGCTGGGTGAAGTAGGTGATGTCACGACCAGCGATGGGAATGTGCTTTATACAGCTGCCGATGACGTAGCCCTCAGCCTATAGCAACACAAAGACAGACGAGTCAGAGTTCACAATGCTTGGAGTAAGGTGATGTCACAGCATATAAGAATAAATAGGTCAAAGTAGATGCATAAATGTTTAAATTATTCTACTGTTTTATTTTCACATTGTCCTTTTCAGCATGGTTTCCAGCAAATATGGTGGATGTGTAACAAGGCCAGTACAGCTTAAATTTGGCTCAGTAGTGTGAAAAGGGTATGAGGGAATATACTGTATACTTTCACCAAACTTGAATGACCATGAATAAGCAGTGGCTTGTACATCCTGCAGGGCAGTTTAAAACCAAAATGGTGACTAAATCACCATTGCACAACTTGTGTTCTTGCCAGGAAATTCCTTCCTTACCTAAGTCTGTGTGTCAAAAGTATACAGTGGCCTACTTTCATAGTTTCCTCTCCATCATCTGCACTGATTGAAAATAAATGGACAAGAAAAAAAACATACCCCTGGCTTTTACCAATCCAGTCTTTTTTAAGATCAGTTCAGAAAATACAAAAGGAGACAAGCAAATGAGGCCACTGAAAAGTATTGAGACGCATGAACCTCAACTTGAACGATTAAAGGTCTGGCTGAGGTGAGGGAGCCTTTCACTACAACCAGGGTTGTGTTCAGTATGGCACACAGAATCCAAACACTTTGTAATGGAACAAACAAACCAGTTCAGATTGTACCTCCCCACTACAAAAAGTTATCTCCCTATACTGTGTTTGTAATATATCTGTATTTTCTGTCATGTGTGAGAAGGCTGTCCTTAGGTCAGCTGATGTGCCACTCACCACAGGGATAACGTGGGTGACTCCGTCTCCACTGTCGATGACCGTCCCCGTCAGTGTCCTCTCCCCTACCTGTCTGGATGTCCAGGAGGCCGCCAGTGCCAGGACAGCCTTGGGGGGGGACAGAGAAAACAGCATCAATGTGACACCATTGTAAAACAACACTGTCGTGTCCTACATCAGCAAGTCCGCAATGTCATTGACCACATCCTTTACCACAACATTAAACAGCAGAGGGCAGAGGCAGTTACGGAGTCTGTGTTTTATACAGTTTAACAGCATATCAGCTGTGTGTGTGTGTGTGTGTGTGTGTGCTAGATAAAATTGTGTTCCCAGAGATTAAGCTTTACCTGCACTGCGATGTAGAGCCCTGGGACGTTGAAGGACTCAAACATGATCTCTGCGGTGTACTCTCTGTTCTCTGGTGTGTTCAGAGGAGGCTCTGTCTGCAAGAGGACACCACAGTACTGGGAGTTAAGACTTCCACACACAGACACACTAATCCAACCCGCATCAGGTTTAATAACAACCACATGGACACTCAATTAGGGCTGGCACAATTACCGAAAAACCGACGGTTATGACCTTTTAATTATTTTAGCGTGTGGAATGAACAGCTGATTGAAGACCGGATGGCCGGGCATTCGTGCGGTAGAGTCCGTTTCAGCGTTAACATGGACTCGTTAACAACGTTTTTATTTATTTAACCTTTATTTAACCAGGGGGGCTAGTTGAGAACAAGCTCTCATTTACCACTGCGACCTGGCCAAGACAAAGCAAAGCAGTTCGACACATATAACAAGACAGAGTTACACATGGGAAAAACAAACATACAGTCAATAATACAGTAGAAAAAGTCTATATACAGTGTGTGCAAATTAGGTAGGATAAGGGAGGGAAGGCAATAAATAGGCCATGGTGGCGAAGTAATTACAATATAGCAATTAAACACTGGAATGGTAGATGTGCAGAAGTTGAATATGCAAGTAGAGATAGTGGGGGTGCAAAGGAGAAAGATAAATAAATAAATATCATATGGGGATGAGGTAGTTGGATGGGCTATTTACAGATGGGCTATGTACAGGTGCAGTGATCTGTGAGCTGCTCTGACAGCTGGTGCTTAAAGCTAGTGAGGGAGATATGAGTCTCCAGCGTCAGTGAGTTTTGCAGTTCGTTCCAGTCATTGGCAGCAGAGAACTGGAAGGAAAGGCAGCCAAAGGAAGAATTGGCTTTGGGGGTGACCAGTGAGATATATCCGCTGGAGCGCGTGCTACGGGTGGGTGCTGCTATGGTGACCAGTGAGCTGAGATAAGGAGGGGCTTTACCTAGCAGAGACTTGTAGATGACCTCGAGCCAGTGGGTTTGGTGACGAGTATGAAGCGAGGGCCAGCCAATGAGAGCATACAGATCGCAGTGGTGGGTAGTATGGGGCTTTGGTGACAAAACGGATGGCACTGTGATAGACTGCATCCAATTTGTTGAGTAGAGTGTTGGAGGCTATTTTGTAAATGACATCGCCGAAGTCGGGGCTTCCTATTTTCGCAGAAAAGCATCCTTCACTCATGCTGATGGTCGGTTTTACGAGGCTATGCTTGGCAGCATGAGTGAAGGATGCTTTTCTGCGAAAATAGGAAGCCGATTCTAGATTTAATTTTGGATTAAATAAATACATAATTTTTGGTATTATTTTCATGCTGAAGATTCAAGAAAAACGTTGAATTTTTGAAAATATTCCATCTAATTCGCTTTATTTTTGTAATACATTACACTTGACCGTTCTTGAATAAGTACCTTCATTTCTTTTCATTTTTCCTCTATTCACCTATTTTAGGTGAATAAACGTCATCCAAAATTCCATGACCGTCACCTCAATTACATGCAAAACTCCTCGCTTTGAACCTGCAGAACAGGTCTTAGTTACAATGCCTTTTAAGAGCCTCACAATGCATTTATAACTGTCAGGGTTAAGTTAAGAAGTCCTTTTGAAATAGGCTCTATTTTCAACCTTTTAAGGAATACTCAACTTTGTGTTAATGGATCACAAACACTGGCTTTAAATGCACCCCATTTCACAGAGAATGAGATAAAGCTCATTATGTAAAGATTTTGGCCGACTGTTTTAAACATTTAGTTTCAGTTCCCTTCACTAGAGGATCCATTTCACATGGCTCACAGTGCCGATATAGTCGTACTTCCTCAAGACTCTTGACATTTATGACATCACTTTTTTAAACCACGGGTGCACAACTTAGGCCCTTGAGTTCCACAGTACAGATGGTTTTTGTTTCTCCCATGATGTTGGAAAGAGAGCCTACCCTCTATCCATCAATATGGTTTCTTCCTATTCCGTAATATCCCATTTGGCCCATGGGCCTCTTACCAACAGGAAGTAGTGGTCCTCGGGCTCTGCCCTCAGGTACTTGAAGATGACCTGCTCCATGAACCTCTCCATTAGGTCCCAGTCCTCCACGATGCCATGACGGATCGGCCACTGGTGGGCGAGAGGTCACAGGTCAGTCACACAGGCAAACACAAAGGCAAGTAAATTACTAAGTGACACCGAGTACACCAACATACACTTTAGTGCATGGTTGAATGAAACTTCAAGTACACCAACTTACATTTAGGACATGACCTAGTGACAAACCAGGTACACTGAACGAAAATATAAAACGCAACATGTAGTTGAGTTGGTCCCATGTTTCATGAGCTGAAATAAAAGATCTCAGAAATGTTTCATACGCACAAAAAGCTAATTTCTCAAAAATGTTGTGCACAAATTTGTTTACATCCCTGTTAGTGAGCATTTCTCCTTTGCAAAGATAAATCAGTATAGGCAGTATGTTCAACCAGCCTCAGAACTGCAGACCACGTGTATGGCATCGTGTGGGCCAGCAGTTTGCTGATATGAACAGATGTGCCCCATGGTGTCAGTGGGGTTATGCATGGGCAGGCATAAGCTACGGACAACAAACACAATCGCATTTTATCTATGGCAATTTGAATGCACAGAGATACAGTGACAAGATCCTGAGGCCCACTGTTGTGCCATTCATCCATCGCCATCACCTCATGTTTCAGCATGATAATGCATGGCCCCATGTCTCAACGATCTGTACACAATTACTGGAGGCTGAAAATGTCTCAGTTCTTCCATGACCTGCATACTCACCAAACATGTCTCCCAATGAGCATGTTTGTGATGCTCTGGATCGACGTGTAGAAGAGCGGGTTCCAGTTAACACCAATATCCAGCAACTTCGCACAGCCATTGAAGAGGAGTGGGACAACATTCCACAGGCCACAATCAAAAGCCTGATCAACTCTTTGCGAAGGTGATCTGCCTCATGCAGAGAGACACATGGTGATCACACCAGATACAGACTGGTTTTCTGATTTGTATTGTTCAGCATACAATAACATACAATTCGTAGGCCTGCATGGCTTAGTGACACTAACATACATTCAGCACATGGCTTAGTGACTAGCTGTGACAGATGCCTCTCGTGAAGTTTCCATATTGCCTTGGAATAGGAATCTGTTAAACACACAGTATGTGAGTTATCACGAAACCTCGCAGGCCGCGTGACACACCACGCCTCGCAGGCCGTGTGACACACCTTACATGACAACTTCCAATTGGTGGGCTTGTGCATTGTATTGGTCAAATTACTTTTAGGCTGTCATGTTTTGCTGTCATGGTTGGCATTGGGCAGGTTCGTTTGTGGTTTATGTGAGCTTTGATATACTGTATTGGGTGGGCCTTTTCAAGTCAACAGGTTCGGTACCTTTGTGGCGTAATTGGGCTTGTCTATCCCCTCGTCGCCAATGAAGAAGTCCAGGTCGTCCACCCCCTTGACCGTCCTTGATCCAACCTTGGCTGACTCTTTGATTGCAATACCTGGGAGGGAGCATGTGAAAGAGAGAGCGAGAGAGAGACCGTGCGACAAAGAGAGAGAGAGAATCGATTAGACTAAGGCTGTGTTTGATGAAAGAGCTTTGTTAGGGATACTATGTGTGTTCTCTAAAGAGAAACACCAAGTGCAAGAGTGAACTATGCCCTCACTGTTCACTATCCGGACTTGTATTCCCAACGCAAGGCCCCAAAGAGTTCCACTTTGAAACCGTGTTAGCTCTCTGCTTGACCAGCTTTAAAATGACTTTGGTCTAGGCAACACAACATTAAAAAAACAAAATCACCACTGGCTGAGTTCAAGTTCAACAGTTAGGCCTACCCTCTATGCGAGGCGAATCGTCTGGACAGATATACTCACATGACGGAACAATAAACTGTGGCTCTGTGTTCCCTGCATACCCCAGCTTTGTGTATCTGGAAGAGAGAGAAAAGGTAGGAACAGCATTAGATTTAACAGCCATGGTAGACATAACACATGCTCACTGTGCACATTTATGTTGTATGAGTGCCAGTTTGTAAAAAAGAAAAGAAAAATATATATATTTGCAAGCCTAGACTCTATTTTGGTTAGCTTCAATACAACCCCTGTTCTTCCATGGATCAGAGCCAACAACTGCAGCTCGACTCTGAATAGCCTACCCTTCGATAGGAAGAGTGTAAAAGGGCATTTGGAATCAAAGCGGCTATTCATACATTTCCCAAAATCCAACACGCGTATAAATCTTAGCATAGCGTCATCCTACAACTGGTTTGAGTGCCAGCAGTGTTGCATTTAAAGTTCACTTGCAGTAGGCTAAAGCCTTCCACAGATCGATAACGAAGCCTAGAGTGCTCAACCCAAAAATGTACAGAAACTGTCAAAATCATTCAAATGGGCATATTAGTTTGAAAGTTGCCAGTCGGCAGAAATCTCTGTGAAAACTTGGGGTGGGCATTTAGGCTAGCATGGCACACACTTCCCACACCTACCTGGAAACCTATCTAATGGTATTTTTTTGTGGTCAAAACAATTTCCCAAATTTTTCCAAGGGTTATGTCTATACGTGGGAACATAACCTAGCTTAAATACTACATCAAATACTTAAATACTAGTACAATTCATGAGCCTTTCTATGATCCTTTGTGTAGTGGTGTTTTGCTAGGCACATGCTAGCCAGATGTCGGCGGCTGTGGCTCTGTTCTCCCGTCGTTTCCTGGACAGGGCCCGTGGGAATGATAGAGGACACTGTTGAAGAGTGCCAAAGCACAGTGTGCATCAAAGACTACAGTAGGCAAGTAACTCCTAGTCATAACAGTGCAGTCTTTCAGTTCATGTACTTAGGAGGCAGTAGCAGTCTCTAAAGTGCATGAACCAAACATAAGGACATAGCCTAGTTGATACACACACTAGCTAGAAATATGGTAGGGCTGTCCCCGACTAAAAAAAGTCTTAGTTGACTGAGAGTCGTACTGTTCTTTCGACCAATCGATAAAACACACACATGACTCAAGAAAGAACACGATGTTCACACTGTGTTCAAAACAATGACGGCGAGTTCCTGTGTGACTGGTGCACGTTGTCTCGCTCTCCTCTCTACAGCAACGAAACGGCATCACAGCTCAGAAAATGTTTATTGCGCTGTCCGTGCTGAAGCTGCAACATAATTTACGCCATGTAATTTGTTAATTGTTTCTGACTGAAAAGTTATGTTTACGAAATCCCTCATTTTTTGGGGGGAAAAAAATAGCCTATTCTCCCAACCCTTGCTCTCTTTACGTGAAAAATGTAAGCAGCGCATGCATGTGACCAATAGGGCCTGACCTATAACCTATCATAATCACATCAATAAATTGTTTATAACAATTATAACTCCGAACAAGTGACAGCAAAATGGATGAGGCGGACGTGAAAAAGAAACTCGAAATGGTTACTCAGGAGGGAAATAGGAAGTCATCTATGGAAGTTGTAGGAAAAGTACTGGAGATCAATAAATCCAACACACCTATAAAAGGATGGTATAGGAGGATTGTGTGTGCCAAACAGTTGCTGTTAGATTACAATATTTCTATTTTTATTTTTTAATGACAATTTCGAACAGTGTACACACTAAATAAGGATACCAGAGACTATTCTAAAATTAAAATAAAACAATCAAAAAATAAAGTAGGGCTTGGCGGTATACCGTATTTTATGATATACCGGTATTGATGCAGGGACCGGTTTGGGTTTTTAAATTACCTTCTATAGCGTTATTTGAATGTTAGGTTTGTTAAATGTGATACGCCATTTTTAATGTCAATTTTTATAGTTTACTTCGCTACCTGAGTCATCTCTCTCCGCTCTTTCTCGCCGTGCCACTTTCCACACAGACCTAGCCACACCCTGTCGCTCAAGGAGAGCATTTGATGTTCCTCAACCACGAGACGCTTGCGTTCAGTGTGCATGGTCAATGCAGCACATGCAACAATGTTGATGTCAACAACGCTGTTTTCACTTTGCTTCTTAATATGAACCCACTGGCGTTCTATAATGACACTATTAGTTTGTGTTTCTTACATCAGCAAACAAGCTAGTTTGTATTTTCTTAGCAAGTTGCCCTAAATCTTGTGAGACACTAATTGTTAGCTGCTAATGCTAATAGCTAGCTAATAAATGTACTGAGTAAGGGCAAACGTAGCTACCTAATACAGACTGATAATACCAGTAATTGTGTAGACTCACTGACATTTTCAAGCTCTCCTTGTCCGAGTCTGTAATACCAACATGTTTTAAACAGACCACCATAGTCCCTGTGCCCAAGAACACTAAGATAACCTGCCTAAATGACTTCCGACTTGTAGCACTCACATCTATAGCCATGAAGTACCTTGAAAGGCTGGTCATGGCTCACATCAACACCATCATCCCAGAAACCCTAGACCCAAACCAATTTGCCACCCCAACAGATCCACAGATGATGCAATCTCAATTGCACCCCACACTGCAATTCCCCACCAGGACAGAAGGAACACCTATGTGAGAATGCTATTCACTGACTACAGCTCAGTGTGCAACACCATAGTGCCTTCAAAGCTCATCACTAAGCTAAGGACCCTGGGACTAAACACATCCCTCTGCAACTGGATCCTGGACTTCCTGAAAGGCCGCCCGCAGGTGGTAAGGGTAGGTAACAATACATCCACAACACTGATTCTCAACACAGGGGCCCCTCAGGGGTTCGTGCTCAGTTCCCTCCTGTACTCCC
This sequence comes from Oncorhynchus clarkii lewisi, assembly GCF_045791955.1. Lineage (NCBI taxonomy): Eukaryota > Metazoa > Chordata > Actinopteri > Salmoniformes > Salmonidae > Oncorhynchus > Oncorhynchus clarkii. The sequence continues at coordinate 48,038,050 of NC_092149.1, read as the reverse complement.
TGTTCACTCATGACTGCACGGCCAGGCACGACTCTAACACCATCATTACATTTTCCGATGACACAACAGTGGTAAACCTGATCACCAACAACGATGAGACAGCCTATAGGGAGGTCAGAGACCTGGCCACGTGGTGCCAGGACAACAAGACGATGATTGTGGATGATTGTGGACTACAGGAAAAAGAGGACCGAGCACACTCCCATTCTCATCGATGGGGCTGCAGTGGAGCAGGTTGGGAGCTTCAAGTTCTATGGTGCCCACATCACCAACAAACTAACATGGTCCAAGCACACCAAGAAGGTCGTGAAGAGGGCACGACATACCTATTCTCACTCAGGAGACTGAAAAGATTTGGCATGGGTCCTCAGATCCTCAAAAGGTTCTACAGCTGCACCATCGAAAGAGCATCCTGGCTGGTTGCATCACTGCCTGGAATGGCAACTGCTCGGCCTCCGACCGCAAGGCACTACAGAGGGTAGTGCGAATGGCCCAGTACATCACTGGGGCCAAGCTTCCTGCCATCCAGGACCTCTATACCAGGCGGTGTCAGAGAAAGGCCCTAAAAATTGTCAAAGATTCCAGCCACCCTAGTCATAGACTGTGCTCTCTGCTACCGCAAGGCAAGCGGTACCGGAGCGCCAAGTCTAGGTCCAAGAGGTGTCTAAACAGCTTCTACCCCCAAGCCATAAGACTCCTTAACATCTATTCAAATGGCTACCCAGACTATTTGCAGTGCCTCCCCCCTTTACATCACTGCTACTCTGTTGTTATCTATGCATAGTCACTACCTCAAATAACCGGTGCCCCCGCACATTGACTCTATATCGGTAACCCCCCCCCGGTATATAGTCTCGCTATTGTTATTTCACTGCTGCTCTTTAATTACTTGTTAATTTGATCTCTTATTCTTATCTGTATTCTTTGAAACTGCATTGTTGGTTAGGGGCTCGTAAGTAAGCATTTCACTCTAACGTCTACACCTGCTGTATGCATGTGACCAACACAATTTGATAATTGGCAAGTCAAATCGCAATTGCAACATTTGGTTAAAAATAAGTCCTAGATGATTTACCCATATCGTGCAGCCCTTGGTGGCAGTGTAGAAATTCTCTTAATTGAGCAGTGGTGTAAAGTACTTAAGTAAAAAATACTTTCAAGTACTACTTACGTCGTTTTTTTTGGTATCTGTACTTTACTATTTTTTGACAACTTTTACTTCACTACATTCATAAAGAAAATACTGTATTTCTCACTCCATGCATTTTCCCTGACACCTAAAAGTACTCGTTACATTTTGAATGCTTAGCAGGACAGTATAATGGTACAAATCACGCACTTGTCAAGAGAATATCCCTGATCATCTACTACCTCTGATCTGGAGGACTCACTAACAAATGCTTTGTTTGTAAATTATGTCTGTCTGAGTGTGCCCCTGGCTATCAGTAAATAAAAAGAAAATGGTGCCATCTGGTTTGCTTAATATAAGGAATTTGAAATGATTTAGACTTTCACCTTTGATACTTAAGTACATTTTCTCAATTGCATTTACTTTTGATACTTAAGTATATTTAAAACCAAATACTTTTAGACTTTTACTCAAGTAGTATTTTACTGGGTGACTTTCGCTTGAGTCATTTTCTATTAAAGGTATCTTTACTTTTACCCAAGTATGACAATTGGGTATTTTTTCCACCCACCACTGCAATTGAGTGCAGGAAATGCAGAAATTATAAAAGTGCTGAAACTTGTTTTGGTGGTTGAAGTTGAATTGAACAGTATAAAACAATCAGAATGGAGAAACATTCTAAGTGATTTCAATGAGTCTATGTGTTGCCACCCTAGGATAACGCACTACTCATAAAGAAAACGTAGAACTTTTATTATTCAAAAACTAAAAATACTGTCAAATACGTCATACCGTCCATTTAAAAAAAAAAAAGAATACTGTGATATATTTTTTCCATATCGCCCAGCCCTAATATAAAGCCTTTATTACAGCAGACTAGAAACAGTTGCATGCATTTGTGAATTGCGGTTTATTTATTGTTAAGGCAAATTATTCAAAATTCCCTTTGTCATTTCATTTGAAAACTAAAATGCTTGATTGCATTTCAAAGCATGAATGTCTCGTATGCTGTGTGATGGCATGAACAAATGATACAGTAGCCTATTTACTGAAATATAGGCGTAAATAAATTAAGACTAAACAGGACGCGCTCTTAGGCCTACAGCTCGGTGGATATACAAGGCTACTAAACAAAGCCTACTAATGACAACGACATTACATATTATTATGATGGTCATAATAATTGTAATAACAATAAGAAGGAGATCAAGAAAAGAGGGTATAGGAGCAAGAGCTGTGTGCATATTATGTGTGACAAAGAGGTGCTGTATTATTTTTCTGCCTGTTTGGAACAGTGTAAACACTAAATAAATAAGTAATACCACTCTGTTCTAACAAAATATTTTTGTAAAGCCTTTATTACAGCAGAGCGAAGATTAAAAACAGCCGAATCTGTGAAATTGCTTTGTCCGACATTTTACCCATGAGGCTTGGTGCTCACAGAATCAGTAGGCTATTAAAAAAAAACATTCAAACAGAAAACAGAAGCAAGATCTGTCTAACTTCTGTAGATACTGTATATGTGGATGATTTATAAAGCCAGGTACATTTAACAGTTAGGCTATTGATTACAGACCTAATTAAGTTGGGGTTTCCTCTCTACTAAATTTGCTTAAACAATTAGGCTAAGGCAAGGGCTGTTTCCTCATCTCTGCTACTGCCTCCGCTGCATTGTTCTCAATCCCAATATGCTGGTTAACTTTACTATTATGCACATAGCAACATAGGGAAAGGCACCAATTATACGACGCACTGTAAATTACATTTAAGAACCGAGGACAGCGACCCTATCCATCGAGGGAGAAAGCGCATTTGTAATAAAATTGATTTTAGTGTGCACCATTATTTTTACATTAAATTTCAGTATCACATGTCTTAGAGTGATGGACTGTGCCATCCCTGTGGCCTCTGCAATGGATTAGTCCATTGAGACAGGTGCAAATCAAACTGATGTCTTGTGCACCAATAAAAATATATATATTTATATATTATAACAGTCTATCGACCAAACAAATGACCAGTCGACTAAAATGTGGTCAGCTCTAGGATATAGCCTAGTCTAGTTGAGAAAATACCTTAAGGATATAGCCTAGTTGAGACAATACCATAAGGATATAGGCCTAGCTTAGTTGACACTACAATAAGGATGAGACATTGTCTGAGGTGCTTTTCAATTCCATAGTTTCAATGAATAGGCTATAGCCTAGCTAGAAAGTAGGCTAGGCCTAGTTGCTTATAAAAGCCTAACTATGAGGGAAGAAGGAGAATTATACTATGTGCACTTGGAACGTGGAAGACACAAAAACATAGGCTTAGGGCTTCATTCCACTGAACAGCCCTAGCTTGTCTGGGGTAGCTACCTGCCTCAACAAGCCTGTTACACCACACTCCTAGCAGTGGACACAACCACAAACAGAGGAGTGTTTCAGTTCCAAATCAACCCCCTAGCCCAGGGTTCCCAACTGGGGGCCCACAGGCCGAATTTGGCCCACGGGTGGGGGTTTTTGGTGCCCCAAGTGTTCTGAGCAAACTGGTATTCTTATTTAGCATTGTCATTGTTGGACATAAAATACTAAATTAAAAACACTAGGAAATCAGCTCCAAGTTATTTTAATTTTGGAAATCTTTACCCAACTATTCCAACAAAAAATATAGAGACAAGATCGTATACAAATGTAAGCAATGACTATGTTTTAGTCAAATATATCTGTTTGGGATTCTTGCGGTCAATTTGCATTCTACAAACTATTTGTAATTAAAAATTAATCAGCCCAGGGCTGAATCTACTTGCTGATCCCTGCCCTAGCCCTTCGTCACTATATCTTAAAGGATTGGATAGGTGAGATAGGACAATGGACAGCCTACCTTCCTCTCGAACTCCCCCGCTCTATAGTGGGGATATTCTGACATACTGCTTACACCCAATCTTCTAAAAACCTAGGCCCACTTTCTATGAAAAAGAGATAGAAGGTATGGGATAGAGATCGATTCGGGATTGGGCAGTGGGCCTGGACTGGGTAGCTCTCTCTGAAATGCTAACTAGGCCTATCCACTAGGCTACACTGTGAATCAAGGCCAAATGCAGGCTAAATTTAGACAATGATTAGGCCTAAATATATACGAAATAAAAACTGTTTGCTGTAGATGATAAGCAAAGGACGGCTCCACCCTAGTCGCAGGTACTAGTCTCAGTTGCAAGCCTGGCCTGCAACACCTAGCCTACATATGAAGCATTTGTTTTGACCAAGAATGGACCACTGCAAAACATATAAATATAAATAAATAATACACAGTGGCCTACATAAAATAGTGGCTCTTTCACATAGGCCCGAAAACAACTTTTACAGAGGAGTGGACAAACTAGCCCTACAATAACAATGAAATGGAACAGTTGAGCTCTAAGAATAGCATCCCACTTGTGCATGAGGTAAAAGGATGTGGAGTTCAGTTCACACATTTTGGCTATCTGAGCGTGACTCATGAGCTGTGTGGTGGTGTACTCGATTTGACTTCTGCTGGTTTGGTACTTTAGCATCTTGGCCTTCTCAGCATTTTCAAACATCTGCTTGGATGTTACAAAGGAGTTAGCCTCATTCTCCATCCTCAGCTGTAGTTTCCTGTCCTCTTCCCCAGCGAGGACCAGATGCACTAGTCTAATAGCCCAAAGGGAGGAGGGAAGATAAGTGGAGAGGTATGCAGGGCAACATACGGAGTAAGGAGTTCAAGTCTTTACATGCAAGTGCTGCAGCACAGTCGCATCTCAGTTAGGCAATAACCCTAACTATAGTAGTAAATATAAATCCCTGTAATTTCGAATAATCTACATCTAGGCCAAGGATATATCAAATGCATACATTGGATATTGCTCCTTAGATTAAATCATGTACATTGATAAACAATAAGTAGGCCTAACAATGAACACAAGTAACAGATGCAGAGCATTGCACTAGCAATAATTATTCAAAGACAGAGGACCGAACAAAAACATTCTTGTGTTACTGAATAAGATTCATCAAAGTGATTATTTGCTAAAACGAGGCAACTAGAATGTTGTGGTGTATTGCACAGTTCGATAATGAGGGATAAGCCTAAACCCAACTGTTCCTAATTCACTGGCTTTGAATACATCTTGGGACGGGCAATTAATATATTGGCATCCAAAAATATTGGGCATAAAGCAGAAGTATGCACAATCAATGAAAAGCGTTGTAGAACTGTGAGGTCACCCTTAAGTGAAAATTCCCTTGCTTATTTACGAATTCAAATCAGTCTTTGTTATTCAGAAAAATAATTAATGTGTAGTTTCATTTGAGATATTTAAGGATCAGACTAGGGCTAAAGTTGAAGAAATTAGAGATGTTTGCTAATCAAAAAAACATGTTCAGATGCCGAAAACGACCATATATGGACTAAAAAGCGTGAATGAGGAAGTCGACAATATAGGAAGTCGCTCTGCGCATACTCAGAGTCGGGATGACTTGTAGTGAGCACTGTAAAATTACTTATGGACTGCATCGCTAGTAGCTACCATTAAATAGTACAAAAAAACATGCAAAGCCCATTTATAAATGTCCACTCAAAGTAAGTAAAATATGAAACAGTTATATTAGAACCCCAGCAATGGGGTTAGTATTTATTTTGTTTTGAAAAAGCCTTTCCGACAGAAACATTTTCTGATATCAAGCAATTAGCAAGCTTATAGACATCTAGCTAACGCGTTAGCCAACTAGCGAACACAGCAAACCGTATAGTCAATTACAATGAAACAGTCGTGCAATAACGACCTAACGAAACAACTAAAACACATTTGTTTCGCAATGCATCGGCATGAAAGGTTACATTGATTATATTTAGCAAGCTAACTAGCAACACACCCAGTTGCTGACAGCGATGGGCTCTGTATCGGTGACACCCAAAATCTTGATGCTCTGTATGCACCGCGTTCTAGTTTGAATAGCTTACCCTGTACCACAGTCGACAACACACGCCGGTAATCGTCCTGCCATCTCGTGTACTTCTGGTAATCACAAATGTTTGTTTTGAATTGAAAGCAGTCTGTGTCGGGTGGAGGATCTTGCAAACCGTCCACAGGAGTACGGAATCCAGAACCCGCACAGTACAGTTTTTACTTCCGCACTCGGTCTTGGACAGGCAGGTCGTCACTAGGTAACACAGCCACAAAGTCAAAACCCCCGCCTCTTTCTACAATTTCTCAATTTAAAATCTGATTTTAAACCTTAACCACACCGCCAACATTATGCCTAGCCCTATGCTTTAAATAAGAACAAAAAGCACAAAAAAAGTCATTAATATTTTCCGATATAGCCAATTTGTACTTTGTGGCTGCGTTATCTAGTGGAAACAGGCAGGGAGAGGCAAGATGGCTGACGCCGGGGAGCGCTTGAGCAATGCAGGCAGTGTGGTGGTTCACAGTGGCCCCTGTGTTCGAAGGTAAAATAGAGACATACGTGTACATGCATATAAAATATGATTTGCACTTGTCAAATATGAGTTTCACCTGTATTATCAGTTTTGTAGTCGCACACAACACTTGCAAGCACGTAAGTGATGTGTGAATAAATACAACACTTGCAAACGTAACTTGCTTGATACATTATGTGAATACATTGAATAAGATTTGCAAGCATGCCACTCAATTTGAGAATTAATGCAACTACTTTACTAAACTTGCAACTGGGGTATCTTCATCTATGAATCAAAACTACATTTGCTCATGTCGAATCTGCTTGCTCCGAGTTTAGCGTCTAACCTCAGTTCTATTTTGTCCCAGACTTCTGCTGATGAAGTTTAGCCCAGGAAGTCGCTGCATTGCTTAGGGTTTTTTAGGCTGGGTATCTGTAAACCACTTTGTGACTGTTGATCAGGGCTGTCCTGATTAACTTGAGACAACAGTCATGCATGGTTATATATCCGTATTTTACAAATGTGAACGTTTAGCCGATCAGGAGTGGACTACATTTTAATAAAAATGATTCGCTAGGATGAAATCTACCACTTTTCGAATTAATACTCCTTGTCGGAACCACAACGTTTTCTATGTATTTATGATAAATATTATCTTTTGTCAATAACAGCTTTTACACATCCTGGCAACATGCTTGACTGAAAAAAATATTTAAACGTGTCTTTAGACTATGGAGATTATGGAGGTGATGCTGTTGCCCATTTTTCCAGTAAAATATTCACTGTCCCCCCTACCTCTCAGGCTCATGTTTGCAGACTTCCTGATTAACCTGATCCTGTGGGTGGAGGGCTTCTTGGCAGCCATCCCCTTCAGCACGCTTGTGGCCATCTTGGCTTTGTGGTTTAGCATGTCTGGGCCCTTCACCTTTGTGGGCGCCTAGCCTACTTCGGCTTCAAGATGCCTGTGAGTTTAACCAATCAATCACGCTGTCTGTATGGATAACTCTTTCAGGGCATCTTACATCATGTGCATTTCCCTCCTAAGGTTGCAATCTCTTTCAAACTGGCATAAATCAGAGAAAACATAGCATACTAAGAAGGGTTTGTCTTGATGTGTTTCTATGCTACTCTCTGTGCTCCAGGCACACAAAAAAAAAACTCTTTTTTTTTTTTACATACAGTACCAGTCAAAAGTTTGGACACCTACTAATTCAAAGGTTTTTCCTTTAGTAAAAAGAAACTCAGGAAAAAAAGAAACGTCCTCTCACTGTCAACTGTGTTTATTTTCAGCAAACTTAATGTGTAAATATTTGTAGGAACATAACAAGATTCAATAACTGAGACAAACTGAACAAGTTCCACAGACAAGTGACACAGACAAGTGACTAACAGAAATGGAATAATGTGTCCCTGAACAAAGGGGGGATAAAAATCAAAAGTAACACTATCTGGTGTGGCCACCAGCTGCATTAAATACTGCAGTGCATCTCATCCTCATGGACTGCACCAGATTTGCCAGTTCTTGCTGTGAGATGTTACCCCACTCTTCCACAAAGGCACCTGCAAGTTCCCGGACATTTCTGGGGGGAATGGCCCAAGCCCTCCGATCCAACAGGTCCCAGACGTGCTCAATGGGATTGAGGTCGAAGCTCTTCGCTGGCCATGGCAGAACACTGACATTCCTGTCTTACAGGAAATCACGCACAGAACGAGCAGTATAGCTGGTGACAATGTCATGTTGGAGGGTCATGTCAGGATGAGCCTGCAGGAAGGGTACCACATGAGGGAGGAGGATGTATTCCCAATAAAGCACAGCATTGAGATTGCCTGCAATGACAAGCTCAGTCCGATGATGCTGTGACACACCGCCTCAGACCATGACGGACTCTCAACCTCCAAATCGATCCCACTCCAGAGTACAGGCCTCGGTGTAACGCTTATTCCTTTGACGATAAACGAATCCGACCATCACCCCTGGTGAGACAAAACCACGACTCGTCAGTGAAAAGCACTTCTTGCCAGTCCTGTCTGGTCCAATGACGGTGGGTTTGTGCACATAGGCAACGTTGTTGCCGGTGATGTCTGGTGAGGACCTGCCTTACAACAGGCCTACAACCCTCAGTCCAGCCTTTCTCAGCCTATTGCGGACCGTTTGTGCACTGATGACGGATTGTGCATTCCTGGTGTAACTCGGGCAGTTGTTGTTGCCATCCTGTACCTGTCCCGCAGGTGTGATGTTCGGATGTACCGATCCTGTGCAGATGTTGTTACACTTGGTCTGCCACTGCAACACAGTACAGACATTGCAATTTATTGCCCTGGCCACATCTGCGGTCCTTAAGCCTCCTTGCAACATGCCTAAGGCACGTTCACGAAGATGAGCAGGGACCCTGGGTATCTTTCATTTGGTATTTTTCAGAGTCAGTAGAAAGGCCTCCTAAGTTTTCTCCTAAGTCCTAATTGGGCCAAGTCGGAGGTAATAAAACATTTAGTTTAATATCTCTTATGTTTAATATATTCAAATGAATTACACTACCGTTCAAAGGTTTGGGGTCACATAGAAATGTCCTAGTTTTTGAAAGAAAGGCACATTTGTTTTGTCCATTTAAAATAACATCAAATTGATCAAATGCAGTGTAGACATTATTTATGGCCTTCTAGGCAGAGTTGCAAAGAAAAGTGTTTTGCAGGTACTATTTAATGACGCTGCCAGTTGAGGACTTGTAATTTTGTATTAGGTTCCCCATCAGCTAACACCATAACGCTAGCTAATCTTCCTGGGGTCCAACACCAATTAACAAAACATTACAAACAACCTTAATCAAGACTTCAAACATTCATTCTACAAGCCTTAGACAGTGGTTCGCGCTTTCAGTTTCACACGAAACGGTTTCTGGTTAGGGAATGTTTTAATCGTTGCTATGGGAACGACATCTTCAACGCACAGATAATTAAAATACCAGCTTTTCCGAAAGGGGGGCGGGGCAGGGCCTTATATGACATCGATATGGAAACACACGGCTTTAACATTTGATTGTGAGGAATTCAGGTGAACAGAAGGATTTGTGCATACGCCCCCGCCCCTCTTTTTACCAGAAAGATGTTTTTTCCTGTCTGCGCGATGCGTGGAGAAAGTAATAAAACATTTAGCGTCCTAGTTTTTGAAAGAAAGGCACATTTGTTTTGTCCATTTAAAATAACATCAAATTGATCAAATGCAGTGTAGACATTATTTCTGTTTAATCTTCCTGGGGTCCAACACCAATTAACAAAACATTACAAACAACCTTAATCAAGACTTCAAACATTCAACAAGTAGACAATACAGATAATTAAAATACCTGACAGGAAACACATTTAACATTCTTGTGAGGCGTCTGTTTCTCAAACTAGACACTAATGTACTTGTCCTTTTGCTCAGTTGTGCACCGGGGCCTCCCACTCCTCGTTCTATTCTGGTTAGAGCCAGTTTGCGCAGTTCAGTGAAGGGAGTAGTACACAGCGTTGTACGAGATCTTCAGTTTCTTGGCAATTTCTCGCATGGAATAGCCTTCCTTTCTCAGAACAAGAATAGACTGACGTGTTTCAGAAGAAAGTGTTTGTTTCTGGCACTCCGTGCAATAATATTAAGCTATATATATTTACATTAGGCTATAGCCTACAAATAGCTATACCACGTAGTCGTAGGCCTATTAGGCTATAAGCCTACTGCAAATTGTTGTTTGTTCCTGAACTGGCCGAATGTCAGAGCTATCCTTCAGCACCACAAGTTGGTTCAACTTAAATATCATTGCACGATCCTGGCAGTCCATTCAGCACCACGGAGGGCGTTCCAATAAAATAACACTCATCAAGATCTGTTGCTTATGCCTAATAGGTCCGTGTGCTTATGGATAATTCCTATTTAATTTCATCTCAGCAAGGCCAAACGAGGAAATGTATCATTTTATAATTTTTCAAGTTCAAAACGAAAATTGGATATCAACTTGTTTTCTCGTTTGTGGTCTCCAAAATTGTGCATCGAATAACAAAAGACAAATAATGACTAAATGTATCCTATTTTATTTTTGTACCTTGAAGTACACACCCTTTAATATAACATTCAAGCACAGATAGAACAATGAGAGATGGAGTGCCATGCCTGTGGGAGAGAGCGTGCACAGAACTTATCACAGTGCCTAAAGTGTCGGGCAGAGGGTCCATGAGAAACCCAGCAGGTGATCGGTCTGGGGGAAGCCCTGGCGGTGATGAAAGATCTACCATGACAATTTTCAAAACATTTTTTCCAGTGTTAATGTTTCTGAAAGTTAAGCACACAATAGCCTACAGTTACAGTAGAAGTCAATGTGACAGTAATCAATATGTTCCATTATAGGCCATAGCAAGACGTGTTGTCACAGCTCAGGGATATCACTCGCAGATGTGTTTAGATCGACCAGTGGCCTGTTTGTTTGTCTTCATTGAGTTTAGAACAAAATTACAAGCGTCGTTCAGTTGTGGCTTGTTAGCTCCGACAAAGACTTACTCATGTACGTGTTCATGTATGTGTCTAATAAACCCATATTCCATATCACGATGGTCTCAGTGTATTATTGTACCACAGTAAAACTTCAAATGAGGTTAATAGAGAGCATAAAAGCTTTGAAGAAATACCAGCAAAACATAGCCAGTAAAATATTCTAGGTTAACTACAGTGCGTTGGATCAAGCTGCATCTCCAATAGTCTTTCACTATCTCTCAGCTTTGTTTGACAGTACAGTCTGTCACCACTATAGGTCATATCAAGGTGGATTGTCACAGCCTTGATATCACTCGTAGATATGTGTAGAATGGTGCATTGCCATTATCTGTTATGATTAATACATATGTCAAGTATTTCCAATGCAGGTTTAGTGATAGACTTCTCATATTTGGCAAAGTCACTTTCTCCAGATCTATAGTGTTTTTGTGTTGATTTATATCTAAGGGATGGTCATTCAATTCTGGTGTTATATTTTACATGTAGCTTGTAAACTGCTCTGTGTTCATATTTCATTTGACGAAACAGGAGGGTGTGTTGCACTTCAGGTTGATAGCATAGGGAGCATAAAAGTTTCAGAAATGTGGGTTTAATGACTTCAACACTGAGTAATGGCACTCAAGCTACTCAATTACGATTATAGCGGTTTTGATCATTTGAATTCGTACGGTTGGTCACAAAAACCAAAGCAACATTCGCAATGCAAATTAAGGGCATTTCATTCATTTGGACATTTGCTCAGTACTTGAAGGGTGTCATTTCCAGTACTATTGAGTTGCAAACACCGATTGGAAGGTGAGTGTTGAGACAATATCTTCTCTGTAGCCATCTGCAGATCCAGAGGCATCAGGTCCTCTTTTATCCTAGTCAAATTAATTGTGCCCACCAAAATTCTAATGACAAACAACATATGAGAGCTATATGAGGGCACAAATTAGCGAGATTTAATACAAAAAATGAGAGGTATACCACATTAGTACACATTGTTGAAATTAGGACAGGGATTGGTGTGTTTTACTTTGTTTTATTGAGCCAAAACCTTCACGTTATCCTTTGAAATGTTGAATGTTGTTCTAGAGTCAATTGTCTCAGCATGGTAGGGTACAGCAGGGTTAGAGAGATATGCAAACTTAGTCATGGGGCCAGGCCTTTTGCTTCTCATTAGGGTGTTGTATGAGGAAGTAGTGTAGGACCTTGAGAGATTCTTGATAGGGCTGAGTGACTGGACTGTGTGAATGGTCCTGTCAATGGGAGAGAGTGGGACACCAATAAAAAGGCTGATTTTTAACTTATTGTATTGGCTGATGTAACTGGATGAAGTTCATGATAATCTGCTCAGATGCCATACAGTGTCCTTCTCCCGAGGGCACATTCTGAACCCACACACACACAATATCAGCATTGACTGTAGCTTCACTGGATATTGTTGTATTGAAATGGGTCAGAAATACCTATGCAAAGGGTCAGATAGATAACCATTTACAGTAACTTAAGTTCATTATTAGGCTACTCAATTAATAAGCACAAGCTAAACAGAAGCTCTAGCTAAGTAGCTACAGAACGTATTGTACTGCCCTACCAAGCAAATCAAATGTTATTTGTCACATGCGCCAAATACAACAGGTGTAGACCCTACAGTAAAATGCTTACTTACAAGCCCTTAACCAACAATGTAGTTAAGAAAATACACCCCCAAAAATTAAGAGATAAGAATAACAAATAATTAAAGAGCAGCAGTAAATAACAATACCGGGGCTATATACAGGGGGTACCAGTACAGAGTCAATGTGCGAGGGCACCGGTGTCGAGGTAATTGAGGAAAAGCAAAAAAGGCAGTAATTGCTCATTTGGTCGAAAATTAGTTCTTAATTTTTGCTACATTAAATACATGCGGGCAAGTATCCTAACTCTATTGTGTTTTGGAGAAAACGGGGGTCATGTTAGCAATAACTGCATAAAGTTACTGTGAAACCAAGGTAAATAAAATACATTTTTTCAATACATTATTCTCAGTTCCACGCTATGAGCAGTTACTGCCTGTTTTGCTTGGTAAGGCAGTGTGTAAATCTCACCTTTCTGCAGCAGGTACCTCTGCCCGGGCCGCTTCATTTTTTTTTTTTACTTAGCAGGTTGAGGGACTAACGTTAACTACTAGCTAGCATGAGGGACTAGTTTACTTCCACTAGCCAGCCTGCTAGTTAGTCAGCAGTAACCTTAGCAGGCTAATGCTAGCTAGGAAAGTGGTGCAAGCCAACTGTGTTGAGTTCGTTCTATTGGCATGATAAATGAAGCATCTTGGCTAACATTACTATTTTTATCTTCCTGTCACACACATTTCTAATCCTTTCTATGTGCGGCGGACACACACACACATATATACATTTTTCCTTTATTTGTTTTCGATGCCCAATTTGGAAACCATGAACAAGTTGATATAACATTGTTGTTTTGCTTTTCAACAAGACAAATTATAAAACGATTCATTTCCTCTTGTTTGTTTTTGCTGAGATGAAAGGAAATATGAATTACTCATAAGCACACGGACCTGAATGCATGTGAGAAATTTTGGAAACTTGAAATGGTAGTTTGGAATCTTGATACTCAGACAATGAATGCAATATCTACCATATTGAAACTGAACATATCATTTCAACTAAATAGACATTTAAACTGAATGCAATATTCACTCAATTCAATTTCAAATCATGAAATACAAGGTCAATTGATGAATTCAATGATTACATTTGTGCATTACAAATTCAAAAATATGAAATTCAATATTTGAATACAAATTCTAAAGTATCGAATTCAAATACAATTTCTGTTGGCACCGAAATCGCTCCATAAATCAATGTCTTGCAAGATTATGAATATACATAACTGAATATAATAGCATAGCAGGCCTATACCTTTACTGTTACACCAAAAACACCTAATTTCTAATGAGATTTTAGGATAGTTAGCTGAAGTTGGACAGTCACAAAAAAGTGATGCGCCAAAACTAAACTGAGAACACCACTCAATTGGCAGGATATATGCTTTGATTGAAAATACAAAAAAAGGCAAATAGATTAACACCATTTGTTGTTATTTGCTCACAAAGCGGTAATTCAAGAAGATCTAAATGCATATTCCCATGAAACTGATTGAGATCAATCAAATGAAAAGGCGTTTGAGGGTATTAAAAATACAATATTTTCTTGGGAGAATGTGTGGGCATAGGCAGACGTTGCAATTGGAAGATGCATTTTATGCATATTCTAAAATGATAGTCTATTAAATAGGCTACATCTTTTGGTACAAACTTTGAGGAAATGATGACGTAATTTACTTTTTTATTTTAGGTGGTTGTGCCTTAACATCTAATAAAATACAATTTTGCAGTAGTGTGAGATACACACAACATCTCAGTCACTGACCTTTGGCCTAATGTATATACACACACATGCTCAAATCAAAGTTTATATGTCATGCGAGCCGAATACAACCGGTGAAGACCTAACAGTGAAATGCTTACTTACAGGCTCTAACCAATAGTGCAAAAAAGGTGGTATATGAACAATAGGTAGGTAAAGAAATAAAACAACAAAAAGACAGTCTATATACAGTAGCGAGGCTATAAATGTAGTGAGGCTACATACAGACACCAGTTAGTCAGGCTGATTAAGGTAGTATGTACATGCAGATATGGTTAAAGTGACTGCATATATGATGAACAGAGAGCTCTGGGCCAGGAATGAGTTTTACAGTGCTAGCTACATAATTAAGCCATTGCATTTTAATACACACATGCATTAGACAGTTTGAAATTTGCCAATGGATTAATCTAATTTGTCAATATATACTTGACTTCCTTCCAATTTGCCTATGTTGCCATATACCTATTTGTATTGTGTTGTTTTCATCCCACTTAATTTTCATATAATTCCATAATTTTCTTCAAATCAGAGCTTAAAAATGCAGCTTTTGTTTTATAGACCTTTCCAAAATTGTCATCAGGTCATCATTATCATCATTATCATCAGACAGATGCAGTATGTCAAATAGCACTTGCACCTGAGGATCTCTAAAAGATCTGTCTGGTTCCCACTGTACTTGTTTTTCTGACAAATCTGAGAAAAAGGGCATGGATTATGGATTTCTAAAAAGCTTGCAATATCACAATGGTCCTCTTCTCAGGCGTGTGCACTAGTCTATTGCAATTCTTTTATTCAAAATAACTCTTGATATATGGTGTAGTATTCCTTCAACAAATTCAATTAATCTATTGTGTTGAATATGGTAGCATTATAGTATTGCTTCAACAATTGTATTAATTCATTGTATCAAATTTGATAAATTAATGTTGACACATGCCTCCAATGACATGTAGATTTAGATTGACTGTTATTTTTTTTAAATACTCTGATATATAGTATTTCCTTCAATATATGGATAGATTTTTATTAATGTATTTATTTTGTATAATGTACATGTCGATAAAATATACATCCCATATACATTTTTTGATTCTGTGTAGGCCTACATGTCAAATGTAGATTTTCTACCAACCCCAGCTGCACTCTTGCTGCTTCTTGTTGAGTCTAAAATATTCTACATAGCCCCAAATTAAGACTACATATCCCAAAAGTCTCGGCGTCTTATTTAAATGACTAAGCAGAGTCACCTGAGCAGGAATCATAAGGATAGTTAATGTTTACAACAAAACCAGTTTGTTTAGATATGTGTTATCATCGCACACTGTACATGTATTACCGATGATCAAGCTATTGTATTTTCCTGCAAAGACGAGGAATGAACGACCACGTCAAATAGAAGGAAACCTACTTACCATCTAGCTAGCTAGGTAACGTTAAATACGAATGATTTGTTGATGGTAACGTTAACTAGCTACTCTGTAGCTAACGTTAGCTGTAAACTTCGAGAAAGCTAGCTAGTTCACGCGTTGGCTAATAATGGCTCTAGTACTGCAGTTCCCAAATTGCAAAAATAACTTGTTACATTCATTTTAAACGAATCCAGGTCAACTAACGTTAGCTAAATTAGATAACTGCTGTCTAATCGGCATGATGTTGCAGCTAGTTAATAAACTCGTGAGTCCTTGCGAGCATAGGAAGAAATGGTTTATCTTACTAGTAAGTTAGCAAGCCAACTACCCCTTCTTTCGCTCTTGTTTGTCCTATGAATGATGAATCGAGCTAGTGAGCTGCTTAGAAAGATCTGATTATCAAATGAAGGGCACCTCCGCAAGCACTACCTCTTAACTAACGTTATAGTGTTACAGACAGTAATCTGTCAGAGTGACGTGTCAAACTCCTCTCACCCCTTTGACAAATGTATGTTGTGCATGCCTCCTTGAGCGTGATTATTCGATTTAGCTACTTGGCTAAAAATACCAGGATTTTTTTTCTGACCTTCATCGGGAATTTACTCCACAGTTCTTTGATGTTGCTGTGGATGAAGGGCTACTTTGTAACGTTAGTTAAATAATGCAAATCTGAAACACCCTATGCAAAGGATCAATCATAGTTGTAACGTTAGCGTACATGATTCCTCCCTAGTAGACAATCATAGCTAAGGCAACACTGAGCAAACATTAGAACAATGAATGCGTTCATTCATGAGCTGCTCCCTGTCTGCTAATCCAGTGGTTCACAACCTGTTTTGGTTACTGTACCACCAACTGTTTTTTTTCTCTGCCCAGAGTACCCCTGAAGTACCCCATCATATCATGTGCATTTTACCAGTAGGGCTATGGTCTCATTAGTCTTCTCAAGTCCCCTTGTGGATAGGCCATGTTTCAAAGGGACCTAGCTCTGAACCTTAGGGACCTAGCTCTGAACCTTAGGCACCTCAGATTTCACCTCCAAGATCTGGTGCATTTTCCAACTAAAACGGTTTCATAATGGACAAGTTCAGGTTGGTCCCTGTTTTGGCCTGTTGCATCCTAGTAAGTACACCCATGAGAGAGCTATATGTGTTTACTCAGGTTGTGCAAAAATGAGCATTTAGTTAAATCTAGCAGGAATGATGTAGGCTTATGTGTTTTTATTAGGAGAGCATAGCATACTTCATCAATGACTTTACAGACTAATCCGTGAATAGTCCCGTCGTACCCGTCTGTGTGGAGGCCTACCTCTTTTCTGCTGATTGATTTCTTATTTTTCAAATGGTCTTTGCTGTGATAATGAACATTGTCAGGTTCTTATTTGGTTTCCCTGTTTCATTGCATGTGAAGTATAGTGCCTGTGAAGCCCCATGTTGGTGTTCCTCTTTCCTGAACCGGTCTGCACAGCAACTCCTAGAGCCAACGTGCCTTTCCTGGGGTCGACCTGATAAGATCCTAAAGAGTTCTTATAAAGTCATTGTAAACTCTAATATTCGTGGGCTAACCAGTTGAAAGGTGTACAGATGTTAGAATGTGTTCAAAGTAGTTTGTTACGTCACAAAGAAGTTTTGGTTGAGGCAGCTCTGAAGAAAACCCACATTCTTGTATCCTGTAAAACCACTGTCACTAAACAGTTAGGCATAGCCTATATCATCTTTGTCTGGGTTTCAGATATCTATATGGATTTTGACCCAAACAGTAACGTTCAGTGTTGTATAACAATATGACCTATAGTAGATTGCGGTTGATGGGTTTTGTACACTCCCTACAGGATTGTTGGACAGTGTTTCTCATTATCCACTGACACGGTTTCAGATTCCTGCCTGTTCCGAGTCAGAAAGTCCAAAACTCTGAAGAATCCTATATTAGGATTTCCAGGTACTGTCACTGTGTCACATCTGAAGAACATCTCCCAGACATCTGTTTTTGGTATTTGTTTATGAACCGTTTTGAAATGTGTGTGTGTGTGTGTGTGTGTGTGTGTGTGTGTGTAATAACATGTTTGTGTGTTTGTCCAGATGGTGTGGGTGTTCATCATGAACCGGATGGGTTCTCAGGGCAGCACGGTGGCCCAGCAAAGACGCATGGCCCTGGGGGTGGTCATCCTCCTGCTGGTGGACGTCATCTGGGTGGCTTCCTCTGAGCTCACCTCAGTAAGACACTAGCACTTCCTGTAGACCAGGGGCGCACATCTCCCCTGGTTTCGTGGGCCACATTCCTACTTGTATTTGCTTTTATAGCTTGGAACTGATTGGCAGGTGCAATCTACAGACAATTACAGTGTACAGTGAGAAATGAAAACCAGCACCATTGCGGAAATGGGTGGCCTGGGATAGGCGCCCTTTATTTAGGATAATATACTCAATCTTAAGACTAGTGCTCAATTACACAACAATGCTTGACCACTAACCCCTGCCCCATAGGCACTTGTGTAGATCTGAAAGGATTGACTAGGAATATGGTAGTAGCTCTACCTTGCCTACTAGTGGGGTCACGTTTTCGCCATGTTGCTCATAATATCTATCCAGACATTTTTAATACCCCCCCCCCGCCCTGTACTAGGAATAGCCACATCTCAAGTGACTTCACCCTAATTATTTATTTCTTGAATCTGCACTGGATCAGTTTGAAGTGCCAGACATTTGAACAGTAAGTCATACTTTTTTCACCTCTATTTCCCCCCAGTACATATTCAAGCGGCAGGAGTACAACAAGCCCTTCTTCAGCACGTTCACCAAGACCTCCATGTTTGTGCTGTACCTGCTGGGGTTCCTGCTGTGGAGGCCATGGAGGCAGCAGTGCACGGGCAGTCTCCGGGGACGACACGCTGCCTTTGTACGTATAGCACTGACGTCCCACAACCACATGGGGGCAACGAAACATTGTTGTTTCCCTCTAAAGATAAATTGTTGCCTAGCGCATGCAGTATATTTGTAGTGGTTGTTGATACTAAGGTAATGTTGATTTGCTATGATGAAACAGCCCAATCTAACCTACAGTATTTTCCCACAGTTTGCTGATGCCGAGGCCTACTTTACCCCCTGTATCAACGACACCAGTTTGAATGACCATACCCTAGTGAGTATAATTGATTTGCTTTTTTGTATTCTCCCTGACTCACATTTAGATTTTACTGTTGGCTGGCTGAATATACTGTAATGAATGTGATGATAAGAAATGCTTTTAGTTGAGTGCATTAGTTGAAGACTTTCTGTCTTGCTTCAGAGTGAACCCCTGTACGTTCCTGTGAAGTTTCAGGACCTTCCCACAGAGCAGACAAACTGTGCCAATGGAGACTGTGATTCCAGTGAGTATTAAAATATATATTATTTTATATATAGAAATAAAACCTTTATCAGACTAACCAACAGACTAAGAATGTAGATAAAATATTTGATTAAGATCTATAAATAATCATATTGCCTTATTCAGCTGGTAAACCAAGCCTAAAATATATTTTCTTAAATTCCTTTATTTACCTAGGCAAGTCAGTTAAGAACAAATTCTTATTTATAATGACGGCCTACCCCGGCCAAACCCTAACCCGGATGACGCTGGGCCAATTGTGCGCCGCCCTATGGGACTCCCAATCACTGCCGGTTGTAATACAGCCTGGAATCGAACCAGGGTGTCTGTAGTGATGCCTCTAGCCCTGAGATGCAGTGGCTTAGACCGCAGCGGTTGTTTAATGAGCGTTTCTTTTTAAAGAAACCTTCAATAATCAATATTTCATAATGTTAGTGAGTAGGAATCCTGTGGATTGTCTTGGTGATTGAGATGATCTTTTCCATGTTCAATCATTTAGGCTACTTGTTTCACCCTATGGGCAATCTTTGTTCTCTTCATCAGAGTGCTTAGATGTGGTTAAATTCATGATTGACAGACAGAATATGATAATCCTGACCACAGTGAGGATAAGGTGCCTCACATAACTTGAATTTCTTTATTGATATCCATGGTTTTTAGATATAACATAGGCCCTCTCGACAGGCTACAACCAGGGTGGGACATTTACTTTTTGTTCCACCAGACACTGTGTCATGTAGATTTATACATCTACCAGCCAATATATTTTTTTCGCCATAATTACACCAAAAATGTATTGCAAATAACTGAAGAGCGTGTTATGTAACATTTCTAAAACAATAAATGTATTACTAGTAAGAAGTAATGTGGTATATTGCTAATTACATTTTTGTGTTAAAATAACTTTGATAAAATAGTAAAAAAGTAAAACAGTTCTACAACTGAACATCAATCAAGAATAAACAAAGTGCCTGCCCTGCCACAAAATGCTGAGTGATACGGCTTATTTATTATTATTAGTTCAGGGCTATAACGCTGACATTTTTTACAAGGACTACATGAGTTGATATTTAGGAGCAAAACAAATATGTTCAGCTGCCCCTCTGTGTCTGTTAGAGATAAGAATCTCTGTATCTGCACTAGCAGCAGAGAGTTGCAGCACATTCAAACTAATATTGAAAAACAACCTAGTGTGTGACAAAACGATGTGACTAACCAAGAAACACGAGTACAAAATCACACTTTAGTAGCCTTTCAGGTCAATTTCACCAGCTTCTACATTTGGGGTTTGGAATGAAAAAAACTGTTCCCAAATGCTGTGTATGACCACCTGCCAATGTGGCTTGTGAAACAGACATTCTTACCCGCCAATGCCAAAATCGACCCTCATTTGGCGGGTGTTCATTTCCCACGCTGGCTACAAACACGAATGGTTCTGTGATTTGACTGGCAACCGGTGCCCACCTGCCTCCCTCGTTGTATTGGCTCCTCATCTTGTCGTAACAATTTAACCAAACATTTAGAAATCTAGAGTCCCTTGTATATGAATTGTAAAGCCATAGCAACAATGATTTATATCATAAGCAAACATTCTAAACTCTAGATTTTTCTCTGAAAAAAACATTATTTTTATATAACATTATTTGAAGAGGGACAATGTACAGTACAACAATCTCAGTACACATAAGTACACACTCCGTACACATTTGTTGAACCAGATTTAGCCAACAGCTAATTTCTGTCTGCAGTCCTCGGGCAGGTGAACATACAAACAAGACAAATATTATATATACGAACATGCAAACATTAAAAAAAGAAATAAAAATGTTTTATAAAAAAAGAGATCGGGACATACAGATGAGTTTCCACACAGAAGCCAATACATTGCACATAATAATCATTGAACACATTGTTATTGGCTAATGTTGATCTTTACATGTAAAGACCTTGGCAAATAATGGGGTTGTAGAATGGGACTGTCAAAGGGAAGCTTCACCAATAGACACTATTTGAGATGTTTTTCCAGCCTCAACATAATTATGAGTGATGAGAGGGTGCTTCAGACATAATTATGCACTATAGCTGGACTTTTTTTTTTTTTGCGCCGGGAGAGTTCAACCAATGACGTCATTGATTGATTAAGCCTGCTATCTGATCTAAAATTGAATGGAGTCATGTTTTGTTGCAATAATTGTGGCCTTTGTGCTTTTCCAATTGCATGATCATGCTAGCAGTGAGTAGATATGGTTGTCCTTGTTTGTGATTGGGAGTTCCATTATATGCGTTATTGTTTTTACCATCGAGGACCACTTTGGAAACAAGCGTTTTAATTAATGCTTTCAAGTGATATCCTCTGGGTCCACATTGTACATTTTGTTGTGCATGTCTGTTACCCAAAATAAATTCAATTCAATAGGGCGGAGCACAATTGGCTCAGCGGCTTCCGGGTTTGGCCGTGTAGGCCATCACTGTAAATAAGAATTTGTTCTTAACTGACATGCCTAGTTAAATAAATAGAGCCATTGGACTATCTGCCAGGACATTACAGGATTTTTAGGTTGACTCATTTTGCCTGGCTTTGTAAAGAGACTAAATACAGCCTGACGGGAGCCCAATGAACTGTTCCCGACCCTCGAAGGCAGGCTTTTCAAAACAGGGGATGTACTAGTTTACAGGTTCACTGGAGCTATGGTGAGCTCCAAAAGTTTTAGAACAGTGATACATTTTTTGTTGAAATGATACAATGACTATGAAGTTAAAGTGCAAACTGTCAGCTTTAATTTGAGGGTATTTTCATCATCCATATCGGGTGAGCCGTTTAGAAATTGCAGCACATTTTGTGTATATTACCCCATTTTAGGGGCCGAAAAGTATTGGAACAAATACACTTATGTGTATTAAAGTAGGTCAAAGTTTAGTATTTGGTCCCATATTCCTAGCACGCAATGATTACAGCAAGTTTGGGACTACAAACTTGTTGGATGCATTTGTTGTTTGTTGTGGTTGTGTTTCAGATTATTTTGTACCCAATAGATATGAATTGTAAAATCATTTATTGAGTCACTTTCATTGTAAATACGAACAGAATATGTTTCTAAACACTTCTACATTAATGTGTATGCTATCATGATTACGGATAGTCCTGAATGAATTGTGAATGAGTGAGAAAGTTAGACCCACCCCCCCCACCCACACTGATGAAAGGTTAGCCTTGGGAGTATATTTCTGCGTTTAACTTTCTCACTCATTGTTATTCACGATTCATTAAGGATTATCATAATCATGGCAGCAATCACATTAATGTAGAAGTGATTAGAAACATTCTTATTTACCATAAAAGTTTTTGTGAAAAAACTATCGGTAGAGTTGAAAATGTAATGGAAACACATTGAACATTAGATTTTTGTTCGGTACATAAAAAGTTAATTTTGTGTGCACTACGTCATCGTGCACACATTTTTATCCACTAGTCTGTTTGGTGTAAACGCACCACTGGTGGTAAAATGCGCATATTTTCTTAACGCAGATTATTTTTTCATGAAAATCTGTCGCCAATTGGAGGAAACCGAGCTAATGGCAGCTACTGATGATTCCTCTTTCCAAGAAGAGCTGGACAATGTTTATTTTTTCTTTAGGAACATGCAACCCTATTTATTTGAGTCGGAATACACTGAAGACAAGTTGACACAGCAGGGATAAATAATAATTACGAGTCCGGCAAGCAGCGGTGGCAGCTTAGACCAGCTGGACCAGGACTCAGGAGGGCAAGTAACAAACGAGTAAGTTGTTTTGCTGTCAGTAGCCAGGTAGCAACATAACCATTCATTTGACACGTGGCAGTGTTGTACAGTACAATTTAATGATTGATTCGGCAATAAGTGGGCTTGCTAGTATCACTACAAGCCAAGCTAGCTGTGTTTGCTATACCTAAAATGTACTGTAGTCTAACGTTATAGCTAGTTAACCAACTAGCCTAGTTAGCGTCAGTGCCTGTCATTTAAGAGCAAAACTGGAGAGGGGTTTTGATGATGATGGCAGAGAGTAAAGAAATGACTTTGGCTTCATGACTCATATTAGTCTCGGAGTAACAATGCCTGTGTGTTCTAGCTAGCTAGAGTGTGTCTGTGGGATGTCTCATTCTACACCATGCTGCTACAGTAGGAATACAAACAGTACACAGGGATTGCCTATGAATGTCTAATAGTGGTTTTTGCCTTTCTCTCACAGACGATACCGCTTGGACACAAAGAAGTTTACTTCTTGTTGTGAAAGGTCCGATAACAACAATCGTCCCTTGTATCAAAGTGACTCCGAACACCTCACTGCACCACCCAAACACACCATATGCAAGTATTCCCTTTTTAGAACTAGTGTTATAAGCGTTAATGGTATCTTTCTTCTACTGTATGCCATACATTCACATAACTGTTCCTGCATACTGCTGTGTAAACTCATCTGTCTCCAGAGCAAATAAACGCTGTCTTGATTACAAGCCATGTCTACTTATATGCTATATTGACAGACTAATCTACTGTTTTATTGAAACATGTTTACTTGCCAACAAATTATTTTACATGATTAACCAACTCACTGCATCATTTGTTTTAGCAATAGGATTGTAGCTAGTTTATCCAAATACATTATATGAATATCACAATGAATTGATCCTGAAGTTGAAGTCAACACATTATTGGTTTCAGATGCAGCTGGAATCATTTAGTCACTTGTCAGTACACACAAAATATTATGTACAACAGCTAGCAATCGCTATACCGCAATGCAGTTGTGAGCATACAAGGCATTCTATATTATACTACATCAGTCTAACTGAATATGGATGTTGTGTTGGTTGAATGTTCCAGGCAGGTTCCAGAATGTTCTTCAACTGGTTGAACCTCTTGTGTTTTGGGTAATGGCAGCTGGTTAGCAGGCGTTGGCGATGTTCTTCACCACCCACTGCTTTGACCTGAAGACTGATCATGAGGATGTATAAAACATGAAGACTGATCATGAGGATGTGTAGCC
This sequence comes from Oncorhynchus clarkii lewisi, assembly GCF_045791955.1. NCBI lineage: Eukaryota > Metazoa > Chordata > Actinopteri > Salmoniformes > Salmonidae > Oncorhynchus > Oncorhynchus clarkii. The sequence continues at coordinate 48,013,759 of NC_092149.1, read as the reverse complement.
ATACATTAAATCATGTTCATCTGTACACAAAAAAATGGTACAGTAGACTGGTATGTGTTTGGTTACACTCAGAGTCAATAATGGGGCATTGAAATGGGCTGTTAGCAAAGATGTGAGACGTTTGAGGGGGACTTGACTAGTTGTGTATGATCACCTACAGTGTGAATAGGCTAGGAGAGTATACTAACAGCCCCTCTCCCCCATGCCAAAGAACTGATTGCAAAGGTGTAAAAAGTTTGAGGAGGTCTTGTAGACCGTTTAGTATATTTAAGCAATAAGGCCAAGGGGGTGTGATATATGGCTAATTTACCACGGCTAAGGGCTGTTCTTAAGCACGACGCAACACGGAATGCTACGACACAGCCCTTAGCCATGGTATATTGGCCATACATCACAAGCCCCCGAGGTGCCTTATTGCTTTTTTTAACTGGTTACCAACATAATGCTGGGCTTGAACCACCCATTTTATAATGGCAATTTTGTTTGAGGGTATTGTGCTTTCATAAATACCTTTGGCTGTCCTGGCTTGTTTCAAAATCAGATGAGGTTGAGCTTATTCTAGGTTGAAAGCTTTCATCAAATGGGTCTACGGGTTCTGTACTACTAAAACTGGTGTCAAGGTCATTAGCAGCAGCAGAAGGATTAGTCTGTAGGACACACAGTAGTCAGTGATTAGCCAACATCTTACTACTTTGTTCCCATCAATCAGGGCTGGTCCTTGCTGTTCTGCCGCCCAAGGCGAAACCGAAAAACGCAGGCCCCCTGCAAAACTAGAATAGTCCCAGTAACAAAATGACATTGAAGTTATGTTCGATTTAGGTTCAGAATGAAAGGTGAAAAAGTTTTTTTCAAATGTTTAAAATACATATTTTTCCAGAAGTTAAAAAAATATAAAAAAAATTCCGGTTGTTGAAATCAGGCAAAAAAATTTTGTTCTGAAATTACATTTTTGGCCCAAATCAAGGCTGGTCCAGACCAGACTAAATTTGAACCAAACATAGACGTCTGTGATTGGTTCATGTTTGGTCTGGACCGGACCAGTGGATGTGGAAATCGAGGCCGGTCCAAACTGAACAAAAATAAACTTCTAAAAGGCATCGGTCCATGCTTACGAGCCTACAGTTTATGAATGCCCATCCATGTGTTAGGCCGACTGTCTGTAGTATTGGCTTTATTGGTCCTGATTCCTGTGAATAATCAATTGGCCTAATTAAGCTCTTAATATCAGCTACCCAACTTTATCAGGAGTTATCGTGAGCCTATTTGCAATGTGTTTACACAGTGGGAAATGCAGAAGTATTTTATTTTTCGCTATGCTCAGCTTGTCAAAAATGTACAGATTAAAACTTGAGACAACTGATCATGACAATGGGGTAAAACTCCTGGACAACAGTTGTGATTGTCCATTACAGATTGTCCATTTTACTTTGACCTGTCCTCTTTTTAGGATATGTTAACATTACAGCACATTCTTTTTTGATTGAGCGCCATTTAGGTTAGGCTATTTGATCGGAGAAACCTGCATGATGTTAAAGGTGTCCATCTCATTACATTTTATCTCCAGCCTGTAGGCTACAGAAAAAGTCCACATACTCTGTCTACCACGTCCTATCTGCTACATGATTTATGTTAGATAATTTTTTGGACGGAATGTTGGTGGAGCACCGTTGCGACCTCTCCTAACTGCGCCTTTGACAAAGTGGGCACTGCTTATCACAGGGAGGCATCGGCGCTCACCTAAAAAGCCCATATGCCATTGGTTGAGAGAGAGTTTTTGTTGTTTTGGGGCAGAATTATGTGAGGCTTTATGTGTTGTTGGTGTGTCTAGCTCAGAAAATGCCACCCTCGTCGGTCTGCCGCCATGGGCGGTGCCATCAATTCACACTCAAACAAGGTACTTTATCCACCTACCCCCTCATGCATACTGTCCTTCAAACACAAAACCCACCAGTCAGTCACCCACACCACCCCCTTACTGATACTGCCTTTTCTCAAATTTAGTCTTCAAGCCTTCAATCAACTATGCCTCCACAATACAGAGACAACTACAGTAGAAGTTGTAGCCCATTTGTAAACACACCAGCTGTGACAAGACACAGACTATGTTTATGCCTAGCTCCAGTATATTTATTTCTTCATCATTGAGTCATGGAAAAATGTATCTAATGTAAATATTCCGGTGGCCATTTGATTAATTGTTCAGCAGTCTTATGGCTTGGGGGTAGAAGCTGTTAAGGAGTGTTGGTCCTAGACTTGGCGCTCCGGTACTGTTTTCCATGCGATTTTAGGTGATAGATGTTCCTGGTACTGAGCTTGATGTTGATGCCACTGCATGTGTTGATGGGATCGGACTCTAAATAGAACACAATGTTAGTCATATTACCCTCTGCGGCAGTTGGCTAGCGAGCTAATGTAACCTAAGGTTAACTTGCAAGGTTACAAGTCACATCACCAGATAGCAGCTGGCTAATTACATTCATATTATTTGGAATGTCTTGCCAGTGTATTATGAAAGCTAGCTAGATGTTGGTTTAGATAAACACATGTAGTTCGTTAGCCAGGTAACGTTAATGTTACCTCAGCTTGACTTATTTTATACTGCGCCAATGTTGGCTGATGCCTTCCTCTTTGAAGTGAAGAAGAACATCGATGGAATAGCATCACTTTTCAAAGTTTGATGACGGGTCTGTTTCGAAGTCCTCTTGCTGAAAGTGCTGGCGACAGACAATTTGATATGTCTCACATCAATTCGATACACCTCCACGGGGCTGTCCTCTTTGTGGTTTGCTTACAACCAGGAAATGTAGCTGGTCCGTTTCTACTGGTGGGATTCAGAAGCGCTCATATATGCGTGGAGTGAGAAAATTCAACATTTTTATGACGCATATGACATGTAGACAGACATAGTGAAATAGAGCAGCCGTGAAATGTACCTTTTAAGGCGCCCACATACAGTGCCTTGCGAAAGTATTCGGCCCCCTTGAACTTTGCGACCTTTTGCCACATTTCAGGCTTCAAACAAAGATATAAAACTGTATTTTTTTGTGAAGAATCAACAACAAGTGGGACAAAAGCATGAAGTGGAACGACATTTATTGGATATTTCAAACTTTTTTAACAAATCAAAAACTGAAAAATTGGGCGTGCAAAATTATTCAGCCCCCTTAAGTTAATACTTTGTAGCGCCACCTTTTGCTGTGCTTTTGGGGTATGTCTCTATCAGTTTTGCACATCGAGAGACTGAAATTTTTCCCATTCCTCCTTGCAAAACAGCTCGAGCTCAGTGAGGTTGGATGGAGAGCATTTGTGAACAGCAGTTTTCAGTTCTTTCCACAGATTCTCGATTGGATTCAGGTCTGGACTTTGACTTGGCCATTCTAACACCTGGATATGTTTATTTTTGAACCATTCCATTGTAGATTTTGCTTTATGTTTTGGATCATTGTCTTATTGGAAGACAAATCTCCGTCCCAGTCTCAGGTCTTTTGCAGACTCCATCAGGTTTTCTTCCAGAATAGTCCTGTATTTGGCTCCATCCATCTTCCCATCAATTTTAACCATCTTCCCTGTCCCTGCTGAAGAAAAGCAGGCCCAAACCATGATGCTGCCACCACCATGTTTGACAGTGGGGATGGTGTGTTCATGGTGATGAGCTGTGTTGCTTTTACGCCAAACATAACGTTTTGCATTGTTGCCAAAAAGTTCAATTTTCGTTTCATCTGACCAGAGCACCTTCTTCCACATGTTTGGTGTGTCTCCCAGGCGGCTTGTGGCAAACTTTAAACAACACTTTTTATGGATATCTTTAAGAAATGGCTTTCTTCTTGCCACTCTTCCATAAAGGCCAGATTTGTGCAATATACGACTGATTGTTGTCCTATGGACAGAGTCTCCCACCTCAGCTGTAGATCTCTGCAGTTCATCCAGAGTGATCATGGGCCTCTTGGCTGCATCTCTGATCAGTCTTCTCCGTGTATGAGCTGAAAGTTTAGAGGGACGGCCAGGTCTTGGTAGATTTGCAGTGGTCTGATACTCCTTCCATTTCAATATTATCGCTTGCATAGTGTTCCTTGGGATGTTTAAAGCTTTGGAAATCTTTTTGTATCCAAATCCGGCTTTAAACTTCTTCACAACAGTATCTCGGACCTGCCTGGTGTGTTCCTTGTTCTTCATGATGCTCTCTGCGCTTTTGACGGACCTCTGAGACTATCACAGTGCAGGTGCATTTATACGGAGACTTGATTACACACAGGTGGATTGTATTTATCATCATTAGTCATTTACGTCAACATTGGATCATTCAGAGATCCTCACTGAACTTCTGGAGAGAGTTTGCTGCACTGAAAGTAAAGAGGCTGAATAATTTTGCACACCCAATTTTTCAGTTTTTGATTTGTTAAAAAAGTTTGAAATATCCAATAAATGTCGTTCCACTTCATGATTGTGTCCCACTTGTTGTTGATTCTTCACAAAAAAATACAGTTTTATATCTTTATGTTTGAAGCCTGAAATGTGGCAAAAGGTCGCAAAATTCAAGGGGGCCGAATACTTTCGCAAGGCACTGTATTAGGTTCGGTTTGCTCCTAGCAAAACTCGGCTAAGCGACGCTAACGTCTGTCTCGCATACTCCGTTAAAATACCTTCGCTTGAAAATATAGAAAAATATGACAATGTGGCAATATTACCGTTTGTCCCTCTTCAGATGCCATATCAACAAAATAGCCAGTATACATTTCATCAGAATTAAATAAAAAACGAATCAAGAAATCTTAAGTATTTTGGATTTTTTTTTTGCCTAAGAGGTCGTCTTTGCTTAATTTTACATCTAACCGAGATGTTTGGTGTAGTGTTTCTGATGAGCTGTGAGTTGTGATGGCCCTCAAGTTTGACCCATGAGTGAGTTGAAAGAAAAGGTTGTCTCACGAGAACTGGGTCTGACCTTTTGAGTGACCCTCTGGCTTAGTTTCCTCGATTGTTTCTCATTATGAAACGATTACATATTTCTCTGTCGATCGTTATAGAATGATTATAGTACATTTTGGAGATTACGTACATTTTTGCTTCCAGGGTCCTACACTTTCAAGTGTCCAATCAAAGCTACCCAATTCAATCCCGTGCTATTTTTGTGCCAAAAGCCCAGTATACGGCACCGGATGCTTTTTAGAAAACGTCTGTGCTAAATACTCATTGCTTTTTTTTACATAAGTAGAATAAAAGCATGCGTTAGATGAAGGGTTCATTGTCTCGTTCATTTAATTTGTCACGCTGTGATCCATCTAGCTACCACTTTATTAACTTCTTATACAAAGACACAAAGGCCTAAAACACTGATCTCTCTCGCTCTCTCTGCACCCCTCTATCCTCTCAGCCTCTAAAAAACAGCGGGTGCGCTTCAGCAACATCATGGAGGTGCGCCAGCTCCCATCTACACAGGCCCTGGAAGCCAAGCTGTCCCGTATGTCCTTCCCCGCCGCCAAGGACCAGGAGTCCATGCTCCGCACAGTGGGCAAGCTCACCGTCACCGACGTGGCCAAGATCAGCTTCTTCTTCTGCTTTGTGGTGAGTAAAAATGTTATAGTGTGGGAACTTGTTTTGTTAGTGTCTGTAGACTTATTAACTTGGTAGACTCTCAAACTTTAGTATACTAGCTGGGCACCTCCGTATTAAGTTGGAGGAAGAAAAGTCAGTATCTTAAATACATCTTTGGAGTATATACATTTGAGATTTGGTTCAATTGCCTAAGGCAATAAAGGCTATTTTTCATTTTTTTTTTTTTTTACGTCTGTCAACTTAATCTAAGTAGTTAAATTTGTCACATTGCTGTCAAGTGTCAGTAGTAGGTGAGTTAACTACACAGTTTATTATTGTCATTGATGAGTTATTGCTGCTAGTACTCCTAATTTTGCTGCAGTGTGTTTGCTGAAGAATACCCCCAGGGTCGTTCCATGTCATTTCAGCAAGTCATGACACCCACCATCTCAGATTGTTCTGAAATCCTTTCTGTAGTTAGAAACAAAAAAGATTAGCATTCCTGCAACATTATTTTGTTGAAATAAAATTGGATCTCTGAGAAATTAAGTTACAATGAACAAAAATATAAACGCAACATGTAAAGTGTTTGTCCCATGTTTCATGAGCTGAAATAAAACATCCCAGACATTTTCTAAATGTACAAAAAATGTGTTTCTCTCAAATGTTGCACACAAGTTTGTTTACATCCCTTTTAGTGAGCATTTCACCTTTGCCAAGATAATCCACCCACCTGACAGGTGTGGCATATCAACAAGCTGATTAAACAGCATGATCATTACAGAGATGCACCTTGTGCTGGGAACAATCAAAGGCCACTCTAAAATGTGCACAATGCCACAGATGCCTCAAGTTTTGAGGGAGCGTGCAATTGACATGCGGACTGCAGGAATGTCCACCAGAGCTGTTGCCAGAGAATTGAATGTTCATTTCTCTACCGTAAGCCATCTCTGTCATTTTAGAACATTTCGCAGTATGTCCAACCGGCCTCACAACCACAGACCACATGTAACCACGTCAGCCCAGAACCTCCACATCTGGCTTCTTCACATACGGCATCGTCTAAGACCAGCCACCCAGACAGCTGATGAAACTGTGGGTTTGCACAACTGATGGATTTCTGCACAAACTGTCATAAACCGTCTCTGGGAAGCTCATATGCGTGCTCGTTATCCTCACCAGGGTCTTTACCTGACTGCAGTTCGGCATCATAACCGACTTGAGTTGGGAAATGGTCACCTTCGATGGCTACTGACACGCTGGAGAAGTGTGCTCTTCACAGATGAATCCTGGTGTCAACTGTATTGGGCAGATGGCAGACAGCGTGTATGGCCTCTTGTGGGCGAGTGGTTTGCTGACGTCAATGTTGTGAACAGAGTGCCCCATGGTGGCGGAGGGGGTATGGTATAAGCTAAGGACATTGAAAACCATTGTATTTTGTCGATGGCAATTTGAATGGACAGAGATACCGTGACGAGATCCTGAGGCACATTGTCGCGCATTCATCCGCTGCCATCACCTATGTTTCAGCATGATAATGCACGGCCACATGTTGCAAAGATCTGTACACAATTCTTGGAAGCTGAAAATGTCTCAGGTTTCCTCGGCCTGCATACTCACCAGACATGTCATCCATGCTTTGGTTTTGTTTACCTACCCTCTGTTTCAAATGCAAACTTTTTTGCATTTGTGGCACAAATCCAATGCAATTCTTTAAAAACAAACACCCGGAACAGTGCCACCTAGTGGTCAGACCTGTTAACATCAGGATGCAGGATAGGACATAAACCTAACAACTTCAGTGCCATTTCTCTGAACAGGGGAAAAAAACATCACCAAACTCACTGGGAATACATTACATAGGATGAAAAAATAATCCTCTGAGCCGCAGCTCCATACTACTTGTCAGACATAGGGAACTGACACTACATTTGGGACCAAAAATATTGGTACCCTTGCACTTTTTTCAATTTTCACAAATAAATTAAAATTGACCAAAGTATTTGGTCTCCACAATTCTTTATTTCACTGTGAAAATTGCAGAACCTTTGTTTTTGATTCAGAACTTAATATATCAATTTAAATCAGAAAATAAACAAATGGCATTGACAAAATTATTGACACCCTAGACGTAATATTTTGTCACACAGCCTTTGGTTAAAATAACTGCAATCAAGCTTTTCCTATAGCCATCGATGAACTTCCTGCACCTCTGTACTGACAATTTGGCCCACTTCTCCCAGGGTGCTTTTTCCCAACTACTGTTTTCAGATCTCTCCACGAGTTATTGGCCACTTCAGAACAGTCCAGCGTTTTGTCTTGAACCATTCCTGGGTGCTTTTTAAAGTGTTTTGGGGGTCTGCTGAAAGACCCGTGACCTTCGACAAAGACCCATCTTTCTGACACTGGGTCTGACATTGCGCTCCAAAATGCCTTGTATGCACACGTTCAAGGCACCTAGTGCCAGAGGCAGAAAAGCAACCCCAAAACATCACTGAACCTCCTCCATGTTTGACTGTAGGGAAGGTGTTTTCTTTGATATTTTTTATTTTTTTTTGGAAACATAGAGATGGTGTGCTTTACTAAAATGCTCTAATTTGGTCTCATCTGTCCCCAGCACATTCTCCCAGAAGGATTTTGGCATGTTCAGGTGTGTTTTGGCAAGTTGCAGTCGGGATTTCTTATGTGTGTCTCTCTCTCAGCAGTGGGGTCCTCCTGGGTCTCCTACCATATAACCCCCTTTCATTCAGTTGCCGTCGAATGGTGCGAGTTAACTCTCTTAACTTTGGTCTGAATGTCTTGAATCTGTGTGGCAGTTGATCGAGGTGCTTTCTCCACTAATCCTTCGCTTCCTTCGAGTTTCCTCTTGCAACCATGTCCAGGGAGGTTGGTTACAGAGGCATGAGCCTTAAACATATTGGTAACATGATGTACGGTGGAAACAGGAACATCAAGGTTTCTGGAGATTTGAGATTGTCTAGAGCATTGGGCAAGTAACTGAACGGTTGCTGGATCGAATCCCAGAGCTAACAAGGTAAAAAAAAATCTGTCGTTCTGCCCCACTGTTCCCCGGTAGGCTGTTATTGTAAATAAGAATTTGTCCCTAAGTGTCTTGCCTAGTTAAAAAACACTTTAAAAATATATTATTGTCTGACCTCTTCAGATAATTCTCTTTTCCTTTTTTCCATGCTCATTGCGGTACACACAGTGACACAGAACAGGGAGAATGAGTCGTTTTCTCTATTAAAACTGTTTGAATTAGTGTGTTTTTATATTGTAGGCACCCCAGGTGCGTTTAATTCCAAAGTAAAGAAGAATCACCTGCTTGAAATCAAATTATTTGTAACTACTTCCAGACGGTGCCAATAATATTGTCTAGGTCATATTAGGACTTCTTTGTGGAATAAGCTAAGATGTTGTAAATTATTCTTGTTTTGTTCAACTGCAAACCGAAGACATGATATGTGGATACCAATATATTTTTTCAATAGTTTTCTGGAAGACATGGTATGGTGCATTATTTTAAAATATTACAAGGGTGCCAATATTTTTGGCCACGACTGTATATACTCGTTGTTAGGGTGGGATTGGGGTGGGGGATCCGTGGGTGGCTTTTTGCCATTTATTTTGGAATCATCATGTCTTACTCATTGTTAGAATTTTTTGGAGGTCCAAATCGGATGTTATTTTAATGTATAGAATATTATATGAATCCTAACATTTAAAGTGGCCAATTTGGGTGCGACCAGTTTGCTTAATTTCTCAGAGATCAAATTATATTTCAACAAAATGTTACAGTAATGCTAGTTTTATCTGTTTTTAACTACAGAAACGATTTAAGAACAATCTGAGATGGCGGGTGTCTAACCTCTTTCTTGTGCTTTTTGAGGTGGAATACTCCCCCCCCCAACAAGTCATGGCTTTGGGGTTTGCCCTTCATGAATAGTGTAAATTAGTGTAAAATAACACATTATGCATGCAGAATCCTGAACTCGTTTATCTTACAAACTTTGCGCTTGTAAACAAATCTTTGTATCATCACTCATTTCCCACATGAGCAATGACTCAGAGCTGAGGGAAGACTACACACATGAGTAATCGTCAATCTACCGTATTTGGTACACATTAGAAGTGTGTCATGCTGACCCGTATCCCCCTCCTGCTCTCCCTCAGTGGTTCCTAGCCAACCTCTCCTACCAAGAGGCCCTGTCTGACACTCCGGTTGCCATAGTGAACGTTCTGTCCTCCACTTCAGGTGAGTCCGTACACTAAATATGACTTTACTCAGCTAATTTTACATGTAGGATCTTACAATGGGGAAAAAAACAAAAAAACCATGGATGTTTAAAATAAATAAAAAATGTCATTATTGTTCCCTTGTAAAAACTTTGTTGCAAAGAAATATTACGGTGTTACCTTGTACAGGTTGTTGGTATTCTCGCTGGTATTTGTCTCGCCAGGTCTCTTCACCCTCATCCTGGCGGCCGTATTTCCCAGTAACAGCAGTGACCGCTTTACTCTGTCCAAGCTTTTAGCTGTGGCTCTGTGGTAAGCCATGACATCAGCTGAATAATTGTAGTTACTCTGGCTTCTTACTACTATCTGTAGTTACATTGTTTGTCTGGTCCCTTTCCCCATAGCATGGGAGGAGTGGCCCTGGTCAGTTTTTCCAGCATGGACAGCCCCGACGGGAAAGGTGCTACAGGTATCAATGGAGATAAACATCCTTCCTCAAAACCGTTTTTGTTTTTGTTTGTCTTTTTTCCTTCCTCCTGTTACTTTTCTATCCCTCTTCATATTGTGTGTATTTGTCATGTCTTGTACTGCACTTGATTTGTGTCCTAGAAATGTGCTATATAAATACAATGTATTATTTAAGCATGAAATCATCTCTAGATGTGCAAGCCATGCCACGATGTCACGTTTGCTTGCATTGCAGAAAAAAACATTTGGAGAGTAACCATGAGAAAGGGGATGTAATTAGCATAACATAACATGATGAAGTCGTGTCATGTTCAGGCTCCCTGTGGTCGGTGGCTGGGGCTGCGCTGTACGCGGTCTACATCGTCATGATCAAGAGGAAGGTGGACCGGGAGGACAAGCTGGATATCCCTATGTTCTTTGGTAAGTAGATCATAGTTAGGTCTTAAACATCTTACTAGAGTCAGGTGTGGCAGCTTGGTCTGTTGCTGATTTTCAGATGCTCTTTTCACTGATATAACTCCATATAATGATCCTGAATTGTGTATAAAGTAATTATATTCAATTAAATGTTTGTAATATGTAATATATAAAATTTTCACCTGCAAATAGCACTAAATGTCAACACATCAGTATTAATAAAGTTGTCATCTTCTCTTATTTGTGTCTCTTAGGATTTGTGGGGTTGTTCAACCTGCTCCTCCTATGGCCAGGCTTCCTTTTGCTTCACTACACAGGCTTTGAGGCCTTTGAGCTGCCCAGCAAGCTAGTGTGGACCTACATCCTCATCAACGGCCTCATCGGCACTGTGCTCTCCGAGTTCCTCTGGCTCTGGTGTGTCTCGGTTGATGAATGAATGGATTGATTGGTTTGATTGATTGAATGACCGCATATGTACTCCTTGTCCACTCTGCTATTCACACTGCAGAAACACACTGTGCAGAAACATGTATCTTGAATCGGAAAATGATATATATGTGCGTAACTTGGACTTGCACGTCAATTATGCATTGATGTGAATGGGAGATATGCACCAGAATGTAAGTTACCCACACATATCTCGGGTTAAGATTGGTCCCTCTATCTATAGCAGTGGTCACCAATCAAGATCACTTTCACAGTCAAAAAGCAAGCTGAGATCTACCGCTCATATTAAAAAAATAGATAATGTAACGTTACCAAAATAAAAACTGTTCTGTAGTATTGAGGTTTGTGCAGTAAGCTTTTTTTATTTGACTGGACTCTATAAAAAAAAAAAAACACATGGTCAAATCATGACGTCAGTGATCTTCAGGTCGGAAAGTCGGAGTTCTTGAAAGATGCCAGAGTTTCTGACTTGGAATTCCGAGTTGGATGACCGTTCAAAACTATTTTGTCCAGTCGGATCTCGTTTTTTTCAGAGTTCAGTTGTCTTGAATGTTGGAAGTCGGAGATTTTGAAGTTCCCAGTTGTTTTGAACACGGCATTAGGCTCAGCGGGGGGGGGGGGAGAGAGCAGCAGAGGGTCCGCCTCTCACGGTCCCTGCTCTCTCTTTCCTTTCCTCTGGTGAGACTGACCAGAGAGAGGGGACACCGTCTTCCACCTGATGGTGAAACTCAAGTCAGACCGCATCTGCGTCATGCACAAATTCATGTTGTGAAATATTCCTCAATATTAAAATAGACATGACACGCTGATAATTATATTTAAAAAACGCAGGCCTATCGATACACTTGGCTCTTCATTCATTGCAGCTGCAGCATGAGTGGAAGTATGGAGAAGCATGTTATGTAATGATGTTGAATAAAAAGTGTTGATGGGACTGAATAAAAACCTAGACCTGAACGCACTCCTAAAAACAGCAGCACTTTGCTGTATTCATGAACAGTCTTTCTCTGGTCATGGTTTTGAAAGTTATGAAATCTCAGTAGGCTGGTATCCAATTTTGGTCGTGGAAGCTGTAGGCACGGTGATTTGAGCAATCCGATTGGCCAGCGCAGTAGGAGAACGACCTGTTGGTGACCACGGGGCTATAGTGTGATATGCAGAGTTATGCCAAGTGATACATTTTTATTTATTGCGTAAGAGGAGTATTTTTGCATTTGATTCAATTGTAACCTTGTTGTGTGTTCAATATAATGTTGTGTGTTCTCTCCATAGGGGCTGCTTCCTCACCTCCTCCCTCATAGGCACTCTGGCCCTCAGCCTCACCATCCCACTGTCCATCATAGCAGACATATGCATGCAGAAGGTAAGAGGGGGCACTATTATTACTGCATGTCTGTTGCCATCACACCCTTGAGCATGGCTGCTCTACCAAAGTTGGTGTGTTAGTTTATAGGTCAAATAAAGTGGAATTGGTTTGTGATGGATGCTTTGTCACATTGCACTTAGCGTAATGAATTTTATGACAGGGTATCATCTAGCAAGGTTATGAGTGAGCATTGTCTGTCTGCCTGTGGGGATCTAACTTTGAAGCCTTAGAAGCTATTCCCTTAGTAGACTGCATGGGATATAGCATAATTTGAAGTTTAAAAATAGCATGTTTTTTTGTGTGCCAATAGTTAGAAAACTCTCATGCTTCTGTTGGATATCCAGTCTGTTGAGATGTCAAGTCAACAACTCTCATTTCATAAATACATGACATGCTAGCTAGTAACACTGAAGTTCAAGTACAATGCACTCATCTTGTAAGAAGCCACCCTTCTGAGATGGTGGTGATTGTTATACATGTAGCTTTATTGCAAGTATTGGAATTATTTGACCCACTGTTAGGCAGCTGGCACTTGCTGTACATCTATAGGTGTACTATATAAGCAGCTATCACATTCTTTACTGCTATATTTCGGTCCCCAGGTGAGTTTCTCCTGGCTGTTTTTCGCTGGAGCGGTTCCCGTCTTCCTCTCCTTCTTCATCGCCACTCTGTTATGCCACTACAACAACTGGGACCCCGTCATGGTGGGGCTACGAAGAGTGTTTGCCTTCATATGCCGCTCGAAACATCGGATTCAAAGGTACTGGGGAAAAACACTTGCTACTCTTTGTATTGTTGCCTACTGTTTACTTGGCCAATACTTTGTAAGGTTTGACTTTCACAGTAATTGTGTACACGCACACACACACACTTAAATTTGCCCAAATTGAAATGTGCCCCGTTGAATCCAGGACAATGGATAGTGTTGGTTGCCTTTAGGCTTGCTGGGATTGTATTTAAATTATTTTGCGTTTATGGCGCTAATCTGATATATTGTGATTGCACTCAATTCTTATCTGAATGCTAGTTGTTCCCATTCAGGTAGTGATTATGATCATGGTCATGGCCTCTTCCCTCAGATTGCCAGAGGACAGTGAACAGTGTGAAAGCCTTATTCCCTTACACACTGTCTCCCATGACAACGAAAGCTTCTGCTCGTGATCCACCAGCCAGTCACAGGGTAAGGAGACACAAATTAAATTTTTCTATGTCCTGTTACAATCTGAGGTTACCTACATTCTATTCCACATCAAGTAACTGATGCAAGAAGTAAAATTTGATTTGAAAAACAGATTTAAAAAACACCTTATGGAACAGTGGGGACTGTGAAGCAACACAAACATAGGCACAGTAATAAATAATAAACCTGGCTCCCTTCAATTCTGCTCGCAAACATGCATTCTTTGGACAATAAAATGGACAAGTTATTGGGAAGATTAAACTACCAACGGGACATTAAAAACTGTTACATCTTGTGCATTAAGGAGTCGTGGCTGAATGACAGCAATATCAACATACAGCTAGCTGTCTTGTTATACGATGTACCGGCAGGATAGAACAGCACCGTCTGGTCTATGTATTTTTGTAAACATCAGCTGGTGCACGATATCGAAAGGAAGTCTTGAGCTATTGCTCGCCTGAGGTAGAGTTTCTCATGATAAGCTGCAGACCGCATTATCTACTGAGAGAGTTCTCATCTATATTCTTTGTAGCTGTTTACATACCACCACAGTCCGAGGCTGGCACTTAGATAGCATTGAATGAGCTGTGTTCCGCCATAAGCAAACAAGAAAATGCTCACCCAGAGGTGGTGCTCCTAGTAGCAGGGGACATTAATGCAGGGAAACTTAAATCAGTTTTACCTAACTTCTATCAACATGTTAAATGTGCAACCAGAGAGAAAAGAGCTGGACCACCTATTCTCCACACACAGAGATGCATACAAAGCTCTCCCTCGCCCTCCATTTGGCAAATCTGACCATAATTCTGTCCTCCTGATTACAAGCAAAAATGAAAGCATGAAGCACAAGTGACTAGATCAATAAAAAAGTGGTCAGATGAAGCAGATGCTAAGCTACAGGACAGTTTTGCTGGCACAGACTGGAATATGTTCCAGGATTCCTCCAGTGGCATTTTTTTTTTTTTACCTTTATTTAATTAGGCAAGTCAGTTAAGAACAAATTCTTATTTTCAATGACGGCCTAGGAACAGTGGGTTAACAGCCTGTTCAGGGGCAGAACGACAGATTTGTACCTTGTCAGCTCGGGGATTTGAACTTGCAACCTTCCGGTAACTAGTCCAACGCTCTAACCACTAGGCTACCCTGCGGAGTACACCACATCTGTCATTGGCTTCAATAGGTGCATTGATGACGTCGTCCCCACAGTGACCGGTTAGTTAAAGTAGTATGTACATGTAGGTAGAGTTAATTAAAGTGACTATGCATAGATGACAATAGAGTGGCAGTGGTGTGGAGAGGGGAGGGGGGCCGGCAATGTGAATAGTCTGGTTAGTGAATAGTCCGCCTCCGCACATTGACTCTGTACCGGCACTCCCCTGTATATATTGTTATTTTTTTTACTGCTGTTCTTTAATTACTTGTTACTTTTATCTCTTGTTCTTATCTGTATTTTTTTTTAACTACACTGTCGGTTAGGGGCTCGTAAGTAAGCATTTCACTGTAAGTTCTACACCCGTTGTATTCGGCGCATGTGACTAACATTTAATTTGATAAGACACATCTCCTCTATTTGTCCAATGATATTTGCCTTTTATCATCTGGAAAACACTGGATTCACTCACTTCCTATAATCATGTAATTTGTTTTGTCTTTGAACATCTGTCGTGCATTTATCTACTTCAATGTTTAGACAGTATTGAGTGAGAGAGGAAGGACAGGAAGGACAAGTAAATATTTTCGATAAGATCATCGCCCACCTACTCCAAGGGATCTGGATTTCACCATGTGAAAAGATGTAATTAGTTTTCCCTTTTTAGGGTTTTCAATACATTTTAAATGAAGACATGGTGTCTCGTAGATGTGCTGTTGGTGAATGCTGTATTAAAGCTAACCATTGAGTACTTATTCTGAGCTTTGTCTGATAAATACCCTCCCCCTTTTACCAAGGTAGACATGCAGCTAGTATTCTGCTGGATTTATGCTGATGATTATGTAGCAAGGTTTTTTTTTTCTCAACGCAACCAGCTGGAGCCTGTCAGTGGTTTTCATAGCAACAATGATGACTAAAGCTGTGTTTGAATACTCATACTAACTGCACTAACCGTTCTATTTGTGACGTAAATTGAGTATGTAGTATGCTTATTGGTTTGTTAATTTGTTAACTTCTCTAGCCTTACGAAGCACGTAGCATATCATTACAGCAGTTGCTTTTATGTACCGGTATGTTAGCTAGATACCGTCCTAACGTTAGTTGGCTACTAATATATAGAACTTACCAGTATATTAACTATATGCTATCTAACTACCCAGCGTTTATTGACTTGATTATTCACGTCATTCTTAGCTTAGCTAAGTGGTATAGTTGTGTGTTCTCAATGGATATTGTTAATGAAGTTGTATGCTAACAAGCTAAGCTAACAAGAAGTTGCATAGCAACAGCATTAACTTCCGGTAGATAGGCAACACAGCTTTAGTCACAATGCGTTTGAGACCCTCCCTGGGGCATCTAACGACCTGATATCGGCAAGATAAAAAATATGACAGTGTGAACAACAGGCACATGAAATGGATGTCTTTCAGATCTCCCTTTTTATATCAGAATAAGTCAGTGAGACCTGCAAACATCTGTCTCCAATAGAAAAACAAGGTGTACGCTCACCTTTTTCTGTCTCTCACCAGATCGTGAATACAGTGCGGAGCGGCATGCTGAAGTGACAATCTTGAAGCAACCAATCAGAGACTTTGAACTACGTCCAGTGCCTCTTATTCAAACGATTTATTCTCTGCAGTGTGGAGTTGACGTTCCATCTCTACAAGATGAACTCTTTTTACTTTGTACAGTGTTGATGCGACTCGTCGTTGACTGAGATTGTGTGTTTTGCTGTGTTGGATGTGTAAAAAGAAAAACTTGATGGTACTGCCGGCCTTTTATCAATGATTCATTATGGCCACTTGAATTGGTACACGTTTAAATAAAGGGACAGAGTGGTTTCATAAGGAGAAGAGCAAGGTTGTTATTCCAGCGGCAGCAATTTCTAACAATGAAAGGGTCGCTGCTTGTTCACAGGAGTAGGTTTGGGAGCAGGCTAAATTAATTATCGTTAATGTAGAAATAGTATGGGTGGAACAAGTTGGTCATGGATTTGATCATCAGGCTATTAGGTGACTTACACATCTGATGTAGAGATCTGGGCGTATTCACAAATGGTCACAGAGTTAAAGGATTAGTTTTGCCTTTTAGATCATAATGAATAAGGATTTATCGACAGGGAGGACCTGTCCCTTGATCAGCACTCTGAGACACAGAGTAGCAGTTCCTGTGAACAAGCAGTCTCAGATAAGGAGATGGCACTACAGCCTATGAACTACCGCATTTGATTTCTCCCCCATATTCTACATCTCTCCATCTCTGGCCCCTGGCAGCCAGGTAATGCTGGATCATGAAGGCAAACTGTGATGAAGCCTTTTGTATGTGTTAGAATGGGAACTGACATTAACCCCTCGACTAAGCTAAGCTGCTCTACAGAAGTTATAATGCTGTTGCCTTTCCAACCGAAAACAGTAACCATCTCAAAACAGGTGTAAATACTGTACTACGCCATGAAATTCGAATGATGTATTCTTACTTTAGTTTGTATTTTGAAAAATGACTACTACAAAGACCCTCTGAGTATCTAGCCTTCATGTTCTCCGAAGAATTGTTTACTCCAATGTTTTTTGTTCTTTAAAGTCTTGACTGTTATGACACTAAAAAGGATTTAAGACAGACCAAGTACATGGATTTTCCAGAAGCACTATTTTTCATCCAATTAGATTCCCATAGTCTTAAAGAGAAAATGTTATTGCATCTGAGATTAGTCATAACACTACGGGGTGTGTTGCAGAGCCACGAATGGGGACCTGATTTGATTAAATATCTTTCACCTGTTGAAAACTGACAATTCTATGCTATAATAGAGTTTCTATGTCCAACAATTGTATTTTAGACACATTTTGTTTGATCAGCACATGAAATGCAAATCAATCACCCACTCACCCTTATTCTATTGATGATTTGATTTGACTTAAACACATGTTTGATCAGTTAAAGTGAACTGTCTCTTCTGTAACCCTTGATGTACACCATGACAAAGGGCATGTTATCATGTTATTCCACCAGCTGTCAACCTGTGTACAGAACTTTATGGAGTGTTTGCCCAGCACCCATTGTGGAAGACATTTTATGACTTGAGCTAACTGCAGGAAGTAATAACTTGCCCTGTAAAGTGAAAAAAACTTCAGCCCCTCAAGTGCAGGTTTTACCTTTGTCCAACTCAGTTGTTACTTTCACAATGTAAAAAAATAAATAAGAATCTACCCTAGCCAGTAGCTTTTATTACCATCCGCTATGATTCTTGCACAAAGGAAACCAGCTGTGAGATGTATTTGGATGTTTAATACATGTGGTTCCTGTAGCCTATTTTTACTTGCGAAAAACCCAGGCACTCTGGAACTATACATCCTATGAAAGTTGATCATTTGTTTCCTATCTAAACATTTATCAGATTTTCCCCCATATCATCCATGTTGAAGTCTCTTATTGATGGGCGAGGTGCCAGATACATAAGTGCATTGTATATATATAACGCGTTTTCAAAAATGTATTTTTTTCATCGGTTCTTACGAAATGTGCGTATATCGTAAGAAGGTTGTTTTT
This sequence comes from Oncorhynchus clarkii lewisi, assembly GCF_045791955.1. Classification (NCBI taxonomy): domain Eukaryota; kingdom Metazoa; phylum Chordata; class Actinopteri; order Salmoniformes; family Salmonidae; genus Oncorhynchus; species Oncorhynchus clarkii. The sequence goes on along the minus strand of NC_092149.1, from coordinate 47,995,420 downwards.
TCTTTCTTGGGTACTTTGGTGGAAGGATGACTTTTTCCTCTGTCCAATCAGATTTTGTTTTGGTAATTTCCTGTCCTTTATTAATGGGTCTCTTTTTAAAAAGATGTATACAGATTTATCTAAGTGTGATCATCGTAGTTTACCCTATCATCACAGGCTCTTTTAAGAGTCTTTGGTGAAATTGCGTAAGTCCTTTTTCCAATGTTATGCAGCACTATTAAAACTAAAGATTTTCATTCTTGTCTCAAATATTGTTTTTTTAGTAGGTATGACTCCAGTGCTATTTTTCCAAATCCGATTGTAAGATTTTTTTAAAATTGTGATTCTTCCCTTACGAAAAAGTACTATAGGATTACTATAAAATAGTATTATACATACAGTGGGGCAAAAAAAGTATTTAGTCAGTCACCAATTGTGCAAGTTCTCCCACTTAAAAAGATGAGGCCTGTAATTTTCATCATAGGTACACTTCAACTTATGACAGACAAAATGAGGGGAAGAAAATCACGTAGGATTTTTAATGAATTTATTTGCAAATTATGGTGGAAAATAAGTATTTGGTCACCTACAAACAAGCAAGATTTCTGGCTCTCACAGACCTGTAACTTCTTATTTAAGAGGCTCCTCTGTCCTCCACTCGTCACCTGTATTAATGGCACCTGTTTGAACTTGTTATCAGTATAAAAGACACCTGTCCACAACCTCAAACAGTCACACTCCAAACTCCACTATGGCCAAGACCAAAGAGCTGTCAAAGGACACCAGAAACAAAATTGTAGACCTGCAGTGCCAGACGTGTCCCCCTGCTTAAGCCAGTACATGTCCAGGCCCGTCTGAAGTTTGCTAGAGAGCATTTGGATGATCCAGAAGAAGATTTGGAGAATGTCATATGGTCAGATGAAACCAAAATATAACTTTTTGGTAAAAACTCAACTCGTCGTGTTTGGAGGACAAAGAATGCTGAGTTGCATCCAAAGAACACCACACCTACTGTGAAGCATGGGGGTGGAAACATCATGCTTTGGGGCTGTTTTTCTGCAAAGGGACCAGGACGACTGATCCGTGTAAAGGAAAGAATGAATGGGGCCATGTATCGTGAGATTTTGAGTGAAAACCTCCCATCAGCAAGGGCATTGAAGATGAAATGTGGCTAGGTCTTTCAGCATGACAATTATTCCAAACACACCGCCCGGGCAATGAAGGAGTGGCTTCGTAAGAAGCATTTCAAGGTCCTGGAGTGGCCTAGCCAATCTCCAGATCTCAACCCCATAGAAAATCTTTGGAGGGAGTTGAAAGTCCGTGTTGCCCAGCAACAGCCCCAAAACATCACTCCTCTAGAGGAGATCTGCATGAAGGAATGGGCCAAAATACCAGCAACAGTGTGTGAAAACCTTGTGAAAACTTACAGAAAACGTTTCACCTCTGTCATTGCCAACAAAGGGTATATAACAAAGTATTGAGAAAAACTTTTGTTATTGACCAAATACTTATTTTCCACCATAATTTGCAAATAAACTCATTTAAAATCCTACAATATGATTTTCTGGATTTTTTTCCCTAATTTTGTCTGTCATAGTTGAAGTGTACCTATGATGAAAGTTACAGGCCTCATCTTTTTAAGTGGGAGAACTTGCACAATTGGTGGCTGACTAAATACTTTTTTGCCCCACTGTATATAACTAAAAAAAAACGTACAAAAACTCTTGTGGTTAACTCGGACATACTATAGAATATAGCATTCTTATAGTAGAAATATAGCAATAACTATAGCAATGTTATAGTGATCCTATAAGATTATTATAGAAATATTCTGATGGTAAATTCGAACATACTATAGTATTCTTAAAGGAATAAGATTACTTTCCTAAAAACGGTCTCTGGTAGAGGCTAATGCCTAAGCAAATGTTCTAAGGAGGTTAAAAGTATTTTTCGATGAACCACCCCTTTAAGTAAATGTATTTGAATTATAAAACCATTCTCGTTGTCCTTTCTGCCATGACTCAAGTTGTTTGCTTGCTGTACTCCGTTAGATAGTTTTAGTAGTTAACAAGAAATAGTTTCGTGAATATGTTTTGCATAATCCTATATGGCACTCTATAAATTAAACCACTTATAAGAAAAATAATGATTGCACTATAATATGCATTAAACATTTACATTAAATTAAGCAAAACTGCACATGCATACAATATTTTTCTGCTTGCTGTATTGTTACAATGTTAATACACCTGCTTTTGTATTCAAATTGTGACTATTTTGCATCCCCGCTGTACAGCTCAAGTCACCCTACCATGCTGTCTCGTAGGGTTGTGACGGCTATGTCTTGGAGTGCTGCTTTTGGGGTTTGGATGAAGGGTGTAGATCCACCAGCCATGATGTCTGGGAATACACAGTATGACAGACAGTTAAAGAGATTTAATACAGATTCATTCAACCACCACCTTCCAACTTCTAATCATATTTTTTACTCTCAATCTCTACTCCTCATATTTCTGATCATCATGCTTAAACCAAACACACTCACGGTTAGAAACTGTGTTTCTTCTCTCACCAATGTGATTTTTGGAGATGGGTGTGGATCCACTAGCCATGATGTCTGGGAACACACAATATGACAGACAGTTCGAGAAAGTGAATAGGGATTCATTCAACCACCTCCTTTCATCTTTCCTACTCCCAATCTCTACTCCTCATTCTGGTCATCATGCATAAACCAAACACACAGACACCCTTTGAAGTTGTGTGCCTCATTCTCTCCCTCTTTAGGTTTTTCACCTCGTGGAGCAAACCTGGCAACTCTGAAAATATAGAACATAATGTGCTATCATTACACTTGCATGTAATATGCATTCAACTATCAATTGGTAGACACTACAACTGCACCTACTCACAGATACACCTACAACTGAACCTAATCACAGTATCACAGTTTGCAAACGACACAACAGTGGTAGGCCTGATCAACGACGAGACAGCCTATAAGGCGGAAGTCAGAGACCTGGCCGGGTGGTGCCAGAATAACAACCTATCCCTCAACGTAACCAAGACTAAGGAGATGATTGTGGACGACAGGAAAAGGAGCACCGAGCACGTCCCCATTCTCATCGACTGGGCTGTAGTGGAGTAGGTTGAGAGCTTCAAATTCCTTGGTGTCCACATCAACAACAAACTAGATTGGTCCAAACACACCAAGACAGTCGTGAAGAGGGCACGACAAAGCCTATTCCCCCTCAGGAAACTAAAAAGATTTGGCATGTGTCCTGAGATCCTCAAAAGGTTTTACAGCTGCAACATCGAGAGCATGTTGCATCACTGCCTGGTACGGCAATGGCTCGGCCTCCGACCACAAGGCACTTCAGAGGGCAGTGTGTACGGCCCAGTACGTCACTGGGGCTAAGCTGCCTGCCATCCAGGACCTCTACACCAGGCGGTTTCAGAGGAAGGCCCTAAAAATTGTCAAAGACCCCAGCCACCCCAGTCATAGACTGTTCTCTCTACTACCGCATGGCAAGCGGTACCGGAGTGCCAAGTGTAGGACAAAAAGGCTTCTCAACAGTCTTTACCCCCAAGCCATAAGACAGGTAATCAAATGAGACAGGTAATCATCCTGAACAGGTAATCAAATGGCTACCCGTACTATTTGCATTGTGTGCCCCCACCCCCCAACCCTCTTTTTACGCTGCTGCTACTCTCTGTTCATCATATATGCATAGTCACTTTAACCATATGTACATACTACATCAATCAGCCTGACTAACCGGTGTCTGTAGGTAGCCTCGCTACTTTTATAGCCTCACTACTGTATATAGCTTGCCTTTTTATTTTTTTATTTTTTTTTATTTTTACCTGCCTATTTTTCACCAAATACCTTTTTTGCACTATTGGTTAGAGCCTGTAAGTAAGCATTTCACTGTACACCTGTTGTATTCAGCGCACATGACAAATAAACTTTGATTTGACATCTATGGATATATACCAAACTAAACCTGGACTTGCATGCAGGGTGAGAATATTCTGTGGGAGCATCCACAGGAATGCTTACCTTCAATCACAGAGAGAGATTGTCTGAGTGCTGCATTTTCTCTTTTTAGCTCACTTATTTGAAAGTTTTCATAGTTAGCTATATTTGCATATTCTGTTTTGCAACTAAGGTGAGGTCCTCACTCTCTGTGTCACTTTGATGTCTGGCCTGGAAGGACAAAGATTCTTTGTAAAGCTTACAAATTTAGACATGAATAGGCAACATATAGATATTTTAAAGACCAGCAATTTACACTATTTGTGGTGTTTTTTAGTCTCAATGATTGGAGATGTTTCAGACATAATTATTAACCACAGAAATATATTTTTTAAATGTATTTGGTTGTGTTGAAGAGAAATCAGATTTTTATGACACAAAGTGTTATGCTAATATTAGTGATTAGTATTAAGTAGATGAGACAGGGTTAAATTCACCTTTAATGCATCAACTTTATGCATCAGCAGCTAGTAAGCTAGCAGCTAGTAAGCCGGTGGATCGGCCTGCCGAACAGCTAACTAGCCAGTGGTTAGCATGCTACCTACACATACTAGTGTACTTAAGTGATAACTAGCTCCTTAGCTAGCTAATGTTAGCTACATTAGTTGTTATTGTTATAACCAATGTCTTGGCAGTATAACTTTTGATAACATTAACGATTAATAACATTAACCATATATTAATGTATATTAATTGATAACATTAACCATAAATTGTTAGCTAGCTACGTTATACTGTGTCATTATCTGGGTAATGTTAGCTAGCTAGTTAGCTTACCATCCAGAGCCATGACAAACGCGGGATATCTCTTCCCCGCACGCTGCCAATTAACAATACATTCTTTCAAATTGTATTGGAAATTTTCCAGTACATATGTGTCCATTATACATTTCAGAGGAGTCAGCAGGATGAGTGCACTCCATATGTGTGTCTGGGTTATTAGACACCATTAGACATGCACCTGTCTGGGGACTGGACATGACTGTTTATTTCTGTACCAGTGTTATGGCCTAATATTTACTGTTGCTGTGGTTACACCTATTGGGAACTTTCCAGAACATGTGTGGTCAGCAGAATAAGTGCACTCTGTATGTGTAAATAGGTCATTAGGCACCATTAGATTTGCACCTGTCTTGGGAGTGAACATGTCTATTTATTTTTTGTTTAATTGCTATGGCTCTAAAGCTTCCATGCCCTAATGTGAAACCAAACTAAAATTAGCGCAAGGCTAAAAGATAACGGTGGCTAAATGTCAGAGGGGATGAATCATTAACATAAAGAGGAGTTACTATGTGTGTGACATAAGGATGAAACCTGTATAAAAAGTGTGTGCCAAGGCTAGAAAGGCAGTTGTTTTCATGAACCAGCTTGGCTTATATTACTCTGTAATAACAGTCCATTTGAACTCACAGGCTCCGGTATTTGAAAAATATTATTGACTGAATATTTCCACGACGATTGTCGCACGCCCCATCAAACTCTTCAATATTTTCCACTGGAACAATTTCTGATGTCCCATCTTTTTTTTTAAATCCACAAGTGCATACATTTTTGGTGACATTTTGCTTCTGCTGCAAAGTGCAAACTGTGAGTAAACCGTTGTTTTTTTTTGCTCGCGCCTAGTTTTTTTTATTTAGCCCATGCGCACGATTTAGTTATGTAGAGCTTGGCGCCTTTTATGCTCTGCCGGCACGTTCTTTTTATTGCTAGCTACGGAATCCGTTTCATTAGCAGTTGACATAATGCAAGCAGTTTTCAACAATTAGTTAATTTGCTTACCCTTGTAAGAAATGCCTCCAGTCCGAGTGATAAGGGGACCATATAAAAAATGGATGCTTGATGAAAACTTTCCCTTTTCCTTGACAGACCAGGTCAAGCAGGAATATTAAGGTATTGTTGTTGTTATATTGCCTTAGCTAGGTGTGAGCTCTAGAAAACTAGATTAATTTTTTAATGTAGCTACAACCATATTACTGCTTGGGGTGTTCAATTGCTTAGCTATGCTGTTACTGGTACAGTATGTATACACTAGCTGTATATCTGCTAGCTAGATACAGTAACTAGTTAACTTGTTAGCTAGATGGTACATTGTCAGTGTTTGTATTCAGTGTCTAGTTTCCAGCTAACGTTAGCTACTTACAAACCCCAATCAACATGGCTCTGATTATTTAGAGTTTAATGAGGATTTTGTCGCGTGTCAGGTACTTTGGCGACACTGCCCTGTGTAGGGTGCCGTCTTTCGGATGGGACGTTAAACGGGTGTCCTGACTCTCATAGGTCATTAAAGATCCCATGGCACTTATCGTAAGAGTAGGGGTGTTAACCCCTGTGTCCTGGCTAAATTTCCTATCCGGCCCTCAAACCATCACAGTCACCTAATAATCCCCAGTTTACAATTGGCTTATTTATCCCCCTTCTCTCCCCTGTAACTATTCCCCAGGTCGTTGCTGTAAATGAGAACGTGTTCTCAGTCAACTTACCTGGTAAAATAACAGATAAATAAAAAAAATTCCCTGGGGCATCAGTAACAAAGGGGCAATGCCTTATGGCAATAATGCTCTTTGTTCTGCATCATCACCTGACTGGAACTGCCCAGATAGACCTACTGTCTTGCTGAATTTGCTTGTCCCCAACATGGTTCCAACATCTAAATATCTCTTCAAAAAGTTTTGGGGTAATCCATCCCTGACAGCTGTCTTGTTTATTTTGTGTTGAATGCCAAAACTACTTAGAAAAACAACCCGAAGACACAAATTGCTCACACTGTGGAACGTCTTTCATCAGAGAAACGAAACGTTTATTTTTGTCAATACCTTTGAGGGACCTTCTGCGAGATACACTGTAGAACCATGGAATAGATATTTTGAGGAAAACAGTGAAGGAAGAGGAATATGAAATCGAGGATATCATGGATGGCAAGATGTACTAGACATTACCGAAAGACAAGAGGCTATCTGCTGATGATTTAACATGAACCTGGAGCTGTGATGGAGTACCCATTTTTAACTCCTCAAATTACTCAGTTTGGCCCCTTCAATTGACCATAAATGAACTGCCTTACATATATCGGAAAGAAAATGTGATGGTTGCAGGACTTGGTTTGGCCCAGAAAAACCAAGAATGGATAACCTTTTTAAAACCTTTTATTGTGAATGTTGCGATTTAGCCCAAAACTCATTACTTTAGAGAGATAACAGTGGGATTCTGAAGAGTACAAAGGTCTTCTTGATTTGTTCCTCAGATGCAATAGCCAGGCCAATCCTTCATTACTGTAAGCAATTCAATGCAGAATATTGGGGTGGCAGTAACCAGAAGGTTGCAAGTTCAAATCCCCGAGCTGACATGGTACAAATCTGTCGTTCTGCCCCTGAACAGGCAGTTAACCCACTGTTCCTAGGCCGTCATTGAAAATAAGAATTTGTTCTTAACTGTCTTGCCTAGTTAAATAAAGGTAAAATAAAATATAGTTGTGATTGATGCTTGCACCCTGGTAAAGTTGTCCCCAAAGGCAGAGGATATGTAAGATCATATCCTTACTGTCAACAACTGCAAATTGAACGATCACACAATCAATTTAAGGATAGGCATATCACGCTGCTCACACTGACATTCTGTAAAGGGGTTGTCAACACTGTTTTTGCTTCCATTGTTCAACATTGTGTTAGGTTTTGTGCTTGACTACATGCATTCTGTTCTCGGCATAACTCAACAACTTCTGTCTCTTTGGTTGGACACCGTGCAACTGTTTGAATCCATGGTACATAGGTCGACAAATTACAGAATTAGACTCTCAACTGCTAAATCTCAAGCCGCCAAAGGAAATGACAAGAATACCGCAATCACTGCATATAAGTGATCAGCTTTTGTAAAACTTGCTGTGGAATAACTAATTACAGGATCTGTCCCGTCTCAACCCGTGGAGTCATACGGTTGATTAATTTATGAACAGATTGTTTATGACCCTACTAACTACAAAATTTCAGAAAAAATTGGATAATACCTCAGTCGTGTTAAAAAAAATGGATGTTGTGCACAACTGCTGTTCTTTTTCTTTGTTATGCATTTGTCAAACAAACTGCTTTGTCAAACAAACCTATTCCCATTGTTGTGGTTCAACCACATGTAATTCAAGCAGACCGTTTGTTCAACAGCATTCTAGGCATCTCGTTAAAAAAAGTAACCTGGCTATACCCATGTTGGAATATAAAATAAATATTGGTTGGCTTTCTTTTTTTGGTTGCAGGAAATGTTTTTTCTTGGATAATATTCATCACTTCAATTAGAATACTATAACAAACCCGACAGGAATAGCCTGTAGGAATTCTTTCAATAACTTCAGTGGAATTATATGGAAAAAAATACAGGAACGCTATTTAAATTAAGAATACTATAGAGATGCTGCATAATATTTATACTATTGAAATCTTATTGGATATTTTGAAGTCATTATAGGTCAAAAATACATACTATAGAGACTCCTATAATCATTCTACATTATTTTCATAGCAAAATAATATCATAGCATACTATAAGCTAACTATAGGGTATTATAGGAATGCTATAGTGCTTTTTTAAGATACCTTTTTTTTGCCATCTACTTTACTATTTTTATCTTAAAATCTAAACCTATTTCAATAACATCACAAAAAAAGTTAAAGCTGGTTAAAAGCTGAAAAAGCCATGAAATTCAAATGAGCACCACAGACCTAACTGTGCACTACCAAGACTTTCCAGCACACAGGTTCAAAACCTACCACTTTTCTGTAGCTATGTTGGTCTACTGTGCTTCAAACAACATGTACTCACCACAGGGCCGAGTGGTACACTACGAAGCAAGCTAGATTTACTTATAAAGCTAACCAGCTTCAGTTAGCTAAACATTCCAGCTCAGGCCTCATCCATACTACGCAGGTGGATATTGCTCGTCTGCCTGCCGGTAACCCTAGCAAGCTTGTACCTGCACGTGCTTCTCGCACATGGCGAGTCAAACGCCAAACTCTTCTTTGAGACAATGCTGGAACATCAATCCAGAGGCGGGTCAGTGTCACATTTTAATTTGTGCTGAAGTCAAAATAAAAGTTATTTTGGGAGTTCAGCGGGCTTTGATGCGAAATAGGCTTTTAGAAGTGCCGTCTTTATTTGATTATTTATCGTTAATGTCGTCTTTGGTGTGCTTATCAATACACAAGCAGCTTTTTTCCCACTCCGAACTATATGCAATCATTGTATTTAGTTATCCAAAAGTTTAACTGTGTGTGAAGTTTCAAATGTATTCTGTCATTACTACATTTGTAATGTGATTACAATGTTTGTAATGTGACTATTTTTTAACACAAAAACATTCAAGAAAATATTTTATCAGTCGTCTTCCTCAAATGAAGGGGATGATGACGCAATCTTTGCGAGAGGGAGGGAGTCTGATTTAATTTTTCCTCAATTCTAGGCTCAGACACTTCATTCAGGATCGTTCTGAAGGATTTGTTACCATAGAAATGTACCTGGCTTAAAGGTGAGCCACTTTTGTGGTACTGGTTATCCTGAGTTGAACTCAGAGTTGACCAAAGTTCTCCTCAAACATGATTTATAGTGTAGGGCTCAGGTTACCTAGGATTTGTTAGCTAAGGTTGGCTCACACTTTATAATGTTGTTCTGTATCTCTGTTATTGGTCAAAGAACTACCTACAAAAGACCCAAGGCTAAACGACTTCTGGTTTACAGTTCAGACGTTGTGTTGTATTCAGTGAATCCTCTTCCGCTCCGCTCCCTGATTAGGTTGGAAGATAGCAGTATGTTCATGGTCGTTCATTTGGCCAGATAGTGTTTTTAATTCAGCCTGAGAAGGCCAAAGGCCAAATCAGGGGAGCAGATCTCCACCTAACACCATCTCTTAACAGTTGAATACATTTTTCAGACTTCTCTATGGCCTACACAATTGAATTGTACAATGGTTTTCCATCCTGAAAGACTAATATAATTGTTTCTATATTTAACTAGGCAAGTCAGTTAAGAACAAATTCTTATTTTCAATTATGGCCTTGGAACAGTGGGTTAACTGCTTTGTTCAGGGGCAGAACAGCAGATTTTTACCTTGTCAGATTGGGGATTTGATCTTGCAACCTTCCGTCTACTAGTCCAACGCTCTAACCACTAGGCTACCTGCCTCCCCAAATAATAGTGATAGTATGAGTGTTGTTTTTAGTATAGTATGTACAGTGTAATCTACTGTACATCATTGCATTGACCCACAATAAGCTATTATCAATTTATGTCCAAGAAATCCTGCCAAAAACATTTGAGAGACCTTTTAAGACCAACTTACGAGTCAGAAACTGGTACAGAGGAAAAACAATAGATCAACTCTTGTATTGTATGATATTTGGTGTTTATGACAACACTAATTAGAAACCACATTCCTGTTTATAGAATGTATATTTCTACTAGCTACAAAAAAAGATGAACACAAGGTAGCAGTGAAATTACGTCAGCAGATTGTCTTGAATATATGGCTTCCAAATACATTTCTGGTTTGGATCCAATCTGTCTAGTCATTGAAGATAATTGCAGTTACATGGACAAATTCCATACCCAAATTCAGCTGGCATGAATTGTAGTAATGGAATTGCACCATAATTGTGAAAGGCTCATGAGAGGATAAAGCTCTCACCTATCCTCATAAGCTGCCATTGGGAAATGTCATACCTGTCTCTCTGTGTTCTGCCCATTGTACTATTGTACATTACTTGCAGAGATACATTTCATTTCGTGATTCATCGTGCACTCAGTTCAGCTGTTTTGTCAAACGCACGTCAGCATCTCGTCTTATACAACATTCAAATATCAGTTTTACAGAGACATTTACAATCAGGGCAATTACAGAACATAATGATAGATCATTAGGAAAATATAAAAGGGATGAAAATGAAGAGGTAGGGTAATTATTGTAAACAAACCAAATTGATTTAGCTAGCTTCGCTGTTGAGAGTGCACCTGTCTGACAACGCTTTGTCATGCAGATAGGCCTGGGTTATCATGCTTTATCTGCCTGAGAGCTTTTGAGGATACCGAGATTGGCACTCAATCAATCAAGTCTGCTCTAATCAGATTTGTAAAACCTGCTTTATAACTTTACCCACCTCAAATTGTTGTGGAATATGCTTATGTGAAATCAGAGCGAATTTGCAGGCCAAGTTTTCATAGAATGGATACAGTCACTTTTCCTGTCTTAAATCAAAGTGTTAGTATTTGTTTGATTTACTTCCTGTCTGGAGCCAGCTCATTGTTAATGTCAAATGATATGCACTTGATACGGCCTCAATAGAAAATGTGTGCACTTTAATTCAGTCATGTCTGGCTAATTTCAATACAACTTCCTCCATTCTAACTTCCGTGTACCGGTATGTCTTTTGTTACATTCATCCTACACAGTGAAGTTATTTCACCACTTCTGTTTTCTTAGAAAGCATGTGGAAGAGTTTCAGAGTATACAAATTACTTTGACATAGTTTTAATTTGTGTAAATAAGCCTAAGAATAGTGTTTGAATAAATGTGCCATGTAGCAAAGTTACATTTTTTTGTTCTGGCAAGTATTATATTAATCCAAATGGGAGTTGATAATATTCGGGAAGGGCCACACCTCTGTAAGACTAAAGTGATGTGTAGTAACCCTTGGTCCCGCCTACACACAATCACCCTTGTCCCTGAAGTTTAGCCAGAGTTCATACTGCACTTGAGTAGTGATAACAGAACAGGGCCGTGCTCTCTCTCTCCCTTGCTCTGAAGTTTAATTTTTAACTCGTAGGAGAGAGGAGATAGGAGAAAATCAGTGCCTGCTGTCAGGGTGCAGCTTGAAGCATGGCACAAGCAAAGGAGTAAATCCAATACTTTCTGGATGAAGAACTGTACGGACGGTCGATGGTACAAAACTCAGACTTCAGGCCAGTAATGGATAGTCCTGCCACGCTGAGCCGTGTGTTTCAAAGAAGCTAAAACAAGGAAGAAAATTTCTGGTATGTCTAATAGGATCCTAATATTCTTCTGTGATATGGCTTATCTGGGCAACAAAGAGGTGTTAAGTTAATCTACTTTTAGAGTTAACCACGGTTTTGGACGAGGGTGTCAGAAATATATTATTTTATCTCTGAAAAAATATATCTCTCCCTGGCTGTTTGGATTTCCTCTGGGCTCTATTAGAGACTCTGCCCTGCTGAACTGATACGCTAGGAAAAAATCTATATCTGGAAATCGAAACTCAGTAACCATGAATGAGGGGGAGGCCGAGATAGCCGAGGAGAAAGACTGGAAGGAGCTGGAGCCCAACTATGCCATCAAAGTCTTCCTCACTATTCTGTACAGCCTCATCCTGCTCACAGGCATCGTGGGTAATGGAATCACCATTCGGGTGACACAGGTGCTGCGGCAGAATGGCTACCTGCAAAAGTATGTGACGGACCACATGGTGAGCCTGGCATGTTCCGACCTTTTGGTCCTCCTCATAGGAATGCCCGTAGAGCTCTACAGTGCCACGTGGTTCCCCTTCACCTCAGCCTCGGGTGACGCTTCCTGCAAGATCTACAACTTCCTGTTCGAGGCCTGCAGTTACGCCACCATCTTGAACGTGGCGACGCTCAGCTTTGAACGCTACATTGCCATTTGCCACCCGTTCCGCTTCAAGGCCCTGGGCAGAGAGCGAACAACGGGAAGTCTCATCGCTCTCGCCTGGGTCACGTCTGTGTTCGTAGCCCTCCCGCTGCTGTTCGTCACAGGAATGGAGGGCTATGTCCCAGAGCGAGCCATCATGCCCGTCCAGAACCTGACGTTCTGCACCAACCTGAGAAACCAGTGGGGAATGTACAGGGCCAGTATCTTTGTGGCGTTCATTGTGTACATGGTGGTGCTGGTCAGCGTGGGGATCATGTGTCGGGCCATGATCCTGGTCCTTCAGAAAACCATGGGGCCCATAGGAAGAGGGGTCAACGGAGTTGAGGACAAGCCAAAACACGAGAGTGCCAGGGTCAAAGCCGCCAAGAAGCAAACCATCCTTTTTCTAGGTAAGTTGACACTTTTACATTCTACCTAAAATATCTAATTGCAATTTTGAAAGGATGATGATACATTGTGTTTATCCAACTGGTGGCCACAATGTTTGTGTGTCCGTGTGCATGTTTGTGTTACACAGGGCGTTTACACCATTGCATTCCAACTGGTAGACAGTGTAGCTCTTGTGACAGGGCCGCCGGAAAATGTGTGGCGATTTTGATTTAGGTTAATAAAATATATTGTCGCAAAGAGTTAAAAAGATGGCCAAAGTGTTGTTTTTTTATTCTATTTGCCTCATGATTTGTCAACTCACAACTCGAGCGCAATTTCTCTGTCCTTCACATTGGAGTGCTTCACATCGAAGTGCTGCTGCAAGCTCTTTGCTGTGTCTTGACCAATCAGATTCACGGAAATCACAGGTCGTGCATGCTGGACGCAACGCACAAATCTCAAGGCGCTCTCTTCACTTTCCTCCGGCATTGGGTATTTCGTCAAGATGACGACCTAAGCATGCAAACTTCAAAGAGCTAGTTAGCGAAGTCTCTCAATTTATTTTTACAACTTGAACTTCACTCAATTCAAAATACTGTAAATATAAAATATGTATTAGTCACTATACTGTTGGTTATTGACCTAGAAGAGAATGTCAATGTCAACATTTTCCTCAGGATCCGGTCCTCTGAAAGCTAGTGTCAAAGGAGCTAGCAACAACCAGTGCAACAACACTAAGGCTACAGAGCAAAAGCATCTGACCACTACTATGTCCTGGCTACCCCCTCCTCATCAGGACCAAAAGACAGATGCAGGGATTCCTCTCACGTTTCCCCCATTAAAGACCACAACCCAAAGATAAAGGCAAACCCGGGGAAGGAGATGAAAATGAACCAAAAGTAGACAAGATTTCAAATGCAACACTACTTGGAGATAACATGCTCAAAGACAGGTTCGATAAGCAAGACAAAACACTTGAGGACATTAACTCTCAAATCAAACAGAACAATCTCATGATCACGAAAGCATCTAAGGCGTTTGAATTCAATGCTGCTGAGATAAAAGAAAGCAAAACGAAAAGTGCTTACCTGGAAAAGAAGGCCTCATTGCTCCTGAAAGACAACAAGGAGGTAAAGACCAACCCTATAGAATTAGAGTACTATAAAAGTAGATGGAACCTCTGCATCAACGCAATGAAGAAACATTTTGTCAGCACAAGTTTGCATTTGGTTTACATTCAAACTTGGGCTGACTAGGCTACCTACCTTTTTCAATCTAAAAGTATTAACTGGAATTAATCTATAAAAACAATAGCTGACATAGACTGTAAGTCAATTTCTTTTTAGGCCTACAGTTGCATATGTCAGGACTACACTATGCCAATCTGCATAAAGCAAGCTCTGTTAGTTCTATTGTCCAATCATGTTGCTTTCTCTGTGTCTGTATAGGAAACCCCCTAGTCCTTTTAAAAAAATATATAAGCACTGTTGCTGCAGTTTGACAGGTTTTTCATCCTCTCCAAGGCCAGGAGTTTTCTCAAATCCATGTAACCTGATAAGAAAAACTCTGGTTCTATCATAGCCCATTTTAAACCTTTTTACAACAGATTAGTCACGCCATACTATATAATGTCCATAGTTTTACCTGCGTAGGTCACCAGATCAGGAAAAACGATGGGCCCCAGACTGTTTTTTTTTCACAACACCACTCTGGGACCTGTGATGCCACCTCTGTGTTGAGTCTGTCTACCTCCTCATGCCTTTTGCACACAATGTATATAGACTATTTTTTTCTTTCTACTGTGTTATTGACTTGTTTATTGTTTACTCCATGTGTAACTCTGTGTTGTTGTCTGTTCACACTGCTATGCTTTATCTTGGCCAGGTCGCAGTTGTAATTGAGAACTTGTTCTCAACTAGCCTACCTGGTTAAATAAAGGTGAAATAAAAAAATAAAATAAAAAATTACTTAACAGTGGAAATGCCGCTCTCGGCCCCTTGCTCTGATTGACTCCACGACACCATTTTTAAATGTTATGACCCTTCAAAGGATTGATTTGACACATACGTCTTCTGTTTGGGGTGGTCTGTGCCATTACTGTCCACAGAGAATCTCAAGGGAACTCACATGAAGAACACGCCTGTTGTTGGCCATGTTATATTGATGTCACGTGGATAGAAAGAAATACCACACAACATTTAAGTGTGTATACACATTAAGTATGCAGAGTTATTTCTTCATTAGTTCTGGACCGTATTATTGTATTTTCTCATGTCTCGAATGAATGTAAAGTCCTCGTGTGCTGGAAGCAGGAAGCCTTGTTTACTATACATTTGTTGACAGAGACATTGGTCTAGAATTGGAGGCCTGTAATCCATCTTGACATTGACTATAATGATTATTTTGTGTAGCTGCGTGCAGACAAGTCAACATGCACATGTGAAGTGTTTGCTCTAAATTGGTTACAGGGTTTCCTGGCAATAGTTTATCCCAACAGCAAATAATACTACATGGCAAAGAGTATCGGAAGTCAACGTGAATATAATGTATTGTTAGGTTCTAAATGAACCTTGTAGAATTTCACAGACAATTAGTAAAGCTTAAACCAAGTTTATTCACCCATTGGGTCATACAGCGGCATAAGACATATTCACACAAGCACTGATATTTTATCCTTTCTCCTATACTGAGTCTCCTCCTACACATCTGAAAAGACAATGCATCTCTTTTGCTCGACAGAACTTTAGTGATATCTGTTCTTCCTCACCTCATCTGACCTGACTCACTCCTCCCCAACTTACGGTTGTCATGTTGACTTGTACCAGAGTGTCTCTTCTCCTCCTATAGGATCCTTGATGGCTAACAATAATATATCCGGACAGAATGTAAACGTTATACATTCCCCTCTCTCTCAGTGAGCTGAATAAGTATATTTCAGATTTTCAGAACCCAACAGTATGATATATTAAGATTAAAATGACCCTATTAATGGTACAGTAGATCTCACTGGGGGTACTTGTGTTATCAAATTGAAAATGGGCAGATTTACTTCAATTTGGCACTTGATAATGTAAACTGAGAGAATGTGTAACCTCATCTCTCCTCAATACTGCACTCTGCTCCTCTCAACCACCTACTTGAACCTTTCACTGTATACATATTAATATTTAGGACACAGACATACCCTTGCACTTTTACATTTCTGTGTGTCATCTATTATATATTAAATATAATTATATCATATATATGATATATTATTCATCTAAATCAACAGTTATATAAGTGATATAAATTTGCAAAATGTCCAGTTGTAAAATATAGGCCTACAGTAGCATATACGCTAACCATATCATGTACGCTTAGAACCCAGGCATATGCTAAATCATCATTGGATTCGCCTTAGAAATGTGTAGCTTCTTTAGTTACTTTGTTCATGTACATCCTAAGGCTTCTCCATTCCTAAATACCATCACAGCCCTTTCAGACAACAACAATCTCCACAATTGGTTATGCCATCGTGGCTTCCATTTCACTACTAGACCAGTGATCACTACTTGAAGGTACAACAGCTCACTGAGCAGTGCTTAAAGAGCTGTCCTTCAACTGATTGCAAGGTAGGAATATCAGTGCCTGGCTGGTCTGCTGCCACTTGGCAAGTGGCACTTTGAAAGGGATTCATATGTAATTATGTGTATTTGTTTTCAGAGCGGTGTGGTTGTATTCAACAGCTAGTGTTGCAACATAGCATCCTTGAGTTTGTGTTGCAATCAGAATGAAATAATAATAATACATTTAATTTGTATAACACTTCATTACAGTGATATCTCAATGCTCTACATAGACAAAAATGTAAGTAATGATTTAAAGAAATGACATAAAATACACAGAACAAAAATATAAATGCAACATGTCATGAGCTGAAATAAAAGATCACAGAAATGTTCCATACACACAGAGCTTATTTCTCCCAGATGTTGTGCACAAATTTGTTTACATCCCTGTTAGTGAACATTTCTCCTTTGCCAAGATAATCCATCCACCTGACGGGCGTGGCATATCAAGAAGCTGATTAAACAGGATGACCATTACACAGGTGCAACTTGTGCTGGGGACAATAAAAGGTCACTCTAAAATGTGCCATTTTGTCACACAACACAAGAAATTGGCAGTATGTCCAACCGGTCTCGCAACTGCAGACCATGTATAACCACGCCAGCCCAGGACATCCACATCCGGCTTCTTCACCTGCGGGATCATCTGAGACCAGTCACCCAGAAAGCGGATGAAACTGGTTTGCACAACCAAGTTTTTTCTGCACAAACTGTCAGAAACCATCTCAGGGAAGCTCATCAGCGTGCTCATCGTCCTCACCATGGTCTTGACCTGACTGCAGTTTGGCGTCGTAATCAACTTTAGTGGGCAAATTCTCACCGTTTATGGCCACTGGCACACTGGAAAAGTGTACTCCTCACAGATCAATCCCGTTGTCAACTGTACCAGGCAGATGGCAGACAGCATCTATGGCGTTGTGTGGGCGAGTGGTTTGCTGATGTCAACATTGTAAACAGAGTGCCCCATGGTGGCGGTGGGGTTATGGTATGGGCAGGCATAAGCTAAGGACAATGAACACAATAACATTTTATCAATGGCATTTTGAATGCACAGAGATACCGTGACGAGATCCTGAGACCCATTGTCATGCCATTCATCCGCTGCCATGAAATCATTTTTCAGCATGATAATGTCGCAAGGATCTGTACACAATTCCTGGAAGCTGAAAATGTCCCAGTTCTTCCATGGCCTGCATACTCATCAGACATGTCACCCATTGAGTATGTTTGGAATGCTCTGGATCGACGTTTACGACAGCCTGTTCCAGTTCCCGTCAATATCCAGCAAATTTGCACAGCCATTGAAGAGGAGTGGGACAACATTCCACAGGCCACAATCAACAGCCTGATCAACTCTATGCGAAGGAGATGTGTCACGCTGCATGGGGCAAATGCTGGTCACATAAGATACTGTTTTTCTGATACCTTAAAAAAAAGTAGGGGCATGTGTCCGTGACCAACAGATGCATATCTGTATTCCCAGTCATGTGAGATCCATAGATTAGGGTCTAATGAATTTATTTCAATTAACTGATTTCCTTATATGAACTGTATCTCAGTAAAATTGTGAAATTGTTGTATGTTGCTTGTATATTTTTGTTCAGTGTAAAAACGTTTAGAATCAAGACAGGAAATAGAAGTACAGTAGTAGAATAGGTGCTAAAAGGACTTAGGACTTAGGAGTAGGACTATAAGAAAGACAGTCTATATAAATATGTTGTAAGGCCCATTTTAAAAGTTCTGATTGATGGAGCAGCTCTCAGATGTTCAGGGAGAGCATTCCATAGGCGAGAGGGCAAGGGGGCAGAAGGCTTGGTCCCCCATAGTACGGAGACATGTCTTGGGGACTTGAAGCATTGGTGAGTTGCTCGAGTATAGTAAGGTTAAGTACATGTCTAGTGTCAAAATAAATTAACAGTGTCATGGAGAAAGTGCAATTTTGGGAAAAACTGTAAAGCAGTCCCTGGTTGACAATTGCTGGTCCTGGGTTCAAGTCCTAGTCTGGGCTACCTCCCGAATTTGCTGCAATATAAATTATGTAGATGTTCGTCAAACCCTCATTTTCCAGTCTAGTGTTCATTGTGTGAGATGATTTATCCTGTGTCATGCTTTGTACCATCTGCTAACCCCTTTTCATGACAAAGGGCTTGACTACGTAAGGTTCCATTAGCATGACTGTAATTTAGCCAGTATCTTCAGTAATTTATCAGCCTCCCGGTAAGGTGGGGCAGGAAGAATTCATCAGCAGGTCTAGAACAGTGTTTTTTTCACTAACTAATCTGAGAGATTAACTAATGCCATCAGCCTGATGATTTGAGTCTCAGAGGGCACAGTGTTACCATTTCTAGCTACTTACCTGTAACAAGGCGCTGTAGTATCAGGGTCAAAGACGAGACGTTTAAATTTGGTGTCCCAAGGCCATTCATTTAACATAAAGAGATAAATATGTAGAAATATAATATTAAATCACTCAACACTTACCCTTCTTTTGACCCAGAAATGTTTGTGTTGCAAACTATTACATTAAGGGAGTTATTGACCTCTAAAGTGTCAAAATGTCATTTTGGGTTAAAATTCTAATGACAGAAGTGTTTTTAAAAGGTAGAAATTCATCCTAAAAATATAAATGAACACCTATGGCATAATTGTGCTAGTGTTTGCAACAATACATAGAATAATAGGTGACATACTGCATCTAAAAAATATTTAAAAACTTGAATAGCCTTTGCACCCAGACTTCTGCACTTCATCAATGTCAATCAATATAGCAAAGGTAAAATGCCATTTTCATGCACGTCACATGATGGTAATCATGTGACATCACAAATAATACCCATTGAAGACCCTCTATCAAAGTGATGAGGTGAGTAAATCTCTCTGAAATATTTGATGATTTCACCTTTTCACCCTCTAGTAACATCCACATGTCCTTCAGAACAACACAGAAAACATACTTTTAATGTTATTATTTGATAAAAAGCTATATTAAATATGAAAAGTAAGGATAATCATTATAGGTCATTACTTTATATAGGTGACCAAGGAACTTCCTGTTAAATATGTTTATGTTTGAAATCCGTTGTTCAGTATCACACTTTTGTCCTTCAGCACAACAAAAGTTTCAATTGTTACAATTGGCTCATTCATCCCCCTCCTCTCCCCTGTAACTATTCCCCAGGTCGATGCTGCAAATGAGAATGTGTTCTCAGTCAACTTACCTGGTAAAATTACAGATAAATAAAAAAAATACAATTAAAAATGTTATACCACAATGTCACCCATTATGCTGAATGACAGTAGCTTTGTTATCCCATGTTTTCACTAGTTTACAACATTTAATCATGCAATTCATAGTTACTTGTTGAATGAATACTGAATGTTAGCATTTCAAACTATTTTATGGCATTTTAACGTATTTCAAGGCACATTATCTTTATATTGTAGATGCCGTTGTCTAATAAGGAGAGGGCTGCACGGCACAGACAAAATATTAAACGCAGATCCAATTGTTAGGGAGGAAAGACTAGCCAGAAGAAAAGCAAGGTATTGTTTTCATGGTTTCATGCTACTGTCAGCAACAGAACATGATATAATAGGATATAAAGCTGGGTGGATAACACTTAACATTAAGTTGCACTATTACACTGTAGTTCATGTTTTATTGAACTGCAGTTAAGGTATAACTGATGGATTGTTAATATTGTATTACACACACACACACACACACAATTATGGATACATTTTTTTATTTTGAATTATATTAGTTAATAGCTGCTTCACATTTGGGGAACTTTATGAAAAATTGAGACTACAAGTTTGAATTGAAGTAGTTTGATGGGCATTTTATGTAGCTATTTTGTGTAGGTGAAATTGCATGTGTGTACCTGCAGTTTAACTGGCTGCACCAAGTTGAGCAGTGCCGAAACTTAAAAGACACACTTAAAGAACACGAGGTTGTAATCCACATGGACTTTTTAAGAAAATTATGCGTGTAAGCTGCATACAGAGGTTCAGGCTTTTCATTTTGGGGGCAGCCGTAAGCAGGCAACTGTACACACAAGTGTTGTGTACACATCACAGGAATGCCAATCCTATGTCTCCATTTCAGATTCCCTTCGGCATGACGAGCGTGCCGTGTGGGCTGTTCTGAAGCCCGTCTTCAATAATATGAAGGGAAAAAAACATCCCTGACCACACTATACTGCATGAGTGAAGGCCCCGTCACACAATATAGAAATGCAAATAATTTCTACCTACTGAGCACGGTGCCATTTCTCATGGGTTTCAAAAAGGTAACGTGGAATTTTTCTGAAAAGTCCCACGGAAAAGGTGCACCCGTTGGGTTTGTTGGTTCCGTGAAACGTTGTGCAGGTGAGTTTGTCAAAAAACAGTGGTGACCTCCAGAGCCCAAAGGAGCTCTTACACCATGTTGGAGAAAACGCAGTCATGTGTAAAGTACTTCTGGATTGCTAAAGATGAGATTAACCGATTTGATAAAGCCGTTCCAAATGAGTTGCCAGCTGTCAAAGGAACCTTAAAAATCCTCCAGATCATTGCAAAGGAACCTGGAAAGATCCACCATCGGGAGGTGTCCTGCTGCTCCCGAGCATGCATCTCCTGTGAGTGCAATGCTCCAACAGAGGTGGACTTTCAGAAGCAAAATGCAGAAACAGAAGTCAGCCTATCCACAATGGTGAAACCACCAGAGGACTTAAACGGAAAGTTCGTAATAGTCAATTACGATTACCAGCCATTTGTCGGCCAAGTTTTGAAGGTTGTGGGAGAGGAGATGGAAATCAGTTGCAATGCAACAAGCAGCTGAAGTAAATAATTAATTTGCATGGCCCCAAGTTAAGGACATCACAGAAATGTTTTGTTTTGATTTTGGTGGGATCATTTTTTTATGTATTTTCTTTCAAATGCCTGATGTGACGTAATTTCATGATATTACTTTGAGAAAGATATCCACTGTTTTGTGATGATTTTAAGCAAAACTACAGTTTTTTTGCACAATGTTTATGGAATGTTTTTTAATTGATGCTTTGTTTGAAATGTTGATGATCATTTAATCCTATGTGAATTAAATTGTACCTCATGTGTCAGTTAAACTATGTTGCATAGTAAAACCCGTGTTCTTTACTCTTTACTTTACTATCTCTCTCTCTCTCTCTCTCTCTAGCCTGCACATTTTAAACATCTTATGTTTATTTCACAGTTTTATATCTTTAAAAAATAGCTAAAAGAAAAATACTATTATGATTGTTATTGCTGAAGGAATCACATTTAATCAATATTAGTGGGCTGTTGTGATATGTGTCATTCAGGGTAACAACATAGTGTCATACCAGTATAACACCAGTATTTTATATTAAAATACAATAATTTTGTGTTGACTCAGAGACAAAAACAAATCTCAAAGGATGAAGTGAAAGATATTTTCATAGATTTTTTTCAGATAGTTTTTGTAAAACAAAATTGAGTTGTACCCATGACACGTCAAATGTGATATTCAAAATAAAATGTCATTTTTTTTCTGGGTAGTTATATTTCTGCCAGTCCAAGCATGGATATATAACCTTGTGATTATGAAAAATGGGCATAAAATTACGATAAAAAAAACAACACTTAGTGTTATACTGAATTACATTTTAATAGGTTACATTCATATGAATCACAGTAAAAATGTATGATTGGCTTTATTTTTGAATATAACTATATAAGGGCATAGGTGACACTCCGTTAAACATAAAACCAGCATTTTAGAGAATTGTAATTGCTGTTTTTTTTTTTTTTTTTACTTTGAAAACCTTATACGTCTTTGACCCATCAACATTCATCATGCTTTTACTGTATTAACACAAGACACATTGATGTAAAGTAGCACATTGATTTTAAGACTTGCATGCCCTTTTGAAACCTTATCCTAAACTTTGTAAACGTTGCTCTTTTGCACCCCAGTATCTCTACTTGCACATCATTATCTGCACATCTATCAATCCAGTGTTAATGCTAAATTGTAATTATTTCTCCACTATGGCCTATTTATTGCCTTACGTCGATCATTTTACTACATTTGCACACGCTGTACATAGATTTTTCTATTGTGTTATTGACTGTACGTTTGCTTATCCCATGTGTAACTCTGTTGTTGTTTTTGTTGCACTGCTTTGCTTTATCTTGGCCAGGATGCAGTTGTAAATGAGACCTTGTTCTCAACTGGCCTACCTGGTTAAATAAAGGTGAAATCATAGAATAGTATATTTTATACAATATTATTATTTTATTCGTGTTATATTTTAAAGTAAGTGAACACACTCAAACATAGTAATAACTGATTGACCCTATGGTGTAATGATCTCATTGCCTGGAGTGTAAAAACAAGATGCCATTTTCATGGGTCGGACTCAATTACATGTCGGCCCGTACATCTTCACTGGTTTAATTGTGTCTTTGAAATTGGATAGAGTGAGAATCAGATTGAGTGTACAGTATGTGCTCCGGTGACCTCCCTACGGGTTCTGGTTCTGACAGAACAGGGGGATGGCTGGCCATATTACAGTGATGAAGGCGTGAAATGGGGTTTCATCCATTAGCCCCTACTCATTGTGCACTGGAGCAGGCATAATTCAGCTTGTCAAGCAGCATGGACACTGGCACCTCAATCATGTCATACTGAGCCAATGGAAATTAAAAGTTAAATGACATTGTTTTGAGGTAGTTATCCTCTGATGATTAATATGATGATGATAATCTTGAAGCAAAAGAGTACACTTTCTACTCAAACAGGCATAAATTATTCTTACCAACTGATTTAATACTATTTTCTACACCTATATTTTCTTTAATTAAGAAAATAGAAATTTCACATATGAGCTTGTCTGACCACTATGCTTACAACTGCCTATTTCAAATTTATGAATCTCCTAAAAAAGCCACAAGATGCTGTTTCAACATTTCATTACTGCAAAATCATACATTCTGTGATCATTTGGAAATTTCACTAAATTAATTCATAATGATCAATTAAAATTTTGTCAATGACCCCCGGATTCTTTGGGATGCCACCAAAGGTTTTATAAAAATAATGCAACTGCATTTGCATCTTTGCTGAATAAATCACAATAAAAGAAGACATCAGATTTGGACATTTGTTAACTGTGTTACAGCGTTCTCAACAAACACTCTTTTCAGACCCGGTAGCTATTACTCTTTCCAAAGTCAAGACAGAATTTAATGTTTAGATTTTTTTTTTAAATAGCAACATTTGCCATCCATCGAGTAAGACTCAACCATTACTTCCATGGTAATCATTCAAAATAGGTATTTTGCAACAATCACAACTAAATTTAATCTTAGCGACTGTTCAAATCAATGGAAATAATCTGGGTGGCCATTTGATTAATTGTCCAGCAGTCTTCTAACTTGGGGGTAGAAGCTGTTAAGGAGCCTTTTGGACCTAGACTTGGCGCTCCGGTACCGCTTGCCGTGCGGTAGCAGAGAGAAAAGTCTATGACTTTGGTGACTGGAGTCTTTGACAACTTCAAGAAATAATACAAAGACAACATTGTAAGCCTATGAGAACCCCCTAAAATGTTTTTGTTTAGAAGTAATAACTATGTACATTTAGCCTATGTTGAATGGGTACAGATGTTGAACATCAGTTGACTTCCCTGAAGGTGGGTGTGTTCAGCTGTTCTAACATAATTGCAAAAGGGTTTTCTAATGATCAATTAGCCTTTTAAAATGATAAACTTGGATTAGCTAACACAACATGCTATTGGAACACAGGAGTGATGGTTGCTGAAAATGGGCCTCTGTACGCCAGTGTAGATATTCCATAACAAATATTCAGTTTCCAGCTACAATAGTCATTTACAACATTAACAATGTCTACACTGTATTTCTGATCAATTTGATGTTATTTTAATGGACAAAAAATGTGCGTTTCTTTCAAAAACAAGGGCATTTCTAAGTGACCCCAAACTTTTGAATGGTAGTGTAAGTAAAACTATTTTAAAGTACTGGGGTGTCTGTACTTTAATTTACTATTTATATGTTTTACAACTTTTACTTTTACCCCACTATATTACTAAAGAAAACATGGTACTTTTTACTCCATACATATTCCCTGACACCTAAAAGTACTCATTACATTCAGAATGTTCAACCAAGACAGAATTAGAGCACCTATCAATATAACACTTTGTCAGCCCTACTGCCTCTGATCTGGCGGACTCATGAAACACAAATACTGTGTTTGTAAATGATCTCTGAGTGTTGGAGTGTAAAAATAATAAGAACATCTTGCCGCTTGGTTTGCTTAATATAAGGAATTTGATGTATAGCATTTACTTTTACTTTGTACTTTTACTCAAGTATGACGATTGAGTACTTGTTCTACCACTGTACTTGAGTGTATTTAATACCAGATACTTTCAGGCTTTTACTCAAGTAGTGTTTTACTGGGTAACTTTCACTTTTACTTGAGTCATTTTCTGTTAAGGTGTTTTTACTTTTACTCAAGTATGACATTTGAGTACTTTTTCAACCACTGGTCTTCACTGATATATGTCTTTAACACCAAGGAAACATTTTACAATTAAATTGGCCTCATCGCCCAACTGTTGTTCACTGTGTCCCCTAAATCAGGTAGGCATGTTACTTCATATGATGTGGGAGTGCCCTGCAGTTAAATGCTTCTGGGGCAAGTTAATTTCATAGTGAATGAATTGAAATATTTAATGCTTTGCATCTATTATGTTACTTAATGATGACAACCCCACAATCTAGGGCGGCAGCGTAGCCTAGCGGTTAGAGTTAGAGAGTTCAAATCCCTCAACTGACAAGGTATAAATCTGTCATTCTGAACAAGGCAGTTAACCCACTGTTCCTAGGCCATCATTGAAAATAAGACTTAACTGACTTGCCTACTAAAATAAAAATGAGAAAAGATTACTGCTGGCAGGCAGAACTGCTACAAAAACATCTCTTGACTAAGATGGCAACCACCTCACTCTTTCCCCCAATTCGCCAGTGGATACAGTTACTATTAGAAGTTATTCGAGTAATTGACAATGGTGAATGGTGGACCAATTGAGTCCTGGACAAATCTTACTATTATCGGTGACAGTACCAGTAACGAGGAAAGAGATAATATTGTGTGTAACTACTACACAGACGAGGATGAAAATAATATGGACACCAACTTTAATTAATACCCCAATAACAAGTTAATAGGTAAATATATGGCCGTTTTGTTGCACTACATGAAGTGCTAATCTCTGTAATGAAATACCCCAAAGCAAAAACAGGTTTTTAAAATTCTTGTAAAACATTTTTTTTTAAATTAATCACATTTACATAAGTATTTTGTTGAAGCACCTTTGGCAGTGATTAGAGCCTCGAGTCCTCTTGGGTACAAGCTTGGCACACCTGTATTTGGGGAGTTTCTCCCATTCTTCTCTGCAAGTCCTCTCAAGCTCTGTCAGGTTGGATGTGGATTTTTGCTGCACAGCTATTGTCAGGTCTCTCCAGAGATGCTTGATCGGGTTCAAGTCCGGGCTCTGATTGGGACACTCAAGGGCATTCAGAGACTTGTCCCGAAGCCACTCCTGTATTGTCTTGGCTGTGTGTTTAAGGTTGTTGTCCTGTTGGAAGGTGAACCTTCACCCCAGTATGAGGTCCTAAGCGCTCTGGAGCAGGTTTTCATCAAGGATCTCTCTGTACCTGTACTGTACTGCTCTGTTCATCTTTCCCTCAATCCTGAGAACACAACAGTCCGGTACCCTACCCCAGACCAGTCCCTGCCACTGAAAAACATCCCCAAAGCACGATCCTTCCACCACCATGCTTCACCATAGGGATGCTGCCAAGTTTCCTCCAGACGTGACGCTTGGCATTCAAAGCCAAAGAGTTCAATCTTGGTTTCATCAGACCAGACAATCTTGTTTCTCATGGTCTGAGAGTCCTTTAGGTGCCTTTTGGCAAACTCCAAGCGGGCAATCATGTGCCTTTTACTGAGGAGCTGCTTCCGTCTGGCCACTACCATAAAGGCCTGATTGGTGGAGTGCTGTAGAGATGGTTGTCCTGTACCTGAGCTCAATTTTGAGTCTCATAATAAAGGGTCTGAATACGTATGTAAATATGGTATTTCAGTTTTTTATTTGTAATACATTTGCAAACATTTCTAAAAAACTGTTTTGGCTTTGGGCTATGGGGTATTGTGAGATGTATTTATTTTTCAATCCATTTTAGAATGAGGCTGTAACATAACAAAATGTGTGAAAAAGGAATTGGTCTGAATACTTTTCGAATACACTGTATAATAGCAATAAGGCACCTCGGGTTTGTGATATATGGCCAATATACCACAGTTGCGTCGTGCCTAAGAACAGCCCTTAGCCGTGATATATTGCCAGTATACCACACCTCCTCGGGCATTATTGCTTAATTATACTTTCATTGCAGTAGTATTTAATGCACTCAAGTACTGTAGCCTATGTTGCATGAATTCTTGTCTGGTCAACTTCACATTGAAAGCCAGTTCTATCTAAACTAATGGAAACTTTGAACCACACCTTAGTGTTTGTTAAGAATTGTGTATTCTGAAATTATTTGAAAAGCAGCACTAGTGTCTCAAGTGGAGATTAGAGATGAATCATATAAGATACGTCCAAAATGACACCCTATTCCCAATGTAGTGCACTACTTTTGACCAGAGACAAAAAGACCCTTGTCAAAAGTAGTGCACTACATTGTGAATAGGGTGCCATTTGGGATGCAGTGCTTTGTTCTCATTCAGATTGCGACAGACACTCAATCAGACTGTCGTCTTCCACCAGTTGAGAGGGAACAGCAGGCAAATCACAGCTTTGTGTGACAAACAAATTGAGCCAAGAACATGCAACATCCTTCACCCTCCCCTTAACCTGAATAGGAGCAGGATGACTGAGCATAACTGAAAAAATGTTGGAACAGCTTTAGTCTAAGTCCCTTTGTAAGCCTTTTAAAGAAGAGTAACGGCCAGCTCTTCCACAGATAACTATAAAAACCAGCAATAATATGAACACTACCCCACTGCTGGGCGTAGTCATAGGTGTTACGAAACCAGCTAGCTAGCATACTAATATTGCAACACTCGCTAAGTCTAGGGATCCTAGGCCTAGCTAAATGGTCTGTAACCTTATTTAATGTGTGCATTTGCGTGAGAAGTTGGAGTATGCAGACCGTGTTGTATGCATGTTCCCCAGGAGACAGCAAACTTACCTGGATCCAGGGCCAGCTCAGTCTTGACTCCTTGGTCGACTAGCTCAAACGAGTTATTGATGTTTGCATTTTAGTAATTTAGAAGACTCTCTTATCAAGAGTGACTTACTTTTAGTGCATTCATTTTAAGATAGCTAAGTGAGACAACCACATCTTAGTCATAGTAAGTACATTTTTCCTCAATAAAGTAGCTATCAGCAAAGTCAATGCTAGTAAGTGGTGACCAACAAATAATAGTACATACAAAAAGGACAAGATATAGCTGGCCACCGAAACCTGGTTCTACCTCGAACCACAAAGGGTTCTCCCTTTGGAAACCTTTTTTCTAGGAGAATATATAGAAAATAATAGTGAATCCAATATATTAATATTTCTGGAAAAAAAGTGTGTCAGTACCCCACTGTGACCCTCACAGAAAATGACAATAATATATTCTGCAAAACCTGCAAAATTAGGCTACTTTACTACAAATGAAAATGCACAATAGACCACGTCTGAAATCAAGAAATACAAAAGCATCTCCATAATCATCTGACACACACGGCCAATATGTTCTTCATATTGACTTTGTCTTGCAAAGGTGAGCAAGGTGAAGAAGTTGTTCTGGTTGATTCAGTGTATTTGCAGGCAGTTAACAATTCAACAGTGTCGAAAAAGTAAGCAACAATACAGACCAGACAGTTAACTGTAAATGTGTGGATACATTTAATCAGGTCATTTAAACTCAACTCATATTACAACCAGTCAGTCCCCAAAAAAAGTTTGTTTCAATCAAAGTTGTTTCAAAAGAAGCATTTCACTACACCCGCAATAACATCTGCTAAATATGTGTATGTGACCAATACAATTTGATTTGAAGAAAGCACCCTGACAATAGGGGTAGACGTAACATAGTAAACGAAAATCAGGGAAACTCATTAGTCTGAAATGTTATGTTTGGTATGCTATGTCCGCGGTCAAACGACCACCCCTTTCAAAACATTTTGAACTAAGAACAGATATAGCCCTTGGTTCACTTCAGACTTGACTGCCCTTGACCAGCACAAAAACATCCTGTGGCGTACTGCACTAGCATCGAATAGTCCCCGCGATATGCAACTTTTCAGGGAAGTCAGGAACCAATATACTCGGTCAGCTAGGAAAGCCTTTTCATACAGAAATTTGCATCATGCAGCACTAATTCCAAAAGGTTTTGGGACACTGCAAAGTCCATGGAGAATAAGAGCACCTCCTCCCAGCTGCCCACTGCACTGAGGCTAGGAAACACTGTCACCACCGATAAATCCACGATAATCAAGCATTTCTCTACGACTGGCCATGCTTTCCACCGGGCTACTCCAACCCCTGCCACAGCTCTGCACCCCCCGCAGCAACTGGCCCAAGCCCCCCCTGCTTCTCCTTCACCCAAATCCAGACAGCTGATGTTCTGATAGAGCTGCAAAATCTGGATCCCTACAAATCAGCTGGGCAAGACAATCTGGACCCTCTCTTCCTAAAATTATCTGCCGCCATTGTTGCAACCGCTATTACTAGTCTGTTGAACCTCTCTTTCGTATCGTCTGAGATTCCTAAAGATTGGAAGGCGGCCGCGGTCATCCCAGTCTTCAAAGGGGGAGACACTCTAGACCCAAACTGTTAACAGACCTATATTCATCCTTCCCTGCCTTTCTAAAGTCTTCGAAAGCCAAGTGAACAAACAGATCACCTACCATTTCAAATCCCACCGTACCTTCTCCGCTATGCAATCTGGTTTCCTAGCTGGACACGAGTGCACCTCAGCCACGCTCAAGGTCCTAAACTATATGGTAACCGCCATCGATAAAAGAGTACTGTGCAGCCGTCTTCATCAACCTGGCCAAGGCTTTCAGCTCTGTCAATCACCGTATTCTTATCGGCAGACTCAACAGCCTTGGTTTCTCTAATGACTGCCCATACACATGGCTAGCAGATGTTAATGCGAGTGTAGCGAAATGCTTGTGCTTCTAGTTCCGACCATGCAGTAATATCTAACAAGTTATCTAATAATTTCACAACAACTACCTTTTACACACAAAGGTAAAGGAATGAATAGGAATATGTACATATAAATATATGGATGAGCGATGGCCGAACGGCATAGGCAAGATGCAATAGATGGTGTAGAGTACAGTATAAGTATGAGATGAGATGAGTAGGGTATGTAAACATGAAATAAAGTGGCATTGTTTAAAGTGACTAGTGATACATTTATTCAATCCAATCTTTTATTATTAAAGTGGCTAGAGATTTGAGTCAGTATGTTGGCAGCAGCCACTCAATGTTAGTGATGGCTGTTTAACAGTCTGATGGCCTTGAGATAGAAGCTGTTTTTCAGTCTCTCGGTCCCAGCTTTGATGCACCTGTACTGACCTCGCCTTCTGGATGATAGCGGAGTGAACAGGCAGTGGCTCGGGTGGTTGTTGTCCTTGATGATCTTTTTGGCCTTCCTATGACATCAGGTGGTGTTGGTGTCCTGGAGGCCAGGTAGTTTTCCCCCGGTGATGCGTTTTGCAGACCACACTACCCTCTGGATAGCCTACGATTGTGGGCGGAGCAGTTGCTGTACCAGGCGGTGATACAGCCCAACAGGATGCTCTCGATTGTGCATTTGTAAAAGTTTGTGAGTGTTTTTGGTGACAAGCCAAATTTCTTCAGCCTCCTGAGGTTGAAGAGGCGTAGCTGCGCCTTCTTCACCATGCTGTCTGTGTGGGTGGACCAATTCCACCTTCTCCACTACTGTCCCGTCGATGTGGATAGGGGGGTGCGCCCTCTTTCCACGATCATCTCCTTTGATTTGTTGACGTTGAGTGTGAGGTTATTTTCCTGATATACAGATTTTTCTATTGTGTTATTGACTGTACACTTGTTTATCCTATGTGTAACTCTGTGTTGTTGTTTTTTTGCACTGCTTTGCTTTGTCTTGGCCAGGTCGCAGTTGTAAACTTGTTCTCAACTGGCCTACCTGGTTAAATAAAGGTGAAATAAATACAATTTAAAAAATTGTGGATGTCCATCATCCATTCCGTTTCATATGTTACGCATTACAATTCAAATTATGTCTTGTGAATTACAATTCATATGATATTGTACGAATTGCAATTTGTACAATATCTTAAGATTTTGCAATATGTATTATACACTGCTCAAAAAAATAAAGGGAACACTTAAACAACACAATGTAACTCCAAGTCAATCACACTTCTGTGAAATCCAACTGTCCACTTAGGAAGCAACACTGATTGACAATAAATGTCACATGCTGTTGTGCAAATGGAATAGACAACAGGTGGAAATTATAGGCAATTAGCAAGACCCCCCCAATAAAGGAGTGGTTCTGCAGGTGATGACCACAGACCACTTCTCAGTTCCTATGCTTCCTGGCTGATATTTTGGTCACTTTTGAATGCTGGCGGTGCTTTCACTCTAGTGGTAGCATGAGATCGAGTCTACAACCCACACAAGTGGCTCAGGTAGTGCAGCTCATCCAGGATGGGACATCAATGCGAGCTGTGGCAAGAAGGTTTGCTGTGTCTGTCAGCGTAGTGTCCAGAGCATGGAGGCGCTACCAGGAGACAGGCCAGTACATCAGGAGACGTGGAGGAGACCGTAGGAGGGCAACAACCCAGCAGCAGGACCGCTACCTCTGCCTTTGTGCAAGGAGGAGCAGGAGGAGCACTGCCAGAGCCCTGCAAAATGACCTCCAGCAGGCCACAAATGTGCATGTGTCTGCTCAAACGGTCAGAAACAGACCCATGAGGGTGGTATGAGGGCCCGACGTCCACAGATGGGGGTTGTGCTTACAGCCCAACACCGTGCAGGACGTTTGGGATTTGCCAGAGAACACCAAGATTGGCAAATTCGCCACTGGCGCCCTGTGCTCTTCACAGATGAAAGCAGGTTCACACTGAGCACATGTGACAGACGTGACAGTCTGGAGACGCCGTGGAGAACGTTCTGCCGGTTCATGACTGACCGGTTTGGCGATGGGTCAGTCATGGTGTGGGGTGGCATTTCTTTTGGGGGCCGCACAGCCCTCCATGTGCTCGCCAGAGGTAGCCTGACTGCCATTAGGTACCGAGATGAGATCCTCAGACCCCTTGTGAGACCATATGCTGGTGCGGTTGGCCGTGGGTTCCTCCTAATGCAGGACAATGCTAGACTTCATGTGGCTGGTGTGTGTCAGCAGTTCCTGCAAGAGGAAGGCATTGATGCTATGGACTGGCCCGCCCATTCCCCAGACCTGAATCCAATTGAGCACATCTGGGACATCATGTCTCGCTCCATCCACCAACGCCACGTTGCACCACAGACTGTCCAGGAGTTGGCGGATGCTTTAGTCCAGGTCTGGGAGGAGATCCCTCAGGAGACCATCCGCCACCTCATCAGGAGCATGCCCAGGCATTGTAGGGAGGTCATACAGGCACGTGGAGGCCACACACACTACTGAGCCTCATTTTGACTTGTTTTAAGGACATTACATCAAAGTTGGATCAGCCTGTAGTGTGGTTTTCCACTTTAATTTTGAGTGTGACTCCAAATCCAGACCTCCATGGGTTGATAAATTTGATTTCCATTGATAATTTTTGTGTGATTTTGTTGTCAGCACATTCAACTATGTAAATAAAAAACGATTTAATAAGAATATTTCATTAATTCAGATCTAGGATGTGTTATTTTAGTGTTCCCTTTATTTTTTTGAGCAGTGTATATTACAAATTCCAATTCTATTCTAAATTTAATTAGGTGGCTAATGCTAACGTTAGCTAGGTGGCTAACGTTAGCTAGGCTAGTTGTTAAAGTTACGGTTTGGAGTTGGGTTAAAGGATTAAGGTTAGGGGAAGGGTTAGCTAACATGCTAAGTAGTTGCAAAGTAGCTATAACGTAGTAAGTAGGTGTAGATTTGCAACTAGCTAAAAATGCTGAAGTTGTACATGATGAGATTCGAACAAGCAAGCTTTGGGTTGCTAGCCGTTTGGGTTATTAACCATACCAAATGTAACATATCACACTAATTTGAGTGTCTCGGATTTTCATTTAGTATGTTATGTCTAGTCTAAGAGATCAGGCTGATCCCTGGCCTGGTTTCATCAGAGTATGTTATGCAGAACTGGATCAATACATGGCACCAGGCAAAGGAAAACAGGGATTGAATGATTTACACAACTGTTAGGCTAGTGTAGGCCACATTTTGTGTTAATTAGCTTGTGAGATGTAATGTAATAATTTTTGTTTAATTTATTTTCACCTATTTATTAATGCACAGAGGAAGGGATTCTCAAAGATGGTGCTCGTGCAAAGCATATCAACGGGTAGGCTATAAAAGGTGCAGATTAGACTCTACCCAACTCATCCAGAAAAAAGTAGGCATATTGCCTGAAAAATGTTGCGTCCTAAAACACAAATAATAAGTAGTGAAATATTGATGTTCATAATATCCTTGAGGAGGCTTTAGTAGTGGGTGCAGATATTTAATTTGAAGTCAATCCACATGATTGGGATTTTATTTTGGACGAATTGGATAATTACGTTAGATGATTCTGGTATGCAGGGATGATGAAATGAGGGGTAAAAGCATGTTCCCTCTTTTTCGGCACCAAAAATCGGGGCCCTTTTTTATTGTGCTCATAAGAACTAAACTAAACGACCTATCCTATCCCATAACATAGGCTATACTGTATTTGTAATCGTGCAAAGTCATGACTGTGTATTCCCCCTAAAATATGTTTTTTGTATATTCTATAAAGGTTTACAGCACCGCGGCAGAGTGAAAACAGTTTTACATTAGTATTTCACTGATTTGGATTTTGTACAAAAGCATACTGTATGTGTTTGCAGTTACACGTAGCACTTGTTTGACTTATTTGCATGTCAATTTGCCTTGTGTGCAAAGATGTTAGTCTCTGTCTCTTTCATTGTAAACAGACAATCATTCAGAATGGTTAATGTTCTGTATGACAATGTGTTTAGTTTTGACAGGTTGAGACTTGCTTTACTCTCAGGTCCTATAAACTAACATAAGTCAGTATCTATTGCTTTTAACCAGAAGATGGCAATACACTCCCTTTTCAATATAAATATTTAAATTGGCTATGCATGTTTAGGCCTTTTTATTTGATTGAATTACTGTTATTGTTAAGTCTTTATTAGTGACTGTGTAGGCCTACTCTACTAAGTTGTATGCATATTTGAAGTATGCAGTCCAACATGTACTGTATATCAGCTGTTAACAATATATAACAATATACTCCATTTTCAATGATTGACTCATAGGCTTTACAATAGCCTTAATCTGTACATTTCTTGCCCATTACTCAAAAACCTACAGTGGCCAAGGGGAAAAGTAAAAATTATCTAATTATTTGGATAGCTAATCAGAAAGATACTGAATCCAACAAGTTTTGCTGACACTCATGTTGATTGAAAATGAATGTAAGTGCAGCAAAGCAATATTCAGAAATGTGAATAGTACAAGAGCCACTGCATGGGCTGGCACAATTACCATGTAACCTTCATAACTGTTTAACATTTATTCTTATTTTTGTGTGGAATGAACAGCTGACGAGACAGGGCAGCCGGGCATTTGTGCGATTCGGCCATAACATGGACTCTTATCAACGTGATGAAACTTTGTTGCTCTTTGCTGAAACAAGCAAACGAGTCTTTGGTTGCCTAGGTAACACCCTCCACAATGCCACAGCTGCAAACATATAAATAGAATGGATAGAACTAGTGGTGTAAAGTACTTAAGTAAAAATACTTTAAAGTACTACTTAAGTAAAAATACTTTAAAGTACTACTTAAGTATTTTGGGGGTGTCACGATCGTCGTATGGAGTGGACCAAAGCGCAGCGTGGTGTGAATGCATAATTTTAATGGATGACGAAAAACACGAAGTAAAACAACAACCGTGACTGCTAATGAAACATAGTGCTAACATGCAACTAGACATAGACAATAACCCACGAAATACCCAAAGAAGATGGCTGCCTAAATATGGTTCCCAATCAGAGACAACGATAAACACCTGCCTCTAATTGAGAACCAATCTAGGCAACCATTGACCTAAATAAACACCTAGATGGATACAACCCCATAAATCTGCAAAAAAAAAACTAGACAGTACAAACACCCTAGATGAGACGAAAACACACATACCACCCTCATCACACCCTGACCTAACCAAAATATATAAAGAAAACAAAGAATACTCAGGTCAGGGCGTGACAGTGGGGGTATCTGTACTTTACTACTCAGCAACGCTGAGAGTCAAGACCACAGGATATAGTGATCAAACCCTAGAGTAGCCAAAGCCCCCCAAAATGTAAAAAAAGAATACAAAATATGTTCAATATTTACAGAGTTCTCTGCCTAGGTTACCTTATGGTGCCATGGCATCCACGGAACCATCATCATTTGACTGGCCAATTACTGTAATCCAAAATTCCATGACCGGCACAGCCCTACGTGTACCACTGCATAGACCCGCAGTGCAAATGATGTTTATAAAAATGTGCGTCATTGCCGACGGCTTATTTTAATCAATCCACTTCACCTGGCTCTACCTCACTCCCCTTAGGGTCATAACATTATCATATCACTCTCAGCTACTCTAAAATTCATAACTGCCCAATATTGAGAGACAGGAAGTGCAGGAGCAATACATTCAGAAATGCATTGATTCATTTTCCTATAGAGGTCTTATTGAGTTTAGGGTCAAATTTGTGCTTGCGCTGACAGTTTTTTGTCTCAAAGCGACATCCTTATTCAGGAGGTCTATACATTTGCATATATTTGCTTTGCGTATCATACTGTATTTCTGTGCTGAGATTTCAACTAAAGTTAATCAAGCTGACATGACAATATTGTAGCAATGCTCCATGCGGGTTTCGAACGCAGTTCTCCTGGCTCTTAGGCAAACTTGCTTACCACTGCTCCAATATGGTTAAGTGGCTTGGGGTAGATAGTAACGTGCCTGTTATACCTATACTATACTGAGAGAGTTCAGTGAGACTAGTCAAAATGTATCTGTATGGGGTTGTTAGAAGTGCTCATTAAAAACATTCTGGACTGTGTTAATCACCGCTGTCAGTTACCTCTGAAGAGTCAGTTACGCCACTGTCACCTTGCCACTTTACCTTGAAAATAACTTTTTAATCTTGGGCGGACTCTGTGACTTTGGAGAGTAATTAAAAGCAGTGTGCCAACTCGTTCAGTTGCCCACACATCACAAATAGAACATAAGGTTAATTGCTTTAGATATTTTTGGTCGGTCATGGCAGCTCGCATTTGCGAAACTAATATTCATTTTTGTTTTGCCGCCTTCAGCCTTTGACACGCGCCCTTTTCAGCCAACGTGTGGTGTGAACATGGTCTGTGTAGCGTGTATTATTCCACACCGACAAGATAGATATGTGGTGTGGTAAAAGCTGTAAGCTTCCAATTGGCCTCTTCATCCCCCTTCCTCTCCCCTGTAACTATTCCCCAGGTCGTTGCTGTAAATGGGAATGTGTTCTCAGTCAATTTACCTGCTAAAATAAGGGTTAAATATAAAAGTGCTTTGAGGCATAAACATACAGAGTGGTTTGTTTGCTTCCTTTCACTTATTGGTTGGTGGCTTTGCCATGGCTATTTTTCTATTAGAGTAAATCAGACTTGTTGAGGATGTTGTGTGAAAGTACTTGACACACCCCGTGTTGAATAGCACTCACAGCTACATGGGATTTCGATCTTCTCTTGTCACAATGGTGTAATTATTGTTTAACAATTGGTAATTAGTCTACACTGTTACGTTTTGTGCATGAGCAGTCAATTTATTCACATTTTCCTGTCTCCTCTTATTCAATGGAGGCATTGCTTCTCGTCAGTTTCTTAATGTGAACACAGACTCAATACTCCTAGACTTCACAACTTTTTCAAAACAAGTCTGCTTGTCATCAAGTTACAGTGCATGAGGCCTGCACCACCTATCTGTTGACTATGCCCCTTTGTAAGGACTTCCTACTCACTGAATCAGTCTTAGACTACATCCTTTAAACCTCTCAGTCCTTTAAAGACCCGTTCCCCTCTATCAACTCTCTCTCATCCCCAGTCAGCCAGAATGCATCCATATTTCATAAACATGGTGACAACCCTATTGCCACCTACACAACTCTTAAACCGCAGTCCATTGGATCGATGTTGTTTATTTATTGTGTATGACTGCACCACAGACGATGGTCCCCTTTTTACCTGCCGGATGGTGAAGTAAAACAAACCCCAGGGAAGGATTTGTGACAAGAGATGTATGATTCCCTCCAGGCAGGTCGATTTAACACCCTCTTTCCTCTCCTCCCTCCCTCCATCCTTTTTTCCCTCCCTCCCGCAGAATGACAGCCACATACTTTTAATGATGCGCTCCCTGCCTTAGTGGTGTTGCTATCGGCAATCCTACCTCAGAGTGACAGCTCGACTCACTAACTCACACACAGGAGACAATGGCTGACAGGGGAGAATAGCATGGCTTCATAGTGTGACGGCACAGAGGGCAATGACAGAATAATTGTGTGGGTGTGTTTACTTGTCTTACAATATGTAGGGCTTGATGTGATGGTGGTGGGATACAAATAAGAATCAAGTTGCCATAATTTGACATTGTTGACTGATTCATTTTACATGACATACTCAATATTGGATGCTAGAAGCACATGCAATTTTCTGTAATTGTTCTCACATTTTGGTCTTTGAGGATACTAACATCACTGAGTAGTTTGTGAGAAATTTGAGAATTTGTCACTGTATTTTTCTGTAATACCTTTCAGTAGCACTCGTTAAACTGTTACCTTGTTAAATGTCCAGTGCAGTCAAAAATGTGATTTCTTTGTGTTTTATATATAATGAGTTCCAAAAGGATAGGGACAGTGACATATTTCTCGTTGTTTTGGCTTATACTCCAGCACTTTGGATTTGAAATTATACAGTACATTGACTATTAACATTCAGACTGTCAGCTTTAATTTGACGGTATTTTCATCCATATCAGGTGAATCGCTTAGAAATGTAACGGAATTCCTCTTCTTCAGAGGAGGAGTTGCAAGGATCAGACCAATGTGCAGCGCGGTAATTGTCCATAATGATATATTTAATAAATCAACTGAACAAAATAACAACAGTACAAACAAACAACCGAAACAGTCCCGTATGGTCAAGGTACTAACACAGGATACAACCACCCACAAAACACAATAGAAAACAGGCTACCTAAATATGACTCCCAATCAGAGACAACGACTGACACCTGCCTCTGATTGAGAACCATACTAGGCCAAACACATAGAAATATAACAACAGAACAAAACATAGAATGCCCACCCCAACTCACACCTTGACCAACTAAAATAAAGACATAAAAAAGGAACTAAGGTCAGAACGTGACAAGAAATGTATTTTTGTACTTAGTCCTTCCGTTTTTAGGGTACCCAAAGTATTGGGACAAATTCACTTATGTGTATAAAAGTAGTCAAAAGTGTAGTATTCGGTCCCATATTCCTAGCACGCAATGAGTACATCAAGCTTGCGACTTGACACACTTGTTGGATGCATTTGCTGTTTGTTTTGCTTGTGTTTCAGATTATTTTTGAGAAAGTTAGATGCACAAATATCATACCCCTCCAAAAATGCTAACCTACCCCTGTTATTGTAATGGTGAGAGGTTAGCATGTCTTGGGGGTATTATATTTGTACGTCTGTAACTTTCTCACTCATCATTATTCATGAATCAGTCAGGATTATCAGTAATCATGGTAGCATCCACATTAATGTAGAAGTGTTTAAAAACGTATTCTATTTTTATTTACAATTAAAGTGACTCCAAAATGACACACTACAGTATTTACCATTCATTTCTATTGGGCACAACATAATCTTAAACAAAAACAAAAAAAACAGCAAATGCATACAAGTTTGTGGAGTCACAAGCTTGATGTAATCATTGTGTACTAGGAATATGGGACCAAATACTAAACTTTAATACATATAAGAGAATTTGGCCCAATACTTTTGGCTCCTTAAAAAGTGCTGTAATTTCCAAACGGTTCACGCGATAGTCTGCACTTTACCTCATAGTCATTGCATCATTTCAAATCTAAAGTGCTGGAGTACAGAGCAAAAACAAACCATACTATGAGGTTGGAATAATATTGTGAAATTTATGATAGTGCTTTTTGTGTAAGAGCTGTTTGAAAAGACCACCTTAAATTTCAGCTCGTTTGCCTGGGTGTTTTTTTTTTTGGACCTCCTGGTGACATCACCAGGCGGTATAAGGTATAGTAATAGACGAATAACAAAGAGAGTTTGCTCTCCTCTGCCAATAACAGCTAGTTTTCAGGTTACACATCCCACTCATTAGTGTCCTCCAATTAGACCCCTTTCTCAGACCATTCCCAGACAGTCCTAGCAAAATCCATGCATGAGAAATTGCATTTTGCAATTTTTGACCATTTTAATTCAAAACAATCACAGTAGGGTACTTAATTGTTAGCCAGAAATGATTTGATAGTGAGATAAAAAAAACTTCTGCATTGGATCTTTAAAATGTCAATATTTCAATGTTTATAAGAAAGCTTCGACCTGGCCTTCCTCTTTCGATGGAAATGCTTCAGGGTTGTGGTGATCTTTTGCACAGTGTGTAGCACTGAGAGGCCTCAGGTAAAATGAGATGAGTTTCTTGTGTGCTACCTTCTAGCAGTAGTATCTTGCCCATACCTAACCCCTCAGAGACACTGAAAGCTAGGCCCTATCTCTACAGTGCCATTGTGCGGTGACAGGTATAGGCTTATTATCGTTGTGCTACTGCACAGCGGTAGCCTACATCAATGGTATGGGTAGGCTAACATATTTTCCTGTAGGCCCATGTTTGGTCTAAAGACTGTAATGTTGTGTATAAATATGTGACACACTTTTTCTTTATTTTTTCCAAAATGGTTGATGGTTCTTTGAGATGCCCTGTTGAGGGTAGGGCTACAGGCATACAAGGACAAATATGGGGGAGGACAAGTTTTCCGTTCTGTAGCTCCTCGAGGATAAGCAAATGCCAGGAATTCGCTTCAAGGCATTTTCACTCGATGGAAACAAACAATACAGTGGCCTGGTGTGTACAATCTTGACTTTGATATGCTCTTAAAAAGCAATTAAAAAGTAATTCAGAAAGGGAGACAAAACATGCCCTTCAGGATGTGTTGAGGTATATTAAGGTTAGTCATTATTTTTCAGAGCAGGTGCTTTTAAACCTTTCTCTTAAAAGCGGAGGATAGACTTATTTAGTATTATATTCTCTTTTAAGGGTTGGTCATGAACTTTCCTGAATACCTGCAGTGTTTTTCCAAGAGACGATTCAGTGCTTTTCCTTTGATATTCTCAAAAGTCAAACTACAACCTAGTCTAATATCACAGAGACCACACATCGATATGGTCGACCAGAATTGTCTAGAATGTCATTGTATGCTGTAGCGTTAAGATTTCCCTTCATTGGAACTAAGGGGCTTGCCCGAACCAAGAAAAACAGACCCAGACCATCATTCCTCCTCCACCAAACTTTACAGTTGGCACTATGCATTCTGGCAGGTATCGTTCTCCTGGTATCCGCCAAACCCAGATTTGTCTGTCGGTCTGCCAGATGGTGAAGCCTGGTCCAGAGTCCGATGGCAGCGAGCATTACACCACTCCAGCCGACGCTTGGCATTGCGCATTATCATTTTAGGCTGGTGTGTGGCTGCTTGGCCATGGAAACACATTTCATGAAGTTCCCGACGAACAGTTCTTGTGCTGACGTTACATCCAGAGGCAGTTTGGAACTCGGTAGTAAGTGTTGCAACCGAGGTCAGACGATTTTTACAAGCTATGTACTTCAACACTCGGCAGTCCCGTTCTGTGAGCTTGTGTAGCCTACCACTTTGCGGCTGAGCCGTTGTTGCTACTAAACGTTTCCACGTCACAAAAATAGCACTTACAGTTGACCGGGGCAGCTCTACCAGGGCAGAAATTTGATGAACTGACTTGTTGGAAAGGTGGCATCTTATAACTTTGAAAGTCACTGAGCTCTTAGGTACGGGCCATTCTACTGACACTGTTTGTCTATGGAGATCGCATGGCTGTGTGCTCAATTGAATCCACCTGTCAGCAACGGGAGTGGCTGAAATAGGCAAATCTACTAAATTGAAGGTGTGTCCATATACTTTTGGCCATGTTGTGTATGTAAAGTTGAAGTCGGAAGTTTACATACACTTAGGTCATTAAACGAGTCATTAAAACTAGTTTTTCAACCACTCCACAATTTTCTTGTTAACAAACTATAGTTTTGACAATTCGGTTAGGACTACTTTGTGCATGACACAAGTAATTTTTTCAACAATTGTTTACAGACAGATTATTTCACTTATAATTCACTGTATCACAATTCCAGTGGGTCAAAAGTTTACATACAATAAGTTGACTGTGCCTTTAAACAGCTCGGAAAATTCCAGAAAAGGATGTCATTGCTTTAGAAACTTCTGATAGGCTAATTGACATCATTTGAGTCACTTGGGGGTGTACCTGTGGTTGTATTTCAAGGCCTACCTTCAAACTCAGTGCCTCTTTGCTTGACAGCATGGGAAAATCAACAGAAATCAGTTAGACCTCCACAAGTCTGGTTCATCCTTGGGAGTAACGCCTGATGGTACCACGTTCATCTGTACAAACAATAGTATGCAAGTATCAACACCATGGGACCACGTGGCCGTCATACCGCTCAGGAAGGAGACGCGTTCTGTCTCCTAGAGATGAAAGTACTTTGGTGCGAAAAGTGCAAATCAATCCCAGAACAACAGCAAAGGATATTGTGAAGATGCTGGAGGAAACTGGTACAAAAGTATCTATATCCACAGTGAAACGAGTCCTATATTGACATAACCTGAAAGCCTGCTCAGCAAGGAAGAAACCACTGCTCCAAAACCGCCATAAAGAAGCCAGAATATGGTTTGCAACTGCACATGGGGACAATGATTGTACTTTTTGGAGAAATGTCCTCTGGTCTGTTGAAACAAAAATAGAACTGTTTGGCCATAATGACCATCGTTATGTTTGGAGGAAAAAGGGGGAGGCTTGCAAGCCGAAGAACACCATCCTAACCGTGAAGCACGGGGGTGGAAGCATCATGTTGTGGTGGTGCTTTGCTGCAGGAGGGACTGGTGCACTTCACAAAATAGATGCCATAATGAGGCAGGCAAATTATGTGGATATATTGAAGTAACATCTCAATACATCAGTCAGGAAGTTAAAGCTTGGTCGCAAATGGGTCTTCCAAATGGACAACGACCCCAAGCATACTTCCAAAGTTGTGGCAAAATGGCTTAAGGACAACAAAGTCAAGGTATTGGAGTGGCCATCGCAAAGCCCTGACCTCAATCCTATAGAACATTTGTGGGCAGAACTGAAAAAGCATGTGCGAGCAAGGAGGCCTACAAACCTGACTCGGTTACATCAGCTCTGTCAGGAGGAATGGGCCAAAATTCACCCAACTTATGGGTGGGAAGCTTGTGGAAGCTTGTGGAAGGCTACCCGAAACGTTTGACCCAAGTTAAACAATTTAACGGCAATGCTACCAAATACTAATTGAGTGTATGTAAACTTCTGACCCACTGGGAATGTGATGAAAGAAATAAAAGCTGAAATAAATCATTCTCTCTACTATTATTCTGACATTTCACATTCTTAAAATAAACTGGTGATCCTAACTGACTTAAGACAGGGAATTTTTTTACTAGGATTAAATGTCAGGAATTGTGAAAAACTGAGTTTAAATGTACTTGGCTAAAGTGTATGTAAACTTCCGACTTCAAGTCTGCATTTTGGTAGGTGTAAATTGACTAGGCAACAGGATAGATAATAAACAGTAGCAACAGTGTATGTTATGAGTCGAGGATGAGACGCAGGTGCAGAGGACACAGAGCGGGATGCCTCGTAAGGATCCGCAGAAGGCAAGGAAATCTGCCGTTACTGTCAATATTACTCTTCCACGTGCAATCATTGGAAAATAAATTAGACGAGGTACGATCACAAATATCCTACCAACGGGACATCAAAAAACTGTAATATCTTATGTTTCATGGAATCATGGCTGAATGATGACATTAATATTCAGCTAGCGGGCTATACGCTGCACCGGCAAGATAGAACAGCACACTCCGGTAAGACGAAGGGAGGCAGTCTGTGCATATTTGTAAACAACAGCTGGTGCACAATATCTCAGGAAGTCTCTAGATTTTTCTCGCCTGAGGTAGAGTATATTGTAATAAATTGCAGACCACACTACTTGCCTAGATAATTTTCAGCTATACTTTCGTGGCTGTTTATTTACCACCACAGACATACTATGGCACTAAGACCGCACTCAGTCAGCTTTATAAGGAAATAAGCAAACAGGAAACCACTCACCCAGAGGCGGCGTTCCTAGTGGCCGGAGACTTTAATGCAGGGAAACTTAAATCAGTTCTACCTAATTTCCATCAACATGTTAAATGTGCAACCAGAGGGAAAAAAATCTAGATTACCTGTACTCCACACA
Organism: Oncorhynchus clarkii lewisi; assembly: GCF_045791955.1. NCBI lineage: Eukaryota > Metazoa > Chordata > Actinopteri > Salmoniformes > Salmonidae > Oncorhynchus > Oncorhynchus clarkii. The sequence continues at coordinate 47,951,903 of NC_092149.1, read as the reverse complement.
CAGAGACGTGTACAAAGCTCTCCCTCGCCCCTCCATTTGATTTGATTTGAAAAGGGTCAATGAAAATTGCAAAAAGGGTCAATGAAGATAGTCCTGGTAGCTATTTGGTTAACTATTTAGCAGTCTTATGGCTTGGTGTAGAAGCAGTTCAGAGTCCTGTTGGTTACAGACTTGGTGCATAGTCTTATCTGCAGTATCATGAAACAGTCCACAATATTATCAGCTTAGCATTGAGCAGTGTTTGCACATTTTCTGTTGGCATGTTCAGTCAGTCATCATTGATGAGATTGATCATGGCTACCAGAGCACTTCTGGAAGTCAAAGCTATAAACAGACAAAATGTGTGTTTTATAGCCTACCAGTTGGCATCAGAAGTGCCTTGTAAGATGTATGGAAATGCTCACCACACAAGTCACGTTAGTTGCACTCCCCACACACACAAAGATGTTGAAGGTGAATTGCTTAACCAACTTACCAACAACTTTTCTCCACTTCCTCTTTCTTTCCTTCTCTCACTCCCTCCATCCCTTCCACCTTCAGGTTGGGACTGTGACATGACCAGAAAATAAGAATATGCCTGTTCCTAATTGGCACTCAGCTGTAGAAAGCCTTGAGGACCAGCAGTGGTCAAATTGAGAGATGAATGGATGGAGCAAGGGAGGCATTCTTCTTTTGGCCCTGGCTCCCGGCTCCCACAGTCATCGTTTTCCATAAAGCATTGTTATGGGCCTCCTGTATTAATCAGAGTAAAACCAATGGATGCTGGAGCCCAGGTTCCCTCTACAGCATTAGTGGGATTAATACAGAGCTCTACTCCTCTCTGGTGTGAGGTAGTTCGTTTTAGTGTCAAGTCTGTACATTCTTAGAAAAAAATATTCCAAAAGGGTCTTTGTCCCCATTTGGATTCAGGTAGAACCCTTTTGTGTTCCTTGTCGAACCCAAAACAGAACTCTTCCATTGGTTTGAGGCATCTTGACATACCACCTTTGTGGTGTTGTAACGGAACAGTATTGTCATTATACCTTTTACTTTTATTCATCCTACCGACTATGCCAGTTACAATTTAACGTGGAGTTATCTGTTATGTCATGGCACTTCAATACCTCTCTTGCCAATTTGGCCTGAATCCTTTGTTGACACAGAGCCCCACCGATCCATCACGACTGGTCTGCTGATCTGCTGACGTAATTTGGCCAATGTGCTCTTTTACCGGCCTCTGCATCGTGGATGTGGTGACGATCCATCTGCTAGCCCCGACCTGCTTGCTTCCTGAACACTGTGTCTCCCGCTCGCTTAGCGTAGTAATTGACTACCGAACAGCTCCCTGTTTCATCTATCGCTGCTCATTGGACCCTATGATCACTCGGCTACACAGCTGATGCCTGCTGGACTGTTCATTAACACGGTACTTCATTTTGTTTATCTGTCGGCCCCAGCCTCAAACTCATGCCCTGTATGTAGCTAACTGACCCTCTCTGCCCATTTATTGCCATTTACACATTGTTGTTGTCTTAACAGTTTACCCGTTGTTGTCTTAGCTCTCCCAATCAACACCTGTGATTGCTTTATGCCTCTCTCAAATGTCAATAAGCCTTGTATATTGTTGTTTAGGGCTAGTTCTCATTGTTTTATTTTACTGCGGAGCCCCTAGTCCTGCTCAACATGCCTCAGATAGCCCCCTTGTCCCTCCCCTACACATGCAGAGACCGCACCTAGCTTAACTGGCGCCTCCAGAGATGCAACCTCTCTCATCGTCACTCAATGCCTAGGTTTACCCCCACTGTACTCGCACCCTACCATACCCTTGTCTGTACACTATGCCCTGAATCTATCCTACCACGCCCAGAAGTCTGCTCCTTGTATTCTCTGTTTCCAAAGTACTAGACGACCAGTTCTTATAGCCTTTAGCCATACCCTCATCCTACTCCTCCTCTGTTCTTCTGATGATGTAGAGGTTAACCCAAGCTCTGTGTGTCCCGATGCGCTCTCATTTGCTGACTTCTGCAACCGTAAAAGCCTTGGGTTCATGCATGTTAACATCAGAAGCCTCCTCCCTAAGTTTGCTTTATTCACTTCACTTAATTTCCATCCCCAATTACAACATTTTCCGTCAAGACAGAACTGCAAAAGGGGGCGGAATTTCAATCTACTGTAGAGATAGCCTGCAGAGATCTGTCATACTATTTAGGTCTATTCCCAAACAGTTCGAGCTTCTACTTTTAAAGATCCATCTCTCCAGAAATAAGTCCCTCACTGTTGTCGGTTGTTATAGACCCCCCTTAGCTCCCAGCTGTGCCCTGCACACCATATGTGAATTGATTTCCCCCATCTATCATCAGAGTTTGTACTGCTAGGTGACCTGAATTGGGATATGCTTAAATAAGGATCAGGGTCCCGCTAGCGGGACAACTTCCGGTGAAACTGGAGTGCGCGTAATTCAAATAAATATTATGGTTTTTAAACATTTTGGTACATATATGTGTCTTATATTGGCTGAAAGCTTACATTCTTGTTAATCTAACTGCACTGTCCGATTTACAGTAGCTATTACAGCGAAAACATGCCATGCAATTGTTTGAGGACAGGGCCCCACATCAAAGTATTTTTACACCGGCACAGGTTTCATACATTCACATATAAAGATTAAATATTCACTTACTTTTTGAAAATCTTCCTCTGATTTGTCATCAAAGGGAACCAGCTATAACATGTAGTGTCGTTTTGTTAGATAAAATCCTTATTTATATCCCAAAAAGTCAGTTTAGTTGGCGCCATTGATTTGAGTAATCCACTCGTTCTAATTGCAGAGAAAGGAATCCGAAAATCTACCCCTAAACTTTATTTCAACAAGTCAAAATACATTTCTATTTACTCCTTAGATACCCTAAAATTAAATCAAACTATAATATTTATTTAGGAAAAATTTCTTCATGGCGCGCACAAACACAGATTTCCAAGACTGTGTCATCTACTAAAACTGTTATTACTTATTTGTTTTTGGAAGTTAAACCTGAAACCTTGAACATAGACTGCGGACACCCTGTGGAGGCCATAGGAATTGCATCGAGGGAGCTAATTTACAATATGACCTTTTTCTTGCATTTCTAAGAGGATGGTCTCGCAACAACAAAAAATGGTTGGTTTTTCTTTGGATTTTCTCCTACCATATCTATTGTGTTATATTCTCCTACATTATTTTAACATTTCTACAAGCTTCCGTGTTTTCTTTCCAATGGTACCAATTATATGCATAACCTGGCTTCAAGGCCTGAGCTACAGGCAGTTTACTTTTTACATTCAGGCGGAAATTGAGATAAAAGGGGCCTAGCCCTAAGAAGTCATATTTTCAGAATTGGTAGGTCCTCTGAAGGATGGTTGAGCTAACGTAGGCTAATGCGATTAGCATGAGGTTGTAAGTAACAAGAACATTTCCCAGGACATAGACATATGGCAGAAAGCTGAAATTCTTGTTAATCTAACTGCACTGTCCAATTTACAGTAGCTAATACAGTGAATGAATACCATGCTATTGTTTGAGGAGAGTGCACAGTTTTGAACATGAAAAGTTATTAATAAACATATTAGGCACATTTGGGCAGCCCTGATACAACATTTTGAACAGAAATGCAATGGTCCATTGGATCAGTGATAAACTTTGCACATGCACTGCTGCCATCTAGTGGCCAAAATTTAAATTGCACCCGGGCTGGAATAATACATTATGGCCTTTCTCTTGCATTTCATACATGATGATACAAAAAAATGTTTGTTTTTTCTTTGTATTATCTTTTACCAGATCTAATGTGTTATAATCTCCTATATTCCTTTCACATTTCCACAAACTTCAACGTGTTTCCTTTCAAATGGTACCAAGAATATGCACATCCTTGCTTCAGGGCCTGAGCTACATGAGTTAAAATTGGTTATGACATTTTAGGCAAAAAGGAGGTTACAAAGGAGGAGAATGAAGAGGAGAAAGTGAAGGAGGATGAGGAAGATGAGGAGGAGGATGATGATGATGAGAAGGAGGATGAGGAGGAAGAAGTGAAGGAGAAGGATGATGAGGAGAAGGAAGAGGAGGAGGAAGATCAGGACCCCCACCTCCCCTGTCAATATTTCTTCATTATATCTAAGTCCATGGATCCAGTAAGGGAACTTTTAAACCTGGAAAAATCTCCAGTTGTTTGCTTGTCTGTCGGGCACAAATGTACTTGCTGCCCTCGCATAGCAAATGGGTTCAGCCACTGTGGATGATCAAATTAATTAGCTAACTAATAGATAATCGTCCGTCGTTAAACCACTCAAGCAACTTCATTCATTCCGAAGAGGATATGATTCATATTGCACTAATCTAAGTGATTTTCTCACAGAACCGTAGCTGTTTATTTAGATAGATCAACACTTACTGTTCTCTCTATGTTGTCTCTGTACTGCAACATACAGAGGCAACAGAGTTTCTACATTTGTTCCATATGCTTTGTGATTTCTTTGGAAGAATCACTAGGCATTGGAAAAGTTCAGAATATGATCTGAAAAGACTGCTATTTATTTATTTATTTTCACCTTTTAAAAAAAATTGTCAAAGACCCCAGCCACCCCAGTCATAGACTGTTCTCTCTACTACTGCATGGAAAGCGGTACCGGAGTGCCAAGTCTAGAACAAAAAGGCTTCTCAACAGTTTTTACCCCCAAGCCATAAGAAACCTGAACAGGTAATCAAATGTCTACCTGGACTATTTTCACTGTGTGCCCCCACCCCCCAAGCCCTCTTTTACGCTGCTGCTACTCTCAGTTTATCATATATGCATTGTCATTTTAACTATACATTCATGTACATACTACCTCAATTGGCCCGACCAACCAGTGCTTTCACACATTGGCTCTCTGCATTGTGTCCCACCACCCACCACCTGCCAACCCGTCTTTTACGCTACTGCTACTCTCTGTTAATTATATTTGCATTTCACTTTTGCATAGTCACTTTAATCTACATGTACATACTACCTCAATCAGCCCAACTAACCGGTGTCTGTATGTAGGCTCACTACTGTATATAGCCTCGCTACTGTTATTTTTCACTGTCTTTTTACTGTTGTTTTTATTTCTTTACTTACCTATTGTTCACCTAATACCTTTTTTTGCACGGTTGGTTAGAGCCTGTAAGTAAGCATTTCACTGTAAGGTTGTTTTCCTATTGTATTTGGCGCACGTGACAAATAAACTTTGATTTGATTTTACCTGTCCAAGATAAAGCAAAGCTGTGCAACAAAAACAACAACACAGAGTTACACGTGGGATAAACAAACGTACAGTCAATAACACAATAGAAAAATCTGTATACAGTGTGTGCAAATGAAGTAAGGAGGTAAGGCAATAAATAGGCCAACAGTGGCGAAGTAATTACAATTTAGCAATTTACACTGGAGTGATATATGTGCAGATGAGGATGTGCAAGTAGAAATACTGGTGTGCAAAAGAGCAGAAAAACAAAAACCCAATATGGGGATGAGGTATGTAGTTGGTTGGATGGGCTATTCACAGATGAGCTGTGTACAGCTGCAGCGATCGGTAAGCTGCTCTGGCAGCTGACGCTTAAAGTTAGTGAGGGAGATATAAGTCTCCAACTTCAGTGAATTATGCAATTTGTTCCAGTCATTGGCAGCAGAGAACTGGAAGGAGAGACGGCCAAAGGAAGTGTTGGCTTTGGGGATGATCAGTGAAATATGCTGGAGCGTGTGCTACGGGTAGGTGTTGCTATGGTGACCAGTGAGCTGAGATAAGGCGGAGCTATACCTAGCAAACACTTATAGATGACTTGGACTTGGAGCCTGGATTGTGTTGGAGGGGCTTCCATTAATTAAAGAACACCCTCTGTGTTCTGTTAGGCAAATCACATTTTATTGGTCACATACACGTATTTAACAGATGTTGTTGGTAATTCTCGATCCACAATATTGCAAGGGATATTTTTCCAGCAGCAGATTATGATCAATAATGTAAAAAGCTACACTGAAATCTAACAAAACAGCTGCCACAATCTTTTTATTGTAAATTTCTCTCAGCCAATTATCATTCATTTGTGTAAGTGCCTTACATTGTGCCGTTGAATGCCCTTCCCTAAAAGGATGCTGAAAATCTGTCTTGAATTTGTCTACTGTGAAATAGTATTGTATCTGGTCATACACAATTATTATATTTTTTTTACTAAGAGTTGGTAACAGGCTGATTGGTCGGAATTTTGAGCCAGTAAAGGGTGCTTAGCTATTTTTCAGGCAAACTTCCAGGCAAACTTTCCTGTAGGCTTAGATTGAAGAGATGGCAAATAGGACTCTGCAAAAGTGACCCTTAAAGAAGGGTCCAGACACTTTTTTTGCGATTTCACTTGTTACATGGAAAAATTACTTAGAAATGCACAAAAGCAGACGCTTTTGACAAAAAACACGAAAATGTTGTCTCTACCTGCAGCTAGCAAGTAAAATGGCAGAGAGAGCAACCTGATGACCCAGTTCTAAATGACATATGCAAAATGAACAAAAATCTTGAAGAGAAAATTGCAAAAGTGGGCGAAGATGTGGCTGAAATAAAACATATAGTGGGTGCACTGAAAAGAAAAGTGGACACACTCGACAACCAAGTTACACATACAGAAGAAAGGATATCAACCTTGGAGAACAAGGACAACCGCCTAATTAACACTGTTGAAAAAATGGAGACTATGATCAAAAAACTCGAAGAACGACTTCAATACCACAGCGGTGGAGTTTTTCCATGACTTTTCCAGAGATTAAAGACAAGAGAAATGCGTTCATGGAGGTGAGGCATAAGTGCCTGAAACGGGGAATGAAATACTCGTTGCAATATCCTGCCGTGTTCTGGGAGGATGATCATTATGTCGTTTCACAGACCCAAAAGAGGCAAAGAAGTGTGTCATGGACGTCAATGAGGCCGAACAAATTGAGTAGCGTGGTAGGTTATGGAAGTTCCGCATGGTGGCAGTTGATCATCACGGATGGACTAACATTTTCTCTAAGGCGATAAGAACTTCCCATGTTGTGAGTACAGTGCCTTGCAAAAGTATTCATCCCTGTTACGCTCGCTGTCCTGACATCCCTGTCATAAATTAACCAAGGTGCAGCGTGGTAGGCGTATATTTTCTTTAATAATAAATGTTCCACCAAAAAACAATAAACAACTCAACAAACGTAAAGCTAGTAGTGCAAACACATGCAAAACAAAAAGACAAGATCCCACAACAGAAAGTGGGAAAAAGGGCTGCCTAAGTATGATCCCCAATCAGAGACAACAATAGACAGCTGCCTCTGATTGGGAACCATACTCGGCCAAAAACAAAGAAATAGGCAACATAGAATGCCCACCCCAAATCACACCCTGACCTAACCAAATAGAGAAATAAAATGGCTCTCTAAGTTCAGGGCGTGACAATCCCCCTTGTAATTGTTCCTATTTTGTTGCATTACAACCTGTAATTTGAATGGATTTTGATTTTGATTTCATGTAATGGACATACACAAAATAGTCAAAATTGTTAAAGTGAAAAAAATAACACGTTTCAAAAAATTATAGAAAATTTAAAACAGAAAAGTTGTGCGTGCATATGTATTCACCCCTTTGCTATGAAGCCCCTAAATAAGATCTGGTGCAACCAATTATAGATTGCACACATTTGGACTTTATTTAAGTGTCACATGATCTCAGTATATATACACCTATTCTGAAAGGCCCTAGAGTCTGCAACACCACTAAGCAAGTGGCACCACCAAGCAAGCTGCACCATGAAGACCAAGGAGCTCTCCGAACAGGTCAGGGACAAAGTTGTGGAGAAGTACAGATCAGGGTTGGGTTATAAAAACATATCAGAAACTTTGAACATCCCACTGAGCACCATTAAATCCATTATTAAAATATGGACAGAACATGGCACCACAACAAACCTGTCAAGAGAGGGCTGTCCACCAAAACTCACATAGCAGGCAAGGAGGGCATTAATCAGAGAGGCAACAAAGAGACCAAACATAACCCTGAAGGAGCTGCAAAGCTCCACAGCGGAGATTGGAGTATCTGTCCATAGGACCACTTTAAGTCATACACTCCACAGAGCTGGGCATTATGGAAGAGTGGCCAGAAAAAAGCAATTTCTTCAAGAAAAACTAGGCAAAAACGTTTGGTGTTCGCCAAAAGGAATGTGGGAGACTCCACAAACATATGGAAGAAGGTACTCTGGTCACGGGGGGGAATAGTAATGCATGCTCAAGTTTTCCAGTTTTGTTGTCTTATTTCTTGTTTGTTTCACAATAAAAAATATTTAGCATGTTCAAAGTGGTAGGCATGTTGTGTAAGTCAAATGATACAAACTCCCCAGAAATCAATTTTAATTCCAGGTTGTAAGGCAACAAAATAGGAAAAATGCCAAGGGGCGTGAATAGTTTCGGAAGCCACTGTATGAAAGATGATCGTAAAATGTATAATTTTGCCATTTGATTTAGAATTTTAGGACCTCTGTACGTATAAAAAAAATATAGAAACACGTATTTGAAACATTGAATTGGCCTTTACCGCTATAGCCCATAGAAATGCATTGAATAACACATTGGTACATGGAAAAACATAAAGTGTCTATCTGAGAGATATAAGAAAACCCAGGAAAAAATCTAAAAATTTGACACTTATTTGGTCATGTTACTGTGGCACATTATACCCCTATGCACTTTTTGTGATTTTTACATCCCAGTACTTGCTGCGTTACCTTCAGACTACTCCCCTGAAGCAGAACAACCGACACCTTAGTGTTTGTTTGTCACTCCAGTCGGTTTTGTGAGAAGACCTTTTTGAAATGAGGACATCCGTGACAGAGAGTTCAGACGACTGCTGTATAGCTTGTGTATGTCGTAGAGCCAAACAACCGGCACTGTCATGTTTGTGATACTCAATTTTCGATGGTGGTGACATTAGTTTGTAGCTCACACGGTTCTGGACTATTTTATTTTCCGGATCCTCTCATGTGTACGAAAAGGCGGCTTTCACAAGCCCCATGTTATGGAATAGGCGCAAACTTTATATTGGCGGAAGAAATAGGGGATTGAGCTGCAGCCACTACAAGAAACGATAATTCTCTAGCATAAACCATAGACATTCAAATCAGTAGGTAGTGATAGCCCCGACGTTATTCACATATTCCTATGGAAAACTCACAATGGCGCATGAAGCAGGAAGTATTTGAATTGCCGAATGGGACTGAAGGGCACCAAAATATTGCTAAGTATCCTTGTGAAAGGGGCCGTAACTTGCAAAGGATCATGGCCGATGTAGTCATTTTCATCTTGCCTCAGACACATGCAAAGATCAAACGAGCCTCCTTGTAGCCTGCCGGCCTGTGATTGGTCTCTGTCAGCACGTGGTCCTGTGTGACGACAAATGTTTTAGTCAGAATGGATCACTATTTTTACATATCTTGACTTGTAGCAAACTTTTAAATAATTAATCATGGAGATCGAACTTGATCATAATAAACTAATGTTAGAGCCCAAAATGGGCATCCCCCCCCCCCCCATAATTGCGTACGTTCTGGAAATCGTAATTTACATAGGCTTTCTAGGACAGACCAGGGCTTTTGGTACTGCTAGGTTGCCACGCAGTAGCCGACCAGCAGAGCTCTTGACTTGACACTGGGGGCCTGGCCTAAACACACGGAAGCTATATATTCACAATGACTTCACTGTGTGACGCACAGGTGCGTCAATCAACTCTAGGGCGTTTTTAACCACACATTTGCTTACAGGTTCTATAACCTGTTTGTACTACGTAACAATAGTGGTGTAACTACCACGGAGCGATATCTAGCCACACAATACGAGAGGTTCAATCAGATAGACTCCAGTTATAGACGAGACAGGGAATGAATTGGTTGAATAATCAGCTTTAATTGCTTTCAAATTACTAACTGGACCTGTACAGGAGAAAGTCATACTTTATTAAGGGGGCTCTGTGGTATTGTCTGTGTATGTGTGTGTGGCATGGGACCAGGCTGTCCAGACGGTTCTTTCATAATATACAGTGTGAGGAAGCAGAAGCGCCCAGCAGGATAGCAGAAAAACAAACAGACCCAGAGCCAGAACATAAGTGTGTTTCGCCAAGCATGTATGATAACGGTGAATGCTGGTGATATACAGTGTGTGTGTGTTGGGAGGGAAGGGGGGATATGTATATGCGGGTGTGTACAGTTTGTGTACCTTTTGTGTGCCTTGACAACAAGGTATGACTACAAATATTTTGACTTGTATGTGTGTGGTGTGTGTTTATGGCATTAGATAGATACTAAATACTGTATTCAATCAAAGACCCACAGCAGAACAACAAAAAAACACCAATCAACATTCATTGACAACTACCAGGCTATAACATTTGAACGTTTTACAGTTGTATTCTATTGCTGTTTCACGGGCACCAATCCATGCTGGCCAAATGCCAATGTTCCAGGTGACTGGCCACATTAGAATGAGGAAGTCATGGGATAGGAAGAGCCAAACCCGGGGATCGATTGCCTCCACAGGAATTTGGAGCAAATAGAATAGCAGTCAGCATGGTCTTCATGGCTCTCTGCTAAATGTAACATTTGGACATGGTATCAGCTAAAAGGTCACGCGGAAGATAGTCTTAATCGATTATCAAAGAAAGCTCACTCAGCCTTGCTATTGTCATTGATTTTTATTAAACTGACAGAAATGTAATAAGGTGTGTGTAAAGAAATGTATTTAAAAGTGGGTCATTATGCTCAAGGGCAACAAACTCCACACTTTAGTAATTTGTGTGTAACTGCTTATGATCCTAGTCATGAATCTTCCATTTGACAAGGAAGAAATGAACCAATTGGTTGCACTGGGTTATTTTGAATATATTATAGCCTAACACAAGTCCCCAGTTGTTTTGAATTGAATAAAACTGGCATTTAGTACCCTTTCCTCAAAAGCAGTAGGGTAGTGAAGACTTTTGTGTTGTGTGGACCATGAACTCTTGGCTTGGTTTGTGAGTAGCAGATCAGAGAGCCGTGTTCTCATCACCTTTGTATGTATACTGCACCTGCGGGACTGTATTAGTCTAATGTGAACCAGTGGACCTGTGGATAGCGCCAATAATGATCATCCACTGAAAAGTGTAAGCACGGCCTCTTTTGTCCGTGTCTATCCGATAGAGAGCTCTTAGTGTGTGGTGTGTTTTGCTCTGGCTCTTTATTATCTCTCCACTGGCTTTATTCTCCTTCTCTCTTGTTATCCTGTTTCTCCTCTTTATCTCTGTCCTTCCCACTCTTCCTCTCACTCTATCTCGTCCCGTCTACCTCTTTTTCTTTCTTGCAGCCTCTCTCTGCTCTCTCCCTCCCTCCCTCCCTTCTTTCTTTAGCTCTCCCTCTGTCCTTCTCATAAGCCTCAAGTCATGCACTTGTCTTGTTAAGGGTTATTGTGACAGGCCCCTGGTTGATTTTCCACACAAAGTGGTTAAAGGTTTTTGCCATGAAAAAAATAATCGGTTCTCAGGCTTCTTTTGGTATTCAAAAATGTCTCCACAATCATATAAATTAACTTAATTTATTATGCTCCATCAAAAGCATACACAGAGTAGTGCATTCCCATGTCCCACAACCCCTTCAGCAGTCTAACTGAGACATATGCTATGCTCCAGTATCATATGTATGGAGAGTAATGTGCGTGTGCAGGAATGAAGCACAAGAGCAGCGTATACAGTACCGTGTGCAGGCTTTCCATTTTAAAATGCTGCATTGTTGCACTGCTGCATTGTTTGGAAGGGAGGCCACTGAAGGCATTTGTTAGCTGTCTGCATGTTGTGCGTTGACTGAGACAGGCAATTGGCCCTGTTGCCACTGACCCTGCTGGTAATCAGCTGACGCTGAGTGCAGTGGCCTGTCCAGCCTGTATTGGGTTGACCTCTGCTATGGCTAACATGCTATGGTCACAGCGGCCTGCTAATGGATTGGCCTCTGCCTGGAGACAAGCTAATGTGGCTTACGGTGACCGGTGGAAGTGGGCCTGTGGCCGTCATGGTTCCTCGTTCTGCTTGGGAAAAATCTAAGTTGAAGCTGGTAGCACAGATTGGAGCTTGTTAATGGAAATTGTATTGTTTCACTGGTCTGTGAGGTATTATGGCTTAGGGTATTGATACTTCACATAGATCAATATGCATACTACTGCGCTCCACACTCTCATGCTCTGAGTGCGTTTTCCAACCACGTTCACTTGATTTTGTTCTTGTGAGGACGAGAGTGTGGAGCACGCATAAAGCAATACATTTGAGAAGCACTCGCACTCCCCCTACTTCCTCACTCTTCGCCTCCTCATTCATTGGACCTTCTTCCAGCCAGGAGAATGGCAACACTAAACTAAACAAGATATACACAAAGCAACCGTATTACTTCATAACTATCAGCAAGCTATATGTGAATCGTAATAATGTAGCTAACCAGATAGTTTACCAGGCAAAAATGACCTAAAACGAATATTATGCAGGATAGATGTCAATTCTACTACTAGCACTAGTAGCTAGCCAGTTAGCCTTATTGACTTATTATGGGCTTGCCATCTACGGTACGTAGGCAGGTAAACATGAACAAACAGAGTACGCATTCGAGAAGTGCCCTCCGTGCTCTTCGCATACTTTGATATGGACTCATACTCCGACCTTTCCGTGCTCCAATTTTGAGTAGTATGCGTCTCTGACATACCTATCTATCGTTATAGATAAAATTGACATTTGACAAGAAAATAATTACAAATCAAGTTTACGTAGCTAACAAATAGCTGCTATGGAGTACTAATGACTGGCCTAAAAAGTAATTTCATTATTTGTCTATAGAAATGATATGGCCCAAACCGTGACAGTTGAATGAGAAATTCCTCCCTGGATTATTATGCTCATTTTCAATTAAAGGCCAACATGCACAAGAACAACTTGGTCTGCACAATACAAATGGCCAGAGAAGCAGATCTATTATTGATGGTCAAATTATCACAAACCCCTTGGTTATAGTAATGTAATATGGTGAGATATTTCATGCACAGTCATACACACAACATTTTCTAACATTTGGACTGGTGAAAATTTGTCCAGATGTAAAAAAGGTTTGAACACCACTGGAGCAAATACAGATTTAATAGCTTTGTTATTCATGTATTCGTCCTCAATATTCTTTGAGAGGTTTCCATTTGACTTACCCTATCAGTTTTCTGTTTACCCCTTTAGGCATGTATTGTCTAGAGACATGTTTGTAATGAATAAAATATACATACTTTTTTTGCCTCTCCGATGTCTGTAACTCGAGCTGTGGATCTTGTCAATTTCAATTTCCTTGAATTGATGTCAATTGGGAAATCGGTGCCCATCGACACGTTAAGTTTGAGTTCTTGATGCATTCAGTAAACACTTTCAGGAAGTTGTATCTTCAGGATGCATTTGTTGGTGTGTAACTAAGCATTATTAATTTAGATTTAGAAATATGGTTGAGTGTGGATATTGGACATAATGTATCTTCAACACAGTACTAGCATGTGCATAGGTAAGAGAATAGTTAGACTATAATAGTCCAAACTCACTACCACCCAGGGTTGGAGTTTAACCTCCACTGTTACATCTACTCCTGCGACGCCCTCTACTGCTCATCCCGTGTCTCATTAACCTGCCACCACTCCCCCAGTGCTCTCTCCCTCTCCCTCTCTCTGTGTATGTGTGATTGTGTGGGCAGAGATAGGTGTGCTGAGTCAGAGCAAACCCCCACAGCTGCAACCTGTTCCATAATCAAGACTTCTACAAATAGTCAGCCCTGCCACTTCCACACTGCCAGATCGTAATCTCTGCTCAGTCAGTCAACGGTTCTATCCGTTTGTTACTATTTTGATCCTGTTATCCTGTTGTGCCTGTTTTCCTTGCCTGACACGGTTTTCCTCTCCGCTACAGTTCTGCCCGCTCTGACTCTGGTCCATGTCTCCAGTCCCACGTCTCCTCATCCTGCTACTCTGCCCTGGATTCCCCACTGTACTGCTCCCTTGGATTCCCCTCCTGACCTGCTTACCCTGTCCCAACCCCTCTTGCTCCAGCCTCAGCCTCCGCACCTAGTTTCCTGCAACCCGCCTGAGCTTCCCCTGGCCTGCACTCCATCTTCCCCCTGTGTTTCAATAAATACCTTGGTTACTTCATCCCAGTCCCCTCATCTGAGACTGCTCTTGGGTTTCTCTGTTCCACTCCGCGTAACAGTACGATCAGTAAGGATGCTTCTAACCGACTCCTGTCCCTCCATCAAGGCCCCCATAGTGTTGCTGAGATGGTATGTGAGTTCCGCACCCTCGCCGCTGAGAGCTGCAGAAATGGTAGCCCTTTCAGGGAGCATTCCAGAACGCGCTCACTGAAACCATCAAGGACGAGTTGGTGTCCAGGTATGAGCCTGATAGACTCGATGAACTCATCTCTCTCGCTATCGGCTTCGACAACCATTTCAGTGAGCATTGGAGGGAGAGAGTAGGTAGGGTTGCATGCACCATAACATCTGTTCAGTGCCTTGTTCTCCTTCTTCAACTGCATCCCTTTCCAAGGCTCTTCCTGATCCTGAATCCATGCAGTTCGGCCGGACCCGTCTCTCTCCAGAGGAGAGGCAGAGGCGAATTGGCGCTAGGAGCTGCCTATACTGTGGCCAGGTTGGTCACTTTGTCTCCACTTGTCCCCTGCGTCCAGCAAAAAAGGGGGCTCGGCAGTAGTGGGGGATGTACTGTTGAGCCAAATCGCCTGCCCATCTTCCCGCAGACCCTTGCTTGAAGGCAACCTTGTCTGTCAGAGCCAGGCTTTTTTTCTATCTGCTCTCATCAACTCGAGCGCCGACGGGAGCTTCCTGGACCGAGGTGTTGGGCCTGGACACTGTCCCACTCAAATCACCCCTTGATACCAATGCTCTCAACGGACAGCTCCTCGCCCGTGTCTGAGAGAACCATCCTTGTCATCCCGGGTCTCTCTGGACACCACCAGGAAAAGATTCCTTTCCACATAATCGACTGTCCTTACTCCCCCCTGGTTCTTTGCCATCCATGTTTAAAGCTACACAACCCAAAGATTGACAGGACCGCCGGAAAAGTAACCACTTTGAGTTAATTTTGTCACTCTAATTGTCTACATTCTGCCCCTCCCCCTCCCTGCCTTGTCTGTGTCCCAGTTCATTCTAGAACCTCCGGACCAGTCATCAGTTCCTCCAGAGTATCACGATCAAGCTCCTGTGTTCAGCAAGCACCATGCCCTGTCATTGCTGCCTCATCGGCCGTACAACTGTCCCATTTACATCCAGCCTGGAGCTCCTCTTCCCAGTAGCGGGTTATTTAACCTCTCTTTCCCCAAGGAAGAGGCTATGGTGAGGTACATCCAGGATTCTCTGGCTGCAGGACTCATCAAGCCATCTTCCTCCCCGGTGGGTGCTGGGTTTTTCTTTGTGAAAAGGAAGAATGGGTCACTGAGGCCGTGCATAGACTTCCGTGGGCTGAATAATATCACAGTAAAGATCAAGTACCATTTGCCACTCATCAGCTCTGCTTTTGCCCCCCTCCATGGTGCCATGGTGTTTACCAAACTCGACCTCCGGAATGACTATCACCTTGTCCGCATAAGAGAGGGGGACGAGTGGAAGACTGTGTTCAACAAACCACTGGGTCACTTTGAGTATTTGGTCATGCCTTTTGGTCTTACTAACGCCCCGGCTGTTTTCCAGAACCTAGTGTGCTGAGGGATGTGATTGGATACTTCGTTTTTGTCTATTTAGATGACATTGTGATTATTTCCAAGGACCCTGGGGCTCGCCAGCAACACATTCGCCAAGTTCTTCAACGGCTGTTGGAGAATAAGCTTTTTGTTAAAGCTGAAAGATGCGAGTTCCATGCTGCCTCAGTGTCTTTCCTGGGTTATATTATTGGACAGGGACAGTTATGTATGGACCCCGCCAAGGTCATGTTAGTCACAGAGTGGCCTGCGCCCTCCAACCTGAAGCAGCTACAGCGTTTCCTGGGGTTTGCACATTTTTACAGACATTTCCTCTCCAACTACAGCCGTCTGGCTGCAGCTCTCACCCCTCTCACCTCCACCCCATTCAACTGGACTCCTGAGGCAGAGGCAACATTCCTGAAACTCAAGCGTTGCTTCACCTCCGGTCCTTAGCCTGACCCAGGACTCCATTTCATCGTGGAGGCGGACGCCTCTGACACCGGGGTAGGTGCTGTTCTGTCTCAACGTTATCCTTCTGATCAGACGTTCCACCCATGTGCATTATTTTCCCGTAAACTCTCACCTGCAGAGAGGAATTTTGACATTGGAAACCAGGAACTCCTGGCAGTTAAGCTGGCTCTTGAGGAATGACGTCACTGACTGGAGGGCCCTGTCCTGCTCAGTTTGTGCCCGGAACAAAACCTCCACTAAACCCACTTCCGGGCTGCTGCGCCATCTTCCCATACCCAGTCGCCCCTGGTCACACATAGCTCTGGACTTCATCACTGGCCTTCCCCCATCTAACAGTAACTCTGTTATCCTCACCATTATTGACAGGTTTTCTGAAATGGCTCACTTCATTCCGCTCTCCAAGCTCCTGTTCTCCAGGGAGACTGCGGACCTGCTAGTACCCCATGTATTTCGTCTGGATGGCATTACCATTGACATTGTTTCCGACAGGGGACTCCAGTTTACCTCCTAGGTATGGAGATCCTTCTGTTCAGCTCTTGGTATCAATGTCAGTCTTTCTTCTGGATATCATCCACAGACCAACTGCCAGACCAAACAGGCCAACTAAGAGATCGAGAATGCCCTACACTGCATGACATCTGCTAACCCTTCCTCCTGGAGCACTCAGCTACCCTGGGTTAAATATGTCCACAACAACCTCACCAACTCCTCATCAGGTATGTCACCTTTTGAGTGTGTTCTGGGTTACCAACCCCACTTGTTCCCCGCCCAAGAGGTTGCGGTTCTCTCTGTCCAGGACCATCTGCGCAGTTGTCTTCGTACCTGGAGGAAGGCTCAGGCTGCCCTTCTTCGTGCCCAGACAGGACCCAGTCCCAAGCCAACCATCGCCGGGTCTCAGCCCCAGTCTACACCCCAGCTCAAAAGACATGGCTCTCATCAAAGGACCTGCCATTGAAGGTGGCATCGAATAAACGTTCCATCCCGATTCATTGGTCCCTTTGAAGTTGACGTCATTAACCCCTCTGCTGTGCACCTGAAACTCCCAGCCTCTCTCAGGATCCATCCTACCTTCCATGTATCCCTGATTAAACCTGTCTGCTCCAGTCCCCTGTTTCCTCCTGCAGCAGTTCCTTGAACTGCCACCACCCCAGTGCTCTCTCTCTCTCCCTCTGTGTGTGATTGTGTGGGCAGTGACAGGTGTGCTGGAGTCAGCAGATCCCCACAAGCTGCAATCCGTTCCATAATCAAGACCTCTACAAATATTCAGCCCTTCTACTTCAACACTGCCAGATCGTAATCTCTGCTCAGTCAGTCTACGGTTCTATCCGTTTGTTACTATTTAGATCCTGTTGTGCCTGTTTTCCTTGCCTGACACAGTTTTCCTCTCCGTTACTGTTCTGCCCGCTCTGACTCCTGGTCCATGTCTCCAGTTCCATGTCTCCTCATCCTGCTACTTTGCCCTGGATTCCCCACTCTACTGCTCCCTTGGATTCCCCTCAGGACCTGCTTACCCTGTCTCAACCCCTCTCGCTCCAGCCTCAGCCTCCGCACCTAGTTTCCTGCAACCCGCCCGAGCTTCCCCTGGCCTGCACTCCATCTTCCCCCTGTGTTTCAATAAATACCTTGGTTACTTCATCCCAGTCCCCTCGTCTGATTCTGCTCTTAGGTTTCCCTGTTCCACTCCACATAACCTCCACATGCTAAACTGTCAGCTTAGTCTACTTTAGTATGACGCTTAAAGCATATGATAGATGTGCTGAGACCATAACTCATGGTTTGTGCACCAATTATAGCATAAACATAACACACCAGGCTGATGCCAATTATCTAAGCCTATACTGTATGTTTGACATTAAAGTTTCTCTGTCTTGAGTTTTTGAAGACCCATTCCTGACAGTTGGTAGATTCAAACTAAACCTTTACTTCATAGTTCCCCCAGGAATAAAGTGAAGGTTAGCTTGCTGCTTCACAGCCATGATTACTGTATGACTTTGCCTCATTGTGCATTCACACTGTGGAAGAATTCTGTTTGTAAATGGAAGATCAACCTGCTGAATGACGTCTTTCAAATAGACTCAAGTCTGCACAAAGAACTTGTATGAGCCAAAGCCAACAGGAACTGTCATTTGCAGTTAGATAAGCAGCTGAGTATGTACTGGTAGTAAAAATAGTGTAAATAGTTATGTCTTGTAGAATCTACAACTTCATGTAAGTGTTTGTCAGCAAATTGTTAAACTAAATTGTTCAACTATTTATTTCAACACTTAAGGTGTTAGACTGTTTAATACTTATTTGTTTTAATACTTAAAAGTGTTCAAATAAATGAATGAGGATCATAACTATGTGTGTGTGAGTTATTATTTTACAATCAAGCAAATTGTTGCCACTTTGTCCTGCAGTGTAGAACCTATTTAGCAGTGTTTCCCCCAAAGAGGTACATACAACATTAGCCAGGTAGGAATGTATCAAAAACCTGTGCCTCATCATCACAGAGGATTTCTACAGTCTGAGACCTACCAAGAAAATGTTTTGGCCTTATTAAAATCCCATTTAATTTATTTTGGCAAGGATAATGTTTAGTCATAACAATGTTTTTCAGCAGTTGCCTTTATTCTGGGATTTTCTTTTAAAAATAATTGCCTGGCACAGTTACACTTCAGTTACACCCAGCTAAGAAAGCCCCATTAATGAAAACATAAATCGGATAAAAATAAATATATCCCTGTTTAGGTTTTTTCTTCATTTGTTGTATAATGTTTTTCATTAGAATGGGTACTGTTGTAGTCTGACATTCAATAAAATGAGCAAGGAGACAGTAAGAAAGTTTAATTACCCTTTAGGGAATTTCTCTAATGGACCCCTCACAGTGTCGACCCATACTGCACCTCTTACACTCTCAGCTCCACTTTACTGTGAGACAGGGCTGAAGAAAATAACTCCACACCCCATCATTTCTGTTTTCCCTTTTTTTGAATTTCACAGCATTTCAATTTCAGTCCTCAATTCATAATAGTAGAATGCTGATATGAATATAAATAAATACACATTATTTAAATGCAATTTGAAATCACCTTGCCCTAAGGACTGGCAGTGTTTTTTTTTTTTACAACAGCACAGACCTGTATTTTTTTATCAGTGCACTTAATCTCAAAGGGCTGTTTTTGTCTTAGTATAATTAGCATGATAAATCACTAGGGGAAACTAAATCAGTTAATGTAAAGAGACAGCACAAAAATTTCCAAAAACACCAACAAAAGGCATTGTTTCTGAGTATTCTTGAAAGCACATCATTGCATCAACGCTGGTTTAGATGGCAAAGCAAACCCAATCTACACAAAAATATTTGCATTATTCAGTAGTCCACTGACCTGGGTTGAAATACTATTTTGGGTATTTCAATGACATTTCAGAGTAAGTACAGTATTTGGATATTTCATTTAGAATACAAGTAGTTGAGTATTTTAATGTATTTGGAAATACATTTGGAAAGTATAGGCATGTACACTGAGTGTATAAAACGTTAGGAACACCTGATGTTTCCATGGCAGACTAACCAGGTGAATCCAGGTTAAAACTATGATCCCTTATTGATGTCACCTGTTAAATCCACATCAATCAATTGAGCCATGGATTGTTATGTGTGATATTCAGAGGGTGAATGGGCAAGACAAAATATTTAAGTGCCCTTGAACGGGGTACGGTTTTCTCGCTCAACTGATTCCTGTGTGTATCTAGAATGGTCAAAGGACATCCAGCCAACGGCAGGCCAGTGGTCGAAAATGGGTCATTGATGAAAGAAGTCAAAGGAGGCTGACATGAGTTGTGCAGAGCAACAGACGGGCTACAGTTAGTCAACTGAGTGTCTAGTTTGAGAAACAGACGCCTCACAAGTCCTCAACTGGCAGCTTCATTAAATAGTACCCGCAAAACACCAGTTTCAACGTCAACAGTGAAGAGGCGACTCTGGGATGCGTGCCTTCTAGGCAGAGTTGCAAAGAAAAAGCCATATCTCAGACTGGCCAATAAAAAGAAAATATTAAGATGGGCAAAATAACACAGACACTGGACAGAGGAACTCTGCCTAGAAGGCCAGCATCCCGGTGTCGCCTCTTCACTGTTGACGTTGAGACTGGTGTTTTGTGGGTACTATTAAATCAAGCTGCCAGTTGAGGACTTGTGAGGCTTCTGTTTCTCAAACTAGACACTATAATGTACTTGTCATCTTGCTCAGTTGTGCACTGGGGCCTCCCACTCCTCTTTCTATTCTGGTTAGAGCCAGATTGTGCTGTTCTGTGAAGGGAGTACTACACAGCGTTGTACAAAATTTCTCGCATGAAATAGCCTTCATTTCTCAGAACAACAATAGACTGACGAGTTTCAGAAGTAAATTATTTGTGTCTGGCCATTTAGAGCCTGTAATCGAACCCACAAATGCTGATGCTCCAGATACTCAACTAGTCTAAAGAAGGCCAGTTTTATTGCTTCTTTAATCAGAACAACAGTTTTCAGCTTGTTCTAACATAATTGCAAAAGGGTTTTCTAATGATCAATTAGCCTTTTAAAAAGATAAACCTGGATTAGCTAACATGATTGCTGATAATGGGCCTCTGTGTGCAGATCATCCATAAACATTCTGCTGTTCCCAGCTACAATAGTCATTTACAACATTAACAATGTTTACACTGTATTTCTGATCAATTTGATGTTATTTTAACGTACAAAAAATGTCTAAGTGGCCCCAAACTTTGAACGGTAGTGTATATGAAGTCTGGTGTGACGTTTGCAATTCTATTGCTTTTAATCTTTGTTATTATTTTGTCACAATTTATTAAACTTGTGGGTCTTTAATCAGCAGAGGACTCTCCAGATTTTCCTGGTTTTAATTTGACTGAATTAACTGTTTGATACATGGAACTAGGTAGTACTGAATTGAGTGACGTGTTGTCATATGTCAGTAGGGGGGCTACTTTGACCCAAATAACTTAATAGAATTCTATGGGAAAGCCATTAATTCTTGGTGCTTTTCTCCATGCAACTGTTTTAACAGCATCTAATATTTATTCTTGGGTGATCTCTGTTTTTAGTCATTATTTTTTGTCTGCTGATAATTGCTTCAGAGTTGTTGAGTCTAAGAAGGCGATAGGAACAGTCCAACTGTTGTTTAATTCTGATTTATATACATTTTCCTAGCTTTTAAAATTGTCATTGTGTTGTTGTTTCTAATTACCGCTTTGTATCTTTATCTTTAAAAAATGAAAAATTATTACTTGTTTTGTGGGAGCTGCAAGATATCTATCAGGTTTATTTGCCACACTCAGTGTATTTTAAAATATGAAATATTTAAACACCCCATGCATTTGAACCCAGGTCTTCTAGGTGGTATTTGAAATAATATATTTGTAAATAAGTATTTGAAAATAATTCTTGCTATTTATAGGATGTTATTTGAAAATACTTTCAAACACTTCAAATAGAAGTAGCTGATTTAGCCACTTTATTTGAAAATACACAGAAAACAAGTATTTAAATAACAAATACTTAATATGCATATATTTTAACCCAGGTGTGGTCCACTGCCCCCTACTACCATTATCGAATATTCTTAATTACTTTTTCTCTTTCCTTCCTTCCCTCTCTCTCTCTCTCTCTCTCTCGCTCCCCCTCCCTCTTTCTCAGGTTTAATCGTGGGCTCCCTTACCGTGTGCTGGCTGCCCAACCAGGTGCGTCGCCTGATGACTGCCGCCGTGCCCAAGTCCAGCTGGACCATGTCCTACTTCCGCAACTATGTGGTGCTGCACCCTGTGGCCGACACCTTCTTCTACCTTAGTTCCGTGCTCAACCCCTTCCTGTACAACCTCTCTTCCCGCCAGTTCCGACAGGTCTTCGTCCAGGTGCTACGCTGCCGCCTCACCATCGAGCACGTAAACAAACGGACTCTAAGGAGCTTCGAGGCCAACTCGGCCCGCTCACTGCGGCCCCTGCTAAAGTCACTGCGTCGTGGTGGTGGCAACAGGTCTACTCAGACTCAGAGCAAGGAGTTCAAGATGCCTACATTCACTACCTTCCATAGTCCTAAGGACACTCCCCCTCGTAGCCCTGAGGAGGCCCTCCCCACAACCGATGAATCACTTTCAAATTCAGTCGGAAAGGGAAACATCCCCGAAGAGACTGAAATATAAGTTTATTAAAATACACGTATGACAGTTGTTTTGACTTGTGCTCTAACATGCTTCTTGGCTGAGGTTATGAAGTAGAATTGACGTTGTGGGTCAATACAGTCCAGAAAGACTTCTAGGTGACTTTGAAAGATGAACCAAAAGAGAGACACTTAGCTGTGTTCAGTAATACAGTATTCAATTCATCGGAGAGGGATACAGGGTGTCATCCAACTCAGATTTCAACAATCTGCCACAAGCTGATTTGTCAGAGAGGTGCCTCTACAGACATAATATGTGAGGAGTCTAACATACAGTAATACATCCAGTCAAAGAACAGTCAGGACATTTTTACCAATTTCATCTCATACTGTACATTGTAATACCTGGAACACTGGAAAAGCTTGGTATTTGAACAGTGTTAATTACAGTGATTTGTTTCCATTACATGAGATGACACTTCTCTTGGCCCTACTGTAACTCATATTTTCACAGTCACTTAAGATGCGACTGAAAACTAAGCTCAACATTATTCATCATGACATGGTGTCTGCATTGTACATTGTGTCCAAAGTATACTTTTCTATTCATTTGTATGGCATCCACTGACGGAGTTGACCACTTCCTAAATTGGACCCAGTGCATATGATTTGATCTCAAGACAAATGTAATTTATGTTTCATCACTACAGTATCAGCATCATTATTTTAACATTAAAAATGGTCACTTCCTCTGTTGTGTTATTTGTGGGTTTTTTTCATCTTTTGTCTCTGTACTCCATTTCATCTACTGTTCATCTACTATTTATCTACTACATTTCATCTACTATTTCATACCTCATCCAGTTCATCTATAAATGTACATATTACCTTCTAGTGCCCTCAGTTGGCCAGTCAACAGCTATGTTTCGATTAACTTGTCCAGTGATTTTTTTGTTGACATTTAGAAAGTTTGCATAGAAAATACATGTGACAATTGCCTGTTACGGTGCGTTTCCAATTAACTATCTTGTGTCAAGCCTTCACAAAAAGACAATTCTCTAAAAGGCGCTGGAGGACACGTCGAACGTGCTGAACATGAATCTGGAGTGACGGTGAAAAAATCAGGATATCGTCAAGGTAAACGAAAACAAAGATGTTCAGCATGTCTCTCAGGACATCATTGACTAATGCCTGAAAGACAGCTGGAGCGTTAGCGAGGCCGAAAGGAAGAACCCGGTATTCAAAGTGCCCTAACGGAGTGTTAAACGCCGTCTTCCACTCGTCCCCCTCCCTGATGCGCACGAGATGGTAAGCGTTACGAAGGTCCAACTTAGTGAAAAACCTGGCTCCCTGCAGGATCTCGAAGGCTGAAGACATAAGAGGAAGCGGATAACGATTCTTCACTGTTATGTCATTCAGCCCTCGATAATCTATGCAGGGGCGCAGAGACCCGTCCTTCTTCTTGACAAAAAAAAACCCCGCTCCGGCGGGAGAGGAGGAGGGGACTATGGTACCGGCGTCAAGAGCTACAGACAAATAATCTTCGAGAGCCTTACGTTCGGGAGCCGACAGAGAGTATAGTCTACCCCGGGGGGGGGGGTGGTTCCCGGAAGGAGATCAATACTACAATCATACGACCGGTGTGGAGGAAGAGAGGTGGCCCTGGACCGACTGAACACCGTGCGCAGATCGTGATATTCCTCCGGCACCCCTGTCAAATCACCAGGCTCCTCCTGTGAAGAAGAGACAGAGGAAACAGGAGGGATAGCAGACATTAAACATTTCACATGACAAGAGACGTTCCAGGAGAGGATAGAATTACTAGACCAATTAATGGAAGGATTATGACAAACTAGCCAGGGATGGCCCAAAACAACAGGTGTAAAAGGTGAACGAAAAATTAAAAAAGAAATGGTTTCACTATGATTACCAGAAACAGTGAGGGTTAAAGGTAGCGTCTCACGCTGAATCCTGGGGAGAGGACTACCATCCAGGGCGAACAAGGCCGTGGGCTCCTTTAACTGTCTGAGAGGAATGTCATGTTCCCGAGCCCAGGTCTCGTCCATAAAACAGCCCTCCGCCCCAGAGTCTATTAAGGCACTGCAGGAAGCTGACGAACCAGTCCAGCGTAGATGGACCGACAAGGTAGTGCAGGATCTTGAAGGAGAGACAGGAGTAGTAGCGCTCACCAGTAGCCCTCCGCTTACTGATGAGCTCTGGCCTTTTACTGGACATGAAGTGACAAAATGACCAGCGGAACCGCAATAGAGACAGAGGCGGTTGGTGATTCTCCGTTCCCTCTCCTTAGTCGAGATAAAAACAGCTGTACATAGTGATGTCACACCTAAAAAACTTTTTTTTTTAGCAAAAACCTACAGTGTCGAATAAAATGTGGTTTATGTGATTCTATTACACATTTAGGCAAATAGCGCATTAATAATTTGGCGACAGCCAGTATACCCTCCCACCTATCTGTTTAATTTCTCAGGTAGGCTTGCAAAAGCCAGCAACATTGATCAAATGAAATCATTTACTAATATTTGCCATATTATAATAACTATCATGTGCCAACGTACTGCCACCGTCCATGCCATGGTGAAACTTACACTAATGTAGATCTGAAATAATTGGATGGTAAATCTTGCCAGCAGGGCAAGAAAAGCAAGGCAAAGCAATTCAGGCCTCTTTGTGAAAGTCAGGACAATCCTTGTCCTGCAAAGAAACATTGATTTTATAGTATTTTTTGTTGTTGTTCCAAGCAGTTGGCATTTAGAACTAAACGTGGAGTGGAGCTTTAAAGTAATGCGATGACATCATGTGCCCAGCATACAGTACTAGTCAAAAGTTTGGACACAGCTATTAGTTCAAGGATTTTTCTTTATTTTTACTATTTTACACATGGCAGAATAATAGTGAATACATCAAAACTATGAAATAACACATATGGAATCATGTTCTAACCAAAAAAGTGTTAAACAGATTCCTCAAAGTAGCCACCATTTGCCTTTATGACAGCTTTGCACACGCTTGGTATTCTCTCAACCAGCTTCACCTGGAATGCTTTTCCAACAGTCTTTAAGTCTTGAAGGAGTTCCCACATATGCTGAGCCCCTGTTGGCTGCTTTTCCTTCACTCCACAGTCCAACTCATCCCAAACCATCTCAATTGGGTTGAGGTCGGGGGATTGTGGAGGCCTGGTCATCTGATGCAGCACTCCATCACTCTCCTTCTTGGTCAAATAGCCCTTACACAGCCTGGAAGTGTGTTGGTCATTGTCCTGTTGAAAAATAAATGATAAGCTCAATCCACTAAGCTCAAACCAGATGGGATGGCGTATCGCTGCAGAATGCTGTGGTAGCCATGGTTAAGTTTGCCTTGAATTCTAAATAAATCACTGACAGTGTAACCAGCAAAGCACCTCCACACCACCACGCCATCACACCTCCTCCTCCATGCTTCACGGTGGGAACACGGTGTCTCACAGAGACAGAGTGGATGAGTCCAAAAATCCGAAGGACAGATTTCCACCGGTCTAATGTCCATTGCTCATGTTTCTTGGCTCAAGCAAGTCTCTTCTTCTTATTGGTGTCCTTTAGTAGTGGTTTCTTTGCAGCAATTCAACCATGAAGGCCTGATTCACACAGTTTCCTCTGAACAGTTGATGTTGAGATGTGTCTGTTACTTTAACTCTATGAAGCATTTATTTGGGCTGCAATTTCTGAGGCTCGTAACTCTAATGAACTTATCCTTTGTAGCAGATGTAACTCTGAGTCTTCCATTCCTGTGCGGTCCTCATGAGAGCCAGTTTCATCATAGCGCTTGATGGTTTCTGCGACTGCACTTGAAGAAACATTCAAAGTTCTTGAAATGCTCCGCATCGACTGACCTTCATGTCTTAAAGTAACAATGGGCTGTTGTTTCTCTTTGATTATTTGAGATGTTCTTGCCATAATATGGACGTGGGCTTTTACCAAATAGGGTTATCTTCTGTATACCAACTCTACCTTGTCACAACACAACCGATTGGCTCAAATGCATTAAGAAGGAAAGAAATTCCACAAATTAACTTTTAACAAGGCACACCTGTTAAAATTGAAATGCATTCCAGGTAACTACCTCATTAAGCTGGTTGAGAGAATGCCAAGAGGGTGCAAAAAGCTGTCATCAGGGCAAATGGTGGCTACTTTCAAGAATCTCAAATTGAAGATATATGTTGATTTGTTTAACACTTTTTTGGTTACTACATGATTCTATGTGTTATTTCATAGTTTTGATGTGTCCACTATTATTCTAAAATGTAGAAAATAGTAAAAATAAAGAAAAATCCTGGAATGAATAGGTCTGTCCAAACTTTTGACTGGTGGCAATCAGCATTTATTCAAAAAAACACTGTTTCCATCATCATTGTAGCAATAAGGAAAGTTCAGCAAAAGTTAAATACACCCCTGTCAAATGGATAAAAATGTTGTCGATCTATATCTTCCATTTCCATTACACGTAGCTTGCTTTTGTCAAATAAACTTGGGTCATTGGTTAACCTGCCCATTGTCTATCAAACATGTGGTGCACCTGACTCACTCGATAAACATATTTGTCAGGATCAATACCTCATTTCAGTCATTGTCTTTAGACCTCAAGTTACTGTCCATATTAGGACATTTTCTAAATACGGTGTCCATGTTCGGACAGTGTCACACATCCATTAAAGATATGGACACCGTACAGGCTGGGAAACCTTTCACTGAAACACAGGCTGAGTCCAAAAGCTGGACCACAGTCTTGATGAGACAAAACCAGCCAATCATAGGCTCTGTCAGCAGAATATGGAGGATGGGTGCAGGAGGAAGGAAATAAAAATGAGGGCGAGGCTATGTGGTGGGATTAGAGACGAGGCAGCAGAGGGAACTCTTTTTCTGGAACTTTGTTTCTTCTGACGCGGTCCATTACAGAGGGGTGTGTTGCAGCAGCTGATGCACACTGAGTTGAGTTTCCCCGTGCAGAACTGCTGGTAGCCAGAGGAGGCGATGAGGCAGGCACCAGACGAGGCGCAGGACTTGCGGTAGTGTTTTCCTGAAAAAAAGGACAGAAACATCGCCATTAGATACTGTATGCCAAGATACGTATAACACACCTCTGAGGTAAGCTGAGCTGTACTCCACTGTGGGCTTGGTAAGCCATCCACCATAGTTGCTGGAACCGGGCTGGTCAGGACGACGTGAAAATAAAATACAGTTTGAATCAGGCAGTCTGTGTATGTCTGTGTGATTGTTTATGGAAAGCAAATCTACACCTAAAATGTGTGGTTTATTAGAGGAGTTCTAATAATTAATACATTGTAATACAGCCATACAGTGCACAGACAAGTTATTAGATCTGTTGTTAGACATTAATGAACATTTGGAAAATCGTCCATCGATCGATTTCCCGATCTCTATTTACAGTGTGTGGCATAACTAAAACATGTATCCAGGGTTCGGGCACTCCAACTAGACAGCGTGGTCAAGGTGAGACTCTTGAGAGAGCTTCTTTACTAATTCAGTGATCCCATAGTGAATCTACAAGCTGTGTCTTCACAAAGAAAACCAATTACCAAGTAATGGAGTCAGGTAATGTATGCCCTCTTCCATGTTACCAAACGCACAATAGCAGAAGGAGGTCCTCCTGAGTCACAGAAGATGCATTAGTCATTATTCTGAGATAAAAGTCAGTCTATGAAAATTACAATTACAAGGTATGCACCAATAATCACCTGGATGGCTATGTATTCGTATGCATTCGAGTTGATTCTCTTGAAGATTATTACCCGTGGCCGTGTCCATTGGTTTTGCATGAAGGTTCTCAAGGCCACCGAATTTGTTCAAGATATTGGGCTCTTGAGAATGATTATGTTAAGAATTTTCCAGAGTATGAATTTTCTACAGATAGTCTGCTGTAGTGTAATCATATTGTGAGTGGACATTGGGTGTGGCAGTGCTTATCATTTAGAGTGCAATGTACATGTAGACCTGTGGCATACAATACAGGGAAGACAAAAATTAGCTGAGTCTGAGAGTGATACTTACACTAAATGACCAAAAGTATGTGGACACCTGCTCGTCGAACATCTCATTCCAAAATCATGGTCATTAATATGGAGTTGGGAAGGCTTTCCACTAGATGTTGTAACATTGCTGTGGGGACTTGCTTCCATTCAGCCACAAGAGCATTAGTGAGTTCGGGCTCTGATGTTGGCCGATTAAGCCTGGCTCGCAGTCAGCGTACCAATTCATCCCAAAGGTGTTCGACGGGGTTGAGGTCAGGGCTCTGTGCAGGCCTGTCAAGTTCTTCCACACTGTTCTCGATAAACCATTTCTGTATGGCCCCTTCTTTGTACATGGGGGGCATTGTCATGCTGAAACAGGAAAAGTCCTTCAACAAACTGTTGCCACAAAGTTGGAAGCACAGAATCGTAGCATTAAGATTTCCCTTCACTGGAACTAAGGGGCCTAGCCCAAATGATGAAAAACAGCGCATTTCCACTGCTTCAGAGTCCAATGGTGGCGAGCTTTAAGCAACTCCAGCCGACACTTAGCATTGCACATGGTGATCGTAGGCTTGTGTGCTGCTGCTTGGCCATGGAGACCCATTTCATGAAGCTCACAATGAACAGTTCTTGTGCTGGCCTTACTTCCAGAGGCAGTTTGGAACTCGGTAGTAAGAGTTGCAACTGAGGACAGACTATTTTTTACGCGCTGTGCGCTTCAGCACTCGGCGGTCCCGTTCTGTGAGCTTGTGTAGCCTAGCACTTCACAGCTGAGCCATTGTTGCTCCTAGACGTTTCCACTTCACAATAACAGCACTTACAGTTGACCAGGGCAGCTCTAACAGGGAAGACATTTGATGAACTGACTTGTTGGAAAGGTGGTATCCTATGACGGGCCACGTTGTAAGTTACTGAGCACTTCAGTAATGCCATTTTACTGCCAATGTTTGTCTACGGAGATTTCATGGCTTTGTGCTCGATTTTATACACTTGTCAGCAACAGGTGTGGCTGAAATAGCCAAATCCACTAATTTGAAGGGGTGTCCACATACTTTTGTATATACAGTATAGTGTATGTGAATAACCAGTGTCAACAGGACATGCAAAGCAAAGCATGAAATGCAGTTTTAGGGAGAGGCTTAACTCAACACGGAGAACAGTGTCATAAAGAAATTGTTTACAGTTGAGAAGACAATATTGTAATTCCACTTATCTCTTCCCAACTGGTATCAAACTATCAATTGTGAACAGAGTAAGGCTACAACATTATGGCTTTGTGGGCTAAATGCGAGGGGATGGATATCCTGGCACGCCACAAAGAGCTTTCAGGTCGTGGAACACTGTACTTAAATGAAAGACAATAGCTTAAATGAAATGTAACTTATGCTTCATAAACAGGTGTAGACTTACTGGCCCTTCCCAACAATGCAGAGAAAGAAAATAGAGAAATAATAGAAAATGAATAACATGTAATAATAAAATGAATAATAAATACACAATGAGTAATGATAACTTGGCACAAGGTACAAGTACCATGTCAATGTGCAGCGGTATGAGGTAATTGAGGTAAATATGTAAATATAACTAGGAATAAAGTGACTAGCCAATAGGATATATAGTATAATAAACAGTAGCAGCAGCATATGTGAAGAGTCAAAAAATGTAGTGCAAAAAAGGGTCAATGCAGTCCGAATAGCTATTTGTTTAACTATTTAACTATTTATCAGTCTCATGGCTTTGGGGGTAGAAGCTGTTCAGGGTCCTGTTGGTTCCAGACTTGGTGCATCGGTACCGCTTGCCATGCGGTAGCAGAGAGAACAGTCTATGACTTGGATGGCTGGAGTCTTTGACAATTTCTAGGGCCTTCTTGGATGGCAGGGAGCTCGGTCCCAGCGATGTACTGGGCTGGACACATTACCCTCTGTAGCGCCTTGCAGTCGGATGCCAAGCAGTTGCCATACCAAGTGGTGATGCAGCCTGTTAAGATGCTCACAGTGATGCAGTTGTAAAAACTTTTTTGAGGATCTGAGAGCCCATACCAAATCTTTTTAGCCTCCTGAGGGGGAATAGGCGTTGTTGTGCCCTCTTCACAACTGTGTTGGTGTATGTGACCATGCTAGATCTTTAGTGATGTGGACACTGAGGAACTTGAAGCTCTCGACCCACTCCACCACAGCCCAGTTAATGTAAACGGGGTCGTGGTCAGCCCACCATTCCCTGTAGTCCACGATCAGTTCCTTTGTCTTGCTGACGTTGAGGGAGAGGTTGTTTTCCTGGCACCACATTGCCAGGTCTCTGACCTCCTCCCTATAGGCTGATGGTGTTGGAGTCATGCCTGGCCACGCGGTCATGTGTGAACAGGAAGTACAGGAGGGGACTAAGCATGCACCTCTGAGGGCCCCCCGTATTGAGGGTCAGTGTTGCGGATGTGTTTTCCTTAGCTTAGTGATGAGCTTGGAGGACACACTGGTGCTGAACTGTAGTCAATGAACAGCATTCTCGCATAGGTGTTCCTCTTGTCCAGGTGGGAGAGGGCATTGTGGAGTGCATTAGAGATTGTGTCATCTGTGGATCTGTTTGGGCGGTATACGAATTGGAGTGGGTCTAGGCTGTTTCAAAGCATTTCAAAGTCATTTAGACAGGTTACCTTGGCGTGCTTGGGCATGCTATGGTGCTTTGCTTGAAACATGTAGGTATTACAGACGGGGTCAGGGAGAGGTTGAAAAGAGACTTGCCAATTGGTCAGAGCATGCTCTGAGTACGCATCCTGTTTAAAGCTTACTCAAATCAGCTATGGAGAGCGTGATCATACAGTCGTCTGTGCGAAGCGAGCATAGAAGGCATTTAGGTCGTCTGGTAGGTTTGCGTCACTGGGCAGCTTGTGGCTGGGTTTCCCTTTGTAATCTGTGATAATTTGCAAGCCCTGACACATCCGATGAGCATCAGAGCCGGTGTAGTTGGATTTAATCTTAGTCCAGTATTGATGCTTTCTTTGCCTGCTTGATGGCTCGTCTGAGGTCGTAGCATGATTTTTATAAACGTCCAGATTAGTGTTCCGCTCCTTGAAAGTGGCAGCTCTAGCCTTTAGCTCAGTGTTTCCTATAATCCATGGCTTCGGGTTGGGATATGTGTCACGTTCGTCATAATGATCGGACCAAGGCACAGCGTGCGTAGAGTTCCACATATTTTAATAAATCGAAACTCACCAAACAAAACAATAAAGCACAAACGAAATGTGA
Source organism: Oncorhynchus clarkii lewisi (assembly GCF_045791955.1). Taxonomy (NCBI): domain Eukaryota; kingdom Metazoa; phylum Chordata; class Actinopteri; order Salmoniformes; family Salmonidae; genus Oncorhynchus; species Oncorhynchus clarkii. Next base: position 47,920,279 of record NC_092149.1, on the reverse strand, counting down.
CGCTAACAGTGCTACTAGGCAACTATACACATTCAAGATCCCACAAATCACAATGGGGAAATGGCTACCTAAATATGATCCCCAATCAGAGACAATGATAAACAACTGTCTCTGATTGGGAACCATACCAGGTTAACATAAACCATTCATCACCTAGATGACCCACCCTAGTCACTATCACGCCCCAACCAACAGAGAATAAACAGCTCTCTATGGTTAGGGCGTGACAATATGTACGTACGGTCACTGTGGGAATGACGTTGTCCATGCACCTATTACTGATGACTGATGTGGTAAACTCCTCAATGCCATTGGATGAATGTCGAAACATATTCCAGTCTGTGCCAACGAAACAGTCCTGTAGCTTAGCATCTTCTTCATCTGACCACTTCTGTATTGAGGGCGTTAATGGCACTTCCTGTTTGAGTATTTGCTTGAATGCAGGAATCAGGGGGATAGAGTTTTGGAGAAATGGAGGGTGAGGGAGAGCTTTGTATGCATTTCTGTGTGTGGAGTAAAGGTGATCTACATTTTGTCTCCTCTAGTTGCACAGTTGACATGCTGGTAGAAATGGATGAGCATTTTTTGTTTGTTTGCTTATGGCCCTATACAGTTCGTTGAGTGCGATCTTAATGCCAGCATCAGTTTGTGGGGATAAATAGACTGCTATGAAAAATATAAATGAAAACCCTCTTGGTAAATAGTATGGTCTACAGCTTATCATGCGATATTCTAAATCCAGAGAACAGAACTTCAAGACTTCCTTATAATATTACAGAGCGAGCACCAGCTGTTGTTAACAGACATACCCCTCTCCCCAAGCTGCTGTATGGTCTTGATGATGAATAGAAAAATCAGCTAGATGTATATTATCCATGTCCTTGTTCAGCCACGACTCTGAGAAACATAGGTCCTATTGATTGGATACTATTGAAGGGAGCTCATCCAGTTTAATCTCCAGTGATTTTATGTTTGCCAATAGAACGCAGGGTAGAGAGAGGACTATTTACTCTGCAAAGTAGTTTCATCAGGGTGCCAGTATGTAGGCATCTCTTACGTTGTCTTTTCCTTTTCCAAGTCTTTGGGATTTAGGCCTGGTCCGGGGTGAGAAGTATGTCCAGCACCGCCAACTCATTGAAGTATAAATCTTCATCCAAATCGAGGTTAGTGATCTCTGTTCTGATGTCCAGAAACTCTTTTCGGTCATAGAAAACGATGGCCGGAAACATTATGTACAAAATAAGTTAAGATCAGAAAAAAATAGCAGAATTGGTCAGGAGCCTGTAAAACGGCAGCTATCCCATTGCAGCGCCATTCTGAGTACCAAGTAAACTTAATTATCACATCTGATGTTTACAATTTGGCTTGTAAGAGGCAACAATAGATATTTACATTTACATTTTTGTCATTTAGCAGACGCTCTTTTAAAAAAAAAGATATATATTTTACCCCCCGATTTCGTGGTATCCAATTGGTAGTAGTTACAGTCTTGTCTCATCGCTGCAACTCCCGTATGGACTCGGGAGAGGCGAAGGTCGAGAGCCATGCGTCCTCCAAAACACAACCTAACCTAGCCAACAACCCAACCCAACAAACCTAAAGGTTTGTATTGTGTAAAAGTGCAATGTAAGTCTCAAATAGTGAAATATTGTTAATTAAATGTGTCATGAGTTTGACGATTTTGTAACGTTTATTGACCGAATTGGAAAACATGTTGAGATTGTGCCAGGGCTTAGCTATCTAGATTTGTCATCCATAGGTTAACACTAGCTAGCTTTTACCACCCTCCCTTACAAAGATGTAACATGGTAGCTAGTACAATAAAAAAATAGCATGTTTTTTTATCACTACCATGGCTGGTAGTGACCAAAAAAACATATTTATTTCAATGTACTAGCTACCATGGTACACACATCAGGATAGCCGTGAGTTGGGGAGGAGTGAGGAATTTTAGCCGAGGTCAGGTCAGATGAAGTGAGAAAGAACATGCATCACTAAAGTCCTGTCCAGTAACAGAGCTGTATTGGCTGTCCAAATGTGCAAGGAGGAGACTTAACATGGGAAGAAGGTTTAAATACCAGTGCTTGTGTGAATATGTCTTACTCTGTTCAACTGTCTGACCCATTGGGTGAATAAACTTGGTTTGAGCTTTACTAGTCGTCCGCAAGTTTTTACTCTCTTTATTTAGAACCTAACACTCTCAATGTAGCAAGAAACTAACAATAACTTGTTTTAGCTACATATAGCAAGTTTAGAGTACATTGTTTTGTCAAATTGAATGGGAAGAACACGACAGAAAGACAACAGAAGATGGAATATCCAAGCCTCACAGAACACGGCAGGCATGCCAGTTATGACGAGAGCCAGAGCAGCATGGATACACAAGATGCCACTAGCGCAAGCAAGAGAAATAACAAGACGGACCAGGATGAGATCCTTGCAACCTCTTTACCTCGAACCCCAATTAAAAATATTGTGGAGAAAAAAGTGAAAGAGGACATTTCCATGTCTGAACTTTTCTTTGCAATCCAGACACTGACTACAAAACAAGACGCTACATTCCCCAAAGTGTCCATCATAGAGGTGGCTACCGAAGCAACATCAAAGAAGATTGATAATTTGTCAGAGACTGTCTGTCAGCTTCACACAGTTGTGAGTGAGAACAAGGAAAATATAGCATTCCTAGAGAACGAGCTGAAGAAACTGCAATCCCAAAATAATGAGCTGCGTGAGAATGTAGATGAACTTCAACAGTACTCTCGCAGGTGGAATCTGAAAATCCAAGGTGTAAGAGAGGTAGAGGGAGAGGACATTAGGGAATCAGTCATCAATATCCTGGGAAAGGTGGCTCCGTGCATCAAAGACAAGCTAAGAGGCGTGATTGACGTGGTACATCAACTTGGGAAACGAAGATCTGATGGAGCCCCTCGCAAAGTCATCCTACGCTTCACTAATCGCCACTATAGGGACATCATCTGGAAAATGGCCAAGGGGAACAAGTTTCTGGATGAGAAGAAGCTCAGCATCAAATAAATGGACAGTGCGTAGCACAACGATAACTTGTCGAATGACAGCCAGTCTGTAAGCCAGAAAAGAGTCAACTCTGCCATGCGGCTCAACCGAATGTAATGGCTGACATTCAAAAGAGACAAGTCCCGTTTTAACCGGGGCTCCTCATGTCAAAGTGAAGAAATTCAATGAAGAGCGGGTAAACAGTGGCAGTAAATATGACTCTCTAATGATAACTTTAGCCAACGTTAGCTTCTATGCTAATGGACTTTTTTTTAATATAAAAAGTATATCAATACACTTCGCTTACCTTGGTGTTTCAAATCCTATGCTTTATAACTCAGTCAACGTGATGATAAAATATTTAATTTACCCTTTTCTCCGCAATTTAGTCACATCCAATTATGATCTTGTCTCATCGCTGCAACTTGCCAACAGGCTCGGGCTCTCATTCAACTGACTCTGACTCACTGACTAGGCAGGCTAGTGCGAGAGCCACTCTTCAGTAGAGTGAAAGCACGTGAATCAACCACTAGAGCGAGCGGCTGCCTCTCGGGGGTCGAAACAAACACAGCACCCCTTGACTATAAATACTGTAAATGATTACAATATGCCAAAGATTAGGCTACATTACATTAGGAAGATTAGGAAGATTAGGAACACAAGCATTTCGCTACACCCGCAAGAACATCTGCTAAAAATGTGTATATGACAAATAATATTTGATTGGATTTGATTACATCTCACATTCTCCCACATTTTATATTGGCAACACAGGAAACCCAAACTGGAGCAAAAATGGAAAGTATGACCTTTTTTTCATAGCAAGTATTTCCCTTTTCTATGATGTTACAGACAAACTAGGACCAACAATAGTAGCCTGCCTGTGACTTTATCAGAAACTTGCCCATACAGGTATATAAATTCAAAATAATACCAACCAACCGCTTTTGACCTTGTGCGGGTTTATTTATTATACTGCCATTGTACTATGGTAACGCACAATTAATAAAGATGGCACATTATGATAATTTTTGTTACCATTTATTATAATTGTGTGTTACCGTGGTAGAATGTATAATAGAGATTAAAACCATGGTATTTCCACGAGGCAATGCCATGGTATTATTTAGGTGCATGGCAGTCCCATCATACTTCAAAGTTAAAACCAAACCAAATCAAATCAAAGTTTATCTGTCATGTGCGCCGAATACAACAGGCGTAAACCTTACAGTGAAATGCTTACTTACAGGCTCTAACCAATGGTGCAAAAAAAAGAAGGTATGTGTGTGTGTGTAGGTAAGCCAAGAAATAAAACAACAGTAAAAAGACATTTGAAAAAAGAGGAGCAAGGCTACAGACACCTGTTAGTCAGGCTTATTGAGGTAGTATGTACATGTAGGTATCGTTAAAGTGACTATGCATACAGTGGGGAGAACTAGTATTTGATACACTGCCGATTTTGCAGGTTTTCCTACTTACAAAGCATGTAGAGGTCTGTAATTTTTATCATAGGTACACTTCAACTGTGAGAGACGGAATCTAAAACAAAAAATCCAGAAAATCACATTGCATGATTTTTAAGTAATTAATTAGCATTTTATTGCATGACTTAAGTATTTGATCACCTACCAACCAGTAAGAATTCCGGCTCTCACAGACCTGTTAGTTTTTCTTTAAGCAGCCCTGCTGTTCTCCACTCATTACCTGTATTAACTGCACCTGTTTGAACTCGTTACCTGTATAAATGACACCTGCACACACACTCAAACAAACAGCCTCTCCACAATGTCCAAGACCAGAGAGCTGTGTAAGGACATCAGAGATAAATTGTAGACCTGCACAAGGCTGGGATGAGCGACAGGACAATAGACAAGCAGCTTGGTGAGAAGGCAACAACTGTTGGTGCAATTATTCGAAAATTAAAGAAGTTCAAGATGACGGTCAATCACCCTCGGTCTGGGGCTCCATGCAAGATCTCACCTCGTGGGGCATCAATGATCATGAGGAAGGTGAGGGATCAGCCCAGAACTACATGGCAGGACCTGGTTAATGCCCTGAACAGAGCTGGGACCACAGTCTCAAAGAAAACCATTAGTAACACACTACGCAGTCATGGATTAAAATCCTGCAGCGCACGCAAGGTCCCCCTGCTCAAGCCAGCACATGTCCAGGCCCGTATGAAGTTTGCCAATGACCATCTGGATGATCCACAGGAGGATTGGGAGAAGGTTGTGTGGTCTGATGAGACAAAAATAGAGCTTTTTGGTCTAAACTCCTCTCGCCGTGTTTGGAGGAAGAAGAAGGATGAGTACAACCCCAAGAACACCATCCCAACCGTGAAGCATGGAGGTGTAAACATAATTCTTTGGGTAATGCTTTTCTGCAAAGGGGACAGGATGACTGCAGCGTATAGAGGGGAGGATGGATTGGGCCATGTACCGCGAGATCTTGGCCAACAACCTCCTTCCCTCAGTAAGAGCATTGAAAATGGGTCGTGGCTGGGTCTTCCAGCATGACAACGACCCGAAACACACAGCCAGGGCAACTAAGGAGTGGCTCCGTAAGAAGCATCTCAAGGTCCTGGAGTGGCCTAGCCAGTCTCCAGACCTGAACCCAATAGAAAATCTTTGGAGGGAGCTGAAAGTCAGTATTGCCCAACGACATCCCCGAAACCTGAAGGATCTGGAGAAGGTCTGTATGGAGGAGTGGGACAAAATCCCTGCTGCAGTGTGTGCAAACCTGGTCAAAAACTACAGGAAATGTATGATTTCTGTAATTGCATACAAAGGTTTCTGTACCAAATATAAAGTGTTGCTTTTCTGATGTATCAAATACTTATGTCATGCAATAAAATGCCAATTAATTACTTAAAAATCACACAGTGATTTTCTGGATTTTTGTTTTAGATTCCGTCTCTCACAGTTGAAGTGTACCTATGATAAAAAATTACAGACCTCTACATGCTTTGTAAGTGGGAAAACCTGCAAAATCGGCAGTGTATCAAATACTTGTTCTCCCCACTGTATATGATGAACAGAGAGTAGCAGTAGTGTAAAAAGAGGGGTTGGCGGGTGGTGGGACACAATGCAGATAGCCCGGTTAGCCAATGTGCCGGAGCACTGGTTGGTCGGTCCATTTTAGGTAGCATGTACATGAATGTATAGTTAAAGTGACTATGCATATAAGATAAACAGAGAGTAGCAGCAGCGTAAAGGAGGGGTTGGGGGGGCACACAATGCAAATAGTCTGTGTAACCATTTGGTTACCTGTTCAGGAGTCTTATGGCTTGAGGGTAAAAACTGTTGAGAAGCCTTTTTGTCCTAGACTTGGCACTCCGGTACCGCTTGCCATGCAGTAATAGAGAGAACAGTCCATGACTGGGGTGGCTGGGGTCTTTGACCATTTTTAGGGTCTTCCTCTGACACCGCCTGGTGTAGAGGTCCTGGATGGCAGGCAGCTTTGCCCCAGTGATGTACTGGGCCGTACGCACTACCCTCTGAATTGCCTTGTGGTCGGAGGCCGAGCCATTGCCGTACCAGGCAGTGATGCAACCGGTCAGGATGCTCTCGATGTTGCAGCTGTAAAACCTTTTGAGGATCTTAGCACACATGCCAAAACTTTTTAGTTTCCTGAGGGGGAATAGGCTTTGTCGTGCCCTCTTCACGACTGTCTTGGTGTGTTTGGACCAATCTAGTTTGTTGTTGATGTGGACACCAAGGAATTTGAAGCTCTCAACCTGCTCCACTTCAGCCCCGTCGATGAGAATGGGGACGTGCTCGGTGATACTTTTCCTGTCGTCCACAATCATCTCCTTAGTCTTGGTTACGTTGAGGGATAGGTTGTTATTCTGGCACCACCCGCCCAGGTCTCTGACCTCCTCCCTATATATAGGCTGTCTTGTCCTCGATCAGGTGTTCAACAGTGAAGACACACACTGTTGTGTCGTCAGCAAACTTAATGATGGTGTTGGAGTCATACCTGGCCATGCAGTCGTGGGTGAACAGGGAGTACAGGAGGGGACTGAGCACGCACCCCTGGGGAGCTCCAGTGTTGAGGATCAGCGTGGCAGATGTGTTGCTACCTTCCCTCACTATCTGGGGGTGGCCTGTCAGGAAGTCCAGGATCCAGTTGCAGAGAGAGGTGTTTAGTCCCAGGATCCTTAGCTTGGTGATGAGCTTTGAGGGTACTATGTGTTGAATGCTGAGCTGTAGTCAATGAACAGCATTCTCACATAGGTGTTCCTTTTGTCCAGGTGGGAAAGGGCAGTGTGGAGTGCAATAGAGATTGCATCATCTATGGATCTGGTTGTGCGGTATGGAAATTGTTTTTTGGATAATGGTGTTGATGTGAGCCATTACCAGCCTTTCAAAGAACTGCACGGCTACGGATGTGAGTGCTATGGGTCTCTAGTCATTTAGGAATTTTGCCTTTGTGTTCTTGGGCACAGGGACTATGGTGGTCTGCTTGAAGCATGTTGGTATTACAGACTCAATCAGGGACATTTTGAAAATGTCAGTGAAGACACCTGCCAGTCGGTTAGCACATGCCCGGAGCACACGTCCTAGTAATCCGTCTGGCCCCGCAGCTTTGTGTATGTTGACCTGTTTAAAGGTCTTACTCACGTCGGCTACGGAGAGCGTGATCACAGTCGTCCGGAACAGCTGATGCTCTGATGCATGCCTCAGTGTTGCTTGCCCCGAAGTGAGCATATAAGTGATTTAGCTCGTCTGGAAGGCTCGTGTCACTGGACAGCTGCCAAAAGCAGTACCGAGTGCGTGAATTTCTAACATTTATTTTCAATTAAACTCTGAAGCCCTTGTCGATTTGATTGTCACTCCTACACCATCTATTGATGAATCACAGTTAATTCTGTCATACACACAGACTCCATTTTCCACATTACAATACATTAGAAAAGACAGACATTCACAATAAACACTGCTTCTGTCAAAGTCACAAATATTATATTGAGACTTGGAACTATCGCTACAATGACATCTAATTGAAAATGAATGGTATTTAATTAAATAATTTTTCTTTCTTGTGGTTTAACTAACATTTAGTATTGTGTGTCATCAACATGTACAGTGTCTGTCTTATGTAAGGATTTCAATGTATAGGCAATTGCTTCAAATTGAAAGTAAGTGGTTAGTATTTATGCTGCAGTAGTTTATGTGTCGGGGGGCTAGGTTCAGTTTGTTATATCCGGAGTACTTCTCCTGTCCTATTTGGTGTCCTGTGTGAATTTAATTGTGCTCTCTGTAATTCTCGCTTTCTATCTTTCTTTCTGTCTCTCGGAGGACCTGAGCCCTAGGACCATACCTCAGGACTACCTGACATGATGACTCCTGGCTGTCCCCAGTCCACCTGGCCGTGCTGCTGCTCCAGTTTCAACTGTTCTGCCTTATTATTATTGGACCATGCTGGTCATTTATGAACATGAACATCTTGGCCATGTTCTGTTATAATCTCCACCCGGCACAGCCAGAAGAGGACTGGCCACCCCACATAGCCTGGTTCCTCTCTAGGTTTCTTCCTAGGTTTTGGCCTTTCTAGGGAGTTTTTCCTAGCCACTGTGCTTCTACACCTGCATTGCTTGCTGTTTGGGTTTTAGGCTGGGTTTCTGTACAGCACTTTGAGATATCAGCTGATGTACGAAGGGCTATATAAATACATTTGATTTGATTTGATTTGAGTTAGGAACTGGTGATTTGCACAAAATTAGCTTTGAGTTGTTCCTAATCTAATTCAAGGCAAAACAGTCATGACTCAAAATACAGTCATCATAACTCAAATCTAATTTTGTACACAACCATTCAGAAAACAACAAAATGTGCACCTACAAAAACGTCTTCACATTTGTGTAAGTAAAGCCCAATAGACTTAATTTATGACTGAAAGTCAAAGTATAAATACTACTGGTGCTAGCGAACCTTTGAGCCTAGTGTCAAACAGATGTTGGCGCTGAGTTAGTGCTCAGCTGACACCTTGTCTCAGAAGGCCCCTCCAGCATCCCTATTAGTGTACCATTTCAACCATGGAGTTGACACTGTCACTGTGGCTCTCCAATATAAAAGTGGAAACTGAGGTGGTGACATATGTCATTCCATTTAAAATTCTTTGTACACAAATTTGTCATCACAGTGGCATCCTAAGCTGGTAAACATGACAGTGTTTGAAAAGCTCGGGGGGGGGGGGGGGGGGGGATAAGAAAGCCTCGGATGAGTAGTCCATGACAGCATAGCAAACAGAGAAGTATCAAACTGTAGTTTGTTTTCTATTGTCAGGCAACGAAAGTGAAACATTCAATAACCATTCAAACTTTCACCTTGTTTTGTGTATGACGTTCTGTACCTAATGTTCCATAATTGGTACCTCATGTGAGATCATAGAAATATGCATAATGACATAATTTTAAGCTAATTCGCTAATATGGATGACTGCATGCATTATCTTGAAATTTGCATGCGATTCCTGAGGCACTCTGCCGTCATTTAGATTAAAGTGACAGTGCCACTATGCCTTTATGTATTAGGCAGTATGATTGTATTCCATACCAGCAACAATGGTGCTGTAATTTAAAAAGCGTGAGCCGAGTAAGTCTTGCCAATATCATTATAACAAATCTTAGATCACCAGGCAATGGTGAAACACTCATTCATATTGCATGAACGACCATAAAATTTCCAGACACAATCGTGTTTTTGACCAGTTTTCCGCTAGAGGGATTTAATTTCAATTTCAGAGTGGAACTCCAAAAAGTCTGCAGCACTACCCGGTCTAAATTATGGTGTTGAGGTATTTTGTGGGAAAAGAGAGTAAAAAAATGTACCATGTACTCCCAAACACTAATGAGAAATGATATGGTTGGCTGCACGGACAGCAGGGAGTGGACCCTCATGTGGATCGGTGGGATTTAAATGTGGGTTTTTCTGTGCCATGCAGGCAGAAACGCAGACAAACCTACCGAGTGGCCTTGGCAAACTGGACAGACAAAGAATCATGTGGTTAGAACCTCTACTGTGGTTTTAATAACGGCACTGCGGTGTAATTCAACACAAACAATAATGTCATAGTTACAATAGTTGTAATCTCTGGGTGGCTGAGACGTTATTGGACTCATTCAGCACTTTTTAATCCAATCAAGTACAATACCATTGGAAATTAGTGTTGAAAGTTTAATTTATATACCTAAAACTTAAGTGTAAAATTATGCTGTTATTGCTTCCTGTTGATAAATAGCCCAATGTCAAAGCACAGCTTTAACATTTCCAAATTAATAACCAATATGCAGAAACAGTTTGTGACATATTGAAAACCTAACCATAAAATGTACTATCTACACATACATGTGCAACAATACTAATCATATTACTTTTATTTTTTTAAACAAGCACCTTTAATCTGCACACGCACCAAAAACCCTGGTGTTTTGACAAGTGGCAATACATCACTGATATCGTTTAGGGGGAAATCAGCTGGTGTGCTGTTGAAACAAAATAATGGTTAGAGAACAACCTGCAGAAGACAGTCAGCTACATTTTGGAGTGAGGCATTGTGATTTGGGGGTCGCCAAAACGGAAAGAGAAACACAACACTTATTTGTCAATCACTCATATCGATATCACGTTGAAATCCATTGCGCGAGAGGGGGAGATGAGGTTGCACGTCCTGTTAAATGTAACACAGCTCAAAAACCACACGGAATCTGGGAATAATGTGTACATCACTGGTTAGATGACAATTTGTAGAAACGGCTAGCTCAGCATTTCTCAAACTCGTCAGACCCCAATGGGTGCATGTTTTGGTTTTTGCCCTAACACTACACCGATGACTCAAATGATCATACCTTGATGATTTGTTGATTATTTGAATCAGTTGTGTAGTGCTAGGGCAAAAAACAAAATATTCACCCTTTCGGGGAATGATATCACGCTGAATAGAACAGGGGGCAAACGTCTGGGGTGAAGAGCTGTTTAAACCAACACTATTCAAAGGCCACATAGAAACTTGGAATAACCTATACATGGTTGGTTAGACGAGTACTTGTAGCTTATATCTACAGTATATATTTTGGAATGTCAGATGTTGATTTCGGGAGGCCGCCATCACGGAAAGGGGAACAGACCACCTTTTCTGTTAGTTAGCGTACATTAATCAGGATGCTGCATAGGATATCAACAGTGACAACAGTTGGCTGCTATTTAAGTGATAGTTTGACTGTAAAATCCATGTATTGGTGTGTGGCCAGCTAACTACTATAGAGACAGCCCTGTATTTTCATGCAATTTCATTAACTCAGAGTTCTAAGACCTGCTCATCCCAGCATGTAACAAAATCAAGGGTACAAAACCAAATGTATTGTTCTGTTTTAAGCAATCAAGCTTATGCCATCGTGATGACTATAAACTTTTATACTAACGTCACCAATCTGCGGTAAAGAAGGATGTGTAATTCCATTACATTTTATGGGGTGAAAATGCAAGGTTGTGTAAGTTAGTAACACAAACTGTCCACATTCAGGAAATGATCACAATATACAATACTTTTATATGGGAAAAGTATTCAACATGTAAATTTAAGATGATAGTAAATGTTGCCCACTCAAAAAATATTGCAACTGTTTTGAACTAATTTACCATTTAGAGAGTAAAAATAGCTGTCAAACAATATTTAACCGGGTGCTTTAAGACAAGAGCCTCCATAGTGTATGTGCAGCATCCTGAACGTTTGACGTCCCAACTGAGACATCCTTTGAGAGATATCCTTGAAGGACCACTCTGTGTAAATACTTATCTTCTGATGAAGGCTATATTTTACACTTTCAACAGTTTACTATCAGTTTTATAATGTATCAAACACAACAAAGCATTGAAATTAAATGCCATTAATTATATTATATTATCAATATAAATCTGTCATCAAGATATTTATTTAAAATAAATATATATTTCACCTTTATTTAACCAGGTTGGCAAGTTGAGAACAAGTTCTCATTTACAATTGCGACCTGGCCAAGATAAAGCAAAGCAGTTCGACACATACAACAACACAAAGTTACACATGGAGTAAAACAAGCATACAGTCAATAATACAGTAGGAAAATAAGTCTATATACAATGTGAGCAAATGAGGTGAGATAAGGGAGGTAAAGGCAAAAAAAGGCCATGGTGGCGAAGTAAATACAATATAGCAAGTAAAACACTGGAATGGTAGATTTACAGTGGAAGAATGTGCAAGGTAGAGATAGAAATAATGGGGTGCAAAGGAGCAAAATAAATAAATACAGTAGGGGGAGAGGTAGTTGTTTGGGCTAAATTATAGATGGGCTATGTACAGGTGCAGTAATCTGTGAGCTGCTCTGACAGCTGGTGCTTAAAGCTAGTGAGGGAGATATGTGTTTCCAGTTTCAGAGATTGTTGTAGTTAGTTCCAGTCATTGGCAGCAGAGAACTGGAAGGAGATACGGACAAAGGAAGAATTGGTTTCGGGGGTGACCAGAGAGATATACCTGCTGGAGCGCAGCAGGCTGTTGAGTCTGCCAATGAGGATGTGGTGATTGAAAGCCTTGGCCAGGTCAATGAATATGGCTGCACAGTATTGTTTAAGATATCGTTTAGGACCTTGAGCGTTGCTGAGGTGCACACATGACCAGCTCTGAAACCAGATTGCATAGCGGAGAAGGTATGATGGGATTCAAAATGGTCGGTAATCTGTTTGTTGACTTGGCCTGTAGCAGTTTGGGTCAAGAGTGTCCCCCCCTTTGAAGAGGGGGATGATCACAGTTGCTCTCCAATCTTTGGGAATCTCAGATGACACGAAAGAGAGGTTGAACAAACCTAGTAATAAGGTTGGCAACAATTTCGGCAGATAATTTTAGAAAGAAAGGGTCCAGTTTGTCTGGCCCGGCTGATTTGTAGGGGTCCAGATTTTTCAGCTCTTTTGGAACATCAGCTGACTGGATTTGGGAGAATGAGAAATGGGGAAGGCTTGGGCGAGTTGCTGTGGGGGGTGCAGTGCTGTTGACCAGGGTAGGGGTAGCCAGGTGGAAAGCATGGCCAGCTGTAGAAAAATGCATATCACGGGGGCTGTTCGATGCTAATGCAGAACGCCATAGGATGTTTTTGTGTTGGTTAAGGGCAGTCAGGTCTGGAGAGAACCAAGGGCTATATCTGTTCCTGGTTCTACATTTCTTGAATGGGGCATGCTTATTTAAGATGGCGAGGAAGGTATTTAAAAAAAAACAGGCATCCTCTACTGACGGGATGAGATCAATATCCTTCCAGGATACCCCGGCCAGGTCGATTAGAAAGTTCTGCTCGCTGAAGTGTTTCAGGGAGCGTTTGACAGTGATGAGTGGAGGTCGTTTGACCGTGGACCCATTGCGGATGCCGGTAATGAGGCAGTGATCGCTGAGATCTTGGTTGAAAACAGAAGAGGTGTATATAGAGGGCAAGTTGGTTAGGATGATATCTATGAGGGTGCCCTTGTTTACGGCTTTGGGGTGATACCTGGTAGGTTCATTGATAATTTGTGTGAGATTGAGGGCATCAAGCTTAGATTTTAGGATGGCTGTGGTGTTAAGCATGTTCCAGTTTAGGTCGCCTAGCAGCACGAGCTCTGAAGATAGATGGTGGGCAATCAGTTCACATATGGTGTCCAGAGCACAGCTGGGGGCAGAGGGTGGTCTATAGCAGGTGGCAAAGGTGAGAGACTTGTTTTTAGAGAGGTGGATTTTTAAAAGTAGAAGTTCAAATTGTTTGGGTACAGACCTGGATAGTAGGACAGAACTCTATGAAATCTTTGCAGTAGATTGCAACTCTGCCCCCTTTGGCCGTTCTGTCTTGTTTGAAAATGTTGTAGTTGATGAAGATTTGAGAATTTCGGTCTTCCTAAGTAAGGATTCAGACACGGCTAGAATATCCGGGTTGGCAGAGTGTGCTAAAGCAGTGAATAGAACAAACTTAGGGAGGAGGCTTCTAATGTTAACATGCATGAAACCAAGGCTATTACGGTTACAGAAGTAATCAAAAGAGAGCGCCTGGGGAATAGGAGTGGAGCTAGGCACTGCAGGGCCTGGATTCACCTCTACATCATCAGAGGAACAGAGGAGGAGTGGGATAAGGGTACGGCTAAAAGCTATGAGAATTGGTCATCTAGAACGTCCGGAACAGAGAGTAAAAGGAGGTTTCTGGTGGCAATAAAATAGCTTCAAGGTATAATGTACAGACAAAGGTATGGTAGGATGTGAACACAGTGGAGGTATTGAGTGATGATGAGAGGGATATTGTATCTAGAAACATCATTGAAACCAGGTGATGTCATTGCATGTGTGGGTGGTGTAACTGAAAGGTTGGATAAGGTATAATGAGCAGGGCTAGAGGCTCTACAGTGAAATAAGCCAATAAACACTAACCAGAACAGCAATGGACAAGGCATATTGACATTAAGGAGAGGCATGCTTAGTCGAGTGATCATAAGATGGGCGTTCAGGTAACGTCGCAAAACAGAGGGGCCAGTTGGATAACGTCGGTAGTCCAGTCGTGAAGCCCCGGTGGGGCTCCGCATCGGCAGTAAAACGGGTCCGGATAGGTGATTGTAGCCCAGGAGTGGCTGATGGAACTCTTCAGCTGGCTAGCTCCGAAATAATTGATGTTTGCTCCGGGATCGACGTAAGCCAATAGTCACACGGATAGCAGCTAGCTAGCTGCGAGATCCAGGTGTAAATGTCCAGAGCTTGCGGTTGAAATCCGGGGATATGGAGAGAAAAATAGGTCCGGTATGTCACGTTGTACAAAACTGGCGATAGCTTTTCGAGCTAAAGGATAGCTGATGACCACAAACCGTGGTCAGCTGAATACTAAAGTTAGCCAGTAAACTGGCTAAATATACAGTCTGTATAGGAATGAATAAGAGAGGAGGGCACATTCTGTAGTTAAACCAAATGCAGTTGTGTTCACAACTATGGCTTATAATGCTTCATCATCTCTTGGACCAGACACTTCACTGAACCAAACCACACATTGATCCGCCAATTATAATGGACAAGGCTGCAAAAATCAGCAAGCACAATATCCAACTCAAACTTTCAAATAAATCATCAATTTATGTAATTAACAAAAATGGACAAAAGTTTGAGCAGGTGTTGAAATAGCAATGTTCACTGATGAGCACTACTGCAGTTACCTCTCCATCACCCTGAAGACAGATATTTACCCTCTGGGCAAATGGCTGGCTATTAAATATTTAATCCGCATTACGGGAAACAGCGACGCTGTCTGTCCCTGCACCTTTGTTATTGTTGTTGTTGTGTGGACGAAACGGAGGTGGTGTCACGTTCTGACCTTTATTTCCTTTGATTTGTCTTTATTTAGTATGGTTGGGGCGTGAGTTGGGGTGGGCAGTCTATGTGTTTTTCTATGTTGGGGTTTGAGTTCAACCTAGTATGGTTCTCAGTCAGAGGCAGGTGTCATTAGTTGTCTCTGATTGAGAATCATACTTAGGTAGCCTGGGTTTCACTTTTGAGTTGTGGGTGTTTGTTTTCCGTGTATGTGTTTGTTGCCACACGGTACTGTTTCGTTCGTTTCACGTTTATTGTTTTGTAGTGTTCAGTTTATGTCTTTAAATAAATGTTAAAGACACTTACCTCGCAGCGCATTGGTCCTCCTATCCTTCTCGCTTCTCCTCCTCAGAAGAGGAGGAGGAATGCCATTACAGGTGGTGCGTCAAGAAATGTGGTAAAAAAAAATGCAGTACATATTCTGCTGTTCTATCGCAGGTGAAATGATGTCCGAGGGAAAAAAAAACTATGTGTTATTTTTGAAGTAATTTCTATGCTGATATAATATCCCAAATGGACATGGCAGTTTCACCATTAAGGATTCCAGCTTTAAGCCTTGAGGGGAGAACAACCATCTTCAGAGTGCACTGCTGAGTTTTGCAGGTTCACATCCTGTAAGTACAGTGTCCATTGTTGGACAGTGGAAGGTGTATACAAGTCACTTTGAGTTGGCTTAGTCTTATGTAGCCAGACATAGACATATTCTCACCTAGAAGCCTGGCTTGAGGGGGTGGTAAGGATAGACTGAAAATACATAATTTAGTACATTTCATCAACATGATACATTTTATGGTGCTTTCCATGTTTGCCATGACAACGTGAGGTCGCCTAGCCAGAGAGCTCCTGTACATTTTGTAAATATTTTAACACTTTTTAAGAATGTTTTGTAACATTTAAAAAAAAATCAGTTTTGATCACATAAACATGGTGGTCTTCAATCTCAAAGTTAGAGGATTTGTCTAGCTGGATGGTTAATATTAGCATTTAAATAATCCAGCAGCTGCTCCGGCATTTTGGTTCACCTGCCGATTGGAAGGTGGAGACTATGGTGTCTAAGGTGTCAGAGAGGCTGAGGGACTCTTCCTGACCACTGCTGATGGGTGGTTGATTTCTTGCGCTTTACTGCAGCCGAAGCATCACCAAGGTGGGTGCTATGCTGTAGGCAATGGAAGATCAGCTAACTACGAAGGAGAGGCTACTATGGAGGAATTTGGAATGTCTGACTAAGCGATGGGCCTTGATGAAGAGCTCCTGGCCTGTCTGACAGACTGACTTTATCCCTGGGTGTACAGTACCATCGATGCGCCCTCCGCTTAAGCTATACAGACTTTTCCAAACTGCCTCAACATTTTTATAAATAACTGACATGAAACAAACAAGGACAACGTCTGGACAGGGGGAACGAAACTACATTGATGCTGACACGGGGATGAAACTGAGGAATAGACAGACATAGGGGAGGCAATCAATAAGTGATGGAGTCCAGGTGAGTCCAATGAAGCGCAGGTGTGCGTAATATTGGGCCTCCTGGCGCCCTCAATAAGTAATGGAGTCCAGGTGAGTCCAATGAAGCGAGGATGTGCGTAAAAATGGTGACAGGTGTGCATAATGATTGGCCGCCTGGCGCCGTTGAGAATGGGAGCGGGAGTAGGCATGACAATATCATAACTTGGTGGAATGGTGGAAACAAATTGGTGGACTACGTTATTGGTGTCCTGATAATCTTCCTTTGTTATTCTCATGTCCTTCATGATCCCAGAGCTGGGTTCAAATAATAATATTTTAGCTGAATATGACTGAGCCTACCTGTTACAATGTAACTAATATGGAAGTCTTAAAAGCCATTTTGGGAACATATTCATGTGCTGAAAATCTAATATTTCACTTACTAAACAGTATGTTTACTTCAATCATCCAACACGCAAGTCATAAATATGTATGCAGTTGAATATAAAATATATTTCGAGGCTGTAAACAGTACAATAACATAAAAGCCAACTTCACATCAAATGAAAGTAGTAGTTGATCAAATCCAAAACCGACAAAAACATTCCAACAGTGGTACCCCGTAACTGTCAATCACACGATTACAAATCTCAACCTAACCAAATTACAAATGTACTGTGATCACATTACCACAGGGATAACTTCAATAACAATTTAAAAAGGCTTGGCAATATAAGGACTCTCCATTGGCTAGTATCCCAGTGATTCAATGGAATGATCAAATAACTCTATCGACAACCTTCACAAGGGCACGTTATTCCAAATCTCAACCTGACCAAATGACACATGCACTGTGCTTACATTACCACAGGGATAACTTCAAAAATCATTTAAAATCTTTACGATATAAAGGAAGTGTGGACATAACGCCCCGTGACTGACTGCATTTGAATTCCTTTCTGACATACAGTAAATTAACTCGTATGAATAGTAACGCCAAATTTAGATAAGCTGCAAAATAGGTAATTACACTTCAAATCAAATTTCATTAGTCACATGCGCCGAATACAACCTTACAGTGAAATGCTTACTTACGAGCACCTAACCAACAACGCAGTTTAAAAAAATATGGATAAGAATAAGAAATAAAAGTATCAAGCAATTAAAGAGCAGCAGTAAAATAATAGCGAGACTATATACAGGGGGGTACCGGTACAGAGTCAATGTGCAGGGGCACCGGTTAATGTACATGTAAGTATAGTTATTAAAGTGACTATGCATAGATGATAACAACAGAGAGCAGCAGCGGTGTAAAAGAGGGGGAGGGGCAATGCAAATAGTTTGGGTAGCCAATTGATTAGATGTTCAGGAGTCTTATGGCTTGGGGGTAGAAGCTGTTTAGAAGCCTCTTAGACCTAGACTTGGCGCTCCGGTACTGCTTGTCGTGCGGTAGCAGAGAGAACAGTCTATGACTAAGGTGGCTGGAGTCTTTGACAATTTTTAGGGCCTTCAGTTTAGGCGGACAGGGCTTTTGGGCAACTAAGGGTTCTGTTTACCTCGGCGTCCGTGTCGGCCCATCCGGATCCCTCTTTGGCGTTCATAGTGGAGGTGGACGCGTCCGAGGCTGGGATAGGAGCCGTGCTCTCTCAGCGCTCGGGTACGCCACCGAAGCTCCGCCCCTGTGCTTTCTTCTCGAAGAAGCTCAGCCCAGCGGAGCAAACTATGACGTGGGGGACCAGGAGTTGTAGTCAAGGCCTTGAAGGCATGGAGACCTTGGCTTGTGGGGGCTAAACACCCTTTTCTCATCTGGACAGACCACCGCAATCTGGAGTACATCCGGTCAGCGAGGAGACTGAACCCTCGCCAGGCAAGGTGGGTCATGTTTTTCACCCGTTTTGTTTTCACCCTTTCGTACAGACCAGGTTCCCAGAACGTTAAGGCAGACGCACTTTCCTGGCAGTATGACACAGAGGAGCGGTCCATGGATCCCACTCCCATACTCCCCGCCTCTTATTTGGTGGCGCCAGAAGTGTGAGAGCTGGACGCGGACATGCAGAGCTCACTCCCCCTCTGTGTCCAGCTGGGCGTCTGTACGTTACATCTGCTGTCCGTGACCGGTTGAGCTATTGGCCCCACACGTCACCCTCCTCTGGTCATCCTGGGATTGATCGGAGAGTGCGCTGTCTTAGCGGGAAGTACTGGTGGCCCACCTTGGCTAAGGATGTGAGGGTTTATGTTTCCTCCTGTACGGTGTGCACCCAGTGTAAGGCTCCTAGGCCCAGAGGTAAGTTACAACCCTTACCCGTTCCACAACGTCCGTGGTCGCACCTGACGGTTGATTTCCTAACTGATCTTCCACCTTCACAGGGTAACACCACGATCCTGGCCATTGTGGATTGTTTTTCTAAGTCCTGTCACCTCCCTTTGCCCGGCCACCCTACAGCCCTACAGACGGCGGAGGCCCTGTTTACGCACATCTTCCGGCAACATTGGGGTGCCTGAGGATATAGTGTCTGATCTGGGTCCCCAGTTCACTTCGAGGGTCTGGAGGGCGTTCATGGAACGTCTGGGGGTCTCGGTCAGCCTTACCTCAGGTTTTCACCCCGAGAGTAACGGGCAGGTGGAGAGTTAAACAGGATGTGGGTATGTTTCTGAGGTCTTATTGCCAGGCCCGGCCGGGGGAGTGGGCAGCGTTCGTGCCTTAGGCAGAGATGGCCCAGAACTCGCTCCGCCACTCCTCCACTAACCTCTCTCCCTTTCAGTGTGTGTTAGGGTATCAGCCGGTTCTGGCTCCGTGGCATCAGAGTCAGACCGAAGCTCCTGCGGTGGATGACTGGTTCCGGCGCGCGGAGGAGACATGGGTCATCGCCCGTGTCCATCTTCAGCACGCCGTGCTGTTCCAGAAACTGGGCGCAGACCGTCACCACAGTGAGGCTCCGGTGTTTGCACCGGGTCTGGCTCTCGACCCGGAACCTGCCCCTCCGCCTGCCCTGTCGGAAGCTGGGTCTGCGGTTTGTGGGGCCATTGAAAGTCCTGAGGAGAGTGAACGAGGTATGTTATAGGTTACAGCTTCCTCCTGATTACCGCATTAACCCCTCGTTCCATGTGTCTCTTCTCTGGCTGGTGGTGGCTGGTCCGCTCCAGGAAGCTGAGGTGTGGGAGGTTCCTCCGCCCCCTCGATGTCTCCGTTCAATCCATCCTGGATTCGAGACGTCGGGCGAGGGGCCTGCAATACCCCGTGGACTGGGAGGGGTATGGTCTGGAGGAGAGATGCTGGGTTCCGGAGGAGGACGTGTTGGACCCTTCTATGCTGCGGGATTTCCACCGTCTCCGTCCGGATCGCCATGCGCCTCATCCTCCGGGTCGTCCCCGAGGCCGGTGTCAGCACGCTGCTGGAGCCGAGTGTCAAGGGAGGGGGGTACTGTCACGACTACTGCCAGAGTCGGTTCAATTCCTTGTCGGGAATTGTTTATTGTAAGTATGTGTGCTTTATGTGACTTGTGCGATACGGGTTTTTGTGCCCATGTGTTTTGTTATTTTTGTATGCCGGTAGTTGTGTACATTAAACGGCTCCGGCTATTTACCAAGTTCTGCTCTCCTGCGTTTGACTTCCATGACACCAGTTACGCACCCCTGAAAAATGCACAGATCCCTTAAAATAGATAAGTGACAGACACAGACACACACCAGGTAAGGCACACCATAAAACATTTATATGAAACAGTCGTAATTTATGTTAGTGCTGTTTACCATGTAGATTGAATAATTATGAAGGTGTTGACATGCTCATGTGTCATGTCATGTTACTTTAACTGTATGTGGATGAGGCCATGGTTAAATTGACCATATCAAATTCATTCATGGACCACATAAATAAAACAGGAGCCTGCAGCTCTGAATGGTTGTCATGTAACTATATTTAGTATTGTTGTACACTTCATTAACATGTACATTTTTATGCCATTTGGCAGATGCTCTTACCCAAAGCAACTTAGATGAGCAATTAGGGTTAAGTGCTTTGCTCAAGGGCACATCAACATATTTTTCACCTAGTCTGCTCTTGGATTTGAACCAGCGACCTTTCGGTTACTGGCCCAACGCTCTTAACTGCTAGGGTACCTGGTGCCTGTCCAAAAAATCTATAAATGTCCCACTAGATGAGCATTCTGTGTGGAACCACAACTAACAATATGCCCATTCTGACAGAGCAGCATCCATCAATATTATGTTCATTGCATGATTTCCAATTCTAAGCCACTGTATTTTTGTTTGTATTATTACACTGAATTATTTACCATCTATTGTAAGATGGCTGCCAACATAATGACTGGTAGCGATTATATATTCTTAATGACAGCCTCTACACAAGGGAGAGGCAATTTCTCAGCAACTGGAGTCCTCAAGTAGGCCACGCTGGTTTGGCTGAAGCACTCCACAAAAGAACAAGCAGCCATTGAAATGAACTGCAACCAAGCAGAGACAAGCAATCATCATCATCCCAGCCAGGGGAGTGTGGGAAAGCAGAGCACTCTAGCCAAGTGAAACCGCAACACACCCTGTCATTTCTCAAGAAATAATCTGAGGGGGATGATGATGAGGGAGGGAGGGAGGGAGTAGGCGATTCTGTCCCTCAGAGCATGGCTGAATAATGGCCATCATTTAAATGTGAAGTGTAGATTTTTTTTCTCAGATGGATTTTCTTCGTAGATGGCTCTTTTGGGTGATGTTCACAGAAACTCAATTGTTCTGCCACCAGCCACTTGGCTGGAAATAAGTTGTATAGTTTGATGGAAGCAGACATGGTGTACATGGCTTGGGATCTAGGCCTTAATCTCTCAGTTAGAACGCGCACGTCAGACACCTCTATCTTTCTAGGAAGCAGAGCAGTGTACTTACCTCAATCAAATAGACTCTCATTGTGGTTTTTAATGAATGTGGCCACACAGAGTCAAACAAAATGGAAAAGTATCAGTTACATTTCAAACACTGATAAGACTTAAGCAGGTCAAAGGAATTCCCCGAGCCTCGTTGGCACAGCGGAGTCGATAATGACAAAGCAGTGAGATAAAAGCATAAATGTACATGTGCATTCATGTGGACATTTTCATAATGTGCTTTCGACTCCACAGTACAATGTCCATGCCCTTTGGATCTTGAATCACATGTAATGCTTTGAAAGACCGGGGCTTATTGTGTTTGTTCATCTGGAAGGAAAAATGGCCCCCAAACAGAAATCCCCAATTTCAAGAAGTGTGATAACGAAGCAGACCCAGTGCTAAGAAACTGGACCCGTTATGAAGATAATCCAAACACCAGGAATAAACAAACAACCTACAAGGACAATAGACCCATAGGAAAGATGACTCCAACACTATCAAAGGTGGATCATAAGACTGAGACCATGACCAGATATTTATGTTGTACAGTAAATTACTTTGTATACAGATAGGTGAAGTGGCTAAATGGGTTTGTGGACTTCAAGAAACAGCAGAAGGTGCACCCCCCCCCTATCTACATCGGCAGGACTGCAGTGGAGATTATGGAAAGCTTCAAGTTCCATGGCGTACACATCACTTACAAACTGAAATGGACCACCCACACAGACAGTGTGGTGAAGAATGACGCAACATTCAATCTCTTCAATCTCAGAGGGCTAAAGAAATTTGGCTTATCACCTAAAACCCTCACCAACTTTTACAGATGCACAATTGAAAGCATCCTGTATCACCACCTGGTACAGCAACTGCACCGCACGATGCGATCTGCCCAACGCATTACCAGGGGCAAACTACCAGCCCTCCAGGACACCTACAGCACCCAATTATTTTTATTTTTTTCCTATATTTAACTAGGCAAGTCAGTTAAGAACAAATTCATATTTTCAATGACAGCTTAGGAACAGTGGGTTAACTGCCTTGTTCAGAGGCAGAACGACCGATTTGACCTTGTCAGCTCATGCATGCGATCTTGCAAACTTCCGGTTACTAGTCCAACGCTACCTGCCGCCGATGTCACAGGAAGGCCAAAGAAACTGAAAAACAGCTTCTATCTAAAGGCCATCAGACTGTTAAACAGCCATCACTAGCACATTAGAGGCTGCTGCCTATAGGCATAGACTAGAAATCACAGGCCACTTTAAGGAATGATACACTAATAAGGTTGGCAATACTGGCAATACTCATATCATATGTATGTACTGTATTCTATACTATTCTACGGTATCTTAGTCACTTAATAATGTTAACATATCTTGCATTACTCATTACTAATCTCATATGTATATACTGTATCTTAGTCCGTTCTGCTCTGACATCGCTCATCAATATGTATATAGTCTTAATTCATTCCTACTTAGATTTGTGTGTATTGGATATTTGTTGTGTAATTTGTTAGATATTACTTGTTAGATATTTGTATTTATTAAATTGTTTTATTTCACCTTTATTTAACCAGGTAGGCAAGTTGAGAACAAGTTCTCATTTACAACTGCGACCTGGCCAAGATAAAGCAAAGCAGTTCGACACATATATATAAAAAAAAGAAAAACATACAGTCAATAATACAGTAAATCAAATCAAATCAAATCAAATACCTGCTGGGGCGCGTGCTACAGGTGGGTGCTGCTATGGTGACCAGCAAGCTGAGATAAGGGGGGACTTTACCTAGCAGGGTCTTGTAGATGACCTGGTGCCAGTGTGTTTGGCGACGAGTATGAAGCGAGGGCCAGCCAACGAGAGCGTACAGGTCACAGTGGTGGGTAGTACTGTATATGGGGCTTTGGTGACAAAACGGATGGCACTGTGATAGACTGCATCCAATTTATTGAGTAGGGTATTGGAGGCTATTTTGTAAATTACATCGCCGAAGTCGAGGATCGGTAGGATGGTTTAGCCAGCAGCATACCACCCTGCATACCACTGCTGGCTTGCTTCTGAAGCTAAGCAGGGTTGGTCCTGGTCAGTTCCTGGATGGGAGACCAGATGCTTCTGGAAGTGGTGTTGGAGGGCCAGTAGGAAGCACTCTTTCCTCTGGTCTAAAAATAATATCCCAATGCCCCAGGGCAGTGATTGTGATTGTAAGAGTATGGGTGTTAACCCCGGTGTCCTTAATAAATTCCTAATCTGGCCCTCAAACCATCACAGTCACCTAATAATTCCCAGTTTACAATTGGCTCATTCATCCCTCTCCCCTGTAACTATTCCCCAGGTCGTTGCTGCAAATGAGAACGTGTTCTCAGTCAATTTACCTGGTAAAATAACGGATAAATAATAATATGTTTTACAAGGGTATGTTTGGCAGCATGAGTGAAGGATGCTTTGTTGCAAAATAGGAAGCCAATTCTAGATATAACTTTGGATTGGAGATGTTTGATGTGAGTCTGGAAGGGGAGTTTACAGTCTAACCAGACAACTAGGTATTTGTAGTTGTCCACATATTCTAAGTCAGAACCGTCCAGAGTAGTGAAGTTGGACGGGCAGGCAGGTGCAGGGACCAAAATCAGCAGAAATTTCATAGTGCCAACTGTAGTACTCGATAAAACTCAAACTTTCATTAAAACACACATGCAGGGTACTCAATTAAAGCTACACTCGTTGTGAATCTAGCCAACATCTCAGATTTGTAAAATGCTTTTCGGCGAAAGCATGAGAAGCTATTATCTGATTGCATGCACCCCCCGAAATACCTGAACGAGACGCAAACAAAAGAATTAGCGCAGCCGGCGCTACACAAAACACAGAAATAAAATATAAAACATTCATTATCTTTGACGAGCTTCTTTGTTGGCACTCCTATATGTAAACAACAATATAAACATCACAATTGGGTCTTTTTCCCGATTAAATCCGTCAAAGTATACCCAAAATGACGATTTATGAAGCCCGTCTGATCCAGGAAAAAGCTCCTTTCCAAAACGCAACGTCATTGTTTAAAATTACTAAAAGTTGCCTATAAACTTTTACAAATCACTTCAAACTACTTTTGTAAACCAACTTTAGGTATTAATAAACGTTAATAATCTATAAAATTGATCATGGGGCTATCTGTATTCGATAGCAGCAAGTCTTGAAATCATCGTCCATATTTTCCCTTTCATAACTTCCTTCAGTGGACCCCAAGACAGGAAGTGCCTATTCGTCATCACACCAAGGATAAACTACTAAAATGCCAGTACTGGCGACATCGTGTGGAAGCTGTAGGCATTGTAAACGGGTATCTATCTATTTTCCCTTGCCATAGACAATACATAGACTGGCGGACAGATATTTTTTTTGTGTTTTTTGTGAACACTTTTCCTCTGGTTTTTACTCCTAAACACGTTCTGTTAAAGCCACAGACATGATTTAACCAGTTTCAGAGACTTCAGAGTGTTTTCTATCCACACATACTAATCATATGCATATACTATATTCCTGCCATGAGTAGCAGGACGTTGAAATTTTGCACGATTTTTAACAAAAAACTGTGAAAATTCGCAGCATCTTAAACAGGTTTTAACACAGTGTCCAAAGAAGGGCCAGAAGTATACAGAATGGTGTCGTCTGCGTAGAGGTGGATCAGAGACTCACCAGCAGCAAGAGCGACATCTTTGATGTATACAGGGAAGAGAGATGGTCCAAGAATTGAACCCTGTGGCACCCCCATAGAAACTGCCAGAGTCCCGGACAACAGGCCCTCCAATATGACACACTGAACTGTATCAGAGAAGTAGTTGGTGGACCAGGCGAGGCAATCATTTGAGAAACCAAGGCTGTTGAGTCTGCCGATGAGGATGTGGTGATTGACAGAGTCGAAAGCCTTGGCCAGGTCAATGAATACGGCTGCACAGTATTGTTTCTTATCGATGGCAGTTAAGATATAATTTAGGACTTTGAGCGTGCCTGAGGTGCACCCATGACCAGCTCGGAAACCAGATTGCATAGCGGAGAAGGTATGGTGGGATTCAAAATGGTCGGTAATCTGTTGGTTGACTTGGCTTTTGAAGACCTTAAAAAGGGTAGGATAGATATAGGTCTGTAGCAGTTAGGGTCAAGAGTGTTCCACCCTTTGTAGAGGGGGTTGACCGCAGCTGCTCTCCAATCTTTGGGAATATCAGACGACACGAAAGAGAGTTTGAACAAACTAGTAATAGGGGTGGCAACAATTTCGGCAGATAATTTTAGAAAGAAAGGGTCCGGCTAGCCCGGCTGATTTGTAGGGGTCCAGATTTTGCAGCTCTTTCAGAACATCAGCTGACTGGATTTGGGAGAAGGAGAAATGGGGAAGGCTTGGGCGAGTTGCTGTGGGGGGTGTAGTGCTGTTGACCAGGGTAGGGGTAGCCAGGTGGAAAGCATGGCCAGCCATAGAAAAATGCTTATTGAAATTCTCAATTATAGTGGATTTATCGGTGGTGACAGTGTTTCCTATCTTCAATGCAGTGGGCAGCTGGGAGGAGGTGTTCTTATTCTCCATGGACTTTACAATGTCCCAGAACTTTTTTGAGTTTGTGTTGCAGGAAGCAAATTTCTGCTTGAAAAAGCAAGCCTTGGCTTTTCTAACTGACTGTGTATATTGGTTTCTAACTTCCCTAAAAAAGTTGCATTTCACGGGGGCTGGTCGACGCTAATGCAGAACCCCACAGGATGTTTTTGTATTGGTAAAGGGCATTCAGGTCTGGAGAGAACCAAGGGCTCCTGGTTCTAAATTTTTATTTTTTATTTTATTTTACCCCTTTTTCTCCCCAAAGTTGTGGTATCCAATTGTTTTTAGAAGCTACTATCTTGTCTCATCGCTACAACTCCCGTATGGGCTCAGGAGAGACGAAGGTTGAAAGTCATGCGTCCTCCGATACACAACCCAACCAAGCGCATCCAACCCGGAAGCCAGCCGCACCAATGTGTCGGAGGAAACACCGTGCACCCGGCAATCTTGGTTAGCACGCACTGCGCCCATGCCCGCCACAGTATTATATAATTATATATATATATATATATATTATATAATAACTAGTATAATAACCAATATTATTGCACTGTCGGAGCTAGAAGCACAAGCATTTCGCTACACCCGCAATAACATCTGCTAATCACATGTATGTGACCACAACAATTTGATATGATTTGGATTTGAAGGGGTCAAATAATAAATATTTAAAACACTATCTGGTTTGCCTTGCCTGAAGAAGATAATGTTCACAAAACACATTGAATGCACTATAACCAGTTCATTTGTCTCTGTGGTTTAATTTCTGAAGAGAATCCATGTTAAAATGGCTCATGTTACGTAAGTCTACAACTTCAGATATTTTTACATGCAAGGATTTTCAACAACTATTTTTACCCGAGGTTTATAATGCTCAGTCAGAGTATTGGAGCCACGTGATACACAAATGAGATGTTCTACTTGCAACAGTTAGGCAAATTATTTATTATCACTGTTTAACATGCTTTACCTTCTCCCCACTACTTGTTGTTATTAAATATTGAAAGGGTTTTATGTAAATTAGTTGGGTTTCCAATTCTGACTTGGACACAATAGCTCCGCTGAATGATTTAATGTTATATTTTCACCTTCATCACAGTTATTCTGGCTAACTGACTATGATTTTGAATGCTGATTAATACTGCACTGGTGAATACACAAGGGATATGACGTGGTAGGTGGAACAACTCAGGATGATGGAGGAACAGGTTGCTAAGGTGGATAAAAAAATTGGCACACCGCTTTGGAAGGAAAGTTCCCAACAACCGAGACCTATTGTGGCCAGGTTGACCCATTACAAAATGAATTCTGAAAAGAGGAAGGGAACTGAAGGAACAACATTCTTTATCAATGAGCAATATTCTGGCGAGATCATGGATAGGATGCGCTTACTATAGCCTAAACTTAAACACCACAGGGCACAGGGCCAGAAAGTGCGCCTGGTGTTGGACAAGCGGTACATTAACAACCAACTCTTCAGGGATTCCAATATCACGACCTGGATGTGAGTAACCATGCCGAGCCAGTAATTGTGGATATGTGAAACCATAATCGTCCACGAGTGACAATTATTATTATAATTATTACAAAATGTTTTTGTCTGGATGAAAATGCACTTAAATGATATAGGACTGAATAACACTTCATTATGGGCGCTATCAGAAGGGGCAAATCAGTAGGCTGGCTATTGATGCGGATGACAATACAGCAAATATAGTCATTGTCTGTATAGTCTATTGATATACAGTTGAAGTCGGAAGTTTACATACACGCCGAGTTTAAATGTATTTGGCTAAGGTGTATGTAAACTTCCGACTTCAACTGTATGGGGCCAGTCAGCTATTTGGCATATGTTGTGTAATGAAAGAGAATTGTATCTTTAGTTGTGATATTGTGTTAGAAGTTATTGATTAGGCTACTACTATAAGTGATTGCTTATGTCTGCAACTCACAACAGATGTTCATCGAATGAATAGGCAAATGGGACACTGATGGATTGGAAGTAGAGTCCTTATGTAAGGGCAAATATAAGTGCACTTCAGCTCACCCACGTTTTCAGTAGGCCTTCATGAAGAAATGACAGGCTAGGACCTATATGAACAACAACAGAAATACGCAGGCCTACTGTTTTTGATGCACATCAGCCTTGGGCCCATCTTCTCTTCTTTGTCTGTGAATTCTTCTCTTCCATTTAGGTGGTTATGTGTAAAGCCCAATGTAGGATTTCAAAGTTATGGTTCATTGATTATGGACAATCAGGCTTATACATTGTGCATAATGAGTTGAAAATATAGCCCATTACAGCTGCAGCCATGTGATAAAATGAATTACTGGCAGTAATTGTCACTATGGTATTCAGTCGCACCGCACTCGGCCGACAGCTTAGGGGAAATTCTTTGAAATACAAGCTACTCCTGTAAACCAGTTATGGTATGAGGCAGCCAATATGATGGTTGATTGTTTAGACTAGACTATTGTTAGTACATGTAATATATACAGTGCCTTGCGAAAGTATTCGGCCCCCTTGAACTTTGCGACCTTTTGCCACATTTCAGGCTTCAAACATAAAGATATAAAACTGTATTTTTTTGTGAAGAATCAACAACAAGTGGGACACAATCATGAAGTGGAACGACATTTATTGGATATTTCAAACTTTTTTAACAAATCAAAAACTGAAAAATTGGGCGTGCAAAATTATTCAGCCCCTTTACTTTCAATGCAGCAAACTCTCTCCAGAAGTTCAGTGAGTATCTCTGAATGATCCAATGTTGACCTAAATGACTAATGATGATAAATAAAATCCACCTGTGTGTAATCAAGTCTCCGTATAAATGCACCTGCACTGTGATAGTCTCAGAGGTCCGTTAAAAGTGCAGAGAGCATCATGAAGAACAAGGAACACACCAGGCAGGTCCGAGATACTGTTGTGAAGAAGTTTAAAGCCGGATTTGGATACAAAAATATTTCCCAAGCTTTAAACATCCCAAGGAGCACTGTGCAAGCGATAATATTGAAATGGAAGGAGTATCAGACCACTGCAAATCTACCAAGACCTGGCCGTCCCTCTAAACTTTCAGCTCATACAAGGAGAAGACTGATCAGAGATGCAGCCAAGAGGCCCATGACCACTCTGGATGAACTGCAGAGATCTACAGCTGAGGTGGGAGACTCTGTCCATAGGACAACAATCAGTCGTATTTTGCACAAATCTGGCCTTTATGGAAGAGTGGCAAGAAAGCCATTTCTTAAAGATATCCATAAAAAGTGTTGTTTAAAGTTTGCCACAAGCCACCTGGGAGACACACCAAACATGTGGAAGAAGGTGCTCTGGTCAGATGAAACCAAAATGTAACTTTTTGGCAACAATGCAAAATGTTATGTTTGGCGTGAAAGCAACACCCTGAACACCCCATCCCCACTGTCAAACATGGTGGTGGCAGCATCATGGTTTGGGCCTGCTTTTCTTCAGCAGGGACAGGGAAGATGGTTAAAATTGATGGGAAGATGGATGGAGCCAAATACAGGACCATTCTGGAAGAAAACCTGATGGAGTCTGCAAAAGACCTGAGACTGGGACGGAGATTTGTCTTCCAACAAGACAATGATCCAAAACATAAAGCAAAATCTACAATGGAATGGTTAAAAAATAAACATATCCAGGTATTAGAATGGCCAAGTCAAAGTCCAGACCTGAATCCAATCGAGAATCTGTGGAAAGAACTGAAAACTGCTGTTCACAAATGCTCTCCATCCAACCTCACTGAGCTCGAGCTGTTTTGCAAGGAGGAATGGGAAAAAATGTCAGTCTCTCGATGTGCAAAACTGATAGAGACATACCCCAAGCGACTTACAGCTGTAATCGCAGCAAAAGGTGGCGCTACAAAGTATTAACTTAAGGGGGCTGAATAATTTTGCACGCCCAATTTTTCAGTTTTTGATTTGTTAAAAAAGTTTGAAATATCCAATAAATGTCGTTCCACTTCATGATTGTGTCCCACTTGTTGTTGATTCTTCACAAAAAAATACAGTTTTATATCTTTATGTTTGAAGCCTGAAATGTGGCAAAAGGTTGCAAAGTTCAAGGGGGCCGAATACTTTCGCAAGGCACTGTACTTATCAAAAATATAAACACAACAAGTAAAGTGTTGGTCCCATGTTTCATGAGCTGAAATAAAGCATCCCAGAAATGTTCCATACGCACAACTGGCTCTAACCAAAATAGAAAGAGGAGTGGCTCAAACCAGAAGAAAAAAATTTGTGGAGCGGCCCCGGTGCACAACTGAGCGAGAGGACAAGTAGTAACCAAAAAAGTGTTAAACAAATCTAAATGTATTTTATATCTTCAAAGTAGCCACCTTTTGCCTTGATGACAGCTTTGCACAGTCTTGGCATTCTCTCAACCATCCTCATGAGGTAGTCACCTGGAATGCATTTCAAATAACAGGTGTGCCTAGATAAAAGTTAATTTTTTGAATTTATTTCCTTTTTGATGCGTTTGAGCCAATCAGTTGTGTTGTGACAAGTTAGGGGTGGTATACAGAAAATAGCCCTATTTGGTAAAAGACCAAGTCCATATTATGGCAAGAACAGCTCAAATTAGCAAAGAAAAAGAAAAATTACAGTCCATCATTACCTTAAGACAAGAAGGTCAGTCAATATGGAACATTTCGAGAACTTTGAAAGTTTCTTCAAGTGCAGTCGCAATAACCATCAAGCGCTATGATACAGCTGGCTCTCATGAGGACTGCCACAGGAAAGGAAGACCCAGAGTTACCTCTGCTGCAGAGGATAAGTTCATTAGAGTTCCCAGCCTCGGAAATTGCAGCCCAAAGAAATGCTTCTCACAGAGTTCAAGTAACAGACACAACTCAACATCAACTGTTTAGAAGAGACTGCGTGAATCAGGCCTTCATGGTCGAATTGCTGCAAAGAAACCACTACTAAAGGACACCAATAAGAAGAATAGACTTGCTTGGTCCAAGAAACATCAGCAATCGACATTAGACTGCTGGAAATCTGTCCTTTGGTCTGATGAGTCCAAATTTGAGATTTTGGTTCCAACCAAAATTGGTGAAATGCAGAGTAGGTGAATGGATGATCGCCGCATGTGTGGTTCCCAACATGAAGCATGGAGGAGGTGTGATGGTGTGGGGATGCTTTGCGTGTGACACTGTCTGTGATTTATTTAGAATTCAAGTTACAGTTAACCAGCATGCCTACTACAGTATTCTGCAGTGATACGCCATCCCATCTGGTTTGCGCTTAGTGGAACTATAATATGTTTTTCAACAGGACAATGACCCAACACACCTCCAGGCTGTGTAAGGGGTACTTGACCAAGAAGGAGAGTGATGGAGTGCTGCATCAGATGACCTGGCCTCCAAAATCACCCGACCTCAACCCCATTGAGATGGTTTGGGATGAGTTGGACCGCAGAGTGAAGGAAAAGCAGCCAACAAGTGCTCAGCATATGTGGGAACTCCTTCAAGACTGTTGAAAAAACATTCCAGGTGAAGCTGGTTGATTGAATGCCAAGAGTGTCCAAAGGTGTCATCAAAGCAAAGGGTTGCTACTTTGAAGAATCTAAAATGTAACATATATTTTGATTTGTTTAGGTTACTACATGATTCGGTATGTGTAATTTAATTGTTTTTATGTCTTCACTATTATTCTAACAATGTAGAAAATAGTCAAAATAAAGAAAAACCATTGAGTGAATAGGGGTGACCAAACTTTTCACTGGTGCTGTATGTGTAACAATAAAACAGTAACAACAAAAATGTAAAAACGAAGTTACTTTTGTCCTCTAACGAAGGGGGGTGCACTGCAGGAATTTTGCCTGTCATCAGAACCATTGACTAAACATGGGCTAATTCAAGCTGTGCTGATCCAAGATCTGTGAAGTCAGCAAACTATAGAAGTTTAGCAGGCTATCTAGGAGCTCAGGTGGATAGATTGATGCCAGACCCACAGAGTCCAAATTTGTTGAATCATTGTTGTTTCCACATAATTTCCAAAGAATTCAATGTGATTAAGTTCAATGAATGTGGAAAACTGACTGGATTTTCTATAAGTAATCAACAGAAGGGAATTTAGTCATTTTTCACCCAATTGTTTACCTATATTCATTGACAGGGTGACATTTTTGGTTGAATTCATGTTAGTTGACATCTCAACCAATGTAACTCAAAACTAGACGTTTAACTGATGTCTTTGCCAAGTGGGGTAAAGTCCTTCATGTTTATTTGAATGCATTCAGGTCTTTTTCAAACTCACAGAGCGGATCTCCAACCATTTATGTATTATGTTTGTACACGTTACAGATAGAAGGCACCTTGCGGAAAGATTTTGACGCAATCGTCAAGACCAAACAACCCAAAACACACCTTCTTGGCTCGATTGGCCTACTGTATGCTTCTCGCAGAGTAGAAGGGTTGAAGTCAAGTAAGTTCATATCATATGTGGCTTACCGTCTTCCTTCACCAGTACCTCCTTCTGACACATGTCCTGCACGTTGACAGTGCAGTTGACGATGAACTCGGGTGTGGAGCAGTCATTGTGAGTGACCTCTTCACACTGATAACACTGGATCTGCAGTGCCAGCCCTGCAACATACGTGAGAAACACAGGTTTTCCATTGCAAATCTGTTCCTAATTGACATACCTGTATGAATCAAGTTTTTTTGGAAAGAACTCAAAATCCATTACAATTCAATACAAAGGTATAAAGTGAGACATTAGTATACCCATAGACAACAAAATATACTGTGCAAAGAACACATACAGTATGGCATGGTATGGTCAAACTATGAAACAGTTCACAAATATCAGACATGTGCAGACATGTCCAAACTATATAACTCATGTGGATCTCAGCCTTATTTTTTCACTACTTCTCCAACTATAGTCCAATCCTGCACTTTGGCACATTTGACGTTTTTTTCCTCTGAAAATATTTTGATATCGGCTAATATGACAAGATTCCTGTTACAACTTCAGCTGCAATTAATGTGGCTAAGTCATACAGTATAATCATAAAAGATGTATTGTAATTCAACAAAATCCTATAACTTGACATCAGCAGAAGTGAAACATTCACCTGATGCATTGTGCATGTTGGAGAGTGTGCTCCCCTGACAGAACATCAGATATCGGACATTTTTTCTTAACAGGCCATTGTGTCGCCCAACAAATCACACGAGCATCAGAAAGCCTTGTCAGACCTTATTCAACTTGAAAATGGACCTGAAAAAAAAATCTAAATGTAGCTTATTCACCTAAATGTAGCTTATTCACCTTATTTACCAACTATGACCACAGCAAGCAACTTCATCCAGCTACAGTTGAGTAGTGACTGGGTTTAAAATAAAAATGTAAAGGGAACAAGTTGACTGCACAATGAGCACTGCTCCATCATCCAGTGTGCAACAGTATGCCCCATCCAAATGTCACTCATTTTCTGGAGTTCTGCTTTGGTAAACATACATCTTAAACTGTTAATAAGGGCAGACAGTTGGGAAATTGCCATGTCAGGGTACATGGGCGTTTTTTTCCAGGTACCCAGGGGAAAGTTACACTAATTCAGTCAAACCAGGTTTCAGGGATACATCAAAAACGACATTCTTGGCAGGCAGAGAGAAACATTTGATATGCAGCACAGGAGAGCTCTATTAGCATTAAACTCCCTCTATTACGTGAGCAAAACAAATTATGTTGATGTCATTCAATGTTAAGCAATAGAATGAGGCTACCAAACATAATATATTCCCAGTGCATAATTTGTAAATCGGGAGGTGCCTGAGCAAAATGTAAGCACGGTAGTGTTGTGAAATAGGGAGCTCTGAGGTACCGGAACGCATGAGAAAAAAAATCACCTTTATAGTAAAACATTGCATGCATATCATTGCATTTGCGTAGTGGCATAGAGCAGTAGAGTAGAGGCACTTGCAAAAGTTGCACACATGGAGAACATTTTTAGTGGTCAACGGTTTGGGGAAAATGTGGCTTTTTATAAATGCATTTCATGCAATTCTACATAATTTTACATGACTGGAGACGTTGGCATAATCTTTTTTAATGACTTGTTCAAAACATGGGAACTCTTAACTGGGAAATCTCTGACTTCTGACTTTAGTGCATTCAAGACAACTGAAAACTCTGGGGAAAAAAGTTGTTTTGAACTGTCATCCAACACGGAATTCCAAGTCGGGAGCTCAGGCCTCTTTCTAGAGCTCCGACTTTCTAACATGAAGATCACTGACGTCATGATTCAACCTCGTTTTTTCCAGAGTTCCCAGTTGTCATGAAAGCACCATAATACCACACAAATGATGGAAATGACAGGCTACTTGACACTGACATCAATAAAATTGGCCTTGTGTTGTATCCATCAATAGCCTAGGCCTAGGTGTGTGCAGACACACAATGTAGCCTACAATATCAGGAGGAAAATGCTTTCCATCTTTACTGACTCACTCAATGATGCGCAGCTCACTCGCTGGTGATGGCCGATGTGCTCGTGCTAAAAGCCTCTCTCTCGCTCTATCTCCTTTTACTTTAAAAATAATAGGCCTATTTGAAAGTTGATCAAATATTTTGGTAGCCTACAGCAGACAGATTAGAGACATCTCTTTTCAGCAGGAGCCATTTGCTTTCCAACCTGTGTTTTCCAGCAATTGTATTTGAAATATTGCTAAAGGCCTGTTTTGTATGCATGCTGTTTGTTCACTAACAGATTTGCCGCGCGTTCTCGACTGTAGACTATGCCTTGTTATTGGGGTACACTCTACAGCTAGGCCAACATTTTTTTAAGAAGCTGATGGTCTGTGGCTAAATTATATGCTTTCTCGTGGTGTAGTAATCTATTATAAATCATTTCATTTATTTCTGAACAGACAGCAGTAACTCTATACATTTGGCAAATGTATTTCAATTTATCAGGGGTGCTGCAGCTCCTCCAGAACCCTTCGCACGCACAACAGTTTCACACTCAATTCGTGCAAATATGTACAAAAAGTATTTTTGCAGATTTTGTGCATTTTTGTGCATTTTTGTGTAGCTTAATTAGTGTGAAAAGAAACACATTTTTGAGCGACATTTTTCAACACATTACTGTAAATAAATGGACACTACCTGTTATAAAATGGAAATTGCTCTCCGTAAATAAATGCTCAGTCTAGGGGGGCTCCTGGGTGGCGCAGTGGTTAAGGGTGCTGTACTGCAGCACCAGCTGTGCCACCAGAGACTCTGGGTTTGCGCCCAGGCTCTATCGTAACCGGCCACAACCGGGAGGTCCATGGGGCGACGCACAATTAGCCTAGCGTCGTCCGGGTTACACTAGGGCTTGGCTGGTAGGGAAGTCCTTGTTTCACCAGTGACTCTTGTGGCAGGCCGGGCACAGTGTGGGCTAACCAAGGTTGCACGGTGGGCTGGCCTTATGACTTTAATGACTGGTCATAAACTCTCCTTCTGGACCTGCAGTATTGCATCTGATGTGTGTAGAGAGAGAATCTTGCCAAAACATCAAAAGATTGGGCATTGGAACATTAGTTTTCAAATCCAAATGTCTGGAATGTTTGGTGAGGACCCAAACAATACATCCTTTCAAAAGTTTATTGTTTTGTAACTCTACAAATGTATACGTCCCATTTATCAGATTTGAATGTTGTAAAACTTATATGATTAAATATTAAACTATTTGTGAGAAGATGAAATGTGATTTTAGCCTTCTAAATTAGATAATTGTTTTTATATAAACTTTTGCCAAGTCAGTAACCACACTCAAGTGAACACAGACATTGTTGCAACCTGATGGAACCGCCCTCCAAGGCGAGTGCATAAATGAATGGTATCAACATTTACATTAGACCAGAAAGCATGGAGTGGTGGCTACACATTGAAATGGTTTAGAACCACAAGACCAAAAAATGGTAAGACTCAAACTCTCGAGTGAAGAAGATAAAGACTACATCGCAACATTCAGTCTGCAGCTGTTTAAGTAGTTTAGTCTAGTAAACTCAACCCAAAGAACCCCACATGTGTTCTCTGATGTATCCAGTCTAACGAACACTCAAAGACAAAAAGCCTACGACAACTGGGGACATGTGACCTCTGGAGGACAACCAGAGACTTACACAACCAGAGACTTAAATCAAACTACTCGCCATAGACGGACGGGAGATTTCAACAGAGAGACGACAAAGACCTACAAGCGTAAATATGTGTTGCATTTCTAAATCCGAATGAGCGGTTGTTAGGGTGCTAAATATCCATATTTATGATGAGCCGATTTTTCCACATGTATGTACAAGCAGCCCACTCTCTGTCTCTCCCGCTCTTTCTTTTCCCATCCCTTTCATTGTGTAACAAGCCGTCATATCGGGTTAGCCCACTAGGGACTTTTCATTGCATTATGTTAGTAATCAATTCAACTTATGTATGTTTGTGTTTATGTATTTCTGTGTGATTATTTAGTTAGTTAGTAAATAAATAATTAAGCCAATTTGTGTTTGGCTGAATTATCATTTAGACCAGGGTTCGTGCAGATATCCAAGAATTTTGCGACGTTCAGAATGAGACTGATATGAAGAAATAATGATTAATGGATGACTGGTATGATAACGATATTTGTTTATTTTTTTTACCTTTATTTAACGAGGCAAGTCAGTTAAGAACAAATTCTTATTTTCAATGACAGCCTAGGAACAGTGGGTTAACTGCCTGTTCAGGGTCAGAACGACAGATTTGTACCTTGTCAGCTCGGGGATTCCCACTAGGCTACCCTGCCGCCCCAAGATGCATATCAGATATATTCTGCACCTACAACACCAGGTGTCGCAGGAAGGCCAAGAAGATCATCAGGGACCCCAGCCACCCAAACCATGCCCTGTTTTCCATGATTCAATCACTCAGACACGGGCAGTACAGGAGCATCATGGCAAAAACTGGGAGACTGGCCAATAGTTTCTACCCTCAGACCGCTAAATAGCCACCACTAGTCAGCTACCTGCTGCTCCCCTAGGGACATACCACCCCCTCAACAAGCTTTTACTCAGCCCAATATTCTCAACATACCAGTGTCAACATTGTATATTTCTTTCATTATTGGTTTTAAATGTTTTTAACCCTTTTTGTGTACGATCACATATTTGTGATCATTGTTGAGTGGTCCCTGCAGCATACCATTGCAAATATGTGTTTGGAAGAGTTGTCTGAAAAGCATCTAAACAATGTTTTGTACTGATGGGAAATAAAGGTCTTCACAACATAAATTCCTAAATTTCACCTTTTTATTGTAAAAGATAAATGCACATTTCATCATCCAAGCATCACATGGAACACATCCACAGCCAAATTCATTCCATTAACCAGTCTAAATAACAGGTTGCGCTGACAACAAACAAAACATAAGTTAGCGACCTAACATCTCTGGTGAGCAGATGGGAGAAATGTAATATTGTTTAGAAAGAGATGCCTGTCAGCTAAGCTAACAGCAGCTAAATTATTTGATGGCAGCCATGGTTGTTTATTTTTGACAAGCAAAAACTCAATCCCAGAATGCTATTCACTATAACACGCAAATAAACAAAGTTACGGTCAAAGATGGCTGTGTCCGTTGCCTGAAAAATTTAGCTTTGGTCACTTTTCAGCATAATGCACATCTTCGATGTACTTGTTACTGTATATACAAGAACCGGAGGACATGACTTGACAAGTCATTTACAGTATTAGACAAATCGCATTGCAAATGAAATGTTATCACCTCACAGATCATCACCCTAAATACTAGCCTAACAGTAGAGCAAAAACTAAACAGGGATGGAACCGTTTGTGGGGGTGTTCATTTAATTTGTAGGGGTTTTCAAGTCCATGGGAGGGAAGGTGTCGTGGGGGGATATGATGCAGGAAATATTACTATAGGGGATTTATCAATAAAAGGGGGGCAAACCCAGGAGTTTATGCTAAATAAAACCCCTGGAAAGGGGGCTCTGCGCTGGCAACCCTGAGGTACCATAGTAACAACCTGATGTCTTGAACACGGCAACTGGGAAATCTCCAATTTCTGACTTTAGTGTGTTCAAGACAACTGGGAACTTGTACAAAAATGAGCATTGACTGGGAAAAATCGTTTAACGGTTATCCAACTCGTAACTCCATCCGGGGAACTCTGGCTTCTTGTTAGAGCTCTGACTTTTCCGATCTGAAGCTCACTGACATCATGATTTGACCTCGTATTTTCAGAGTCCCCAGTTGTCGTGAAAGCACAAGTCAGTCGAGTAAATTATCACTTCATCTCGTTTCGTTATAAAAATTTTGGTCTGACAGATGCTTTCGTGACAAACATGGCGCCACACATGGCTTAGCATTAGCTCATCATAATCAGTACAACCTTCAAAAAAGTATTCTAAACACGTGTCTATTACAATCTTTGCAAGATTCTTCACCAATACTTGAAAATGTGAATAAAACAAATACGTTACGCTCCATACATGCATATGGTATGCTACAGTAGAAACAACAAAACAATATACAGAAAATAAGGCACTTACTTTGATAGGAACGCACACATGTGCATTCGCAGAGTTTGTTTTCCTTAAAAAATAAATAAAAGGTCATGCGGGTGCCAGACAGAAAATGTGCCAGGTGCAGTGGTGAAAGAAGTACCCAATTTTGATACTTGAGTAAAAGTAAAGATACCTTTTTAATAGAAAATGACACGTGAAAGTCACCCAGTTAAATACTACTTGAGTAAAACTCAAAAGTATTTGGTTTTAAATATAGTAAATGTCTAGTCACAGAGGATTTTCTTCTGAATAAATGGCATAGCACTTTCCATTCCGCTTCAGGCAACTTTGATGTAAGGCTTGATCCTACCTGTAGTGACTACTTCTGTCATTCCCATTGTTGCTTATCCATTGTTCACTAGATATATCAATGTAATTACACCCAACACAATGTTGAAAAACAGAATGCTTCCCACCACTAGATCATTTAACTAGACGTGAGCTGGACGTGAGCCCAACGCTGCCAACAATATAGCAGAAGAAATTGCAACAGGGACTCTAACCAGGGCTCATACATAGCAAAGTGAGCTCTAACAGCCATTGACGTGAAAGCCTAGTAGGCCTCTGGGCAGAGGCAGTAGGCCTACAATGTTGGCATATGCCTTGTTACAATAGCCTAAGTCTATAACATGATTGACATGACCGTAAAAATCATCATGAAACAGCCTTGGAAGTGCCATTAGTGTAAGCAAACATAATTCATTATTTTACATTAACCTGTTTAACTGCATTGATATGGCTTAATTGATAATTGCAAATACCATGCAGTTGCACCAGGGGAATTTAAACCAAACAGATTTTTGCAGGTCTTCTGTTTCCCCACATTTAATGATTAATTAATTTCCCATAATGGAAATGTATCCCATTTCCCCAATCAAATAACTTCCTCAATACCACAAAAAAAAAAAAGACAAATACAGCTATAACCCCAATTTGGCAACCCTCATAAATCCGACATAGCACCAGTTTCCAAAAGTATTAAGAAAAAACAAGCACAGAAAACAGCATTGGCATGAATAATAATAAAAAAAAATGTAAGACTACTATTTTATTCTAAGTATTTCGATGACAACCTGGTTGTTAACAATATTGGGTTGTTAACACGTTTTTTTATATAAATAAATGTGGGACACAAAAAACCCATTGCAGAACACCATTGCCCAAAACGCATTGCTCCAATAACTTTCAAAAGATTTTTTCCAAAGTTTGCCCCCCAAAAACGCATTTTTCTATGAATGAAGTCGCACAAAAATGTGTGTATTTTCCAACAAATTAAGTTGAACAAAAATGTGTGTATTTTCACATGAATTAAGCGACACAAAACCACATAAAAAGGCACAACATCTGCTGAAATACTTTCTGTGCATATTTGAATGAATTGAGTGTGAGATTGTGTTGTTCTATAAGGAAATAAATAATGACGTGCAAAGCTGGAGAGATGAGAGTTGCCGGCTCATTCATGTCTATCAGAGCAGAGCGAGGGAGAGAGATCATAGAGCGTGAATCTCGTTTCAGTTCTAAGAGACACAGACGCACTTCTCATACGGCCACGGCCATGCGTTGGTCTCAAACATATAGTGCATTCGGAAAGTATTCAGACACCTTGACTTTTCCAGATTTTGTAACGTTACAGCCTTGTTTTAAAATTGATTAAATTTTTGTATTTCCTCAATCTACACACAATACCCCATAATGACAAAGTGAAAACAGATTTTTATACATTTTTGCAAATTCATTTCAAATAAATAACCGAAATACCTTATTTACATAAGTATTCAGACCTTTGCAATGAGACTTGAAATTGAGCTCAGGTGCATCCTGTTCAAATTGATCATCCTTGAGATGTTTCTCCAACTTGATTGGAGTCCACCTGTGGTAAATTCAATTAATTGGACATGATTTGGAACGGCACATACCTGACTATATAAGGTCCCACAGTTGACAGTGCATGTCAGAGCAAAAACCAAGCAATGAGGTCGAAGGAATTATCCACAGAGCTCCGAGACAGGATTGTGTCGAGGCACAGATCTGAGGAAGAGTACCAAAAAAATTCTGCAGCTTTGAAGTGCCCAAAAGAAAACAGTGGCCTCCATCATTCTTAAATGGAGGAATTTTAG
Source organism: Oncorhynchus clarkii lewisi (assembly GCF_045791955.1). Classification (NCBI taxonomy): domain Eukaryota; kingdom Metazoa; phylum Chordata; class Actinopteri; order Salmoniformes; family Salmonidae; genus Oncorhynchus; species Oncorhynchus clarkii. Next base: position 47,879,340 of record NC_092149.1, on the reverse strand, counting down.
AACCACCAAGACTCTTCCTAGAGCTGGCCGCCCAGTCAAACTGAGAAATTGTGGGAGAAGGGCCTTGGTCATGGAGGTGACCAGGAACCCGATGGTCACTCGGACAGAGCTCCCCCAGAGTACTTATGTGGAGATGGGAGAACCTTCTAGAAGGACAACCATCTCTGCAGTACTCCACCAATCAGGCCTTTATGGTAGAGTGGCCAGACGGAAGCCACTCCTCAGTAAAAGGCACATGACAGCCACTTGGAGTTTGCCAAAAGGCATCTAAAGACTCTCAGACCATGAGAAACAAGATTCTCTGGTCTGATGAAATCAAGATTGAACTCTTTGGCCTGAATGCCAAGCGTCACATCTGGAGGAAAGCTGGCACCATCCCTATGGTGAAGCATGGTGGTGGCAGCATCATGCTGTGGGGATGTTTTTCAGAGGCAGGCACTGGGAGACTACTCAGGATTGAGGCAAAGATGAACGGAGCAAAGTACAGAGAGATCCTTGATGAAAAGCATTCAGGACCTCAGACTGGGGTGAAGGTTCACCTTCCAACAACCCTAAGTACACAGCCAAGACAACGCAAGGGTGGCTTCGGGACAAGTCTCTGAATATCCTTGAGTGGCCCCACCAAAGCCCATACTTGAACCCGATAAGAACTTCTCTGAAGATAACTGAAAATAGCTGTGCGTTGACGCTCCCCATCCAACCTCACAGAGCTTGAGAGGATCTGCAGAGAAGAATGGGAGGAAACTCCCCAAATACTGGTGTGCCAAGCTTGTAGCGTCATACCCAAGAAGACTCAATGCTGTAATTGCTGCCAAAGGTGCTTCAAGAATTTCGAAAAATCTGTTTTTGCTTTGTCATGGAGTATTGTGTGTAAACTGATGAGGGGAAAAAATATTTAATACATTTTAGAATAAGGCTGTAACATAACAAAATGTGGAAAAAGTAAAGGGGTCTGAATACTTTCCGAATGCACAGTATGTTTGATACCAACGCATGGCCGTGGCTGTGTGAGAAGCGCGTGTGTCTCTCAGAACTAAAACGAGATTCAAGTTCTGTACTTTCCGAATGCACTGTAGGTTATATTGTTGCGCAAACCTTAAGAGCATTCGACTCAACCCGAATCAACTCGGGGTCTTTAGGATACCTAATTAAGAGGCAATTCAAATGAACTTTGTTCGCTTTTATTATATATTCACATGTATATATTTTTTATGATTATTTTTCATGCCATGAGAGGTACTGGATCCGGCCAAATAGGTCCTGGAACGAAACGGTCCAAAAAGGAGAGACGCCGGATCCTGTTACAGCAGCATCTGGCACAAATTAAGTATTCTCAAACGGGTAAGTGTAGTAGGCTACAAGGAATGGGTGATATAATATAAGCATCAATACGCACTAACGGATACCGGTTGCATACACTCCTTTGTCAAAATTATTTCGAACAGTGTTTCCATCTGTAAGCAGGCTTGTCTCATTCTCTTGACATCCACACACTGGTGTAAAGATAATAATTTTGCATTCCCACGTCAACAGTGCCAAACCGTGCGTAAAGACGCAGTAGGAGATATCACAGAGAAGTAAAAACTACCGAAAATGTTATCAACTTCCCCCCCTTTCAAATGAACCAAATTGCTTGCGCACCAGGGTAACCTACTGGCAATCAATGACCCACCTTGAGCTTATCTTCCTCTCCAGATATTGTTAGAGCGTTAAAACAATTAGTAAAACAAAACACGTTATTATTACTATGCCTACTCCATTTAGACGCATATCGTCTGGTATTACACATAATTTAGGTAGACTATCCATTGCATTCCAAAACGGCTTGCAGCGTTACAGTTAACAAATCCCGTGGGTAACATACCTGCTTTGAGGATAAACCAGAACAAAGTTGTATAAGTAAGCAGCCGCATTCTTTCGATGGTGTCGCTTGGGAAGGACACATTAGACCTGGTGATGTTGCGAGCAGTGCACAGTCCATTTATGGATCCGACGAACGTCCATGGTAGCCTCCCAAACGTTCAGTGCTGCGTACCTCTGATTCGACAGTGAGACCAGCCACGGCACTTGCCAGAGATAACTGGGAGGGGAGTGGCGGTCGCAAGTGTACAGTGTGATATGATTATGTGTTTAATCCCAAAATGTTATGATTTTAATCAGATTTCCAGTGCTAAAAAAGTAATCTATAACCAGGGGCGGACAGGGACAAAAATTCAGCCCTGGCATTTTAGTCACATCAGCGTGACACATTTCAATTGATCTATTCTGACTGAGTGACTGACAGAAAGTCAGAACAGGTATCACTCTCTTTGATGATTGCATTTGTGACTCACAACCTGGATTTGGTCTTATGTAGCAAAATGTGAAATTGTGTTTTTTTATATTTTTTTACATTGGATTAAAGTAGAGACCCAGAGCTACAAAATGGTATATCATACACTGCATTTGAGAAACAATGGAAAATAATTCCGCTTTGAAAGTTGATCAACTTGTAAACTCACTATTGAGAAAATCGCCTTTTAATGTTTTGGTATCTAGTGAAAAGCTCTTCTTTGTCTACACCCATTCAGCACCTTAAGCTTTAGCCCCACCCATCTCGTTTTGCTCTCGGAGCGTACACTTGATGCTCTGGCCGATGATTTGTTTACCTCTGGATAACATGAAAACAGCCTAACCAGCTCAGCTGGCAAGAATTTCATTACGCATTTTTGCATTTTTGCAGTACGCACGTCAAGTAATGTTAGCTAACGAGCCAGCCAGCTAAAGTTAGCTAGTTAAACAACAATGAACAAAGTTCCAACACTGCCTAACATAAGGCGCTAACTAAAAAATAAAATGGCTCTTGGAAACAAATCATAACGTTAGCTCGCTAGCTAACAATACACTTGAATACAATACTAGCTTGAAACGAAACCACTTTCTGTCAAAATTAGAAACACAACATATCTTAAAATATAGCTAGCGTAGCTAACGCTAGACTATCTTACCTGTATACTGTACATCAACATGCATCATGGACGCGTGTCCCTGTCAGGAATGCCATACCACGGTTGTCCTTAGTTTGAAGATGTAATCCGGAGACAGGTGTTTTCTCCATCTCTTTAGCTATCATACTCTAATTCCACTGATTTCAAAACTTGATCCTCCAGAAAATGGAGAGCAACACTTATGCAGCTCCACTACACAATACATTAAAAAAAAACGTTCAACAGGATTACCAACACAGACTGAAGAGCTCAAATAGACAGACTTCTTCAATATGGCAGACCAAGTCGAACTCCTCTCTCAGCATGTACAGCCCACTCATTATCTCAGCCAATCATGGTTAGTGACACAGTCACTTTTTCTGTGGCTTTGGGATAGGGGGGCAGCATTTTCACTTTTGGATAAATAGCGTGCCCAAATTCAACTTCCTGCTACTCATGCCAAGAATATAAGATATGCATATTATTAGTAGATTTGGGTAGAAAACACTCTAAAGTTTCTAAAACTGTTTCAATCATGTCTGTGAGTATAACAGAACTTATGTAGCAGGCAAAACCCAGAGGACTAACCATTCAGAATTATTTATTTTTGAGGTCCCTGTCTGTTCAATAAATTCTCATGAGGCAATGATATTTCTTAGGCACTTGTTTTCAGTTCCTACCGCTTCCACTGGATGTCACCAGTCTTTGGAATTTGTTTTGGACTGGATGTCACCAGTCTTTGGTTGATTTTATTCCTTTGTGCAATGAAGAAGTACGGCCATCTTGGAAAAGGGTAACGCTGTTGAGAGTTGGGCAAGACTTGAAAAGTAGCGTTAGTTTCCTCTCGTCCTCTTTTGAAAACAAATAGACCCGTCTTCAATTTGATCGATTATTAACGTTTAAAAATACCTAAAGTTGTATTACAAAAGTATTTTGAAATGTTTTGGCAAAGTTTACAGGTAACTTTTGAGATATTTTGTAGTGACTTTGCGCAAACTGGAAGCTGTTTTTTTCTGGATCAAACACGTAAAATAATATTGGAGTGCCAACGAAAGAACAAAAGAAGCTCGTCAAAGGTAAGGCATGATTTATATTTATTTATTTCTATTTTATTTTATTTCTGCATTTTGTGTAGCGCCTGCAAGGTTGAAATATTATTTCTCTCTTTGTTTACTGCTGTGCTATCATCAGATAATAGCTTCTTATGCTTTCGCCCAAAAGCCTTTTTGAAATCTGACATGTTGGCTGGATTCACAAAGAGTGTAGCTTTAATTTGTTTTCTTGCATGTGTGATTTAATGAAAGTTTGAATTTTATAGTATTTTATTTGAATCTGGCGCTCTGCATTTTCCCTTGCAATTGGCCAAGTGGGACATTTGCGTCCCCCTATCCCAGCGAGGTTATTAACCAAGAAGGCTCGTAATGTAACAATGTTATTTATATTTACAGATGGTGCACAAGTTTGTTATTAAGGCACATGAAAGGTCACGTTAGAGAAGGCATTTTGATTAAAACATGAATTTGACTTTGAATGTGAATTTGCGCCTCCTCAGCTCAGCCAATCAGAAAACCGGACCTGCTAATCTTGGTAGGGGGGCCGGTTGTTGACCTCAGGTCAGCAAAATTCTCAATATAGATTATTATGACAACAGAGTAATTGCGCAAAAGTAATGGGCCGCCCATGGGCCGCCGGACATATCTTTAATTTTGATTTATTTTCCAGATTCTTTTTTTTAACGAGCCCACCCCAATAGAAGATGGTCCGGCACTTCTGGTATTATCTAGATTTGCCAAATAGCCAGTCTGCCCATGTCTATAGCTATTTTGTATGCCTTATCAGTATTCATGCATATGAACACAATGAGATATGTTTTTCCGTTATGATTGCATGGTTGTGTTGATTTTTTTGTGTAACATTTCTAATGTTGATTCAGGAGTTAAATTCACTCTGTAAGAGTGGTGTAAAAAACACCCCAGTGTTGGTGTTGATAACCAGAGTTATTGTTTTACACTATGGAGAGTAAACAGTCCCAGCCAAAACCACACCCTTCATTATCATACAGTGCCTTGCAAAAGTATTCATCCCCCATGGTGTTTTTCCTATTTTGTTGCATTTCAACCTGTAATTTGAATGGATCTTTATTTGGAATAGACATACACAAAATAGTCCAAATTGGTGAAGTGAAATGAAAAAATAACTTCTTTCAATAAATTCAAAAATACATTTTAAACAAGAAAGTGGTGTGTGCATAAGGATTCACCCCCATTTGCTATGAAGCGCCTAAATAAGATCTGATGCAACCAATTACCTTCAGAAGTCACATAATTAGTTAAGTAAAGTTCACCTGTGAGCAATCTAAGTGTCACATGATCTGTCACATATTTTCAGTATATATACACCTGTTCTGAAAGGCCCCCAGAGTCTGCAACACCAATAAGCAAGGGACACCAAAGTTGTGGAGAAGTGCAGATCAGGGTTGGGTTAAAAAAAAATCACATCCAAAACTCTGAACATCCCACAGAGCACCATTAAATCCATTATTAAAACATGGAAAGAATATGGCACCACAACAAACCTGCCAAGTGACAATTGCCCACCAAAACTCATGGACCAAGCAAGGAGGGCATTAATCAGAGAGGCAACAAAGAGACCAAAGATAACCCTGAAGGAGTTGCAAAGCTCCACAGCGGAGATTGGAGTATCTGTCCATAGGACCACTTTAAGACCTACACTCCACAGAGCTGGGCATTACATAAGAGTGGCCAGAAAAAAAAGCCATTGCTTAAAGAAAAAAATAAGCAGACACGTTTGGTGTTCGCCAAAAGACATGTGGGAGACTCCCCAAACATATGGAAGAAGGTACTCTGGTCAGATGAGACTAAAATTGAGTATTTTGGCCATCAACGACAATGCTATATCTGGCGCAAACCTAACATCTCTCATCACCCCGAGAATTACATCACCAGTGAAGCATGGTGGTGGCAGCATCATGCTGTGGGGATGTTTTTCATCGTCAGAGACTGGGAAACTGGTCAGAATTGAAGGAATGATGGATGGTGCTAAATTCAGGGAAATTCTTGAGGGAGACCTGTCTTCCAGAGATTTAAGACCTTCCATCAGGACAATGACCCTAATCATACTGCTAAAGCAACAATCAAGTAGTTTAACGGGAAACATTTAAATGTCTTATAATGGCCTAGTCAAAGCCCAAACCTCAATCCAATTGAGAATCTGTGGCATGATTTAAAGATTGCTGTACACCAGCCAAACTTGAAGGAGCTGGAGCAGTTTTGCCTTGAAGAATGGGCAAAAATCCCAGTGGTTAGATGTGCCAAGCTTATAGAGACATACCCCAAGATACTTGCAGCTGTAATTGATGAAAAAGGTGGGTCTACAATGTATTAACTTTAGGGAGGTGAATAGTTATGCACGTTCAAGTTTTCAGTTTTTTTGTCTTATTTCTTGCTTGTTTCACAGGAAAGAACTTGGAATTTCCTAACATCACTGTCTTAGGTTAAACTAGGCCATCAAAGTAAGGCCTTATGATATACTGTATGTAATGTATTTTCAAAAAGTTTTTAGGATAACTTTCACCTATGTGCTCATTTGGTAAAAGCCACAGGCCTTTGAAAGCAAAGAATTCAACAATCATGTCTCTGTCACCAACAAATAATGTCATGTGTGGTGACTCTATACGTCCCTCGAAAAAGAAAAGGCCCACGGGAAATATGTAAATGAGGCTTTACACCACACAGTGTTAAAACAACACCCAAAATGATTTACTGTAACAGTGCTTTTGTTGAACACTAATAGGAGTTACGTTTAGATTAACACTAGTGTTGAATTGAAATAACACTGTGATAGTTAATTACCCTATAGTGTTAGATTTAACTAACACCGTCAAGTGTAATGAAAGCAGTGTTGATTTTTTTACACTACATTAACACTCAAAATGTAACACTGTGTACTTTTTACACTCTATATAGTGAGACCATATGTTATCTGAGGTAGTGCTAAAATGAAATATTAAGTGTTGATTTATCACTGCAAAATGTACTGTGTATGTAGAAAGGGTCATAGTAGATAAGATACAGTACCTTTTTCTGCTAAGAGAAATCAGAAATAGTACAGCATGGTGCTCTTTCCAAAGAAGAGTTTCAAACTGAGCTGCAATTTCCTCTAGAAAACCATCTAACACCCTGTCTCGTGCTGCTGAATTGCGCTCCACGTCGATTTACTTTTTCCAGGCTCCAAACTAATTTTCACTAGATGGCTGTCTACACCTGCCCACATGTTCCTGTGTGAAGGTTAGCGACACTGTGAATGTATACTCTATGTCAACCTTCAAATGTTCCACCAGAATGACTAAGACTTTAATCAAGAAGAGGTATATACCGTATAGTAGCCTATTTGTCAAGCCTATAACCATTGCTGACCAGTCCAACATTGTTTATTGCCCTGTTCCTTTCTTTTCAAAATGGTTTGTAGTTTATTTATCAAACCTTTATTTACACACGTAAGTCAATTAAGAACATATTTTTATTATTAATGATGACCTTTCAAGAAATAGACAGACTTTTTTTCTCCCTCCATCATACCCTCTTGACAGGATCAGAGGGCTATTGAGGAGTTGCTTTTGACCTAGGCTACTGAGTTAAGTTAATTAGCTTTATTTATTCCTCCATAATTGCCCATCAAGAGACTGTTAATTGTTAAGAATACCCTGCTTCATTAGAGCTCAAAATCTGTTAATTGGCCCCAGTAAGCCCAGTAAGTGGGGGATTACGAATACTTTAATTATGACTTTTTAAAAATAAACCCCCTTGGGGGTTAACTGAAACAAGATCTTTGTATTTAGTTGAAAATAACATCTAACTCATTGTTACTAAGGGCTGGATTCTATCTCTATTGCCAAAGTTCCACATTGTACTCGATTGGCATTTAAAGACAATGTTCCCATGTTAGCAGAGACTGCGTTCCCGGCAAACTCTGCATATGTCGGCTCAATCGGAAATGACCTTAATATTTCAAGCATGCTATACATACCACTGAACTCTGGCGATGCCAATTGATTATAGCCATAAGGCTCACATTGACTGTAATTCACCAGTTTGTTATCAAGTAAGCTTGATCTCTCTCTTTAGGGTTAGAACATTGCAGATTTTGTGAAATGTTTGTGAATTGTGAAGTTTTCTTGTCTTATTATACCTGTCATGAATGCCGATGAATGATATTAAAGCCAGCATTAAACCCGATCAGCATTATATCTGCATAATAGAGTGGTTGACATTTCCATTTCCGATTGAGCAGACATATGCAGCGTTTACTGTGAATGTGGTCTCAGAGAACTCAGTAACATCGCCTTTAAAAGTTGCATAGCCGAAAAGTGGCGATCGTATTGAATCCCAGGATAATACTGTTACCCAAAGCTTGCTTAAGGCTCGATACAATCCGCAATGCCAAAGCTCAGCGCTATAGCACAATTTTAATTTCAATGCAATTGTCCCGCGTTCGCGGAGACTGCATTCACGGTAAGCACTGCATATGTTGGCTCAATCGAAATTACCTATACATTTAAAGAGCCCTATAGCGCTGAACTTTGGTACGGATTGAATTGAGCCCAACCTTTGAGGCATTGGCTTGGACAGCAAGGAAAATATCACAAACTACAGTGGCTTAGAAAGTATTCACCCCCTTGGCATTTTTATTATTTTGTTGCCTTACAACCTGGAATTAAAATAGATTTGAGGGGTTTTTATCATTTGATTTACACAACATGCCTACCACTTTGAAGATGCCAAATCATTTTTTATTGTGAAACAAACAAGAAATAAGACAAAACAACAGGAAACTTGAGGTTGCATAACTATTCACCGCCCCAAGTCAATACCTTGTAGAGCCACCTTTTGCAGCTATTACAGCTGCAAGTCTCTTGGGGTACGTCTCTATAACCTTGGCACATCTAGCCCCTGGGATTGTTGCCCATTCTTCAAGGCAAAACTGCTCCAGCTCTTTCAAGTTGGCTGGGTTCCACTGGGTTTACAGCAATCTTTAAGTCATACCACAGATTCTCAATTGGATTGAGGTCTGGGCTTTGACTAGGCCATTCCAAGACATTTAAATGTTTCCCCTTAAACCACTTGAGTGTTGCGTTAGCAGTATGCTTAGGATCATTGTCCTGCTGGAAGGTGAACCTCCATCCCAGTCTCAAATCTCTGGAAGTCTGAAACAGGTTTCCCTCAAGAATTTCCCTGAATTTAGCACCATCCATCATTCCTTCAGTTCTGACCAGTTACCCAGTCCCTGACGATGAAAAACATCCCCACAGCATGATGATGCCACTGCCATGCTTCACTGTGGGGATGTGTTCTCGGGGTGATGAGAGGTGTTGGGTTTGTGCCAGACATTGTGTTTTCCTTGATGGCCAAAAGGCTCAATTTCAGTCTCATCTGACCAGAGTACCTTCTTCCATATGTTTGGGGAGTCTCCCACATGCCTTTTGGCGAACACCAAACGTGTTTGCTTATTTTTTATCTTTAAGCAATTACTTTTTTTCTGGTCACTCTTCCATAATGCCCAGGTCTGTGGAGTGTAGGCTTAAAGTGGTCCTATGGACAGATACTCCAATCTCCGCTGTGGAGCTTTGCAGCTTCTTCAGGGTTATCTTTGGTCTCTTTGTTGCATCTCTGATTAATGACTTTCTTGCCTGGTCCGTGAGTTTTGGTGGGAGGCCCTCCCTTGGCAGGTTTGTTGTGGTGCCATATTCTTTCCATTTTTTAATAACGGATTTAATGGTGCACCGTGGGATGTTCAATTTTTTTTATAACCCAACCCTGTCTTTACTTCTCCACAACTTTGTCCCTGACCTGTTTGGAGAGGTCCTTGGTCTTCATGGTGCTGCTTGCTTAGTGGTGCCCCTTGCTTAGTGGTGTTGCAAACTCTGGGGGCCTTTCAGAACATGTTTATATATACTGAGATCATGTGGCACTTAGATTGCACACAGGTGGACATTTTTAAAACTAATTATGTGACTTCTGAAGGTAATTGGTTGCACCAGATCTTATTTAGGGGCTTCATAGCAAAGGGGGTGAATACATATGCACTCACCACTTTTCTGGGCGTTTTTTAAACAAGTAATCTTTTTAATTTTGCTAAACCAGTTTGGACTATTTTGTTACATGACATCCAAATAGAAATCAATAGGTTGTAATGCAACAAAATAGGATAAAAGCCAAGGGGGATGAATACTTTTTCAAGGCACTGTATCAAAAGTTCACATATACAACAAATAGACCTTCAAATAACATTGAACTAAAGGTCTCTGCCGGTTCAGATGCTGAAATGAAATATGGTATGACAACAGGATCAAGATGTGGAGAGAGACTTTCAAACCAATAGCAAAACCTTTGCTGCCCTGTACATTTTGCCTGTTTGAAAAAGAATCCCGGGGTTCATGCTGAATCAAGATCTATTCATCAAAGGGAAGGCATATGTCACAGTGACTTAGAGCCAGGACTTAAGTCATCTGACAGCTGTCACTGCTCAAGGTTAAAGGCACTTTTACTTTCAATGGATTCTTTAGAAGTACAGTAGATCCACATTCTAAGACAGATTTGGGAGAAAAGACAGGTGAGCTTTCACAAAGGTGAGATTCGAGTCACTGTGGTAATCAATGATTATTTGACCCATGGACTTAACTCTCAACAGTGGTGTTAAGGCAATGTGACAGCTTTGTAAGTCTGTTTTGTACAATATACACTGCAAGCAGATTTTGTACTTACAGTATATTGCCAGTGTATGTACTAATGCCCTCACAAACCACATTGACTGTTCACACACGGACATAAAATGTGTATGATTGTTAAAAGTATTTATTTTGGTCAATATAACACTATAACTGTCCTGAAATGACAAAGACAGAATGATAATGAGGTCTTAGTTGAACATTCCACCATAAGATGGCTTGATCACACCTTTTTGGCACTGTGTCACTTATTTACCCTTGTTGGAAGTTCCACTGTTTACTCACCGGAGCATCCCTATCAACATTGGAGTGCTACTACGGAGGGAATACAGGAGCACACCACTTCCCGGAATTTCTCAGCCCCTTGTGAGAAGGGGCTGAGAAAAATATCTCACTGATCATGCCTAAAGCCAACACCTCATTTGGCCGCCTTTCGTTCCAGTTCTCTGCTGCCTGTGACTGGAACGAATTGCAAAAATCGCTGAAGTTGGAGACTTTTATCTCCCTCACCAACTTCAAACATCTGCTATCTGAGCAGCTAACCGATCGCTGCATCTGTACATAGTCTATTGGTAAATAGCCCACCCATTTTCACCTACCTCATCCCCATACTGTTTTTATTTATTTATTTTTCTGCTCTTTTGCACACCAATATCTCTACCTGTACATAACCATCTGATCATTTATCACTCCAGTGTTAATCTGCATAATTGTAATTATTCGCCTACCTTCTCATGCCTTTTGCACACAATGTATATAGACTCCCCTTTTTTTCTACTGTGTTATTGACTTGTTAATTGTTTACTCCATGTGTAACTCTGTGTTGTCTGTTCACACTGCTATGCTTTATCTTGGCCAGGTCGCAGTTACAAATGAGAACTTGTTCTCAACTAGCCTACCTGGTTAAATAAAGGTGAAATAAAAAAAAATAGGGAAGTACCAATATTGCTGTCTTTTAATCTCACTCCCTTTTAACGTACCTGCAATACCTGGCTCACTGCTTTTAAAAGGAAGGACAAATGCTTTTAAAGTATTGACAATTGATGTGGATTGGATTATTACTCTATCTATTTTTTTGAATACTGGACTGTTAGTGTTAAGAGGTGATTATCATGAGAGCAACAATTCCTCAACCTTGTGAATATTGAGCCAACAGTTGAGAAATTATTGCTGTTCCTTGTTTCTTTGTGCCTCAGGCCCACACAGATGAGTGGACAGAACCGGAGTAAAACGAGGCTCGGAGCTGGCAGGCTGCCAGAATTCCCTTATCCCCTAAAACAGGAAAAACTATTTTTTTGTTGTTGTTGTGTGTAATCGATTCCACGCTAACCCCTTTAGTTTCCAATCTGCCTATTGTTTTAAATAAATGTTAATACTTTTTACTGAACTCTTGCTTCCTTGTGTTTCACGGTTACTGTGGTTCCCAACTGGTCACTAGAACTCTAATCTTTTGCAGTTAACCGTCCTGGTGCTCCAAACCTCCACCAGTTGGCGTAGTCAGGTTTTTATGACATAACAATGGTAGCAACACCATAAGTGCTGAAATAGTTTATTTCACCCCGCTGGGTTTTGAATAGAACAGAGGGTAGGTAGTATTGTCAAACATCGGACAAATGATCACATAGAGGAACATGACTGGCAATGAGTTCTTAGAAAGACAGACAGCTGAGGATGAATAGTAAAGAACATTGTAATCACCATACTTATATACAGCATACAAATACTGGGTTTTAAGACATGAATACTAAAAAAATACAGTAGTCTTTCGAGTATTTGTGGCATCCATTCAAATGGCTTATTTTGTTTGAAATTGTAACACTTTAATCTGTTATCTGTTGGCAAAAATATTTCATAGTCGTCAATTAATGTTACACAATAGTTTATGTTTCATACATAAGTTTAAAAGGGCAATCTGTGATTGTATTGACTATAACTTAGAAATTCCTAATTAGCTTAGTTCAAGTGTCATATCAAAATATAGTCTCGTTTTACTCCATTGTTTAATTGTAAGCAAATACTGTACAGCCTCAACTTGATTAACACAATAATTAGAATATCATGTATGCTCAGTCCTTGCACACATATCTCTGTCTATGAATTTGCAAGTTGTTACATTTCTCCAGCCCCACACCTCAGATATTTTACCAAAACAGTAGCTCAGAAACTTTGTTTTTGTTGAAATGCAGATTGCCTCTTTAATGTCTCTTTATAGGGAGTATCAATCGAGACTATCTCCGTAGTCATATGGAAAATTGACCTGATATGTATCCCAATAGTTTTAGGGAATTTTTGGCTTGCTTCTCAGAAAGCCCAAAGTTGTTTTCTATCATACTACATTTACACGTTTTGTCATAAGTGGTGACGTAGGATGGACTATGGTTGGTTGGGAATATGGGGGCAATACAATAGGTCACAACAGTGCTAATATATTTTTGATATGTCCTTATTCTGCCTCTGTTGTGGTGTCTAAAATACCCCAGGTTACCAGGACTGATTATGCACTACTGTATACCCAGCAGGAGAGAGACCACCCTGGGGTAAATGGTCGTCACAATGAATAAAAGTCAAGGTAGGGAAACAATTTAAACAAAGAGTTAGGGAAGCAAAACATTTCATATAGCAGCCGAAGTAGCCAAACATGTCATGATGCATTCATAACAATGAAAAGATCAGTAGAGTACACAATATGCATTTTATTTGGAGCTTAAAGGTGAGTTGCCTAAACGCAATACCTCACACAGTTATTTTATACATATAAAGTTTATACAGAACATATTCATACCCTTTAAATTATTGCACATTTTGTTGTTTTACAGCCTGAATTCAAGATGGATTAAATTGTTTTCTCTCACCTACACACGCCACCATGCTTGAACATGTGAAGAATGGTACTCAGTGATGTGTTGTATTGAAGACATAAAGTTCATTTTTTTTTGCTATAATATTTGTAGTTTTACTTTAGTGCCTTATTGCAAACAGGATGCATGTTTTGGAATATTTTTTATTCAGTAAAGGCTTCTTTCTTTTCACTCTGTCATTTAGGTTAGTATTGTGGAGTAAATATAATTTTTGTTGATCGACACAGGGACCTTACAAATAACTGTATGTGTGGGGTACAAAGATGAGGTAGTCATTCACAATCAGTCCATGCAACTTATTATGTGGCATGCTTAGCAAATTTGTACTCCGAAACTTATTTAGGCTTGTCATAACAAAGGGGTTTTATTCATTTGTAAAAATTTCGAAAAACATAATTCTACTTTGAAATTATGGGTTATTGTGTGTAGGCAAGTGACAAAAAAATCTATATTTAATCCATTTTAATCTCAGGCTGTAACACAGGGATCCTGAGTGGCGCAGGGTGCTAGAAGCGTCACTATAGACCTGGGTTCGATCCTGGGCTGTATCACAACCGTCTGTGATTGGGAGTCTCATAGGGCAGCGCACAATTGGCCCAGCATTGTCTGGGTTAGGGGAGGGTTTGGCCGAGGTAGACCATCATTGTAAATAAGAATGTGTTTTTAACTGACTTGCCAGGTTAAATAAATTCAAAAATAAACAACAAAATGTGGAAAAAGTTAAAGGGTGTGAAAACTTTCTGAAGGCACTGTAAATATACATTACATTATACAAAAATCATGTGTTGGGGTTAAATTGAAAACCTGCTTATAACTTCCATATAGCCATCTATTAAGTATTTCCTAAATGAGTAATGGCATTTCCCTGAGCTGACTGCATAGCAATATTCATGTTGCGCTTATGTATAACTGAGTTCATAAGTATACTGTACATGCAAGAGTTCAGTAATGTGTAACAAGTCATTAAAAGTGCTTGTTATATACAAAGCTAACATGCTTTTTAATATACTTGTTCATGCGGTTTTAGGGTGAATCTATTCAACGTAGTGACATACAGGAGCAATGGTCCATATCGGATGTTGGGTACTGTATTTATTGAATATTATCAGAATCCTGTCAATTAAAATGCCCAATTGTGTGCAATCAATTAGCTGAATTTCTCAGAGATCAAATTATATTTCAACAAAATAATGTTTCAGGAACACTAATGGAATCTGTCACTAACTACAGAACCGATTTCAGAACAATCTGAGATGAGGGATGTCAATCTTCTTTCTTGTGATTTTTGAGGTGGAACGACACAGTTATGAGTGGAGATCCTGCCTATACTGTACTTCTGTGATTGATAGCGTATTAGCCAGTCAGATGTCCTTGAAGTTATGTTTGTTGCACACTGATTTTGTGTGTCAGTTGACAGTACATATAGACAGGTTGCCTGACAACGTCAAAATTATGCCTGCGCATTGATGGGGCAGAAGACCATGAGTTGTTATTATTCTGAATGGTCAGATAGCTAGCAACATTGACAAAAAGCTGCCATGTGGGGAATCGTATGTGGTTTGTTTCAGCTAGTTGTATCTTGTTCTTGATACCATGTCTTGTTTTGAGGTGCTTGACTTTCTGTATGTCTATGCTAATAGGGCAAAAATTCGCTAGCTAGCTACCAATTATCTTTAATTATCTATTTGAGAGAAAACAACAAGTAGTTATTGGGCAAAAGAATGTTTTCAATAAACATTCGGAGACTAAAAATATTTCACGTTTTCAATAATCCTTTGGAGTAGTTAGTTGTTAGTAATAATAGTTGTTTTGCCCCAAAGTTGAGCACGCATCGGTTTTGTTCCTAAACAACCCAACCGCATATTGCCCAGCACAGAACCTAGCAAGTCAGTCTGTATTGTTTTGCTAACTGTTAAAGAGATAGTTCACCCAAATGACAAAATTACATATTCTTTACTTTATCCTGTAAGTAAAACCAAGGCATGAATTCTGTCTTACCTTGTCCAAAGACTGCTTACAGGGTAAGGAAATCAATATTTTGTAAATTGAGTAAACTATCTCTTTCATAAAACTCCCGAAAGAGAGAAGGGCATTGTGGCGTTCTTCCCACGCCATCCGTCTACAATTAAGTTGACAAGATAAGGAGCGATTAGAAATTACAGCACAGTACCTAAGTGTGAGCTAACTGGTAAAGCTACTGAAGAGGCTCATGTGTGTCAAGTACAGCAAACCAAGTCCAATGATGATTATAATTGCCTGTGACTGTAAATCAATAGTTTACTGATTTTAACACTTCGGGTCCTGTGGACAGAAACTCATCAGAAGGAAATGGGCAACTTTCAGGCTTCTAGCCTTCATATGTTGACATAACATGTTTTCACGGGCAGTTCTATTCCTAAAGGTAGGTATAGTGCTTTTGTTTGACCATGAGCCATTGTAATCATGCATCTCCCTGTAGGTTACATGCCTGCTGATTGCCCTCTCTCTCTATCTCTCCCCTCGATGCTGCTCATTTTGTTCCAGAATTTATTCTGAAATGGAAGAGGAAAACAGGATTAGATGATACATGGGGAAAAATCAACATCTGTGTCACACAAAAAATGCAATTGTTTCATTATGAAAAACAGCAACATCTCCACCCACTGCTGTTGGGATGAAAGTTACATTTCAACCTTCCTGCTAATAATACAAAAGTACCTAAAATCTTAGCGTTTCAGCCATATGGACAATCAAGGAGTTTCATTGCAATGGCATGAATCATTTGCAATTGGACGATTATGAGCTCAGCAAAATGTTTGAGACACCTGTCGCTCTGCAGCTGCCAAGGTGTTGGAATGCAACATAGGGTCAAAGTCATAAACTTCAATCATTCTTGCTCATAATGATGTTTCACTGAAGGCTGCATATTTGACGATGGAACCTAGCCCCAAGGTTGTTATTCAAATGACAAAGACTTTTAAACGTTAATTAAGTACATTACAGCATTAAACAAGAACAACTAGGGGGAGGTGAGAGATGCTAATGTATTCTAAATCACCCCTTTCTGAACTACCAATTACATTTGATGTCTCTTTCCATGGCTATTTAGTCGGTTTCAAGGGAGATTTTTGTGGGAACACATATAGGTCAGGTTTAACCTCTGGCTTTAAAGATATACCAATAATGTCATCATGTCAATCATTGGGTCAAAGTGGTGACCTAGAGGACTGAATTAAATGATTGCAGCTGTGCATGGGGCCCTTACCTGACCAGCAAAAACTCTGGTTCACCAATCATACATTATTATTAATACTGTGAATCGTTATGCTCTTAGCTAATACAGACAACAAATACTAACCTTACTGTTAATATTTTACTTTGACCTTGGGACCAGCACATTGCAAAGACATGTTTAAGGCTACTGCCAGGAGTGATTAAAAAAAGCATACTTCCTGGATTCCTCTCAGGAAAATGTAACATATACAGAAAAAGCGATGCAGAAGGCAGAAGTCACACTTCACGTAAACTTCACTTTCCTAAAAAAGTTTTCTGACAGACAAACGTGGTGAGAAAGTAAGATGTATTGGACCTCGGGCTATTGTCGAATTCCTAACCTTACAGCAAACTACAACCTCTTCCGATGCTTGTGAAATAACAGGACATGTAGCAGAAAACAGTACACAGAAGCAGTTCTGGGATAGTGTATAACAGTGTATACGACAGTGCAATCTATCAGTCAAGTCTTGACTTTGACCTGCTGTACGGCTCTTTACAGTCAAGTGCAGTCTCAAATTTCAATGATGAAATACGAATCACTATAATGTCTAACATTCTTTTCCAAATGGTCAAAGTGCTTTACACTTAGAACATTATTTTGAATGGTAGTTCAATTAAGTTACCTAAAATAGATAAAAGTACTGTCATCAATATATTTGTACTGTCATCAATATATGTGTTGATGTTCCAGTCAGTCTACATTACTTACTTACTTTTACAGTGACACACAGGAATACACTAGACTATATTTATGGTCATTCTGTCCTCCTGTCTGTTATCATTCCTCCTGGGGACATCCAGTGAAGGTGGAGAGTTAGAGGCCGCACTTGACAAATAGCTTAGACCTGTGGGGTGGTATAGTAATGGGTTTAATCAATACTCTCATGAACCTGACAGAGAAATCAGGATGGCCCCAGTCTTTGACTATAAGTGTGGCATCCACAGGACACTGTTAAATGACTCATCATACTCCAATTTGTCAAGGGAATTGAAGATAAATAATCAAGAGCTTTATCGTGGTTGAGTGCAACCAGGAAACAATATAATACTTTTGGAAGTGAATTGATAGTGACCCACTTGTTTTTATTATTTTTATAGTTGCTATTCTCAAAATTGACCTGAGGAAGAGTAGCTGCTGCTGCTTTAGAAACAGCTAACGGGGATCCTAATAAAATACTAAACTAAACAATCACACCTATTTCATGACAGATTTAATGCATTGAGATATTTAATGCAGAACTTCCTTGAGAATGAATTCCATCTTATTTGATATCCACCAACACCAAAAACATTGACAGGATGCACTCTTTAACAATAGAAGCGCAGAGGCAGTCATTTTGACTGCATGCGGATTTAAGATGGAAATATTTGTCATGGCCCCTCTGTCCTTGACTTTTCCTTAGTAGTGTAGGTCTATTTAAAACACTTACAGTATGTTAGAATTTTGATATCACAAACAGAATTGGTGTTATGAGCAGTTTTAAGAGGATGTCATTTTTTTCAGTGGAACGCCAAAAAGTTACTTTTTCAAATCCTCCTATAGAGTCAAATGCAGTTAAGGGTAAAATGGAGGGTAAATTACAGGAAAATATCTAAGTTTACCAGTAAACTACCAGAATTTTGGTAACGTTCAAGGATTTTATGTAATTTATCACAAGACATCTAGTGGCCCTTTTGGGTACTTCAGATTATGACCAATGACTGTAATTATCTCTGGCCCTCTGTATAGCAATTTTAACATATAAAATAATGAATTCAATTTAATGACCTAGCTGTAAAACGTTATCCTTAATATAAACCAATTTTCTCTTTTACTATATGGTCTACCACGAGAAACTCATGGACAATATGAACACAGATGTAAAAAAAGGAATACTATATATGAATTACTTGTTGTTTTAGTTATTCAAGTATAAATTACCAAAGTTACCATAGAGAGCTGTTAATTACCATTACTGTTAATTACCAACATTAACAAAGTTTCTGGGGCCTCCCGGGTGGCGCAGTGGTTAAGTGCGCTGTACTGCAGCACCAGCTGTCCCACCAGAGACTCTCCCAGTCTCTGTGACCGGGAGGTCCGTGGGGCGACGCACAATTGGCCTAGCGTCGTCCGGGTTAGGGAGGGCTTGGCTGGTAGGGATATCCTTGTCTCATCGTGCACCGGTGACAACTGTGGCGGGCCGTGTGCAGTGGACGCTAACCAAGGTTGCCAGGTGCACAGTGTTTTCTCAGACACTTTGGTGCGGCTGGCTTCCGGGTTGGATGCGCTGTGTTAAGAAGCAGTGCGGCTTGGTTGGGTTGTGTATCGGAGGACGTATGACTTTCAACCTTCGTCTCTCCCGAGCCTGTACGGGAGTTGTAGCGATGAGACAAGATAGTAGCTACTAACAATTGGATACCACGAAATTGGGGAGAAAAAGAGGGTAAAATTCACAACAAAAAAAAAGATTCTGGTAACTTTGGTAAATTACCGGTAGCTTTGCAACCCTACATGGAGGTCTTGGGTAACATAGTATCAGAAACAGCAGATTCTGAGGTTTCCAAAACCCTTACCTTTGCCAAATAACTCTCCAAATGGATGAGATTAGCTCTTTTCAAAATATCACATTTTCCAAGAATAACTGTTCCATGTGCTCCACACATGAGCAGCTGATATAAACTAATGGAAATGCTCATGTTCATTGAAATTGTTTTTTTTCCCTGATTCTAATGTTACCCAAGACCTTCATAAACACAACCAAATGATTATTTTTCCAATAGCATATATGAAATGCATTTATTAGACTGTTAGAATGTTGCAGTCAAAATGGCTGCTCATCGTGGTAGTAAGGGGGGTAGCCGTAGGAATACACTTCCATTATCAACCATGACTCACACACTTCAGCCGGCCTTTTATTCATGGCTTGCTAATGGCTTCAGAGCACATTATCCCACATGTAACTGTAAAAGCATTGGTTTCATGCATGTTATCATTAGAAGCCTCCTCCCAGTGTTTTATTCACTATTCACTTCTTTAGCACATTCTGCCAACCCGGATGTCTTAGCCATGTCTGAATCCTGGCTTAGGAAATCCTGAAATTTCCATCCCTAACTATAACTGCCAAAGCGCGCAGAGTTGCAATCTACTGCAGAGATAGCCTGCAGAATTCTGTCATACTATCCAGGTCTGTGCCCAAACAATTTGAGCTTCTTCTTTTATAAAAATCCACCTTTCCAGAAACAAGTCTCTCACCGTTGCAGCTTGTTATTAACCCCCTTCAGCCCCGAGCTGTGCCCTGGACACCATATGTGAATTGATCGCCCCCCATCTATCTTCAGAGTTCGTACTGTTAAGTGACCTAAACTGGGACTTGCTTAACACCCCGGCTGTCCTACAATCTAAGCTACATGCCTTCAATCTCACACAAATAATCAAGGAACCAACCAGGTACAACCCAAAATAAGTAACCATGGGCACCCCCTTAGATATCATCCTGACCAACTTGCTCTCTAAATACACCTCTGCTGTCTTCAACCAGGATCTCAGCGATCACTGCCTCATTGCCTGCGTGCATAATGGATCCGCGGTCAAACGGTTACACCTCATCACTGTCAAATGCTCCCTAAAACACTTCAGCGAATAGGCCTTTCTAACCGACCTGGCCCTGGTATCCTGGAAGGATATTGACCTCATCCCGTCAGTAGAGGATGCCTGATTGCTCTTCAAAAGTGCTTTCCTCTCCATCTTAAATAAGCATGCCCCATTCAAAAAAGGTGTAACTAAGAACAGATATAGCCCTTGGTTCACCCCAGACTTGACTGCCCTTGACAAGCACAAAAACATCCTGTGGCGTCCTTCATTAGCATCGGCAGCAACTTGACCCCCCCCCCCCCCCCCCCCCCCCAATTCTCCTTCACCCAAATCCAGACAGCCGATGTCCTGAAAGAGCTGCTAAATCTGGATCCCTACAAATCAGCTACGCTAGACAATCTGGACCCTCTCTTTCTAAAATTGTTGCAACCCCTATAACTAACCTATTCAACCTTTATTTCGTATCGTCTGAGATCCCCAAAGATTGGAAAGCTGCCGCGGTCATCTCCCTCTTCAAAGGGGAGACACCTTAGACCCAATCTGTTATAGACCTATATCCATCCTGCCCTGCCTTTCTAAAATCTTCGAAACCAAGTTAATAAACAGATCACCGACCATTTCGAATCCCACCGTACCTTCTCCACTATGCAATATGGTTTTCCAGCTGGTCATGGGTGCACCTCAGCCACCCTCAAGGTCCTAAACGATATCATAACCGCCATCGATAAAAGACAGTACTGTGCAGTCGTCTTCATTGACCTGGCCAAGGCTTTTTGTCGACAGACTCAATAGCCTTGGCTTCTCAAATGACTGCCTCGCCTGGTTTACCAACTACTATGGCCTGTTGTCCAGACCTCTGGCAGTCTCTATGGGGGTGCTACAGGGCTCAATTCTCTGGCCAACTCTTTTCTCTGTATACATCAACGATGTCGCTCTTGCTGCTGGTGATTCTCTGATCCACCTCTACGCAGACGACACCATTCTGTATACATCTGGCCCTTCTTGGACACTGTGCTAACAAACCTCCAGACGAGCTTCAACGCCATACAACACTCCTTCCGTGGCCTCCCAACTGCCTTTAAATGCTAGTAAAACTAAGTGCATGCTTCAACCGATCGCTGCCCGCACCCTCCCGCCGGACTAGCATAACGACTCTTGATGGTTCTGACCTAGAATATGTGGCCAACTACAAATACCTAGGTGTCTGGCTAGACTAAACTCTCCTTCCAGACTCACATTAAGTATCTCCAATCCAAAATTAAATCCAGAATCGGCTCCCTATTTCGCAACAAAGCACACCCGACTACCTCATCCCCATATTATTACTCACCCTCTTGCTCTTTTGCACCCCAGTATTTCTACTTGCACATCATCATCTGCACATATATCACTCCAGTATTAATGCTACATTGTAATTATTTTCGCCTCTATGACCTATTTATTGCCTACCTCCCTACTCTTCTACATTTGCACACACTATACATATATCTTTCTATTTTTAATTTATTTTGTGTTATTGACTGTACGTTTATTTATGTGTAACTGTGTTGTTGTTTTTGTTGCACTGCAATGCTTTATCTTGGCCAGGTCGCAGTTGTAAATGAGAACTTGTTCTCAACTGGTCTACCTGGTTAAATAAAGGTGAAATAAATCAAATTAAAATTAAATAAATATTTGTACATTTGCTGTGTAATTGTATATTTTTACTAGTTCCACAGAACCAGTCTTCTTTCATATTTACTCCTGTAAGTGCAGGCCTATGGTTGATCAACTACCGATGATTTTAGAAAATGTATTCTATTCTGAAAATGACTTGTGTGCATTCCTTGATTTCTATAATCAATTCATTGGATATAAAACAGCTAACTGTTCTAACAGCAAACTGGAGTTTTGTCTGCTCTCTATGTTGGCAGGGCTGGTCTTTGATTTGAAATGGCTCAATATCAATTTTTCCATTCCACCTACCAATAAAAACAAATAATAATGTTTTAAAAACAACTCACTGCTGATGGTTTCTTAGCAGTTGTCCTTGTCAGTCTTCATGATCATGTCATTCTAACTGCTGAAAAAAGAAGAGAGAGCACTGTTTTGTATGGTCAATACATACATTTTGTAGTATTTTACCCCCTTTTTAAATCTTGTCCCATCGCTACAACTCCAACGGGCTCAGGAGAGGCGAAAATCGAGTCATGCGTCCTCCGAAACATGATGCGCCAAACATAACACCCGCCCGCTTAACCTGGAAGCCAGCTGCGGAGGAAACACTGTTCAACTGACAACCAGGATCAGCCTGCAGGCACCGCAAGAAGTCGCTAGAGCACGATGAGCCAAGAAAAGCTCCCCCGGCCAAACCCTCCCCTAACCCAGATAAGGCTGGGCCAATTGTGCGCCGCCCTATGGGACTCATCGTCACAGCAAGTTGTGACACAACTTGAGATCAAACCCAGGTCTGTAGTGACGATGCAGTGCTTTAGACCACTGTGCCACTAGGGAGGCCCTGGTCATTACATTCTAAGTATTCTAAGACAGCAATATAACAGCAGTGTCAAGTTGATTTGCTCTTACACCCTCAGGGTAACAATATCTGCAATGCAGACGGATGTAGGGTGCAACACTCTCTCCATGTATAAAAAGTCACATTTTATTAAACATACAATAATATTACATCCATTCCCAGTAGTTCCTCATTTTTCGGCAGCACCTCCTCTCTAGTTGTTAGATCACAACATGTTTTTTCCTGTACATATTGCTTTCAAAAAGGATGTTGTTTCCATGATACTGCATTATACTTGATACTGAGTGTATGTTGTTTTCATGATACTGCATGATACTTGATACTGAGTGTATGTTGTTTCCATGATACTGCATGATACATGATACTGAGTGTCATCCCATGCAAAGTGAACCTCATCCAGAAAATAAGCTATTAAGGGATTGTTCTATTGCTTTGCAAACAGTAACAGGAGAACATTACAGTTGTAATAGAAAACATCTAGAGCATAGAGCCTTTTTCACTGAATTTGGTGTTCGGTAATTAACAGAAGTTATTGTCCCATCTTAAGGCATTATCTGGGCATCACTTAACATTGGCCATTTTTTCTGTTTTTCTCTTGACACTACACCCCATCTCAGAAATTGTGCCAACCAAACAATTTACTCTCTGTGCATCACTATAACCAGGTTTCCATCCAAACTTTTTTTTTATCAGAGTTAAGTACATATCAGATAAAAAACAGGTCTAATAAGTTATGTGAGAAATGTTGGTGGAAACACTTTTATGCCCAAGTATTGTTATAATAACCATCAAATTGAAGTAAACTTGGAGACTTGGGAAATCATGCAGTTTATTCGGCTACAGATTAGTGATCTTAAACGCTCCTTTCCTGTAAACATTGAGTGTCTGATTCTGGTGACAGGATCATCAATGTTTGGCTGCCTTTGGACAAATACAAATAATCTCGCTCTTTTGTCCATAATAATCTCCTAATAATCTCATCATTTTAGGGCGGCAGGTATCCGAGTGGTTAAAGCATTGGGCCAGTAACCGAAAGGATGCTAGATCGAATCCCCGTTCTGTCCCTGAACAAGGCAGTTAACCCACTGTTCCTCGGCTGTCATTGTAAATAATAATTTGTTCTTATTAAAAAAACATAGGCTATAGGACTAACCACACTGTATCTCAAATCAAATAAAATGTTATTTGTCACATACACATGGTTAGCAGATGTTAATGCAAGTGTAGCGAAATGCTTGTGCTTCTAGTTCCGACAATGCCGTAATAACCAATGAGTAATCTAACCTAACAATTTCACAACAGCTACCTTATACACACAAGTGTAAAGGGATGAAGAATATGTACATAAAGATATATGAATGAGTGATGGTGCAGAACGGCATGGGCAAGATGCATAGGGTATCGAGTACAGTATATACATATGAGATGAGTAATGTAGGGTATGTAAACATTATATTAAGTGCCATTGTTTAAAGTGGCTAGTGATACATGTATTACATGAAGATGGCAAGATTCAGTAGGTGGTATAAAGTACAGTATATACATATGAGTTGAGTAATGTAGGGTATGTAGACATTATATTAAGTGGCATTGTTTAAAGTAGCTAATGATACATTTTTTACATGTATGGCAGCAGCCACTCAATGCTAGTGGTGGCTGTGTAACAGTATGATGGCCTTGAGATAGAAGCTGTTTTTCAGTCTCTCGGTCCCAGCTTTGATGCACCTGTACTGACCTCGCCTTCTGGATGATAGCGGGGTGAACAGGCAGTGGCTCGGGTGGTTGTTGTCCTTGATGACCTTTATGGCTTTCCTGTGACATCGGGGGGTGTAGGTGTCCTGGAGGGCAGGTAGTTGGCCCCCGGTGATGCGTTGTGCAGACCTCACTACCCTCTGCAGGGCCTTACGGTTGTAGGCAGAGCAGTTGCCAAACCAGGCGGTGATACAGCCCGACAGGATGCTCTTGATTGTGCATCTGTAAACGTTTGTGAGTGCTTTTGGTGACAAGCCAAATTTCTTCAGCCTCCTGAGGTTGAAGAGGCGCTGCTGCGCCTTCTTCACCACGCTGTCTGTGTGGGTGGACCAATTCAGTTTGTCCGTGATGTGTACGCCGGGGAACTTAAAACTTTCTACCCTCTCCACTACTGTCCCGTCGATGTGGATAGGGGGGTTCTCCCTCTGCTGTTTCCTGAAGTCCACGATCATCTCCTTTGTTTTGTTGACGTTGAGTGTGAGGTTATTTTCCTGACACCACACTCCGAGGGCCCTCACCTCCTCCCTGTAGGCCGCCTCGTCGTTGTTGCTTATCAAGCCTACCACTGTAATGTCGTCTGCAAACTTGATGATTGAGTGGGAGGCGCGCATGACCACGCAGTCGTGGGTGAACAGGGAGTACAGGAGAGGGCTCAGAACGCACCCTTGTGGCACCCCAGTGTCTCGAGCTTGATAACGAGTTTTGAGGGTACTATGGTGTTAAATGCTGAGCTGTAGTCGATGAAAAGCATTCTCACATCTCACATATTCCTCTTGTCCAGATGGGTTAGGACCGTGTGGTTGCTGCGATTGCGTCGTTTGTGGACCTTTTGGGGCGGTAAGCAAATTGGAGTGGGTCTAGGGTGTCAGGTAGGGTGGAGGTGATATGGTCCTTGACTAGTTTCTCAAAGCACTTCATGATGATGGAAGTGAGTGGTAGTTGTTTAGCTCAGTTACCTTCGCTTTATTGGGAACAGGAACAATGGTGGCTCTCTTGAAGCATGTGGGAACAGCAGACTGGGATAAGGATTGATTGAATATACCCGAAATGCGGCTGTGATTATAATCGAAGAGAATTCTCTTGGTAGATAATGCGGTTGACATTTGATTGTGAGGAATTCAAATTCAGGTGAACAGAAGGACTTGAGTTCCTGTACGTTGTTATGATCACACCACGTCTCTTTAATCATAAGGCATACCCCCCCGCCCTTCTTCTTACCAGAAAGATGTTTGTTTCTGTCGGCACGATGCATGAAGAAACCAGCTGGCTGTACCAACTCCGATAGCGTGTCTCGAGTGAGCCATTTTTCCGTGAAGCAAAGAACGTTACAGTCTCTGATGTCTCTCTGGAATGCTACCCTTGCTCAGATTTCATCAACCTGGTTGTCAAGAGACTGGACATTGGTGAGTAGTATGCTCGGGAGTGGTGCGTGATGTGCCCGTCTCCCGAGCCTGACCAGAAGACAGCTTCGTCTGCCCCTTTTACGGCGTCGTTGTATTGGATCGCCGGCTGGGATCCAATCCATTGTCCCGGGTAGTGGGCAAAACTCAGGATCCGCTTCGGGAAAGTCGTATTCCTGGTCGTAATGATGGTGAGTTGACGTTGCTCTTATATCCAGTAGTTCCTCCCGACTGTATGTAATACAACCTAAGATTAACTGGGGTACCAATGTAATAAATATCACTTTTAAAAAAAACTACTGCATAGTTTCCTAGGAACGCGAAGCGAGGTGGCCATCTCTGTAAGTGCCGGAATTTCAGCAAATTATCTGAGCTGTTGGCTAGATTGCATGTGCCAATACCAGAGTGGGCACACTCGCTATATAAAGCAACATTTTTGAGTGAGTAAACCATCAGTAGAGTTGAAAATTCGATGGAAACCCATTTAACTTGGATTTTTTAATTGGTACATGGTAATTATACCTCAAAAGGTATTTCAATATGCATTCCGTCATCACTCACAGCATTTTATGATAATCTGTCACCAATTGGATGGAAAAAAAACTGCTGATGCACTACCAAATTTAAAATGTGCCACCTTTGTATTCTAACATTCTAAAGACATGGAGGATTAGGATTGTCAAGCGTTTATACTTAGCACCTCTGAACAGAGTGCCGGTTGTAATTTGCAAACCGATTCTAAATGTAAAAAAGCTACAACCGAGTGTAAACCGATTCGAAATGTAAAACAACGGGGAGAAATTACGGCTGTCAGTCTCCCACCAGCAGATTCAACAAGCGAGCGAACAGCAAACAAATTGCAGACCATCAATTGGTGTGATGTTTTTTCTCCTTAAATCTTAACAGTAAGTTGAGACCGCGACTGAGTTCCCGATGACCAGACAGATGTATCTCTGGACAAGTGGTCTTTTGACTTTACCTGAGGCTAGTCTGGGCAGCTTGCTCTGGGTATCACACACACTGGCACAGGTCACAAAGGGCTCAGACAGGGATTGGACAGGCTGAAGGAAGGCCAAAGTGGGATAAGGCACTGATTGGACAAGGGTCACAGTGGTGTCAGATAACGAGGAGTTGTCCAGGCTTGGTTGGCTGCAGAGATGGTCTTTTGAGCCAGACGGTACTCTCCACCGGGGTAATGGGGAGGGTGACACCTCCTCACTAGAGGAACTGGGAGCACTGGGAGGACTGAGGGAGTGTTGGGCCGATGTGGACTTGGGAAGGAGGTGGAGGATGGAGGAGAACAAGGAGGAGGAATCGAGGAGGGGGAATGTTCCAATGCCGCTGTCCAACGTTCGCATCTTGCAGCCGGAGCCTGAGGTAGAAGGAAAAAACATGATGGGGCTTGGAGATGCAGGAGTTACACACAACAAATGGAAAAATCTAAACAGAATGACATGTTTTCATATAATTAGTTAAGTAGGTATAATCCAATCACACCGCAAAAACCATTGTCTTTTGTCATTTGTGCCCTCTGAATAATGATAACCTCATGTTATGACTAGTATAACATCCAAATCTATGAATTAATGGGTTTATAATTGCATTGGTAATATGTCACCACAACATGAAATGCAACATTATCCTCAACATTCAATTTTAATGAATTATTTTCTCTCCAGCCTGGATTGATTGTCTGTTTTCTCCTTGTCCCCTGTCCTATCTCGGCCACATTATGTTGTGCATGAGGGAGTCTTAACCAGCTGCGACTGGCTGTCACCCAGGCCGCCTTGTGGTAATTTCAGTGCATTAATGCAACAGATGGTCTGTTTTTTTCGTTCTACGACACTCGACAAAGGTCCTCTCTAAGAGCCAAGCCAGATGGATGGTAGTTACGTACAATCCAATTACATTTAACTGTGATGCTGGCTAATGATTCCTCGCTAATTAGCGCATGATACCATGGTTGCCACCAGAGAGAATGGGCTTCACCCAAACAGAGAGGAATCATGGTGGATAAAGCTTAGGGAAAATGTGGCACTTTTGAGACCAATTGAGATTGTGATTTAGTGGCAGTGTGTCAAATCAAGTGCATTTATGATATTGTACAGTTGGTGGCAAAGCGATTGCTAATGAACTACTGTTCAAGCAATATTGAATACGTATCTATTTCAACTGTAATACAACTGTACACTTCATGTAGTATGCTGGCTAACACAATGTTTGAATATTTAATGTATAAATAATTAAAGTACAGTAATGACAACTCTGTCATTTTGCATTCTCACACTGCATTCTTTCACATGCACCTCCTGGCACAGACAAACACAGCTCAGAACAACATATATTGAAATCAAACCATCAAAGTCCTTGTCTCCTTGTCATGCTGGCATGATTTTCTACCTAATAGCCAGTAGACTTCTTTAGCAACAGAAAATAAAATACTGGTTCCTCTTCAGCAATCCAGAGAAACAGGTGGGCTGCTAACTGACAACTTCACTGATAATTGGGTGTCTTCATTCAGTATGTGTTTTAATTATACAGTCAGAGACAACAATTCAGGGTGTCAGTTTCAAATTGTGACAAACCTGTGACAAACAGCTCTCAAAATAAATAACAACAACGATGGAAGTAGCTCTTACTTTCCTGTCACACAAACAGGATTAACTAATAAAGGCAAAAGCACGATACAAATCGCAGACGTTATTGATGAGTGTTTTTGAAGGAAAAACTTAACAAGGCCCTCTGTGACACTTCCTTGCATGGGAAGGCAGCATCAGAGAGGTTGACCATTGATTTCCCTCAAAAAGCCCTTGGCACTACCTAAGGATCCTGTCCTTGTCTGATCTCCTTTCAATTTGCCTGAAAGAATGAAAAGACACTGAACAAGGACTGACAAGCTAACACCTACAAAGTTCAGTGGCTACAAATAACTGAAGATACACAAATGGAACAGTATGAACATCTAAATTCTTTTAAGGTCAACTGTATAATCAATATCTTAAAGTCGCCCAGAAGTCCTTCGGGTGTCCTCGTGTGTAAATATTGATGAGAAGGAATTTAGTAGTATTCATGGCATGATGTTTACAGTTCATCCAGATTCAATGAGTTCAATAAGTTCAATGCACAGCAGCATAGTTCAAAGTATTAGTCTTAACACCTGTTAAACTGTGTACACGGCCAATAAACTTTATTCGATTGATCAACTTTGCATAAAGTTGGTGGTTGAACACAAAAAAATCAACACAATCAACACAGTTTTTTTTGTCAAATTTAAACGCAAATTTTAACACACAGGTTTCAAGGTTTGCTAGGGGTTGATAAGGTGCTTGGCCAGAAAAGTTAGAAAATCACTTTGGTAAAGACCAAAGATCTTTATAAGACCATTTATTAATTCAGAGGAGACAAGATAAATGAGACACATTGGCTTAGTTGGCGGAGTATAGAAATGTCACTGGTGATTAAACCACAAAGCAATATGAATTATATTTTTCGCACTACAGGGTAAAGGACAGATCAAAATTTACTGGAAGAGGGGTGGTCCAAAATAGGGGTGAGTTGTCAAACTTTTTATGCTTTGGGGAGGGTTGTGTGGGTTTTGGGGGGGCACAGGGGAGGATAGTGCGTTTTTGTCCCTGGTTTACATTAGCTCTTCTGATCGTATTATCCCTATTAACAATTGCTTGACTTACTTTTGACATCACCCTAACAAAGTTTAGAGACATTTGTGAAGGTTTGGTATGGTGTGGCTATTATTAAGCTTTAGCTACTGCAGGCTAAATGTGATATATGATATGAAGGCAGTGCGCCCCGGCACTCCAACTGACTCTGACAGTTGAATTTAAGTTCAAGAAGACTGTTTAAGGTCCACCAGAGTTACCCTTATAATATTACAATATAATGCCTATCTTTATACAAAATATTCAGATCGAAAAAGAACGAAACACCCTCCTTCTGTACATTTATATCTGTATAGGAGACGCAGAAGCCATCTGACGTAATGAAATGCATGCCGGTGTTGTAGCATGTCACCGGCATATCTCTACCGATCTGCAGTTAGGCCTAACCATCTCTTCCTTTTCATAAGCTATGTACAAGTATTCAGACCCTTTGAATTTGTCCATACTTTGTTACATTACAGCCTTATTCTAAAATGTATTAAATTGTTTTTTTCTTCTTCTCATCAATCTACACACAATACCCCATAATGACAAAGCAAACACAGGTTTCTAGATGTTTTAGCAAATGTACAAAAAAAATATAAAAATTAAATATCATATTTACATAAGTATTCAGACCCTTTGCTCAGTACTTTGTTGAAGCACTTTTGGCAGCGATTACAGCCTCTCGTCTTCTTGGGTATGATGCTACAAGCTTGGCACACCTGCATTTGCGGAGTTTCTCATATTCTTTTGTGCAGATCCTCTCAAGCTCAGTCGCAGCACAGCTATGTTCAGGTCTCTCCAGAGATGTTCGATCGGGTTCAAGTTTGGGCTCTGGCTGGGCAACTTAAGGACATTCAGAGACTTGACACGAAGCCACTCCTGCTCTGTCTTGGCTGTGTGCTTAGGGTCATTGTCCTGTTGGAAGTTGAACCTTCGCCCCAGTCTGAGGTCCTGAGCGATCTGGAGCAGGTTTTCATCAAGGATCTCTCTGTACTTTGCTCCGTTCATCTTTCCCTCGATCCTGACTAATTTCCCAGTCCCTGCTACTGAAAAACATCCCCACAGCATGATGCTGCCACCATCATGCTTCACCATAGGGATGGTGCCAGGTTTCCTCCAGACGTGACGTTTGGCATTCAGGCCATAGAGTTCAATCTTGGTTTCATCAGACCAGAGAATCTTGTTCATCATGGTCTGAGAGTCCTTTAAGTGCCTTTTGACAAACTCCAAGCGGGCTGTCATGTACCTTTAACTGAGGAGTGGCTTCCGTCATGCCACTCTACCATGATGGCCTGATTGGTGTAGTGCTGCAGAGATGGCTGTCCTTCTGGAAGTTTCTCCCATCTCCATGGAGGAACTCTGGAGCTCTGTCAGGTTCTTGGTTACCACCCTGACCAAGGCCCTTCTCCCCCGATTGCTCTGTTTGGCCAGCTGGCCAGCTCTAGGAAGAGTTTTAGTGGTTCCAAACGTCTTCCATTTAAGAATGATGGAGGCCACTGTGTTCTTGTGGACCTTCAATGCTGCATACGTTTTTTGGTACCATTCCCAAATCTGTGCCTCGACACAATCCTGTCTCAGAGCACAACAGACAATTCCTTCGACCTCATGGCTTGGTTTTTGCTCTGACATGCAGTGTCAAGTGTGGGACCTTTTATAGACAGGTGTGTGCCTTTCCAAATCATGTCCAGTCAATTTAATTTACCACAGGTGGACTCCAATAAAGTTGTAGAAACATCTCAATGATGATCAATTGAAACAGGATGAACCTGAGCTCAATTTAGAGTAAAAAACAACAACTTGTTTTTGCTTTGTCATTATGGGGTATTGTGTGTAGATTGACAAGATATTATTGTTTTTTAAAACCATTTTAGAATAAGGCCGTAACGTAACAAAATGTGGAAAAATTCAATGGGTCTGAATTCTTTCCGAATGCACTGTATGTATGTGTATATATATATATATATATACTTTTAGCCATGTCGTGTATGTACAGTTGAAGTCGGAAGTTTAAATACACTTTGGTTGGAGTCATTAAAAACTTGTTTTTCAAACACCACAAATTTCTTGTTAACAAACTATAGTTTTGGAAAGTCGGTTAGGACATCAACTTTGTGCATGACACAAGTAATTTTTCCAACAATTGATTACAGACAGATTATTTCACTTATAATTCACTGTTTCACAATTCCAGTGGGTCAGAAGTTTACATACACTAAGTTGGCGGTGCTTTTAAACAGCTTGGAAAATTCCAGAAAATTATGTAATGGCTTTAGAAGCTTCAGATAGGCTAATTGACATCATTTGAGTCAATTGGAGGTGTACCTGTGGATGTATTTCAAGGCCTACCCTCAAACTCAGTGCCTCTTTGCTTGACATCATGGGAAAATCAAAAGAAATCAGCCAAGACCACAGAAAAATAATTGTAGAGCTCCACAAGTCTGGTTCATCCTTGGGAGCAATTTCCAAATGCCTGAAGGTACAACGTTCATCTGTACAAACAATAGTACGCAAGTATGAACACCATGGGACCACACAGCCGTCATACCGCTCAGTAAGGAGACGTGTCCTGTCTCCTGCTACACATCGAAACACAGAGCTGTGCCAAGCAGGAGCAGTGTACTCCGGAGTGGGCCGGTGTAGCTGGTGCAAATGGTCATCAGGTCTTCCTGTATCACATGGAACCTATTGAAGTAGTGAATGAGAAAAGGTTTACTGTTGCTCTTTTTTACCATAGTAGCAACCTGCTCACCCCATTGTAAGTCCTTCTCTACCATTACCACTAAAATCTTCATACTATCACATACTTTGAGATGCTGGCCCTCGATCCGGAGAGTGCACGGGACAGGTGGATTTCTTGTGAAGGTCACTTTGCATTTGACAGTTTGCATTTGACACCTATTGTCGAAATCCTGGGCTGTACTTTCTATGACCGCAAGGAAGATGAGAGGGCCAAGAAGAGTTCCTCGAGCCACCCCATCAGCTCCTGCCAGCCTGAGAGGCTGTCTTGGTAGCGTATCAGTTTTTGTGCGGCCGGTCACAAAACTGCAGAGCTATGTTGTGAGGGCAGGTCTGACACCCAGTTAGATTAGGTGTTCAATGGTTATGGTATAGTCAATTTTGTCAAAGGCCTTGGAGAAGTCAATGGTGATGAGGTTGGTTATGGTGGATGGGATGTCTGATTGCTTCTAAAAACAGTCCAGAAGGCTAACACGTGTGTGGGTTTTCTTTTTTAAGATGAGAAATCTGGTTTGACTAAAATGTCTGTTTTGCATGACAGATGGCTTCCTGAACTTTGTTCCTGTAGAATCTGGAAAGAGTTGAATTCTTTCCACACCATATTCCTTTTGACGAGGAGTGATCATGTTCTTGATATCAGCTGTCATCCAGTGTCTGTCAGTAGGGTGCCAATATTATTATAATAATACTAATATTCAAACCATAATGTAAAATATGCTGATTTCAAAGCTTATTGTCACCAAAAACTGTATTAATTCACTTAATCGTCTCTCCCTCCCATCCAAAGATACTTCCCCCTTTTGTCTGTGTCACATCTTCTCCCCAGACCCTCACCGAACTCAACTCAACTGTGTGGGCATGTGCCTGGTCATGAATGACGACATTACTGGGTTAAAGAGACACACACTTTATAAAAGAAGAGATTGCTACTTCTATGCAAATGTTCTTGATCAGTAGAATAAAATAATTCCCAAATGGAAGGGAAACCAAATGTCATCTGTAGCCCCAGGAAAACAGTGAATGCATGCACAGACTCCTATTGAATATGCATTCACCTGTATTGTGAATAGGCTTAGGCTATATCTTGATTTACCCAGTTTATGAATAGAGATTTACCATTCAAATACATCATTACCATTATGTTGATATGTAGTTAGATTGGTAAAAACAAAGTCAAATGAATTGCATGATTGTATAATTGATTCATTAATGCATACATGGCTGTCTCTGGAAAATGTTTACATCAAATGTGAAATGTAATGTTTGAATTTAAAAAACGGCCAACGATTGAGTTTATCTGTCTGGATCAACCCACTGGGGATAGACGTCAATTGGTTCAATGTCATTTCATTGAAATGACGTGGAAACAATGTTGATTCAACCAGTGTGTGCCAAGCGGGAAGTGTCATTCTGTGACTTAGCTAATACGCCTTTTTTGCCGTGGCATATATGAGGACATTTTGGTATAGTATCGTGAGTACTAAACGTTTGGTTATAGAAGTCAAAATTCCATGTGGTAAATTAGTAAATAGAAAAAGAAGGAGAGTTCCAAACCTCTCTGCCAATAACTGCACATTTTCAGTTTTTGGGGAGGGCCCCACCCAAACAACCAGAAAATCATAGCACAATTCTTGCTTGAGAAATTGCTCTTTGTTAAGAAGCTATTTTTGTTTATTTTTTTATCATTTGAATTGGCAACATGTGTAGAATTACAGAAAATTAACTAATACTTACATTTTCTCTCCACCATCAAGAGGGGGCCACTGAAATGTTTTGCCTGCGAGGTGGGGGGACCTAACCAAATCTCGATTAGGGCCCCCAAAAGGTGGCATGTTTTTATGAGCTTGGGTCCCAGGAAAACACTGAATTTCACATTTGCGTCCCAGGCTGAAAAAGGAGGACCCCTGCCCTATGTGAAGGCTTCATTAGGGGCGAGACCAATGCTAGAAGGTTAACCATCTGCTCATTTTTTATTCACTGGAAATGGTGTTACTTATTCATGTCTATTGAACTTATTTCAAGGTTTTCAAATGGTTGAGGGAGGTCACTTGACAAGTGAATGTAACAGGGCTGCAGGATAGACCATCAAATTGTTCACACAGGCCCTTTAAAAAAGATTTTGAAAGGGAAAATCACCCAACCAATCCTCCACTCCAAACAATTGTTACTTTACACATGTTATTACACTGAACAAAAAAGATAAACGCAAAACGCAATTGGTCCCATGTTTCAGGAGCTGAAATAAAATATCCCCAAAATTGTCACATTTTCTCTCAAATTTTGGTCTCAAATTTGCTTACATCCTGTCAGTGAGCATTTCTCCTTTGCCAAGATATTCCATCCACCTGACAGGTGTGGCATATCAAGAAGCTGATTAAACAGCATGATCATTACACAGGTGCACCTTGTGATGGGGACAATCAAAAGCCACTTCAAAATTTGCAGTTTTGTCACACAACACAATGCCACAGATGTCTTAAGTTTTGAGTGAGTGTGCAATTGGCATGCTGATTACAGGAATGTCTACCAGAGAATTTAATGTTAATTTCTCAAAAATAAACCTTGTTTTAGAGAATTTGGCAGTATGTTCAACTGGCCTCACAACTGCAGACCACGTGTAATCACACAAGACCAGGACCTCCACATCCGGTTTCTTCACCTGTTGGATCGCCTGAGACCAGCCACCCGGAAAGCTGATAAAACTGTGGGTTTGCACAACGGAATAATATCTTCACAAACTGTCAGAAACCCGTCTCAGGGAAGCTCACCTGCGTACTCATTGTCCTCACCAGGGTCTTGACCTGACTGCAGTTCGGTGTCGTAACCAACTTCAGTAGGCAAATGCTCACCTTCGATGGCCACTGGCACACTGGAGAAGTGTGCCCTTCACGGAAGAATCCCTGCATATTGCAGATGGCAGACCGCGTGTATGGCGTTGTGTGGGCGAGTGGTTTGCTGATGTCAACATTGTGAACAGAGGGCCCCATGGTGGCAGTTGTGTTATGATATGGGCGGGCATAAGCTATGGACAACGAACACAATTACATTAAATTTTAGCTTGAATGCACAGAGATACCGTGATGAGATCCTGAGGCCCATTGTAGTGCCATTCATCCGCTGCCATCACCTCATGTTTCAGCATGATAATGCACGACCCCATGTCGCAAGGATCTGTACACAATTCTTGGTAGGTGAAAATGTCCCTGTTTTTCCATGGCCTGCATACTCACCAGACATGTCACCCATTTGGCATGTTTGGGACATGGTGCTGTGCATTATCCAGCAACTTTGCACAGCCATTGAAGAGTAGTGGGACAACATTACACAGGCCACAATAAACAGCCTGAGCAACTCTATGCGAAGGAGAGGTGTCATGCTGCAAGAGGCAAATGGTGGTCACACCAGATACTGACTGGCTTTCTGATCCACGTCCCTACCTTTTTTGTAAGATATCTGTGACCAACAGATGCATATCTGTATTCCCAGTCATGTGAAATCAATAGATTAGGGCCTAATGAATTTCATTAAATTGACGGATTTCCTTATGAACTGTAACTCAGTAGAATCTTTGAAATTGTTGCATGTTGCGTTTATTTTTTTGTTCAGTGAAGTATAAGGATTGTTTTCCTTTGTTTGACTAAATGCATTTTTGACATGCTAATTTTACAGTTGGCTTTGGCAGACCTATTTAACTAGTAAATTATTCAAATATCCAAATGTTTAACCATAGGTCAGCATATTGTCCTTAAATGTTCAAATTGCTAAAATATACTGAGTGACTTTTAGACCTCGACTCACTTGGAAGTTACTGCTTAGACTCACGCAGAGTTGAAACACTTAATTTTAGCATGCTTGGCTGTCACTTTGATCCTATCTAAATAATCCTTAATGAGAGAAAGACCGAACACGCTGTGCTTCAGTATTTCTCTGTGAAG
The DNA here is from genome assembly GCF_045791955.1 of Oncorhynchus clarkii lewisi. Taxonomy (NCBI): domain Eukaryota; kingdom Metazoa; phylum Chordata; class Actinopteri; order Salmoniformes; family Salmonidae; genus Oncorhynchus; species Oncorhynchus clarkii. The sequence continues at coordinate 47,842,946 of NC_092149.1, read as the reverse complement.
TTAAATGCATAAAAGGAAACGTTAACTCTGAGTGAGGGGGTGTCGCGTACAGTGAAAATAGTGTTTGCTCTCAACCTTGCTCTTTCAACTGCGATTCCATCCCTTTCACTTCGGTTCATAGGTTAAAATGACATGACAGAAAAGAGGTTAGGGGGCTAGGAAGGAAATCTGCTAGCATTACCAGTGCTTGAGCAATATAAAAAAGGTTGAAAGATTTTAATGTATTCAGGACCAGGTTTGAAGCATAGAATTTGTAATTAGAATACTCATTTCATAGGATCTCTATCGTTTGAAGATCACTGCATAGGGGTCAAAGCAGAGGGTAAAATGGTCCTTGACTGATGGAGAGTGCACTTGTGTAGATCTGGATAGGATTTTAGCAGTGGTGGGCCGTCAGGGCCAGCAAGGCCTTCTCTGCTGGCCTAAACATCATCAGAATATAATTTTAAAATATATATATTTTCCCACAAATATGTATTAAATTATTCCCCAGAGTAAGAGTAGAGTATTATTTGCAAGTGATGGATTTGGTGTTTGGAGCCACACTCGCTTTGCAAACTTGAGTTGTCTAACCAAGCCAGTAACGAGACACCAAAGTACGGCTGGGCATTTACAAGCAATGGTGCTTTTGAAAACTTTTGGGGACACCCGAGTGGATCTACAGCTCAACGAACAAGCGCTCAGGGCAACGGAGCCGCACAATGAAAAGGTGAAGAAAAATAGGGAAATATTTAAAAGACTCATTGATTGTGTCATGTTTTTGGGTGACGCCTGGTTATACTGCGTTTCTGTCTAAATGTATAGTGTCTAGAGCCATGGCATCATAATGATGGTAATAAGAGGTGGATTAATTCGGGTGGGACTGTGTAGGACCTCACTGAAGGCCCAGGCCTCAGGCCCACGGCACGCCACTGGATTTTAGAGTGGAGTTACTACCATAAAACACCTACCCTATTCTTACAAATCTACATGAAGTTGCTATGGGTAGGAGCAAGGGGTTCATTTTCGACGTGGCCCATCTATCAAGTACAATACAAATAGTTTTGTTAATACCCTTACCGATAAAGTGATCTTCACTGGGGCTCTTCAAAGCAACTCTGTTGTCATTATCAGTCCTGAGGTTCATCCTCTGTATCTTTGTCTGTTTGTGGAAGCAAGAAGAAAACATAATTATACATGTACAGAATAGGGGACTAAATTGGGATATGTGAATTGTCTGTACTTGTGATTACATGTTTTATATTGAATTTGTGGTGGCAATCTATCATCACGGTTTGAATCTATGTTCATAAAGTGGTATGAATATATTCCTTAAAAGGCATAAAGGGTCCCCAATCCTCTATGTTAAGACATGATTTCAGTTCTTTGTAAAGCACAATCTCACTAAAGTTTCTGAACCAGCAAGAAGACCATTTAGCCAGTTGGCAACTTGACAGATTTGACTTATTTTCACCCCTGGTAAATGTAATTGAACAGAGTAGGTCTTCAGTTTGGTAGAAAATCTCTGATAGGTCTATAACAAACTCGAATTCAATTGCCATTTTAGCTGTCAAGACTATTTGATAATTTATCCATGCAACAGGTAAATAATATGTATCTGAATTAAATCAGGACAATGATGGACTTTCACTGAAAATATTTCAAAGCAATGTTCATTCTAATGATCACTCTATTATCAAGACTGCTTGTGAATGTTTGTACAAATAGTCCATAGATTTTCCTCAGTATCTACATTGGACAAAAATATAAACACAACATGGAACAATTTCAAAGATTTTACTGAGTTCCAGTCAATTGAAATAAATTGATTTAGGCCATAATCTATTTTGCCTCATGTAGTGCGACACATCTCCTTCACATAGAGTTGATCAGGCTGTTAATTTTGGCCTATGGAATGTTGTTCCAGTGTTCTTCAATTGCTGTATATTGTCAGGAACTCTTTTGTACACGTTGATCCAGAGCATCCTAAACAGGCTTAACTGGTGACATGTCTGGTGAGTATGCAGGCCATGGAAGAACTGGGACATTTTCAGCTTGAGGAATTGTGTACTGATCCTTTTATTTAACTAGGTAAGTCAGTTAAGAACAGATTCTTATTTTCAATGACGGCCTAGGAACAGTGGGCAAACTGCCTGTTCAGGGGCAGAACGACAGATTTGTACCTTGTCAGGTCGGGGATTTGAACTTGTAACCTTCCGGTTACTAGTCCGCCGCTCTAACCACTAGGCTACCCTGCCGCCCCACTAGGCTATCCTTGCGACATGGGGCCGTGCATTATCATGCTGAAACGTAATATGCCACACCTCTCAGGTGGATGGATTATCTTGGCAAAGGAGAAATGGTCACTAACAGGGATGCAAACAAATGTGTGCACAAAAGGTGAGAGAAATAATATTTTTGTGGGTATGGAACATTTCAGGGATCTTTTATTTCAGCTGATGAAACATGGGATCAACAATCTACATGATGTGTTTCTATTTCTTCTTAAGTGTAGATTAAATATCTCCAGTGTCTCAGCCATGTTTGTGATCATGTGTGAATGTGTTAAAGTGATCCATACCACAGGAGATCAAATCAAATGTTATTTGTCACATGCTTACATACAAGCCCTTAACCAACAATGCAGTTTTAAGAATAATTAGATTTCAGAAAAATATTTACTAAATAATTAAATAACAATAACGAGGCAATATACAGGGGGTACCGGTACCGAGTCAATTTGTGGGTGTACAGTTTTAGTCGAGGTTATTGAGGTAATATGTACATGTAGGTAGGGGTAAAGTGACTATGCATATATAATAAACAGCAAGTAGCAGCAGTATTAAAAAAGGGGGTGATGGGTCAATGCAATTAGTCAGGACAGCCATTTGATTAGCTAATCAGCAGTCTTATGACTTGGGGGTAGAAGGTGTTAAGAAGAATTTTGGATGTAGACTTGGCGCTCCGGTACTGTTTGCAGTGCGGTATCAGAGACAACAGTGTATGACTAGGGTGGCTGGAGTCTTTGGCAATTTTTATGGACTTTATCTGACAAAGCATGGTATACGTATTGGATGGCAGGAAGCTTGGCCCCAGTGATGTACTGGGCAGTACGCATTACACTCTGTAGTGCCTTAAGGTCAGAGGCCGAGCAGTTGCAATACCAGGCGGTGATGCAACCAGTCAGAATGCTCTCGATGGTGGAGCTGTAGAACCTTTTGAGGATCTGAGGACCCATGACAAATATTTTCAGTCTCCTGAGGGGGAATAGGCGTTTTCTTACACTCTTCCTTACTGTCTTGGTGTGTTTGCACCATGTTAGTTTGTTGGTGATGTGGACACCAAGGAACTTGAAGCTCTCAACCTGCTCCACTACAGCCCCGTCAATGAGAATGGGGGAGTGCTCGGCCCTCCTTTTCCTGTAGTCCACAATCATCTCCTTTGTCTTGATCACGTTGAGGGGGAGGTTGTTGTCCTGGCACCACACTGTCAGGTCTCTGACCTCCTCCCTATGGGCTGTCTCATCTTTGTCGGTGATCAAACCTACCACCATGTGTTGTTGGCAAACTTAATGATGGTGTTGGAGTCATGCTTGGCCATGCAATCATGGTTGAACAGGGAGTAGAGGAGGGGACTAAGCACACACCCCGAAGGGACCGACATGTTGAGGATCAGCATAGAAGTAATTTAGCTTGTCTGGTAGGCTTGTGTCAGTTGGCAGCTAGCGGCTGGGCTTCCCTTTGTAGTCCGTAATAGTTTGCAAGCCCTGCCACATCTGACGAGCGTCAAAGTCTTTGTAGTGGGATTCAAGCTTAGTCCTGTACTGACACTTTGCCTGTTTGATGGTTCATCTGAGGGCATAGCAGGATTTCTTATAAGCGTCCAGGTTAGAGTCCTGCTCCTTGAAAGCGGCAGCTCTACCCTTTAGCTTAGTGCGGATGTTGCCTGTTGCCTGTAATCCATGGCTTCTGGTTGAGGTATGTACAGGACTGTGGGGTCACTGTGGGGACAATGTCATAGACTTATTGATGAAGCTGGTGACTGATGTGGTATACTCCTCAATGCCATCGGATGAGCCCTGGAACATATTCCAATCTGTTCAAGCAAATCAGTCCTGTAGCTTAGCATCTGTTTCATCTGACCACGTCTGTATTGAACGAGTCACTGGTACTTCTTGCTTTAGTTTTTGCTTGTAAGCAGGAATCAGGAGGATAGAATTATGGTCACATTTGCCAAATGAGGGGCGAGGGAGAGCTTTGTGTGTGGAGTAAAGGTGGTCTAGTTGCACATGTAACATGCTGGTAGAAATGAGGTAAAACAGATGTACTTTCCCTGCATTAAAGTCCCTGGCCATTAGGAGCTCCGCTTCTGGATGAGCATTTTCTTGTTTACTTATGGCCTTATACAGCTCGTTGAGTGCGATCTTAGTGCCAGCATCAGTTTGTGGTGGTAAATAAACAGCTATGAAAAATATAGGTGAAAACTTTCTTGGTAAATAGTGTGGTCTACAGCTTATCATGGGATTCTCTACCTCAGGTGAGCAAAACCTTGAGACTTCCTTAATATTTAATTTTGCACACCAGCTGTTATTGACAAATAGACAGACAGCCACCCCTTGTCTTACCGGAGGCAGCTGTTCTATCTTGCCGACGCTCGGAAAAACCAGCCAACTGTCGTTATCCATGCTGTCGAATCATAAGATATTACAGCTTTTAATGTCCTGTTGGTAAGATAGTCTTGAACGGAGCTCATCCAGTTTATTCTCCAATGATTGCACGTTGGCCAATCGGACGGATGGTAGAGGCGGATTACCCACTCGCCAACAAATTCTCACAAGGCACCTGGACCTGCGTCCCCTGTATCACCGTCTTTTCTTCAATGCAAATGACGGGATTTTGGCCTGTCCAGTATCTGGAATAAATCCTTCGCTTCCGACTCATTAAAGAAAAAATCTTTGTCCAGTTCGAGGTGAGCAATCGCTGTTCTGATATCCAGAAACTCTTTTCAGTCATCAGAGACGGTGGCAGAAACATTATGTACAAAATAAGTTACAAACAATGCGAAAAAACACAAAATAGCATGATTGGTTAGGAGCCCGAAAAAACGGCAGCCATCTCCTCCAGCGCCATTCTTCTTTAATTAGGTAGACAGCTGGCGCCTTAATTTGGGAGGACGGGCTCCTGGTAATGGCTGGAGCAGAATAGGTGGAATGGTATCAAACACATCATTCCAGCGATTATTATGAGCCGTCCTCCCCTCAGCGACCTACACTGATCCATACTAAACATATGAAGGGTTTGTTCCGGTTATCTATGTTTCTTTGGTGTTTATTTATTTGTAAGTCTTTGTTACAATTTTCTCTCTCTATTCACCTTCTCTCCATTCTTGTCTTTCTTGTCTCTCACCCTAACTCCATATCCATCTTATCTGCCACATTTATTCCTGGGTCCTTTATATTCTTCTCATATTTTCCTTTCTTTCTTTCTTTCTTTCTTTCTTTCTTTCTTTATTTCTTTCTTTCTTTCTTTCTTTCTTTCTTTCTTTCTTTCTGTCACCCACCCCTTTTCCCTTTGTATTAATCTCACATCTCTGTTTTTCCCATAGATGGGACCTTGCTAGGTCAGTTTTGATCATACAGTATGTCTTTCTTAGCTCCACTTCCTTCCTGTACAGATTATGGTATTACACAGAAATACTTCCTTTCAGAAAGTGTGTCTTCTAGTGCTAGTGAAGAGGTAGTAATACAAGTCTTCCAGAAAAACAGACAGGTAGAAATGGACTGGCACTGTTAAATGTATAATTCACTTATCTGACTTGAGGTCCATACAAATGGGTGTTGACACAAATTGTCATGAACATAAATATTGTTTCCTATAATTGGCCTTTCAGAGACATTATGCATGCATACCCCATAATTTAACCATTAGACATGAAATGGACACATTGTAGAGTTATGGTCAATACATTTCCCAGTCAATTCAGGGATTGAATTGGACATAGAATTTGTATGGGAAAATGCCCATAAATTTAATTCTAATTTCTCAATTCTAATTTCAAATTCTATTTAATCCCCATGTTGACTGAAATCGACATAAAATCCTTGTCGTGTATAATTGAATGTACCTTTGTGTCCCCACTGATGTCGGTTTGTCCTTGTATGTTGCTGTTACCTGGGGCTCCCAGGGAGGCCATCGAAAGGCAGACGAGCAATGTATCTTATGAGTCTCTTTTCCCAACCGTGCTGAAAGAAAACAGGTTTTCACGCTACCACTATAATCTGCGAGTCTTTCATACTGACTCAACATGCCCAGGGTGTTTCCGATAATAAATGATACTGTGAAGCCACTGCCTTCCTTGCTGTGCTATATGGGTCTGAACTGGTCTCTGGACTTAGTGGAGTGATACATGTGTCTAACAGTGCTTGATAGAAATGGCTTAGGCTATCTGGGGCAGTAAATCACCTCATGGAAAGATATGAAGAGATATGTTTGATGGTTCAGTCAAGTTGTGATTGTTCAGTGTCCATGAGGTATGACTCAACATTATAGACCTCAGTAGTTTTAAGCAGTGATACTGATGTTGAATTTAATTGATTTCAATCATTACTGAAGACAATATCAAAAATCTACCTTAAGTGAAAAGTAACAGTAGATTTCGGCATTTGTGGTAAATATGACCAATGCATTACATTAAAGCAAGGTTATTTTTGTAATGAATAAGAAGTTACATTGTCTTGAAGCCTCTCATAAACATTATTTTCCCAGCAGTAAAACGGTGAACATGACTTCTCAGCTACCCCACCTAAACATTATTAAAGCTTTACCCATCCATTTGATGACCTTCACTTTTCCTCCCTTCCTTCTTTTTGTCGAACTTTGCCTGCTTCCCACCCAAGAGAGATCCAAGCTTAGGTTCCTTCCTCTCCTCCTTTCCCCTTGGATAATCTCCTTTTTTACCAATCGGAGCAGGGAGCTTGCTCTTGCGGAATCCAAACCAGTTTGACAGTGAACCGGATTTCTGCTTAGTTTCAGTTGTCTTCTCCTTCTGCTGAGATTTCTGCAAATTCTCCTCAATTCCCATCATGACCTTCTCCTCGATGGTGGAGATGTTTGACTGTCTCTCTGGTTCCCCATGGATACGTTCATAGAAGGTGCTAGGGGACTGTTTCTCAGTCCGGAGATGTGAACATGAGTTTACTCTCTGGTGTTTAAGACCAAATCGATCACTGGAGGCCTCCAGATGCAGAGGTATTGGCAAGCCTTCCTCAATCATGAAATTGTTGTGGGATTTGTTCCTTTGACAATTGTAGCTATTGGAGCAACTCATACTACCCCGGAATACATCACCAAGAGAATTCAAAGAGCTTCCTGAGTTAGTTTTGATGTGACTACGGACATTTCCAGACCTGCTGATGTTCGGTCTGTCCATATAGCGTGCGCCGAAGCTTTGACTGCGAGCCTTTGCTCCATTCATGCCCATAACCGGGTGGAGAGGAGGTCGGGTCGAGACTGAGACCGAGCGCTTGAATAGCCAGCTCTCTTCATCAAATCCCCAGTCCAAAGTTACACCATTCTCTGCCACTGGAGGTGGGAGTGCAGCCTCCTCTAGTGAGCTACAGTGGGTCTCAAGCTTTCTCCTGGCTTTGGCCTTGGCTACAGCTGCATTGACACAGTGCATCATTGGACGTCTGTACGTGTCCTGGTTGAAGGTGTCAAAAGTCTGCACTCCCTTAATAGCAGTGATAACTGCAACGTTGTTACCCAGCTTTGGGGTTGTCTCATTGGTTTTGGAGCCAACAGGAAGGGATGCATTTACTGCCCTGGTCACAGAATGTTGAGAGATACTAACTATGTCATGGCAAAGTAGAGACGCTGAGGCCTGAGGTAAGAGCTCTGTACTTTGTGGCTCACCATTGCCTTGCTGGGACACAGATAAGCTGTCCTGATTTTGCACCACAAAGGGAACACTATTTTCCTGATGGGAGGCTTGTGCCACAGTCCTGTTCATTGAGGATTGGGATGAGTCTGTTTCCTTGGATTCTTGAAGAGTGGTCGAAGTTGGTAAAGGATGGTAGACTTTGGCAGGGACCCATTTTGGTGGCTTTTTCACCTCAATACCCATTTTGGGAGCCATATGATGAGTGTCTTGCATTTTGTTGGGGGCTAGAGGTTGCATTTGTAAAACAGATGACTGATGACTTGACGGAGGTTTGGTGCTACGGGCAGTTGCCTTTACTGTGCTAGAGGTTTGGAGCATAACCACAGACTTATGCGCCTGAGGTAAGGAGCCATAACCAGGTCGAATAAGTAGGGAGGTGGTCCAACCTGGTGGGAGTGGAGGTAAAGGAGACCTGATATCATTGCGAGAGGAATCCGAGTGCTGGTCTTGGTGCCTCTGTTTAAGTGGAGAGCAAGCTGAATTGTTGGAGTTGGGGCCTTTTACCCCACAGTCGTTTCTTGATGGGAGTTTGGAAACTGGTTGGGATACTTTAGATGTGCTCTTGGGGCAATCATTCAGCACAGGTGGCTCAAATACTTTGACCAGTTTCTGAGGGGAGGAAGAAGGGGAGCCATGTACTGTATTCTCAAGGGGCCCTGAAGTTCTTGCCCCACTAGCAGTCTCACCTTTCTCAGTCATTTGTACTGATGCCTTAGCTGGACCTGTTGCCTTGCTGAGGTTGATCTTTGTGCGAGGGCCACCGGGCCCAGGAGGGTTTGAGCGGTTCTTGGCCCTTTGATTGACTTTGATAAGTGTCTGACGTAGGGGCTGGTGTAGCTTGGCCTGGTCTGGACCTCCATCTGCACTCTTGCGTCGGAGGATAAAGGCCTTCCTTGCTGAGTCGCAAGCCATAGGTTTTGTTTTCCTCTGTCGGGACTGCAAAATGGTGTAGTCCTTGGTATCAACTCCACCCTGGCTGCTCGGCTCTCTGTACTGCTTAGTATCCATGGAAGCACTGCGCTGTCTGGCCTCACTAACCCAACTCAGAGCTCTGGCTGCTGCATACTGAATGGGTAGGCTCACTTCCCTAGCCCGTGCCTCTAGATGTTTGACCGTAACTTTGTTTTTTGGCTGTTTAACGCTCTCTGGCCTCAAATTGTAACTATGTCTTGTAACTAGCTTGTCTTTTTCTATCCAGTTTTTATTTTGAAGTCCACTCATAAAGTTAGGGCTCTCCGTTGGGCTGAGTCCAGGCTTCAGTGTGGGACCATCGAGCAAGAAGACATCTTTGATAGGTGAGAAGGAGTTGCTGGGAATTACGAGTCTTACAGGCTCCTCTTGGGAGTTGTAGACCGTAGAGCTCTTTCTCCCTTGTGCCGTTCCCAATTCAGACGCAGGCTCTCCTTCCAGATGGAGAGTCTCTTTAATGGGTTGGGCGCAGGACTCCCTGGTTGGTGATTGAGGCAATTTATCCTCTGCATCGTCTGAGTCAGAGATTAAGGCACTGACTCCTGCTCTTGGCTTAAAATAATTTCCCTTTGCCAATGCCAAATTAGGCACTACCCCGTGGGGCCCACCCTTAACCCCTAAAGAGTATATGCCCTCATTGGAGGTCATGCAGTCCTTGAAATGTGACGTGGAGGCGAGTGAAGATGTCTCCTTGGGAGCTGGGCTGCGCATTTGGAGCCTCTTCAGGCCTTTCAGAATGTGGCCCTCCTTCCAATTTAGATCGGGCTGCTCTGCTGGGACAGACCGATTGCTGGACACTGACCCTGCGCTCATCCTCTTCTCCCGGCTTATCACAGACTGTGACAAAAGAGAAAGACATTTTAGTTGTCAACAACAACAAAAACTAAAGACATTGGTATTACTTGATGAACGTTGAGGATCCATTCTACATAGTAATTCATGAAAAGTTACTTTCCTTAACACAATTAGTTTGAGTTCAGACTGGGAGACTCACCTGCTTGGAGGAACGACGTCCTGCTGCCCAAGTATGTGAGCCACTGGAGTACTCAGTAGAGGCGCTGGATAATGAGGCCTCACTGCCACTGCAGCTACTGCGTGGACAGGTTAGACTAAGCAGGCTGGGCCACCTCCCTGCAGGAACACTTGCCTTCCCATTCCGCTGGACTTCCTGGAAAATAAGGAGTGTGTTCAGAAATTCAGTTCAAACTTTATTGTCCCCACACTGAAATTCAAAAGATAGACATGGAAGTGAAGTGTCAGCAGAGAGAAGTGACTTTAATGAAAATAAAGTTTAATTTTGATACGATTTTGGTAGAAAGCCCATGTTCAGAGCAATTTTTTTTTTATCCTATAGTTTTACCAAATAGGTTAAGCAGTTCCCGATTAACATAAAAATGAACTACTGAATACATCACTGTCCCTTTCCAGCCAAAGGCTAATTAAGGATAGGTATGACATTCTCCACTCCACTTGTCACAGAAATCTCACTCTACAATGCAGGCATTCACTCGTCTTCTCTGTGCATGCAGACAACCTTTGTTTTGTCTTGATTATGTATTGTTGGACACATGGTCAAGAGTCAGAAACTAAGGCCGAGATTCAATCCAATGTGCATTACAGCACAGGGCACTATAACAGACTTTTAGAGCTAATTTCCCATTTAGCTGACATGTGCAAAGTATTTGATGAATGTAATCTATGTGGACATCAGCGAAAATGCTGTTGAAAGACGCATTGACGACTTTATAGTGCCCTCTGCTATAACACACATTGGATTGTATCCCAGTTTCTGAACGCTTTACAATCTGTGGTCTCAGTGCCAAGACAAAGATGTACAATACACTGAGCCTGTAGACCCTTGGGTTTTCAAAAGTGAATGCATAATAAATGACAAATGTCAGATGAGTAATAATGTTGTTTAGCGTGAGTCTACAGGATGGACAGTGATTGATAATCACGCAGTGGTCTATGACTCAGCCTCATTCCTCCTCTCTTAACTTCTCTCTCTGGCTGGAACCATGGGACGTCGTTTCCAAAAGGAAAATGCTTTATCTAACTTTCAATCACATAGCCTGTGAGCAAAGAGAGAATGTGTTTGTTCCCAGAATGGTAGGTCTACTTGGCCAACTCTCAGCCACACTTGATGGATGAGGCCAAGAAGATCATCAAGGACCTCAGCCACCCGAGTTACGTTCTGTTCACTCTGCTACCATCTAGCAGACAGAGACAGTACAGGTGCATCAAACCCAGTACCAAGAGACTGAAAAACAACTTCTATCTCCAGGCAATCAGACTGTTGAACACCCATCACGTCATCTCCTGTAGTAAGACAAAGATAGACACCTCAAACACACAGACTCCAGTACTCACATATCTACTTACACGCGCAAAAGCCCATACTCACAAACACACGCACATACTGTACACTAATTTTAGGACACCTACTCATTCAAGGGTTTTTCTTTATTTTGACTATTTTCTACATTGTAGAATAATAGTGAAGACATCAAAACTATGAAATAACACATATGGAATCATGTACTAACCAAAAACAAATAAAAATTATTTAAATAGCGTCCCTTTTTTCCTTGATGACAGCTTTGCAAACTCTTGGCATTTTCTCAACCTGCTTCATATGAAATGCTTTTCCAACCATCTTGAAGGAGTTTCCACATATGCTGAGCACTTTTTGGCTGCTTTTCCTTCACTCTCCGGTCCAACCCATCCCGAACCATCTCAATTTGGTTGAGGTCGGGGGATTGTGGAGGCAGGTCATCTGATGCAGCACTCCATCACTCTCCTTCTTGGTAAAATAGCCTTTCCACAGCCTGGAGGTGTGTTTGGTCATTGTCCTGTTGAAAAACAAATGATTGTCCCACTAAGCCTATAACCAGATTTGACGGTGTATTGCTGCAGAATGCTGTGGTAGCCATGCTGGTTAAGTGTGCCTTGAATTCTAAATAAATTATAGACAGTGTCACCAGCAAAGCACCACCACACCATCACACCTCCTTCTCCATGCTTTACGGTGGCAAATACACATGCGGAGATCATTCATTCACCCACACCGCATCTCACAAAGACACGGCAGTTGGAACCAAAAGCCAATTTGGACTCCAGATCAAAGGACAAATTTCCACCGGTCTAATGTCCATTGCTCGTGTTTCTTGGCCCAAGCAAGTATCTTCTTCTTATTGGTGTCATTTAGTAGTGGTTTCTTTGCAGCAATTTGACCATGAATGCCTGATTGACACAGTCTCCTAATGTTGAGATGTGTCTGTTACTTGAACTCTGTGAAGCATTTATTTGGGATGCAATTTCTGAGGCTGGTAACTCTAATGAATGTATCCTCTGCAGCAGAGGTAACTCTGGGTCTTCCTTTCCTGTGGCGGTCCTCATGAGAGCCAGTTTCATCATAGCGCTTGATGGTTTTTGCGACTGCACTTGAAGAAACTTTCAAAGTTCTTCAAATGTTCCTTATTGACTGACCTTCATGTCTTAAAGTAATGATGGACTGTCGTTTCTCTTTGCTTATTTGAGCTGTTCTTGCCGTAATATGGACTTGGTCTTTTAACAAATAGGGCGATCTTCTGTATACCCCCCCTACCTTGTTACAACACAACTGATTGGCTCAAATGCATTACGAAGGAAAGACATTCCACAAATGATCTTTTAACAAGGCATACCTGTAATGCATTCCAGGTGACTATCTCATGAAGCTGGTTGAGAGAATGCCAAGAGTGTGTCCAAGAGTGTGTGCAAAGCTGTCATCAAGGTCAAAAGGTGGCTATTTAAAGAATTTTGATGTAACACTTTTTTGGTTACTACATTATTCCATATGTGTTATTTCATAGTTTTGATGTCTTCACTATTATTCTACAATGTAGAAAGAAATAGTCAAAATAAAGAAAAACCCTTGAATGAGTAGGTGTTCTAAAACTTTTGACTGGTAGTGTATACACACACTCACACACAACCAATGCTGCTGTCCCATGTATATAGAGACATTAAACACGGGATCGTTTCTTTTATAATGTTTTTCACACTGTGTATTAATTTAGTGTTGTTTTCTTCACATAGCTCATTCTAATACATCTACTACTGTGCATCACATTTTGTTATACTGTTTATTGACACTGAATTCTCAACATAGCTCACTGGTGTACATATCATTCTTCATTTGGTGTATATACGCATAGTTTGCATTTGGATTACTGATAAAGTGTACATGTGGCTAACTGTAAATAAGTAATCATTTCACTGTAAGGTCTATCTATACTTGTTGTATCCGGCGAATGTGACGGATAATATTTGATTTGATTTGAACTGGGTTAGTTCCTGATTTCTTGTTTTTATCTTTTGTTGTACTTGTTTGACATTTTTGCGGCACTGTTAGGAGCTAGTAACACAAGCATTTCACTATAACATCTGCTAAACTGTGTAAGAGACCAACAAACTTTGATTTAAACTTTAAGGAAAATACCACTCAAGAACTATATTTTGGCATTTGTTTCATTATTCCACTGTTGATACAGTCCCAAAATGTTTTGCATGTCAGCAAGCAAGTTTTCAAGATATAGAACTTTCAAATGCATCATACCGAGACACCTTCTGTATTTTGAAAGTTCTATATATTGAAAACTTGATTGCTGACATGCAAAACATTTTGAAAGACGGAAAGTGTTAGGTGTGCTGTGACCCCTTTTTAAATAGCATTGATCCCTAACAGGGCTGCCATTGCCAGCGTTCGCTCAAAGTCATTAGTGTCATCTGTTAGCAATAATTAATGTGAATAGAAAATAATTGCATCAGGGAGCTGGGGACTGGGCCGATTTAGTCCATTCATTGATATTCACCTAGTATTTGGTGATCTGCTCTATACTTTATTTCACAAGCGCTGCGGGAGAATGCCAAACAAAAGCACGTTCAAGCGGATTAATCTGCAAGCTAATTACCGCTGGCAACTCCAAGAGTTTCTCAGAGATTTGACATCACCGATACAGTAAAACAAAAACATTCCATGTACAGCAGCGATTACGAGTCAAGGGCGACTTCGGTTCCAGTGCTGGGAGAATTTTTCCTGCTTTCATATCTGAATGACTTTAAGAGAATTTGAAAGCAGGGGATACTGTACAATAACGAAAATGTTCTTTTTTTTGCCATTAAGATTCATTTTGAATGTGAAATAAAAGCTGGGTATAACCAATGTCACCTTGATTGCATCAACACACTTACAATATTGACCTTTATCACAGAACAAAAATTCTGACAAAATTCAAAGAAAGGCCTTTGAATGTGCTGAGAAAACACAAATATGATATGTATACAGCCAGTACTTGTCAACATGAAGACAGAAAATAGGATGCCGCATATCTCAGGATGTCGAATGAGTCCATATCTGGCCGTAGGAAATGTCCATATATGATATTCGAAAGTAATCAAATGAAATGAAATCAAATGTTATTAGTCACAAGTGCCCGAATACAACAGTTGTAGACCTTACAGTGAAATGCTTACTTAAATAAAAGTAACAAGTAATTAAAGAGCAGCAGTAAAATAACAATAACGAGACTATGTACAGAGGGGTACCGGCAAAGAGTCAATGTGCGAAGGCACGGGTTAAACGATGTAATGAGGTAATATGTACATGTAGGTAGACTTATTAAAGTGACTATGCATAGATGATAACAGCAGTGTAAAAGACAGGGGGAGGGGGTTAATGCAAATAGTCTGGGTAGCCATTTGATTAGATGTTCAGGAGTCTTTTTGGCTTGGGAGGTAGAAGCTGTTTCGAAGCCTCTTGGATCGCGACGGGAACCGCTTGACGTAAGGTAGCAGAGAGAACAATCCCAATATCATATATGTCTAAAAGACACACGTAAGATTCAGAATTTGCTGGGATAAGATGCATCTCCACAAATCTCCAAATATGCATTAGAAAGGGTCTGAAAAAGGTCATGTAAAGATGAAGCCTTTTCACCCCCCCCCCCCTCTTTTCTTCCTCATCTCCTCTTTCCTCTCGGGTTGCTGAGCACCATGGCTTGCAGTCCATGCAGTAATTAGGCTGTACTGCTGTTCACGTTCCATTTTCACACGAGACAGAGACACGGGGAAACCAGCACAATAGACCAAGCTTGGTCTGGGCCCATGCAGCGTTACGTAACCCTGAGGGAAAGAATCTCCTGTGTGCCTCTATGTGACTACCGCTCCACAGTTACTACTACGTGTGGTGTACATCTGGTTCATTGATAGAAATAAAGTACCACTAGCTAAGAAGGTTTTTAGGAAACTCACTTCAGGTCAGTGTGAGGACATGGTATTAATTTCAAAGACTTTCACTTTCCTTTGTGTTGTTAATATTGAATGTTTCTGGGCATTAATACTTGGTAAGTAACATTGCCATGATGGCACTATTCATATTTGTGTGTCTGTCCAGGAATTGGTTAAAACTATAATATGTGCATGTCTGCTTTGGCTATTTAGGGAATTTCCAGTTATGGTGATAACCCCAACACGTAAAACTGCTAAACAATACCACAATACCACAAATGTCTATTATCTATCCTGTTGCCTAGTCACTTTAACCCTACCTATATGTACATACTGTAGCTACCTCAGTTACATCGTACCGCTGCACATCGGCTCGGTACTGGTACTCCCTGTATATAGCCATGTAATTTGTATTCGTCATTTTACTCATAATTTACTGTGTATTTATTCATTGTGTCATTATATATATATATATATATATATATACATACAGTGGGGCAAAAAAGTATTTAGTCAGCCACCAACTGTGCAAGTTCTCCCACTTAAAAATATGAGAGAGGCCTGTAATTTTCATCATAGGTACACTTCAACTATGACAGACAAAATTAGGGGGAAAAAAATCCAGAAAATCACATTGTAGGATTTTTAATGAATTTATTTGCAAATTTTGGTGGTAAATAAGTATTTGGTCACCTACAAACAAGCAAGATTTCTGGCTCTCACAGACCTGTAACTTCTTCTTTAAGAGGCTCCTCTGTCCTCCACTCATTGCCTGTATTAATGGCACCTGTTTGAACTTGTTATCAGTATAAAAGACACCTGTCCACAACCTCAAACAGTCACACTCGAAACTCCACTATGGCCAAGACCAAAGAGCTGTCAAAGGACACCAGAAACAAAATTGTAGACCTGCACCAGGCTGGGAAGACTGAATCTGCAATAGGTAAGCAGCTTGGTTTGAAGAAATCAACTGTGGGAGCAATTATTAGGAAATGGAAGACATACAAGACCACAGATAAGCTCCATGCAAGATCTCACCCCGTGGGGTCAAAATGATCACAAGAACGGTGAGCAAAAATCCCAGAACCACACGGGGGGACCTAGTGAATGACCTGCAGAGAGCTGGGACCAAAGTAACAAAGCCTACCATCAGTAACACACTACGCCGCCAGGGACTCAAATCCTGCAGTGCCAGACATGTCCCCCTGCTTAAGCCAGTACATGTCCAGGCCCGTCTGAAGTTTGCTAGTGAGCATTTGGATGATCCAGAAGAAGATTGGGAGAATGTCATATGGTCAGATGAAACCAAAATATAAAAACTCAACTCGTCGTGTTTGGAGGACAAAGAATGCTGAGTTGCATCCAAAGAACACCATACCCACTGTGAAGCATGGGGGTGAAAACATCATGCTTTGGGGCTGTTTTTCTGCAAAGGGACCAGGACGACTGATCCGTGTAAAGGAAAGAATGAATGGGGCCATGTATCGTGAGATTTTGAGTGAAAACCTCCTTCCATCAGCAAGGGCATTGAAGATGAAACGTGGCTGGGTCTTTCAGCATGACAATGATCCCAAACACACCGCCCGGGCAACGAAGGAGTGGCTTCGTAAGAAGCATTTCAAGTTCCTGGAGTGGCCTAGCCAGTCTCCAGATCTCAACCCCATAGAAAATCTTTGGAGGGAGTTGAAAGTCCATGTTCCCCAGCAACAGCCCCAAAACATCAATGCTCTAGAGGAGATCTGCATGGAGGAATGGGCCAAAATACCAGCAACAGTGTGTGAAAACCTTGTGAAGACTTACAGAAAACGTTTGACCTCTGTCATTGCCCACAAAGGATATATAACAAAGTATTGAGATAAAGTTTTGTTATTGACCAAATACTTATTTTCCACCATACTTTGCAAATAAATTGATTAAAAATCCTACAATGTGATTTTCTGGATTTTCTTTTCCTCATTTTGTCTGTCATAGTTGAAGTGTACCTATGATGAAAAAAATACTTTTTTTGCCCCACTGTATACACAGTACCAGTCAAAAGTTTGGTATCACCTACTCATTCCAGGGTTTTTTCTTTATTTGTATTGTTTTCTGCATTGTAGAATAGTAGTGAATACATGAAAACTATTAAATAACACATGTGGAGTCATGTAGTAACCAAAAAATGATTAAACGAATCCAAATCAAATATATTTTAGATTTGAGATTCTTCAAAGTAGCCATCCTTTGCCTTGATGTCAGCTTTGCACACTCTTGGCATTCTCTCAATCAGGTTCACCTGGAATGCAGTCTTGAAGGAGTTCCCACATATGCTAAGCACTTCTTCGCTCCTTTTCCTTCACTCTGCAGTCCAACTCATCCCAAACTATCTTAACTGGGTTGAGGTCGGGTGATAGTGGAGGCCAGGTCATCTGATGCAGCACTCAATCACTTTCCTTCTTAGTCAAATATCCCTGGAGCTGTGTTGGGTCATAGTCCTGTTGAAAAACAAATGATAGTCCCACTAAACGCAAACCAGATGGCATGGTGTATCACTGCAGTATGCTGTGGTAGCCATGCTGGTTAAGTGTGCCTTGAATTCTAAATAAATCACAGACAATGTCACCAGCAACGCACCTCCACACCATCACACCTCTTCCTTCTTGCTTCACGGTGGGAACCACACTTGCCGAGATCATCCATTCACCTACTCTGCGTCTCACAAAGACACGGCGGTTGGAACGGAAAATCTCAAATTTGGACTCATCAGACCAAAGGACAGATTTCCACCGTTCTAAAATCCATTGCTTGTGTTTCTTGGCCCAAGCAAGTATCTTCTTCTTATTGGTGTCCTTCAGTAGTGGTTTCTTTGCTGCAGTTCGACCATGAAGGCCTGATTCACGCAGTCTCCTCTGAACAGTTGATGTTGAGATGTGAAGCCTTTATTTGGGATGCAATTTCTGAGGCTGGTAACTCTAATAAACCTATCCTCTGCACAGATGTAACTCTGTGTCTTCCTTTCCTGTGGCAGATCTCATGAGAGCCGGTTTCATCATAGCGCTTGATGGTTTTGGGCGACTGCACTTGAAGAAACTTCCAAAGTTCTTGAAATGTTCCTTATTGACTGACCTTCATGTCTTAAAGTAATGATGGACTGTCGCTTCTCTTTGCTTATTTGAGCTGTTCTTACAATAATATGGACTTGGTCTTTTACCAAATAGGGCTATCTTCTTTATAACACCCCTACCTTGTCACAACACAACTGATTGGCTGAAACGCATTAAGAAGGAAAGAAATTCCACAAATTAACTTTTAACAACGCACACCTGTTAATTAAAATGCATTCCAGGTGTCTACCTCATGAAGCTGATTGAGAGAATGCCAAGATTGTGCAAAGCTGTCATCAAGGCAAAGAGTGGCTACTTTGAAGAATCTCAAATATAAAATATATGTTTATTTGTTTAACACTTTTTTGGTTACTATATGATTCTGTATGTGTTATTTCATAGTTGTGATGTCTTCACTATTATTCTACAATGTAGAAAATAGTAAAATAAAGAAAAACTCTTGAATGAGTAGGTGTGTCCATACTTTTGACTGGTACTCTATATATTAACAAAAAAAAACATCCTCTCACTGTCAACTGCATTTATTTTCAGCAAACTTAACATGTGTAAATATTTGTATGAACATAACAAGATTCAACAACTGAGACGTAAACTGAACAAGTTCCACAGACATGTGACTAACAGAAATTGAATAATGTGTCCCTGAACAAAGGGGGGGTCAATAACAAAAGTAACAGTCAGTATCTGGTATGGCTACCAGCTGCATTAAGTACTGCAGTGAATCTCCTCCTCATGGACTGCACCAGATTTGCCAGTTCTTGCTGTGAGATGTTACCCCACTCTTCCCCCAAGGCACCTGCAAGTTCCCGGACATTTCTGGGGGGAATGGCCCTAGCCCTCACCCGCCGATCCAACTCAATGGCATTGAGATCCAGGCTCTTCACTGGCCATGGCAGAACACTGACATTCCTGTCTTGCAGGAAATCATGCACAGAAGGAGCAGTATGGCTGGTGGCAATGTCATGCTGGAGGGTCATGTCAGGATGAGCCTGCAGGAAGGGTACCACATGAGGGAGGAGGATGTCTTCCCTGTAACGCACAGCGTTGAGATTGCCTCCAATGACAACAAGCTCAGTCCGATGATGCTGCGACACACCGCCCCAGACCATGACGGACCCTCCACCTCCAAATCGATCCCGCTCCAGAATGCAGGCCTCAGTGTAACGCTCATTCCATCGACGATAAACACAAATCTGACCATCACCCCTGCTGAAACAAAACCGCGACTCGTCAGTGAAGAGCACTTCTTGCCAGTCCTGTCTGGTCCAGTGACTGTGGGTTTGTGTCAATAGGCAACGTTGTTACCGTTGATGTCTGGTGAGGACCTGCCTTACAACAAGCCTACAGCCCCTCAGTCCAGCCTCGCTCAGCCCATTGCGGACAGCCTGAGAACTGATGGAGGGGTTGTGTGTTCCTGGTGTAACTCGGGCAGTTGTTGTTGCCATCCTGTACCTGTCCCGCAGGCGTGATGTTCGGATGTACCGATCATGTGCAGGTGTTGTTACATGTGGTCTGCCACTGCGAGGACGATCAGCTGTCCGTCCTGTCTCCCTATAGCTCTGTCTTAGGCGTCTCACAGTACAGACATTGCAATTTACTGCCCTGACCACATCTGCAGTCCTCATGCCTCCTTGCAGCATGCCTAAGGCACGTTCACGCAGATGAGCAGGGACCCTGGGCATCTTTCTTTTGTTTTTGTTCAGAGTCAGTAGAAATGCCTCTTTAGTGTCCTAAATTTTCATAACTGTGACCTTAATTGCCTACTGGCTGTAAGCTGTTAGTGTCTTAACGACTGTTCCAAATGTGCATGTTCATTAATTGTTTCTGGTTCATTGAACAAGCATGGGAAACAGTGTTTTAACCCTTTACAATTAAGATCTGTGAATATCTCTCTCTATATATATATATGTTATCTTTAACTCTGCATTGTTGAAAAGTATGTTATTTACAAAGCATGTGACATTTGATTTGATTTAATTTTCTTGGTAATCACAAGCTTAATTGTTTCTAAGAGCATATACCAATGTCATTAGAAAGACATGACCCATGGCCTTAGAACTGTTTCTGCATGAGCAAAAGCACAAGCATGAGCCTCTGCATGAGCCTCTGCATGAGCAAAAACACAAGCATGAGCCTCTGCATGAGCCTCTGCATGAGCAAAAACTTCTACAGGAGTAAGCATTACCATCTTACATGCTACATCTAATATGTCTCGGATATAGAACACGCTTGATGTCTTAAATTGAACTGAAAATAGCTAATACTTTCTAAATCACAAGGTACCGAATTTAAACCTGTTTCATTCACAGTCGCTACCTCTTTCCTTTCTTTGTTTATCTGCTTTCTTCATCTACCTCTTTTGTTCACTCTTGTTCTATCTCTGGATCTCTGTCTGTTTATATATGTATGTACTGAATCAGCTTGAGGCTCAAGCTAAGCCGATGTCACCAATGGGTAGAGTGACTCACTCAACACTGTCAGCCAACGTTTGGAAGGGACAGGTGACACACCGAGCTCTCCCAGTGAAAGTCCTTTCAGAACACATCAAACTGACCCTGAAGCTCTGAACGGAAATAACGTGTACACATCACATATCACATGATTCAGGAACCATGATCAAATAAACAGGAAATTGTTTATTCAGTCGGGAACTGTCCAATGTCATGTGGGCAGAGTAAATGTGATATTGTCATTGGAATCTAAATTGAACATGATAAAATATGTACTATAATCCATCTTGAAATCCAATGGCATATGAACACATATGATCCACAATTTACATAATCACATCAGAAACAACGCAAATTCCCTCAATGAATAATCTTTATTTACAAACCCTGAAATAAGATACAGTATGTGAAAATCATTTATTGATGTATATGGAAGAATAACATAAGAATTTGAGTCAAGTGCCCAGATAACAAGTTAGGATTCTGCCTAAAAGCATGAAGTCATTGCCTAAATCATTTCTATATTGTAAGGTGGTCTAGTACACCCACAGCATACTGGATAACGGCGTGTGCTGAACCAATGAATCAAGTGGGAGCATTCTCCACATTACATGCTCCTGTGAGCCATTACTAATTCATTCCAATGCTAGGGGCATCATAATGTCTTATCACAGAAACTCAAGATGCCCAGGAGGCCAGCAGTAGATTGAACTGCTTGAGAGCCTGAAATCTCACTGCAGGTCACACTCTCTTCTTTTCATTTGACAGACAAATGTTATGCGCAAATGTTATCTGCATAACTATGAGTAGATTTGAAATAAAATTATTGTTGCATGCATCACACACTCCTCACACAGTTCCGTCTCCATCATCATGTTCGCTGAAGACACAACAGTAGTGCGCCTGATTAGCAACAACAACGCGACAGGGAGGAGGTAGGAACTCTGACGGCGTGGTGCCCAGGTAAAAAACCTTTCCCTCAACATTAACAAAACAAAGGAGCTGATTGTGGAGTTCAGGAGGAACCAGGCTGGCCCCCCATCCCCTTCCCCATCCCCGGTCAATAACTTCACATTCCTTGGCGTACACATCTCAAAGAAGCTGAAATGTTCTAACCACACTGACACAGTGGTGAAGAATGCACGACAGCGACTCTTCAACCTCAGGATGCAGAATAAATTTGCCCTGTCTGCGTGTGCCTTCACTGTGTTCTACAGGAGCACCATCGAGAGCATACTGTCGGGCTGAATTACAGCCTGGTACGGCAACTCCACTGCCGCAGACCGCAAGGCGCTTCAGAGGGTTCTGCATGCTGCCAAACGCACCATTGAGTGCACGCTGCCTGCTCTACAGGACACCTACAACACCAGGTGTCGCAGGAAGGCCAAGAACATCATCTGGGACCCCATAGCCATGCCCTGTTGTCCCCGCTTTAATCACTCAAACGTGGGCAGTACAAGAGCATCATGGCAAAAACTGGAAGACTGACCAATAGTTTCTACCCTCTGATCAACAGGCTGCTAAATAGCTACATCCTCCCCCCTCCCCTCCCCTCTGCTACTCCCCCTATGGACATTTTCATGATTTTATTTAACTTAGTCCTGCATGTTAAGATTTTTACCGTACCCTGCAATCACACCTGCAACCCTGTACATGTGACTATTAAACACTCCAAATCTGAATCTGAATCACGACTACCATCTGTCCCAACCTTTTTTTTTAGGGTTTCATCAGAAACTGAAAAAAGTAAAACCAAGGGTTCCTTGGGAAATTATCAAAACACCTGGCCACCGGTTTTGATTCAGTTGGAACTCCAGGAGTCTTTTTCTTCTGAAAACACAAACTCTAACAAGAAAGGGCACTGATATCCTAACAATCCTAACTATAACACACACCATATGTGCTGTAGTGTTACGAACATCTATGATACATAGCCGTGGGAAGTAGGGGTGCTGGGGGTGCGGCAAAATGGCAGCACCCCCTGCTATTTTTCCATTGCATTATTGATATAATTTATAATGGGATTGGGGTATGGGAGACAAAGATTTTATATTTTTTATTATTCAAATTGTAGACTACAACCAATCATTGACAATGCATTATCGCAAGGTTGAACGTTTCCTGTTCATTCTTTTCTGTAGGCTAGCAGTTAGTATTTACAAGATCAAAATCAAAATGTCTCAGAAAATTATTTCAATCCTGGTACTAGCCAAACAAAAAAAACCTGCCATCATAGCAGCTCCAACTGATGAAACCCACGGGCCTGCTGCATCTAGCACCTGCAGCAGTCCACCAGTTACTCTGTGCCCAGGCCCTACTGATGTGACTGGCACCGAAACTCTAGCCTCCAAGGAGCAATATGCTAACTCCACAGGCTGCAACAGCTCCACATTAGCCCAGCCCCAGGCAGAGGAGCATACTAGGCCTACTGCACTCACAGATAACACTCTTTCAAACTGACGCAAAGCAGCCGAGAAGTTTAGGTGACATGAAAAGTCACCTCTACACACAAAGTCCCTTAAAAAATGTGCTGTTCTATGTAGCACCCCAATCAGCGCCTTGTTTTCAGATTTGGCTGCTTTAGATCAATGTGATTTCTCGTCCGCTAGGGAGTGCATTTTAGAGGCGACACAACTCGTTGATAATAAAATGCACTTACAGGCTACAAAAGGAATGGGTTCTCAGGAGAGACAACTGGATGTCGGACACAATACAGAATGAGCTCATTCAACAACTGGCTCACCCAGTACAGAGGGAGATTGTGTTGCACATATTAGAGTGTCTGCTGATGGCGCAACTGACATGAGCACCATGGAACAAGCAATTCAAATTTGATTTAATTCTCAGCAGTCTCCAGTATGTCGGCCCGAACCTGGAGTCACACTGAGTTTTGGGGGTTTTCATCTCGTCTGTCTGCACCGCATAAAGTAATCTCCACTTCACACACGACATGCTGAAGAATGACAGAAGTGTCAAGGTGGAAACAAGAAACAACTTCAGCATATTGTGTTGTGAAGCACTGTTCAGTCCATGTGAGGCAGTGGCCAGGACCCTACAGAACACCAAGGTGAGTGCACTTGGCGCCCTCAAATGTGCCAATGTGCTGAGGGAACGGGTAAGGGCACTGAGAGATGACCATGTCGTGGAAGAGATGAACGCCAAGGTTTGCATTCAAATACAGCGTAATTAAATGGATGACACACATAGACCACACAAGATTAAAACACATGCAAGACATACATAATAAAGTACTAATATGACGTGGAACATCGATAAAACAAAGCTAATAAAATGAGTACTTCAACGAGCAAGCCTTTCTAATCGACCTGGCCCGGGTTTTGGCCCAAATTTCAAAAAGTTTCGGGACACTGTAAAGTCCATGGAGAATAAGAGCACCTCCTCCCAGCTGCCAACTGCACTGAGGAAAGGAAACACTGTCACCACTGAGAAATCTACGATAATCGATCATCTCATCAAGCATTTTTCTGTGGCCTGCCATGCTTTCCACCTGGCTAACCCTACCCTGGCCAACATCTCAGAACCCCCTGCAGCAACTTGCTTAAGAACCTTCTCCACTATGCAATCTGGTTTCCGAGCTGGTCATGGGTGCACCTCAGCCACACTCAAGGCCCTAAACGATATCATAACTGCCATCGACAAAAGACAGTACTGTGCAGCCGTCTTCAACGACCTGGCCAAGGCTTTCGACTCTGTCAATCACCGCATTCTTATCAGCAGACTCAATAGCCTTGGTTCCTCAAATTACTGCCTCGTCTGGTTCACCAACTACTTCTCAGATAGAGTTCAGTGTGTCGAATCGGAGGGCCTGTTGTCCGGGCCGACTCTTTTCTCTGTATATGTCAATGATGTCGCTCTTGCTGCTTGTGATTCTCTGATCCACCTCTACGCAGAAGACACCATTCTGCATACATCTGGCCGTTCTTTGGACACTGTGCTAACAAACCTCCAAACGAGCTTCAATGCCGTACAACACTCCTTCTGTGGCCTCCAACTACTTTTAAATGCTAGTAAAATTAAGTGCATGCTCTTCAATCGATTACTGCCTGCACCCTCCCGCCCAACTAGCATCACAACTCTGGAAGGTTCTGACTTAGAATATGTGGACAACTACAAGTACCTAGGTGTCTGGTTATAATGTAAACTCTCCTTCCAGACTCACATTAGGCATCTCCAATCCAAATTTAAATCTAGAATCGTCTTCCTATTTCACAACAAAGCCTCCTTCGATCATGCTGCCAAACATACCCTCGTAAAACTGACTATCCTACCGATCCTTGACTTCGGCGATGTCATTTACAAAATAGCCTCCAACACTCTACTTGGCAAACTGGATGCAGTCTATCACAGTGCCATCCGTTTGTCACCAATGCCCCATATACTACCCACCACTGCGACCTGTATTGTCTCGTTGGTTGGCCCTCGCTTCATACTCGTCGCCAAACCCACTGGCTACAGGTTATCTACAAGTCTCTGCTAGGTAAAGCTCCGCCTTATCTCAGCTCACTGGTCACCATAGCAGCACCCACTCATAGCACGCGCTCCAGCAGGTATATCTCACTGGTCACCCCCAAAGCCAATTCCTCCTTTGGTTGTCTTTCCTTCCAGTTCTCTGCTGCCCATGACTGGAACGAATTGCAAAATCTCTGAAGCTGGAGACTCACATCTCCCTCACTAGCTTTAAGCACCAGCTGTCAGAACATTTTACAGATCACTGCACCTGCACTTAGCCCATCTATCTACCTACTTCATCCCCATACTGGTATTTATTCATTTATTTTGCTCCTTTGCACCCCAGTATCTCTACCTGCACATTCATCTTCTGCCGATCTACCATTCCAGTGTTTAATTGCTATATTGTAATTACTTCGCCACCATGGCCTATTTATTTCCTTAACTTACCTCATTTGCACTCACTGTATATAGACTTTTTGTTTTCTTTTGTTCTACTGTATTATTGACTGTATGTTTTGTTTATTCCATGTGTAACTCTGTGTTGTTGTATGTGTCAAATTGCTACGCTTTATCTTGGCCAGGTCGCAGTTGCAAATGAGAACTGGTTCTCAACTAGCCTACTAAATAAAGGTTAAATAAATAAATAAATAAAACATTTGCTAGCCTCCCTACACTGGCTTCCTGTCAAGGCAAAGGCTGTCAAGGCAAGGGCTGATTTCAAGGTTTTACTGCTAACCTACAAAGCATTACATGGGCTTGCTCCTACCCATCTCTCTGATTTGGTCCTGCCGTACATACCTACACGTATGCTACGGTCACAAGACGCAGGCCTCCTAATTGTCCCTAGAATTTCTAAGCAAACAGCTGGAGGCAGGGCTTTCTCCTATAGAGCTCCATTTTTATGGAATGGTCTGCCGATCCATGTGAGAGACGCAGACTCGGTCTTGACCTTTAAGTCTTTACTGAAGACTCATCTCTTCAGTGGGTCATATGATTGAGTATAGTCTGGCCCAGGCGTGTGAAGGTGAACGGAAAGGCTCTGGAGCAACGAACCGCCCTTGCTGTCTCTGCCTGGCCGGTTCCCCTCTTTCCACTGGGATTCTCTGCCTCTAACCCTACTACAGAGTCACTGGCTTACTGGTGCTCTTTCATGCCGTCCCTAGGAGGGGTGCGTCACTTGAGTGGGTTGAGTCACTGATGTGATCTTCCTGTCTGAGTTGGCGCCCCCCCTTGGGTTGTGCCGTGGCGGAGATCTTTGTGGGCTATACTCAGCCTTGTCTCAGGATGGTAAGTTGGTGGTTTGAAGATATCCCTCTAGTGGTGTGAGGGCTGTGCTTTGGCAAAGTGGGTGGGGTTATATCCTTCCTGTTTGGCCCTGTCCGGGGTTATCATCGGATCTTCCAACCCTCTCCGCAACTATTCGACTTGGGGCTAACTATCAATGGCAACCCGCTGTTGGAACTAACCGCTAGATCCACTTACCTCCTGGTACAAAATCTGACACAAGCGGATATTTCCATTTCTCAGCACACTCAGCTAGGAACATTGATCAATTACTCCTTCCATGATTTTGAACTGGTTGTACCCGTGATTGGGCCTCTTCCGTCGTCCCTAGACCTAGATGGAGAGGGAGGTACGCTGTTTACTTGTCAGTCAAACGCAATCGCTTCCGTATTGCCACTCGACGACACATCTAAGTTCAGGCTGGATGTCGATTCTGACAGCAACCTGTTAATATACTAAATCGTCACGGAGGATGATATCGCGTCTCCTCCTGCATGCGAAGTACACTCTTGTGAGGTAACAACCGATGACTCTCCCAAAAGTGACATGCCATCACATGCCATCACGATGAAGACCTATACAATGTCACCGAACCATATCCTGGTTTCCATGCACAGGTAATACAACTATTGTCGGAGACTGATGCTCTTGTCAATGGCACTGAACGCCATCAGTTGAGAGAATTGTTTAACAAACACCAGTGAGGTCTGGTCAACAGACTCACTAGATTGCAGGGTTACGGGTATCCATGTGGTGCATATTCCTACGCCACCCGGAGCAACTCCTACGTTTGTTAGACAATACAAAATCCTGCTCGCAGCATATGCAGCGGTACAAGAGATTATCGATTCCTTATTAGCTAAACAGATAATCAGGGAATGTAACAGTATGTACAGCGCTCCCGTGTGGCCCGTCCTAAAACCAACGGGTAAATGGCATCTTACCGTTGACTATAGAGAACTCAACAAACTGGTTCCATTGTCTTGTTGGCCGATGACACAGCTAGACCAAGAGTTGCCAAAGGTGGCAAACGCCAAGTACTTCTCCACCGTCGACGTGGCTAATGGTTTCTGGACCATGACAGTCGACCCTCGTGACCAACACAAGTTGGCTTTCCCTTTCTCTAACAAGCTCTTCACGTTCAATCGTTGCCCATTCAGGTATGCGAACTCCCCCTCAGAGTTCAACATCTTCCTGCACAAGGCAATGCCAGACGCAGCCTCTAGGGGTACGATAATCTACGTGGACGACGTTCTCATGAGAAGTGAGATTTGGTCACATCACCTCAATGAAATGGACCACGTTCTCACCCAACTCGGGACTACAGGGGCTAAGTTGGCCATCATGAAAGGACAATGGTGCAGGACCATTTTTTTTGTTTACCAAGGTAAACTACGTTGGGCTTCTGGTGTGTTCCGAGGGCATCCTGGCACAGTCTAACCGAATCCAAGCAGTCCGCAACATCAAAACACCTACGAACCTTCACGAGGTGCGCAGCTTCTTGGGAGTATGTAATTACTCCCGTCAGTTCAACGAAATCTACGCCGACTTGTCAAAACCGTTGACTTGTCTTCTTCAGAAAGACACCCCATTCGTCTGGGATGTCACTCACAACGAAGCTGTGGCTTCCTTGAAAAACCAGCTTTGCAAGGCACCCTGCCTGGTATACCCCAATAAAGACAAGACATTATTTTTGGAAGTCGGTTTCTCAGAGCACTGCCTTAGCGCTGGGTTGTACCAAAAATACGACCAAGACAAACGTGTGGTAGCTAACGCGAGCAAAACACTCAACCCTGCATAACTCAAATACTCGACAGTCTGGGCAATCAAACACTTCACCAGTTATGTCGGTGGACAGAAGGTGATCATAGAAACATGTCACCAGCCTGTGACTTTTCTGAAAAGCCAACGAATCCGTGAGGGTTCTGTAGACAACAGCAGGATAGCGGCTTGGCGTATGATGCTGCAGAGCCATGATGTAGTAATCAACTACGCAGAAGCGAAAAACCTGCCTTTGGGCAATGTTTTGGCGGTGTGTCAATGCTGTGGTGATGATGAAACCGACTCCGCACCACTCCCGTGTGACATCGCTCCGCCATTGCCTTCGAACCATCACTACTTCGAAGAGAACGTGTGTCTTGAAATGCCGATGGCATTTGTAGTTGGCTGTTCTTACCGCCATCTAGACCACTTGCAAGCTGGGATGGGATTGGTATGGCACAACGACATTCCGTGCAAACCACTTCAATTTCAGCTTGGAAACAAGACCAGCCAGTTTGTAGAAGTGGCTGGCGTGCTGATCACCCTGCAAACGGCGGTGAAATACGAATTGTCAGAACTGGCGAGACTCACCTTCTTATGCCACTTGTCATTTTGGAACCAAAAGCACATGACTACTTCAGGTGGTAAAGAGGTGAAAAACAAAGAGCTCATCCTAGCTTGTGATGACCTCATCACCAAACACGACATACAGGTGTATTGGAAGAAAGTCAAAAGACACTCCAAAATCACCTGGTCGTGACAAACTTGGCAACGACCATGCCGACAGCAATGCGAAATCCGGTGCAATTCACGGCACCCCTTGGGTGTTTGATGCTCGAGATGAAAAAAAAACACTGAGGAAGCTATGGTGTCTGCGGTAACGCGTAGCCATGTAGCACCACAGAAAACGTCTGCGCTCAAACATAATGTGTTGCTAACGCATTCATTCCTGAAAAGCGATCTGGTAGAAATGCAACACCAAGATGAGTCCCTCGCCACTTTGATGGCGTTCCCTTCAGATCCTGTCAACCACCCAGTGTCCGAACTGGCTTTGGCAGGTTCACACGACTTGCGTTCGCTGTACACAACTAAACAGCACCTCACACTTGTAGATGACCTACTGGTGTATGTTTCAGAAACCGACACCGCTCGAAGGTGGGCGGTTCCTAAAACACAGAGGGGGATAATGATAGCCCATGCCCACGACGAGCCATGTGGAGGCCATAGGGGGGTCAAGGCTACATGTGAAACATTGCGACAGGTGGCCTACTGGCCTCACATGGAACAAGACGTGGCCCAATACGTGAGGGTGTGTCTAGTTTGCTACCAGTGTCAACCCTCCAAGCCACTTCACAGAGCACTCCTGCAACGCAAGGGTGTGTCTTACCCCTGGAGCTCGATCCAGATCGACTGGGTCGGCCCAGTTGCCAGGTCAGCCAGAGGCAACAAGTATCTCCACAGTGACTTGCGCATTCACAAAGCTGGTGGAGTGCCTGCCGGCGACCAATGACACAGCGGAAACCACGGCCGTTCTTTTGCGAAACCACGTTTTCAGTCGTTTCGGCCTGCCAGGAGAAACCGTGGACAGCGACAGAGGAACCCACTTTTCGGCAGCTGTAATGACCGAACTGTGGAGGCTTCTGGGAGTCAAAGCTAAACTCCACATCACATACCACCCTAGGAGCTCTGGCAGGGTAGACAGGAGCAACCAAACAATCAACAGAATCTTGAGGAAATATGTGGTAGCCAACCACAAAGATTGGGACCTCAAACTCCCATTGGTACTGATGGCGATCAGAGCCACACGCAACAGGTCTACAGGAATAACACCATTCGAGATGATGACGTACCATCCGGGAGATGTCGCCGCAGCCACCGCCTACACGGCTCATCAATTCATGACCGACCTGTGGAACCATCTCCAACCTTTGCGTATGCTCAAGGACAGTTGGAAAGAAGTGCAGAAGGGGACAATACCTATTATGACAAGAAGGCCTCACACCACGTGTTCGAGGTCGGGGATAAGGTGTGGTACTACATATACACCAAACCCGCGGGCGTCGCCACAAAGTTTCTGCCCCACTGGACGGGGCCACACGAGACTGTGGTGAAGCTATCACCTGTAGCTTACCAGATCAGAATCAGCAAAGGTCAACAAAACGCCACATTAAAGTGGATCCACCAGAACCAAATCAAGTTGTACACTCCCCCCATTGGAATAGAAGGGGTGCTAGCCAGCACCGAATAGATAAAAACCTAGCAAAGTCAGAGGTACTAAGAAAAATCTTAAGTACCCTCAGCTGATCCCTTCCAGGAGATCAGTACGTTGCACCTACCATCTCGTATTTGCTTCCCAGCTACCAGATATACATCTGTTGACACTATTGATATTGTCCTGCACTGTAATGTTTCAAAATAAGAAAACCAGAAAAAGTTGTCAAAACATTTTTTGTTTACAAAAACAAATACCTTAAATAATCCAACAATCTCTGATTATGCGTTTCTGTAGGATGGAGTTCATTTGGCTGATCCTGATACTCTGCGCCCTAGTCAAAACCAACCCAGCAGACGTTCCCACAAACGGACCCCCTACGGGAATCTCCGCGACGACCCAGGACTCCTCATAACTAACTGCAGAGTGCACACGCAAAGGGTGTATGTCCGCCTAGATGCAGAGAATGTGTACCGCCAACACATTCCACCTGCGGCACATTTGAGTTGGGCCGGGGCTGACTGGACCAGCCAGGCAATTAAGCACGCCCAGCTAGACTTTTGGCCCAACTCCAAAAGTTCACAGTAACCCAGCCAGAACTAGCAGAGCCCAGGTGAGAGAAACAATTTGTCGGGGCGCAACTAACGATAGGGGCAGCCGTAGGGTCACTATTTGCCCTAGGTACCACTGCCGTCAACGCAGTCAGTCTTGCCACAGTCAACAGGAATGTTAGGGAGATTACTGAAGAGATGCCACTTATTCAGCAGCAGATGAAGGCACAGGCCCTCAGGTTGCAACATGTGGGAAAGTCTCTCCAGGACACTATTCTGGTGGTCAACACACACGCTACTCTCCTGAACAAAACTCTCCTGTCTGTAGGAAAGCTAGCAGAGGTCATGAACCATGACTATGCCCATGTCCAATTGGTTCGATTGTTACTGGAGGTTATTCTCTGTGAAGTTAGCTCTTCTATGGACCACTTGGCCATGAATAGAATCCCCTCATATCTAGTGCCCCTCTCAATGGTGCACAACATATTGACCTCAGCTACTTCAACCACGATAAGGCCATTACAGTCACATTTGGCTTATAGTCTGGGGTCGACCATCCCAATACACGTTGATGTTGATCGTAATGAAGTGGGATTTCTACTGATGCTGCCGGTTGTTGAACTGGAGAATATCTACAGATTGAAAACAGTTCTCAATGTAGGATTTTGGCGCGACGGTAACCACGTATAGATTGCCACGCCCCCAGTTGTAGCTTAACAGGAATTACAACCCAGATTTCCATCTCACCCCTAACCTGTTTATGTGTACTCTAACCAAAGATGTCCACTACCTCTGTCCTAGCGAACCGTTTGTCAGGGATAACACTGAGCGTCTTTGTGGTATTAAAGCTAATCACCAGGCAAAGAATGCTGTAGAGCCAAACTAACAGCCAGGGATGGGGTCACCAACCACACAAGGGGAGGTGGTAGGGAACCGATGGTTGGTCAACACACTGTTCGCGTCCGCCACTATGACTTACGAACGCCATGACTCCATCACCCAATTGAACCTCCCCAACCAGACTGTTTTTGCTAAGGTACCAGAGGGGACGATTATTCACATAGACGACCTCGCTCTATACCAACTTCCCGACAACAGGATAGACACAGAGATTGAAATGCCGGACGCTTTCGCTAAACGTTCCCTTGAGTTACCACAAGCCATTCAAAACCAAATCCAGTACGAGGGTCCGTGCAGATTCACGGGCTATACGGCGTTCAGAACGAGACTGTCAGAGGCAACTGGTTAATTAGCGGCTGTTGTAAAATCGATATTCTGATATTCTTTGAGTTAATTTGGGAAATAGAAATAGAGCACCCATGGTGCCCCAGGTTAATGAGTTAATAATTGCTTGATTCAGTTAGTCACGTAATTAGAAACTTGTGATCATTCGATGAGCAACAGTCATCACATGAACTAATACAACGTCACGACACTGGTCATTTATGAACATGTTGGCCATGTTCTGTTATAATCTCCACCCAACACAGCCAGAAGAGGACTGGCCACCATAGCCTGGTTCCTCTCTAGGTTTCTTCCTAGGTTTTGGCCTTTCTATTGAGTTTTTCCTAGCCACCGCGCTTCTACACCTGCATTGCTTGCTGTTTGGGGTTTTAGGCTGGGTTTCTGTACAGCACTTTGAGATATCAGCTGATGTACGAAGGGCTATATAAATACATTTGATTTGTTTTGATCAAGTTTGCAGACATAGTGGGCTATTACAAAATGTCATATTATTGCAATGTTAATGTGTTGGCTACTCTTGTGTGCCATGGGCAATAGCTTGTGGATTGCGTGGTGCTACTGAAATTAATCACCTGTGCATGTTCTGTTCTTGAACGCAGTTGTTGTGTTGTGGTTTGTTGAGTAATTGGGAGTAGTGCTTCTGTGCAAGGTTCCAGTGATAAGTGAGTCGGTCCACTTTTCTGGATTTAGTTGGGCGGCAACTGCATGGAGAGCTCTCAGCTCTGTTTTGTAAGCAGTGAGCTCATTCAGTTGTGGGAGTTAGGAGTAGGACACATGCTCTTCTGTATGATAGACAGTTTAGTTTAAGTTGATTCGAATCTCTCTCTTTCCTTCCTCTCTGTCCCTCTCCCTCTCTCCCTCTTCTCTTCTCTCCCCCTTGTGGTAGACATCAAGTGATCTGGAGCAGTGCTAGCAATAGTCTCCCACTTCTATTTTGTATTAGTTTACCATTCTAAACTTGGCGAAAAGGAAATAAGAACACCAAATATGGGGCATGGCATTCTCTCGCCCTCGGCTCGCAGGCCTTCTCCGGCCCATGTCAAACACATAGCCCACTAGCAAGCAACAGGGCACGGCCCCGCCGGTGCTGGATTAAGATCAGTGCTTTTTTCCGTGATAGCTTACATAGCTGTCCATGGTCCTAAAACTGATTTTTTTTTGTGCTCCGTTTTATTAGGTACAATCTTTTGTTTACTAATTTAGTTACAACACCCCTCTAGTTTTTCCCATTATCTCTCTCACACACCTGTTGTAATTATGAAGTACAAAGAAATGTGCTCACTGTTCGCAAAATGATTTTTTTTTGCAAACAGCCACATGTTACATGAACCTTTTGTGACTAGGGGGCAGTATTTTCATTTTTGGATAAAAACCGTTCCCGTTTTAAACGGGATATTTTGTCACGACAAGATGCTTGACTATGCATATAATTGACAGCTTTGAATAGAAAACAATGACGTTTCCAAAACTGCAAAGATATTGTCTGTGAGTGCAACAGAACTGATGTTACAGGCGAAACCCAGATAAAAATCCAATCAGGAAGTGACACATTTTTTGAAAGCGCTTCATGCCAATGACTCCTTATATGGCTGTGAATGGGCTACGAATGAGCTTACACTTTCTACGTATTCCCCAAGGTGTCTACAGCATTGTGACGTCTTTTTACGCATTGATGTTGAAGTATAGCCGTAAGGGACCACATTGAGCAAGTGGTCACATGATGGCTCCCGCAGAAAATCTTGCGTAAAGTACTGAAGTAGCCATTATTCCAATCGCTTCTAATGAGAAACCAATTGTCCCGACGGATATATTATCGAATAAATATGTGAAAAACACCTTGAGGATTGATTCTAAACAACGTTTGCCATGTTTCTGTCGATATTATGGAGCTAATTTGAAAAACAGTTGGGCATTGTAGTGACCGCATTTTCCGGTCGATTTCTCAGCCAAACGTGAAGAACAAACGGGAGCTATTTCGCCTACAAAAATAATATTTTTGGAAAAAGGGAACATTTTCTATCTAACTGGGAGTCTCCTGAGTGAAAACATCCGAAGTTCTTCAAATGTAAATTATTTAATTTGATTGCTTTTCTTATTTTCGTGAAAATGTTTCCTGCTGCTAGCAGAGCCTAGCATAGTATTATGCCATGATAAACTTACACAAATGCTTGTCTCGCGTTGGCTGTAAAGCATATTTACAAGCTGTGTCTCAATATATTTCATTTGTGATTTTCATG
Source organism: Oncorhynchus clarkii lewisi (assembly GCF_045791955.1). Lineage (NCBI taxonomy): Eukaryota > Metazoa > Chordata > Actinopteri > Salmoniformes > Salmonidae > Oncorhynchus > Oncorhynchus clarkii. The sequence goes on along the minus strand of NC_092149.1, from coordinate 47,808,473 downwards.
AATAGGAAGATTTTCTAGGAAGATTTATGTCCACTGCGTTATGCTAATTAATTCCGGGTTTGAGAGTCACAAGAAGTTTACATTAATTGAGGCTGCAGTGATAGTGTTACCGAGCGAATCTTGTCCTATGCTTAGGCTACTCATCACATTAGGAGTTATATTTTATTGTTAGTCTGCATAGATGCATGCAATGCTTTATTATAAAGCATCCCTACTCAAAATAATTTCCCATGGCTATGTCTAATCCCACTTGAGTCTTGTACTGTAGTAACACATATTGCACCCTATCAGATCTGTACCAATACAACTCCACGCAGCCACTGATCTCCGGCAGGAAGAAGCCCAGTCAGTTGCACCCTTGGCAAGTTGGTCAATTTGACCTTAATAGAAAAGGCCAGGCATGTGGAACGAAGTCTTACTGCACTTGTAAGCATACAGTAGACTTAATGAACTGGCAGGGGATTCATACATTTCATAAATGTTCTATGCTATGTTCAAACCATGACCATTTCAAGTGAGGAAATTTTTTGGTTGAAAATAGCTAGAAAGAGACTTGATTAATATAATTATTTGTATCTGTTATTTCCTCTCTCTATTGTAATATTTTTTTCTTCAGATGAAATAGCAATAGGAAAATCTCCCAAGATTCTTACTCCCTGGTGGATCTGTGCAGCCTCCTACTGCTGTTCATGGCTTTGCAAAGAGATGAACAACCCACCATACTGTAGATGTCAAAACACTGTGCAACACTGCACAGGGAGTAGGTGTGCTGAATCCCCCACTGGATGAATACATGAATAGTGTCTGTCTACGTTGGGCTAATCTATTTTGAACATTAAGGTATTAACAAAGTAGCTCCTAGAATTCTTTAGGTCAGCAATACTCTTAGATGACAGAATATCATTTGGATGCAATTTCTGTTCCAGATGAAAGTTGCAAGTGACATGATCTCAAGCAACTTTGTTGATACACGAAGCATTTCAGATGCATTTGAAATTGCATGCGTCATGCAACCCTGTAATACACCACATCATGGTTTCATAAATTATTTGTTTATCAAATGTTTGGTAATTGTAACAGCATCAACATAGACAAAATGCTGGCTGTACAATTTAGCTAGCTCGCCAAAATGCTGCCTATTTGCCAACCATGTTTTACCAAACTAGCTAGCTTAATGCAGTTCATGTTGGAGCATTTCTGTTGAAACTGGACAGAGATAGATCTACGTTCACTTTTAAAATGACATTTATTGAATGCCCGATCATTTACATAAACCCTGACTGGCCATGGTGTCCAGAATTTTTCATACATTTCCCATTTGGCATGTCTGCTCTGTCATGGTTTGAAGCAGCATTGACACCTGTGTTGACATGACAACTGGGTCTTAGTTCCAAACGCTCACTGATTGGACATTGCCTACTGTACAGTCAGTTGCGTGAAATAGAATTGATTTATATCTAAATTTTTGGGGGTGACACACTGAGTAACCCAGATGCAACTGTGTTGCAAGCAACATAAAATGCATCCAGATTGCTTCGTGTGTCATAGGCTTAAGCTATTCAAGGCAATAGAGGTTGGGTATCATCTGTTTTGGACATGCCTGTAGCTCGCTTGAAATCAACAACATGCTCCTTTTGAATATCTAATAGAACAAATAACAAGATAATTGGCTGTCATAACACTGTAATAATAAATCATTCAGAAATATCATTTCATTACATAAGTATGAAGATATCCCTCTAGTGGTGTGGGGGCTGTGCTTTGGCAAAGTGGGTGGGGTTATATCCTTCCTGCTTGGCCCCGTCCGGGGGTATCATCGGATGGGGCCACAGTGTCTCCATCCGTGAAATTATTATAACTTACTTGGATATTACTAATTTAACTTATTCTTAAGATTCATAGTGAATTTGAAGTAGACAAGTACGGTTCTATGGTGGAAAGTGCATTGATATGTTATTGCTCTTAAAGAAAACCTCTGTATCTCTCTTTAAAGGCACAATGTGAGATTTGAAACTAAACTTGTTTTGGTAAACAGCAAAGGGATGGATCTAGAGAAATGGAACAGCTCTTAAATTCAAAGACAGAGCAATGGATGAAAGGTTTGACTATCCATGAGCTCAAAATAATAGTTCTACCCATGTTTTGAAGCTATACAGTGTTTGTTTACAATTATATCGTTTAGAAACAAGAAAGTAAAACAATAACAATTTTGAGTTATGCTGGGGTAAGACAATAGAACTAAGCTCATGAGACTTTTGTAAGTCATAGTCTTCAATAACCAGTGGCTATATATCGTTACCAAGCCTACCCCCTCCTTTTTCGAACATTCTGTTAAAAATCGCGCAACTTTTCAGCGTCCTGCTACTCATGCCAGGAATATAGTATATGCATATGATTAGTATGTGTGGATAGAAAACACTCTGAAGTTTCTAAAACTGGTTAAATCACGGCTGTGACTATAACAGATCGTGTTTTTCATCGAAAAGCGCAAGAAAAACTGCTCACTGAAAGCTAAAAATAATATCCATGCGTCACTTTCATGGATTGTTAAAAGGGCACAAAATTAGTTATGGACCTGCATGCAATTCCTACAGATTCCACACGATGTCGCCATTGTCGTCATTATCCGGGGAGTTTTTTGTTGGTAAATCCAACTAACTGGATTCCATTTCTTCCGGTCTCCGCCAGGATGTTTTGAAGTGCACATTGTCGGCCATTGATTTGAAGACGAGGAGCTATTGAATACACATCGCCCTGTAATCATTTTGATAGATTATAAACGTTTACTAATACCTAAAGTTGGATCACAAAAGTATTTCGAAGTGTTTTGTGAAAGTTTATCGTCGACTTTTTTAATTTTAAAAAATGACGCTGCATTTTAAAACGATGTTTTTTTCTGAATTACACAGCTTCCATAGATGGCTATTTTGGGTATATATGGACCGATTTAATTGAAAAAAAGACCCAATAGTGATGTTTATGGGGCATATAGGAGTGCCAAGAAAGAAGCTCGTCAAAGGTAATGAATGTTTTATATTTTATTTCTGCGTTTGTGTATCGCCGGGTACGCTAAATCTTTTGTTTACGTCGCATTCAGGCATTTTGGGGTGTTGCATGCTATCAGATAATAGCTTCTCATGCTTTCGCCGAAAAGCATTTTAAAAATCTGACTTGTTGGCTAGATTCACAACGAGTGTAGCTTTAATTCTATACCCTGCATGTGTATTTTGGTGAACGTTTGAGTTTTAACGAGTACATTTAGCATTTAGCGTAGCGCATTTGCATTTCCAGGTGCCTAGTTGAGACATCTGCGTCTCAAGTAGGATCAAGAAGTTAAAAGTCAAAATGACTAGTCAAAAAAAATGTATCTACCAATTCTAGACTACACGTTCAAGGTCATCACCTTATATTGTTATTATAAACCCATGAACCTGCTCAAATGCGATTGTGGCATGCTTATGACTGGTCAATATTTGTCTTTATCCAGTCTATGCCAAGCCCAGCCTACCTGAGAGATAGGGTCGGTGGATGTTTTGACCCGCTGCTGGAACAGAACGTTCAGTATGCGGTTCTGCTGCTCCAAGTCAAACACGCGTGTCCTCAGCTTCACACACTCCTCCTTCAGGTCCTGGAGATTCACCCACATAAACACAATAATGGTTGGTTTAAATGTTGTACAGTATAAACCAGCTTTAGAATTATACAGTTGAAGTCGTAAGATTGCATACACTTCGGTTGTAGTCATTAAAACTCTAAATTAAATTTTCAACCACTCCACACATTTCTGGTTAAAAAAAACTATAGTTTTGAAAAGTCGGTTAGGACATCTACTTTGTGCATGACACAAGTAATTTTTCCAACAATTGTTTAAAGACAAATTATTTCACTGTATCACAACGCCAGTAGGTCAGAAGTTTACATACACTAAGTTGAATGTGCCTTTAAACAGCTTGGAAAATTCCTGAACATTATGTCATGGCTTTAGAAACTTCTGATAGGCTAACTGACATAATTTGAGTCAATTGGAGTTGTACCTGTGGATGTATTTAAAGGCCTACCTTCAAACTCAGTGCCTCTTTGCTTGACATCATGGGAAAATCAAAAGAAATCAGCCAAGACCTCAGAATTGTTTTTTTTAGACCTTCACAAGTCTGGTTCATCTTTGGGAGCAATTTCCAAACGCTTGAAGGTAAAACGTTCATCTGTACAAACAATAGTACAAACACCAGTACAAACACCATGGGACCACGCATCCATCATACCACTCAGGAAGGTGACGCGATCTGTCTCCTAGAGATGAACATACTTTGGTGCAAAAAGTGCAAATCAATCCCAGAACAACAGCAAAGGACCTTGTGAAGATGCTGGAGGAAACAGGTACAAATGTATCTATATCCACAGTAAAACGAGTCCTATATCGACATAACCTGAAAGGCCGCTCAGCAAGGAATAATCCACTGCTCCAAAACCGACATAAAGAAGCCAGACTACGGTTTGCAACTGCACATGGGGACAAAGATCTTATTTTTTGGAGACATGTCCTCTGGTCTGATGAAACAAAAATAGAACTGTTTGGTCATAATGACCATCCTTATGTTTGAAGGAAAAAGGGGGAGGCTTGCAAGCTGAAGAACACCATCCCAACCGTGAAGCACGGGGGTGGCAGCATCATGTTGTGGGGGTGCTTTGCTGCAGGAGGGACTGGTGCACTTCAAAAATAGATTGCATCATGAGAAAGGAAAATGACGTGGATATATTGAAGCAACATCTCAAGGGTATCAACCAGGAAGTTAAAGCTTGGTCGCAAATGGGTCTTCCAAATGGACAATGACCCCAAGCATTCTTCCAAAGTTGTGGCAAAATGGCCAAAGGATATCAAAGACAATGTATTGGAGTGGCCATCACAGCCCTGACCTCAATCCCATAGAAAAATTGTGGGCAGAACTGAAAAAGCGTGTGTGAGCAAGGAGGCCTACAAATCTGACTCAGTTACACCAGCTCTGTCAGGAGGAATGGGACAAAATTCACCCAACTTATTGTTGGAAGCTTGTGGAAGGCTACCTGAAACGTTTGACCCAAGTTGAACAATTTAAAGGCAACGCTACCAAATACTAATTGAGTGTATGTAAACGTCTGACCCACAAGGAATATAATGAAAGAAATAAAAGCTGAAATAAATAATTCTCTACTATTATTCTGACATTTCACATTCTTAAAATAGAGTGGTGATGCTAACTGACCTAAGACAGGGAATTGTTATTAGGATCAAATGTCAGGAATTGTGAAAAACTGAGTTTAAATATATGTAAACTTCCAACTTCAGCTGTATATAGACAGGTGTGTGCCTTTCCAAATCATGTCCAATCAATTGAATTTATCACAGGTGGATTCCAATCAAGTTGTCAAAATATCTCAAGGATGATCAATGGACACAGGATGCACCTGAGCTCAAGTTTGAGTCTCATAGCAAAGGGTCTGAATACTTATGTAAATAAGTTATTTCTGTTTTATATTTTTAATAAATGTTCAAACAATTTGCTTCATCATTATGGGGTATTGTGTGTTGATTTATTTAATCAATTTTAGAATAGGCTGTAACGTAACAAAATGTGGAAAAAAATGGGTCGGAATACTTTCCCGAATGCACTGTATTTTGGTATGATACCCACATACTGAAGTTAACCAGATTTAGCTATATCTGGTTATATGTTATGACCCATATGCGGTCAGCCAAGACCCATATGAGGTCTTGGTTGATTTCTTTAGATTTTCCAATGCTTTATGTCAAGCAAAGAGGCACTGAGTTTGAAGGTAGGCCTTGAAATACATCCACAGGCACACCTCCAATTATTATTATTTTTATTATTATTATTACTTTATTTAACTTCTTATGGCTGGGGGCAGTATTGAGTAGCTTGGATGAATAAGGTGCCCAGAGGTGCCCAGAGTAAACTGCCTGCTCCTCAGTCCCAGCTGCTAATATATGCATAGTATTAGTATATTAGTATATTATAAACACTCTGAATTTTCTAAAACTTTTTAAATGATGTCTGTAAGCATGACTGTAAGTATTGAAGGAACATTGAAGATTTATGTTAAAAACATCCTAAAGATTGAGTCTATACTTCGTTTGACATGTTTCTACGGACTGTAACGGAACATTGACTTTTCGTCTGCTCCTAGCGAACGCGCTTCGTGAGTTTGGATTTGTTTACCAAACGTGCTAACAAAAGGAGCTATTTGGACATAAATGATGGACATTATCGAACAAAACAAACATTTATTGTGGAACTGGGATTCCTGGGAATCTGATGCATTCTGATGAAGATCATCAAAGGTAAGTTAATATTTATAATGTTATTTCTGACTTCTGTTGACTGCACAATATGGCGGATATCTTTTTGGCTTGTTTGGGCTCCGAGCGCCGTACTCAGATTATTGCATGGTTTGCTTTTTCCGTAAAGCTTTTATGAAATCTGACACAGCGGTTGCATTAAGGAGAATTGTATCTAAAGTTCCATGTCTAACACTTGTATTTTCATCAACATTTATTATGAGTATTTCTGTAAATTGATGTGGCTCTCTGCAAAATCACTGGTTGTTTTAAAACTACTGAACATAACGCGCCAATGTATACTGAGATTTTTTTACATAAATATGAACTTTATCGAACAAAACATACATGTATTGTGTAACATGAAGTCCTATGAGTGTCATCTGATGAAGATCAAAGGTTAGTGATTAATTTTCTCTATTTCTGATTATTGTGACTCCTCTCTTTGGCTGGAAAAATGGCTGTGTTTTTCCGTGACTTGGCTCTGACCTAACATAATCGTTGGTGGTGCTTTCGCCGTAAAGCCTATTTAAAATCGGACACTGTGGTGGGATTAACAAGAAGTGTATCTTTAAAATGGTGTGAAATAATTGTATGTTTGAGGAGTTTTAATATTGGGATTTCTGTTGTTTTGAATTTGGAGCTCTGCACTTTCACTGGCTGTTGTCATATCGATCCCGTTAGCGGGATCTCAGCCCTAAGAAGTTTAACCAGGTAGGCTAGCTCAATTCAAATGTATTTATAAAGCCCTTCTTACATCACCTGATGTCACAAAGTGCTGTACAGAAACCCAGCCTAAAGCCCCAAAATGCAAACAATGCAGGTGTAGAAGCACGGTGGCTAGGAAAAACTCCCTAGAAAGGCCAGAACCTAGGAAAAAACTTAGAGAGGAACCAGGCTATGAGGGGTTGGCTGTCCTCTTCTGGCTGTGCTGGGTGGAGATAACAGAACATGGCCAAGATGTTCAAATGTTCATAGATGACCAGCAGGGTCAAATAATAATAATCAGTTGACATGTTCTCATTTACAACTGCAACCTGGCCAAGACAAACCAAAGCAGTATGACACAAACAACAACACAGAGTTACACATGGAATTAACAAGCATACAGTCAATAACACAATAGAAAAAAAAGAAAGTCCATATACAATGTGTGCAAATGGCGTGAGGAGCTAAGGCAATAAATAGGCCATAGTAGCGAAGTAATTACAATTTAGCAAATTAACACTGGAGTGATAGATGTGCAGATGATGATGTGCAAGTAGAAATACTGGTGTGCAAAAGAGCCGAAAACTTTGGAAGTATGCTTGTGGTCATACTTCCAAAGCTTCTAAAGCCATGACAGAATTTTCTGGAATTTTCCAAGCTGTTTAAAGGCACAGTCAACTTAGTGTAATGTAAACTTCTGACCCACTGGAATTGTGACACAATGATTTATAAGTGAAATAATCTGTCTGTAAACCATTTTTGGACAAATTACTTGTGTCATGCACAAAGTAGATGTCCTAACCGACTTGCCAAAACTATAGCTTCTTAACAAGAAATTTGTGGAGTGGTTGAAAAACAAGTTTTAATGCCTTAATGACCTAAGAGTATGTAAACTTCCAACTTAAACTGTAAGGTCCCACAGTTGACATTTCATGTCAGAGCAAAAACCAAGCCATGAGGTCGAAGGAATTGTCCGTAGAGCTCCAAGACAGGATTGTGTCGAAGCACAGATCTGGGGAAGGTTATCAAAACATTTTTGCAGCATTGAAGGTCCCCAAGAACACTGTGGCTTCCAACAACATTTATTTAGAAATCAAGGCAAACTTAACCAGCATGGCTTCAACAGCATTCTGCAGTGACACGCCATCCCATCTGGTTTGTGCTTTGTGGGACTATCATTTGTTTTTCAACAGGACAATGACCCAACAGGACACCAACACACCTCCAGGCTGTGTAAAGACTATTTGACAAAGAAGGAGAGTGATGGAGTGCTGTATCAGATGACCTGGCATCCACAATCACCTGACCTCAACCCAATTGAGAAGGTTGAGGATAAATTGGACGCAGAGTGAAGGAAAAGCAGCCAGCAAGTGCTCCGCATGTGGGAACTCCTTCCAGACCGTTGGAAAATCATTCCAGGTGAAGCTTGTTGAGAAAATCCCATGAGTGTGCAAAGCTGTCATCAAGGCAAAGGGTGGCTACTTTGAAGAATCTCAAATATGAAATATATTTTGATTTTTTGAACACTGTTTTGGTTAATACATGATTCAATATGTGTTATTTCATCGTGTTGATGTCTTCACTATTATTCTACAATGTATAACATTGTAAAAATAAAGAAAAACCTTTGAATGAGTATATGTGTCCAAAATATTTGCTGGTACTGTACTTAAATGGAAGACGTTTGGAACTACCAAGTCTTATTCTAGAGCTGGCCGCTGTCCAAACTGAGCAATCGGAGGAGAAGGGCCTTGGTCAGGGAGGTGACTAAGAAGCCAATGGTCACTCTGACAGAGCTCAAGAGTTCCTCTGTGGAGATGGGAGAACCTTCCAGAAGGACAACCATCTCTGCAGCACTCCACCAATCAGGGCTTTATGGTAGAGTGGCCAGACGGAAGCCACTCCTCAGTAAAAAGCACACGACAGCCTGCTTGGAGCTTTCCAAAAGGCCCCTAATGGACTCTCAGACCATGAGAAACAAGATTCTCTGGTCTGATGAAAACAAGATTGAACTTTTTGGCCTGAAAGCCAAGCGTCACGCCTGGAGGAAACCTGGCACCATCATACAGTGAAGATCCTTGATGAAAACCTGCTCCAGAGCGCTCAAGACCTCAGACTGGGGCGAAGGTTCACCTTCCAACAGGACAACAACCCTAAGCACACAGCCAAGACAACACAGGAGTGGCTATGGGACAAGTTTCTGAATGTCCTTGAGTGGCCCAGCCAGAGCCCTGACTTGAACCTGATCGAACATCTCTGGAGAGAACTGAAAATAGCTGTGCTGCGACGCTCCCCTTCCAACCTGACAGGGCTTGAGAGGTTCTGCAGAGAAGAATGGGAGAAACTCCCCAAATACAGGTGTGCCAAGCTTTTAGCATCTTACCCAAGAAGACTCGAAGCTGTAATCACTGCCAAAGGTGTTTTAACAAAGTATTGAGTAAAGGTTCTCAATACTTACGTAAATGTGATATTTAAGTTTTTTATTTGTATACATTTGCAAAAAATTAGAATAATCTGTTTTTGCCTTGTCATTATGGGATATTGTGTGAAGATTGATGAGGGGGGGAAACAACTGACTACATTTTAGAATAAGGATGTCACATAACAAAATGTGGAAAAAGTCAAGGAATCTGAATACTTTCCGAATGCACTGTATAGCCTACAAACATGGACCTTAATGAAAATCATCATTAGACTTTGCTACCCCAAAGTGGATAAATATGTGAAATTTGACCTGCTGGCCGATGGAATACATGGCAAGTCCGCAGAAATTTGACAAGCATACACCAACAGTTAAAGTGAGCATGTGGTCTTTCAGTTTCAGTAGTCATGACTTGCTACCTAGTACACAACTATGTATCATTATGACATTCCACCATTATTTCTCTCATAGCCTCCATTATACTTGATAAGACTTACTGATGCTTCAATCAAACAAAACAAAGACAAACCTTTTGAGTGAGGAGAGCTTGAACCACCTGATTAGCCACCTTGAAGAGGAAGACAGGGAAGAGAGAGGAGGTAAATGAAATAGAGAGACATTGCATAAACAACACTCTCAACATTCACCCACAATGACATCTGCTAAATATGTGCATGTGACTGATACATTTTTTATTTGATTCTTCCAGGCTTGCGTGAAGAATGGAGATTTTCACGAGAGACATTTATTCACTTCCCCAATGTTTTAATTGTTGTCTCAATTGGTTGTTTGTTTCAAGGGCTCTACTTATTATTTTCATTCAATATTATCAACAACATTAATGGAGTGTTCAGATGCTGGTCAGACGTGGGAAACTTCCTAATAAGGGGAGGTGTCATAAAAATAAAATGCACCCCCCTCCCAACGTAAAAAATATTTTCACACAAGCCTCTCCTTGCACCCCCTCCCCAACATATTTTAATTCTTTACACGACCCCCCCTAATGTAAAAAACAATTGCACACCTTCCCCCTCCGATTTAACAACAACAGAAAATACGACCACAAGTAACAATGACCATAACGAACCTGTGTTTATAAACATGGATATCGACTTTCCCACTTCAGCATGCTTTTGTGGCACAGTCCATGCTACTCAGGGTTAGAAGGTTTGCCAACCACCACAAACGACCTAACTCTCCCTGCCTGTTCCATTAGACCTACACTACGATGAGAGCCAGCTGCAGACAATGATCAGCTAGGTGGAAATCAGATTTTCAAAATATTGATGCTATATTGCCGCTCAGAACGGAGAGGAAGCAGAGTGTGCGTTAAGCCTTCCTGAATAACTGGGCCTGCTAGGAGCATATGTGGCCAAATTATTATAGGATGACTTGGGAGAATGATGATCCGCAACACACAGTGCATCTCAGTATCAGAACGTAAAATATAGACAGACTGGGCTAATACTGTGCATTCTAACTTCTAAACTGTCAAAATTAATGGAATTAAATATTCAAATCACAGGGCATTTGCGCAATTATTTAAATGACATTTTCACTTCAGTTTACAGCCTAGAGTATAATTTTGTACTCACTTGAAAACAATAAAGCAATTATTCATTGCAATATGGTGTTGTAGGCTAGTCTAGGTAGGATAATTGTGCTGTCCCTAAACAAGATCAAGAGGGTAGCTTTTTGAGCCGTCTCATCTCTTCACTGTTCTTTCATGCACAATGACTCACCTGGCCTCTCCGCTTATGAAAATTGAAAATTGGTGCAACTTTGAATGATTTTATGTGGTATGATTGCTAGTTAGCATATTGTCACTATGAATAGTGGAGAGAGGGCAGGATAGACTATATTGACCTGTAGCATAGTTAGTGTGCGGTAAAGCGTAGTCAATTGCATAAGGGAAGTACCAAAACACCTCCATATATGGGAGGCGCACGCAAGCAGATAAATGTGTTGGTCCCATGTTTCATGAATAAAAATCCCAGACATTTTCCATTCACGGAAAAAAGCTTATTTCTCAAAATATTTTAGCACAAATTTGTTTACATTTCTGTTAGTGAGCATGTCTCCTTTGCCAAGATAATCCAGCGTCCTAACAGATGTGGCATATCAAGAAGCTGATAAAACGGTATGATAATTACACAGGTGCACCAGTGATGGGGACAATTAAAGGCCACTTTAAAATTTGCAGTTTTGTCACAAAACATAATGCCATAGATGCAATTGGCATGCTGACTGCAGGAATATCCACCAGAGCAGTTGCCAGAGAATTGAATTTTCATTTCTCCACCATAAGCTGCCTTCCACATTGTTTTAGAGAATTTGCCAGTACGTCCAACCGTCCTCACAACCACAGATCATGTGCAACCACACCAGCCCAGGACCTCCACATCCGGGTTCTTCACCTGCGGGATAGTCTGAGGGGGGTGGGGGGTGCTGAGAGGTATTTCTATCTGTAATAAAGCCCTTTTGTGGGTAAAAACTCATTCTGATTGGCTGGGCTAGGCTCCTCAGTGGGTGGGCCTGGATGCCAAGTGGGTGGGCTTATGCCCTCCCACATCCACCCATGGCTTTACCCCTGCCCTGTCATGTGAAATCCATAGATTAGGACCTAATACATTTACTTCAATTGACTGATTTCCTTATGTGAACTGTAAATAAGTCAAATCTTTGAAATTGTTTAATGAACAGATTTTTATTTTTATTCAGTACATATAGTAAAACCTGCAAAAGGGTGAATGTAAACCAGGGAAATAAATGCATCACCCTCATTTGTGCCCAATACAAAAACACACAACCGTCCCCTACTTTGGACAACCCACCCCAGTAAATTTTGAACTGTCGCTAAGAAGTCGTGAGTCTGACATGACTGTGTTCAAGTGCTATTACGTAAAGTCATTATTGAACCAATACAATTTTAGCTTTCTAGGTAAGTAAGCTAACGTTGCTAATAATAAAGTTCACTTGCTTGCTTAACATTGACAATATGGTGAAACTAGCTACATTATCTGCATTGATAAGTTTGTAATTCTAAAAAACGGATTTGTTGAAATCTTTTAGTTGAAAAGGTGAAAGGTCAGTGCTGAAACGCAACTCCCTCTGCAACTCAGGTAAGATCATTTTCTCTGAGTGTCCCACATGTAATTACGACTTGGAGCGTTGTTCAAGTGAAATTTCCCAGTCAGAACTCCAAACTTCCAGTAACTCCGTGTGACGTCCCGTTAATACTATCATCTACATTTCTACAGTTGTTGAATTGTGTCAAGCTGCTTGTGTGTGTGTGTGTGTGTGTGTGTGTGTGTGTGTGTGTGTGTGTGTGTGTGTGTGTGTGTGTGTGTGTGTGTGTGTGTGTGTGTGTGTGTGTGTGTGTGTGTGTGTGTGTGTATAGAACAGGGGTGCATTCAGGTCACTTGAACGTTTGCTAAGTTGCAGAACAGTTTGTACTGAACGGCATGTTTTCCCAAAACGTTCTTAAAGAGACTTTGAGATACGTCTCCTACATTCGGTGGATGTGCTGGGGTGTGGCTTGAAGCAGTGAGTGACGTATTTAAAGGGCAGTGTTGCATTTTTAACCCACAAACCCAACCCCTCCCTGTTTTTCAACTGATCATTCACTACAACACCATTTCCTTTCAATTTTATTCTATTACATTTTTATTTACTGATCGCAGTCCAGGCATTGGAACAGCGTAGGTGCAAATTGGCCACACCCCTCATTAAGTACAGGTGCTTACATAAGCCATGGTTAAACTCTAGTGTTTGTTGGTCAGAGGGAGAGAGATAATTAAGGGATTAGTTTGCACATGTGTTGCTCCAGGTTTTATAAGGTTATCCTCTTATACACCTTTTATCGCCTGCCTGTTGTGGAGGCTGACCTAGATGGAGGCCTCAACTCGTGACAATCCAAACCTTGAAATGGCTTTAAAACCTGTTATGGCTGGGGGTTCCGACAGCGGAATGTTTGGACAACATCCAGTGAAATTGCAGAGTGCGAAAAAATTATTAGAAATATTTAACTTTCATACAATCACAAGTGCAATACACCCAATTAAAGCTTGCCTTCTTATTAATCCAGCCACCATGTCAGATTTCAAAAAGGCTTTACAGCGAAAGCAAACCATTATATTATCTGAGGACAGCACCCTATCAAACAAACACATGGCAATCATATTTCAACCCGCCAGGAACGACACCAACCTCAGAAATAACGATCTAATTCAAGCCTTAACTTTGAAATCGCGGAAGAAGAAGTCGAACTGCGACAGGATTAATGACCCGAGAAATACGGAACGGACCAATGAACCGCGGGGATCTTCTTCTGTTGGACAAAATGACCAGCGGAACCGCAATAGAGACAGAGGCGGTTGGTGATTCTCCGTTCCCTCTCCTTAGTCGAGATGTGGATACCTCCCAGCTGCATGGGCTCAGCACCCGAGCCGGCAGAGGAAGATGGTAGTGATGCGGAGAGGGAGGCGACGGAGAGCGCGAGCTCCTTTCCACGAGCTCGGTGACGAAGATCAACCCGTCGCTCAATGCGAATAGCGAGTTCAATCAAGGAATCCACGCTGGAAGGAACCTCCCGGGAGAGAATCTCATCCTTTACCTCTGCGCGGAAACCCTCCAGAAGACGAGCGAGCAAGGCCGGCTCGTTCCAGCCACTGGAGACAGCAAGAGTGCGAAACTCAATAGAGTAGTCTGTTATGGATCGATTGCCTTGACATAGGGAAGACAGGGCCCTGGAAGCCTCCTCCCCAAAAACAGATCGATCAAAAACCCGTATCATCTCCTCCTTAAAGTCCTGATACTGGTTAGTACACTCAGCCCTTGCCTCCCAGATTGCCGTGCCCCACTCACGAGCCCGTCCAATAAGGAGAGATATGACGTAGGCGACACGAGCAGTGCTCCTGGAGTAAGTGTTGGGCTGGAGAGAAAACACAATATCACACTGGGTGAGGAACGAGCGGCATTCAGTGGGCTCCCCAGAGTAACACGGCGGGTTATTGATTCTGGGCTCCGGAGATTCGAAAGCCCTGGAAGTGGCCGGTGGATCGAGGCGGAGATGGTGAACCTGTTCTGTGAGGTTGGAGACTTGGGTGGCCAGGGTCTCAACGGCATGTCGAGCAGCAGACACTCCAATATGTCCCATAAACATCACAAATGGTCCTTTTGTTCGATTAATTCCGTTGTTATATCCCCAAAATGTATTTGGCGCATTTGATTCAGAAAAACACCGGTTCCAACTCGCCCAACATGACTACACATTATCTAATAAGTTACCGGTAATCGTGGTCCAAACACTTCAAACAACTTTCCTAATACAACTTTAGGTATTTTATACCGTAAATAATAGATCAAATTTAAGATGGAATAAATTGTGTTCAATAGCGGATAAAATGAAAGTGGAGCGAGCGCTAGGTTGCGCGCCCCAAACAAAACAGTACACTAGACTCAACCCTCATTCTGAATAGTCGTACTTCTTCATTACTCAAAAGAAAAACATCAACCAATTTCTAAAGACTGTTGACATCTAGTAGAAGCCCTTGGAACTGCAACCAGATGCCACTAGATTCCCATAGAAAACCAATTGAAAACATGGTCACCTCAACAAAGAAAAATCCTGGATGGTTTGTTCTCGGGTTTTCGCCTGCCAAATAAGCTATTTTTTCCCCTGTTATTTTACCAGGTAAGTTGACTGAGAACACGTTCTCATTTACAGCAACGACCCGGGGAATAGTTACAGGGAAGAGGAGGGGGATGAATGAGCCAATTGTAAACTGGGGATTATTAGGTTTGAGGGACAAATTGGGAATTTAGCCAGGACACTGAGGTTAACACCCCTACTCTCTGACCTCAGAGAGTCAGGACACCTGTTTAACGTCCCATCCAAAAGACAGCACCCTACACAGGGCAGTGGGATATTTTTTTAGACCAGAGGCAAGAGTGCCTCCTACTGGCCCTCCAACACCACTTCCAGCAGAATCTGGTCTCCCATCCAGGGACTGACCAGGACCTTAGCTTCAGAAGCAAGCCAGCAGTGGTATGCAGGGTGGTATGCTGTTGGTTCTGTTATATTCACATACATCCTTTTAACAGTTTTAGAAACTTTAGAGTGTTTTCTATCCAAATCTACAAATTATATGCATATCATAGCTTCTGGGCCTGAGTAGCAGGCAGTTTACTTTGGACACGCTTTTCATCCGGACGTGAAAATACCGCCCCCTATCCCAAACAGGTTTTAAGCTGCTGAACACCTCACTGTATCAAAAGTAGAAAATGTCTCACTGTTCTCATAGTTCAATTGAATGTTGTATCAGTTTCATATCAACCATCGTCTGTACTGATGCATGTTTGCATAATTCAGAATTACTATATCTTAAAACAAAGAAAAATTATTTGCAATTTTTTGGCCAATTGCCTTTTTTACCATCAGGCATTTTGAATTCTCATGACTACACTAAGTGTACAAAACATTAAGAACACATGCTCTTTCCATGACATAGACTGACCAGGTGAATCCAGGTAAAAGTTATGATTGCCTATTGATGTCACTTGTTAAATCCACTTCAATCAGTGTAGAGGAAGGGAAAGAGACAGATTAAAAAATTATTTTTATGCCTTGAAACATGGATTGTGCATAGCCCCAGGAAGATGTTTGGGTGTGGGGTTGCTGTGATGTTTTAGTTGGCAGGGAGGATGTTGATAATTTTTGGTTGACACGGGGGCAGGAAAAATGTTTTTGCCCTCACTAAATACGGCTGTATCGGTCTGCTAATACAGTGGGGGGGGGGGGGGGGGGGGGGGGGGTGCTGCAGCACCCTCAACACGCTTACTTCCCGCTGATATGGGATTGTCCATTCAGAGGGTGAAAGGGCAAGAATTTTGTTTTAAGTGCCTTAGAATGGGGTATGACAGTAGTTGCCAGGCGCACCGGTTTGTATCAAGAACTGCAACGCTGCTCGGTTTTCACGATCAACAGTTTCCAACATATCAAGAATGGTCCACCACCCAAAGGATATCTAGCCAACTTGACACAACTGTGGGAAGCATTGGAGTCAACATGGGCCAGCATCCCTTTGGAATGTTTTCAACACCTTGAAGAGTTCTTTTAACGATCGGGCTTTTTGCATTCTCATGACTACCTGTACCTTTCCAAAGTTCTGTATTAAACCTTTTACTTAGACTGGATCCTGGTCAAGTCTCCTCTTTTTCCTTTTCAATGTCAACTTGCCATTGCACATTTTTAAAACTATTTATTATCATGGTGAAATCTCCTGTCTTTTCAAGAATATGGCTTTTAATGTGAGAGGCCCTCGGTTCGCTTCCACGCAGTTAAAAAAAAATGTGTTGAGTTGGTAGCATTGAATATGCAATATGAATGAAGGTAGCAGAATGTCATGAGGGGCTTGAACTTATTACTTGATCTCAGTTATATAATTGAGCAATTATGTAGTTTAGTTTCAGAGAACGTGCTGATCATTCAACATTTTGGGGATGTCAAGAGTGATGTTGAGTGCACTGCACATTGCTGACTGTGTGAGCTGGTAGGGGGCAGAGATGCTTTAGAAATGTGACTTTAGACTTAAGATCCTTACAGAAGACAGTGGTCCTTTTGGAGGGTACTGTGATAGCTGATGTGTTGCTACTGGTGACAAAGATGAACTGGCTGGTTGCATCACAGTGACCACTAATTCACTGCTATTCATGGCAAAATTGAATCTAATGAGTTAAGCTCTCCTTATGTAATATTCATAAGAGCTGGAGGATGGGAGGAAGGCTGAAGATTCACACATAGCAGTAAACATAAGCAGAAACTTGAACACAGATATTAATATTTTTTGTCTGATTGTGTCAACCAGAACTGTATCATGCTGGTTCTGCTAAAAATACAGTGGGGCAAAAAAGTATTTAGTCAGCCACCAATTGTGCAAGTTCTCCCACTTAAAAAGATGAGAGATCATCATATGTACACTTCAACTATGACAGACAAAATGATAAAAAAAATCAAGAAAATCACATTGTAGGATTTTTATTGAATTTATTTGCAAATTATGGTGGAAAATAAGTATTTGGTCATCTACAAACAAGCAAGATTTCTGGCTCTCACAGACCTGTAACTTCTTCTTTAAGAGGCTTCTCTGTCCTCCACTCGTTACCTGTATTAATGGCACCTGTTTGAACTTGTTATCAGTATAAAAAACACCTGTCCACAACCTCAAACAGTCATACTCCAAACTCCACTATGGCCAAGACCAAAGAGCTGTCAAAGGACACCAGAAACAAAATTGTAGACCTGTACCAGGCTGGGAAGACTGAATCTGCAATAGGTAAGCAGCTTGGTTTGAAGAAATCAACTGTGGGAGCAATTATTAGGAAATGGAAGACATACAAGACCACTGATAATCTCCCTCGATCTGGGGCTCCACGCAAGATCTCACCCCGTGGGGTCAAAATGATCACAAGAACGGTGAGCAAAAATCCCAGAACCACACGGGGGGACCTAGTGAATGACCTGCAGAGAGCTGTGACCAAAGTAACAAAGCCTACCATCAGTAACACACTACGCCGCCAGGGACTCAAATCCTGCAGTGCCAGACGTGTCCCCCTGCTTAAGCCAGTACATGTCCAGGCTCGTCTGGGTTTGCTAGAGAGCATTTGGATGATCCAGAAGAAGATTGAGAGAATGTCATATGGTCAGATGAAACCAACATAGAACCTTTTTGTAAAAACACAACTCGTTGTGTTGAGGACAAAGAATGCTGAGTTGCATCCAAAGAACACCATACCTACTGTGAAGCATGGGGGTGGAAACATCATGCTTTGGGGCTGTTTTTCTGCAAAGGGACCAGGACGACTGATCCGTGTAAAGGAAAGAATGAATGGGGCCATGTATCGTGAGATTTTGCGTGAAAACCTCCTTCCATCAGCAAGGGCATTGAAGATGAAACGTGGCTGGGTCTTTCAGCATGACAATGATCCCAAACACACCGCCCGGGCAACGAAGGAGTGGCTTCGTAAGAAGCATTTCAAGGTCCTGGAGTGGCCTAGCCAGTCTCCAGATCTCAACCCCATAGAAAATCTTTGGAGGGAGTTGAAATTCTGTGTTGCCCAGCAACAGCCCCAAAACATCACTGCTCTAGAGGAGACCTGCATGGAGGAATGGGCCAAAATACCAGCAACAGTGTGTGAAAGCCTTGTGAAGACTTACAGAAAACATTTGACCTCTGTCATTGCCAACAAAGGGTATATAACAAAGTATTGAGAAAAACTTTTGTTATTGACCAAATACTTATTTTACACCATAATTTGCAAATAAATTCATTCAAAATCCTACAATGTGAATTTCTGGAATTTTTTCTCTAATTTTGTCTGTCATAGTTGAAGTGTACCTATGATGAAAATTACAGGCCTCTCTCATCTTTTTAAGTGGGAGAACTTGCACAATTGGTGCCTGACTAAATACTTTTTTGCCCCACTGTAAAATCACATTGTTCATTTCAGCACTGTTCCTGAAAGTATGGTGGACGAATAACTAGGCTAGTGCAGACACAGTACAGCTTAGCTTGACTTGACTCGGTTCTGAATCAACACATGTAGTTGAGACTCAGTGGTACCATTTTTATTCAGTAGAAAATGTAGCCCTTTAATTTTAACTTGTCTCAGAAGTCATGACACAGAGCACCCTGAGAGATTGGCCAAAAAAGCCCGTACACAAACTATAACAAGTTCTCAACCCATACAGAGTGAATTACTCTCACTACAGTTGTTTCGAAACATTTTGTCTTCTACCTAAATACTTAAAATTCAAGAGGATAGCGCCATGGTAACTGCCTCATTAACCCCCTAGTCTATTGACTCACCAGAAAAAAAACCCCATCAAAATCTGTCAGTCTTAAGCTAGAGATATCTGTCTTTGCATGGGCTGCGTCTCAGTCCACCGCATTTGCCTATGTCACCCTTCCGCATCTGCGGTGAAAGTGGAAGAACTACAGTGCTGTTTGTCAGACCAGGACACATCCCGAAGTAGCATCCAAACAGTTTGACCAAAAAACTAATAGGACTCTCATGAACACAATTTATTTGTATTTTTCTTTAACCTTGATTTAACTAGGCTAGTCAGTTAAGAACAAATTCTTATTTACAATGACGGCCTACCCCGACCAAACCCGGACAACGCTGGGCCAATTGTGCGCCGTATCCGGATGTGATACAGCCTGGATGGTGTTCAATGGTGTTCTCGGTTTTGCTCTACGACCCCCACAAGTGTCACTACTAGTCTAAAGGTAACCCATACAAATGAATGGAAGTAAGGAGGTAGTTTTATGCCAACAAAAATAAGGGGTATATAGGACAGACACTTCAAAACTTTATTCCTTTATTTTTCCTTCCTTATTCCTTTATTGTTTTACTGTATTTGTTGCCATTTATTAATGTGTTATTCATTGCGTTTCTATGGACTGTATTAGTAAAGGCAAAATGCTATATTTTATTAAATAATTTCTATATATATTTTTTTTTATATACGTAAAGGGGTCCTAAAATTCAAAATCAATTTGCTAAGTGACCCATGGTATGACCTTCTTAAAACAATTCCATTTGTCAGATTGGAGAGACAATCAGCTCAGCCCTTGCGTTGGAGGAAAGGAGGACATGCAACCCACACTTGATCCCTCCCAGCCAGTCTTTCTGAGCAGGAGGTCCCATCCCTTAGAGCCCCACTGCTTAGAAACAATAACAAAGTGTCCTCTCCACACCTGTTTCGGTGAAAAGCTGAGGGATAGGGCTGGAGAAATGTAACCACTCTCAAATTCATAGACAGAGCTATGGATGCAAGGACTCATCATCATGTTATCAACATGTTTTAACCATGTTTGTTTACATTTACAAACATTGGATTAAACCAAGGTTATATTTAGGGGTTTTAGTTCAACTAAGCTCATAAGGCATTTAGAAGTTATATTCTTGAAGAGTCAATGGGTATGTATATATCATTAATTTACATTTAACTAGGCAAGTCAGTTAAGAACAAATTCTTATTTTCAATGAGTTTGTTCAAGAGCCTTGTTCAGGGGCAGAATGACCATCTACATTCTGGCACTGCACCTTGTCAGCTCTGGGATTCGATCTTGCAACCTTTCGGTTACTAGTCCAACGCGCTAACCACTAGGCTACCTGCCGCACCACTACCTGCTGCTTTAACTCTCAACAGATTCAAAAACCTGAACAACTAGTTAGAAACATACTCTCTGTCTGTTTCCATAAGGAAACTGCAGTAATTTCTCATCCTTTCCAGACCCTATAAAGCATTTCAGCTTAGAGTAAACCCAGCGAACTCACTGCCTTCAGCCCAAATGGCACCCTATTCCCTACATACTGCACTACTTTTGACCTGAGCCCTGGTCAAAAGTAGTGCACTACATAAGGCCAACTGAGATGCAAACACTCTGGTGAACTTGAAAGTCTATGCCATTTCTGGCATAAATTGCCCCTGATTCTTGCTTGTGTCTCATCCAGCAGCTGATTGCAATCTAGATTCTGGCACTGCATCGACAGAGCATTTACGATGATCAATATCTTGATAAGCATCTTTTTACTCATGAAAATATGGGTTGAGAAGGGCTGATACAATTACAAAGGAATGAGTAAAAGTGCTTCCGCTTGTGATTGTTAACTTAACTGTGTGAGTATGTGTATCTGTGTCGTCTTCTGTGAGTGTGTCTGTTTTTGTGTGTCAGTGCGTCTGAGAGAGAAAGAAACAGTCACTTACCTCATCCAGACAGCGTTCATACTGCTTCCTCTGGTTGTCGTTCTCCTTTGTCAAGGCAGAGTTCTCCACCTGTAATAGCAAACACCTCCAGATATACTGAATATGTACACAAAAAAACACCTTCACGTGTCCATATAAATATATTCTAAACATAAATCTGTAAACAATTACAGATAAATATACCACTTGTATACACATCAGCTCTTGAATGAGCTGAAGGTAACTCTTATACTCTTGTTTGTTATTTCTCTGAATTGTTTGTTATTTCTCAAACTTTGAAGGGTTCCTCAGCTGTCCCCATGGTAGAACCCTTTGAAGAACCCTTCTGGTTCACAACACATTCTATACATCCCCTCTTTGCTTACTATTCTACAATCTCTTTCTCACTGGAGTCACATGTCAATAAGGGCCTTATGAGGCCTATCTGCCAAAACATACACAGATAATGGATAATGCTATAAATCTGTGGTATCTCAATCCCGTCCCTAAGAGCCACCAGGTCTCCTGGAGGTGTCCCAGGTGGAACGAAGTGACTGATAGAAGGTTTCCAATCAGGAACTGATCCATTCCATGAATACAGAAGCGAGCAAGGTGATTTTCTATTGAAATGATTAATTCAGTAAATCTCTCAAGGGATAGCTAAGGTATTATACTAGCCAAGAGACTCGGGGATGCTACTTAGTAAATATCATAGACAACTGCTGGAAGTGTTTGGTGTTTGTGGTTTGCGAGGGAGGAAAAGTGAATTGTTTGTTTGATGCTCAGGTGTTGCTGAAAAATCACAGGAACATTTTATAAGGTATAGAAGCATCTCACAATGATTTTTTTCTTTTTTTTAATTGACCTCTCATACATACTATGTTTTTTAATTGGGATGCCATCACTGTTTTTATGTATTTTAAATGTGTGTGCATGCTTGCCTGTGTGGGTGTGTGTGTATTCGTGCATCACATTTTTACCCTACCCACAGCTCTTTATGTGTTCATTAGCACTAACGTGATGTAAATAAGAGTGGGTTCAAATTTGAGTAATCTAAACTTAGATGAATTAACTTTAAAAAAGACAAATAACTAAATTGATTGACATGCGGAAAGCAGAGTATCAAACCAGATATCCGTGTCACTTCTTCACCTCCTCAGCAAGCAAATGAGAAACAAATTACTTTTTTTGGTTGAGGTGGTGAAGAGAATCAAATGAGAGGCTTCTCTAGACGGTGAGCACAGTGGGCTGGAACTGTGTTCATTTGTTTATTGACTTACTTCAGTTTGCAGCAAATTGTTCATGGCGGATTACAGGGAAGCCCCCAAGTGTTTTCACTGACATTGGTACCATTGGAATGAAAACACTTTAAAGTTGATAGAAATGTTTTAAATAATGCAGGAGACTATAACACAATAGATATGGTAGGAGAAAATCCAAAGTAAAACTTGGCGGTGGTAGGCCTGATCACCGGCGACGATGAGACAGCCTACAAGGAGGAGGTCAGTGATCTGGCAGTGGGGTGCCAGGACAACAACCTTTCACTGAAAAGAGTTAGCATGGACCCTCAGATCCAAAAATAAATAAATAAATAAAACAAAGTTATACAGCTGCACCATTGAGAACATCTTTTCTGGCTGCATCACCTCTTGGTGTGGCAACTGCTTGGCATCCAACCGCAAGGCGCGATAGAGGGGAGTGCGTATGGCCCAGTTCATCACTATGACCAAGCTCCCTGCCATCCAGGACTTATATACCAGGCGGTGTCAGAGTAAGGCACAACAAATTGTCAAAGACTTCAGCCACCCAAGTCATAGACTGTTCTCTCTGCTACCGCACGGAAAGCTACCTCAATTGTCTCGTACCCCTGCAGATAGATTTGGTACTGGTACCCCGTATATATAACCAAGTCATCGTTACTCATTGTGATTTAATTCCTGGTGTTATTATTTTTCTATTATTTCTTTATTTTTCTCTCTGCATTGTTGTGAAGGACTTTGTAGTAAGGATTTAACTGTCAGCCTACACCTGTTGTTTACGAAGCATGTGACAAATCAAATTTAATTCGATTTTTTTATGTTTCACAGCTGGAAAACTAGGGAAGTAGTTAGAAATTAAATGAAACAATGTATAGTGTCAATGATTGTCAGACTAAACGTTTATTTACAAATATAATTTAAAGGGAAAGCAGAAACCAAAATATATAAGTCAAAATCTAAAATATTTAATAGCGTCTACAGAGGCAGACAAGGTATTCAATGTAATTTAAGAAGCCAGTTTATGGAAGTAATGGTCATGTTTGCTGTCATGCCCTGACCTTAGAGATCTTTTTATTCTCTATATTTGGTTGGTCAGGGTGTTACTCGGGTGGG
Organism: Oncorhynchus clarkii lewisi; assembly: GCF_045791955.1. Taxonomy (NCBI): domain Eukaryota; kingdom Metazoa; phylum Chordata; class Actinopteri; order Salmoniformes; family Salmonidae; genus Oncorhynchus; species Oncorhynchus clarkii. Next base: position 47,784,882 of record NC_092149.1, on the reverse strand, counting down.
AAACTCTATGTTCGTTGTTTCAATGTTTTGGCCGGGTATGGTTCTCAATCAGGGACAGCTGTCTATCGTTGTCCCTGATTGGGAATCATACTTAGGCAGCCTTTTTTCCTTTTGTATTTGTGGGTAGTTGTCTTTGTTAGTGGCATTATAGCCTAAGTAAGCTTCACGGTCGTTTCCTTGTTCTTTGTTTTGTTGGTGACATTTATCTAATAAAAGGAAATGTACGCTCACCATGCTGCACCTTGGTCCGGTCCTTTCCATGACGACAACGATCGTGACACTTGTATGCTAAATGAAATGTGGACATCTTCCTCCTGACTCCAAATACATTCCATTGTAATACAATTAAAACTACTGGTGAGTTAGATGACAATGTTTCCATTAATCCAGTCTAATTAATGGGGATGGATATAATAGTCCATTAATCCTGCTGATCCATTGATCATCTGGATGGTGTATAGGTGTGAATGTGAATATGATAGCCCTAAATCACATTCACATTCACATGGGGTGGGGCAAAGTTACTAAATCTTCCCTGTACGAACTGTTAAAGCAAAGGCAGATCAAAAATACCTTGAAGTTGAACTATTTCTCCTCATCGTACGTGTTTTATCCAGTGCATGAATCCCTAACTTTTCCTATTTCATGAAAAAAATGGGTAAAAAATGATTTAATTTGTACAGTACCAGTCAAACGTTTGAACACACCTACTAATTCAAGGGATTTTCTTTTTTTGTGACTGTTTTAGAATAATAGTGTAGACATCAAAACTATGAAATAACACTTATGGAATCATGTAGTAAGCAAAAGTGTTAAACAAATAAAAATATACTTTACATTAGAGATTCTTCAAAGTAGTCACCCTTTGCCTTGATGACAGCTCTGCACACTCTTGAATTAGTGCACACAAAATGTACTTTTCGCATTTACCGAATAAAAACCTAAAGTTTTTTCACTAAAACTGTTGAGTTAAATAACAAATTAGCCTACTCTGGTCTTGGCACGTGTGCAATAATATTTTATTTGTCAAATGGCAGTCAAGCATCGATCATCATGTCACCAGAATAACACCCTCTATTTTACTGGAAAGGAGCATCAAGATCACACTGCATTTTCAACACCCTGTGAAGTTCATTGTAATTTTTTTTATCTGTAGCCTAAAAAACTGCATGGTTTCCAAAATCGCAGTGGGAGGACCACACCACATATCATCGTGTGACTTAAAGTTTACTTCGACATGATGGTAATTATATAATTACCGCTATATCGATCATAATACATTTTACCGACACTCAAGATCCCACCATGTCGAACCGACAAATTTTCTGTCTGCATTTATAAATTGTACCAAAACTTCCTGTTTCCATAACAGCTGTCGTGATTTTTTTTTATACTGTATGACTTAAAAACTGTGGATGGAAACATGGTTACTGACAGTCACTCAATTTTCCCATGTCCCATAACATGTTTTAGATTGCTACTGTAGGCAAGTTAGCCTAGCCAGCTATCTAAACCTTGTAGTAAACATCACCAAATTACCGACCGGGCACACAGGGCATGTGCTCAGGGGTCCTGAAATCCAGGGGACCCCCTATTGATTTCGTTGGTCACTCTTACTCAGATATAATTTGAACATGGCATAAATCAGGGAAAAATGTGAACACTTGCAGGAAATTTGCTTTAAAACTGCTAAAGTTTATCTTCATCTCATGGCAAAATTGAAATATTACCTTTGAAACTGCAAACATTTCTCTCCACCCAAAAGCAAAATGAGTAGAATTGCATGAAATTCGTCTTAAAACTGCAACATTTTCTCCGCTCCGTGGCAAAATGTGAAGAATTACAGGAAATTAAGTTTAATAACACTGCAAAAACATTATCCACTGCCAAGAGTGGGGTTACTAAAATGCCCACAAAGTTACCAAGTCTCGCTTAGGGCCCCCAAAAATATAACTGATCTGGGATCTGCAGACAGTTTGTAACTCATGTTAGCTTTCTGTAGAGCAGGTGAATGAGGAATATATTCAAAGGAACAGTGGCTTAAAATGTTAACTACTAGTTCGTTACTGAATTATCACATACTGGATATGACTAAGTACTTTCAAGTCAGACCCATTCCTCTCTACATGAATATACTCAGGCCTTTTCACATAGAAAATACTGAAATGGACACAAAGAATGAATAAAGTAGAATATAATCTAATGAATAGAATCACTGTCATCTTTTCATCAAGCTTATTTCTGCATTAACCTGGGACTATGTATTCAATGAGCTTCTTAGCTCATAATGGAATCAGCCAGACTAAAGTACGATTGACGGTCTAAGGAATGATACCTGGCAGCTTCAACAGACAGAATGAATATGTATAGTTATCAAAGTGTTTCTGACAGGCCAGATACTATCCCCTTCAGTACGCTGCCCACTGCACTATGGTATCCTCATATAACCTTTGGAGAACTTAAAATGTTCTCTTTATGGGCCATATTCAGACATGTCCAGTGTAGGGGCAGGCTTTTGCTCCACACAAGCAGTAACACACCTGGTTCAACTAATCAAAGCTTGACCAATAGGCTTTAATTAGTGCATTTCTACTTGGTTGTCCGTCTCTGACCTACATACAGTGCAAGTAACACCATTGTTACCGGCACTTTATCTACTCTTAATTTATGCTTATATCATGATCCGAATGATATAATAAAATGAGTCAATGTGAGTGGGCTTCAAATTCCTGACCAACTTCGAATATAACCAAACATTTCTATTGGTAATTAACCCTATGAAGTATCCATAAGAGGATGGAGAGAGGTAGTAAGGGGAAAATAGACTCTCCTGTGCCTGAGCTTACCTCAAGGGCCCGCAGACGCTCTAGAATGGGTTTGGTCTCGTCGTAGTCCTCCCCGTGTCCCCTACTGATGGCTCCTGGAGAGTTGGGCCTCCTTTCTTTCGAGGGGGGCAGTGGGCCCTCCAGACTGTCCTGCTGTTTCCACATCTCCTCCAGGAGTTTGTCCTAAACCAAAGAGAGAGAGGGGTTGCAGGGAGCCACAAAGTTGCTGAAACTATTTTTGTCTTGCATTGCCTATTGGAACTAAGGGGCTATTTGCCTCATCTATTTTCTCCAACATACAAGATACTTGTACATGTACACAAAGTATTAATAGAAAGATATAGAATTTGGCCTACAGTATGGATTTTATTTCATCATATGCCGAAGGTGAACTGCTGTTCTGCATCTGCAGTTTGCTGTATATGGATGTAGCTACAAGAACTGTGAAGGCATGGACATTAAGACTTCCAATTCATAGTATTTTTGACTCCTTCCAAGAAAAGCAATCACAGGATTTGTTTGATGTTACATTTGATATTTTTTAGCTGCCTCTTCACAATTATAGTTGGTTTCATAGCCACCACTAACACAGTAGGCTACTTCTTATTTTGCTGGCTGCTCATTTCACCATTTTGCCACCATAACTCATATGGCTTGTCCTTGGTTGACCCAATAAATGTTTATTGATTGACCCATAAACAACTTGGCATTAATTATCTGTAACATTATGAAATACGGAAGGATGTCTCCTTCCTTCCATGAAGTATTGTGAACTAACTTTAAAATCTCTGATGATTAAAAATGCATTTGAATTATGAGGCTTATTGGCATTTGTACTACGCTGTGTTCGTTTTTTTATGTCAAACACTTTTAACCTCGCTACTTACAACAGTCAGTTGCATACCACAACTGTTCGAGATATGGAGTAATCGGAAAAAAGGCGTGTGAGGGCGTGGTGTACTGTCGAGTCCACGAAACATCATGGCCGCAAATCGATTTAGTGTTCATCGCATTGCAACTTTCTCAAAACCAAGCAACCGTCCAGTAGACAATTAGTAAGGTCTCCAGTGACACATACGTCCCTCATAATTACTTATACATGGAGTGTAGTCCAGTGTTACATAAGTGTGTCTTAAAATCCAGCCACTTTCCCATTCATTCGGATTAACAATATGTTACAGGTACTTAAAACCTGAATTGTGGCCAAAGACCCCACAATGGGTAACAGAAAAAAACAAATAACATCTTGCAGAAAGATCATGCTGAAATGTTTGACAAAACAATAGGACCCCATCAATGTATTGTATTGTAACGACCCTGGAATTTTGAATGAGTTGGTAGCGTTCCCCTATTTATGAACTATTTTGGGACTGTGGTTAGCGTACTTGCCTTGGAGCCAGGTGACTAGGGTTCGAATAACCCCAGTGGTCGTACCTGCTCTTGGCGGTCGCTGCATTGGTGTCAGAATGTGTGACTGACCTAAGCTGCTACAGTATATGACATTCATCAGGAGATTTGATAGAATCTAGCCTAAGGGTGACCACTCTTCCCACTGTCTCTTCCAAATACCCTATCCCCATGCTACTGTATGTATAGTAAGCTATTACAGGGGATTGCCGATGACAGTGAACTGAAAGTTTCGCATCCTTGCATCAAAAATTGTACTTATTTATTTAGTTAAACAACATAAACAGAAAGCAAATAAACCAATATGGTCAGTGCTGTACCTTGTAGGCCTTCATGAGGTCTAATGGATCCGCACTGGGGCCCTGCAGTGTGTCCTGGTTCTGTAGCAGGGTCCTCACCATCTCCTCCATGCTGCAGGCACACAGAGCAAGGGCACCAATCAGAACATAGAATGTGGAATAAACAAGCTTGAAGGAAAATGTTCTTTTTTTAAATGTTTTGCAACAGAAAACTAAAATGAGCCTTTCTTACTGGATACATCCAGGTAGTCCCTTCCTGTGTCAGACAGTTTTCTTCCGCTTGATGCCTAATGAACACGATCCAGGTCTAAGCAACAGTATGGGCACAATAGGCTGGTTCATACAGTATATGGGAGGAATAAATACATGTAACAGCACGTCATGAAGCTGACATTGAATGTGTTTCAGATTGACACCCAGGACAGTGTGTCAACATACAGAACAAAGTAACACTTTATTATAGTGTAAAAGGCATCACTCTTTTACACCTGACATAACTATTATTTAAGCATCATGAATGCGGTATATGTAACCACATTGCCAAAACCTAAACTTAAACCTTAACTAACAAAACCTTAACTAACTAACAAGTAGCCTACAAAGACACCTCAGTCGTCAATGAATAAGATCATAGCCCCAAAATATTTGGACTAACCCATTGTATCATACTTTAGATTTCTCTGGTGGTGAAGACTTTGCCCTTCAGTTAGTAACCTTTGCAAACAACCATCATGCTAGCTGACATTTGAGCTCTTAGTCCTCATTAAACTGGCAGATCCTTGTTTACGTATCTTTAATTGCTTTCCCTTAGAGCGCTGGATGCTTGAGAGACACCGACCACGTTTCTCATAATACTGTGCTCAGTGACATTTTTCCTGGTTATTTCCATAGCAACTTTTCTCCGCTTGATGCATGTGGCACGGATATTAGTCCAACCCAGCTAACTGTGACCAGGCCTTTGACAGTCTTGCCAGGCAACTCTTTGAGGGAAGGTCTTGGGTATTAGAGACACTGGCACTGACCTGCAAACTACCCTGCAAATGAACAGGAGAGGAAGTGAAGAACCCACTCATACTTGACTAGCAGGAAATTGCAAAAAAATGCCAAGTAAAAACAAAGGAAAAGTGCCTCCCGAGTGGCAAAGCGGTCTAAGGTACTACAGTGCTTGAGGCGTCACTACAGATCCCAGGCTGTATCATAGCCGGCAATGACCGGGAGACCCATGAGGCGACGCACAACTGGCCCAGTGTCGTCCGGGTTAGGGGAGCGTTTGGCCGGCCGGGATGTCCTTGTCTCATCACAATCTAGTGACTCCTGTGGCGGTCCGGGCGCATGCACGCTGATACGGTCGCCAGTTGTACGGTGTTTCCTTCGACACATTGGTGGGGCTGGGTTAAGCAAGCAATGTGTCAAGAAGAGGTGCGGCTTGGCAGGGTCGTGTTTCGGAGGGCGTACGGCTCTCGACCTTCACCTCTATGGAGTCCGCATGGGAGTTGCAGCAACGGGACAAGACTGTAACTACCATTTGGACATCATGAAATTGGGGAGAAAATGGGGTAAAAAGTACAAAATGAAAAATAACAACAACTTTAAAGGAAAGTAACCAAATGGAATAATGAAACATACATTCAATTCAATGTATTTTTTAGACTAATTACTAGAAATGACTGGCTCACTGAGTGACATAGCTTGTAGTTACTTAAGCACAGAAGTTGCTAAACGGTATCAAGCGTTTGCATCATGATGTGTGAGTACTTTACTAAAATAAGTTGCACCCTCGTTGATTTGTCCTCGTGACGTTTAGCCATAACCTCTTCTCAACCCTGCTGAGCGAGCCCTTCTTCTTAAAGCTTGTATAACAATCACACTCTCCTCTCTGTCCTTTTACCTGCTCTCCAGTCACTTGTCACGCTGTACTTGACTCCCGGGCGAACCTATGGCAGCCTGGTGCTTTGTGTCACATTACTGTTTCATTCGCAGATATCGCTTTCTCAGTGAGACTGGTATGCAGGACATAATAGTCTCACTACAGCTCAGCTTTGTCTCATTCAGAATATCTTATCCCCATTTGCGTGCTTTTTCATGTATCACAGCTTTGTCTCACTACATCTCATTCTCACTCTCTTTATCCAGTCACATACTGTATGATATCGTTCTCTGAACATCACAGCAATGTCTCATTCATTATATTCGCTGTCTCATTACGTCTCAGCTCTGTCCTACTTCATACATGGCAATCCATATAAAATTACATGCTCTTCAACTAAGCTATTGTTTATCTTCACCCTCAATAAAAAATAAAAACCTTTTAAACTCCTCTTATAACACAGTCAACCACTCACCCCATGCTGTTTTTCCATCCAAATTCTGGGACGTTGTTGTTCCCTCTAAATGACGCTATAAACATGGTGCAAATATTCCTCAGGTCCATACTGTGTTCATACTGGGATTCGGTTAGCAATCCGTGTGTATGAGTGGGCATTTGGTAAAAGTGGGTCTCCGGCCTCTTTATGTAGGCCAGTGAGGAATAATGTGAGCCTGAGTGCTCCCGGAATTGGAAAATGACATGTTCCACCCTCTGTTTGACTATTCACTAAAAAGGAGGCCCCTGTTTCTGTGACAACCCTATCCCATGACTCTGGGCCTGGCAGGGATAAAGGTTGGGAGTGAAGCCCTCTTCCATCTGTCCAAAAAACTGAATTCCTCAAGGGCAAGGTCAATGCAGCGTTTAAGGCCTTTACTCGTAATCAGTTCATCAGTAATAGCCTTTATTTAGCTCAATGTTGCACTCTGGATGGAGTTTGATGAACTCCTCTAAAGATAATGTTATTTTGCTCATACAGGACTTACAATTTTACAAAATATCGGAATTGAGACATTAGTCCCTGTTCTACTGTGTCATGTGCTCACTGCTTTCTATCAAGCATGCACGGCAAACTATAGAAACGTTGTTAAAAGATACGAACGACCAAGATACGGCCGAAAACAACAGTTGTCTTGTTTTCATGGATTACTAAAACAAGGCTATATTATGAGTCGTCTTTCCAGTCAGACAGACCGTTTAGACGGACACAAATGTTCAGACAGACAACCTATTCAGACAGACAGACAGAGCGCAAAGGGACGGACAGGCGGACGGATGGACGGACAATGTAAATATGTAAACGCACAAACACATTCCCGTACACATATAGCTGGCTTACTGTCACACAGATAGGAAAGGAGGCAGGTTATACCATCCCTGGCTTGTAAAGCACCCCTAGTGAAGCACCCTGTTTTATTTTTTATTTTTTTACTGCATTACTGTTGGACCACTAACCATGACAGCATCGAAACATCAGAGCCACAAATCAACTTAATAGACAGAAATACAATCAGGTGGAATGTCCCTTCATGGATTGGGATCATGCTAGGTCCACGTTGTGGTGACCTCTTATCACATTTTCTTGACCAAGATCCAAAAACACAACAAAAAAAACAAGTCCTGGCGACTTAGTGCTTCAGTGTGTTTCAGTGTTGGCCTTTTGGTGTAACTCTGTCTGCCCTTGTCCTCATCTGTCTATAGTGAAGTCATATGATGACATGCCCATGGGCAGTAGCTCATGAGGGAATTCCGCCGTGAAAAAGCATGGATAAGAGTAAACCATAAGAATACAGCTCACTTCTATAAAATGTTTGATTACCATCTTGTACCATTTATTCTTTTTTATAGACAAATTTGGTCTATTGATGGTTATGGTTAGTATTTGTTGAGCCATTATCTAATAAATGGTAAGATGACCTTCTCATTAGATGACAAATTATACAGTTTTGATAGTTATTTAATATTGTGGCAAGTATTTTAATTGTTGATAGTGTTAGCATTTTGCAAGAGAAATGTGTTGTTTTGGCAAACGCACTTGCAGTTTAGTGGGCTGTGTTTTACTGTTTGCAAAAGTGATCCCTGTTACGAGTGTTAGGCAATCGAGAAAAACTGTAATCGCACAAAGAGGCCTGACAGATATACTGCTAGGTATTGTTAAATGCGCATTGGGGATCTGGGACCACTTAAACCTCTTGCATTACAAGGATAAAGCATTACATTTCTAATTGTGAAACGTTGCTAATGTTGCAAGCATTTGGTTAATGTGTGTGTGCATGCATGTGCGATTTCTGCACACCTATATGTGTGTGTGCGTGCGTGCGTGCGTTCAACCCAACACGTGCATATTCCCCTTGTGTGTGGTTATCTAGATTTTCTCCATTGAAGCCACAGACAAAGGGACCTTATCACCAAATGGTTTGTTGCTGCACCACAACATTTTGCTGCCAAAGGCTACAATTCTCAAAACCTCCCCCCATCTCCAGCACACAATGTGTGAATGGATGCCCTAGTTTTACAAACAGGCCGTGAAGTGACCCCTTTCACCGTCCACTCCAATGACAGACCCTAACTACTGTAGCCCTGCTAATCCGAGGCAGGCAGGCAGAGACTAACTCAGAGCACAATGCTGGCTTCTGCTCTCCAGGGTTGTCATTACTGAGCAGCCACAGCTTTCTAATGCACTGAGGTGTGTCTGGATACCAGAAGCTCCACAGGAAAAACACTTTTAATTCTGGAGTTGCGGCTGAATACTGTCAAGAGGGGGAAGCGGGTCACTGAAATGGATGGTGTACTAGTGAAAATGAAAGGTTGTCAGGCATTTTCAATTGTTCGGTTCTCCACCAGCAGTAATGAATGAATTAGTATCATCTGGTACAGGGACCACAGATATCAATTTATCTCTGTAACGCCGGATCAAAAAGTGGTTTGATTCTTCTACACAATTATCATATCTCTCTGTCTGAAAATGGTGTGTACAACAGTTATTCGGCTCCGCCTCGATTAGACCAAACCACATAAACTTTCTGTAGGCCTGCACCTCATTTACTTTTGTAGGGAGGCAAAACCTTTTTGTGTCTATTGAACTGGGTTTATTTATATACATACAGTGCCTTGCGAAAGTATTCGGCCCCCTTGAACTTTGCGACCTTTTGCCACATTTCAGGCTTCAAACATAAAGATATAAAACTGTATTTTTTTGTGAAGAATCAACAACAAGTGGGACACAATCATGAAGTGGAACGACATTTATTGGATATTTCAAACTTTTTTAACAAATCAAAAACTGAAAAATTGGGCGTGCAAAATTATTCAGCCCCTTTACTTTCAGTGCAGCAAACTCTCTCCAGAAGTTCAGTGAGGATCTCTGAATGATCCAATGTTGAACTAAATGACTAATGATGATAAATACAATCCACCTGTGTGTAATCAAGTCTCCGTATAAATGCACCTGCACTGTGATAGTCTCAGAGGTCCGTTAAAAGCGCAGAGAGCATCATGAAGAACAAGGAACACACCAGGCAGGTCCGAGATACTGTTGTGAAGAAGTTTAAAGCCGGATTTGGATACAAAAGATTTCCCAAGCTTTAAACATCCCAAGGAGCACTGTGCAAGCGATAATATTGAAATGGAAGGAGTATCAGACCACTGCAAATCTACCAAGACCTGGCCGTCCCTCTAAACTTTCAGCTCATACAAGGAGAAGACTGATCAGAGATGCAGCCAAGAGGCCCATGATCACTCTGGATGAACTGCAGAGATCTACAGCTGAGGTGGGAGACTCTGTCCATAGGACAACAATCAGTCGTATATTGCACAAATCTGGCCTTTATGGAAGAGTGGCAAGAAGAAAGCCATTTCTTAAAGATATCCATAAAAAGTGTTGTTTAAAGTTTGCCACAAGCCACCTGGGAGACACACCAAACATGTGGAAGAAGGTGCTCTGGTCAGATGAAACCAAAATTGAACTTTTTGGCAACAATGCAAAACGTTATGTTTGGCGTAAAAGCAACACAGCTCATCACACCATCCCCACTGTCAAACATGGTGGTGGCAGCATCATGGTTTGGGCCTGCTTTTCTTCAGCGGGGACAGGGAAGATGGTTAAAATTGATGGGAAGATGGATGGAGCCAAATACAGGACCATTCTGGAAGAAAACCTGATGGAGTCTGCAAAAGACCTGAGACTGGGACGGAGATTTGTCTTCCAACAAGACAATGATCCAAAACATAAAGCTAAATCTACAATGGAATGGTTAAAAAATAAACATATCCAGGTGTTAGAATGGCCAAGTCAAAGTCCAGACCTGAATCCAATCGAGAATCTGTGGAAAGAACTGAAAACTGCTGTTCACAAATGCTCTCCATCCAACCTCACTGAGCTCGAGCTGTTTTGCAAGGAGGAATGGGAAAAAATGTCAGTCTCTCGATGTGCAAAACTGATAGAGACATACCCCAAGCGACTTACAGCTGTAATCGCAGCAAAAGGTGGCGCTACAAAGTATTAACTTAAAGGGGCTGAATAATTTTGCACGCCCAATTTTTCAGTTTTTGATTTGTTAAAAAAGTTTGAAATATCCAATAAATGTCGTTCCACTTCATGATTGTGTCCCACTTGTTGTTGATTCTTCACAAAAAAATACAGTTTTATATCTTTATGTTTGAAGCCTGAAATGTGGCAAAAGGTCGCAAAGTTCAAGGTTTCCGAATACTTTCGCAAGGCACTGTAGTTGTAAAATGAAGATGTGTGCTTGTCAATTAATAGAGCAGTGCTTTAACAATAATTTGTATTTATCAGTTATGTTAATTGTTTTGAATTACTCATTAGTAACAAATAAAGTTCTTTAATTATGTTTTTTTAAATAAAAATCGAATTATAGACAGTACTTTAACTTCACTGGAACTTATACAATGGATGTTTAAAGCTTTAATCATTTGTACTGTACAATCATAACACTGAATCCAAATTAAATCTTTTTAAAATGCGCATAAACATAGATCTCTCTCGCACACTGCATGATGTTTATGTTTAAAGGAGCAAGTACCATGAAGATATAAACTATACTAAGGAATCTATTTGATTGGATGTGCTTTTCTAAAACATTACATTTGCCATGCTTTGAAATCACCGACACTGCACGAAAACAGTGGTGGACTTACCATTAGGCAGCAGAGGCAATTGCCTCAGGCCTCACATCATCAAAGGGCCTTGTGAGCTGGGCATAATTTAAACAAAAATTACACTTGTAAAAAATTGAATAATCTCTCTGTTTGAGGCTCCCCCGTGCTCCGCTCGAGGCCTTTCATTGAAATTAAGCTGCAGCAATGAGGCTCTTTCAGAGTAGGGCAGAAAAAAATAAAAAATAAAGAAAGTATACTTCATTTTACCAGAAAAATTACATAAGTTAATGCATTTCTTTAGTAAAAAGACAGGTGCTAATGATTATACTACCATCGTCGTTGAGGCAAAGGACATGTATGTGTAGCTCATGTACTGTATGTGATGCTATCTGGCCAAAAATAATATGGCTTGTCATACTATTTTTGGCCAGACAGCACCAGATACATATTGTAATACAGAGGGGCGCTGTTTTGCTCACTCAGATGCTTTCTCCCTTGAGATAGATTTAGCCACTTGCAAATTGAAGGAAAGTGCATGGTGCACGGTCTGGATGCAGGAATTATTTTGGATGAATTATCACGCACTGAGAAGGTGATCAAAATCAAATAAATCTAGTTGCTGGATTTCTGCAAAAAGTTTTTATTTCATATGAAGTTTTAGAGAAAAGTGTTGACACCTGGCTTTGTAGTTTTTCATTGAAACAACGTCAACAGACGACAGTACGGTACCCATCTGTCGATTCTGTGACCTTTACTGAATTTAAAGCTGACCTGGGTTCATATTACATAGATTTATTGTAGTGACAGACAGAAGGATATTGACCTGGAATATTACTGCGTTGGCCATGTTTGAATATACTACCACAGTGTTCAGGTTGGGTTGCGTTGTCTGGGTTCTGTCTAGGTTGCCATGGGGTTCTCATGGGGTCACTATGCACAGTTCTTCAGGTTTTGCATAACACAAGGGAATATGTAAATGTCATTTTCCACCTGAAATTTCTCAAACATACCATTCCATTTCATGGAGGTAAGCTTTTTGTCATGGTGTTTATAGTGTTGGTGAGGTGTGGTTTGAGTTGTCATATAGCGATAAATATGCTAAAGGGTGTAATTCCCTCACACGAAAGTAACAGGAAACAATTGTGTTGGTTACATCTATGCTGCATGGCACCCTAAGGTGGTGTGGGTGGACGGGAAGTTGCATTACAGTACCTGGAGTAGTGTTGTTGGAGTGACACCATCTGGCTATGTGTCTGCTGAGCCTTGTCCCTCTCCTCTCTCTCTCTACGCCCAGATGTTGTTTGTTCTCCAGTTAGGCTGATGGATCACTCAGGCTGTAAGAAGAATGAATACCGGTTGTAACATAAATAAACATACTATTTTTTCTGTTCATCTTGCATGATATCATTGTCCTTTATCTACGCAAAGATAGCAGAGATCCCTTCACCTTATTCACCAACATAAGGACAAAGCAAATTGGCATGCTACTTGTGAAAACCTCAAAAACAATATGTGTTATAACCCCATCGTTGACAGGTTATAGGTCTGACTACATCCCAATGACATTTGGGGAAATACTTAGGGTGAACTGCAGTTGTGGCGATATGAAAAAATCTGAGTTGTAGCCTGCCACCTACAGTGCCTTCAGAAATGATTCACAATAGTGGTGCGCGGTTCAGCAGTTTGTTCACCTGCAGCCACCTGCAATTGCTAATAACCCGTCCGCAACCATCCGACTATATGTGATAATCTGAGGCCAGCACACGACTCTAACCCGCAAATATAGTGTTCCCTTTTTATCTCTTGAACATGTTTTTCTTCAACATATAGGCTATTCCTTCCTTTATTGAATATTTAAGCCTATTGAACAGTAGCCTATGTGATGATGCGAGCTCTCTTCTGCTCTCTCATCATGTCGAACCACCATTCTCCATTCCACATGCTGCCAAGTAGCCAACAAACATTTCCATTTCTATAAACTGCATTACTGCCATTGCAACTTATGAGTGCACCATTTGTTTGTGCTGTTAGAGGTAACACAAACTCAATCACTATTTCATTTGTTTATAAAAGAATGTGCTTTATTTTATGAGTTTTATTCATTGTAGGCTAATAGGCTACCAGTTGATTTGAGAGATTTGTGGGCGTGCAGTGTTGCTAGTGCACGCCACACCTCTCTGTAGGCTATTTCACTCTATCATTGCATTGGTTAGTCAATTGGGATTAAATTGGGATTCATACTATATTCTGACAATTATCCATTGTTTTACTCAACCAGTAACGCAATTCTGGTTTAAGTTTACTGTGGTGAAGACTGTATGGAGAGGCACTCCAGACATCCTCAACGGCTAAGTTCCTTGGGGTCACACTTCAAGAAAACATGCCCTGGAGTGCCCACATAGAGTGCCTGGAGAAGAAGGGAATCAAGCGCCTGAACCACCTGATGGTATTCTGCAGAAAAAAAGTAGGTAGCCACTCCAGGAACAGCCATCAGTGTATCAGAGCTATCAGAGTGTTCCAGAGCTGCATCCGGCCATATATATATACATATGTGTGTATTTTTATTTTATTTTAAGTAATTAAAAATAAAAGAAAATATTCAACCTTTTTGATATGGCGAAAAATAAGTTCAGTAGTAAAAATTTGCTTAAAGAGTCACATAATAGGTTGCATGGACTCTGTGTGAAGTAATAGTGTTTAACATGATTTTTGAATGACTATCTCCTCACAGTCTGTGCTAGCGAAACAGTCCTTTAGCTTAACATCCGCTTATTTGGACCACTTCCTTGTTGAGCGTGTCACTGGTCCTTCCTGTTTGAGCATGAATCAGGAGGATAGAGTTATGGTCCGATTTGCCAAAGGAAGGGTGAGGGAGAGCCTTGTATGCATTTCTGTGTGTGGAGTAAAGGTGATCAAGAGTTTTGCCGCCTTTAGTTGCTCAGGTGATATGCTAGTTTCTCTGCCTTCAAATCACCAGCCACGAGAAGCGTCGCCTCTGGATGTGTATTATCTTGTTTGCGTATGGCCCTATACAGCTCATTGAGTGCGGTCTTAGTGCCAGCATCAGTTTGTGGTGGTAAATAGACAACTATGAAAATTATAATTGAAAACTCTCTTGGTAAATAGTATAGTCTGCAGCTTATCATGAGGTATTCAAACTCAGAGGAGACTTCATTAACATTGGAGATCGCGCACCAGCTGTGAACAAAGAGACATACCCCTCCCCCTCAGCTTACCTGAGGCTGCCGTCCGGTCTAGATGATGTATGGAAAAGCCAGCGAGATGTATATTATCCATGTTCAGCCACGACTCCGAGAAACAGAGAACGTTTCAGATCTTCAGGTCCCGTTGATAGTAGTCTCGAGCGGAGCTCGTCCAGTTTGTTCTCTAGTGATTTTACATTTGCCAATAGGATGGAGGGTAGAGGCGGTTTATTTGCTAGCCAGCGTCAGGATGCCGCTTCGCTTGCCTCTCTTGCGCCGTTACTTCGTCTTTTGAGTCCCAGGGATTAGGGCCTGATCGGGAGTAAGCAGAACGTCCAGAGCTGCCGACTCGTTGAAATTGTCATCCAAATTGAGGTTAGTGATCGCTGTTCTGATGTCCAGAAGCTTATTTCGGTCATAGGAAACAATGGCGGAGACATTATGTAGAGATCAGTGGGGAAAAAAAAACACACAAAATAGAAGAATTGGTCAGGAGCCCCTAAAATGTCTGGTATCCACTGCAGCGCCGTCTCACAAAAAAATATTTGCATTAAAATGTTGGTTCATTGACTCATTCAATAATATTTTCCATAGTCAGAGATAGGGAATATTTTCCTTAATCTGACCAGAATTTTTTATGGTAAAGCTATGCCTTCAAAACAAACAAGTCACTTGTAACTCAGCCTTGAGTGTCCCAGACAATGTCAAGTCTGTGATATTATGTATGAGCTTAGTTCAGTAAAATGTTGGTTCATTGACTCATTCAACAATCTTTTCCATAGTCAAAGATATGGTCTTTTTCCTAAAACTTGTATGCAATTTAGAATGGTGCAATTATTTGTTGGACAGAAACATGTTTTTACTTGTAGATACATATTCATCATCATTAGTCTTATATTCTCAGCATATTTCTCCTTCAAAATAACCATATTAATCTCTCCAGCAAGTATCATCGCAAACATTTACATTTGATCTACAAATGTGCGAGTACTCAATTTGAATGTCAGTTTTTGTCATATTTGTCTGCCTCTGGGTTGCGGAAACTAGGTGCCTGGCAGTATTGACTATAACCTGGGTCATTACTCCCATCTAGTGGTGAACACAATCAGTTACTAGAGGGGAATAAGGTATGGAGTCGTGAAATCAAGCTCCATGTCGCGTGAAATCAAGCTCCCTGTCACGTGACATTTGATTTAATCCCAGCATGTATTTATTTTTCTAGTAGCATTTAGTCACTACATTCATGTCACTCTTATGGATATTTTGTGTATGGGCATTACCCATACAAAAGCAGACATTACTATTCTTAAATATACGCTGTGGAAAATACTCCATACTCCTGGTTATTAAACAGATCTCACGTATGGGCATTATGTAACAGTCTGCCTCATAGAACATTATCGATGTTCTCTTTATTATGTCCTGCAGATGGAGCTCTCAGTGCAAGAGCATGATTCTTTGACATGCAGTGAAAAATAATATGGAATTTACTCTTGCATGCGTTGGTGGATAAATAGCATGATCTGCACACACTGTACTCATGTCAAAATCTCTCCATTAAATTCAGTGTAATATTCCATCATAATATAATGGTAACAATGCCATCATTTTAAAGCTTGTGGATTTTGAATCCATGGAGATGGTTCATAATCGTAAAATGTCAAATCCTTTCTAAAAGAGCAGTTTGCCTAACTCAAAATCTGCTCATTAATAACAATGAATAAAGAAATGCATAGACTCTGCATTTCAAAAACAAGGCTATATCTACAATATCTATCAAAGGGACCGTGAAGAGCAGAGGCTACAGTAGCATACACAGACCAAATCAAATGCAGATTTGTGATCTACGAGAGTTCACTGAATTAGTAGGATCTGCTGGAACTCAGGACAAGTGACCTAGATCAGGAGTGTCACACTAGCATGTTAGAGGGCCGTGCGAGAGCTGCTGTCCTGGGTTTTGTTCTGTATTTAATTACATTACCAAGCCAAATGATTCGCCCATTGTTGGGGTTTACTGTGAGGACAAACATGATAGGCCCTCATATGCTCAGATAAACACAACATCTATGGTGACCAGGGTAAAACATCAAATTGTTGCCATAGTGGATTAATAGTTCCTCACGATCCTCACAAATTGTTCCTCTGACAAGTGAACATATGCTGTTAAATCTTCGGTTCATATGTGTGCATTACTTAAATGTGTGCAAATCAACATGCGCAAACATTTATACCGCAATCCTGAATTGAGCCCATGGTGTGGGAACAATTGAGGGTGGGCCCACAGTCATTCCATTGCTGTCTTGTCAGCAGCAGGCAACAAGCAGTACACTGGTATGTGTGCTTATTTGGAAAAACTTAGGACAGAAAAGTAAACACTGTCATTAAATGTTTTCCTCTGGGTGGAGGGTAAAATTGGTATAATTGAGGAAGCTCTCCTCTTCCTCTCGCATTGATGTTTTGAATGAATTAGGGTAAGGCCTTGGGGACCTTTACATTCAGATATTTCTTCAGTAACTCACATCCCGCTGTAACCCAGAAAACCTGATCATTTGACATATCTTGTACAGTGTATTGTTCTGTTTAATTCCGGAACCCAGAACCAACCATTTCCCCTCCAGATCTTAGATTCAGTAGTACCGACAGACATTTAACATGCATTATGTTAAAAGACTACGTGCTTTTTGACTTAAAAAAGTGGATTCTTTAGAAAAATTGTGTATAGGGCAAAGCGATATATCGAATTTTACAACGGGTGGTTCTAATCCTGAATGCTGATTGGTTAAAACTGCATTCCAGACGGTTTCTATTCCACAAGTTACCACCGGCTAAATCTATGACGTTAAAATACCTATTTAGTCTGTTCCATCTGACTGCGCAATCCACTGTCTCATCAGCCATGCCAGAAAATGTATATACTGGATCTCCACTATAAACAGCATCTAGACCTCTGCTATAAATAGCATCTAGACATTATCTCACATTTCTTTTAGACTGAGATTTAGTATTCAACTGCGGAGATTTGTATAAAACTTGCTGTCTGTCTCTCCAAACATTGCAACATTGTTTCAATATTCAAATTCAATCTCCAGCTGTCCCATAGTAACGAATGTAATGGGAGTCTGGACGAGACAGACAAGCAGGCAGTGTTTCTTAGCCAGTCAAAAACATGAATCAGCTGGCATCCTTTTTCTGGATACATACAAATAAATGTAAATTGAAAAAGGGTCAAACTAAATGATGTTTTAGTTTCCAGCTTCAGTTTGAAGTGATTGTGTTAGCTGTGTTATTGGCTAGCTCCACTGAACAACAGTGTCCTGACGAGTGAGCAAATGTTCTATGTCAGGTGAAATCGCACCTCATTAGCTCATTGTGGGGCGGCAGGGTAGCCTAGTGGTTAGAGCTTTGGACTAGTAACCAAAAGGATGCAAGTTCATATCCCCAAGCTGACAAGGTACAAATCTGTCGTTCTGCCCCTGAACAGGCAGTTAACCCACTGTTCCTAGGCTGTCATTGAAAAAAATTATTTGTTCTTAACTGACTTGCCTAGTTAAAAAAAATAAAAAAAAATGTTATGGATGTATCCAAGTAAATGTCACTATAAAACAGCTTATGCAATTGCAGCTACTTTGATGTTATTCTGGCAACACTTTTTGACGTGACTGTAAATTAGCTGTAGTTGGCTAGCTAGCAAGCAAGAGATAGAAACAATGGAACGTTTAGAACGAACGACTGGATTCATAGATACAGAACAGATAGAACGAGTAACAAGCTGGGCTTGGGTAGCAGCCCTACATTTGTGTCGGGACTGTATCTTGTGAAAGGATGAAATAGTATGAATAAATGTATCAAAATACAGTTTTTAATGAAAATATGTCAATCATTATTTGAATATGTTGGTAACCTGTTGTACAAAAGTGCTAATGTTCTCAGTACATCATGCAGACAGGAATAAAGAACTCTCGGGGAAGAAGAAAGGCGGGGGTGTATGTTCCATGATTAACTAGTCATGGTGTGATTGTGATAACATGCAGAAACTCAATGTCACGCCCTGACCTTAGAGATCCTTTTTATGTCTCTATTTTGGTTTGGTTAGGGCGTGAGTTGGGGTGGGCATTCTATGTTTTGTGTTTCTATGATTTTCTATTTCTATGTTTTGGCAGGGTATGGTTCTCAATCAGGGACAGCTGTCTATCGTTGTCTCTGATTGGGAACCATACTTAGGTACCCTTTTTCCCACATGTGTTTGTGGGAAGTTAACTTTGTTTAGGGCATATAGCTTCACAGTTTGTTTGTAGTGTTTATTGTTTTTGTTGGCGTCTTTTTCTAAATAAAAGAATATGTACGCTAACCACGCTGCACCTTGGTCCTCCTCCTTCAACAGCCGTGACACTCAAGTCCTTTTGTTCACGTGACCTAGAATACCTCACATTCAAACGCCGACCGTATTACCTCCTACGAGTATTCTCTTCGGTTGTAGTCACAGCCATGTATATTCCCCCTTAAGCCGATACCACGACGGCCCTCAAAGAACTACACTGGACTTTATGCAAACTGGAAAGCACAAATCCTGAGGCCGCATTTATTGTAGCTGAGGATTTTAACAAAGCACATTTGACTCTCCAGAAGTTCTACCAACACATTGACTTTAGCACTCACACTGGAAAAACATTGGACCACTGAAATGCCTACAAGGCCCTCTCCCACCCACCCTTCAGCAAATATGATCACGACTCCATTTTGTCCTCCCTTCCTATAGGCAGAAACTCAAACGGGAAGTACACGTGCTAATTTCTATTCAACGCTGGTCTGACCAATCGGAATCCATGCTTCAAGATTGTTTTGATCATGCAGACTGGGATATGTTTCCCATAGCCTCTGAGAATAACATCGACGAATACACGGACACAGTGACTGATTTCATCAGGAAGTGTATAGGAGAAGTTGTATTAAAACCTACCTAAAACAGAAACCGTGGATAGATGGCGAGGTGACTGAGAAAGTGGCCGAATACAAAGAGTGTAGTTATTCCCTCCATACTCAAACAGGCAAAGTGTCAGAGACAAAGTGGATTCCCAATTCAACGGGTCAGAGACAAGACTTATGTGGCAGGGTCTACAGACAATCACAGACTACAACTGGAAAACAAGCCAAGTCACGGACACCGACATCTTGCTTCCAGACAAGCTAAACACCTTTTTTGCACGCTTTGAGGATAAAACAGTGCCACCGATGCGGCCCGCTACCAAGGACTGTGGGCTCTCCTTCTCCATGGCCGATGTGAGTAAGACATTTAAGCGTGTTAACTCTCGCAAGGCTGCCGGCCCAGATAGCATCCCTAGCCGCGTCCTCAGAGCATGCGCAGACCAGCTGGCTGGAGAGTTTACGGACATATTCAATCTCTCCCTATCCCAGTCTGCTGTCTCCACTTGCTTCAAGATGTCCACCATTGTTCCTGTACCCAAGAAAGCAAAGGTAACTGAACAAAATGACCATCGCCCTGTAGCACTCTCTTCTGTCATCATGAAGTGCTTTGAGAGGCTAGTTAAAGATCATATCACTTCTACCTTACCTGACACCTAGATCCTAGATCCACTTCCATTTGCTTACCGCCCCAATTGATCCACAGACGATTCAATCGTCATTGCACTGCACACTGCCCTATCCCATCTGGACATCAGGAATACCTACTGTATGTAAGAATGTTGTGCATTGACTATAGCACAGCATTCAACTCCATAGCACCCTCCAAGCTCATCATTAAGCTCGGAGCCTGTCAATTTTTTTCGCCTCTATGGCCTATTTATTGCTTACCTCCATACTCTTCTACATTTGCACACACTGTTCATAGATATTTATATTTTTCTATTTTTCTTTTGTCTTATTGACTGTACTTTTGTTTATGTGTAACTCTGTGTTGTTGTTTTTGTCGCACAGCTTTTCTTTATCTTGGCCAGGTCGCAGTTGTAACTGAGAACTTGTTCTCAACTGGCCTACCTGGTTAAATAAAGGTGAAACAAAAAATAAAATAAAATGTTGGAGCCCGCGAACACTGGGTACTGGTAAGTGCAACACAACAAACGAACAGCATAACTCATAACACACAGCTGTCTTTGAGGGTCACTAAAATATCATAGTAGTCTTATGTTTTATTTATTATTAAAGTCAATGCTTTTTTCTATGCTTGTTTTCACTTAATACTTTGGGATACTGGTGCTATATCAGAGGGTTGCCAGATTGGAAAAAAAGCTATATTTCAGTTTTTTTTTGTGGTGTTGAGAAAGGTATTTGATTTGGGAATGGGAATGGATACATTTTCATGGTGGGAAATGAATTAATCAACAAATGTGGGGAAACAGAAGACCTGCAAAAAATATATATGTTTGGTTTAAATTCCCCTGGTGCAACTGCATGGTATTTGCAATTATAACAAGTCTGGTCTATGATCTATTAAGCCATACCAATGCAGTGTAACAGGTTAATGTAAAATAATGAATTATGTTAGCTTACATTAATGGTACTTCCAAGGCCATTTCATGGTGATTATTATGGTCGTATCTATCATTTACTTTCTTCTGCTATATTGTTGGCAGTGTTGGGCTCACGTCCAGCTCACGTCTAGTTAAGTGATCTAGTGGTGGGAAGTATTCTGTTTTTCAACATTGTGTTGGGTGTAATTACATTGATATATCTAGTGAACAATGGATAAGCAACAATGGGCGTGACAGATAGAAGTAGTCACTGCAGGTATGATCAAGCCTTACATCAAAGTTGCCTGAAGCCGAATGGAAAGTGCTTTGCCCTGACCAGTTAGTCAGAAGAAAATCCTCTGTGACTAGACATTTACATAAGTTAACTTACCAGTGTGGACCCAAAACAAACACATTATACACATTTACTAACAACCTGTTCAAAGTGTTATTACAACCATGGTGTTCTTTTGTTACTGAAGTTTATATATCAAGTAACCTGACAATGATCCACATCATATGGGAAGACAAATAATGTGCAAAACACAACTATCCCTTTTTTAGGATCCAAATCAGTAATATGAATCACTGTTGATCCATCCTGTTCTGATCTAATGAGAGGGATGTAGGATTTCCTACGGACTAGAATGGAGGCCTTTCCCAGTCATGAAGGACAAAGCTGGGCCTCTCTTGCTTCTCATTGGCGAAGACTGAACTCAAGTTAGTGATTATATGTCAGACTCTCTTATACCCCTATTCCCAAAATCTTATACCCCATAGGTTGTAAATAAACCCCTTTTAAGCTGATATAACTTGTATAATTATTACTGGCTGTGAAACCAATAAACCAAGGCTTCAGACTGAGCATTTCACAATGGAAATTGCTGCTGACATTTAACATAATTATTTCTTTCTTCAGTGGAAATGCAAAATATGTATAAAAATGCAAAATATACCAAAATCTAAATCAAGCAGAAATGTACGGCTATTTAACCATCTTAATTATTTCTAAAACATGCAAACTACAGACATTTAACCAGTTAAAGATAATGAATACATGACAACTAGATACAAATATTTTATAAATAATAATCCATACAAAAGTAAAGAGTTGGAGAGTTGAATGCAAACAAAGTGAGTGTGTGTATTATGGGTGTAAGTGTTTGTGTGCATTTGTCTGTGGTGTGTATTATAATCTCCCATCAAAAATGTTTATCCCCAATCCCTAATCAAATGCCCTCATCGATACCACAAAACACAACAGAAAAATCTGTATTTTTTCTCCAATCTGGGAACACAGCCTTGTATAAAATGGATTATGAAAGAAATGGTGTCATGTACATGAAAAAGTGGTGGTTTGTACTAAATGCATTATGAAGAATATTGTGTAATGTAGGCTCCATGAAATATGAAATGCGTTATGAAGAAAATCGTGTAGGCCTACTGTTGACTACACACAAAAAGGGGCCTTTCTGGCAACAAGTGCACCAGTAACCCAAAGTATTAAGCAAAAATAAGAATAGAGAACAGTATAGGCATTACAAAAAAATGGCAACAACAATAATACAATTACAATATAATTATTTCGGTGACAACCTGGTTGATTAACAATATTGGGTTGTTTACATATATTATTTTAAATATATAAATAAATATGGGACACAGAAAATGGCAATGGGGGGGGGGGTGTTACGGATACAGTTATCCTGTGTGTATCCTGTGTGTGTGTGTGTGTTTCTTTTCTCTCCTTCTCCCCTCACAGGTGAAAATCATCACTCCCCAATCAGTCAACAATCAACCCATCAATCAGAAGACACACCTCCTCCTGTTTCCTACCCTATCACAGTTCCTTCCCCATGGTTTAAAAACCCCATCATTTGTTTGCTCTAGAGCTCAATCTCTTTGTAATGCCATGTTGGTAGATCTCTGTTCTATATAGATTTCAAGCGCAAGCTCTTTGTAAATGCCATGTATGTAGATCTCTCTCTTTGCGTCTTAACCTCTTCTTTTGTTTGAGCACCTCCAAATCACTTTGTCATCTCCTGTGAGTATTGTTTTGGTTATGGTGTTTGTTTGTTGCTGGTGGGAAAAGGGGGAAACCAAGACAAGTCGCCCATGGGCATACACTACCCGTAGGTGAACTTTGTTAAATACACTAGTTAGAACTGGGCGGACCACCCACTGTATTTTGGTTAGTTAGTTAGCTGTTGTTGAAATAGGCTAGTCTAGCTTAGGGGTGTTTTGAATACTTATTGTTTCTTTCCTTGGGTCCAGCTCAGCCCCTTTTCCTGCTCCCCCCCATTACCGTGTGTTTATAAATAAACCCTGAGTTTGACGGTATTATTTCGGTTGTCGTGGTTATTTCGTTCACACTTACTTTGTCACAATTATAATTTACATGAGTTATGTTACGGGTCTCACTACCATCCCCCCTAGACTGTCGGGCCAAAAGGGATTCGTAACAGGGGGTTATTTCACTACCCAAAATAGCGTTCGTCATGAACACGTAAAAATATAATATCACTGTATCACAATTCCAGTGGGTCAGAAGTTTACATACACTAAGTTGACTGTGCCTTTAAACAGCTTGGAAAATTCCAGAAAATGATGTCATGGCTTTAGAAGCTTCTGATAGGCTGATTGACATAATTTGAGTCAGTTGGAGGTGTACCTGTGGATGTATTTCAAAGCCTACCTTCAAACTCAGTGCCTCTTTGCTTGACATCATGGGAAAATCAGGAGGGACTGGTGCACTTCACAAAATAGATGGATTCATAAGGAATGGAAATTATGTGGATATATTGAAGCAACATCTCAAGACATCAGTTAGGAAGTTAAAGCTTGGTCGCAAATTGGTCTTCCAACTGGACAATGACCCCAAGCATACTTCAAAAGTTGTGGCAAAATGGCTAAAGGACAACAAAGTCAAGGTATTGGAGTGGCCATCACAAGGTCATGACCTCAATCCTATAGAACATTTGTGGGCAGAACTGAAAAATCATGTGCGAGCAAGGCAATGCTACCACTAATTGAGTGCATGTAAACTTCTGACCCACTGGGAATGTGATGAAAGAAATAAAAGCTGAAATAAATCATTCTCTCTACTATTATTCTGACATTTCACATCTTTAAAATAAAGTGGTGATCCTAGCTGACCTAAAACAGGGACTTTTTTACTAGGATTAAATGTGAGGAATTGTGAAAAACTGAGTGTATTTGGCTAAGGTTTATGTACAATTCCGACTTCAACTGTATATACACAGTGTGTCAAATCAGAGGGCATGTTGTCCGGTCCTCTGGCAGTCTCTATGGGGGTGCCACAGGGTTCAATTCTCGGGCCGACTCTTTTCTCTGTATATATCAATGATGTTGCTCTTGCTGCGGGCGATTCTCTGATCCACCTCTACGCAGACGACACCATTTGTATACTTCCGGCCCTTCCTTGGACACTGTGCTATCTAACCTCCAAACGAGCTTCAATGCCATACAACACTCCTTCCGTGGCCTCCAACTGCTCTTAAACGCTAGTAAAGCCAAATGCATGCTTTCAACCGTTCGCTGCCTGCACCTGCACGCCCGACTAGCATCACCACCCTGGATGGTTCCGACCTAGAATATGTGGACATCTAATAGTACCTAGGTGTCTGGCTAGACTGAACTCTCCTTCCAGACTCATATCAAACATCTCCAATCTAAAATCAAATCTAGAGTCGGCTTTCTATTCCGCAACAAAGCCTCCTTCACTAGAGCTGCCAAACTTACCCTAGTAAAACTGACTATCCTACCGATCCTCGACTTCGGCGATGTCATCTACAAAATAGCTTCCAAAACTCTACTCAGCAAACTGGATGCAGTTTATCACAGCGCCATCCGTTTTGTTACTAAAGCACCTTATACCACCCACCACTGCGACCTGTATGCTCTAGTCGGCTGGCCCTCGCTACATATTCGTCGCCAGACCCACT
Source organism: Oncorhynchus clarkii lewisi (assembly GCF_045791955.1). Classification (NCBI taxonomy): domain Eukaryota; kingdom Metazoa; phylum Chordata; class Actinopteri; order Salmoniformes; family Salmonidae; genus Oncorhynchus; species Oncorhynchus clarkii. Next base: position 47,759,734 of record NC_092149.1, on the reverse strand, counting down.
GGCTCCAGGTCATCTACAAGTCCATGCTAGGTAAAGCTCCGCCTTATCTCAGTTCACTGGTCACGATGGCAACACCCACCCGTAGCACTCGCTCCAGCAGGCGTATCTCACTGATCATCCCTAAAGCCAACACCTCATTTGGCCACCTTTCATTCCAGTTCTCTGCTGCCTGTGACTGGAACAAATTGCAAAAATCGCTGAAGTTGGAGACTTATCTCCCTCACCAACTTCAAATATCTGCTATCTGAGCAGCTAACCGATCGCTGCAGCTGTACATAGTCTATCGGTAAATAGCCCACCCAATTTTACCTACCTCATCCCCATACTGTTTATATTTATTTACTTTTCTGCTCTTTTGCACACCAGTATCTCTACCTGTACATGAAAATCTGATCATTTATCACTCCAGTGTTAATCTGCAACATTTTAATTATTCGCCTACCTCCTCATACCTTTTGCATACAATGTATATAGACTCTTTTTTTCTTTTTTCTACTGTGTTATTGACTTGTTAATTGTTTACTTCATGTGTAACTCTGTGCTGTCTGTTCACACTGCTATGCCTTATCTTGGCCAGGTCGCAGTTGTAAATGAGAACTTGTTCTCAACTAGCCTACCTGGTTAAATAAAGGTGAAATAAAAAAAAAATACTAATCAGAGGGAATGGGAACCAGGTGTGCGTGAGACGAGAGTCCGGGGTTGGTGGTAATGATCCAGTCCAGTGACGCCTAGAAGGCCGGTGACGTAGACCTCCGGAGCTGCAGCACCATGAGAAAGCATATAATTTAGCCACAGAGGATCAGCTAAAGAAAATATGAATAACTCCTAGCTCTGGAGTGTAGCCCACAAACAAGGCATAGCCTACAGTTGGAAACACGTGGCAAATCTGTCACTGAACAAACAGCATGCAGACAAAACAGGCCTTTGGCAATACTTGAAATGCTATAGCTGCAAAAACACAGGTTGGACAGCAAATGGCTCCTGTCGAAATGAGAGGACTCTAATCTGTCTGCTGTAGGCTAGCAAAATATTTGATACATTTTCAAATAGGCCTATTGTTTTACAAAGTAAAGAGAGAGAGAGAGGCTTTTAGCACGAGCACATCGGCCATCACCAGCGAGTGACCTGCGCATCATTGGGTGAGTCAGTGAAGCTGGATATCATTTTTAGGACTATAATTTCCTCCTCGTGTTGTAGCCTACAATATGTGCCTGCAAAAATCTAGGCCTGGGCTATTGATTAATTCAAGACAAGGTCGTTTTTATTATGGTGCTATCATGACAACTGGGTAGTCTGGAAAGAAACAAGGTCCAATCATGACGTCAGTGATCTTCAGGTCGAAAGTCGGAGCTCTGGAAAGAGGCCTGGGCTCTTTCCGTACCCTAGGCCTCTAAATATTTTCTCCATATGTGCAACTTCCGTAAGGGCCCAAACTCTACTGCTCTATGCCACTGTGAACATGCAATGATATGCATGTTTATTTATTTTACCTTTATTTAACTATGCAAGTAAGTTAAGAACAAATTCTTATTTTCAATGATGGCCTAGGAACAGTGGGTTAACTGCCTCAGGGGCAAAGCAACAGATTTGTACCTTGTCAGCTCGGGGACTTGGTCTTGCAACCGTTTCGGTTACTAGTCTAATGCTCTAACCACTTGGTTACCCTGCCGCCCCAGGCAGTATATGTAATGTAATGCTTTACTATAAAGGTGATTTGTTTTCTCATGCATTCCAGTACCTCGGAGCTCCCTAGGTCACTATCCTCTCGTGCTCACATTTTGCTCCGGCACCTGATTTACAAATTAAGCACTGGTTATACTAGCTAACACGTCTGAGTTTTATAAATGTGCAATAAGCATAAAGCACAACTATATAAGGAATTGGCAACTCGTTCTCATTCTGAGAAATTAGGTAGGCCACTTGATTTCAACATCTTAACAAAGTGGACAGGCTAACACGCTTTTCAAACCGTTGGAGAGAGACAGAATGGTGTGTTCATAACAATTCAACTGTTCAACCTTGTTAGCTAGCAAATAGATCCAAATTGGCTAAAGTTGAAATACAAAGGTTAGCTGGCTAATCACTGGCTTGAGAGATTGTTGATAAGACGTGTTAATTTTCTATAGCTTAATGCCTGCTGCATGTGCATTATGCATGGTTCTAGTTCAGTTTGTAACAAAAAGACATGAAAGCCAGATCAGTGATTTTGCAAAAAAAAAAGCAGCTTAAACTATTTTGATAAAATAATAAAATTAGTAATGGGTCTTAAGGTTGTGGAAGGCTTAAATTTAGCCGAGCTATAACTTCACAAGCCCTGAATTAATTATTGCTGACTGTTTGAAATGCAGTGTATTTTAGCTTTAATTGTACAACATTGCTTATTTAGAGAATAGCCCCAAAAAATAAGAGATATATACAGTACCTGTCAAAAGTTTGGACACACCTTGTCGTTCCAGGTTGGGTTTTTTGTGACTATTTTCTACATTGTAGAATAATAGTGAAGTTATCAAAACTATGAAATAACACATATAAGAATGTAGTAACTAAAAAAATGTTAAGCATCTCAATATAATTCTTCAAAGTTGCCACCCTTTGCCTTGATGACAGCTTTGCACACTCTTGGCATTCTCTCAACCAGCTTCATGATGTAGTTACCTGGAATGCATTTCAATTGACAAGTTTGCCTTGTTAAAATGTCCTTCCTTCTTAATGCGTTTGAGCCAATCAAATAAGCAAAGAGAAACGACAGTCCATCATTACTTTAAGACATGAAGGGCTGTCAAAGTTTCTTCAAGTGCAATCGCAATAACCATCAAAAGCTATGAGGAAGGAAAGGAAGACCCAGAGCTGCAGAAGGTAAGCTCATTAGAGTTAAATGCACCTCAGATTGCAGCCCAAATAAATGCTTCACATAGTTCAAGTAACCGACACATCTCAACATCAACTGGAGACTGTGTGAATCAGGCCTTCATGGTCGATTTGCTGCAAAGAAACCACTACTAAAGCACACCGATAAGAAGAAGAGACTTGCTTGGGCCAAGAAACATGAGCAATGGACATTATATTGGTGGAAATCTATCCTTTGGTCTGATGAGTCCAGATTTGAGATTTTGGGTTCCAACCGCCGTGTCTTTGTGAGACGCAGAGTAGGTGAACGGATAATCTCTGCATGTGTAGTTCCCAACGTGAAGCATAGAGGAGGAGGTGTGATGGTGTGGGGGTGCTTTGCTGGTGACACTGTCGGTGATTTATTTAGAATTCAAGGCACACTTAACCAGCATGGCTACCAGGACAATGACCCAACACACCTCCAGGCTGTGTAAGGACTATTTGGCCAAGAAGGGGAGTGATAGAGTCCTGCATCAGATGACCTGGCCTCCACAATCACCTGACCTCAACCCAATTGAGATGGTTTGGGATGAGATGGACCACAGAATGAAGGAAAAGCAGCCAACAAGTGCTCAGCATATGTGGGAACTGCTTCAAGACTGTAGGAATAGCATTCCAGGTGAAGCTGGTTGAGAGAATGTCAAGAGTGTGCAAAGCTGTCATCAAGGCAAAGGGTGGCTACGTTGTATAATATAAAATATATTTTGATTTGTTTAACACTTTTCTGATTACTACATGATTTCATATGTGTTATTTCATAGTTTTGATGTATTTACTATTATTCTACAATGTTGAAAATAGTTGTAAAAAATAAAAGAAACTGAGTTGGTGTGTTCAAACTTTTGAATGGTACTGAAACATGAATCGCCCATAGGTTTGAAAAAATGTAGATGGGATTTTAAATCCGTATTGCGCGACCCTAATTGTGTAACAATTCACTTCTACTCAAAGGGGTGAAGCAAGGATGTGCAGTAAGGGCCGGCAGGGTGTTCAAAACAAAAAGTATACAAACATGTTGTTATTAAAACCTCTGCTGACGTCAGCTGAAAATGAACTGTCCTTGACATCATGTGTAAAGCATTTATTTTTAGATATGTTAGAGTTCCCCTATAAGCCTGTAAAAGCGGGGCTAGCTATCTTTGTTCCCAGGCTATTGCTATCTGCAGCACAAACGTATGTCTTGATTGTGTAAACAACACCTTGATTACATAAACTATTTGATTTAATGAAACTAAAATGAATGCATACTACCACAGTCCATTTATGACGGAGAGTATTTATATTGTTCACTGTGTGTATCATATTCTCGTTGCACTTGCCTGTTTGTATCTAAAACATTTAGCTTAATTACCTCAACCTAAATGTATTTAGCATTCTCTCTTGTCCAGACAGTCGATTGTGTGCCTTGATGGACTAATCATGCAAATGTGTCTGTGGACAATGACCATCCCCTTGCCCTGAGCCACATCACATCCACTGTTGAGTAAGAGTCCTCTCCTATTCAGGGCTGCTGCTGCTGTTGTTGTTGCCCATTATCTCCCATTTCTATTGGATGAGACAGCCTTCTCATCAGGAAGAAACATGGAGGTATACATCACATAATGCGTGCTATGCACTTTTCAAAATTCTGTATTCCCGTTTTGGATCTGTGTGCACACTTGTTTAGATAGGTGCCAACAGAAGCAATACTCTGTATGTACACTAACCTAAGAAAGTTGCTCCACCTAAAGTGCACAGCTGGCAGGGAAACCCATTAGATTCCGCATTTGAGTCCCGCATTTAAGTTTCAACAGTAATTTACAGTTACCTGGCACAGTGCCATTTTGAGGTTTATACCCCAAAGGGGTTTATACTCCTTTGGGTTTATCCAGTTTATACTACTTATTACATAAGTGCAGTCCATTAACACATCGTGGACCTTGCTACTGCTACACAAACCCTACCTCACAATTGTCATCTGTCTATCTGTCAGTCAGTCGCCATGACAATTCTCAGGCCATGCATAACACACCAACAATGTGGTAATTCAGCGCCACACTAAACAGTCTGACATTTCAGCATGACGTTCATTCCTTTAAAGCAGCCATCATGGCAGCATCTTACCCTGCCAGTGGCTATCCATGAGTAGGGATGTCAGTATAGACAGCACATGGAGGAATCTTCACTGTAGAGCATGCAGTGGTGGTGATCAGTGGGGGTGCAACATAGCACCATCCTTAATGGCCAGGTCTCCCTTGAAAAATAAGTATTTTGATCTCAATGGGACCACTTGGTAAAATAGAGATAAAATAAAAATCCAGTCAGGGAACCCAGTCAAGGGCCCATGTTGAAGTTTCAATGAAGAGGAGGCATGGTTTGGTCTTCACGACTTCAACAGCTGTTTAGATCCAGGGAGGAATAACAGGGAAATCCACTAGGAATCTGAGAAAACAAAATCCACTTGAGGTTCATATCCATGGAGATTAAAGGAAAAGGCTCTCGCAAAAATACCATAACCCAATGTGCACTAAAATTTCTCTCTCTCTCTCTCTCTTTATCTCTCTCCCTCTCTCTCTCTTCTCTTAGCCTCTCTGCAATAACTCCTTAATCGCTCTATTTCTGTCCTTTTCTCTGATGCTCACTTATACTTCTCTCTCTCTCTCTCTCTCTCTCTCTCTCTCTCTCTCTCTCTCTCTCTCAGCTGTGTCTCAGTGTTATGCTCGGCCTGTGCCCAGGGGATGTATAACATGTGTTCAGGGTGGGGGTTGGGGACTGCTGAATTCATAGGTGGCATGTTCTGCTTCTGCAAGGCTGGTGAGGATAGCCATCGCATTGTGTACTATTTTAAAGAGAGAGATCATGATAGAGTTCAAAGTTGCCTCCATAGGTACTTCAAAATCGTAATACTTTACATGAGAATGTAGCAAGGCGATATTTGACCAACGGTATACATATACTTGAATTGACAAACTATTAAGTTCAACGGTAATGTGTGACTTGTGGGTACTGCCGAGGAAGATATGCTACACTGTCCCGACTGAATTGGTCTTTGTTGTGCCCCTCTTTTGAAAGGATTAGTCCAATGTCTTCAGTGGAGTAGAATGATTCAATAGAAGATGCACAAATGACGCATTTATCTATGCATTTGTCAGGGCAGAGAGAGAGAGAAATAGAACTCTGCTCTGGAGTATTATTAATAGTACATTAGAAACTGACGTAAAGAAACCAGCTCCTTTATGGCTGTATCACGTCACATGACCCTCAGATGATACGCTGCCAGGCAACTCATGTCAAAAGAATCCTATACCGCGTCTATTGAAGAACTAAAATGCATAAAACTCTTAAAACATTTGATAATTACAGTGACATTTTTATAGTGAACATTAGATTATCAGAAAGAAATGTAAGGGCTATAAAATAAGGGCAATGATATGGGCAAAATAGGGCAATGATATGATATAATATAGTATCTGCAGCAGGGAGGGGCAATATAAGTCCTCAGGGGCCGGAGTGGTGTCACACTTTTTCCCCATCCCTAGTGAACACAGCTGATTAAACTAATTGTATTCTAAACTGAAGATCATGATTAGTTGATTGTTGGAGCCATGTGTGTTAGCTGGGGCTGGGGATGGGGGCTGGGGCAAAAGTGCGACACCAATCAGGACCCCGAAGACTGGAGTTGCACATCCCTGATCTACAGAATATTTATGGTTTGAAAATACAGTAACAGACAACCAATTCCATGTTATCATAATGCCTGTCCTCTCAGCGACTCCCTAATCCACACTATCTACCCTCCTAGAAAGTGCTTAGAAGGGAGTGTCAACCTAGAATCTAGCATGATGGCATTTATAGTCATTAGGGCTATCAGAAGTGACTCACCAGGCTTAATGAGGTTAATAAAGAGGGAGGTATGGAGAGAGAGAGAGAAAAGGGGAGGGAGAGAGAGTTTTAATGTCACGTGCACAAGTACAGTGAAACGCCCTTCTTGCAAGCTCTACATTCAAACAATGCAGTAAAAAATATCAATGTAGTGCTAAAAATAACATAGGGATACTGGAGTGATAGAGGTAGATATGTATAGGGGTAAGGTGACTATAGGCATCGGGAATATATGATAAACAGAGTGGCAGAAGTGTATGTGATGATTGTGAGTGTGTGTTCGTTATGCAAATGTGTGAGAAAATGAAGTGTGTGTGTGTGTGTGTGTGTGTGTGTGTGTGTGTGTGTGTGAGTGCCAGTGTGTGTGAATGTGTAGAGTCCTGTGAGTGTGCATAGAGACAGTGCAAAAAAAATGTAATACACGGGTCAACTCACATAGGACGTTTAGACATGTTAGCTATTTGGCAGTTGTATGGCTTGGGGACAGAAGCTGTTCAGAAGCCTGTTGGTCAGAGAGAGAGAGAGATATTAATAAAGTACCTATCTAATGGTCAATTAGTTGTCTTTTCTTCACCCGAGTGGAATGCATGAGTCTTCAGACTTGTGGTTGTTCTTCTAGTAAGAGCACCCAACTGACTGGTTCTAAGCCATCAGAAGCCACACATCATCTGGACCAATTTTATCCTCTGACAGTAAGCTAATGTATGGGGACATGAGTGACAGTTGCTTTGATTGAACAAGGTCGTTTTTCAAAACAAAGTGTGGAGTGAGTGTTAATGTATGAGTGTGCGGTGGATACTGTAGGGTTGGAAGATAAATTATCAAAAATGAGAATAGGGATCCATGTGCATGTACAACATGAGTGTGTGTGTGAGTGTTGGGAGGACCAGGACACCCCTGGGCTTATGCCGTGACCTACATTGGGGCCTGATGCGCCCAAGGCTGGTAGGGAGTGTGTGTGTGTGTGTGTGTGTGTGTGTGTGTGTGTGTGTGTGTGTGTGTGTGTGTGTGTGTGTGTGTGTGTGTGTGTTTGAGTACACATGCGCGTGCGTGCAGTATGTACTGTACTGATGAGATGAAGCTGCATGGCTGCATTAGCTGTGTGACTAAGAGGCTCAGCTGGACAAGATACAAAGGGATGAATGTGCACACGCTAAGAGGGATCGTACAGATGCATATAAACACTAATGCAAATGAGTACAGAATACTGAAGGAAAATTCATACCTAAAGTTAACTGTACAGACAAACCACAATAGTACACAACGTCATTAAGATGATAGTGCATATTTAGCAGTGTGATGTTGTTCCCCTAGATTATGCACCAAGTTGCACACAAGGACCAATTCAAATAGGCCAGGTCAAGAGGGGATGTTAATAATTTGATAATAATAATAATAATTCTGTGTTTTTAAAAATTTAATTACAGCATAGCTAATGCTATTTTTTGGTGTACAAACACTTTTTCATATCAATATTGTACATAGACATGATTGTAAAAGTTTTGTATATTTTGGTTTGGCCCATCGCGGCTTATCTGTATTTCCGTACCCTCTTATTGTTCTATTTTGCCTGACCTTCGGCTAGCAAGGTGCCTGAGAGCTGTGACTGCGCCAAGGGCTAAAATATCTCTTTGTGTGCAGGGCAAATAAAAATAATCCAACCAGCAGACCTCCAGTTGTGGCAGTGTCCTAATTAAAAGTACACAACGCAGAACGAACCACGCTACAGATACATAAAGGTACATTAAGGGTACAACACACCCAATTTTCTCTCTGGAATGCCTAGATACAGTATTAATCTGTAACTCACACTCTCAGATCTCCTTGTGCGCTTTCAAACGTATATGAAACACAGACCTGGGTCAAAATAACATAATGTTTTCTTTCAAGTCATTTAGGTGCGCTTGATTTAGCTTGTCTGATCTGCTGGGTGGGCAGGGTTTGCCCCTTTGGGACAACTTCATGGGTTTCATTGGGCCATTTATCACTTTTAGCCAAGTCCTATAGCAAAGGAGCACTACTATAAACCACTAAATCTTTCGGTTATACTGCCCATGCAAATATAAATTACTTTCGCACAGAAATGTTGTCAATTCCATATCAAATCAAATACAAATATACACCTCCTTACAATATTTAACTTTATAATCACTCCACGCAATAAAGCGTTTATAATGGGTTAGTAAATAGTTTGATTTATCACTGCTCCATTTATAAGATATTTAATATAGTTCCTTATAAACCATTTACTAATCATTAGTTAAGTATTTTTGTGTGGCCTCATCTAAAGTGTGGGCTACTCATATTTTATAAAAAATTAATTTTTTTCAGTGTAATTTCTCATAAAAAGATGAACATGCCACTGGTAGACATTCCAACAGTACCTGATGCTCCTTATGGTCTCAGAATAGCCTAGAACATATCAATGGGAAATGAATAAGCACACAACACAGGATGTTCAAGGAAATATATTGAACATTTTAGTCACAAAAACTGTTGTGAAACGTGAATGTGAATGTTTTTCTAATGTTGCATACCTCGCAAATGCAAACTAATCATAAAACAGGTATATGCAGCCTACACACAACAGTTTTTCTCTAATGGATTTTTATTCCTTCATTACTACTGATATGTATGATTTGTAGGTAGAAATGTTACATGTATAACACTTAAATGCAATCTATGGACTGCTTTTAAATCTCAATGCAGAAAATGATTAGGTATTTTTTGTCTAAGAGCTGTTTGAAAAGACCGCCTGAATTTTTCAGCCTGTTTTGGTGGGATGGAGTTTTGACCTTCCTGGTGAAATTACCATGCGGTAAATTAGTTAATAGACCAATAAAAACCTCTCTGCCAATAACAGCAAATGTTCTGTTTTCCCCTCCCCGCTCAGACTACTCCCACCCAGACAGTCCTAGCAAAATTCTTGCTTTAGAAATTGTCCTTTGCTAAGAAGCTATTTTTGTTTATTTTTTAACATTTTAATTGAAAACAATCACAATAAGGTACTTAATTGTTACCCAGAAATTATTTCAGGGAGGAGACTTCGCAAAATAGAACTCTCAATTTCTAACACGTATGGACCCAGAACTTAATCATGCAGCAGACTAAATTCCTCCAGATTTTATTTTTGGGTTAACCAAGATTAGACTGCTCTAATACCCTGACAACACCCACACTGCTCACGCGCGCCAATGTGCATCAGCGTTGCCAAGGGCTAAAATAGAAATCATTCCTATTTCTGACGCAGATCGCCCTGCAAGTCCTGACTCACCCATCTCCTCATAGGTAACCGGAAGGTTGCAAGTTCAAATCCCCGAGCTTACAAGGTACAAATCTGTCGTTCTGCCCCTGAACAGGTAGTTAACCCACTGTTCCTAGGCCGTCATTGAAAATAAGAATTTGTTCTTAACCTCTTGAAACTCTAGGGGCAGTATTTCATTTTTGGATGAAAAACATTCCCGTTTTAAACAAGATATTTTGTCACGAAAAGATGCTCGACTATGCATATAATTGACAGCTTTGGAAAGAAAACACTGACGTTTCCAAATCTGAACTGATGCTACAGGCGAAACCAAGATGAAATTTCAAACAGGAAGTACCCCAGATTTTGGAGGCGCTGTGTTCCAATGTCTCCTTATATGGCTGTGAATGCGCAAGGAATGAGCCTACACTTTCTGTCGTTTCCCCAAGGTGTTTGCAGCATTGTGACGTATTTGTAGGCATATCATTGGAAAATTTACCATAAGAGACTACATTTACCAGGTGTCCGTCCGTATGGTGTCCTCCGTCGAAACTATTGCGTAATCTCCAGGTGCGTGCATGTTTCCATTTTGAAGAGAGGAGAAACTAAACTGCCACGAGTGACTTATCATCGAATAGATATGTGAAAAACACCTTGAGGATTGATTCTAAACAACGTTTGCCATGTTTCTGTCGATATTATGGAGTTAATTTGGAAAAAAAGTTCGCGTTTTAATGACTGAATTTTCGGGGGGTTTTCTCAGCCAAACGTGATGAACAAAACGGAGCGATTTCTCCTACACAAATAATATTTTTGGAAAAACTGAACATTTGCTATCTAACTGAGAGTCTCCTCATTGAAAACATCCGAAGTTCTTCAAAGGTAAATTATTTTATTTGAATGCTTTTCTTGTTTTTGTGAAAATGTTGCCTGCTGAATGCTAGGCTTAATGCTATGCTAGCTATCACTACTCTTACACAAATGCTTGTTTTGCTATGGTTGAAAAGCATATTTTGAAAATCTGAGATGACAGTGTGGTTAACAAAAGGCTAAGCTTGAGAGCCAATATATTTATTTCATTTCATTTGCGATTTTCATGAATAGTTAACGTTGCGTTATGCTAATGAGCTTGAGGCTATACTTAAGATCCCGGATACGGGATTGCTCGTCGCTAAAGGTTAACTGACTTGCCTAGTTAAATAAAGGTAAATAAAAAATTGGTTTATAGAAATCAGGTACCCACGTGCCATCTCCTCATTGGTTATACCCACGTGGGTGATTGAAAAACCAACTGTTTTGCCTGTTGTCGTGGTAATACTATGAAAGTGTAGATGCCAATCACCATATAAGTTCAAAGATGAAAAATCCTGGAAGAAGGAGAGAAGACTAGAAACGATTTGGTTGACCGTTTTATGTGTGGGATAGGGGGCAGCATTTTCACGTTTCGATGAAAAGCGTGCCCAGAGTAAACTGCCTGCTACTCAGGCCCAGTTGCTAATATATGCATATTATTAGTAGATTTGGATAGAAAACACTCTGATTTTCTAGAACTGTTTGAATGATGTCTGTGAGTATAACATAACTCATATGGCAGACGAAAACCTGAGAAAAATCCATCCAGGAAGTGGGAAATCTGAGGTTTGTAGTTTTTCAACTAATTTCCTATCAAATATATAGTGTCTATGGGGTCATATTGCACTTTCTAAGGCTTCCTCTAGATGTCTACAGTCTTTAGAACCTTGTTTGATGCTTCTACTGTGAAGGAGGGGGGAATGGGAGCTGAATGAGTCAGAGGTCTGCCAGAGTGGCATGAGCTGGTCACGCGCACCCACGTGAGATTTAGTTCTGTTCCATTGCATTTCTACAGACAAAGGTTGGAAAATTATTGGAGATTTATGATAAAAACATCCTAAAGATGGATTCTATACATCGTTTGACATGTTTCTATGAGTGGATTTGTGAACTGAACGTGCTATCAAAAGGAGGTACTTGGACATAAATTATGGACTTTATCGAACAAATCAAACATTTATTGTGGAAATGGGATTCCTGGGAGTGCATTTTGATGAAGATCATCAAAGGTAAGTTAATATTTATAACGCTATTTCTGACTTCTGTTGACTCCAACATGGCGGATATCTGTATGGCTTGTTTTGTTGTCTGAGCGCTGTACTCTGATTATTGATTTTTTTGCTTTTTCCGTATTTTTTTTGTAAAAATCTGACACAGCGGTTGCATTAAGGAGAAGTATATCTCTAATTCTGTGCATAACACTTGTACCTTATATTACATTTTCTGATGACTTTTTCTGTAAATTGATATGGCTCTCTGCAAAATCACCAGATGTTTTGGAAGCAAAACATTACTGAACCTATGTAAAACTGAGATTTCTGGATATAAATATGCACTTTATCGAACAAAACATACATGTATTGTGTAACATGAAGTCCTATGAGTGCCATCTGGTGAAGATCATCAAAGGTTAGTGATTAACTTTATCTCTATTTCTGCTTTTTGTGACTCCTCTCTTTGGCTGGAAAATAGATGTATGTGTTTTTGTGACTAGGCTCTGACCTAACATAATCATATGTTGTGCTTTCACTGTAAAGCCTTTTTGAAATTGGATGATGGGTAGATGATGGGTAGATTAACAAGAAGTTGAGCTTTAATTTGGTGTATTGCACTTGTGAATGTATGAAAGTTACATATTTCTAAAAAATATTTTAGAATTTCGCCTTTTCAGCGGAATGTTGTCGAGGGGTTCTGCTAGCGGAAGAAGATAAGAAGATATATTGTCGGAGTAGATGACCTTGTGCATTTCAGGTAAAATAACAATTCAATGTCCACATCGACGGGACCACAGTGGAGAAGGTGGAAATCTTCAAGTTCCTCGACATACACATCACTGACAAGCTGAAATGGTCCCCCCACACAGACAGTGTGGTGGAGAAGGCGCAACAGCGCCTCTTCAACCTCTGGAGGCTGAAGAAATTTGTCTTGGCACCTAAAACTCTCACAAACTTTTACAGATGTACAATTGAGAGCGTCCTGTCGGGCTGTATCACCTCCTGGTACGGCAACTGCACCACCAGTAACCTCAGGGCTCTCCAGAGGGTGGTGCAGTCTTCCCAGTCTACCGGGGTCAACCTTCCTGTCCTCCAGGACACCTACATCACCCAATGCCACAGGAAGGCCAAAAAGATCATCAAGGATAACAACCACCCGAGCCACTGCCTGTTCACCCCACTATCATCCAGAAGGCGAGGGCAGTATTGGTGCATCAAAGCTGGGACCGAGAGACTGCAAAACAGCTTCTATCTCAAGGCTATCAGACTGTTAAACAACCATCACTAGCACACTAGAGGATGCTGCCTATATACATAGACTTGAAATCGCTGGCCACTTTAATAAATGGAACACTAATCGCTTTAATAATGTTTACATATCTTGTATTACTCATCTCATATGTACTGTAGATACTGTATTCGATTCTACTGTATCTTAATGTATACCGCTCTGACATTGCTCGTTTATTTATATATTCTTAATTCATCAATCCTTTACTTAGATAAATGTGTACTGGGTATATGTTGTGAAATTGTCAGATATTACTGTACTGTCGTAGCTAGAAACACAAGCATTTCGCTACACCCGCAATAACATCTGCTAAACACGTGTATGTGACCAATATATTTTGATTTGAATAACTTCACCATGCTCAAAGTGATATTCGATGTCTAATTTTTTTACCCATCTACCAATACATGCCCTTCTTTGTGAGGCATTGGCAACCCTCCCTGGTCTTTGTGGTTGAATATGTGTTTGAAATTCACTGCTCGGCTGAGTGACCTTACAGATAATTCTATGTGTTGGGTACAGAAATGAGGTAGTCATTCAAAAATCATGTTAAACACTATTATTGCACACTGAGTGAGTCCATGCAACTTATTATGACTTCTTAAACAAGCTTTACTCCTTACCTTATTTAGGCTTCCCATAACAAAAGGTTTGAACACTTATTGACTCAATATATTTCAGCTTTATATTTTTTATTAATTTGTAAAAAAATAAAAAAAATAAAAATAATAATTCCACCTCGACATTATGGGGTATCACAATGTAATCAATTTTAACACAACACAACGTAACACAACAACATTTGGAAGAAGTCAAGGGGGTGTGGATACTTTCTGAAGGCACTGTACATGCTCTAGGATATTACGAACTTGCATCTTGGATGATAAAAATAGTCTCTGACAGAAAGCGATGTACACCTGATTACAGTAAATTATCCAGGACCCATCTGTAAACACAGTGCCTTATTTATTCCAAACAGGAAATAGCCTGAGCATCGCCCAAATTCCAAAATGGTGGACAGTAGAACTCGGCAATGTCCAGTGACAAAGCTCACTCTGCCAGGCCCCTGCACTCATGGGGGGGGGCGGGGCCTTCCATTGAAGTGCTCTTAGTGGCCACCCCTGCTGTCCTGCCAGCTCTGCCACCCTGGCTGTGATAAGAGATGCCGGGGTGTGGAAGCACGGCTGCCCGCCAATATTGTAGGTTGGCCACGGCTCGCCCCCCAATCTGGCTAGGGGAGTTCCCCTTTATGCTCTTCACATTGCATGAAATCTCCACGGAACCATTGTGTGAAAGAGCACCCCTGGTAGGCACCCTGATCGCCATGGCGTTGCTGCGCCCAAGAGCCAGGTCCTGGGTATCAATGGTGATGTTACAGTTGATGGTCTAGGGACTATCTCCCACGCCTGCATGTCAATGGTGAGGTGAAAGGTCACAAATCAAACAAAAGGTCACAAAATGGTGCAAACTAAATAGTACAGAGATGGGTCTATTTTCAAATGTGCCCAATTAGTGGTTACACTCTGGGTACACTCTCCCTGTCCCGTGCTTCATAAGACTTTAATGTGGGGGAACTGAGGGACTGTCTCTTTAGAATGAAACTTGCAAATGGAACCTGATCCTCCTCAAAATCAACTCACATTTCAGCCAATGACATGTCAATATTAGCCCTAAACCGGTGCTAATCTCTGAGGCTGTATTGTCTCTGTGGCAGGAGCCCAACATCGGGTTGGATGGTTCACGTGTCTGGATTCTTCCTGAACCAGCCCATCTCCTTGCGTCTCACCAGGCCTCAATGCTGAGGTGAGTCTGCCCAGCCAAAAAAGAAAGCACTGGTGCCACTTACCCACTCAGTCAGTCCAGCAGCCACCACTGTACAGGGTGAGAAAATGGGTTAGCACACATACCTTACATACATACACCACCACAAGAGACGTCTCACAATGTACAGTACATACAGAAGATATTCAGACCCCTTTACTTTTTCCAAATTTTGTTACGTTACAGCCTTATTTTTTAAAATGGATTAATTTGAGTTTTTTCCCCCTCATCAATCTACACACAATACCCCATAATGATAAAGCAAAACATGTTTTTTAGAAATGTTTGCACATTTCTAAAAGCCTTTTTTCACTTTGTCATTATGTGGTACTGTTTGTAGATTGATGAGGATTTGTATTTTTTAAATCCATTTTAGAATAAGGCTGCAACGTAACAAATGGTTGAAAAATTTAAGGGGTCTGAATACAGTGTAGCTCAGTTGGTAGAGCATGGTGCTTACAAAGCCAGGGTTGTGGGTTCAATTCCCATGGGGAATAGTCTAGTTGCTCTAGACAAAAAGTATCTGCTAAATTATGTAAATGTACTTTTCGAATGCGCTGTATACAGTATGATGAAAGTATACTGAGATGAGAGAAAGCCTTAAAGCGTATGCATATGGCTCTAGCTTCCTTTGCATAGTCCTCCAGGGCACAATGCCCATTTTTGGATGGCCCACTGCATGTGCACTCATGTCAATCAGCCCACAGGCCTGCTCACAGAGAGACAACACTGCCTCCCCTGCAACAGAAACACATTGACAACTCCTACAGTTGGGATAAGGTATGTGCTATCATTTTATTGTGTCTAGGAATTCATATCCATCCATCTCCACGATCATGTCTGTTGGGAAATGTAAATATTGGTGATCCATATCAGATCACCAATTACTATTTTGTACATTGTAGAATAATAGTGAAGTCATCAAAACTATGAAAAAACACATATGAAATCATGTAGTAACCAAAAAAGATTTAACGCATTAAAAAGGAAAGAAATTGCACAAATTAACTTTTAACAAGGCACACCAGTTAATTGAAACGATAAGAATAAGAAATAAAAGTAACAAGTAGTTAAAGAGCACCAGTAAAATAACAATAGCGAGACTATATACAGGGGGTACCGGTACAGAGTCAATGTGCGGGGGCACCGGTTAGTCGAGGTAATTGAGGTAATATGTACATGTAGGTTGAGTTATTAAAGTGACTATGCATAGATAATAACAGAGAGTAGCAGTGGCGTAAAAGAGGGGGGCAATGCAAATAGTCTGGGTAGCCATTTGGTTATATGTTCAGGAGTCTTAAGGCTTGGGGGTAGAAGCTGTTTAGAAGTCTCTTGGAACTAGACTTGGCGCTCCGGTACCGTTTGCCGTGCGGTAGCAGAGAGAACAGTCCATGACTAGGGTGGCTGAAGTCTTTGACAATTTTTAGGGTCTTTTTTTCCAGGTGACTACCTCATGAAGCTGGTTGAGAGAATGGCACGCGTGTGCAAAGCTGTGATCAAGGCTACTTTGAAGAATCTAAAATGTAAAATATATTTAGATTTGTTTAACACTTTTTTGGCTACTATATTATTCCATATGTGTTATTTCATAGTGTCGATGTCTTCACTACTGTTCTACAATGTATAAAAGAGTACAAATAAAGAAAAACCCTCGAATAAGTAGGTGTGTACAAACTTTTGACTGGTACTGTAAATTATGGCTGCCTCTGCCCCTGTTTCTACTAGGTCTTTCCTGCGGACTTCAGAGATGTTGAGGAGACAAGCGACTAGACACGGCCCATGGCACTGTGAGCCACCCCCCTGAAACAGACAAGGAACATACAGTGCCTTCATAAAGTATTCATACCCCTTGACTTATTCCACATTTTGTTGGGTTACAGCCTGAATTAAAAATGTATTAAATTTATCCACAAACAATACCACATAATGATGAAGTGAAAACATGTTTTTAGAAATGTTTGCACATTTATTTAAAATTAAATACAGATGTCTCATTTACATAGGTATTTACAGTTAGAATCCCCTTTATAGCTGTGAGTCTTTCTGGGTAAGTCTCTAAGAGCTTTTCACACCTGGATTGTGCAATATTTGAAAAAAAATTATCATATTTACATAAGTATTCAGGCCCTTTTCTCAGTACTTTGTTGAAGCACCTTTGACAACGATTACAGCCTTGAGTCTTCTTAGGTATAACACTACAAGCTTGGCACGCCTGTATTTGGGGAGTTTCTCCAATTCTTCTATGCAGATCCTCTCGAGCTCTGTCAGCTTGGATGGGGAGCGTCAAATCCGGGCATTGGCTGGGCCACTCAAGGACATTCAGAGACTTGGCCACTCCTGCGTTGTCTTGGCTGTGTGCTTATGGTCGTTGTCCTGTAGAAGGTTCACCTCTGTAGCAGTTTTTATCAAGGATCTCTTTATACTTTGCTCCATTCATCTTTCCCTTGATCCTGACTAGTCTCCCAGTCCTTGCCGCTGAAAGACACCCCCACAGCATGATGCTGACACCACCATGCTTTACTGTAGGGTCGGTGCCAGGTTTCCTCCAGACGTGATGCTTTGCATTCAGGCCAAAGACCAGAGAATCTTGTTTCTCATGGTCTCAGAGTCCTTCGGGTGCCTTTTGGCAAACTCCAGGCGGGCTGTCATGTGTCTTTTACTGAGTGTTATGGATACAAGTATCCTGTATGTGTATCCTGTGTTTCTTTTCTCTCCTTCTCCCCTCACAGGTGACAATCATCATTCCCCAATCAGTCATCAATTAGAAGACACCTGCTCCTTTTCCCTTACCCTATCACATTCCCTTTCCCTTGGTTTAAAAACCGTGTCAGTTGTTTTCTCAGGAGCTCGATCTCTTTGTGTTTGAATCTCTCTGTGTCTCAATCTCTCGCAATCTCGCTCTCTCTCTCTCTCTTTGAGCTCTCGTTTGTTTTTACACTGACATGTCACTTTGTCCCACCTGTGAGTTTTGGTTATGGTGTTTGACTGTATGATGGTGGGAAAAGGGGCTACCAAGCCAAGTCGCTCATGGGCATACATTACCCGTAGGAATACTTTGTCTTAGAACACTAGTCAGAACTGGGCGGAACACCCGCTGTAATTTTGGTTAGTTAGTTAGTTAGCTGTATTGAAGTAGGCTAGTCTAATTTAGTGGTGTTTTTGGATATTTGTTTCTTTCCTTGGGTCCAGCTCAGCCCCTTTTCCTGTGTTTAAAAATTAACCATGAGTGTTTGACGGTAGATTTAAGTTGTCTGTGGTTATTTGTTCCCACTGTTACTTTTTCACTGTTATAATTTGCATGAGTTATGTTATGGGTCTCATTACCATCCCCCCTAGACTGCCGGGCCAATGAGATTCGTAACACTGAGGAGTGGCTTCCGTCTGGCCACTATCATAAAGGCCTGATCGGTGGAGTGCTGCAGAGATGGTTGTCCTTCTGGAAGGCCTTTATGGTCTCCACAGACAAACTCTGTATCTCTGTCAGAGTGACCATCAAGTTTTTGGTCACTACCCTGACCAAGACACTTCTCTCCCGATTGCTCAGTTTAGCCGGGCAGCCAGCTCTAGGAAGAGTTTTGGTGGTTCAATACTTCTTCCATTTAAGATTGATGGAGGCCACTCTGTTCTTGGGGACCTTCAATGCTGTAGAACTTTTTTTGTACCCTTCCACAGATCTGTGCCTCGACACAATCCTGTCTCGCAGCTCTACGGACTATTCCTTCGACCTCATGGCTTGGTTTTTGCTCTGACATGCATTGTCAACTGTGGGACGTTATATAGACAGGTGTGTGCCTTTCAAAACCATGTCCAATCAATTGAATTAACCACAGGTGGACTCCAAGTTATAGAAACATCAAGAATGATCAATGGAAAGGATGCACCTGAGCTCAATATTCGAGTCTCATAGCAAAAGGTCTAGTACATTTGCTAAAATGGCATTAAGGGGTATTGTGCTTAGATTGATGAGGAAAAACATGTATTTAATACATTTTAGAATAAGGCTGTCCCGTAACAAAATGTGTAAAAAGTCAATGGGCCTGAATACTTTCCAAATATCCTCACTACACGCAAATACAAGCATTTCTGCATCTCACAGGTACATTTCCTGGTTATAATAATATCCAGAACTCGTAGCGATTTCGGAACGTGGAGGACTGCCCCTTGGAGGAAATATCAAAATGTATGGGTTTGTATTTGTCACTGTCAGACAGAGTATTTCGAAACAGAACTGAAGTCTCAACTGATGGGGTTGCCATGTTGACAAATTATAAATAGTGATATTATTGCATTGATTTTCCCCCTTCGCTTTAAAGAGGAAGGCATCCGATATGCCAAAATCAGCACAGCAAAAAAGAGAACAAGATGAGGTAAGGTAGCTAACGTTACATAGCTAACTAGCTAGCAAGCAAACTACATTTGTTTATCCAAACAAAAATCTAGCTAGCTGTCATAATAGGCTGGCTAGATATTCCAAAGCATATCCATGTAATTTGCCACCTGCTATCTGGCGATGTGATTTGTAACTTTGCAAGCTAACATTAGCTTTGTTAAGTTACATTAGCCAACCGTTAGCTAGCGAGCTAACTAACTACCACAGAGGCTAATGTGACTGTACAGTCGTGGCCAAAAGTTTGGAGAATGACACAAATATTAATTTCCACAAGGTTGCTGATTCAGTGTCTTTAGATATTTTTGTCAGATGTTACTATGGAATAGTGAAGTATAATTACAAGTATTTCATAAGTGTCAAAGGCTTTTATTGACAATTACATGAAGTTGATACAAAGAGACCTCAAGACCTCTGCAATCCGCCCTGGCAGGCTGTCAATTAACATCTGGGCCACATCCTGACTGATGGCAGCCCATTCTTTCATAATCAATGCTTGGAGTTTGTCAGAATTTGTGGGTTTTGGTTCGTCCACCCGCCTCTTGAGGATTGACCACAAGTTCTCAATAGGATTAAGGTCTGGGGAATTTCCTGGCCATGGACCCAAAATATCGATGTTTTGTTCCCCGAGTCACTTAGTTTTCACTTTTTCCTTATGACAAGGTGCTCCATCATGCTGGAAAAGGCATTGTTTGTCATCAAACGGTTCCTGGATGGTTGGGAGAAGTTGCTCTCGGAGGATGTGTTGATACCATTCGTTATTCATGGCTGTGTTCTTAAGCAAAATTGTGAGTGAGCCCACTCCCTTGCCTGAGAAGCAACCCCACACATGAATGGTCTCAGGATGCTTTACTGTTGGCATGACACAGGACTGATGGTAGCACTCACCTTGTCTTCTCCAGACAAGCTTTTTTCCGGATGCCTTAAACAATCGGAAAGGGGATTCATCAGAGAAAATGACTTTACCACAGTCCTCAGCAGTCCAATTCCTGTACCTTTTGCAGAATATCAGTCTGTCCCTGATTTTTTTCCAGGAGAGAAGTGGCTTCTTTGCTGCACTTCTTGACACCAGGCCATCCTCCAAAGGTCTTCACCTCACTGTGCGTGCAGATGCCATTTCTGAGCAAGCTCTGTACTGGTGGTGCCCCGATCCCGCAGCTGAGTCAGCTTTAGGAGACGGTCCTGGTGCTTGCTGGACTTTCTTGGGCACCCTGAATCCTTCTTCGCAACAATTTAACCACTCTCCTTGAAGTTCTTGATGATCCGATGAATTTATTTAGGTGCAATCTTACTGGCAGCAATATCCTTGCCTGTGAAGCCCTTTTTGGCAAAGCAGTGATGGCACATGTTTCCTTGCAGGTAACCATGGTTGACAGAGGAAGAACAAAGATTCCAAGCACCACCCTCCTTTTGAAGCTTCCAGTCTGTTAATTGAACTCAATCAGCATGACAGAGTGATCTCCAGCCTTGTCCTCGTCAACACAGGTGTGTGTTGACGAGAGAATCACTGACATGATGTCATCTGGTCCTTTTGTGGCAGGGTTGAAATGCAGTAGAAATGTTTTGGGGGGATTCAGTTAATTTGCATGGCAAAGAGGGACTTTGCAATTCATCTTATCACTCTTCATAACATCTGGAGCATATGCAAATTGCTATCATACAAAATGAGGCAGCAGACTTTGTGTAAATGAATATTTGTGTCATTCTCAAAACTTTTGGCCACGACTGTATTCTATTTAGAGTCCGATCCCATCAACATCTTCAGAGACATTAACAAAAAGGTCAGCACCAGGAACTACTGTAAGTCAAATTATAAAACCTTACTAAAATCTACCAAATCTTTCCATGACTCCATGATATACAAATAAATATATTGGAGCTAGGCATAAACATGGCCTGTGTCTTGCTGTCATAGTTGTTGTGTTTACTTCTACTGTAGTAAGTTCTCTGTATTATGGAGGCTCAGTTTAGTTGATTGTTCATGCAAGGCTTGAAGTCTACATTTGAGAAAAGAAGGTACAGTATTAGTAAGGAGGGGATGGTGTGGGTGAGTGGGTGACAGACTGGTCGTGCTGAGCGATTAACCAACATTTCTGTTATTTTTCATTTTTTCAACTACTAATTGATCAATGTCAATTCAATTATTTGAATTCCATTTTTTTCTGTGAGCTCAATGTACAGTTTCCGTATAGATAAATCTGATCAAACCTGAATTGTGTGATGTAGTAAGGCCAATATTCTACATAGTTTAGCGTCGACGAACGTGGTAATTAACTACAAAGGCCCTATTCCATTGTGTGCCCACTTAAATTTGTCTGGTCTGTGCAGAGCAGAAACTGCTGAAAATACATGATCTAAGTGATTGATAGTTGGTATTCAGCAGTCATAAAATTATGCCTTGTTTACTTTAGAACTACTAAAATAGTGATTTTGTCAGACAGCATAGGCAGCAGCTCTATAGAGATGAGATGATTACTTGGAATTAAATAAAGTCAAACAAAACAAAACTTCTATTATAATAATAAAATCATTAATAAAAGTCCCATGATGGTAATGATTTCCCATTACTGCTTATCACTTACAGTGGCTTGCGAAAGTATTCACCCCCCTTGGCAATTTTCCTTTTTTTTGGCCACAATTTACAACCTGGAATTAAACTTTGAAGATGCAAAATTATTTTTTATTGTGAAACAAGCAAGAAATAAGACAAAAAAACTGAAAACTTGAGCATGTATAACTATTCAACCCCCTTTAAGTAAATACAGTGCCTTGCGAAAGTATTGGGCCCCCTTGAACTTTGCGACCTTTTGCCACATTTCAGGCTTCAAACATAAAGATATAAAACTGTATTTTTTTTGTGAAGAATCAACAAAAAGTGGGACACAATCATGAAGTGGAACAACATTTATTGGATATTTCAAACTTTTTTAACAAATCAAAAACTGAAAAATTGGGCATGCAAAATTATTCAGCCCCTTTACTTTCAGTGCAGCAAACTCTCTCCAGAAGTTCAGTGAGGATCTCTGAATGATCCAATGTTGACCTAAATTACTAATGATGATAAATACAATCCACCTGTGTGTAATCAAGTCTCCGTATAAATGCACCTGCACTGTGATAGTCTCAGAGGTCCGTTAAAAGCGCAGAGAGCATCATGAAGAACAAGGAACACACCAGGCAGGTCCGAGATACTGTTGTGAAGAAGTTCAAATACTTGTTCTCCCCACTGTAAATAACACCCCATATTAAAAAATACCTTGTGTTATTTTGTAGTGGCTGCAGACCACATAGACATTTCTTCTAAATGCCTACAGAAAGCTGTTAGCAGGGCTTTCCATGGTACCGTTACACACTCACTCTATTTTTCCAATAAAACTAGTGAATAGTCTTCTCTCTATAAGACTATGGGTACCTTTTTTTATGCGTTCCCTTGATTTCAATTGTTTATCATAATTTTTAAAATATTTTTTATACATATTCATTTAGAATATGAATGAATCCTCCTGTTCGTTGACTCCAAATTGTTGCAGAAATTATTACACAGGGACACATAAAGTCAATCTTAAATGAATAATTGTTTATTTGTCAGCGTGCTGGAGAGGTTCCAACCAACTCAATGCACCATACTACACATGTCAATCAGGAGCTCTGCTTGGGCAGTCCCAGCAGCTGTCTTATATAAAAGCTATACACAGTCAAGTTATATTTGCATGATTTAGCATAATTAATCATTAATTAATTAATCATTACCATTTTGTTTCATTCATGTGACTGACCAATACTGCTTCATAACATGTGACAGACCAATACCTCACAAGGCTTCTCAAAACAAGGTCTGGGCGTGCTGCCAAATTGATACTGATAGTGAGGATTCAGTCGGTCACTTGCATGAACACAGAAATTGGTTTATACAACAGAACATGAATAGAACACAGAAATTAGTTATGTGAAAAGCACATCTATAAAATTTCCATCACATAAGTATTGTGTGTAGATCAGTGACACAAAATCTAAATGTAATCCATTTAAAATTCAGGCTGTAACATAACAACATGTGGAATAAGTAAAGCGGTGTGAATACTTTCTGAAGGCACTGTATTATGCGATCTTATGTGTTATGTTACCAACTGTCATAACCTGGATATCTTGCTGGATTCTGATAGTTTCAGCTAGTGGCTCAAGCGCTAGCGCAAAGAGCAAAGGAGAAAGGGGACAGCCTTGTCTTTTAGCCCTGGCCAGGGGAAAAGGGGCAGAGCATTGTCCATTAGTAATACCACAAGCTGCTGGCGAGTGACATGAAACTTTTATACATTCAAGGAAATCTCCTCAAACAAATAACCCCACACCACCCTATCAAATCCCTTTCCAGCATGTAGGCACACAGCAAGTGTCCTATGGTTAGTCTGACTAGCAAATTGTATCATTTTCAAGAGCCTTCTGATGTTTAAAATGAAAATCAATTTAATACAAATCCAGTTTGGTCTAGATTTGTAATTCCAGGCAGTAGGCTCTCAAGCCGTTTAGCAAGTAGCTTAGCGAGCAACTTATTTTCTATGGCTTATAGGCCGTTGAGACCCGCACTCAGCAGGGGGCTTCCTTTTCAAAATGAGAGTAATATTTGCCATAGTAGGGATACTTTCCTTTTGGTAAGAATGTAAATACGTGTCAGTGAAAGGACAAGCTTACTCATATTTGTATAAAATTCAGGGCAATATCCGTCAGGGACAGGAGCCTTTCCCCCTTTAAATGAGTGGCTGTCCTCAGAGACCTTCTCCCCTGTGATTGGTCTACAAAGTTCCTCTTTCAATTCCTCTGCTACGGATGGAAAAGCAACCCTATCAATAAACTATTTTCTCTTCACCTCAGATGAGACAGACTCAGAGTAAAGATTTTGATAAAAAATCCCTCCTAATCCTATTTATATTCTTATTGTTATGGTGCCTGACCCCATTACTGTCTTTAAGCAATAATATGGAATAGTTTCCACTTTACACCTTGCAAGGCGATCAAGAAGTCTGCCCGGTTTATTGCTTGATTAATAGAGCCTTTGCCTGGCAAAGAAACGAGCAGATTCAGCTAATTTTGTTAGAAGTTGGTCTGAAGCTGAATTTCCTTGACACAGTTTTAGAGAATGTGGTTTTAAATTCTTTCTCAATCTAAATCATATTCTCTAGAAACAGTTGTTTTTTAATAGCTTTCTTTTTTTGAGCTGATGTATAATAGCCCCTCTCATGCAAGCGTTTGGCTGTTTCTTCTTGCATTGATGGGCTGACATCTGGTGATATAAAAAACATTAAAAGGTTTAATTGAATTGTGATATAATCAGTAAATGCCGGGCTGCTGAATATTGAGGGATTAAGTTGCCAATAACAGCAGGAGAGTTCATTATAAGGAGGACTGATAGTAATGGTAAAAGACAATGGTCAGATAGAGTACGTATACCAACAGTACACATACATGTATAGCACACATACAGTGGGACAAAAAAGTATTTAGTCAGCCACCAATTGTGCAAGCTCTCCCACTTAAAAAGATGAGAGAGGCCTGTAATTTTCATCATAGGTACACTTCAACTATGACAGACAAAATGAGAAAGAAAATCCAGAAAATCACATTGTAGGATTTTTAATGAATTTATTTGCAAATTATGGTGAAAAATAAGTATTTTGGCACTTTTCCTAGCAGGCGACTGGTCAGGCAAGCGGTATGTAGGGAGTGGTAAATGAGGAAATATCAGATAATAATCTAGATTTAGTTTTTTTTCAAAGAGTCGGGTGCATAAACACAGTCTAAGAGAACATGTTCTCCAAAAATAAACCCTGACATGAGAATGTATCAGCCCTCATGATCTTTAAATTTGACATTTTAGTCATTTAGGAAGTGAACATTATTTATAATAAGGGTTACATGGAGAAAATTGTATCTCTGAAATAAAAAGAGATGGCCCTCCCTTCAGTAAAATATATTTTACCTAAACCCTCCCTGAAAAGACAAGTGACCCTACCCTATACCCCAAATAATAATTTAAACAAAGTGTATAGCATAGAACATATCTACCATTTACCCTCACTTCTTAGATAAACTGCATATCTAAGGCTCTGGTCTAAGAAACTGTTCTTCATCCATTAAGCATAACATGCAAACGCAGGCATTTTTAAGTGCACAGGCTTGCGGGCCAGACTGTTGTAAAATTGCAGACCACAGTGGACAAGAGTAGGGATGGAAAGATCTCCTGTATAGTAAAAGCATTGCATGAGTCTATCATCGTATTTGCGGATCAGAGAAAAAAATAGTATTTTATAAATATTTAATGCAACTCTGTGTAATTTTACATGTTAGAAGAATTATTTTTAGTACCACACAAATGACTGAAATTACAGGCTAAGAATGGACAGGTAGGCCTGTGTGTTCCATCTATCGAATGCAATGAAACTGTCTTCGTTTGAAAATAATTAAATCTGAGACATCATTAGGAATCTGAGCATGATACTTTCAAAAGTTAGGCCTACCTTTTCAACCCAGACAGAGTAGGCCTACCAATGCAGAAAAATGTAATCTTTAACTGTTTGCTACTCTTCTTCCATGGCTTAACCCAACGAGGGGTCACAGGTGTTCACCTAAAAGCTGTCTGGGTTTAAACATCTTCTATTGTACAGAAAGTGAATAGCTTAATCAATTGATAACATAATTAGATTATTTTCTACATTGTAGAATAATAGTGAAGATATCAAAACTACAACATAACACATATGGAATCATGTAATAACCAAGAAAGTGTTAAACAAATCAAAATATATTTTACATTTGAGATTCTTCAAAGTAGCCACCCTTTGCCTTGATGACAGCTTTGCACACTCTTGGCATTCTCTCAATCAGCTTCATGAGGTAGTCACCTGGATAAATGATGCCCTCTGGTGTATTTTGGACATTGAGAGCGGGCTCCTCCCGCCTATGACGAGGCACATTTATTTATTATGCAGTTAATTTTTTGTATTCTTTATTAATCAGTTACCCAATCAAATCAGGGTCCCCCAGTTACCCACGTGGGCCCCATACATCCTCTCCTACCCCTATATTTTGATGTTATACAGTAGTTCCAAAAGTGCTGAACAATTGTCCCTGGAAATATCTGGATATTATACTGAACAAAAATGTAAACACAACATGCAAAAATGTCAATGATTTTACAGAGTTACAGTTCATATAAGGAAATCAGTCAATTGAAATAAATTCATTACACCCTAATCTATGGATTTCACAACTAGGCAGGGGCGCAGCCATGGGTGGGCATAGGCCCAGATCGTCTGTAAGTCAAAGTCCATTCTGACAGCCGTACAAAATGAAAAAGCAGTGGCGCACTCACAAATATAATCAAGTTGTACAAGTCCACTACTGTGCCAATTGGTCTCAGCAACACAAAACAATAGCGTTACAACAGTGAATCTTCTACAACTGTAATCAAGTCCATTTTTTTGTCACTTGAACAGCTCATAATAATGTCTGGAACGGCACAAATGGAATGGCATCAAACATTC
This sequence comes from Oncorhynchus clarkii lewisi, assembly GCF_045791955.1. Lineage (NCBI taxonomy): Eukaryota > Metazoa > Chordata > Actinopteri > Salmoniformes > Salmonidae > Oncorhynchus > Oncorhynchus clarkii. Next base: position 47,732,640 of record NC_092149.1, on the reverse strand, counting down.
CGCCTATTCTGCTCCAGCCATTATCATGACACCATTCTCCCTAATTAAAAAGGTGCCACCAACCTCCTGTGGTAATCAAAGTCATACACCAGTTGAGCTCCTACAAATAATCAAGTTGTACAAGTCCACTTTGTGCCAATTGGTGACAGCAGCACCTCAAACGTCTGTGTTTTCATTTGAAATGTCTTTGAACTGATGGTAATGATTACTAAACCAATGTAATGATGTTCAAGTTCTCCGTATGGATGACAGCATACGTGACTGGAGAAGTCCCTCTCCAAGACAAAGGCTATTGTGTGTGCCAGGCCGGTGACATCTCTCTGGTAAACCTTGAGGACCACAAACAAGAGTCTTCGCACCTTTTTTGAACTGACATGTTCAGTTGAGGTCGACTGGCAGTTAGTATTGATCATTGAATCTGGATTGTTATGAAGCCTGAGAACCCCTTGAAGCATTTGTATATTATTTCATAACTTCACAGGTGGATGGGCTTCCATGTGAATGAATGCTCAACAGAGCACTTCCATTTCATGTTCTTCACTGTCAAAAGTGTTCCGTACTAGGACCGTCCATATATCCGAAAAATAATCCTCCTCCTGGTAACACTGTACAAATATCTCAAAAATGTTCCTGTTCATCGACTGCATTACTAAAAAGTTTTCCTGTCCATGATTCAGTGAATTCCATAACCTTTACCCACATCACTTCTGTAACCCCAAATATTTTATCGTCCTCTCCGCAAGCATCTCAACGGCATACCCTTTCCTCATAACCGAAACCCATCTTTTCTATTATAAATCCATCTCTAATCACTTTGCCAAAGCTTTCACGCATATCAAACATTCACCACTTTAAAAGCAAAGCATATTTAAATTTTATGTCACCCGTTACCAAAACACATTTTTGTTAAGAGATGCTATCAATACTATATCCCATATATTCTTAATAAACTATATCCCATATAATCTTAATAAACCCATCTGAATCGAGTTAAATAAAAGCACAATGTACATCTAAACAAACAAAACACCATCACATTATAGAATTATATTGATAATCAGGTTAGACAAAATGTACATAAAAAAGGGCACATATAAAAAGAGGCACACAATAGTAATGACCAAAGTGAAAGGTAATTTGCCCTGAGACAAGGAGGAAATGGAATGAAGAGGGGAAAGGACGTAATATATTCGCCTCCATACAGAGACAATGTTTTGACTCCCAATATACAGTGAATTCGGAAAGTATCCAGAACCCTTCCCTTCTTCCACATTGTTACATTTTAGAATAAGACTAACGTATTAAATCAATAAAATTAAAAAATGCACATCTACACACAATACCTGATAATGACAAAGCAACAATTTTTTTTTTAATTGATAAAAAATAGAAATACCTTATTTACATAACTTTTCAGATCCTTTGCTATGGAGACTCGAAATTGAGCTCAACTGAATCCTGTTTCCATTGATCATCCTTGAGATGTTTCTACAACTTAATCTGTGGTTAATTCAATTGATTGTACATGATTTGGAAAGGCACACACCTGTCTATATAAAAAGGTCCCACAGTTGACAGTGCATGTCAGAGCAAAACCAAGCCAGGAGGTTGAAGGAATTGTCCGTAGCGCTCCAAGAAGGGCTTTTGTTGAGGCACAGTTCTGGGGAAGGACACAAAAACATTTCTGCAGCATTGAAGGTCCAAGAATAGAGTGGCCTCCATCATTCTTAAATGGAAGAAGTTTGGAACCACCAAGACTCGGTCAGGGAGGTGACCAAGAATTTGACAGAGCTCCTCTGTGAAGATGGGAAAACCTTCCAGAAGATCAACCATCTCTGCAGCACACCAAACCAGGCCTTTATGGTAGTGGCCAGATGGATCCCACTCCTCAGTTAAAAGGTACGACTGCCCTCTTGGAGTTTGCCAAAAGGCACCTAAAGACTCTCAGACCATGAGAAACAAGATTCTCTGGTCTGATGAAACCAATATTGAACTATTTGGCCTAAATGCCAAGGAAACCTGGTGCTATCCCTATGGTGAAGCATGGTGGTGGCAGCATCATGCTGTGGGAATGTTTTTTAGCAGCAGGGACTGGGAGACTAGTCAGGATCGAATAAAAGATTAATGAAGCAAAGTAGAGAGAGATCCTTGATGAAAACCTGCTCGAGAACGCTCTGGACCTCAGACTGGGGCGTAGGTTCACCTTCCAACAGGACAACAACCCTAAGCACACAGCTAAGACAACGCAGAAGTGGCTTCGGGACAAGTCTTTGAATGTCCTTGAGTGACCCAGCAGAGCCTGGACTTGAACCCGATCGAACATCCCTGGGGAGAACTGAAACGCTCCCCATCCAACCGGACAGAGCTTGAGAGGATCTGCAGAGAAAAATTCCTCAAATACAGTTGCGCCACGCTTGTAGCGTCATACCCAAGAAGACTAGAGGCTGTAATTGTTGCCAAATGTGCTTCTAAAGACCTGTTTTTGCTTTGTCATTATGGGGTAGTGTGTGTAGATTGAAGGTAGGAAAAAACGATTTAATCAATTTTAGAACAAGGCTGTACATTAACAAAATGTAGAAAAAGTCAGGGTCTGAATACTTTCCAAATGCACTGTACCTGATTCCCATTGAGCTTTAAATCACGCCTAGCCCTAGAAAAATGGAATAGCTTTTTAATGCTGATTAAAGGGATACAGATTAGATTACTTTGGTGAACATCAGAAAATATGTTGTTTTCAAGTTATACTTTAAAAAAAAACATGGAATTAAAAACACTTCAGAGGACATGGTTATTTTCCAGTAATTCATGAAATACCCAGATGATAAATAGAAAGTGCTTCAGTCACATTTGCCTTAAGCTAATGATTAAAGAGGAACTGACAACTTTGCAGAAACATTTGAGTAAGCATGGGTGTGGTGTGAACTGTCCATGAGTCACCTTTTTTAGAGCCCTCTTAAACCGCCTCTATTACTGTGGAATTGTAAACCAGGAGAGTTCAGGTAAACAATAAACACTGTAATTGACAGAAAATAGCGTGACTCATTGGCTTACTTATTATGCAGGTCAAGGCTGGGTAATGTGTGCATAGAAAACCTGTCTTCAATGACGTGTTTTCAGATGTGGTGTGTTGAAGAGTGCCTAAGAACTAGACAAGGGAATGTCAGATGGAATGGAATGTAATATGCCACTCGGCATAAGCCATGGCCCGAAGCTGATTCTTGTTTGAGAGTAGGGAGGTAATGCACATCTTGGGTCAAGCAATTAAGCATATAGTACGAGGATACTTTACTTTCACGACCTCAAATAGACTGATTTAGCTCGTATCTGCACAGCTCAGTGTTCTTTCGAATGCTTTTAGCACAAAATACTAAAAACACTTTGGGGTGTCTAAGAACACTTTGACGACAACTTATTAGCCTTCTGGCAAAAATGGTCAAGTAATAATTTGCTGACTGTTTAAAATGTCTCTTAAAAGTTTGTGGAAAAACAGAATAGCATAGATTTCCCTTGAGATATACCTGGCCACCCATTCTCTGTAAATTCAGGGACATAAATGAACCAGACAAAACAAAAGACAAAAACAGCTCACTATAAAATACTATTACTCATTAGATCACAAAGTAAGCTGGTTAACTTTGGTTTGGCCGGACACACTGGATACAAGCGAGCGGTAGAACAGAACAGGACTGAATAGCTCTTGGGTAGGCAACAGTGCTGCCTGCAGGTTCATTGCTGCATAAAACCAATAAAATCATAAGGGCAGGTCGCAGGAGGGGGGCGCTTGCGTCGCTCTTTCCCCCTCAAACCGAAACCGCTTGGCGTGGGTGTGGTGCGAGTCCAAGGTGAAGTTCTCCTTGTCTTCTGGGTCCTCGGGTGGGGCAGCCCACTTGTTACCACTGCTCCTCTCGCGGGGTGTACGTGGCGTGATGGGCTCGGTAATTGGGTATTGATGCCACAGCCAGGGGTGGGTCATGCAGTCGGCTGCACTGGACCTGTCCCTGTGTGGAGAGGGTGAAGACAGACCAAAGTGAACACCAAGAGGTGAAAGTTCTAGCTGAATTTATATCTCACAAAACACAAATATTTAAAATTAAAAAAGGTATAGTAAGTACAAAAACAAGAATTCATTAATTATCATCTGTATTTCTAAACACAATTTGTGACAACACTTCCAGTCAGTAGCAGTACTTCCCTTATGATTTGAATTCCCTGACCTTTTACTGGTCTGCAACATTCCCACTTACTCTGGTGTTTTGACCAGCAGCTTGCGGATGAAGTCGACAGCGAGCTCCGACACCCTGGAGAAGGCCTCTTGGCTGTAGTCCACATTGACTTGGGACACATTCAGGTACGTCTCCTGTTTGTCGTCCCCTGCAAACGGAGACTCGCCCGTCACCAGCATGTAGGCTATCACCCCCACACTCCTGAGGAACAACACACCCAGAACACAGTTAGTACAAATGTGTCAGAGTACACACGCGTGTTGACCTGCAAACACACACTTCACACAAGTGCCGCAGGCAGGCACGCACGCACATACATATCTATCCACAGTCATTGAATTTGATAGTGTTGATTGTGATGACTCACCACAAGTCAGTTGCTGTGGTGATAGGCTCGTAGTTTAGAATTTCTGGAGCTAAGCTCGTAGTTTAGAATGGAATAACAAGGGAGAAAGAGAGGCCAGATCATTACATCACAACATTGATAGTGTAGAATGTCAGACTTATTTGCAACTGGTTTAGGGAATGTCGGACGTAAGTTAAATGGACGTTGCCTTACCCACGTACTCGGGCGTGCCCAAGATCTCTCGGAGTTCTCCGACTGTGCCCAGTTTGCGCGCCAGGCCAAAGTCCACAATCTTTATGTCCCCCAGCGGAGCCAGGCTGGTCAAGAGAATGTTCTGGGGCTGTAAGAAAGAGGGAAGAGTAGTCCAATAGGGTGACATAAGTTTGTGCAGGGTCATAATACAGCTGTATACAGCACAATCCTTTCTGCATGTGATCATGTTTACAGGGGAGAAGTGGGGCGGCAGGTATCCTAGCAGTTAAGGGCATTGGGCCAGTAACCAAAAAGTCACTGGTTTGAATCCCCAAGCTGACTAGGTGAACAATCTGTCCTTGCGTCCTTGAGCAAGGCACTTAACCCTAACTGCTCCTGTAAGTCGATCTGGTAAAATGTAAATATGCAGGTGGTGATGTAAAGATTGATAAAGGGAGCAAATAAAGTTGAGAAGTGTATTTTAGGTGTTCTGTTTGTAAACTAGTCTGTGTGTGTGTGCATTAAGAGGTGTGGAGGGACAGACCTTGAGGTCCAGGTGCACCACGCTGGTCTGGTGGAGGAGGTGGACGCCCTCCAGCATCTGTCTGATCAGGCGTGTGATCTGGCCCTCTGGGAGCAGCTCATCACAGTCACAGTAGTCAAAGATCTCACCTCCCGCCGCACTGTGAAACACGGTTGTCAGTTCTGTCACAGTGTCTAATGCTAAATATCATAAATTGTTGCATTCTTACATTCATGAAACCTAGGTGGTTTTGGCTCTGATGAGCATATAAGTCTGTTTCCTATCATTTCAGGTTTGGCAACAGATAATTGGCTATCTAATGGAATAGACTATCCCTTTCAGAGTTTACAAGGCACTCTGCTTTCGTGGAAGGATTAGTAAGGCTTTCTTCAAAACTCAATGAAACAAATAGGGAGGGTTGAAACGTTTCTATTCAAGTTGGCGCTCAACACACAAGAGTGCCAAGGGTGGAGTTTAGGAACAACAGAACTTTCCAACCTAAGGATTGAATTCTTTATCTCCAATCTACATTCTAGTTTCTGTTTTGCTGGATTCAGAGAAAAGGTGTACTCGTTCCAATGAAGTTCAAAGCGCAATCACTAGGGATTGTTAATGGTTAACTGGTTAGCCTCTGAAAATACATCTGGTCATGCTTAACGGTCTATAGGTTAATTTGTATAATTTCGTGGAATTAAATTAGCATGTGTTTGTCAGTCGTCATGTATAGGGCTGTTGCGGTGACTGCAGGGCTGGGCAATCTTTCAAATGAATGTACGATATTCCAAATGTCTGTATTGCACAAATCAAGGTTGTGTTATTTTTCATGTTTATGTCCGCTTGTTCTCGCGTTGTATTTTTAGTCTCGTCTCCTTCGCTCCTTAGCTGTGTGCATCTTCCCAATTTATTTTAATTTTATTTATTTAACCAGGTAGGCAAGTTGAGAACAAGTTCTCATTTACAATTGCGACCTGGCCAAGATAAAGCAGAGCAGTTCGACACATACAACGACACAGAGTAAAACAAACATAGAGTATAAACAAGTCTATATACGATGTGAGCAAATGAGGTGAGATAAGGGAGGTAAAGGGAAAAAAAGGCCATGGTGGCAAAGTAAATACAATATAGCAAGTAAAACACTGGAATGGTAGATTTACAGTGGAAGAATGTGCAAAGTAGAAATAAAAATAATGGGGTGTTAAGGAGCAAAATAAAATAAATAAATAAATAAATACAGTAGGGAAAGAGGTAGTTTGGGCTAAATTATAGGTGGGCTATGTACAGGTGCAGTATGGTTGAAGACAGCAGAGGTGTATTTAGAGGACAAGTTGGTTAGGATGATATCTATGAGGGTGCCCGTGTTTAAGGCTTTGGGAGGTACCTGGTAGGTTCATTGATAATATGTGTGAGATTGAGGGCATTAAGCTTAGATTGTAGGATGGCTGGGGTGTTAAGCATGTTCCAGTTTAGGTCGCCTAGCAGCACGAGCTCTGAAGATAGATGGGGGGCAATCAGTTCACATATGGTGTCGAGAGCACAGCTGGGGGCAGAGGGTGGTCTATAGCAGGTGGCAACAGTTTTTAGAGAGGTTCAAATTATTTGGGTACAGACCTGGATAGTAGGACAGAACTCTGCAGGCTGTCTTTGCATTAGATTGCAACACCGCCCCCTTTGGCAGTCTATCTTGTCTTAAAATGTTGTAGTTTGGGATGAAAATTTCTGAATTTTTGGTTGTCTTCCTAAGCCAGGATTCAGACACAGCTAGAACATCCGGGTTGGCAGAGTTTGCTAAAGCAGTGAATAGAACAAACTTAGGGAGGAGGCTTCTAATGTTAACATGCATGAAACCAAGGCTATTACGGTTACAGAAGTCATCAAAAGAGAGCGCCTGGGGAATATGAGTGGAGCAGAGGAGTAGGATAAGGGTACGGCTAAAAGCAATAAGAATTGGTCGTCTAGAACGTCTGGAACAGAGAGTAAAAGGAGGTTTCTGGGGGCGATAAAATAGCTTCAAGGTATAATGTACAGACAAAGGTATGGTAGGATCTGAATACAGTGGAGGTAAACCTAGGTATTGAGTGATGATGAGAGAGATATTGTCTCTAGAAACATCACTGAAACCAGGAGATGTCATTGCATGTGTGGGTGGTGGAACTAATAGGTTGGATAAGGTATAGTGAGCAGGACTAGAGGCTCTACAGTGAAATAAGCCAATAAACACTAACCAGCAATGGACAAGGCATATTGACATTACGGAGAGGCATGCTTAGTCGAGTGATCAAAAGGGTCCAGTGAGTAGTGAGGTTGGTTGGGGTCACGGTGATTTAGACAGCTAGCCGGACCATCGGTAGCAAGCTTGCATAGGATGGAGGTCAGTTATTAGCCACCTCGTGCGTTTCCGTCGGTAGGATTAGTGGGGTTCCGTGTGGTAGAGGGGATGAATACAATTCACACACACAAAAAAAAACATATATATATATATATATAGAGGCCCAAGAAAAATAAATAAATAAATAAATAAATAAATTGTCCGATAGGTCTATTCAGATAGCAGCCGCTAACGGTTAGCGGACCGCAGATGGGCGTTCAGGTAACGTCGCGACGGAGGAGTCAGCCGGATAACTCCCCTGGGTAGATAACATCGGTAGTCCAGTTGTGAAGGCCCGGTGGGGCTCCGCGTTGGCAGTAAAACGGGTCCGGATAGGTGATTGTAGCCCAGGAGTGATTGATGGAACTCTTCAGCTGGCTAGCTCCGGAATAATTGATGTTTGCTCCGGAATCGACGAAAGCTGGATAGCAGCTAGCTAGCTGTGAGATCCAGGTATAAATGTCCTGAGTTAGCGGTTGAAATCCAGGGACATGGAGAGAAAAATAGGTCCGGTCTGTTCCGGTTCGAGCCTCGCCGTACAAAACTGCCGATAGATTTTCGAGCTAAACCGTGGTTAGTTGAATACTAACGATTAGCCAGTAAAGAAGCTAACTAGCTTCTGATTAGCTTCTGATTAGCTGGCTAGCTTCTATGGATTCCAGATGAGGTAAATAATACTTTTTTTATAAATATAAATTGGTGAGGCAGGTTGCAGGAGAGTGTTTTGAAGATGAGTTTATGGAAAATAAAAAATATATATAAAAAAGGTATGCGAAGATATATATATATATATATATATATATATATATATATACACACACACGGAACACGACAAGACGAGGACAAAAGACGTCTGAACTGCTATGCCATCTTGGAACTCATTCAACTCATTTACACCAGAGATCTGTGTATCCATCTCGTCATTATACACGTCTCCGCCCTAACAATGGGAATCATTGTCCAAAAGGCAGCAGACAAGCTAAAGTCCAAAATAACTGTAGAAACACATTGGCCTTATTTTGGACAGATTTTTAGCAAGAGTGAAACCTCTCGGTTTGCCTCTTCCTCTATGGTTTACACACACACACACTGAGCCCCTCCCCCTACCTCTCTCACCAACACAGTTGAGAGAGAGAGATCACATCATCTCTAAAAAGCGGTTTCAACTCGCTATTTGCATTTGAGGTTTGGTCCAACAGAATCGGTCACATGGACAAACACATTGAGACATTATTTTACTGTAATAAAGGAGAAGTTAAAAAGGGTATTGTTATGAAAGTTGTCTCAATTACTCAAATTGCGTGGAGAGTAGTGACTAAAATGAGAGTATCAGTTAATATTGAAGCTGGAAAATGAATGCTCAGTTTGTCACACTGCATTGGAGCACCAAATAACGTTATACTAGCTGTCAAGTCTGTTTTATAAATGTGCAATAAGCATAAAACACAATTATATAAGGAATTGGCAACTCGTTCTCATTCTGAGAAATACGGTAGGCGACTTGATTTCAACATATGAACAGTGTACAGGCTAACATGCTTTTCAAACAGTTGGAGAAAGACAGAGGGGTATGTTCATAACAATTCAACTGTTCAAATAGATCCAAGTTGGCTAAACTTGAAATACAAAGATTAGCCAGCTAATCACTAGCAAGTTGGCTTGAGACATTGTTGATGAGACCTGTGTTAATTTCTATAGTTTAAATGTCTGCTACAAGAAGTTATCATTAGTGAATGTGCATTATGCATGGTTCTAGTTTCATTTGTGACAAAAAAAGGGGAATTTTCATAGACAGACTTGAAAGCCAGAAAGTGATTATTACAAAAGAAAAAGCAGGTTAAACTATTTTGAGACAATAATTTAATTATTGGGACTAATGGTTGTGGATGGCTTATATTTAGGTACAACTTCACAAGCCCTGCATTCATTAGATTATTGCTGACTGATTCAAATGCAGTGTGGTTGACCTTTAAATTGTGCAATGCTTATTTAGAGAAAATATATTAAGGTGTACAGTATCATTCAAAAAACTCATTCCAGGGCTTTTCTTTATTTTGACTATTTTCTACATTGTAGAATAATAGCGAAGACATCAAAACTATGAAATAACATATGGAATCATGTAGTAACCAACAAAAAAAAGCGTTAAACAAATCAAAATATATTTTATATGTAGCCACCCTTTGCCAGCTTTGTAAACTCTTAGCATGCTCTCAACCAGCTTCACCTTTTCCAACACTCTTGAGAGTTCCCACATATGCTGAGCACTTGTTGGGTGCTTTTCTTCACTCTGCAATCCAACTCATCCAAAACCATCTCAATTGGGTTTAGGTCGGGTGATTGTGGAGGCCAGGTCATCTGATACATCACTCAGCCTGGAGGTGTGTTGGGTCATTGTCCTGTTAAAATACAAATTATCTTCCCCCTAAGCGCAAACCACATGGGATGGCGTATCGCTGCAGAATGCTGTGGTAGCCATGCTGGTTAAGCATGCCTTGAATATATATATATTTTTTTAAAGACAGTGTCACCAGCAAAGCACTCCCACACCATCACACCTCTTCCTCCATGCTTCACGGTTGAAACGACACATGCGGAGATCATCCGCTCACCTTCTACGCATCTAAAAGACACAGCAGTTGGAACCAAAAATGTCAAATTCTGACTCAGACCAAAAGGATCAATTTCCACGAGTCTAATGTCCATTGTTCTTGTTTTTTGGCCCAAGCAAGTGTGTTCTTCTTATTGGTGTCCGTTAGAAGTTGTTTCTTTGCAGCGATTCGGCCATGAAGGCCTGACTCATGCGGTCTCCTCTGAAAAGGACGATGTTGAGATGTTTCTGTTACTTGAACTCTGAAGAATATATTTGGGATGCAATTTTGAGGCTGGTAACTCGAATGAACTTATCCTCTGCAGCAGAGGTAACTCGGGGTCTTCCTTTCCTGTGGCAGTCCTCATGAGTGTCATCATAGCGCTTGGTTTTTGTAACTGCACTGGAAGAAACTTTCTTTTTCTTGAAATTTTCCAGATTGACTGAACTTCATGCCTTAAAGTAATGATGGACTGTGGTTTCTCATTGTTTATTTGAGCAGTTCATGACATAAAATGGACTCGGTCTTTTACCAAAAAAGGGCTATCTTCTATATACCACCCTACCTTGGTCACAACACAAATGATTGGCTCAAACGTTTAACAAGGAACACCTGTTAATTGAAATGCATTCCAGGTGACTACCTTACAAAGCTGGATGAGAGAATGCCAACAGTGTGCAAAGCTGTCATCAAGGCAAAGGGTAGCTATTTTGAAAAATCTCAAGAATCTCAATTTTTCATTTGTTTAACACTTTTTTTGGTTACTACATGATTCCATGTGTTATTTCATACAGTGCCTTGCAAAAGTATTCATCCCTCTCTGCGTTTTTTGCTATTTTGTTGCATTACAACCTGTAATTTAAATATATTTTTTATTTGGATTTCATGTACAGGACATACACAAAATAGTCCAAACTGGTAAAGAGAAATGAAAAAAAAGAAAGTAAAAAAAAAGAAAAGTGGTGCGTGCATGCATATGTATTCACCCCTTTGCTATGAAGTCCCTAAATAAGATCTGCTGCAACCAATTCCCTTCAGAAGTCACATAATTAGTTAAATAAAGTGCACCTGTGTGCAATCAGTGTCACATGATCTCAGTAATATACACTGCTCAAAAAAATAAAGGGAACACTAAAATAACACTAGATCTGAATGAATTAAATATTCTTATTAAATACTTTTTTCTTTACATAGTTGAATGTGCTGACAACAAAATCACACAAAAATTATCAATGGAAATCAAATTTATCAACCCATGGAGGTCTGGATTTGGAGTCACACTCAAAATTAAAGTGGAAAACCACACTACAGGCTGATCCAACTTTGATGTAATGTCCTTAAAACAAGTCAAAATGAGGCTCAGTAGTGTGTGTGGCCTCCACGTGCCTGTATGACCTCCCTACAACGCCTGGGCATGCTCCTGATGTGGCGAATGGTCTCCTGAGGGATCTCCTCCCAGAACTGGACTAAAGCATCCGCCAACTCCTGGACAGTCTGTGGTGCATCCAACAGTTGGTGGATGGAGCGAGACATGATGTCCCAGATGTGCTCAATTGGATTCAGGTCTGGGGAACGGGCGGGCCAGTCCATAGCATCAATGCGTTCCTCTTGCAGGAACTGCTGACACACTCCAGCCACATGAGGTCTAGAATTGTCTTGCATTAGGAGGAACCCAGGGCCAACTGCACCAGCATATGGTCTCACAAGGGGTCTGAGGATCTCATCTCAGTACCTAATGGCAGTCAGGCTACCTCTGGCGAGCACATGGAGGGCTGTGCGGTCCCCCAAAGAAATGCCACCCCACACCATGACTGACCCACCGCCAAACCGGTCATGCTGGAGGATGTTGCAGGCAGCAGAACGTTCTCCACGGCGTCTCCAGACTCTGTCACAGGTGCTCAGTGTGAACCTGCTTTCATCTGTGAAGAGCACAGGGCGCCAGTGGCGAATTTGCCAATCTTGGTGTTCTCTGGCAAATGCCAATCGTCCTGCACGGTGTTGGGCTGTAAGCACAACCCCCACCTGTGGACGTCAGGCCCTCATACCACCCTCATGGAGTCTGTTTCTGACCGTTTGAGCAGACAAATGCACATTTGTGGCCTGCTGGAGGTCATTTGGCAGGGCTCTGACAGTGCTCCTCCTGCTCCTCCTTGCACAAAGGCGGAGGTAGCGGTCCTGCTGCTGGGTTGTTGCCCTCCTACGGCTTCCTCCACGTCTCCTGATGTACTGGCCTGTCTCCTGGTAGCGCCTCCATGCTCTGGATACTACGCTGACAGACACAGCAAACCTTCTTGCCACAGCTCGCATTGATGTGCCATCCTGGATGAGCTGCACTACCTGAGCCACTTGTGTGGGTTGTAGACTCCGTCTCATGCTACCACTAGTGAAAGCACCGCCAGCATTCAAAAGTGACCAAAACATCAGCCAGGAAGCATAGGAACTGAGAAGTGGTCTGTGGTCCCCTCCTGCAGAACCACTCCTTTATTGGGGGTGTCTTGCTAATTGCCTATATTTTCCACCTGTTATCTATTCCATTTGCACAACAGCATGTGAAATTTATTGTCAATCAGTGTTGCTTCCTAAGTGGACAGTTTGATTTCACAGAAGTGTGATTGACTTGGAGTTACATTGTGTTGTTTAAGTGTTCTCTTTATTTTTTTGAGCAGTATATATATATATATATATTATACACACACACACGTTCTGAAAGGCCCCAGAGTCTGCAACACCACTAAGCAAGGGGCACCACCAAGCAAGCGGCACCATGAAGACCAACATCTACAAACAGGTCAGGGACAAAGTTGTGGAGAAGCACAGATCAGGGTTTGGATATAAAAAAAATATCAGAAACTTTGAACATCCCATGGAGCCCCATTAAATCCGTTATTAAAAAAAATGGAAAGAATATAGCACCACAACAAACCTGCCAAGAGAGGGCCCCCGACCAAAACTCACAGACCAGGCAAGAAGGGCATTAATCAGAGAAGCAACAAAGATATCCAAGGTAGCCCTGATGGAGCAGCAAAGCTCCACAGTGGAAATTGGAGTATCTGTCCATAGGACCACTTTAAGCCATATACTCCTAAGAGCTGGGCTTTACAGAAGAGTGGCCCGAAAAAAAGCCATTGCTTAATTTAAGAAAAAAACATATGCAAACACATTTGTTGTTTGCCTAAAGGCATGTGGGAGACTTCCAAAACATATTGAAGGTGGTACTCTGGTCAGATGAGACTAAAATTGAGCTTTTTGGCCATCAAGGGAAACGCCATTTCTGGCACAAACCCAACACCTCCCATCACCCCGAGAAAACCATCCCCACATTGAAATATGGTGGTGGCAGCATCATGCTGTGGGGATGTTTTTCCATCGGCAGGAACTGGGAAACTAGTCAGAATTGAATGGATGATGGATGGCGCTAAATACAGGGAAATTCTTGAGGGGAAACTGGTTTCAGTCTTCCAGAGATTTGAGACTGGGATGGAGTTTCACCTTCCAGCAGGACAATGACACTAAGCATACTGCTAAAGCAACACTTGAGTGCTTTCAGGGGCAACATTTAAATGCCTTGGAATAGCCTAGTCAAAGCCCAGACCTCAATCCAATTGAGAATCTGTGGTATGATTTAAAGATTGCTGTACACCAGCAGAACCCATCCAACTTGAAGGAGCTGGAGCAGTTTTGCCTTGAAGAATGGGCAAACATTCCAGTGGCTAGATGTGCTAAGCTTATAGAGACACAGCTGCAAGTCTCTTGGGGTATAATTGCTGCAAAAGGTGGCTAGTTACACATGCTCAAATTCTGTTTTTTTTGTGTCTTATTTCTTGTTTGTTTCACAAAAAAATATTTTGCATCTTCAAGGTGGTAGGCATGTTGTGTAAATCAAAATGATACAACCCCCCTCAAAAAATATATTTTAATTCCAGGTTGTAAGGCAACAAAATAGGAAAAATGCCAGGGGGTGAATACTTTTGCAAGCCACTTTAGATTTGATGTCTTCACCATTATTCTACAATGTAGAAAATTGTCAATTTGTATTTATTTTTTAAACCCTGGAATAAGTAGGTGTATCCAAACATTTGAATGATAGTGTAAATGATGAAAAGATATGGCCATATCGCTCAGCCCTAGGTGGCTGTATTAGCGCCACACCGGCAGTCATGAGTCATGACTTCAGTAAAATTCCACAAGACCGTTGAGCCACTGTAATCTCCTTTTATGCACTCTGGACTAGAGGTCGACCGATTAGGATTTTTCAACGCCGATACCGATTATTGGAGGACCAAAAAAAAGGCTGATACCGATTAAAATCAGCCGATTTTTATATATATTTGTAATAATGACAATTACAACAATACTGAATGAACACTTATTTTAACTTAATACATCAATAAAATCTATTTAGTCTCAAATAAATAATGAAACATGTTCAATTTGGCTTAAATAATGCAAAAAAAAAAGTGTTGGAGATTAAAGTAAAAGCGCAATATTTGCCATGTAAAAAAGCTAACGTTTAAGTTCCTTGCTCAGAACATATGAATGCTGGTGGTTCCTTTTAACATGAGTCTTCAATATTACCAGGCAATACGTTTTCGGTTGTAGTTATTATAGGAATTATAGGACTATTTCTCTCTATAATATTTGTATTTCATTTCCTTTGACTATTATTGGATGTTCTTATAGGCACTATAGTATAGCCAGCCTATTCTCGGGCGTTGATAGGCTTGAAGTCATAAACAGCACAATGCTTGAAGCACAGCGAAGAACTGCTGGCAAATGCAGGAAAGTGCTGTTTGAATAAATGCTTACGAGCCGGCTGCTGCCTAACACCGCTCAGTCGGACTGCTCTATCTAATTATAGACTTAATTATAATATAACACAGAAATACGAGCCTTAAGTTATGGTAAAATCCAGAAACTATCATTTAGAGAGAAAAAAAAGTGTATTCTTTCAGTGAAATATGGAACCGGGTGGCATCCCTAAGTCTAAATATTGCGGTTACATTGCACAACCTTCAACGTTATGTCATAATTATGTACAATTCTGGCAAATTAATTACGATCTTTGTTAGGAAGCAATGGTCTTCACACAGTTTGCTACGAGCCAGGAAGCCCAAACTGCTGCATATACCCTGATTCTGCTTGCACAGAACGCAAGAGAAGTGACACAATTTCCCTAGTTAAAAGAAATTCATGTTAGCAGGCAATATTAACTAAATATGCAGGTTTAAAAAATATATACATTTGTATTGATTTTAAGAAAGGCATTGATGTTTATGGTTAAGTACACATTGGTGAAACGACCGTGCTTTTTTCGCAAATGTGCTTGTTAAATCATCACCCGTTTGGCGAAATAGGCTGTGATTCGATGACAAATTAACAGGTATCGCATCGATTATATGCAAGCAGGCAAAGCTAGATAAACTAGTAATATCAACCATGTGTAGTTAACTAGTGATTATGTTAAGATTGATTGTTTTTTTATAAGATAAGTTTAATGCTAGCTAGCAACTTACCTTGGCTCTTGCTGCACTCGCATAAAAAAAGGTAGTCAGCTTGCCACGCAGTCGCCTCGTGAAGTGCAATGTAATCGGCCATAATCGATGTCCAAATTGCCCGATTACCGATTGTTATGAAAACTTGAAATCGGCCCTAATTTATCGTCCGACCTCTACATGCTTTGGTAGTACCCAACTGGCCATCAGGTCCTAACGGCCTGGTACTCAGGGGTCTATTGTCCATCTAACCACTTATCAATGCGAATGCAATCCAAAATCACATCAAGACTCCTGAACAGGAAATCAAATGGCTACCCGGGCAATTTGCATCGTCTCTCTCCCCCCCCATATATGCATAGTCACTTTAACTATACATTCATGTACATACTACCTAAATTGGCCCAACCAACCAGTGCTCCCGCACATTGGCTAACCGGGCTATCTGCATTGACACGGGTCCCCCGGGATTCTGGTAGGAATGGGAGTTTAGTTCTAGAGTCGAATTCAGGACAGGATCAAACGTTTACAGGAACCGGCAGTACAGGAATAGTTAAGTGTTGTACAGTGGGGCAAAAAGGTATTTAGTCAGCTACCAATTGTGCAAGTTCTCCCACTTAAAAAGATGAGAGGCCTGTAATTTTCATCATAGATACACCTCAACTATGACAGACAAAATGAGAAGGAAAACAAATCCAGAAAATCACATTGTAGGATTTTTATTGAATTTATTTGCAATTTTGGTGGAAAATAAATATTTGGTCAATAACAAAAGTTTCTCAATACTTTGTTATATACCCGTTGTTGGCAATGACAGAGGTCAAACGTTTTCTGTAAGTCTTCACAAGGTTTTCACACACTGTTGCTGGTATTTTGGCCCATTCCTCCATGCAGATCTCCTCTAGAGCAGTGATGTTTTGGGGCTGTTGCTGGGCAACACGGACTTTCAACTCCCTCCAAAGATTTTTCTATATAAAACTAGTTCAGTTAAGTTTAAGTCAGTTAAGAACAAATTCTTATTTACAATGACACCCTACCCCGGCCAAACCTTAACACGGATGACGCTGGGCCAATTGTGCGCCGCCCTATGGGCCTCCCAATCATGGTGGGTTGTGATACAGCCTGGAATCAGGCACTGGATCGGGAGCCCCAACTGTAGGCTAGGCCTAATATAGATTATTTAATATAATTTAATTTAAAAAAAGAAAAGTCAGTCATTTCCCCCCTCCCCCAGTTCACTCTTGCGCCTTGCTCCAGTTGTAGCCATGAGGCTACCTCAGATGCCAACCTATGTCAAAAGGATAAATTATGAAGCCTTTGATGGAGGAATTGCAACGTCTTGCTCCAGCGAAGGACCATCACTAACATTAGAGCCAAGGAAAGAGCAATGTTTTAGCTAAATATGATAGAGTTGTCTTTGACAATGAAGGAACCAAGCTCAAGGAACCAAGGTCATCGAACATCATTCCAAAAATCATGGGCATTAATATGGAGTTGGACCCCCCCCCCCCCCCCTTCACTGCAATAACAGCTTTCACGCGTTTGGTAAAGCTTTCCACTAGATGTTGGAACATTGCTGCATGGACTTGCTTCCATTCAGCCACAAGAGTATTAGTGAGGTCGGGCACAGGAAAGGGCCATCCCCGAACTGTTTCCACAAAGTTGGAAGCACAGAATTGTTTGGAATGTCATTGTATGCTCTAGCATTAACATTTCCCTTCACAGAAACTAAGAAGTCTAGCTTGAACCATGAAAAACAGCCCCAGACCATTATTCCTCTTCCACTAAACTTTACCTTCAAACCCAATTGTTTGCATATTTAACTAAACCCATGCCATCTGAGGTGAAGAGTGATATATAAATAGATTGACTTATGCAGTACTGACGCTCAGGTTAATTGTTTTATGTTCAAGTTGTAAATGTTAATGTGTTGTAAATGTTCATATGGTATACAGTGCTCAGCTGTAGGCTACAGTTTTATGAAGGTGCTGAGCAGACCATCCTGCTGGGGTCTGTCCTCATCCTCCAGCCTTAATCATCTACATTTAGGTCATTTAGAATACGGTCTTAACCAGATCGACTTAGGCCTACAGTCAGTGCAGGTAAGACAACTACATATCACTGTCGCATATTGAATTACTGAAATTATGTTCAATACTTCCAAAACAAATAATAGCGTACATATTTCTGGCGCAAAAATGAGCACGGGACGGGAGTGATTTTTTAAATCGGGAAGGGACATGAAAGTTATAGAGGTTATAGAACTGTTGCAAGATCAGGAACAGTACAGGAAAATAGTTAACATGACAAGATGGGACAGGAATTACTTTTCACTCCCTGTCAACCTCTACTAGACGTAGTCTACAAAAGTAACCTACAAAATGGATCGGCAGAAAAGCACCGCCTCCATTTGCTTTTTGAGTGCATACAGATGACATGTATTTTTTCACCTGCCCATTTGATAACGGGCTAAATCGAAACTATGTTTACATATTAGTAAAGACGAGACTCAATTGAGAATAGTCTGATCAGTGAAAATATGATAACTTGATGAGAGAACAGCTGTGCAGCCTGAGGCAAGGAACAAAGTCCAAGCTTTTTTTTGTGCTACTTTCTCAAATCATCAACAGCCTATAGTTGTACCATGCTGTTTTGATTTAGAAGACAGTCTAAGGTTTGTATCATTCACAACTAAAGTTACAAATAACTCTCAATCTAGCATATAGGACCTGTTTCAAATGATAACTTTTACACTCAACACAGCCACTTCATATGCGCACTCACTAACGGAAAAAATATATTTATATTTTCTTCAGCTAAGTTCAATTCTATGCCTCTTTCTATAAAATCAGATAAAATAATGGCACGGGACTTAATAAGCATATCTTGTCTTCTAAATGAACAAGCCTACAGCCTATGGCATGGAGCATAGCCAGATAACATAAGCCAACAGTAGGCCAACTCATATTCTGTTCTTCTGAAATACATGAGCTTCCTATCATGTTTCTTTAGAACTGACTAAAATAAATAATGGATTGATTGTGATGGTGTACATTAAATTGATTTATTATACTTGTTTTTTTTATGTAGATGTTCAAAAGGAGTGCATCAGCAGCTTGTATGGGTAGAAGCCTGGAAATGCTAAACAGGTTTACATTAATAAACGGTCAATTACTGTGAGACCAGCATTCTTTTGCATGACAATAACAGGCTGACAAAATTTAATGACCGCCACAGCCCTAGTCATACATCTTATTTATTATACTCGCACAGCATACAGAGCCTAGTTTGAGGAGCGGAATAGCCTATCACCTGCCAGACTGTGCGAGAGCACCTCCTGAAAAATCTGGTACTGGAGTGAAACGTGCTTTTAGAAACCCAGTCATTGCCCAATAAATAACCATTCTAAATGCAATCGCTATTAAACTCTTGATGACCACGATTATTTCTCAATCTCAACTCGTAATTCAAGAGCACCTCACGTTACCATTCGAGGCCATAGGCTATAGTCAGGCTATCAGTGCGTCACCCACCACTTTGCAACGTGAGCTTGAGGCAGTATAATTGTTTGAAACCTGAACGTTTTACTTTACTTTAAATAATGAGCAATGTCTTACATCGCTTCAAAGTAGCCTAGCCAAAATCCTACCATAGAAACCTGGAGGAAATGTTATAAAGACATCCTCATGCCATTAGAGGCAGGTAGCCTAGTGGTTAGAGCGTTGGGCCAGTAACCGAAAGGTTGCTGGTTTGAATCACCGAGCTGACAAGGTAAAAATCTGTCGTTCTTCCCCTGAACAAGGCAGTTAACCCACTGTTCTCTGGTAGGCCGTCATAAATAAGAATTTGTTCTTAACAGACTTGCCTGGTTAAATAAAGGCTCAATTTAAAAAAAATCTCTACTGATTTATTGGTTTTTATATGAACTTTCTTTTGCTGTCCAGAAGCCTAAGGCACCATCCTAGCCATAGCAACCCATCCTAGTTGTTGGTATTAGATTCCCCATCTTTTAGGTTCTAACAGAGATTTTTTTAGCTCTGTCATATATGGAACTGCTCACATTAGGTGCGCTGTTAAGAACTGTGTTTTTCCGCAAATTACATTTTGGCAAATATTTGAAAACTGCGTTTTATTAACTGCTTCATTACAGGAGTTGCATGCTCAATTATAGGATATAGCCTTTTGACTGTAAAATGATAGGCTTGCTATTGTTGCATGTTTCCATTAAGCTCTTAATGAAAAATGTCAGTTCCTGGTATGCATGCATAGTATTTTCGGTTGGTCACATCCCCTTAGTCTTGTAAAAAAAATATAACCGTTTGCTGACCCGGTTAATAATTTGTCTACATTTGCATCCATAGCAATCACACATTATACTGTCTCGGGTATATGATAGGCTATTTAAAATCGTAACAGTTTATCATCGGTACATTATACATTATTATACATTTAAAAAAATTGAAACATATATGAGTTAAGGAGCTGACAGATGGCGGTGTGAAGTGGATGTTGTGGGAACAATGAACATTTCAAATGTTACCGACTGAACTGATAGCATTGAGTGCAACATTTTTAAAAAACGTTTTAAATAATAACTCACTATTCCAGCAGCAGGATTATGTCGTGGTCTGTCTCGTAGGCAGCTTGCAGGTTGACCACACGAGGGTTGTTGCGGGCCGCCTCCAGCACGGCCATCTCGTGCACCACCTCGGCCCGGCAATCTCGGCCTTGCCTCCGCTTCCGCAGGAACTTGGCGGCGAACATCTTTCCCGTAGCCTTCTCCATGCACCGCCTAACCACTGCAAATTTCCCCCTGGCACCAAGGACAGAGCGAGGGAGGGCTGAGTCATTTTTTTTAATCACACACTATCTGGGTCATTTTAGTCTTCTCTGAAGGAAACAACATTGTTACCATTTGAACATCAGTTCATACAGTACCAGTCAAAAGTTTAAACACACCTACTCATTCAAGGGTTCTTTATTTTCACTATTTTCTACATTTTTGAATAAAAGAATACATCAAAACGATGAAATAACAAATGGAATCATGTAGTAACCAAAAAGTGTTAAACAAATCCAAATATATTTTAGATCCCTCAAAATAGCCACCCTTTGCCTTGATGACAGCTTTGCACAGGTGGCATTCTCCCAACCAGCTTCACCTGGAATGCTAATCCAACAGTTTTGAAGGACTTCCCACATATACTGAGCTCTTTTTGGGTGCTTTTTCTTCACTCTGCGATCCAACTCATCCCAAACCATCTCAATTGGGTTGAGGTTAGGTTATTGTGGAGGCCAGGTCATTGATACAGCCCTCCATCACTCTCCTTCTTGGTCAAATAGCCCTTGCACAGCCTGGAGGTGTGTTAGGTCATTGTCCTGCTGAAAAACTAATGGCGTATCACTGCAAAATGCTGTGGTAGCTATGCTTGTTAAGTGTACCTTGAATTCTAAATAAATCACAGACAACTTCACCAGCAATGCAGCCCCACACCATCACATCACCACCGCCATACTTCATGGAGGGAACCACACATGCGGAGATCATCTGTTTATTTACTATGCGTCTCACAAAGATACAGCAGTTAGAACCAATAATCTCAGATGTTTGACTCATCAGACCAAAGAACAGATTTCCCTCGGTCTAATGTCCATTGCTTGTGTTTCTTCGACAAAGCAAGTCTCTTCTTATTGGTGTCCTTTAGTGGTTTCTTTACAACAATTTGACCATGAAGGCCTGATTCACGCAGTGTCCTCTGAAAAGTTGATGTTGAGATGTTTCAGTTCAACTAAAAGACACATTTACTTGGGCTGCAATTTCTGAGGCTGGTAACTGTAATGAACTTATCCTCCGCAGCAGAGGTAAATCTGGGTCTTCCTTTCCTGTGGCGGTCCTCATGAGAGCCAGTTTCATCATGGCGCTTGATGTTTTTTGCAATAGCACTTGAACTTTAAAAGTTATTGAAATATTATGGATTGATTGACCGTCATGTCTTAAAGTAATGATGGACTGTCATTTCTCTTTGCTTATTTGAAGTATTCTTGCCATAATATGGACTTGGTCTTTTACCAAATAGGGCTATCTGCTGTATACCACCCCTACCTTGTCACAACACAACTGATTGACTCAAATGCATTACGGAAAGAATTTCCACAAATTAACTTTTACCAAGGCACACCTGTTAATTGAAACGCATTCCAGGTGACTAACGCACAAAGCTGGTTGAGAGAAAGCTTTGCACACTCTTGGCAATCATCAAGGAAAAGGGTGGCTACTTTGAAGAATTTCATATATATAATATATTTTGATTTGTTTAACACCTTTTTGGTTATTACATGTGTTATTTCATAGTTTTGATGTCTTCACTATTATTCTAAAATGTACAAAAAGTACAAATAAAGAAAAATCCTGGAATGAGTGAGTGTGTCCAAACGTTTGACTGGTACTGTATGTAAAATGTACATTTAGGTAATTTAGCAGACGCTCTTGACCAAAGTTTTAGTGGCCCTCCTGTTGACAGCGGAGAGGAAATGTTGCAGTTTTAAAGCAAGTTTTCTGGATTTTACATATTTTCCATTGGGCGGAGAGAACATTTAACAATTTTATAACAAATTTCATTCAATTCTACTCATTTCGCCATGTGGTAGTGGAAAACGAGCTGTTTTACAGCAAATTTCCTGCAATTCTACACCTTTTGCCACAGGGTGGAGAGAAACGTTTGCCGTTTTTAATATATCTGAGCGAGGCTGACTAACAAAGACAAGGGGGGTCCTGCGGCTGGTAATTCAACCATGATAACAGATCTTTGTTCGGGCACAAATTCTTAATGTAGCCAACGTTTCCCCTTCAAACTTTGCCAACACCACCAAGAAAGAAAAAACACAAACTGGAAGTTGCCAGACATAGTTGATTTCCTCATTTCTTCTGTGGCTGAATTCAAGTCTGGTTTCCACATGCCCTTGCTTCCTTCCTGAATTGCACTAGCAAGGTTGGGGACACCGGCGATGTGACATACCCTAACGGGTCCTTTATGATAGGCAACAAATGTTAGGTTTGGCTCACATAGAGCACTTATAGCCACATCGCTTACAAAAGGACAATGAGGTAATCGTATGAAAACGGAACAAAAAAATTCCACCAAGTATGCATTTTCATGAAATTTCATAAAACGAAATGATCTTGTGAGAAATGCCTTTCCATAAATCTCTTTGTAGACTTGCCTATTTGGTGCCTATCCAACAATAAAAACTCTAGGTACACCAAAACTATCTGATACACAATCTTAGAGGTAGCCTTGTTAGCTATATTGTAGGTAGGCATTTACAGTTGGTAAACAAAGATCAAGCATCAATGTAGTTAAAGTCTTAACTGTTAGTCAACTACTATAGCTAACCACACCTGAGAGGTGCCATGTTATAGCTCATTTTAAGGATAACGTTATTTATAATCATATTTGACGCGTTAGTTAGTCAGTAGTATATTGTGATGTATCGCACTATAATCCAAGAGACCAGTGATGCATTGGAGTCAGAAGGTCAAGATGTGAGAAGAGAATGAAGGAATTAGAAAGCTTTAAAGGGGGAAATCGTAACGTTAGCATTGGCTCACCTGCCCAACTCGCCGGTGATTTCGTACATACTGTCCATCGGTTCCGTATTGATAAGGGTTTGAATTTCTCCAAGTAACCCAGTAGGTCCATTGCGGTTGTCAAGCCGCCTCCGAGACATCGTTGTGGTTAGCCTGACTGTAGGAATAAATTAGCGCCTGTTAAGGCTGTAGACTAGCTAGCGAAATGTGTTTAGTGCTAAACCAGTTAAGGTTAGTTTGCAGTTTTATAGCTAACTAGCGTTTACTAACATCGTTATATTAGCTGGATAACGTTACATAGCTTACTAGCTAAATAACTAGCTAGTTTTAGCTGTTGAGAAATTGTTAGCTAGTTGTAGAAAAGCTAGCTAACGTTAGTTACTTGTTTGACAAGACAGGTCAAGAACAACGGTTAACGTCAGCTCATCTACTGTACTGCAGCTAACTAAACAAGCAAACACTAATACGTTAGCTAGCTAACGTTACCCTTTTCTAGACAGCGAATTACGTCACTCACGAGTTGCCACTTGTGGGGTGGATTGACAAACGTGCCGAAACTGTCCCTTGTGACATCGTTGAGTCATTTGCGACTTTAGTGCCTAGTTTGCTAACATCTGGCTAAAATCCTTCCCCTCGTCGATGTGCCCAAAACGTCTTCTATTTTTTACTACCAATCACCTGTCCACAGGTTTGATATTTGCCGCTTCGTTATGCCCACAGCTTCTTCGTTGGTATCATGGCGTTCGCACAATTTCTTTGTGCAATGCCGCCACCTGCTGTGAGGTATGGAAGGCCAAGAGCTGACCCGGAACACTTGTAATTATCATTTTTCACTTGCTTTTTTCAAGTGGCAAATGTAAATTTTTTATACTATCGATTTTTGTTCACCTGTCCAGTTCGTTTACAGGTGCTTTGAACGCTTGTTATGGGCATTTGTATATGGAAGGTCAAGAGTTTCAAATCATGTTGATTTGAACGCTTGTTATGGGAAATTTTACACGAGTTCATTACAGCTGCATTTACAAGGTGATTAGAACTTTTGAATATTGTGCTTTCAAACGCATGAAATTGTGCCACCGCACAAGAACAACATGTGCTATCTAGAACTTCAACAGTTATTCAGCTGTCCCTATTAGAGGTCGACCGATTAATCGGAATGGCCGATTAATTAGAGCCGATTTCAAGTTTTCATAACAATCGGAATTTTGGACGCCGATTTTGCCGATTTTTTAATTGTTTTTTTACACCTTCATTTAATCTTTATTTAACTAGGCAAGTCAGTTAACATTCTTATTTTCAATGATGGCCTAGGAACGGTGGGTTAACTGCCTTGTTCAGGGGCAGAACAACAGATTTTTACCTTTACCTTTACCAGCTCAGGGATTCAATCTTGCAACCTTACGGTTAACTAGTCCAACGCTCTAACCACCTGCCTCACGAGGAGCCCGCCTGTTACGCGAATGCAGTAAGAAGCCAAGGTAAGTTGCTAGCTAGCATTAAACTTAATCAATCATAATCACTAGTTATAACTACACGTGGTTGATGATATTACTAGTTTATCTAGCGTGTCCTGTGTTGCATATAATCGATGCAGTGCGCATTAGCGAAAAAGGACTGTCGTTGCTCCAATGTGTACCTAACCATAATCACCAATGCCTTTCTTAAAATCAATACACAGAAGTTTATATTTTTAAACCTGCATATTTAGCTAAAAGAAATCCAGGTTAGCAGGCAATATTAACCAGGTGAAATTGTGTCACTTCTCTTGCATTCATTGAACGCAGAGTCAGGGTATATGCAACAGTTTGGGCCGGCTGGCTCATTGCGAACTAATTTGTCAGAATTTTACGTGATTAATGACATAACATTGAAGATTGTGCAATGTAACAGGAATATTTAGACTGATGGATGCCACCCGTTAGATAAAATATGGTGTCACGCCCTGACCTTAGTTATCTTTGTTTTCTATATTATTTTGGTTAGGTCAGGGTGTGACGAGGGTGGTTTGTTTAGTTTGTGTATTGTCTAGGGGTTTTTGTA
Organism: Oncorhynchus clarkii lewisi; assembly: GCF_045791955.1. Lineage (NCBI taxonomy): Eukaryota > Metazoa > Chordata > Actinopteri > Salmoniformes > Salmonidae > Oncorhynchus > Oncorhynchus clarkii. Next base: position 47,707,280 of record NC_092149.1, on the reverse strand, counting down.
TTGTCTAGGGTTTTTTGTATGTCTAGGGGTTTTGGTAGTCTAGGTGTTTATATGTCTATGGTTGCCTAGATTGGTTCTCAATCAGAGGCAGCTGTTTATCGTTGTATTTAGGTAGCCATATTCCTTAAGTAGTTTGTGGGTTCTTATTCTATGTTTAGTTGCCTGTCTGCACTAGCCATATTTGCGTCACGGTTAGTTTTGTTTAGTGTTCTTTCTTTATTAAAGAAGTATGCACGCTTACCACGCTGCGCCTTGGTCTCCTCCATATGACAACCGTGACATACGGAACGGTTCTGTATTTCACTGAAAGAATAAACGTCTTGTTTTCGAGATGATAGTTTCCGGATTCGACCATATTAATGACCTAAGGCTCGCATTTCTTTGTGTTATTATGTTATAATTAAGTCTATGATTTGATAGAGCAGTCTGACTGAGTGATGGTAGGCACCAGCAGGCTCGTAAGCATTCATTCAAACAGCACTTTCGTGCGTTTTGACAGCAGCTCTGCTGTTTATGACTTCAAGCCTATCAACTCCCGAGATTAGGCTGGTGTAACGATGTGATGTGAAATGGCTAGCTAGTTAGCGGGGTAGCAAATAGCATTTCAAACTTCACTCACTCTGAGACTTGGAGTAGTTGTTCCCCTTGCTCTGCATGGGTAACGCTGCTTCGAGGGTGGCTGTTGTCGTTGTGTTCCTGGTTCGAGCCCAGGTGAGCGAGGAGAGGTACGGAAGCTATACTGTTACACTGGCAATACTAAATTGCCTATAAGAACATCCAATAGTCAAAGGTATATGAAATACAAATGGTATAGAGAGAAATAGTCCTATAATTCCTATAATAACTACAACCTAAAACTTCTTACCTGGGAATATTGAAGACTCATGTTAAAAGGAACCACCAGCTTTCATATGTTCTCATGTTCGGAGCAAGGAACTTAAACGTTAGCTTTCTTACATAGCACATATTGCACTTTTACTTTCTTCTCCAACACTTTGTTTTTGCATTATTTAAACCATATTGAACATGTTTCATTATTTATTTGAGGCTAAATTGATTTTATTGATGTATTATATTAAGTTAAAATAAGTGTTCATTCAGTATTGTTGTAATTGTCATTATTACAAATAAATTTGAAAAATCATCTGATTAATCGGTATCGGCTTTTTTTGTCCTCAAATAATCGGTATCGGCTTTGAAAAATCATAATCGGTCGACCTCTAATCCCTAAAGGATAACTTTTTGAAGAACCCCTGTTGGTTCCAGGTAGAACCCTTTTGGGTTCCATGTACAACCATTTTCACAGAGGGTTCTACCAGGAACTAAAAAGGGTTATACTATGGGGACAGCTGAAGAACCCTTTTGGAACCCTTTTTTCTAAGAGTATCTAGTTCTAATGCTATGTTCATATTACAGCCACAACATGATGATCATGTATTCAAGCATCTGAAGACTAACGAGGAGGAAAAAAGCCTGCTTTGGATGAGCAAGGAAGAACAATAACAACTAGCTATATCAGATAAACATGGTCAGGAAAAGCAGGGAGAGAGCAAGCTAGTAGTAGTAACATTATTATTTGAAACCTCACATACGCATGTATCTTTATATTTAAGCAATTAGGTGCCTCAGAGGTTTGTGGTATATGGACAAAATACCACGGCTTAGGGCTGTTCTTATGCACGTTGCAATGCGGAGTGCCTGGATACGGCCCTTAGCCGTGGTATATTGGCCATATACCACAAACCCCCAAGGCGCCTTATTGCTATTAAAAACTGGTTACCAACGTAATTACAACCGTAAACAAGTAAGATTGACACATACCCGTGGTATACAGTCTGATATACTATGGCTTGCTATTTGTCTCATGTTGTACCGATCATGAACAAGACTGAATTCTGTTGAATTGTCAACTGGTCTAAATTCTTGTTAGGAAGACATTGCTGTTCAGAATGACATGTTTATGGCTGTTGGTGATCACAGGAATCTCCACATGCTATGTTGAACGAGCACCAGGGATGGAGGGGGAAGAAAACAGACAGCTTCTTTCTACCACACCTTCACCAAGTCATACAATGTTTGCTTCATGAACAATTGTTACATCTTAAATAAATACAGAATTATTTTAGTTTATTCTGTTTCTAATATTTTTTTATGATGGATGTGAGTAATTTAGCAGGTCTATAGTATGTATTGGTTCGAAACGTTTATTAAGTATCTATTCAGTCAACTCACTTTTATTTTTGCTAAAATGTATGTTTTGTACTGTTACTTTTTACATGCTGAAACAGTCTCATTAGTTTTGAGCTAGACTATGATCAGGGAAATGTCTACTACCCTTTTTTTAAATGTTGATGAATGAAATTAGCACCGCTTCTAATAGTGTGTTGCTTTTGTCTGGTGACGAAGTGGGTAACATGGAATTCATTGGAGGAGGAAGGGAGAATTAATGAGAATCAGAACTTGGACAATGTCAGGAAATAAGTAGGATAAATGTACATCCTAGCAATGACAAAATAAACTGCAGAGGTAGCCTTAAGATAACATTAGATATGTGCATGTTATGTACTGGACAGATGGGAACTTGAGCGGTGATGTCTCAGTTTGCACCATATTTTCACATGGACGTATATACATATACTGAACAAAAATATAAATGCAACATGTAAAGTGTTGGTCTCATGTTTAATGAGCTGAAATAAAATATTCCAGACATTTTCCATATGCACAAGACGCTTATTTGTCTCAAATGTTGTGTACTCTGGTCCTTCCTCTGCTGTCTTAAGCATTTGAAATCTGGTCGTATTTTTGTTGATGCTATTAGACCTCTGTATAATGGTGGCAATAGCTGTATCAAACTCTGTCATGGAACATCCTCAAGGTTTAACATTTACAAAGAAATACGACAAGGTTGTCCAATTTCACCTTTTTAATTTTTTTTGTTAGTATCTCAAATGTTATGCTCATTATTTCATAAAATTCCATTTGAAGGCATGGTGGATGACACCTCACTTTAAAAAAAAAAGTGTAACAAGCTAGATTAGCTTTGGATATCGTGAAGCAATTCTCCAAAATCTCAGGTTTGGCATTAAATCTCTCCAAATGTGATATGTTTGTTTTGAAGGAGCTGTCAATCCAGCAGATTGTAACATCTCTGAAAAAGATACTGTAACCTATTGCCTATCAATGTCTAGGCATACTGTGTAATAAAATCGATAATTGTGTAGTAAAAACGTTAATGTGTTTTTGCAGAGTATACAACCATGCAGACAAACATCCATAGAGATCAGTGGACAATGGGCTGCACTGAAAAAAACGCATGGTTCCACAGAATACCAACTGGGATGGATCACGAGGCAAATGTGGCTTCTTCATCACCATCTTTTTGCTTGTGTTAATAAAATAATTATAAAAATACTCTCGCTAGCTTTGATCCATTCCTGGGCCTGCAGGACACACATTTATTTGTTTGTCAGACAAATCATTGGGTCGAAACTACAGAACACACATGGTTAATGTTCAGAATTGTTGAATATATATATATATATATATATATATATGTATGTATATATATGTATATATGTATGTATATATGTATGTATATATATGTATGTATATATATATATATGTATGTATATATATGTATATATATATATATGTATGTATATATATATATATATATATATATATATATATTAAACCATTCTGAACATTAACCATGTGTGTTCTGTAGTTTCGACCCAATGACTCGTCTGACAAACAAATAAATGTGTGTGTATGTGTGTATATATATATATATATATATATATATATATATGTATGTAATGTCTCTAGAGTGGTGCAGCGGTCTAAGGCACTGCATCTCAGTTCAAGAGGCATCACTACAGTCCCTGGTAAAAATCCAGGCTGTATCACATCCAGCCGAGTCTCATAGGGCGGCACACAATTGGCCCAGCGTCATCTGGGTTTTGCCGGGGTAGGCCGTCATTGTAAATAAGAATGTGTTCTTAACTGACTTGCCTAGTTAAATAAAGGTGAAATAAAATACAAATAATTGTTTCATTTCAAATTCAAAGTGATGTAATATAGTGCCGAAACAACATAAAATGTGTCCTTGTTCCAAGGAACTCACTGTACATAATGTAATGACCTGGCTAGATCATAAAGGAACAATTGTCCAGACAGAGGTATGAGTTTACAAATTCCCAGTTTATTAACCCAACTGAACATAGGCTACTGTTTGGCCGCAGCCCACGCCAAATAAATCAAGGATACCCGTATGAAACAACTGACCATCTCTTTTTAAGACCAGAGGTAAGAGAGAGAACAATGGCTAAACATGGCTTTAGACTTGCGTTGCTCCACCTCCCTGCCAACCACCCTCCTCCCCCCACGCCGCTCCACCAACCACCAGGATGCCTGGCACAAGAACATTCCAGGCGTTTCCGTGGTTGGCAGATAGCAGGTTGACTGGCATGTCAGACCCCGCGAACACTGGGTACTGGTAAGTACAACACAACCAGTGAACAGCATAACACATAACAAACAGCTGTCTGTGCGGGTCACTACATAGCCCACCCACCACAAAGTCTCTCGTCCCCAAGGGAACAAACTAAATCCCTGAAGCAATCCGGAGGTCTCCTTTGCCTGTGTGGCCGTGATGGTTGCAGAGTGTCCAGATTAGAGGTCGACCGATTATGATTTTTCAACGCCGATACCAATACCGATTATTGGAGGACCAAAAATAGCCGATACCGATTAATCGGCCAATTTGTTTTATTTATTTATTTGTAATAATGACAATTACAACAATACTGAATGAACACTTTTATTTGAACTGAATATAATACATCAATAAAATCAATTTAGCCTCAAATAAATAATGAAACATGTTCAATATGGTTTAAATAATGCAAAAACAAAGTGTTGGAGAAGAAGGTAAAAGTGCCACATGTGCCATGTAAAAAAGCTAACGTTTAAGTTCCTTGCTCAGAACATGAGAACATATGAAAGCTGGTGGTTTCTTTTAACACGAGTCTTCAATATTCCCAGGTAAGAAGTTTTAGGTTGTAGTTATTATAGGAATTATAGGACTATTTCTCTCTATACCATTTGTATTTCATATACCTTTGACTATTGGATGTTCTTATAGGCACTTTAGTATTGCCAGTGTAACAGCATAGCTTCCGTACCTCTCCTCGTCCCTACCTGGGCTCGAACCAGGAACACATTGACAACAGCCACCCACAACTACTTCAAGGTCTCAGAGTGAGTTACGTCACCGATTGAAACGCTATTAGCACGCACCCAGCTAACTAGCTAGCCATTTAACATCGGTTACACCAGCCTAATCTCGGGAGTTGATAGGCTTGAAGTCATAAACAGCTCAATGCTTGAAGCACAGGGAAGAGCTGCTGGCAAACGCACAAAAGTGCTGTTTGAATGAATGCTTCCGAGCCTGCTGCTGCCTACCACCGCTCAGTCAGACTGCTTTATCAAATATCAAATCATAAAATGAATTATAACATAAGAACACACAGAAATGCGAGCCTCATGTAATTAATATGGTCAAATCCGGAAACTATCATTTCGAAAACAAAACGTTTATTCTTTCAGTGAAATACGGAACCGTTCCATATTTCATCTAACGGGTGGCATCCATAAGTCTAAATATTCCTGTTACATTGCACAACAGAGAGAATTCACAACCTTCAATGTTATGTCATAATTACGTAAAATTCTGGCAAATTAGTTTGCAACGAGCCAGGCGGCCCAAACTGTTGCATATACCCTGACTCTGTGTGTAATGAACGCAAGAGAAGTGACACAATTTCCCTAGTTTAATATTGCCTAAGTCATCCCCCTTTTGGCGAAGTTGGTCTTCACACAGTTCGCAACGAGCCAGGCGGCCCAAACTGCTGCATATAGCCTGACTCTGTTGCACAGAACGCAAGAGAAGTGACACAATTTCCCTAGTTAAAATAAATTCATGTTAGCAGGCATTATTAACTAAATATGCAGGTTTAAAAATATATATACTTGTGTATCAATTTTAAGAAAGGCCTTGATGTTTATGTATAAATACACATTGGTGCAACACAGTGCTTTTTTCGCGAATGCGCTTGTTAAATAACCGTTTGGTGAAGTAGGCTATGATTCAATGATAAATTAACAGGCACCGCCTCGATTATATGCAACGCAGGACAAGCTAGATAAACTAGTAATATCATCAACCATGTGTAGTTAACTAGTGATTATGTTAAGATTGATTGTTTTTATAAGATGCGTTTTATGCTAGCTAGCACCTTACCTTGGCTCCTTGCTGCACTGGTTTACCAGCTGCACTCGCATAATGTAATCGGCCGTGATCGGTGTTCAAAAATGCTGATTACCGATTGTTACGAAAACTTGAAATCGGCCCTAATTAATCGGCCATTCCGATTAATCGGTCGACCTCTAGTCCAGATGTGAAACAGGGGGCTCAGTCCATGGCAGGGGGCTGCCCATCTGAGGCCCAGGGAATGAAGGCAGGGAAATGGGGGACAAGGATGAGGGAACGGGGAATACAGTCCGTGGCTCTGGGGAACCACGCTGTGACACAGGTAGGGAGACTGGGTGAGTGGGCTGTCTGGAGCCTTGTATGCAGCGCCTGGTTGTGGGAGCCTGGGGAATGTCATTGCCAGAGAGGGGAATTGTGGGGGTCCCTGGGGTTTGAGGAGAAGTGGCCCCTCTGTATGGGGATAACCTGTCCCAGGACAGTGCCACCTTTCTCCCCCTGGGAGACAGCTGCACCCGCTACACAACCTCCCCTACCCTCTCCAGAATGCTGCAGGGCCCCACTCAGTGGCTGTCCAACTTGGGCCATCTGCCTTTCTTTCTCAGGGGGCTGTAGACCCAGACCAGCTCCCCAGACACAAAGTCCCTTCCCGGGTATGCACGTCATAGTTCCTCTTCTGCCTCACACCTGCATTCATCAGCTGCTCTCTGGCAAATGTGTGGGCTGTCTCCAGGCAGTCCTGGAGTCTCCGGCCCCGGGGGAACAGGAGGGCTATACAGGGGCCAACCAAACGCCATCTCTGGAGGGGTGCGGATCTCTCGCCAGCATGAAGAGGGCAGGCGTGCAGGTGGAGTCTTGGACAGTGAAGCGGCATGCCATGAGGACCATGGGCACATGCTTGTCCCAGTCATGCTGATGTTTGGCAGAGACGATGGCCAGCTGCTGTCCAAGCGTTTTGTTGAAGCGCTCCACAAGGCCATCACTTTGAGGATGGAGGTGAGCAGTGCGGGTCTTGTGCATACCCAGCCTCTCACACATGGTGGTGAACACATGGGACTCAAAGTTTTTGCCTTGGTCGCTGTGGAAGGACTCCGTAGCTCCAACATCCCTGCTGTCAGGGTGTTGACAATGGTCTCTTTCTCCTGGTCAGGCAGAGTATAGGCCACAGGCCATTTTGTGAAGTAGTCCATGGCCGTGAGTACCCAGCGGTTTCCATACATCCACTCCCACCCGACTGCAGTACAGGGTCAACGGGACATGGCGTTGGAGTGGCGTGCCTCTGCCCTGTGAAGTCGTACGGCTGAAGCTCCTCCAACCAGCGTGCAACCTGCCCCTCTGGCTCTTTGAAAGACATGAGCCACTGGAGAGCAGAGTGGTCAGTCCTTACAATAAAGGGCAGGCCACCCAGGTAGTACTTGAAGTGTTTGATGGAAGCCACAGCAGCCAGGAGCTCCCGCCGGGTGACACAGTAGGGGTGCTCATGTTTGTTTAATGTTTTGCTAAAGTATGCCACCACTGTCTCCCTCTCTGGCCCCAGCTGGGCCAGCACCCCACCCATGCCCACATTGCTCATGTCTGTGTCCAGGATAAAGGGCAAGGTGAGGTCAGGGGGGGCAAGCACAAATGCCTTGTCTTTTGGCAGCATGCGGTTCAGGGGAGCAGCAACGCTTGGGAAGCCCCATACAAACCTCCTGTAGTACGAGGTCAGGCTCAGGAAGCTCTTCAGCTGATGCTGGTCGTTGGGGGTGGGCCAGTCTCGTACAGCCCCCTCTTTGTCCTCCATGGTGCTGATACCCTTCTTCCCAAATTGGTGGGCCAAGAAGGACACCTCTATCCTCATAAAGTGGCACTTCTCGGGGTGGAGCTTCAGGCCTGCGACAGCCACCCTCTCCAGCACATACCGTTGCGCCCCAAGGGCTGGCCGGAAGGAGCTGCCATGGGCCAGGATGTCGTCGAGGTATACCCGACACTCCTGTCGGGGGATGCCATCCAGCACCCTGTCTATCAAACGTTCAAATGTAACTGGAGCGTTGCACAGGCCGAAGCACAGGACCTTGAACTGCCGGTGTCCTCTGTTAGTGGAGAACGCAGTTTTGGCTTCTGGGGAGAGGGGCACCTGTCAATAGCCACTGCGGAGGTCCGTCCAGTGAGGAGAACCACCTAACCAGGTCCAGTGACTAATCGATATGGAGTATGAGTCCTTCCTGGTTACCTCATTCATCTGCCTGTAGTCCACACAGAACCTCAGCTTGCCTCCCTTCTTAGGAACTATTACGACTGGTATTACATACGGAACATTTCAAGAACTTTGAAAGTTTCTTCAATTGCAGTCGCAAAAACCATCAAGCGCTATGACGAAACTGTCTCTCATGAGGACAACCATAGGAAAGGAAGACCCACAGTTACCCCTGCAGCAGAGGACAACTTCACAAATAAATGCTGAAGCCCAAATAAATGCTTCAGAGTTTAAGTAACAGACACATCTCACAATCAACTGTTCAGAGGAGACTGCGTGAATCAGGCCTAAATGGTTGAAATGCAGCAAAGAAACCACTTCTAAAGGACACCAATAAGAAGAGACTTGCTTGGGCAAAGAAACACGAACAATGGACATTAGACCGGGGGGAATCTGTCCTTTGGTCTGATAAGTAAAAATTTGAGATTTTTGGTTCCAACCGCTGTGTCTTTGTGAGACGCAGAGTAGGTGAACAGATGATCTCCGCAATGTGTGGTTCCCACCTTGAAGCATAGAGGAGGAGGTGTGATGGTGTGGGGTTCTTTCCTGGTGACACTGTGATTTACTATCTACTCCAGCCCGAGTTGTCTGTTTAGCTCACATAGACCTCTGTGTGTGCACCCCATAGAAAATGTGTGTGTGTGTGTGTGTGTGTGTGTGTGTGTGTGTGTAAATAAATCCTTTGGGTAGGGGTTATGCACTGAGAAGTCCAAAACCAGGATGAAAACATGCTTTCAAGAAATCGTAAGCATCTGTGTTGGTGTGTAGTGTATGCCCCATGCTTAAAAATGCTTCTATAGCTGTGTCGATGGTACTGAAGTACCCATATATGATGGGATATGATGGGACTGACCATCCATGATATAAAAATGACAGTGTTTTGAGGCTATAAAGTCTCTCGTTACAACTGAGTTTTCAGTCGTGACCCAATAGGAAATGGACGCATCCCTTCGTAAAACAATGAGTAAAAGTGTCTCTCATAACAAGGCACGTGTTCGATGCCACAGTCTCTGCTTCCATATTCCTCATTCAACCACAGTCAGCAATTGTACGAGCTACACTTTGTGCGGCTCTGGTGTTTATTTTTCTTTGAAGGCTCCTCAGTCTTCCTGCTACGGTAAGCTGGAGGTTCATACATTCACTCTTTTGTGATACATTCATCAGTTCACTGAACGGGAGAACATTTCTTTATTGAGAAATAAAGCCTTTTGTTTGGCAATGTCTCAGTGTGTGTGTATTTGCAGCCAGGTGATGGATTTGTGATTTTAAGGTAACTGACAAGTTGACAAACCAGGCTGAAATGCCATAGAATAGAATGCTCTCGATGACAGCATGATAGAATAGGAGCATGTCCTTCTGTTTGACAAAAAAAAACACTGAACCTACTCAAAAAAATATAGTCGTTGTTGGACCCTGGTGCATTTGTAAAAGTAGACCTGAGTAATGTCCACATTATGGACCACCACAGGTGTGGTCGCCAACAGATTTGGGGTTGAAAACCATTTCCTCAGTTTGCTTGACATTTAGGATGAACCTCTGTATCTCTCAGTGGTAGTTGGTCTCTTTACATTAGACCCAGAATGGCAGTATCATCAGAAAACTGGACAATATAGCTATCAGTGTGAATAGGATAGGTTCGCACTGACCTGCTGGGTCCTGTTGGTCAGAAATGAGTGATACCCCCTGATGGTATAGGGTTTGACTGACATTTTCTGAGTTTACTGTGGAGCATGTGTGGCTGCAAGATGTTAAATGCTGAACCAAAATCCACAAATAGCAGTTGAGCATAGGCCGATGAGGATTGCTTCATCAGTGCCACATTTGTATTTGTAAGTAAGCTGATGAGGGTCCTTGAATACTCTTCATTTTAAGCTGCCCAATTCTATAAGAGTAATTATTTTGAGCCAAACACATTTTTGTCATCATCTGACAATAGTCAAATAGATGCCATGAGTTATAATAGTCAAACATAGATTTATTGGTAAAAACCAGTAGGCTGTTTGCTACCCAATTATTCAAGAGTAGTTATTTTTATTGGTAAAAAATAAAAACTGGTAGACTAATAACTGACATCAAAATTACTTTTATTTTCATATTTTCGCTATACGTGAGGTGTTTGTTGTGTGTTTTGTTAACATTCAAATGGCACAGTATGATTCTCTATCAAGAATAGAGTGCCTTGTAGCTCTCCCAGTCTTGTTTCACACGGTCGGGAACCGACCAATAAAAATGTGTTAAGAAACTAAAAACAACAAACTCAATTAAAACCGTCTAACCAATTACAGAGCACTGGTGTAACACCTATCGCTGTTGTTCCTCCCACTTCTGTTGACACGCCCACTTTCAGACACACTCCATATACTGTATGCGGTTACCCATACTTGCAGCGCGTGGCTTCTCAAACACCATACTTACGATGAGGGGCTTCTTCAAGCGAACGGCATCATCGATGTGAACCTAGTATCTCACAATGACAGTCTCACAATGACAGGGTCATTCACATGTATTGTACAAAAAGCTGTAAAGCATAAATACAATCATAGATCAAAAAAAAATATTTTAAAAAAATAGGGCAATTCAATTGTTTAGCTGGGACTCTCTATTTTCATATTTTCCAAAATACTTTATGGAATGCAGAGTTAAAATAAAATGTGTGTGTGCGTGTGTTTCTTTCTTTCTGCAAAAATAAATATAGAGAATAGAAAACCATGTCCATGGTATGCTGTAGATCTCTATATGCTGCTCTCTAAGTGCAATCCGTTTTGTCACCAAAGTCCCATATACTACCCACCATTGCGACCTGTACGCTCTCGTTGGCTGGCCCTCGCTTCATACTCGTTGCCAAACCCACTGGCTCCATGTCATCTACAAGACCCTGCTAGGTAAAGTCCCCCCTAATCTCAGCTCGCTGGTCACCATAGCATCACCCACCTGTAGCATGCGCTCCAGCAGGTATATCTCTCTGGTCACCCCCAAAACCAATTCTTTCTTTGGCCGCCTCTCCTTCCAGTTGTCTGCTGCCAATGACTGGAACGAACTACAAACATCTCTGAAACTGGAAACACTTATCTCCCTCACTAGCTTAAACCCCAACTGTCAGAGCAGCTCACAGATTACTGCACCTGTACATAGCCCACCTATAATTTAGCCCAAACAACTACCTCTTTCCCTACTGTATTTATTTTATTTATTTAGCTCCTTTGCACCCCATTATTTTTATTTCTACTTTGCACATTCTTCCACTGCAAATCTACCATTCCAGTGTTTTACTTGCTATATTGTATTTACTTTGCCACAATGGCCTTTTTTTTTGCCTTTACCTCCCTTATCTCACCTCATTTGCTCACATCGTATATAGACTTGTTTATACTGTATTATTGACTGTATGTTTGTTTTACTCCATGTGTAACTCTGTGTCGTTGTATGTGTCGAACTGCTTTGCTTTATCTTGGCCAGGTCGCAATTGTAAACGATAACTTGTTCTCAACTTGCCTACCTGGTTGAATAAAGGTGAAATAAATACAAATAAATGAATAAAGTGTTGTGCCCTACTGGCTGAGCCCCTGCTTCACCTAAAAAAAATACACAGAAAGAAAACACACATTCATGTATCGCTAATTAAAACTTGCCCTGTGCCATTGTCTTTTAATACAATCATTGGGGGTGAAAAGGAGAAATACAGGAGCTTTTGCATAGAGTGGAGTTCTGACAGTGGGATGTCCAATCCTATTGGTAATTGATCAGGCAAGGGGAGTGGTGGTGGTGGTGAGTTTTGTCCTTATTGGGCGAGAAGCAGACTGACTTTATTCTTATTGGACATTTGCAGCAGAAGAAAAAGCCTTAGCATGGAAAATGTCTTGATTGGCAGAAATGATTTGAACCCCATTGTGAAAGGTTACTGCACATGCCACAAAGCCGCCCCTCCAAGCTCGAGGTGATGTGGGGATGTGTGGACGTTCGAGACTGGGGTCATTCCGTTAAACAGAAATAGGGAGACATGGTTGACTATGCGAGCCCCAAACCATTAGTACATTTGGTGCAAAATAAACAGTACCAGTAAAAAGTATGGACACAACTACTCATTAAAGCATTTTTCTTTATTATTACAATTTTCTACATTGTAGAATAATAGTGAAAACATCAAAATTGAAACAACACATGGAATCATGTAGTAACCAAAAAAAGTGTTAAACAAAGAGAATGCCAAGAGTGTGCAAAACTGTCATCAAGTCAAAGGGTGGCTACTTTGAAGAACCTCAAATGTAAAATATATTTTGATTGGTTTAACACCTTTTTGGTTACTACATGATTTCATATGTGTTATTTCATAGTTTTGATGTCTTCAGTATTATTCTACAATGTAGAAAATAGTAAAAATAAAGAAAAACCCTGGAATGACTAGGTGTGTCCAAACTTTTGAATGGTACTGTATATGTATACACAACGGGGACAGACATACAGTACAAGTACAAGTATATACAAAGAAAAGTGCTCTCACTTCCTCTTCGTCATTCATTACACCCCCATTGGTTCTCTGTGTAGCCATGAACTATGACCCTTAACCTCCATCCTCCGATATATCGTCACGACAAGTGAACACTTGAATGTAACAAAACAATTTCCCTTAAAGCGTGCTGGCACAGTTCTTCAGTAACACTCGTCATAACCTGTCACATAAACAACAATGCCTGTTATAACATTTCATAGTTAGTGAACCCATACACAATGGGACACAAAACAGAGATATATTTGACGTATCCCTCGTCATGTCTTTGGACGTATTTATAACAGTGCTACGAACACATTATAGCAACATACCCTAAAGTACTGTCTGGCTCCTCCTGCCATTTTCTCCACATCGATTGCGATATCCTCATGCAAAATCTAATAAGGACAAACTTGTTTTGCACTATTTCGGCATGCAAATATCGAGCTATAACACAACACCATCTAGGGGTTCCGGACTCAGTGCAGCTCACAGAGTTGCTGAGATGGACCCTGCATGCAGTATCGAGCCAGGCTGAGATATGAAGGCTGCCTCCACAGTGCATCACAGTGGGGCTTCTATTACTATCTACTCCAGCCCGAGTTGTCTGTTTAGCTCACATAGACCTCTGTACAGTAGTGTGTGCACCCCATAGAAAATGTGTGTGTGTGTGTGTGTGTGTAAATAAATCCTTTGGGTAGGGGTTATGCACTGAGAAGTCCAAAACCAGGATGAAAACATGCTTTCAAGAAATCGTAAGCATCTGTGTTGGTGTGTAGTGTATGCCCCATGCTTAAAAATGCTTCTATAGCTGTGTCGATGGTACTGAAGTACCCATATATGATGTGCTGCCCTCTTGTGTTTGCATCCTGGAACTGTTTTGGAATACACTTAAAGCTAGAATCCTTAATTGAAAGAATAACAAAGTGGCACCCCGCCTCTGTTTTGGTAGAAAGCTGAGGGTTGGGCCTGGAGAAATGTAACCCCTCTCAAATTCATATACAGAGCTATGGATGCAAGGACTGACCATCCATAATATAAAAGGTACAGTTTTAACCATGTTTTGAGGCTATACAGTTTGTTTACATTTACGTTGTTTACAATCATTGGAGTAAAACAAGTTTATATTTTGGGTTCTGATGGGGTACAACTGTTGAACTAAGTTCATGATGCATTTATAAGTTATATTCTTCAAGAATCAATGGGTATATATCATTCATTTATAGGTCCAAAAATAGATGTAGGAAGCAACTAAGAATTCTAGCTTTAAAAGTTGTGTTTTTTGTGTGTGACACAGATAAACCTTTTGAATGTAATTTTGAACAACCAAATAGACAATACAAAGTCTCTCGTTACAACTGAGTTTTCAGTCGTGACCCAATAGGAAATGGACGCATCCCTTCGTAAAACAATGAGTAAAAGTGTCTCTCATATCTCTCATAACAAGGCACATGTCCGATGCCACAGTCTCGGCTTCCATATTCCTCAATCAACCACAGTCATCAATTGTACGAGCTACACTTCGTGCGGCTCTGGTGTTTCTTCTTCTTTGAAGGCTCCTCAGTCTTCCTACTACGGCAAGCTGGAGATTCATACAGGTTCATACACAGGTTCACTCTTTTGTGATACATTCATCAGTAAGTACACTGAATGGGAGAAAATTACATCAGTGAGAAATAAAGCCTTTTGTTTGGCAATGTCTCAGTGTGTATTTGTGTGTGTGTGTGTGTGTACATGCATGTGAAGCTACATGCGTCTATGAGAAAGTGCATCTCATCTATTTGGAAAAAGAGTGACCCTACAATTGTATCCGTACGTAAGTGTGTGTCAGTTTTAAAGCCTTGCTCATGTAGTCTAACATAAGGTAAGTGCAGTGTGTTTTGGAGTATGACAATGCCTTTGGTGCCCCTTAGGAGCTCTGACATACAATTGAATCCCTTCAGAAATGATAACGGTCTTACTCATGAGGGTCATCTTGAAAGTGTGTGCGTTAGAAGCGTGTATGTGTGTATGTTCGAAGCCAAGGCATTAGTTCATTATGTATTATAGTGTGCATAGTCTGCAGCCCCAGAGTAGAAAATGAAACAGTTCTGAGGTCCAGAACATGAGGTCACTCCAGGAGGAAGCATAGGGTATTAGGATAAGGTTTCTCTGGGTTTGAAGTGCAGGCTGAACCCCTGGAGGAAGGAGGAGGACTGGAGATACAGTAACCAAGGCCATTAAACTGATAAGAGATAAAGCACAAGTGTGGTTGTTGTACGCAGGAATCAAATGGAGGGCATCAGTGTAGGTAAAAGAACAGTAACGTTATTCCAGGAAGTATGGGCTCATGGAGCAGGGAGGTATAGCAAAGCCAGGGGGTCAAATTGGGATTATCTTGTTGGTGAAATTGTCCCAAAGGTTGTTGTTTTTTCTCCACAATGATAATTTCTTGTCGATGTCTATTCAGTCTCCATTGTGTACTGTGAGTCCTGTCTCGCCTCAAGCTAAGGTGGTGGGGTTTCCTATCCACCATTGTTCTTACCCAATTCAACCCCTGGCTGTGGCGGACATTTTGGAGAGGTTACTCCAGGCCAAAGGTGCTGGTTTCCTCCACGGCCGTCAGCATTTTCTCGTAGAGCATGGAGAACGACGGGTACGGCGGGAGGTCCAGACGGTTAAAGCATGTGTGGGCCCTGTAGAGAGACAGATCCATAGTGAGGAGTAAATTGACAGAATATGCACGCACCCACGCATGTACAATGTGTATAATATACATTCTACTTTATATGTGTAACAGTGGCGATCGGTGCCATTTAAGATGAGGACGCCATTTAATTGTTTTACGAGCATGGCCTTATTTTTATTACAGCATATTGGATGACTGTCATTAATATTCCATTCACCTAACTCAATGCAACATCGATAGATCTAGGCTACTACATGATACTCGAATTTCCCAATACCCATCATGAGGTTGCTACAACCTAGCTTATAAATTATAGTTTACAACTTAGGTGCACAGGTTGAGAGAATTTTTAGTCATCAAGGTGACAGACAGTAACACATTCAATACCGTCATGCACACTCTTGCCTGTATCTAGCTGATCTAGGGTGTAATCATTAGTCCAACAGTTGCAAATGAGAGTTTCTATTGGACAAATTCAGGTATGTTTATCCCCGTTTCCTTCTGTTTGCTTCCATTTAAGAATCATTGTTCAACAGAATTCAGCGGAATGAATACAAATCAAATCAACATTTTATTTGTCACATGTGCCGAATACAAACCTCAACCTACAATGCAGTTGAAGAAATAGAGTTAATAATAACATTTGCTAAATATAGTTTTAAAAAATGGAATCAATCAATAGGTAACACAAGAAATGTACATAACAATAACGAGGCTGTACACAGGGGGTACAGGTTAATAGAGGTCATTTGTAAAGAGACTATGCATAGATAATAAACAGTGAGTAGCAGCAGTGTAAAAACAAAGGCGGTAATGCAACCAGTCAGGCAGGATGCTCTCGATGGTGCAGCTGTAGAACTTTGAGGATCTGGGGACGCATACCAAATCTTTTCAGTCTCCTGATGGGGAAAAGGTTTTGTCGTGCCCTGTTCACAACTGTCTTGGAGTGTTTGGACCGATAGTTTGTTGATGATGTGGACACCAAGGAACTTGAAACTCTCATCCCGATCCACTTCAGTCCCGTCGATGTTAATGGGGGCCTGTACAGTCCTCCTTTTCCTATAGTCCACTATAAGCTCCTTTGTCTTGCTCACATTGAGAGGTTGTTGTCCAGGCACCTCACTGCCAGGTCTCTGACCTCCCTATAGTCTGTCTCCTCAATGTCGGTGATCAGGCCAACCACTGTTGTGTCGTCAGCAGACTTATTGTGTTGGAGTCGTGCTTGGCCACGCAGTCATGGGTGAACAGGGAGTACAGGAGGGGACTAAGCATGCACCTCTGAGGGGCCCCAGTATTGAGGGTCAGTGTGGCAGATATGTGGTTGCCTGCCCTTATCATCTGGGGGCGGCATGTCAGGAAGTCCAGGATCCAGTTGCAGAGGGAGGTGTTTAGTCCCAGGGTCCTTAGCTTAGTGATGAGCTTTGTGGGCACTGTGGAGTTGAACGCTGAGCTGTAGTCAATTTACAGCATTCTCACGCAGGTGTTCCTTTTGTCCAGGTGGGAAAGGGCAGTGTGGAGTGCGATTGAGATTGCATCTGTGGATCTGTTGGGGCGGTATGCGAATTGGAGTGGGTCTAGGGTTTCTGGCATGATGGTGTTGATGGGGCGGCAGGGTAGCCTAGTGGTTAGATCGTTGGACTAGTAACCGGAAGGTTGCAAGTTCAAATCCCCGAGCTGAGAAGGTACACATTTGTCGGCAGGCAGTTAACCCCTAGGCCGTCATTGAAAATAAGAATTTGTTCTTAACTGACTTGCCTAGTTAAATAAAGGTAGAGTAAAAATAAGTTGTAAAAAATGTGAGCCATGACCAGCTTTTCAAAGCACTTCATGTCAACCGACGTGAGTACTATGGGGCAATAATCATTTAGGCAGGTTACTTTCGCTATCTTGGGCACAGGGTCTGTTTGAAACAGAGACAGGTTGAAGAGGTTGAAAATGTCAGTGAAGACACTTGCCAGTTGGTCCGTGCATGCTTTGAGAACACGTCCTGGTAATCCGTCTGTCCCTGCGGCTTTGTGAATGTTGACCTGTTTAAAGGTCTTGCTCACATCAGCTACGGAGAGTGTTCACACAGTCATCCGGAACAGCTGGTGCATGTTTCAGTGTTGTTTGCCTCAAAGCGAGCATAAAAAGGCATTTACCTCATTTGGTAGGCTCGCGTCACTTTCCCTTTGTAGTCCTTAACAGTTCCAATGAGCGTCAGAGCCGGTGTAGTAGGATTCAATCTTAGTTCTGTATTGACGCTTTGCCTGTTTGATGGTTCGTCTGAGGGCATAGCAAGATTTCCAATAAGCGCCCGGATTAGTGTCCCGCTCCTTGAAAGCGGAAACTCTAGCCTTTAGCTCGGTGCGGATGTTGCCTGTAATCCATGGCTTCTGGTTGGAAAATGTACGTACCGTCACTGTGGGTACGACAAGTCCATGCACTACATCCCAGAACATATTCCAGTCTGTGCTAACAAAACAGTCCTGTAGCATAGCATCCGGGTCATCTGACCACTTCTGTATTGAGCAAGTCACTTGTACTTCCTGCTTTAGTTTTTCCTTGTAAGCAGGAATCAGGAGGATATAATTATGGTCATATTTGTCAAATGGAGGGCGAGGGAGAGCTATGTATGCATCTCTGTGTGTGGAGGAAAGGTGGTCTAGAGTGTTTTTTCCTCTGGTTACACGTGACATGCTGGTAGAAATTGGATGAGCATTTTTCTTGTTTGCTGATGGCTTTATACAGCTTGTTGAGTGTGGTCTTTGTGCCAGCATCGGTTTCTGGTGGTAAATAGACGGCTACGAATAATATAGATGTGAACTCTCTTGGTAGACAGCTTATCATGAGGTATTTTACCTCAGGCGAGCAATACCTTGAGACTTCCTCAATAGACATTGTGCACCAGCAGTTTTTGACAAATAGACACACACCCTCTTGACAAAGCAGTATAGCCTTTGTGTCGGACTCATTAAAGAAATACAGATGAAGTCGGAAGGTCACATACACCTTAGGAAAATACATATAAACTAAGTTTTTCACAATTCCTCACATCTAATCCTAGTAAAAATTCCCTGTCTTAGGTCAGTTCGGATCACCACTTTATTTTAAGAATGTGAAATGTCAGAATAGTAGAGAGAATTATTTATTTCAGATTTTATTTATTTCATCACATTCCCAGTGGGTCAGAAGTTACCATGCACTGAATTAGTATTTGGTAGCATGGTCTTTAAATAGTTTAACTTGGGTCAAATGTTTTGGATAGCCTTCCACAATAATTTGGGTGAATTTTGGCCCATTCCTCCTGACAGAGCTGGTGTAACTGAGTCAGGTTTATATGCCTCCTTGCTCGCTGTAATGGTTTTCGTCGTCAGATGAGGAAGAGTACTCGGACCAAAGCGCAGCGTCGTAAGTGTTCATATTTTTTATAGAACTGAACACTAATACAAAATAACAAGAGAATAAATGAAACCGAAACAGTCCTGTAAGGTTCAAAACACTAAACAGAAAATAACTACCCACAAAACCCCTGTGGGAAAAAGCTACCTAAGTATGGTTCCCAATCAGAGACAACAATAGACAGCTGTCCCTGATTGAGAACCATACCCGGCCAAAACAAAGAAATACAAAAACATAGAAAAATTACATAGAATGCCCATCCAAATCACACCCTGACCAAACCAAAATAGAGACAGAAAAAGCACTCTACGGTCAGGGCGTGACACTCACACATGCTTTTTCAGTTCTGCCCACAAATTCTCTATAGGATTGAGGTCAGGGCTTTGTGATGGCCACTCCAATACCGTGACTTTGTTGTCCTTAAGCCATTTTGCCACAACTTTGGAAGTATGCTTGGGGTCATTGTCCATTTGGAAGACACATTTGCGACCAAGCTTTAACTTCCTGACTGATGTCTTGAGATGTTGCTTCAATATATCTACATAATTTTCCTACCTCATGATGCAATCTATTTTGCGAAGTGCACGAGTCCCTCCTGCAGCAAAGCACCCCCACAACATGATGCTGCCACCCCCATGCTTCACGGTTGGGATGGTGTTCTTCTGCAAGCCTCACCCTTTTTTCCTCCAAACATAACGATGATCAAAATGGCCAAACAGTTCTGTTTCTGTTTCATCAGACCAAAGGACATTTCTCCAAAAAGTACGAGCTTTGTCCCCATGTGCAGTTGCAAACTGTAGTCTGGCTTTTTTTAATGGCTGTTGTTCTTCCTTGCTGAGCGGCCTTTCAGGTTATGTCGATATAGGACTCGTTTTACTGTGGATATAGATACTTAAGTACCTGTTTCCTCCAGCATCTTCACAGGGTCCTTTGCTGTTGTTCTGGGATTGATTTGCCCTTTTCGCACCAAAGTACATTCATCTCTAGGAGACAGAATGCGTCTCCTTCCTGAGCGGTATGACATTTGCGTGGTCCCATGGTGTTTATACTTGCATGCTATTGTTTGTACAGATGAACATTATACCTTCAGGCATTTAGAAATTGCTCCCAACAATGAACCAGACTTGTGGAGTCTACAATTTTCTTTCTGTCTTGGCTGATTTCTTTAGATTTTTCATGATGTCAAGAAAAGAGGCACTGAGTTTGAAGGTAGGCCTTGAAATACATCCACAGGTACACCTCCAATTGACTCAAATTATGTCAATTAGCCTATCAGAAGCTTCTAAAGCCATGACATCATTTTCTGGAATTTCCCACGCTGTTTAAATGCACAGACAACTTAGTGTATGTCAACTACTGACCCACTGGAATTGTGATACAGTGAATTATAAGTGAAATAATCTGTCTTTAAACAATTGTTGGAAAAATTACTTGTGTCATACACAAAGTAGATGTCCTAACTGACTTGCCAAAACTATAGTTTGTTAACAAGAAGTTTGTGGAGTGGTTGAAAAACAAGGTTTAATGACTCCAACCTAAGTGTATGTAAACTTCCGACATCAACTGTACATCTTCATCCAGATTGAGGTGAGTAATCACTGTTCTGATGTCTAGAAGCTCTTTTTGGTCGTAAGAGGCGGTAGCAACAATGGTGGCAGCAACATTATTTACAAAATTAGTTACTACAAATGCTAAATAAATAAATACATAGCACAGTTGGTTAGGAGCCTGTAAAACGTCAGCCATCCCCTCCTGCTCCATTGTCTTGTTGTACTTCTAATTCCACGCAAACACAGTTCACTTTCATAGCAGCCACATACAGCATGATCACTTTGCTTGTTGTAATTCATTCTCGCAACTATGCGCTCTCCTCTCTCACCTTTTCCCTTCACTTGTGGACTTCAGTGCACAACACATTAGCGGTCTGTGACCAGGCAAATAAAAGCTTACCAAGCCCAACATTCATATCATCACCGCTACACACAACCTACATCATTGTCACCATCTCATATCATTGTCAACATTGCTCGTAGAACTAAACGCATTTCTAAACCCGCTACAATCATGCAGTACAGTGTACAGTCAGCAAGCACTTTAGCAGTTACACCTGTGCGCCCAGTGGCAATAAATTAATAAAACCAAAAGCTTACCTTGACTTGGAAGCGTTCCAGTGTTTGATAGCAATATCCAGCTAGCTAACATACTCTAGCATTCCTCTGTTTGAGCAAGCTAAACTGGCTAGCTAGCTAAGTAAGTGAAAAAATAGGAAACAAAGCTAGCTCTCCCTCTTGCTTTAATTTGTTCAAAACTGTTAAACTCTTGTCTTTCTCTCTCTTTGAGTCAACTATTCACCACATTTTATGCACTGCAGTGCTAGCTAGCTGTAGCTTATGCTTTCAGTATTAGATTCATTCTCTGATCCTTTGATTGTGCGGACAAAATGTCAGTTCATGCTGCAAGAGCTCTGACAGGTTGAAAGATGTCCTCCGGAAGTTGTCATAATTAGTACCATGAGCCTCCAATGTTTTGCATTAGCTGTCCTCCGGCTACACCATGGTGGTTCCCTACAAAGTGCTGTAGACCTTAATTGCAAAACAGTGTGTTTTAATCAATTATTTGGTGACGTGAATATATTTAGTATAGTTTTATCTAAAAATGATAGTTTTTCTAACAGTGAAACTGTTTTAATTTGTATTCAATTCACTGAGGATGGTCCTCCTTTTCCTCCTCTGAGGAGCTTCCACTGATGTGCGCACACACATCACATACACACAAACCTATAGTACACACAAGATAGTGACAGAAGCAGAACATTTTGAATAGCTCACACAAACAGGTAGGCAAATATACAGACGGACAGACGGGTGTACTGTACCTGGGCAAGGAGGTGATTTTGCCCCACTTCTCCACACAGAACCTGCGTGGTCCATTGCTACCTCTGAGGGAGGCAAAGCCCTCATAGGGAATACTGGAGGTGCCTGTCACAAACTAGGGATAAATAAACAATGTCAACTATCCAATTTTAGGTAACACTTTATTTTTACAGCACCGAATATGGGCTCCCGAGTGGCGCAGGGGTCTAAGGCACTACATCTCAGTGCTAGAGGTGTCACTACAGACCCTGCTTCGATTCCAGGCTGTATCACAACCGGCCGTGATTGTGAGTCCCATAGGGCGGTGCACAATTGGCCCAGCGTCCGGGTTAGGGTTAGCCGGGGTAGGCGGTGATTGTAAATAAGAATTTGCTCTTAACTGACTTGCCTAATTAAATAAAGGTTAAATAAATAATAAGCAGGTATTTACATACAAAATATTTGTAAAAAGGGCAATTATATACATTTTGCACAAAAAATACTTCTTGTCACTAGGATATTAATTGTACCAGGAAGCACCAATTTTAAGCAAGTAATTTCACATTTAATACCAAATAAATACCAGTGGTAACCGAGCTGTAAAATAAAGAGCTATTGTAAGTTAAGACTGGGGAGCTTAGCCTTTCCTAAGTATCAAACTATGTTGGAGTTTCCCCTGAAAAGTAGTACCTGCAGCAGTCTCAATTTCTGCTCATTGTTGAACCTCTCCACTGCAGCCCAGAACCAGCGGATTACTATGTGGTTGTCATGGTACCCTGGGGAGAAAGATGGAAGGCATCTCAGTCAGCCGTAGATCAAAATAAGCCTCCTGTTCTTAAAAGTATCTGTATCTTTCATGTCCAGTCAAAAGTTTTGCCCCTGCACTTGTTTGTAAAGAGGGTGGGTTGTGCGGGGCCAAGCAGTAACACCTGATTCCACTAATCAAAGTTATGATCTCATCTTTGATTAGTAGAATTATGGGTGTTACTACTTGGCTGGAGCAAAAGCATGCCCCCACACCATCTGACTGACCACCACTGCTCCCGTCTCTACCTCCTCTGTACTCTGTGTTGTTCCTCCAGTCTGCCAGGTCGATCTCTGCAGTGCCAGCGATCACCAGCTCCAGCTCCCGGGCATCAAACACAGATACCAGCCGCACATCCACCACCTAACCAATACATGTCACAATACTAACGTATTATCTATTACAGAGACATTCCCACCTGGCCAATACATATTGCAATACTGATACACCCCTAATACATTTAGAGTAACCACATGGAATGTTAATGGTCTGCATGATTATCCATTTGATTATATCTATTTAAGATACATTACCACCTGCTGCATCATTATCTATTACACAATACACATACTGTACATTACCACCTGACCAATACATACTGTATCACAACGTAACGGTGCATCATTATCTATTGCAGATACAATACCACTTGACCAATACATATCAGAATGATGGACCATTGTTGGTGTGTGTGATGTCATAGGGCCCTGTGTTTTGTACAATCATGTCACATGACCTAGATTTGAACCTTTATTTAAAGCTTTTTCATCAAACTGTCCCATTCTCTTTTTATTTCAAATGGTCCAGCACCATCCTCAGACAATTTCTTTCATTTTTGGTGAAACAAATTCCAGGATAAGGCTTAAAATACAGGATAAAAATCATGCTACAGTGAGCTCCAAAAGTATTGGGACAGTGACAATTTGTGTTGTTGTTTTGGCTCTGGATTTGAAAAGATACAATGACTATGAAGTGCAGACTGTCAGCTTCAATTTGACTGTATTCTTATCCATTTTGCATGAACCATTTAGAAATTACAGCACTTTTTGTACATAGTCCCTCCCATTTTAGGGGACCAAAGGCATTGTGACAAATTCACTTATGTATGTATTAAAGTGGTCAAAAGTTATGTATTTGGTCCCATATTCATAGCCCGCAATCAAGCTTGTGACCTTACACATTTGTTGGATTTTCTGTTTCTTTTGGTTGTGTTTCAGATTATCTTGTGCCCAACGGTAAATAATGTATTATGTCATTTTAGAGTCACTTTTATTGTAAATAAGAATAGTATATGTTTCTAA
The DNA here is from genome assembly GCF_045791955.1 of Oncorhynchus clarkii lewisi. Lineage (NCBI taxonomy): Eukaryota > Metazoa > Chordata > Actinopteri > Salmoniformes > Salmonidae > Oncorhynchus > Oncorhynchus clarkii. The sequence continues at coordinate 47,683,277 of NC_092149.1, read as the reverse complement.
ACACTTCTACATTAATGTGGATGCTACCATGATTACGGATAATGCTGAATGAATTCTGAGTAATAATGAGTGAGAAAGTTAGATGCACGAATATCATACCCCCCCAAAAAATGCTAATCTCCCCTGTTACTGTAATGGTGAGCGGTTAACATGTCTTGGGGGTTTATTTGTGCAGCTGTAACAGTCGGCACTTTAACTTCCTAGTCATTGCATCATTTCAAATCCAAAGTGCTGGAGTACAGAGCTAAAACAACAAAAAAATGTGTCAGTGTCCCAATACTTTTTGGAGCTCACTTTATGTCACAAGATTGCACAAAACACAGGGCCCTACCTCATAGAAGCCTCGCACCAGGCTCTCCGTCTGCTGAGCCACACCCCTTTCGATGCGCCACTTAACCATACGCTCGATGTACTCCTTCTTATTCTTCTCTGACACTGGAATACCTGCCCCGCCTGGCTTCAGCTCTCTCTCTGTGATCTAAAAGGCCGTAGAGATTGATACACAATATGGGGTGAAACCTAGTCTGAGTACCAGTCTTTTTAGCTAGCATTCCACTTCTTGATGCTTCTATCATTTGCCAAAGAGACTGGCCTTTCTTCAATCTTCCAATATGATCATTCTATCATTAATGAGCGAGGACATCAGAGGATTTGATCTTGACTCGAAAATCCTCACAGCTATCCTCCAATCACAAAGGTTATGCAAATATTGGAACTCTATCACTCTTTGTTCTCCACATGTCTGTTGGCAGTTGGTTGCTAAGCAACCAATTTTAGTTGTCCAGAGTTAAACCAGTCTGTCAAAAGTTGATAGCACACATCTAAATTCTCAAACTAAATACATACTGCAATTCCAACCACAAAACATATTATACAACAACTTGCAAGAGCTAAATGTTGGTTTTTGACTTTTATACAGATGTTGGATGTTAACTTGATTACTCTTGTCGCTGGGAATTTTCCTGTTGTTTCAAGAAATTCAAATGAGCCTCGTGATTCCTTGAAAATGAGCATTTGGCCTGCCATCAAAATAATATATTTCGCTCACTCAGGCCTAGGTCCCCTAACCGACTTGCCAAAACTATAGTTTGTTAACAATAAATGTATGGAGTGGTTGACAAACGAGTTTGAATGACTCCAACCTAAGTGTATGTAAACATCTGACTTCAACTGTAAGTGTCCCATGATCTCAGTATATATGCACCTGTTCTGAAAGGCCCCAGAGTCTGCAACACCACTAAGCAAGGGGCACCACCAAGCAGGCAGCACCATGAAGATCTCCAAACAAGAAACTTTGAACGGAGCACCATTAAATCCATTATTAAAAAATGGAAAGAATATGGCACCACAACAAACATGCCAAAGAGATGGCCGCCCACCACAATTCACAGACCAGGCAAAGAGGGGGTTAACCAGAGAGGCAACAAAGTTACCAAAGATAACCATGAAGAAGCTGCAAAGCTCCACCGCGGAGATTGGAGTATCTGTCCATAGGACCACTTTAAGCCATACACTCCACAGAGCTGGGCTTTACGGAAGAGTTGCCAGAAAAAAGCCATTGCTTAACCTCTCTTGGGTAGAGGGCAGTATTTTCACATCCGGATGAAAAGTGTGCCCAAAGTTAACTGCCTGTTACTCAGGCCCAGAAGCTAGGATATGCATATATTGGTAGATGTGGATAGAAAACACTCTAAAGATTCTAACACTGTTAACCTCTTGAAACTAGGGGACACTATTTTCATTTTTGGAAAAATAACATTCCCAAAGTAAACGTGCTATTTTGTCAGGACAAGATGCTAGAATATGCACATAATTGATAGCTTAGGATAGAAAACACTCTAACGTTTCCAAAACTGTAAAAATATTGTCTGTGAGAATAACAGAACTGATATTGCAGGCGAAAGCCTGAGAAAAATCCAATCAGGAAGGGACTCTTACTTAGAAACCTCTGCGTTCCTATGCGTCCCTATTGAGCAATGAATGGGATATCAGCCAGATTCCTTTTTCTATGGCTTCCCAATGTGTCTAGTGTCACAAGACATAGTTTCAGGCTTTTATTTTGAAAAATGAGCGTGAAGGACAACATTGCGTCAGTGCTCAGCTGGTGGCTCTCAGAGTGATATGTGCGTAATAGACAAAGGCGGCCATTGTGCCTCTCGCTCCTACTGGGAAGCCAACTGTCCCGGTTGATATATTATCGAATAGATATTTGAAAAACACCTTGAGGATTGATTATAAAAAACATTTGCCATGTTTCTGTCGATATTATGGATCTAATTTTGAATATTTTTTCGGCATTGTCGTGACCGCAGTTTCCGGTGGATTTCTCAACCAAACATGAAGAACAAAAGGAGGTATTTTGTCTATAAAAATAATCTTTATGGACAAAATGAACATTTGCTGTCTAACTGGGAGTCTCGTGAGTGAAAACATCCAAAGCTCATCAAAGGTAAACGATTTAATTTGATTGCTTTTCTGATTTTCATGACCAAGTTGCCGACTGCTAGCTGGACATAATGCTATGCTAGGCTATCGATAAACTTACACAAATGCTTGTCTTGCTTTGGCTGTAAAGCATAAGTTTAAAAATCTGAGATGACAGGGTGATTAACAAAAGGCTAAGCTGTGTTTTACTATATTTCACTTGTGATTTCATGAATATGAATATTTTCTAGTAATATTTTTTGTCCGTTGCGTTATGCTAATTAGTGTCAGTTGATGACAATTCTCCCGGATAGTTCCAAGAGGAGTAGTTCCAAGAGGTTAAAATTATGTCTGTGAGTACAACAGAACTGATATGGCAGGCAAAACCCAGAGGACAAACCATCCCCCCTAAAAAACTGGTGAAATCCTCCCAGACTGCAGTTCCTAGGGCTTCCACTTCCACTAACAGTCTTTAGAAAGAGTTTCAGGCTGGTTTTTGGAAAAATTTGCCAGAAATTCTAGTTTTTCTAGGTGCATCCCATTGTCTGTAGTGCTTCCAAGCTCGTGGAAGAGAGCTCGTTCTTTGGAATTTCTCTCCGGGTAAAGACAATAACGATTCTGCCGTCTACGGGCCTGGCTACAGGATGTGCTGGCGAACCTGGGACACCATGCGTAAGGCTGGTGCCATGTACGCTGGCCCAAGGAGACGCACTGGAGACCAGATGCGTAGAGCCGGCTTCATGGCACCTGGCTCGATGCCCACTCTAGCCCGGCCAATACGAAGAGCTGGAATGTACCACACCAGGCTATGCACACGCACCGGGGACACCGTGCGCTCCACCGCATAACACGGTGCCTGCCCGGTCCCTCTCGCTCTCCGGTAAACACGGAAAGTTGGCGCAGGTCTCCTACCTGAACTCGCCCCAATAAATTTTTGGGGCTGCCTCTCGGGCTTCCAGCCGCGCTTCCGTGCTTTCTCCCCTTCCCTTTCCAGCTCTGCTTTGGGACTGCGATATTCCCCTGGCTGAGTCCAGGGTCCTTTGCCGTCCAGAATCTTCTCCCAAGTCCATCTCTCCAGGTATCGCTGCCTCTCCTGCTGCTGCTGCCTGTTACCACGCTGCTAGGTCCTTGGTTGGTAGGTGTTTCTGGTAGGTGTTTCTGTAACGGCATTCTTCCTCCTCTTCTGAGGAGGAGTAGTGAGAAGGATCGGAGGACCAATGTGCAGCGTGGTAAGTGTCCATAACGTTTATTTTAAGACATAAACTGAACACTATGAAATACAAAACAACAAACGTGAACATGAACGAAACCGAAACAGTACCACGTGGCAACAAACACTCACACGGAAACAAACACCCACAAACCAAAAGTGAAACCCAGGCTACCTAAGTATGATTCCCAATCAGAGACAACTAACGACATCTGCCTCTGATTGAGAACCATACTAGGCTGACCTCAAAACCCCAACATAGAAAAACACACATAGACTGCCCACCCCAACTCACGCCTTGACCATACTAAATAAAAACAAAACAAAGGAAATCAAGGTCAGAACGTGACAGATCCATGTATCCGGGTAAGAGTCTAGCTACATTATCAGATATTATACGTTTCTAATTTTGTCAGAAAGCAGTTTTCATTGCAAGTTAAAGTGTACTGTTTGCTAGCTAGCAACGTTAATACACGTTACGTGTATTATCAGTGTAGTAATATTAAAATCAGAAATCCATTTGCATTGCTAGTTATATAGTTAACATTGAACCTAGTTGGTTAGCTTTAGCTACTTTCAGATTCATACTACAGCTATGACAATCAGTTCGCATTGGTGGTTATAGTATGAGTTGGGATTATGATGGTTCATTGCTAGCTAGCTAGCTACCTAAATGTCTAAACAAAAGACTCTTTTGACTCACTTCGCAAGTCAGCCAGGTGTATTTCATGTCTAGACAATAGTGACCTATCCACTTAGCTAGATGTGGCTGGGGAGTGTGTATATAGTTTCTTTCACATGACCCATCAATTTAGACAAGTGTGTTATAATCTATTAATTATAAAATATTTTTATCAGGACACTTTCTGTTTTTGATATTGCTACTATGCAAATATACAAGTAACCATTTCACTGTAATGTTTACACCTTCTGTCGCCTGGGCATGTGGCAAATTGACTACTCACTCTCTTTAGCACATGGCCTCACATGTGAATCCTTAAAGAGATGGGTGGGGCTAAGGCTTAAGAGGGTGTGAACGATTCTTAATGAGTGTAGACAAAGAAGAGCTCTCCAGTAGGTGTACCAAAACATTCAAGGGCCATTTTCACAAAAGTGTGGTTACATTCAGGTTTATCAACTTTAAAAGCAGAATTACTGTCCCATTATTCCTCAACTGTAGTGTATGATATAGCATTTTCTAGCTCGGAGTCTCTACTTTTATCCAATGTAAAAAACACGATTTAACATTTTGCTACATGGGACCGAATCCAAGTGGTGTGTAAATAGGGGTGCTAATTTGCATTCGTGTAAAGTACTTAAGTAAAAATACTTTAAAGTACTACTTGAGTAGTTTTTGGAGGTATCTGTAGTTTACTATTTATATTTTGGGCAACTTTTACTTTATTACATTCCTATAGAAAATAAAAGTACTTTTTACTCCCTACATTTTCCATGACATTCAAAAGTACTCATTACATTTTGAATGCTTAAACGGACAAGAAAATTGTCCAATTCACACACTTATCAAGAGACTGGGTGCAGCAGAGCCGCTATCCCTGGTCGTCCCTACTGCCTTTGATCTGGCAGACTTACTAAACACAAATGCATCTTTTGTAAATTATGTCACTAAAAAGAAAGTTCACCCCAAAATAAATATTAAACACTGTTAAAACATTACTGTGGAGAAAAGCACCAGGAAGGCACATCTTTACAATATAATTAATTATATTTAACATTTTGGGACAAATTAGCAGCGGTGTAAAAAATACCCAAATGTCATACTTGAGTAAAATTATAGATACCTTTTTAATAGAAAGTTACTCAAGTAAAATTGGAAGTCATCCAGTAAAATACTACTTGAGTAAAAGTATTTGGTTCTAAATATACTTCAGTATCAAAAGTAAATGTATAAATAATTTCAAATGAGTTATATTAAGCAAAGCAGACGGCAGTGTTTAATATTTATTTTGGGGTGAACTTTCTTTTTAGTGATTCTTGTCTGCTGATAGTTACTACAGGGTTTTTGAGTCTACGAAGGCAGTAGGATCAGTCCAACTGTTGTTTAATTCTGAATTATATAGACTTTAAAATAGTTGTTAATCACTGTTGTTTCTAATTAACGCATTTGTATCCCTCTTTTAAAATTATAACTAGCTTGGCATGTATTCGCGTTGCGAGTGCTGTGAGGTTTGCCAAGTAGTCTGCTTTATTTGAGCTTAGTAGTTGTTGTAGTTGTTGGCTCTCTTCAAAAGTAAAAGATCATATTCCTGTTTAATTATTTTTTTAAAGTACTTTCTTTACCTTGTAAATATGTTTTATGGGCTTTTTCTAAGATAGTGATTTATTTCTCTTTCATTTGAATTTCTAACTCAGATTTAACTTTTGCAGAGTATGAGATTATCATTTCCCCATGTACGCCTTAAAAGCATCCCAAATTATATCGAAGGTTGGCTTTTCTCTGTCCTCTATGTCTACATTTGTAATGTTTTTTTTTTCTTCATTTAAATATTTAATACATTTTGGGTTTTGAAGATGTACTCTGTTCATTCTCCATATTCTGTCGCTAATTGTATTTTCTGTTGATGTAATTAAGCATGAGATACAGGTGAATGATTTGATATGTCATGGATTTTATAACCAGTAAATTGTGTTTTGACATTTGATTTGCATTCGCCTTCAACACACAATTTCAACAGTAAAACTATATCTGCGAAATAACGATCGTACTGCAGAAATATTTAATATAAAAAAAATGCAGTTGGTAAATAAAGTGCAACTTGCCTCTGATCACATCTGACTACGAACCTACGAAACAAAAATATCCTCCAGGAGTGAAGATGTGCGCTTCACTTTAAGAGCCGAGGTGGAGGTACAGGGTTTGAAGGACAACTATGAGAGCCAATGGAATTAAGAGTTCTGATGACAAGCTATTTTGAAAACATTTAATTGTTGGTCAAGGGGTCGTGAAACGTTCATGCAGAATTAAATTAACAGAATTATACAGATTTAAATAAAATAGTTTCGATTAATGTACAAAAATAGCACTCACTTCTGTCATCATGAAGTGCTCTGAGAGGCTAGGATCATATCACCTCCACCTTACCTGACACCCTAGACCCAATGCAATTTACATACTGCCCCAATAGCTCCACGGATGATGCAATCGCCATCGTACTGCACACTGCCCTATCCCATCTAGACAAGAGGAAGACCTACATAAGAATTCTGTTCATTGACTGCAGTTCAGCCTTAAAACACCATAGTACCCTCCAAGCTCATCATTAAGCTTGGGGCCCTGGGTCTGAACCCCGCCCTGTGCAATTGAGTCCTGGACTTCCTGACGAGCCTATCCCAGGTGGTGAAGGTAGCCAACAACACCTCCACTACGCTGATCCTCAACACTGGGACCCCTCAAGGGTGAGTACTCAGCCCCTTCCTGTCCTCCCTGTTCACCCATGACTGCATGGCCATAAAGGTCCCCAACTCAATCACCAAGTTTGCGGCCACTGTTGTGCCAGGTAAATAACCTCTCCCTCAACATCAACCATGCGAAGGAGCTGATCGTGGACTTCAGGATACAGCAGAGTGAGCACGCCCCCATCCACATCGATGGGGCTGCAGAGGAGAAGGTGAAAAGCTTCAAGTACCTCGGCGTACACATCACTGAAAATCTGAAATGGTCCACCCGCACAGAAGTCGCAACAGTGCCTTTTCAAACTCAGGAGGCAGAAGACATTTGGCTTGGCCCATAAGACCCTCAAAAACTTTTATTGGTGCACCATTGAGAGCATCCTGTCGGGCTATATCACTACCTTGTATGGCAACTGCACCACCCGCAACCGCAGGGCTCTCCAGAGGGCCCCCTCCTAGTACCCTGCCCTGAACTGTAGTCACTAGTTGGCTACCACCCGGTTACTCTACCATGCTGCTGACCTATGTATACTTAAATGCTGCAGGCGACAATTTCAACAAATCTACAGATTTACAGTTCATATAAGGAAATCCTTACATTGAAATTAATTAAAACCTAATCGATGGATTTCACATGACTGGGCAGGAGCGCAGCCATGGGTGGGCATAGGCCCACCCACTTGGAAGCCAGGCCCAGCCAATCAGTGTTTGTTGTTTTCTACAAAAGAGCTTTATTACAAACAGGAATACTCTTCAGTTTTATCAGTTGTCCGGGTGGCTGGTCTCAGACGATCCCACAGGTGAAGAAGCCGGATGTGGAGGTCCGTGGTCTGCGGTTGTGAGGCCAGTTGGACGCACTGCCTAATTCTCTAAAACGACATTGAAGGTGGCTTATGGTAGAGAAAGTAACATTACATTCTCTAGCAACAGCTCTGGTGGACATTCCTTCAGTCAGCATGCCAATTGCACACACACTCCCTCAAAACTTGACATATGTGGCATTGTGTTGTATGATAAAACTGCACATTTTAGAGAAGCCTTTTATTGTCCCCAGCACAAGGTGCACCTGTGTAATTATCATGTGGTTTATTAAATCAGATTTTCTTGGTATGCCACACCTGTCAGGTGGATGGATTATCTTGGCAAACTGAGAAATGCCCACTGACAGGGAAGTAAACAAATGTGTACAGATCATTTTAGCTTTCTGTAGGTATTTTTGGTGGTCTTCCTAAGCCAGGATTCAGACACAGCTAGAACATCCGGGTTGGCAGAGTGTGCTAAAGCAGTGAATAGAACAAACTTAGGGAGGAGGCTTCTAATGTTAACATGCATGAAACCAAGGCTATTACGGTTACAGAAGTCGTCAAAAGAGAGCGCCTGGGGAATAGGAGTGGAGCTAGGCACTGCAGGGCCTGGATTCACCTCTACATCGCCAGATGAACAGAGTAGGAGTAGAATAAGGGTGCGGCTAAAAGTAATAAGAATTGGTCGTTTAGAACGTCTGGAACAGAGAGTAAAAGGAGGTTTCTGGGGGCGATAAAATAGCATCAAGGTATAATGTACAGACAAAGGTAAGGTAGGATGTGAATACAGTGGAGGTAAACCTAGGTATTGAGTGATGAAGAGAGAGATATTGTCTCTAGAAACATCATTGGAACACTCCTGGGATCTTTTCGGAGGATCACAGATCTGAGGTAAATAATACTTTTTTATATAAATATAAATTGGTGAAACAGCTCATGAAACATGGGACCAACATTTTACGTTTATATTAATTGTTCAGTAGACAGTCATGGAACTGGTCACTTTAAATAATGTTTACATACTGTTTTACCCCATTCATGTATTCTAGTCAAAGCCTATCCCATGCTGTCTAGGAGCTCTACGGACAATTCCTTCAACCTCATGGCTTGGTTTTTGCTCTGACAACTGTGGGACCTTGAATAGACAGGTGTGTGCCTTTCCAAATCATGTCCTATAAATTTACCACAGGTGGGCTCTAATCAAGTTGTAAAAACATCTCGTAACCAAATGTGTTAAAGGTCAAGGGGTCTGAATACTTTCCGAAGGCACTGCACACACACACACACACACACACACACACACATACACAGGGTTGTTTTATTTGTACTATTTTGTTCATTGTAGAAAAATAGTAAAGCGATCAAAAGTATGAAATAACATATGGAATCATGTAGTAACCAAAAAAAGGTTAAACAAATCTAAATATATTTTAGATTCTTCAAAGTAGCCATCCTTCGCCTTGACAGCTTTTCACACTTAGTATTCTCTCAACCAGCTTCACCTGTAATGCTTTTCCAACAGTCTTGAAGCAGTTCCCACTTGAAGCAGGTAGCCTAGGGGTTAGAGTGTTGGTCTTCTAACCAAAAGGTTGCAAGATCAAATCCCTGAGCTGACAAGCTAAACATGTAATTCTGCCCCTGAACAAGGCAGTTAACCCACTGTTCCTAGGCTGTCATTGAAAATAAGAATTATTACTTAACTGACTTGCCTAGTTAAATAAAAGGTAAAAAAATACGCTGAGCACTTGTTGGCTGCTTTTCGGTCACTCTGTGGTCCAACTCATCCCAAACCATCTCTTTGCAGCAATTCAACCATGAAGACCTGATTCACACAGTTGATGTTGAGATGTGTCTGTTACTTAAACTTTGTGAAAGTTGTTTGGGCTGCATTTTGAGTCTGGTAACTCTACTGAATGTATCCTCTGCTGCAGAGGTAACTCTGGGTCTTCCATTCCTGTGGCGGTCCTCATGAGAGCCAGTTTCATCATAGTGCATGATGGTTTTTGCGACTGCACTTAAAGAAACTTTGTTATTGAAATGTTACGGATTGACTGATCTTTGTGTCTTAAGGTAATGCTGGACTGTCATTTCTCTTTGCTTATTTGAGCTGTTCTTGCCCTAATATGGACTTGGTATTTTACCAAATAGGCTATCTCCTTGTCACAACACAACTGATTGGCTGAAACGCAATAAGGAAACAAATTCCACAAATTAACTTTTAACAAGGCACAACTGTTAACTGAAATGCATTCCAGGTGACTACCTCATGAAGCTGGTTGAGAGAAAGGGTAGCAACTTTGAAGAAGCTCAAATACACACTACCGTTCTAAAGTTTGAGGTCACTTAGAAATAGTTAAAAGCACATTTTTATCCGTTAAAATAATATCAAATTGATCAGAAAGACAGTGTAGACATTGTTAATGTTGTAAATGACTATTGTAGCTGGAAACAGCTGATTATTAATGGAATATCTACATAGGCATACAGAGGCCCATTATCGGCAACCATCACTCCTGCATTCCAATAGCACGTTGTGTTAGCTAAGTTTTTAAAATGATAAAGGCTAATTGATCATTAGAAAACCCTTTTGCAATTGTTAGCACAGCTGAAAGCTGTTGTGCTGATTAAAGAAGCAAATCAAACTGGCCTTCTTTAGACGAGTTGAGTATCCGGAGCATCAGCATTTTTGGGTTCGATTACAGGCGCAAAATGGCCAGAAATATAGCCCTTTCCTCTGAAACTCATCAGTCTACTATTCTTGTTCTGAGAAATGAAGGCTATTCCATGCGAGAAATTGCCAAAAAACGTCAACAGTGAAAAGGCAACTCCGGGATGCTGGCCTTCTAGGCAACTCCGGGATGCTGGCCTTCTAGGCAGAGTTGCAAAGAAAAAACAAAATCTCAGACTGGCCAATAAAAATAAAATATCAAGATGGACAAAAGAACAGACATTTGACACAGGAAGATTGGAAAAAAGTGTTTGAGGTGTTCGGATCACGAAGAACATTCGTGAGACGCAGAAAAAAATGAAAAGATGCAGAGGAGTGCTTGACGTAATCTGTCAAGCATGGTGGAGGTAATGTTATGGTCTGGGGTTGCTTTGGTGGTGGTAAAGTGGGAGATTTGTACAGGGTAAAAAGGGATCTTGAAGGAAGGCTATCACTCCATACCATACCCGGTGGACAGCACTTAATTGGAGCCAATTTCCTCCTACAACAGGACAATGACACAAAGCACATCTCCAAACTATGCAATAACTATTTTGGGAAGAAGCAGTCGGCTGGTATTCTGTCTATAATGGAGTGGCCAGCACAATCACCGGATTGTGGGAGCAGCTTGACCGTATGGCACGTAAAAAGTACGTACCATACGTAAAAAGTGCCAATCAAGCCAATCCAACTTGTGGGAGGTGCTTCAGGATACATGGGGTGAAATCTCTTCAGATTACCTCAACAAACTGACAACTAAAATGCCAAAGATCTGCAAGGCTGTAATTGCTGCAAATGGAGGATTCTTTGACGAAAGCAAAGTTTGAAAGACAATTATTATTTCAATTAAAAAAATCATTATTTATAGCCTTGTCAACATCTTGACTATATTTGCTACTCATTTTGCAACTAATTTCATGTATGAAAACAAGGACATTTCAAAGTGACCCCAAACTTTTGAACAGTGTATTTTGATTTGTTGAAGACTTTTTGGTCACATGATTCCATATGTGTTATTTCATAGTTTTGAGGTCTTCACTATTATTCTACTATGTAGAAAATAGTAAACATAAAAAAAAAAAACTGGAATTAGTAGGTGTCCAAACTTTTGACTGTCACGCACGCACGCTCCGGACTCAGATGTTGCTCGTCCTAATATTTCTTAATTAAATTATTTTACTTTCATATGTGTGCATTGTTAGATATTAGTGCACTGTTGGAGCCAGAAACGCAATTATTTTGCTACACCCGCAGTAACAAATAAATGCCAAATGTGTATGCGACCAATAAAGAACAGTATGACTAGGGTGGCTGGAGTCTTTTTTAGGGCCTTCCTCTGACACCGCCTGGTACAGAGGTCCTGGATGGCAGGAAGCTTGGCCCAGGTGATGTACTGGGCCGTATGCACTACCCTCTAGTGCCTTGCAGTTGGAGGCCGAGCAGATGCCATACCAGGCAGCAGAGGTGTGGACTCGAGTCACAAATATGACTTGCAACTCAACTTTGACTTGAACACCAATGACTCGTGACTTAACTTGGACTTGAGCCTTTTGACTTGACCTGACTTGATACCCTCCTCAAGCCCAGATATTAAAAATTATGCTATGAAAAAATAGGTGCAGCGCATAAACTCTTCATTTAACAGATTACAATTTGAATTGGAAAGCAGCCAATCAAATTGTGCCAGCTGAGGAAAAAAGTGCGTTTGGCAGTGCAGAGGAAAGTCGGCTGGTAAATTCAGATGGAGCCCTTGGAAAGATGATACCCCAAATTATTATTTTTGGATATAAAGACTACGCTGCATCAACAAAAAACAGATTGCAACTTGCAAAACATGCGGGAAGAAAATTAGACGGAGGTGCAACAATTTCCAACTTTGATCGACATTTGAAGCTGCATAAAGAACGATAATTTGCAAATATAGCCGACAGCTATATCATTTATATCTTTGTTAGTGTAGTATGTAGGCTAACATAACGTTAAATCAATGAGCCTCCACAGTCAGTGCAGGAACGTGAACATTGCACCCAAGATTGAGCTACAAATGGCTATGCAGTTGGTAGCCTAAATCCTGCCGGATGTTACTGCTGTTCCTAAATCCTTTGACATACATTAGTCTAATGTAACCACACACAGGGAATGTGCGTGTGCGTGTTAAGGTGGTGAGATTGTGTACAAGCCTACGGCGCCCAATAGCGATCCTCGATAGTCGATTTCTATGGGGGGGGGAGGGGGGTTTTTCTCATGGCTACCCATGTAGAGTGCCTTGCGAAAGTATTCGGCCCCCTTGAACTTTGCGACCTTTTGCCACATTTCAGGCTTCAAACATAAAGATATAAAACTGTATTTTTTTGTGAAGAATCAACAACAAGTGGGACACAATCATGAAGTGGAACGACATTTATTGGATATTTCAAACTTTTTTAACAAATCAAAAACTGAAAAATTGGGCGTGCAAAATTATTCAGCCCCCTTAAGTTAATACTTTGTAGCGCCACCTTTTGCTGCGATTACAGCTGTAAGTCGCTTGCGGTATGTCTCTATCAGTTTTGCACATCGAGAGACTGACATTTTTTCCCATTCCTCCTTGCAAAACAGCTCGAGCTCAGTGAGGTTGGATGGAGAGCATTTGTGAACAGCAGTTTTCAGTTCTTTCCACAGATTCTCGATTGGATTCAGGCCTGGACTTTGACTTGGCCATTCTAACACCTGGACATGTTTATTTTTGAACCATTCCATTGTAGATTTTGCTTTATGTTTTGGATCATTTTCTTGTTGGAAGACAAATCTCCGTCAAAGTCTCAGGTCTTTTGCAGACTCCATCAGGTTTTCTTCCAGAATGGTCCTGTATTTGGCTCCATCCATCTTCCCATCAATTTTAACCATCTTCCCTGTCCCTGCTCAAGAAAAGCAGGCCCAAACCATGATGCTGCCACCACCATGTTTGACAGTGGGGATGGTGTGTTCAGAGTGATGAGCTGTGTTGCTTTTACGCCAAACATAACGTTATGCATTGTTGCCAAAAAGTTCAATTTTGGTTTCATCTGACCAGAGCACCTTCTTCCACATGTTTGGTGTGTCTCCCAGGTGGCTTGTGGCAAACTTTAAACGACACTTTTTATGGATATCTTTAAGAAATGGCTTTCTTCTTGCCACTCTTCCATAAAGGCCAGATTTGTGCAATATACGACTGATTGTTGTTCTATGGACAGAGTCTCCCACCTCAGCTGTAGATCTCTGCAGTTCATCCAGAGTGATCATGGGCCTCTTGGCTGCATCTCTGATCAGTCTTCTCCTTGTATGAGCTGAAAGTTTAGAGGGACGGCCAGGTCTTGGTAGATTTGCAGTGGTCTGATACTCCTTCCATTTCAATATTATCACTTGCACAGTGCTCCTTGGGATGTTTAAAGCTTGGGAAATCTTTTTGTATCCAAATCCGGCTTTAAACTTCTTCACAACAGTATCTCGGACCTGCCTGGTGTGTTCCTTGTTCTTCATGATGCTCTCTGCGCTTTTAACGGACCTCTGAGACTATCACAGTGCAGGTGCATTTATACGGAGACTTGATTACACACAGGTGGATTGTATTTATCATCATTAGTCATTTAGGTCAACATTGGATCATTCAGAGATCCTCACTGAAATTCTGGAGAGAGTTTGCTGCACTGAAAGTAAAGGGGCTGAATAATTTTGCACGCCCAATTTTTCAGTTTTTGATTTGTTAAAAAAGTTTGAAATATCCAATAAATGTCGTTCCACTTCATGATTGTGTCCCACTTGTTGTTGATTCTTCACAAAATATAAAACTTAAAAAAAAATTCATGTTTGAAGCCTAAAATGTGGCAAAAGGTCGCAAAGTTCAAGGGGGCCGAATACTTTCGCAAGGCACTGTATTTCCATGTAAATACAAAGTTTATTTGGAAAGAATAAATATATATATATTTTTTAAAAGCATTCATGATTTGCATAAATGTAATATACTATTACTCTTGTTAAAAATATGAAATGGTACTACAGTTGGTGAAGAGCACATTATGACTTGTTTAGGACTCGACTTGGGACTTGAGTCTTACTTGTGACTTGTAAAACAATGACTTTGTCCCACCTCTGCCAGGCAGTGATTCAACCCATCAGGATGCGCTCGATGGTGCAGCTGTATAACTTTTTGAGCATCTGAGGACCCATGCCAAATCTTTTCAGTCTCCTGATGGGTTTTGTTGTGCTGTCTCTACGACGGTCTTGGTGTGCTTGGACCATGTCAGTTTGTTGGGGACGTGGACACCAAGGAACTTGAAGCGCTCAACCTGCTCCACTACAGCCCCGTCGATGAGAATGGGGGCATGCTCGGTCCTCCTTTTCCTGTAGTCCACAATTATCTCCTTTGTTTTGATCACATTGAGGGAGAAGTGGTTGTCCTTGCGCCACACGGTCAGGTCTCTGACCTCCCTATTGGCTGTCTCATCGTTGTTGATGATCAGGCCTACCACTTGTGTCATCAGCAAACTTAATGATGGTGTTGGAGTCGTGCCTGGCCGTGCATTCATGAGTGAACAGGGAGTACAGGAGGTGACTGAGCATGCAACTGAGGGGCCCTTTGCTGCAGCAACAGATCAGGCTGAAGCCATCACCAAATCTATTGGGGATGTTTAATCGCTGCAGACATGAGGCCACACTCTGTTGTGGAAAATAAAAAGGCTTAAAAATATTGTTAAAATGCTTGAGCCACGCTACGAAATCCCCTCGCAGACCATGCCAGATCTTTGTGAACAGGAAAATATCAAAATTGAGCACTGAAACTGCACCGTCTGTGTCCATGATCCTACCTCTGAAAACAAGGATTCTACAGTGGTTCCTCCTTTAAAAGTTGGGGCACACCTTGCGTGCTGCCTCAGCTTTCTGTGGCACGTCATTTAATTCTCAGCCTTTTTTTCTGTTACTGCAAGTAATTGCTAGTTTGACCACCAGAGGGCATCTTTGAGAAGCATTTGATTGTTAATGCCAATACGGAATACAGAGAATTTAAAACCTTTTTTGTATAGTATGAGGTTGATTAAGAAATTTGGCTTAATTTGATTAAAATTATGGTGTTTCTATTCAGAGAAAAACAAAACCCTCAGGGTATCTATGGCGCTGTACAACGTGACGCCGGGAGTAGGCTACAGGATCGGAGGATTCTAAATTGTTTGTCTTCATTAGACAACTTCGTTCCAATATTTCTGTAAATCAGTGATATTTATTTCCATAGTAATTCGTTATGGATCCATAACTAAAATCAACTTTGAAAGAGCATTTTAAAAGAATATCATTATTTTATTAAAGAAATGTGTTTATTAGGTTACTGTGCAGTTTACAATAAATACTGTAGTAAACATGGCTAATTCCTTACATAAGGGAGAGTAGGCCATGTCTATACTACAGCATGCGGGGTATGCGGGAGACCGGTGTTATGTCTGGTGTGATGTCTTCACTATTATTCTACAATGTAGAAAATAGTAAAAATAAAGAAAAATCCTGGAATGAGTAAGTGTCCAAACTTTTGACTGGTACTTGCTTAATTAATTTGATTAATATTATGGTGTTTCTATTCCATGAAAAACCCTCTGGGTTTCTGTTCGAATGGAACGGAAAATATGGTGCTGTACAATGTGACGGTAGGCAGTACAGTACTGGGCTATTTAGCTAAAGAATCCCTGTGTCCTGTGGACGGGAGACCGGGTGGAAGGAGTAGGCTGTTCACGTAAATAGGAATTTGATTCCATATGTGTTGTTATTTCATAGTTGTGATGTCTTCACTATTATTCTACAATGTAGGAAATAGTTGTTTTTTTAAATATAGAAAAATCCTGGAATGAGTAGGTGTGTCCAAACTTTTGACTGGTACTTGCTGGAACGGACAATGACGGTCGGCAGTACAGTACTGGGCTATTTTACGAGGAAGGAGTACGCAGTCCATTAGTTCATAACTGACTTGCCTAGTTAAATAAAGGTTACACTATGAGCATACCATTTCTGCACCCTAATTTTCTAATTCTTGTCTAACCAATACCCAAATATTGCGATTAAGTGAAATAAACATAATTTGAATGTCCTTTTTTAAATGTTATTAACGAAAGCATAAAGATAGATGAAGAAATACTGTGCTGCTGTTTTGAGTTATAAATGTAACACTTTAGAGTACTTAAGCATCAAATACATTGCAAATTGAGGGATTTCCACAATAGTAGCCATTATAAAAAGTATATTGTCCTGCTAATAGGAAACATTTGCATGATGGGATCTTTAAATAAATAAGACCTACACCATTTAACAGTATATTTAAAAATATATTTTTTAAATGATGTGACTCTCCGCCAATAATTACATTTAGAGGATTCTCAGCTATTCTCACAGATCCTAAGGGGCTTTTATATCATTCTAAAGTAATTAATAATAGCTTTGATAAAAAGTAACGCTATTTGAGATTTTGTTTTCATTTCACCTAGAGTGAGCGAGAAAAAGGCAATTCTTGAACATGGGGTGAGACATTCTTACTAATTTGTAAATAGTCAGTTATTTAGAATGATTTATTTCCGGAGAAACCTAACTTGATTATTTAGCAGACGTCACTTGGTTATATTCAGTCAACACAGTGGGGAGAACAAGTATTTGATGACCTGCAAAATCGGCAGTGTTTCCTACTTACAAAGCATGTAGAGGTCGGTAATTTTTATCATAGGTACACTTCAACTGTGAGAGACGGAATCTAAAACAAAAAATCCAGAAAATCACATTGTATGATTTTTAAGTAATTAATTTGCAGTTTATTGCATGACATATGTATTTGATCACCCACCAACCAGTAAGAATTCAGGCTCTCACAGACCTGTTAGTTTTTCTTTAAGAAGCCCCCTGTTCTCCACTCATTACCTGTATTAACTGCACCTGTCCACACACTCAAACAGACTCCAACTGCTCCACAATGGCCAAGACCAGAGAGCTGTGTAAGGACATCAGGCATAAAATTGTAGACCTGCACAAGGCTGGGATGGGCTACAGGACAATAGGCAAGAAGCTTGGTGAGAAGGCAACAACTGTTGGCGCAATTATTAGAAAATGGAAGAAGTTCAAGATGACGGTCAATCTTCCTCGGTCTGGGGCTCCATGCAAGATCTCACCTCGTGGGGCATCAATGATCATGAGGAGGGTGAGGGATCAGCCCAGAACTACACGGCAGGACCTGGTCAATGATCTGAAGAGAGCTGGGACCACAGTCTCAAAGAAAACCATTAGTAACACACCATGCCGTCTTGTATTAAAATCCTGCAGCGCACGCAAGGTCCCCCTGCTCAAGCCAGCGCATGTCCAGGCCCGTCTGAAGTTTGCAATGACCATCTGGATAAAAAAGTATATTGTCCTGCTAATAGGAATAATTTGCATGATGGGGACATTCTTTACTATAACCACAATGTCACGTCATTTGTATCTACCTTTCCAATTACTTTTAGACTTTGGGAATTACAAATGTGTGCTCTCTTTTTAGTTTGAACGTGCAGACTTTTTTTCTTTAAATTGTTTTATGTAGGATTCTACATTTGACCAGTTGCAATTGTAAGTAGGCCTAATAAAAATATCCTACTTCTACTAGGCTGTTAAGCCTCATAACTTGCTGAGGTAGGCTAAGTTATTTTATATACAGTGGGGCAAAAAAGTATTTAGTCAGCCACCAATTGTGCAAGTTCTCCAACTTAAAAAGATTAGAGTCCTGCAATTTTCATAATAGGTACACTTCAACTATGACAGACAAAATGAGAAGAAAAAAAATCCAGAAAAATCACATTGTAGGATTAACAAATTTATTTGCAAATTATGGTGGAAAATAAGTATTTTCCACCATAACAAATCATAATACCTTTCCCCCTTTCCATGTTAAAGATTCCAATTGATAGTGTTTTTAGCCACAATCGGCCCCAACCCCAATTAATACATTTGGGCACAGTCGATAGCGTGCTGGTGTCACGTCCTGACCGTAGTTCCTTTTTATGTCTCTATTTTGGTTTGGTCAGGGTGTGAGTTGGGGTGGGCATTCTATGTTTTTGCCTGGTATGGTTCCAAATCAGAGGCAGCTGTCAATCGTTGTCTCTGATTGAGAACCATACTTAGGTAGCCTGTTCCCACCTGGGTTTGTGGGTAGTTGTTTCCTGTTTTTTCACCTTACAGGACTGTTTTGTCGTTCACTCCCTTTTTTTTGTCATTCAGTATTCAGTTTATTGAATTAAATTTACTATGAACACTTACCACGCTGCATGTTGGTCCGATGATTCCTATTCCTCATCAGACGAAGAGGAGAGCCGTTACAGCTGGACTTCGGGCTACAATGTTGAGGGTTCGAAACCTGCTCGCTGTAATGAATGAGTTTGATACACCTGGTATTGGATATGGCTGGGAAAAAAAACTTGCTAAAATAGCGATTTTCGTAAATTAACTTTTTGACTCTACATTAACTAACATATCCCTCTCAATTGTATTTTTTTTGCTTGACTCGTTATGACGTTATAATTACTTAAATTATCTTCCCCGTAATGTTTTGTCAGCCGTCTTTGCTGAAGTCACCAGGGATGGGTGGCCCGTGTGAAATTCGTCATTGGAACCACTCGATGATTGGTCATATCAAAATCTTGGGACCTAAATGCATAATGAGTGCTATAACTATGAATATTAGTTCAGAACCTAACGTACACAGATCGGCTAGCTACACATCCATAGGCATACAATTACTTTTATCCTCCACTACACAATAAGCAAGTAAATAGTTAGCTAGCTATGTTACTTCAGCTGCATTGCAAGGCAAGCTTACACAATTGCACAACCAATTTCCAGTAAATGCTTTAGCTAGCTAGATTCTGCACATCCACTGTTCCACAAGACGACAGCCTGGTTTGTTGGTTCTCAGGAGTCCCTAAAACATTAATTCTCCTAACACTAGCTAGCTGGTTAATGTTAGCTAGTCAGATAACTCGCTTAATAGTGATTTTCATAAATACATTTTAGGACAAAATAAGTACAAACCTTTGTCTCTACATTAACATATTCCTCTCAATTCTATTTTTTTTGCCTGACTCGTTATGGCGTTATAACAACTTACATCTGGTTCCACCATAATGTTTTGTCAGCCATCTTTGTTGAAGAATGCCACAAGGCAAGGGTCAAAATTCATCACTCATTATGATTGGTCATTTAAAAACCTTTGGGATCCAAATGCATAATGAGTGCTCGAACTCTCCCTTGTGGTGGTCTGGAGCAATGAAGCTGTGACACTGGGTACCTCTAAGTCCTGCGGTGCAAGCTCGCAACTTTTAAAAGAAGGAACCACTGTACAATCCATGGTCACAAGTGAGGAAGACTTCACAAGAGATGTCAAGGCAGCCATTAGAGAGGATCGGAACCCCAGAAAGCCCCCTAATGTACAGGACTACCTTCATAGATCTACTGCACTGGATTCAAGGTTCAAGTCCCTGTCTTACCTAGACCCTGCCCTACGCCAGAAGACATACAGTGATCTCACCACTGAGATTGTGGCTACTGAAGAAGTAAAAAAAATAAAGTGTGAATTAGTTAATAAATATATACTAATCTCAGTCTATGCTATTGCTATTAGAATCATCCACTGTTGATTTTGAATAATACTGGCTTTTAAATGTTATTGCCACAATTATAGTTCTATGAAATATGAAAATAAATAATTAATTTAATAGAGCAAGTCATTTTTTCTGCAGGGTCAAGCCACAGAACCGACAGGAGCAGACTCACAAAATAGGCATCTCCACCACAAAATAATTTGGCCATGAAGGAGCTTTTCGGGGAGACCTTTGCGAGCAAGGACAAGGGCAAGATGTTGCAAACACCATCAAAGAGGAGGTGGCATCCTACAAGGCAGCAAGTGGCATTCCAGTGGAGGGTGATCCACTGGCATGGTAGAAAAGCAATGAGTGTAAATACACTCACATTGCCATGATAGCAAGACGCTACCTGGCTGTGCCTGGCACTTCAGTTCCTAGTGAGAGGACATTCTCCACAGCAGGGAACATAGTGACTGCAAAGAGGTCTACCCTCTCCCCAGACATCCTCCTCATTTAAAAATGTTTTATTGTAAGTTATAAGCTCAGGTTTGCTTTGCTTTATCTCAACTTTTTTTTAAATGTTGACACAGGCAATTTTTTCCATTCACTATTGTTCAAAGGAAGAAGGTATCATGCCTCATATTGCACTTTAATTTAACAATTGAGAACAGAATATTTTATTTTAAATTTGTATTTAAACATTAAAAAGTTCCTTGCTTTAAGTGTACTCTAAGTAATAAATGGAAAGCAAAGTTCTATTTTTCTCCCGCTGATCCGAACAATGAACCGATCCGTAAGTCAAAACCGCGATCCGATCCCTGAGTTTTGTGATCCGTTGCACCACTAAAATCTAATGTAACTGAAGTGATTTGGTAAAATGTCAAGGAGTAGAAAAGTAGGTTACTTCCTTCAGAAATTACTTGAGTATGAGTACAACCCACAGAGAGTAACTAGAAAAGTACTAGTTCCTCCAAAAATTCAAAGGGCCAACCATGCCAACTCTGGCATGTGTGTGCCGGGGTCAGCGGCTATAACAGCTAGACCACACAGGCAACCAATCATTTATTCGACCTATTGCTTTCCTTGAAAATAAAATAAAGCAATTAATAAACAATTCATATAATAAAACAATAACTGTTTTACCCCTAATGAAAAATGCATCTACCCCTTACAAATATAAGAATTCCCACGAGACCCACTGTAGCCTACAAACACTGCTTCCAGCTGCCCCCAGAAGCGACTCTAAACATTCTATATTCATTCAAATCCTGCTGCTGAAGGATTATTTTCCTCCTGCGACGAAAGGGGTGACATTAAGATCCGTCATATGTATAATTCTAATTTCGAGGCCCCACATATTGTCATGGAAAGTGTTATTTCCAACAACCAACGAGCAACTCTGGTGGAAATCAAGCTGCACGTTGAGATTGCTGACAGGCCAGTCTCTTTGGCAAATGACAGGAGGGGCAAGGAGTGGAATGTTAGCTAAAATGACTGATAGGTGAATCCTACCTTCCCATTGACATCAATGCATGACTAAGCAAAAATGTGACTTAAGTAGAAGTTAGGATTCAGCCACAAGTACAGCACATTGCAACAAACAGTCAAATATCAAATGCAGGGCAGTGTATTTAGTCTAAAAACCATTGAAGATGCATGCATACAATATATTCATTAAAACAATCATGCATACACACACCTGTCCAAAGACTTCCTCGTTGACGGTAAAGGTGAGGTCCAGCATGTCCTCGATGTCATTGTCTTTCATCCACTGTAAACTCTGGTGAAACTCCTCATCCAGGAACTCCAGGTCACTCAGGTCACACGGGCTGCAGGGGTCAAAGGTCAACAAGGAGAACAAGGGTAAATAGAGGTCAAAGATTGAACTCCTAACTCTACAACTAATAAGTCTTACATTTCAGTCATTTAGAATGTGCTTATCCAGAGTGTATATCAACCACTTAATAAAAGCATGGTAACTGAATAATTAATGCCAAATCCATTTAATCAACTTCTGTCGGTTCACCTTCCACCAGGTCAGTAGTTTTGTATAAAATATTTTACGTTAAAGCATAACTCGCTATTTGACATGGTGGTTGTGTTACCAAAACCTATTAACAATGCGTGTTCATGACAATAGGAGCCCTAGCCAGCTGCTGGCTGGGGGCCTGATTGAGACACTCACATGCGCAGCAGGCCCTTGTAGAACGGGCGGGTAAAGAAGGCATCCAGCAGATACTGGTGGATCAGAGCCAGGCCCAGGATACGCCCACTGAAACGGAACCTGGAACACAGAGCAACATCACTGCTAGGTGTACAGTGCAGTGTGTTTATGATGACAAGTCCGATGTTATGGGTTTTTGTGTCTTTGTTCTTTATTTTACCTACAGTAGGTCTGTCCAGCATGTCTGTCTGTCTTCCTATATCTATCCACCCACTCACCATCCATATCATTGTAATGTAAACTTGTCACTCACCACTCGTGATGGTTGTCCACGAAGGCAGACATGGGGCTGATCTGCACAGTGTAGGTGTCGTTGGCGGAGTACTCAAACAGGCCGTAGTAAGGGTTAAACAGCTCCCTCGACACCAGGAAGAAGAACTCCCTCGAGGGGCCGCTGTAGTCCAGCCTATGAGACACACAACACTTTTGTAAACCATATATTAAGATTATGGAAAATACACAACTTACACAGCGGTGGGCTAGAGTTTAGAGCGTTGGGCCAGCAATGGAACGGTTGCTGGTTCGAATCCCAGAGCCGACAAGGCGATCTGTCAATCTGCCCTTGAGCAAGGCACTTAACCTTAATTGCTCCAGGGTCACCGTCAATAATGTCTGATCCCTGGCCGTGACCCCACTCGCCGAAGGTGTCTCAGGGGGAGTTGGGAAATGCAAAAAAACACATTTCCATTTGACACCAACACACTTGTAAAACACAGGACAAATATAAGCACCCACTTATCCGACCTTGACATAACAACCGATGCATATGAACAAGCATAAAGGAAATGTGTAGCATATATGAAATACCTAAACCCAAACACTCACCCTTCCTCGCCCACAAAGCTGACGTAGAGCTTACTCCTCTGCAGATCTTTGCGGGAGTAGCACATTATCTGATTGAAGGCATCCTCCAATAGGTGATCTCTACGAATGATCAATCTGGAAGGAGAAACACACAGACAGTCACAAACGTGCACACCACACATACACACAGATTAAGCAAAACAGGATTAGCTGTTCTCTCAACCTGTTGAAATACGTTGTCAAACAGCGACAGTACTCACTTGACTTTCCCAGGTCCCTGGCCATAGCCTTTCGTCTCCAGCTTGCGATAGAAGTTTCTCAGTTTGGCCTCAAAGTCACGTTTGTAAGGGGCAGGGGCGCGTGCATTCGCCCGCTGAGTACCTGAGAGGGGGGCAGAAAAGGAAGAGCAGAAGAGGAAGATGAAAAATAGACAAAAAATACATAAGTTCATCAGAAAATCGTGTATCTCATTATTACAACTTTCATTAGAATAGAATTAGTTCATATGAAACACTTCACTTTACTGATTGAGAGTGCTAAAGCAACTTCTACGGCTCAAGGCTTAATCTCACTGTCTTGCCCTGGTTAGGATGGATAGTTTGGATTAGAAGCAAAGCTATGGGAAGAAAAGGCATGAGGAGAGAGTGTGTGCGCACGCGGCTTTGCATGTGTGTTCTCACCGGGGGAGCTCTGAGGGGAGGAGCAGTAGCTGGGGTGCAGTAAGGCATGAGGTGGCACATAGGACATAACCTCCTCTTCAAACAGGCTGAGGGAGAGAGGGGTGCTTAATAACACACACACTTATCACAAGCACACTAACAAACACAATACTCACAAACATACAGTCACACACACATGCAATACCATCTCACACACACAAACACACACTAATCACAAACAGACATTAACCCCCTGAAGACACACCTGAGCAAAATGACTAGATCAGCATCGCTAGAGAGACGAGCAAGCCCAGAAACACCCTCACTGCGAATGAACTGTAACCTTTCCCTGCAGACACACAGGTTAACATTTGTGATACTGCTGTATGGCACAAACAAAATACACATAGAGGGTTAGGATTTAAGGTTAAATATCTGGTTAAAGGGTTCCCATGGTGATTGGGGTGACCTACTTGAGTGAGTGGTTCCTGACGAGCTCTGGCTGCCTCTCCTGCAGGATCTCAATTATGTTGGGTTGCCGTAGAAACGCCACAATCTTGTCATTGTAGGCTGGGGAGAGACCTGTGTCAATATCAACATTCCTGGGTCTGTAACTGCATGTGTGCGTGCGCCGGCGTGTGTGTGTGTGTGTGTATAAGCCAGTGTACTCACCCACAGGCACCAGGTCCTGATTGCGAGTGGACCCACTGAAGGTGCTGGAGGGGCAGGGCACGACAGGTGGGCTGGAGTGTCGCATGTCATCTACCACCTGCAACATAAGGGGACACACATTTTGGTCAATTCCATTAACCTGCATTATTAGTTTTACAATAAGCATTATGATTGATATTGGTCTTGTTAAAGCAGCTTGTGTAAAGTCTTAGTGCTGATCTCTGGCCTGTATTCCAGTGTGTCAGTAGTGCAGTGGGTGAAATAGACTACATTTAGAGCTGTGATGGCAAATTCCGTTGAGGCCGACTGAAAATACCATTCACTTTGGCAGTATTGTCTATTTTGGATGTGTAAGCTAGCATGTTCTTCAAACCAGCTAGCCAGGCAAGCTGCCAAGCCACATGTACTGTAGGGTAGTCCACTAGTTTGCATGCTGTCCGGTCTGACCATGTTTTGAGTCGCCTAAGGCAGTAGTCTCACCTCGCCTGCGCTGTGGCTGCGTTGGCGGTTAAGGTGCTGTCGGTGGGCCAGCAGGCTAGTTGAGTGTGCACTCTGGAGGGGGAGCCGCGGGTCGATGAAGGTTGTGGAGCGACAGTTGTGATCCACAAAGAAGGGCTGTGGAGACACACAGCCAGCCACTTACATTAAGATAGATAGACAAACTACAGTTTATAAAAGGTGTACTGTACATACAGTTCCAGTCAAAAGTTTGGACACACCTACTCATTCAAGGGTTATTTATTTTTACCGTTTGCCTTGATGACAGCTTTGCACACTCTTGGGATTCTCTCAACCAGATTACCCTGGAATGCTTTTCCAACAGTCTTGAAGGAGTTCCCACATATGTAGGGCACTTGTTGGCTGCGTTTCCTTCATTCTGCAATCCAACTGATCCCAAACTATCTCAATTGGGTTGAGGTCGGATGATTGTGGAGGCCAGGTCATCTGATGCAGCACTCCATCACTCTCCTTGGTCAAATAGCCCTTACACAGCCTGGAGGTGTGTTGGTCACTGTCCTGTAGAAAAACAAATGACAGCCCCACTAAGCCTAAACCAGATGGGATGGTGTATCGCTGCAGAATGCTGTGGTAGCCATGCTCGTTAAGGGTGCCTTGAATCTCAAATAAATCAGTGTCACCAGTAAAGCACCCCCACACCTCCATGCTTCGCGGTGGGAACCAAGCATGTGGAAATCATCTGTTCACCTACTCGGCATCTCACAAAGACACGGCAGTGGGAACCAAAAATTTCAAATCTGGACCAAAAGGACAGATTTCCACGAGTCTAATGTCCATTGCTCGTGTTTTTTGAACCAGGCAAGTCTGGTCTTACTGGTGTCCTTTAGTAGTGGTTTCTTTGCAGCAATTCAACCATGAAGGCCTGATTCACGCAGTCTCCTCTGAACAGTTGATGTTGAGATGAACTCTGAAGAATTTATTTGGGCTGCAAATTCTGAGGCTGGCAACTTTAATGAAGTTATCCTCTGCAGCAGAGGTAACTATGGGTCTTCCTTTCCTTTGGCAGTCCTAATGAGAGCCAGTTTCATCATAGAGCTTGATGGTTTTTGCGACTGCACTTGAAGAAAATGTCAAAGGTCTTGAAATGTTCCGGATTGACTGACCTTCATGTCTCAAAGTAATGATGGACTGCTCGACAAAGATGGCACTGATGGAGATGGCAGCATCGCGACTAGCTCTTAGGAAAATGCAGTATTTCGTTTTTTATGTACAATTTTTACATTATTAGCTCAGGAAATGTTGTCATTACATACAGCCGGGAAGAACTATTGGATATTAGAGTGACGACTGGTGAAGAAGACGCAACAGCCTCTTCAACCTCAGGAGGCTAAAGAAATTTGGCTTGTCACCTAAAACCCTCAAACATTTACAGATGCACAATTGAAAGCATCCTGTCGGGCTGTATCACCGCCTGGTACGGCAACTGCAATGCCCACAACCGCAAGGCTCTCCAGAGGGTGGTATGGTCTGCCCAGCGCATTACCGGGGGCAAAATACCCACCCTCCAGGACCCAATGTTACAGGAAGACCAAAAAGATCCTCAAGGACACCCGAGCCACTGCCTGTTCACCCCACTATCATCCAGAAGGTGAGGTCAGTACAGGTGCATAAAAGCTGGGACCGTGAGACTGAAAAACATCTTCCATCTCAAGGCCATCAGACTGTTAAACAGCCATCACTAGCACATTAGAGGCTGTTGCCTATAGGCAAAGACTAGAGATCACTGGCCATTTTAAGGAATAGAACACTAGTCACTTTAATAATGTTTACATATCTGGAATTACTCATCTCATATGTATATACTGTTTTCTATACTATGGTATCTCATTCACTTAATGTTTATATATCTTGCATTACTCATATGTATATATTGTTTTCTATACTATTCTACTGAATATTAGTCTGTTCCGCTCTGACATCGCTCATCCATATGTATATAGCCTTAATTAATTCCTACTTAGATTTGTGTGCATTGGGTATATGTTGTGTAATTTGTTAGATATCACTGCACTGTCGGAGCTAGAAGCACAAGCATTTTGCTACACCCGCAATACATCTGCTAATCACGTGTATGTGATGTACCAACAAAATTTGATTTGACTATTTGACTTTGCTTATTTGAGCGGTTCATGCCATAATATGGACTTGGTCTTTTACCAAATAGGGCTATCTTCTACATACCACCCCTACCTTGTCACAACACAACTGATTGGCTCAAATGCATTAGGAAGTGAAGAAATTCCACAAATTAACTTTTAACAAGGCACACCTGTTAATTGCAATGCTTTTCAGGTGACGACCTCATGAGGCTGGTTGAGAGAATGCCAAGTGTGCGCAAAACTATCATCAAGGAAAAGGGTGTCTACTTTGAAGAATCTAAAATATATTGATTTGTTTAACACTTTTGGGGGGTTGCTACATGATTCCATATGTGTTATTTCATAGCTTTGATGTCTTCACTATTATTCTACAATATAATACAAGTAAATAAAAACCCTGGAATGAGTAGGTGTCCAAACTCTTGACTGGTACTGTATATCCACACACGCCCTGCTCTACACCCAACCCCATTTCACACACACCCCCACCCCCCACACACTGGTCCAGACCTTGCCGGTCTGGTCGTGCTTCATCTCCCAGCCCCTGGGTAGCTCCAGCTGGCTGTTGGTGAACATGTTGAGGAAGGCCACCAGGTCCCGATTGTGCTGATAACGCTCATAGTGGTGGGCGTCCCGACGCACCTTACTGATCATGTGCTTCAGGCAGGTGTTGCTCGTAAACATGCTGTAGGCACTCTGGGGATGGAGGGGGGGAACAGACTGATGAGGACATCAAAAGAGGGACATTAAATGCTGGGCTCTTCTGTAAATGGGGTTATTACTGTGAGCAAACACATTAAGGGAGAATGATGAATGAAAACCCAGGTAGCATGGCTCGTATTTATATATCAATTAACCTGATGAAGGCAACATTTGAAGTAAACGAGAAAAGAGCAGTTCACTCCAAGAAGCTCTTTCCTTACCATACACACCTTTGCAGATCATTATCAACTACTGAGAGATATGACATGGTAAGGGTGACCTTGAGGGACCAAAAGTGATCCATAAGAAGGTGAAAGGTGAGAGTTGAGCGCCTGTGCAGCCAGACTCACAGGGTTAGAATGCAGCACGGTGAAGAAGTCTGTGCTGCACAGGAACTTTGCGCTTGGGGACTGGAGCAGCAGAGAGAGACGCGACCGAGAGCTGGAGTGACCCACTGCGCTCTCTCTCCTGTACTCTACAACAGACAAAACAAAAACTGTTAGAGGTAAATATATGTTGGAAAGGGTGGTGTGTGTGTGTGTGTGTGTGTCTGTGCGTGCGCTTGTATGCGCGCACATACAGTATGTGTGCATACCTCGTGTGTGTTGTCAGTGCGTGTGTGTATGAATGTTAGTGTACAAGCACACCAGGGATGGTCTGGGGCAGAAAGTCACTCTCTGTGGGCTCTGGCGGGAGGTCAACTGTGTTCTCCTCAGACCTCTCACTGGTCATGGTCCTCCTGATGCTCTGATATCTGACAGACAGAAATAGATAAAGAGGGAAAGAAGGACAGTGTGAGAAAAAGAGGAAAGGGTGTGAAGGGTTAAGGAGAGAGAGGAAATGTAGAGGATTGAAGTTACAAAAGTGTGTGTTCACATGAGTGTGAGGGAGAGAGAAGGTGTGAGTAGGTATATGTACGTACATATATGTGTGCGAGTGTATGAGCGCATGGTGTGTATGTACGTGTGTGTGTGCGCCTCTACATGATTACAGACCTGCGGTTGAGCTGCTCCATCTGTTGGATGGAGCTGGAGCGGGTCAGGCCCTGGGGAGCGGGGGGTCCGGTGGGGCGCTGCCACGTGGTGGTCCGGTTCACGTGATCGACAAAGAAAATACGACCGTGACTATCGATCCTCGCCTCCCAGTCTGAGGAGAACAAACACATGGCTTTACATTCACAAACACACACTTAACATGAGACAGACTATGTCCCAAATGGCACCCTAGTTCCTTTATAGTGCACTACTTTTGACCAAAGCCCGTAGGGAATAGGGTGCCATTTGGGATACACCAACTAAATTCACACATGGTTGACATGCAGATGCATTCTGACAGAACCATGACACCTCGAATAGCATAAAAATACAGTATATCAAATAGTATACCATTGTGTATATAGCAGTTAGAAATGTAGGACAAGTCATAGATTTAGATAGACAGCTCTAATGACACAAAGCGTGTTTTAGCATGGGCAGTGCCATTGAGAACTGTCACCATTTTGAAGTAGATATGCAGGTCATAAGGAAAGGATCAGCCAATGAATTATACTCCTCAGAAAACATTCCATAACTGCATGTGGCAGTAAATTTCCAACATTGGTTTTATACATGTTCAGACAACACACTCCAGGTGGCAGTATGCACCCTTTCAGTTTGTCTAACATACTTAGAAGTAATAGTCAAAGAAGCCATTAAGGCACAAATACAAAGAAGCCCCCTCCCCTCTATGGAGCCAAATATACACATTGTATCAAGCAGCCTTCTTTCTCTCCTTTTTGTCATCTTCCTTCACCTCAAATACATACAGATATAGTATGTACAGACAGACACTTACTAGGAGGTAACGGTTCATCCACTCGTTGGTAACGGTGAATGTCATGGCGCACTGAGGGGAGGCAGTGCACGGGGTGACCATTCACTTGAGCACCTGAGGATACATTCAGGAAAGGAGCACATGAGCCTTTTTATAGTTATGGTAATTCACTATTAGTTTCTACATGACTGGACTAATTAATAATATTTAATAATAATTTCAAGTAGGGGTATACGTGGATGCTTTGATGAATCCCACGGAAGCAAAATGGTAATATAATGTAGTTATAATTTCATCATGTAATTTCTAAGATACTACAAGGTAAATATTAGACTGCAAAATAAAGCATAAAGAAATTATTTTAAAAGTGGTAGTTACACACCGTCTTCTCCATCTGCCTCCATGGCAACTGCATCTGAATCAACAGATACGGCCACCCCTGCGGGTCTTGGCTCCTCCCCCTCCTCCTCATCCTGGGGAACATCCCCAGATACCTGTAAGCTCCACATCCGCTCACTAATCTCCTCCCCTGGCTCCAGCGCATTGGCAGACGGAGCGTCTCCTTCAACCTCATTGGCTGACGTATGCCCGCCCCCCTCGTCGTCTACGTGCTGGTGGGTGGGTGGAGTGCCAGTGAAGGAGTCTCCCCCTGGGTCAATGGCAGCTACTGCCCTCTCCTCTGCCTCCTGCAACATGAGGGCTCAATGAGGTCAGAACAGTGTTTCCCAAATGATGGGTCAGGACCAGGGATGTAGTGGAGCATTAATAAATTATGTTAACACACCTTATTTGCTTTGGTGAATAACGTTTGTGCGCCTATAACACTAAAATGACATTGTTAGTATTTGCGCTACCTGTCGGCATCATCTCGAAAAGGCGTTCTTGTTCACCCACCTTTTTTTAACCACTAACCACATCTCTGGGTAGGACCCAATGGCGGGTTGTGGTTCATTCTTTTAGAACCGCAGCTTTTTTATTTTTGATACCTTACTTTGTGAGGATTTTGTTTGCTGAAACAAGGTAAGGTCCTGGCTAGAAACATTGTTTGATGTAGTGTTGTATTAGCTCTGTTTTCAACCTCAGAATGAGAACCAATCCTGAAACAGGAAGACCACTCCGTGAGCCAGCAACTTTATAGCTTTAAATCCTGAATTGTTCCTTTACTAAATGTCTCATGGACAGACAGGTATAACTGGTATCCTAGCATCTGTCAACAGACGGACGTCTAACGAGGAACTTTGATCCGATATTTCATCATTTCATCATATCTTTCGAATATCAGATGGGGAGGGGACATTTGGCCTATAGAATTGCCTGTAACTTGCAAAGAGAGCTACCGCCCCTGCTTCCACTCCTCATTCTAGCATATTTTCTAACGTGTCGAATTTAATCGAGCATCTGACACAATCACGCAAGATTTTAGTTCTGGGTTTCCGTGATTGTTCCTTGACTTACTACTACAGATATATTATAGGCTTTTTTATGTATTGCATAGAGAACCTTTAACCACAGGTATGATCTACTCACTTAACCACCAGTCACTCACCTCAGCCGTGGACATTGTGATTGGGCGACTCTCTGAGGAAGAGAAGACTGTCTGTGGGGCCATTGCCATGGAGCAGGTGTCAATCGGCGACGAGGGGTTGTCAGCGGGCCCCTGGCCCTCCTCTGGCCCCTCCAGGCCCACAGCCAAAAGACTCTGGGACAGCGCCTCTGAGAAGAAAGGAACTTCCTCCACCTCCGAGAAAACATCAGGCTCTGAGGAGTCCTCGAAGTCGAGGGCCAGGTCTAACTCAGGGGCCACATTGGATTCACCACCAGGGGCACAATCTTCCCCCGTTACTATCAGCCGTTCATCTCCCACCACCCTGGGTTCCAGCTGCTCAGGGTCAGGATCCTGCTGTAGCTCTGGGACAACGTCTTCTTCTTCAGGCCCCTCGGGACCCCCGTTGAGCAGCAGGGGGGACCCGGGCACCGGGTAAATGTCAGTGGGCCCCGAGCGCTCCTCATCTTCGTCTGAGTCAATGTGCAGCATGGCACTGAGACGTGTGTGAGTGGGAAAGCTAGAGCGCAGCTTCGGTGAAGCGGCGCCCAGGGGCCTCTCTCCGGGGCCCTTGGGGGCCTCGATGGCATCCAGGCCTTCGCTCAGGGACCTCTGCAACCGTAGAGGGCCAGAGTAGGATTCACCCTCGGTGGTTCTGCCCTCTGTACCGCTAAAGTCCCTGTAGTCTGGGACTGGATAGGCTGTGGCCCCGCCTTCCCAGGACCTCTGTGAGCCCAGGGAGCCAGTAGGGGAGGGGCCTCCAGTAACCACCCCCGGGAGTAGGTGGGGCAGATCCTCGTCATCTGATGGAGTCCCAGGGGCCCCGTTATTGGGCACACCGATGATAGAGTCTGGAGAGGCCCCTGAGCATGAACGAGATCAAGATTCATAATTTTGTAATACCTTTTTATTCCATTACAATTCAGCAGTGTGTACTTCAATTAGGTATTGTTGTTTACAAACACAATAAATTACAGGCAATGGCCCTCACCGTCAGGTCCAGTGGATGTGAGCTCCACCCTGAACTGCATCTGGCCACTCACGTGCTCAGTGGGCAACCGTCGACACAGAGAGAAGCTCAGAGGCTGGAGACTGAGGATAGACGGACAGACAAACAAACCAAATGCAATTACTCAACTATAGTTAACACGCAATGATAAAGTATAGAGAACAATCAATAATTATGAGCATGGGTCTAAATGAGCATCACTAAAAACACGTATGTCTTTGAGTGTGTATAAATTGTTTGTTTATTTTAAAGCACATTGTGTGTGTGTGTGTGTGTGTGTGTGTGTGTGTGTATGTGTGTGTGTGTGTGTGCCAGTTTTCCAGGTTACCTACCCAGGTATTTTCTCAATCAGCCTCTGCACAGGAATGGTCAGCTGACCAAGGAAGCGTTTGATGATTGGTCGACTTTTGGCAAACTTGTCCTTCACCTCGATGTTCAGAATGTCTGTCATCAGTGCTACAAAAGTGTATTTCTACAGAGAGAGGGAGAAACAGACTGTTAGCGAAGCACCATCTGACCTTTCTAAGTTAAAGTGATTTGCGGTGAGCAGAGGATTAGCACCAATTTAAGTGCAACACCATGACAATCTGAGCAAGGAGAAGCCTAGCGGGGAAGGCTTGCTCGGCTCCCCATGAACTCTATATTTCGCTTGACTCTTCAGCCATATTGATTTCAAACGTTTAATAGTTACAATATTATAAATAATAGGGAACACATCTAGTGAGTGAACCAGTGATCTATGAGTGGAGTGAGTGTGCACGTTTGTGTGCATGTCTGTGCACGTGTGTGCGCGTGTGTGTGTACATGCATGTATATAGATCACCTCTCCGCGCCACTTAGGGTTGGTGGTATTGGCGATGATGGCAGAGCGTCTCTCCTGTCCGTGGTGGCTGAAGGTGGGGAAGCCACTTCTCTTCCCAGGGTGGATGGACATCTTCAGGTAGGGATCCGGGTTGAAGAACATCCCCTTCTTCAGCCCCACTGCATGCATATCTACACAGAGGAAGACTGTCATTAAATCAGGGGCTGTATATGTCAAGAGTCTCCGAGTAGGAGTGCTGACCCAGGATCAGTTTAGCTTTTTAGCTCACAACGAGGGGGGGACATCACTCCTACTCTGAGACCCACTACATTACCTTGTTATTTAACCTTCCAAAATGGACATGTCAAGCCTTTTCAATAAAGGCTTTTATCTGCAACTGCAGTTTTGCCCCAAGTCCAATTGTTAATGTCACAAGCCAGGGAAACCAAAGAGCAGCTTACCATTTGAACTCGTATTGCAAACGAAGAGTTGCAGAAACTTTGGCTTTTTCACTAGTTGTCAGAGGTTTATTGCAAGGGAAGGATGACATACATACACATTCATTCGGTTCTACTTTTGTGATAGAAATCCGTGCTCGAGGCCAATTGGAAGACACTTTAGTCAACGATTGAGGCTGACTGTATAACTGCTTGCATGTCGGATGTTAGGAGCAATGCAAAGTTGGAACTTATTTTCAAGTGGGAATAACACATGTAAGGAGGAATAAAAAAGGTCAAATAAAGAAGTAGTAGTAGATTGTAATAACGAGTTAATCAATAATGGAAAACTTTGACGCTCTTCTATTAAATCATTTAAATCCAAACTATAGAGGGCACCTTTTCTAAGTCAGAGTCAATGAGGACATCTTCCTGGTTTAAGCCAAACCACACCTCACCTGTCAAAGTAAAGCTGATTAGTTTGCGAGGATGATCTGTGGATGACTGCCCCTCACTTTGACCTTCTCCCTGAGAGACACAGAGAAGTTGAATGTAAAACACACACACACAGACACACCACACACACACACAACAAACCATAAACACACAGGCAGACACACCAGGACTCCAGGGTTCTTCACAGTGATGCAGGGGGTGGTTGCTCTCAGGGCTCCACTGACGCCGTGATAGTACTTGAAGCAGATCTTGGTCTCAGCTAGAGGGAAAACAGAGAGATGCATGATATGAACACCATCCCTCGTTTCTCTCTTCACCCACTCTTTGGCTGGCTGTGCCTCAATTATGAGACGTGACTTGTAATGTTCTTACGCAACAGGGAAGTACGTACATGGAGTAATGCAAGACGTACAAATCTTGCACACAATTACTTGTGTTTGCATATATTATAGAATTAACAAGTCAATTAAAAGTAGTATACTGTGTAATTGCAGTGTAATTCCCTTCCCATTAATTACCCATGGAATAATGCCACTACGGTTGTTCCCTATAGGCCCTGCTCAAAGTAGTGCACTACGGGGCCTCCCGAGTGGAGCAGCGGTCGAAGGCACTGCATCCCAGTGCTAGAGGAATCACTACAGATCCGGGTTCGACCTATAGCGACAATTGGCCCAGCGCCATCCAGGTTACGGAGCGTTTGGCCGGATGGGATGTCCTTTTCCCATCAAGCTCTAGCGCCTCCTTGTGGAGGCCGGGAGGATGCACGCCGACGTCGGTCGCCAGCTGTACAGCGTTTCCTCCGACACATTGGTGTGGATGGCTTCCGGGTTAAGCGAGCAGTGTCAAGAAGCAGTTTGGGTGAGCGAGGTCGTGTTTCGGAGTACGCAAGGTTCTCGACCTTCTCCTCTCCCGAGTCCGCACGGGAGTTGTAGCAATGCGACAAGACTAACT
Organism: Oncorhynchus clarkii lewisi; assembly: GCF_045791955.1. NCBI lineage: Eukaryota > Metazoa > Chordata > Actinopteri > Salmoniformes > Salmonidae > Oncorhynchus > Oncorhynchus clarkii. The sequence goes on along the minus strand of NC_092149.1, from coordinate 47,648,437 downwards.
ACCAATTGGATATCACGAAAGGTACAAAAATAAAATTGCGCACTACATAGGGAATAAGGTGCCATTTGGAATGAAACCAATGTCAATTATTAAGTATTGTATCTCCCCCTTCTTAATCCTGTCCCATTGTAATGAGTGTGGTCCAAAGACCTTTTGAAAAGTAGTTTCGACATTATACTTGATCCTATTTCTCACTGTATGAATCCCACTGATGCTTTCTCTCCTCTCCTCTCACCGTCCATGAAGTAAGGCCCAGGCTCCAACCTCCAGACGATCTGGCCCCTCTGTGTCCCATTCACCCCACGGTTCTTACAGTCCCACACATTGGATGGGCTGATTTCATCTGGGCCGGCGAACAGAAAGAAAGAAAGCGCCGTCAGTCCAGTCAGTATGTGTGTGTGGGGTTCTAAATGAGTACATGGTTCTAAAATGTGAGTGCGTGCGTGTTGTGTTCTATGAAGACATGACAGTGACAGACAAACTTCTGGATTATTGTCCAACTTTGAAAATGGTTGACCCCAAATAACGTTATAAATGTTATGGTCAGATGTTTATTGAACAGCACTTGCTCCACATGGCAGCCTTATCACAGCTGTTGTTCCATGCCTTTTTTGCCTCATGTCATATAACCATGGCAGATACCTAACTTCAGACAATTTTCCTTTAATCCATAAATGTAGTGCCTAAAATGCATTCTCTACAACCTCTAACACAAAGGACAAGAAATTGTAACCTACCACGGTGTTAAAACGGAGGGAATTACGCTGTACGTAGCACTTTCACCCCCCCAATAATGAACCACCACTTCAGGCTGAACTGAACGAGCACGAAGCAGCACAATGGGGGGTAGAGGAGGAGGTAAGGTGATATCATTGAATGTCTGCTTAGTAGTGGAAAGTGGGAGAGTACGGGGCACCCCGGGGGATTAAGACCCTGACGCTAGTAATGAAGTGCACGATGGCCTCGTGATCGATAGCCACGTGGCCTGGCGCCCTCCCTGCATGCTTTCTCTGCTTTCTCCTGTCTCTCATATTTCAGCCTTACAGTGAACCCTTGGGATCCTTCTTCCTTAAAGGAGGGAAGTCCAGTGAGGTCAAGGGGCGGGTGGATAGAGGACTCATGGAGCGTCTAGAGGTCGACCGACAGCCAATTGGTATATTGGTAAACCGGTAAATGAGTATTAGAGTCAATCATAATGTGGTTGCTCTAGCTTTCTGTTAAATAAATACTAGAGAGTTTGTTGGCTGAATGTCTCTAGTGGGTATGCATAATTGCATAGAACCGAATTGGCCATACTGTAGTTTCAAACAATATGTGGTTCATAATATGAACAAATATGAATATGCTAGATAGGTTGCTTTTCACTGCAACAGGGGAACATTTAGACTTAGTAGCCTTATGCAGTGTGCTGCTAAAGCAGGGCTATCATGTTGGGGACCACCCAGAATAGTCTAAGTGTATATGGTATACGTGATGGTGTGCGTGTAAAGCCTATCTCATGTTTCCCAGTCAAAACAGTTTGACAATTATTATTATTATGACAATTTGTGCAACGTTTTGGTTCATTTTGGTGTTCGGCTGTTTATCGGGCTGCACAACGTATTTCCTTGAGTCAAGTCAAAGTTTGGTAGCCGTAGTCTACGCCCCTTCATCGTTGATTGGTCAACAGTACTACTGCTAGTAGGAGTGGGAACTATGGACGGGATTGTTCAATTAAGTGTTTGAGAGACGACTAATTTTCATGCACGTTTTCTTACTTGAGAATGAAAGTTAGATGTAAAATCTGCAACTAAGAACTCCCCTGCAAAATTATTATTCTTTTTTTTAATCAAGAAATCTTAGACTAATTCTGACTATATGAGGAAGTGTATACTGGCTGTGTTGTTGCTATGGCCTCTCAAGAGCGACAAACAGTAATATTGCCGCTTTCTTCTAGTTTTTCATGCGTATGTCTTTTAAGAGAGCATGCGCGGTGGCACACATTTAAGTCACCTAGCTGAGTTCTGCTAGGAGCAAACAGAACCTAGTATGCGGGAGCCTTTATAGTACACCAAGTCATACGTATTTCATGTTGACTCAGGCCTCCCTTCTGTGGAATTTCAACAGCTCCAGTTTCAATATGGACTCTGGAGACTCCTGCACCAGAGACTTGCTATTCTCAACTCTACAAAACTAACTAGAATCAGCCAGTCCTACAGAGCAGCTATCTGTTCAGTCAGCTCAGCACAACTAGTTAATCAAAGAAACACTACTGTTATATAATCAATGAATATGGAACATTTCTTTCAACCTTTCATTCCATGCTCCACCAGTAAATGGACATGTTTCTCAACTCCAGTTCATTTTTGTTCAGGCAGATACTAACACTCCCGATTCAACAAATCAATGGCTATATTATTAGTTGAGAAGTTGAATCAGGTGGTGTTCGTGCTGGACTATGTTCGTGCTGGAGCAACCAGTACAGGTGTTCTACTTTAAACTTTCCTAGTTATGAACTACACCATTGTGAAATGAACATACTGAATGTCTCACCAATGTGATACAGGCCGATCCAGTCGGTGGCGTCCACCTCCTCCTTGATGTCCCAGGAGATGACCAGGTTCTGGCCCCTCCCCAGCGTGAACTCCAGTGTGGACGCAGTCAGCGACGAGCGGCCCTGCGAGGTCACCAGGTCTGTGTCGCTGTTGGCCCTCGGGAGACCCATGGGGCTGCTCACCACAGAAGCCGTGTCCCTGGCGGCACCGCCTCGCTCCGCCAGGCTCCGCAGGTTCTCTGGGCTGAGCGTGTGTCGCAGGTGTGGGCTGCGCCTCCGTGGGGCCGACAGGTGCTCCCGCCCCACGTGTGCAGACAGTCCGTGTGCATTGTGGGGGGGGGCTGTGGGGGGATGGTTACGGGTCCTGGGAAGGACCGCGAGTGAGGGACGCATGGTGGCTGCGGAGGGACCAAAGCAGGAAATTTAACGTTTGGCAGGGTTACGGAAGACGGCAAGGTGTTGATGGGGCACAGATAACCGGAAACCCTTGGTCTTAGTGGTTGGGTTAGACATCAAAGATATGGTCTACCTCGGCCACTTAACTATAGTAGCTTGCTACAGCTTTAGCTTTCCGATGGTGGTGTCAGTAGTGTTTGGTGTGGAGGCTGCAGACCTTATCCTTCCATAGAAGCTCTGTGGTGTGTTGTACCTAAAGTTCTGACCATTCTCTCTCTGGCCAATGTACAAACAGAAGCATGTCTTGAGTGCAGTATGCCATCCAGGAGCAAAGACAGGTTGAAGACACAGCCAGCATTGTCCACGCCGCTACCCCAAATTGACACTGTCCAACAAGCAAAGATCAAGAGAGACCTCGAGGCTAGGAAAGAAGAGAACAAGGCAAGATGGAGGGGAAAATGGAGGGACAGAGGCAGACAGACGTCAGTATTCCTAACAAACGAAATTCCTAACAAACACGTCAGTATTCCTAACAGATGCCCTACACACACAGCAAATGTAGTGGACACTGCTGTCAAAGATCCAGTCACCTTGCCTGGCTACCCAAACGCTACCTAACGCCCACGGACATTACTTTCTTCCACGCAATGAGTCTGGATTCGAGTAGCTCCCCAACAATATCTAGAATGGAAATCTATTTCAGGACCATCCGATTGGTTCCACACGTGGGTAAAGCAGTGTTTTGAAAATTCGTCATTGGCTTTGATACTCTGATTGGTTAGAGATACAGTCGCTGATGACTTTTTGTACAGCACCCCTCATTTTGACACCACCACATGACTTCAATTGACGGCAGTCTCCGACTGAAGTATGTAGCGAACGATAAGAGCAGCAGAATAATTTTGTTTGAGGCGACAAGCACCCAGTCACCAATGCAGTACTAGACGTAGCCATTCCAAATTACACACCGCATCATTCTCTACTTCTTAAATCAACATTCCAAATGAATCAGGAAATCTGTGTGTGTGTGTGTGTGTGTGTGTGTGTGTGTGTGTGTGTGTGTGTGTGTGTGTGTGTGTGTGTGTGTGTGTGTGTGTGTGTGTGTGTGTGTGTGTGTGTGTGTGTCTCAGATTGACTGCCCCAGAAAAGGCAAGTGGAGAAAGGCAGCTGTAACTGCTTCTCTGGAAGCTCCTAATTCAGCAAAGGCAGCTGGGGGATATCTGGTGGGGAGGACTGTCTGATTGGCTGTCGGATTCTGAACCACAGCCGTTTAGTAGGAAAAGGGGGACATGCGACTTAATGATCCAACAGGAGCTTATTTTAGATGTGCTGAGCAACAACCAAGGCTTTTTGAAGCTTGGGTATAATTTGAGCTAATGCTAGCGCAAGTAATTTTTGATTTGGGCTGATCTATGCTGGGCTCGTCTCGTCGGCTGGTCAGCACTATTTTAGCCGACTATGCTGTTCTGGCTGCTTGGAGACCATTGCATAGTAATGTAGCTCCTCTGTAAATTGAGGCGATTTTTGACGTGCTTAAGGGGTGCGAGCTAAATCAAGCACCTAAACTATCTGAAATAATAAATGTTAGGAGCCAGGTCTACAGCCTTCAGAGTCAGCGATGAAGAGGCGACTCCGGGATGCTGGCCTTCTAGGCAGAGTTGCTCTGTCCAGTGTCTGTGTTCTTTTTCCCCCCATCTTAATCTTTAATTGGCCAGTCTGAGATATGGCTTTTTCTTTGCAACTCTGCCTAGAAAGTCAGCATCCCGGAGTCACCTCTTCACTGTTGACGTTGAGACTGGTGTTTTGCGCGTACTACTTCATGAAGCTGTCAGTTGAAGACTTGTGAGGCATCTGTTTCTCAAACTAGACTATGTACTTGTCCTCTTGCTCAGTTGTGCACCGGGGCCTCCCAAGCTTTCTATTCTGGTTAGAAACAGTTTGTGCTGTTCTGTGAAGGGAGTCGTGCACAGAGTTGTACGAGCTCTTCAGTTGCTTGGCAATGTCTCGCATGGAATAGCCTTAATCTCTCAGAACAAAGAATAGACTGACGAGTTTCGGAAGAAAGGGCTTTGTTACTGGCCATTGAGTCTGTAATCGAACCCACAAATGATGATGCTCCACATACTCAAGTAGTCTAAAGGCCAGTTTTATTGCTTCTTTAAAATCAGAACAGTTTTCAGCTGTGCTAACATAATTGCAAAAGGGCTTTCTAAGGATCAATTAGCCTCTTAAAACTATAAACTTGCATTAGCTAACATGCCATTGGAACACAGATAAATGGGCCTCTGTACACCGATGTAGATATTCTATAAAATAAAATGTGGTTTCCAGCTACAATAGTCATTTACAAAATTAACAAGTGTCTACACTGTATTTCGGATCAATTTGATGTAATTTTAAAAATGGACAAAAGTGCTTTTCTTTAAAAAACAAGGACATTTCTAAGTGACCCCAAACTTTTGAACGGTAGTGTAGTTTAGAATGATGTTTCTGCAATACACATGATTGCCAGTGTTCTATTTGTGACACTTAGGGTGTGGGTTGATGGTCACTAGACTAGATGCCCTGATGTTATAGACTGTTCTCATATCTGTAAGTAGTGCGTGACACCAGAGCAAGTTACTGAAGGTCCAAGGACCGAGGACACAGTTTATTCACTGTTGCATTGATGACATTATGTGGACACGGATGTTCTGATTACTTTGTGAATGCCCTTTGATGTAATTGATTACTGATGATCGTCTGATTACTGATGATCGTCTGATTACTGATGATCGTCTGATTACTGATGATCGTCTGATTACTGATGATCGTCTGATTACTGATGATCGTCTGACTACTGTGATCGTCTGATTACTGATGATCGTCTGATTACTGATGATCGTCTGATTACTGATGATCGTCTGATTACTGATGATCGTCTGATTACTGATGATCGTCTGATTACTGATGATCGTCTGATTACTGATGATCGTCTGATGATCGTCTGATTACTGATGATCGTCTGATTACTGATGATCGTCTGATTACTGATGATCGTCTGATTACTGATGATCGTCTGACTACTGTGATCGCTCTATTGCGGTTTTCTGTAGTAGCTGATGTTTGTAACTCTGTAGCAGGAGACAAAGGTCACTGCTACACTGGGTTTTCTACAAGCCCCTAGGGCTAATGCTGTCAAAACAGTTTCCTGTCTGATTGGGGTATAAGGGCTTGTTTAGAGAAGGCCAGGTAGACGTTATCTGCTTCTGTGCTAGGTGGTGTCTCCCTGTTGCAGCTTGTAATACACAGAGTGATTTTTGATTGCTCTCCTTTTGTTCAACTGGACATTCCTATAACAGACATGTACTGTGCGTATGTGTGTGAGATGATTGCCTGTGCTTCCAGACGGATGCTGAAACTGGAGAAAGGGATACCTGCATGGATGTCCCGGAATCAACCAGACTATATAACTGGGGCACACACACGCACAAACAGATATGGGCACAGCTACATGCACACACTTACTTGTGGGAAGAGGAGCAATTTCAGTAAACAATCAGAGGCTTTACAGTCGAGAGACAAAAGTCTGTACACATAAGGGCAGCACACAATTGGGGTCGTCCGTCACTGTAAATAAGAACTGACTTGCCAAGTTAAATAATGGTTAAATAAAAAAATAAAACATGTAAAAGTCCTCAGATTCTATGTCTGTGTTCCGTTGTTTTCACTGATCTGAGTGGGAGAAGTCTGGGTTGTCTTTGTCACTGAGCTAACGGGATAAGGAGTCTGTTTCACTACCTCTACACACAGGGCCATGACCTGAAGATCCTTCTTCCCTTCCTTGAAATAATTACTGATCTATCATGACTGGATGAAAGCTTCCACTACACTGCTTTCATCCATCATGTCAGATCTGTGATTTATTGACATCTGAGAGGAAAAGGAAGCAAGGATGGTGGTAGCCATTTCTGTTTAGGACAAGAAATGCAGGTTTGAAAGGTTGGTGAAATAAAAGGATGCTCTTGTGTAGTGGGACCCACAGATTCCATCTAGTGCCTTGAAATTCTGGTTATAACTGCATGAAACAGTGTATTATTAGGCCTATAAATAAATTAAAGTTTGATTTTGCACTCATTGGACACCAAGCTTATGGTAAAGCCATAGAATCTTTTTGTTGGACAAGAATACCAGAGTGACATTTTGCTTGGCACAAATACTGGTAATTTCAACTAAGAAAATATTTTTTTCCCCTCCTGATAGCGTTGAATCAACGTGGAAAACTGACTGGATTTGAAAGCAGTCATCGCCATAAAAAAGGAATTTTGAAAACGTGTGACTTTTTCCCCAACCAAAGTTTAACCTAAAGCCAATGGCATGGTTCCAATTTTTGTCGATATCAATTTGAAATTCCAAACTAGATTTTGAACCTCCATCCCTTCTTTCAAGGAACGTCACTGATCTGACTAGATCGGTGAAAGATAGGTACGCTTTCTCCGGTTCAGTCATGCTAAATCAAGCATTACTTCAAGGAAATAAGAAAGGAAGGCGAAAGGGAGATACATGCAACGTTTTGTATCGAACGACAGGGGGGAGTATAGATATTACCCTTCGGGAGTTTGTAACATCACTGCGTGTCAGTATTACAAATCCCACACACCTCAGACCTGGGACCCACTTCCAATGGCCACACAGTGTACCATCCCACTTCTTAAACACCAATGTAGTGAAGAATGGGGTTGATTACCTCCCTGAGAGCGGATGGAGCCATGGCTGCCTTACTCCAAAAGCAAAAGTGCTAGCAACAAACCTTGGTTAAGTTCACAACTACAGTATTCATTCAAAACGGGAAGTTGGTGAACTGTTGTATTCATCGCATGTGACGAATAACATTTGATACGAAATAAAGTATTTTTAAAAAAGGATGCCTGGAATAAGGATATTGCCTTTCTTGACAATTGACCCGCATTCTACCAACACCACTGGACACTTAGTGGGAAAGGTATCACTCCCTCTCTCCTTATACGTCTGTGTCCCTGCTGGAGGGTGGTTGGCCCTGTGAATATTGATTGACAGCGGTCTATCTTTCAGGCTTCCTGTTGATATCAGTCTGTCCAGAGGAGACCGGGGCCTCTCAAAGACTGAAACACTCAGGGAGGATAGATGACAGTATGGAAGAGTGCACACACACACACACACCTCTTGCCAAGGAGAAGTGCTGAATCTTCACAACGCAAGGTGCTGTATACAGCACTCTTTTGCAGCATACACAGACACAAACTTGCACTCCCATTATGTCATGCGCATGGGTGTGTGTACACACTGACAGTAGTATGTTAGCAAGTGTGTGCACAGTATTGTTTATTTGAACTGACAGCACAGACCTGTATTGTTTATCAAATACTGTAATGGAAAAGAGTTTGTGCATAAATGTGCATAAATCAATGTCTGGGCTTGAGTACAATATGCTCCTCCTGTGATGTCAGCAAAGGGGTTCCTTTACTGTATATGTGTTGATGTCAGCATAGGGACCCCTCAGTGCTCCTGTGGAGGTGACTGCAGCACTTTCCTGCTTGACAGAACAGGCACCTTGGGGAGCTGGCACGAAGAGTGTCACCAAGATCTAAATGTGCCTCAAACACTTTCAGTAAGGACTCAGACATACAGCCAGCACACACACAGGCATATGACGCATACACATATGGCACCCCCAGAATCACACACAAAACCACGTGCAAAACGTGCTCATAATCCACACAAAACACAGCTATGAGTATTGACATGTTGTAAATTAACTATGCTAACATTACTGTAGATGTAGGCTAATCATTCATGGACCCATGCACCATGGGTAACGCAATGCACCATGGGTAACGTAGTTCATCTAAACATGTACATTTTGTCAATGCACAGAGACCTCATAATACTGAACGCAGTTCTTACTCACAACGACAGCGGGAACAGACTGTTCCCGAGTATTCCCAGCAATATGCCATGGAGTTACAGTCAGGGCTACTTTGCCGGCTGCTTCCCAGTGAGAATATGTTCTTGGAATGAGTCACATGCTGGGAGGTATCCCAGCAGAAAAAGTATGACAAATGTATGCACTCACTACTGTAAGTCGCTCTGGATAAGAGTGTCTGCTAAATGACTTAAAATGTACGTATCCCAGAATGACCAAGCACCACGGAAGACGCTCCATTCACGCTCACTTTCTGTATTCATGAAGGATCACTTTAGAACGCAGATATAGTTAGAAAACACAATGGAAGTGAAGGCTGCTAACATATGCACACTGCACAGGAATCTGTACCTTAAATGTTACCTTTACTGTAGACGTACACACACAGTCAAAAAACACATGAAACAGGCATACAAACTGTACAGCCAACCCCAATGTGCTGTCATTACTTAACTTTTGAGGAAACCAGCTACACTTAACGTCTGAGCCGTTTAAGTGATTTTGTAGTCATTACTCAAACCGATACAGTCACTGTGACCCTGTAGGAGGTCCAGATGTGAGTTGTATCAGCTTGAAAATGTTGACTAACTCCCCCACTAAGCCACACCTCCAATTTCATTTCCCAGTGTGCCTTGCCTTCGAGTAAATAAATAAGTTAAAAACACATCAATGACCATGTCTCTATTTTCAGTCCTTTGGCCTTCACTCAGTGAGTTCCTAGGCACATATCATTAAACTCTTTATGACAATACATTACATATCACATAAGATCTTATTTTGAGGCCTAGATGTATTGTAACAGTGGCCTGAAACTCATGGTTTACAGGGCACACCATGCCTACAAGTATGATTCCAAATTACAGTAACAAATTACCTGATAAAAATAAATGGATTTCCAGGAATCTTACAACCAGGATATCTGTAAAACCTGTGAAATTTACCAGAATTTTGCAACCCTACTTGCAAGTCACATTATACGGTCTTCCAAAATTATATGTAATTCCCATTGGAATCCAGCTAGAATTAGGATATCCAACAAATTTTTATTCACCCACAACCTGCATTCATAAATGACTGCCAGGGACAGGAACAATGTGAAGAGACTACCTAAGCCATTTAAACTGGAACAACTATTTCAGTAACACGTGCAAAAAACTAAATTATTGGATTAATTTATATTTTCATATATATCTTTGTCTTGCATAATCAATCACTCAATGTACATGCAAAAACTCTGATATTAAACAATGAATTTTTTTTACCTGTAGTGAAGCATGCTGGTTAAATTAAATTATATATTTTTTTTATATATAATTGATGATGTAACTTCATTTAGTTGAGTCAGTACCACAAACATTTGAAGTAATAATTACTTTTAATTGTCCGAGTTCAACTTACTAGAAGTATTTGAGTTAAAAATACCTTGGGGTTTACAGGTCATTGTTCTTACTCTCCCTACTTACTGTACATCACTGTGTCCAACTACACCTACACTGTAGGACTTACTTTCCCCGCAAAACAGATGGCGACAAAGACAGCCAGAGACAACGAGGGACAATAACATGCAAACGTTACCACTCTGGGTTGCCGATAGGCACAGACCTAATATCAGCTTTCTCATCTCTGAACCGTGACCTTAGAATGGCATAGCCCAAACGTCGTTATGTTTTTTTAACCATTTCAATTTAGTTTCCTGAAATGGGTTCAGATGTACAGTGCCTTGCGAAAGTATTCGGCCCCCTTGAACTTTGCGACCTTTTGCCACATTTCAGGCTTCAAACAAAGATATAAAACTGTATTTTTTTTGTGAAGAATCAACAACAAGTGGTGGGACACAATCATGAAGTGGAACAACATTTATTGGATATTTCAAACTTTTTTAACAAAGCAAAAACTGAAAAATTGGGCGTGCAAAATTATTCAGCTCCTTTACTTTCAGTGCAGCAAACTCTCTCCAGAAGTTCAGTGAGGATCTCTGAATGATCCAATGTTGACCTAAATGACTAATGATGATAAATACAATCCACCTGTGTGTAATCAAGTCTCCGTATAAATGCACCTGCACTGTGATTGTCTCAGAGGTCCGTTAAAAGCGCAGAGAGCATCATGAAGAACAAGGAACACACCAGGCAGGTCCGAGATACTGTTGTGACGAAGTTTAAAGCCGGATTTGGATACAAAAAGATTTCCCAAGCTTTAAACATCCCAAGGAGCACTGTGCAAGCGATAATATTGAAATGGAAGGAGTATCAGACCACTGCAAATCTACCAAGACCTGGCCGTCCCTCTAAACTTTCAGCTCATACAAGGAGAAGACTGATCAGAGATGCAGCCAAGAGGCCCATGATCACTCTGGATGAACTGCAGAGATCTACAGCTGAGGTGGGAGACTCTGTCCATAGGACAATAATCAGTCGTATATTGCACAAATCTGGCCTTTATGGAAGAGTGGCAAGAAGAAAGCCATTTCTTAAAGATATCCATAAAAAGTGTCGTTTAAAGTTTGCCACAAGCCACCTGGGAGACACCAAACATGTGGAAGAAGGTGCTCTGGTCAGATGAAACCAAAATTGAACTTTTTGGCAACAATGCAAAACGTTATGTTTGGCGTAAAAGCAACACCCCTGAACACACCATCCCCACTGTCAAACATGGTGGTGGCAGCATCATGGTTTGGGCCTGCTTTTCTTCAGCGGGGACAGGAAAGATGGTTAAAATTGATGGGAAGATGGATGGAGCCAAATACAGGACCATTCTGGAAGAAAACCTGATGGAGTCTGCAAAAGACCTGAGACTGGGACGGAGATTTGTCTTTCAACAAGACAATGATCCAAAACATAAAGCAAAATCTACAATGGAATGGTTAAAAAATAAACATATCCAGGTGTTAGAATGGCCAAGTCAAAGTCCAGACCTGAATCCAATCGAGAATCTGTGGAAAGAACTGAAAACTGCTGTTCACAAATACTCTCCATCCAACCTCACTGAGCTCGAGCTGTTTTGCAAGGAGGAATGGGAAAAAATGTCAGTCTCTCGATGTGCAAAACTGATAGAGACATACCCCAAGCGACTTACAGCTGTAATCGCAGCAAAAGGTGGCGCTACAAATTATTAACTTAATGGGGCTGAATAATTTTGCACGCCCAATTTTTCAGTTTTTGCTTTGTTAAAAAAGTTTGAAATATCCAATAAATGTCGTTCCACTTCATGATTGTGTCCCACCACTTGTTGTTGATTCTTCACAAAAAAATACAGTTTTATATCTTTATGTTTGAAGCCTGAAATGTGGCAAAAGGTCGCAAAGTTCAAGGGGGCCGAATACTTTCGCAAGGCACTGTAAATGATCATCTCGACCCTGTTGGTGACTGCATTCGTCCAACCAAGTGAGGCTTGGCAGGACTTAGAAGTTTGTGAATATGGGCAGTTCCAGCTATACTGAACAAAAATAAAAATTCAACATGTAAAGGGATGGTCTCATGTTTCATGAGCTGAAATAAAAGAGCCAAGAAACTTTCCGTATACACAAACAGATCATTTCTCAAATGTGTCACACATTTGTTTACATCCCTGTTAGAGAGCATTTCTTCTTTGCCAGGATAATCCATCCACCTGACAGGTGTGGCATTTCAAGAAAATTACCATGCTATTTAATCAGCATTGGTCATTACACAGGTGCACGTTGTTCTGGGAACAATACAATAAAAATGTGCAGTTTTGTGACAACGAATACAGTTGAAGTTGAAAGTTTACACACACTTAGGTTGGAGTCATTAAAACTTGGTATTCAACCACTCCACAAATGTCTTGTTAACAAACTATAGTTTTGGCAAGTCGGTTGGGACATCTACTCTGTACATGACAAGTAATTTTCTCAACAATTATTTAGAGAGATTATTTCACTGTATCACAATTCCATTGGGTCAGAAGTTTACATACACTAAGTTGACTGTGCCTTTAAATAGCTTGGAAAATTCCAGAAAATGTCATGGCCTCAGAAGCTTCTGACAGGCTAAATTACATAATTTGAGTCAATTCGAGGTGTACCTGTGGATGTATTTCAAAGCCTACCTTCAAACTCAGTGCCTCTTGTGGACCTCTGCAAGTCTGGTCCATCATTGAGAGCAATTTCCAAACGCCTCAAGGTATCACGTTCATCTGTACAAACAATAGTACGCAAGAATAAACACCATGGGACAATGCAGCCATCATACCGCTCAGAAAGGAGACACGCTCTGTCTCCTAGAGATGAACGTACTTTGGTGCAAAATGTCCAAATCAATCCCAGAACAACAGCAAAGGATCTTGTGAAGATGCTGGAGGAAGCAGGTACAAATGTATCTATATCCACAGTAAAACAAGTCCTATATCGACATAACCTGAAAGGCCGCTCAGCAAGGAAGAAGCCACTGCTCCAAAACCACCATAAAAAAAGCCAGACTACGGTTTGCAGCTCACATGGGGACAAAGATTGTACTTTTTGGAGAAATGTCCTCTGGTCTGATGATACAAAAATAGAACTGTTTGGCCATAATGACCTTCGTTATGTTTGGAGGAAAAAGGGGAAGGCCTGCAAGCCGAAAACACCATCCCATCATGTTGTGGGGGTGCTTTGATGCAGGAGGGACTGGTGCACTTCACAAAATAGATGGCATCATGAGGTAGAAAAATTATGTGGATATATTGAAGCAACATCTCAAGACATCAGTCAGGAAGTTAAAGCTTGGTTGCAAATGGGTCTTCCAAATGGACAATGATCCCAAGCATACTTCCAAAGTTGTGGCAAAATGGCTTAAGGACAACAAAGTCAAGGTATTGGAGTGGCCATCACAAAGCCCTGACCTGAATCCCATAGAAAATGGGTGAAAAAGTGTGTGAAAAACTGAAATAGCGTGTGCGAGCAAGGAGGCCTACAAACCTGACTCAGTTACACCAGCTCTGTCAGGAGGAATGGGCCAAAATTCACCCAACTTATTGTGGGAAGCTTGTGGAAGACTACCCAAAACATTTGACCCAAGTTAAACAATTTAAAAGCAATGCTACCAAATACTAATTGAGTGTATGTAAACTTCTGACCCACTGGGAATGTGATGAAAGAAATAAAAGCTCAAAGAAATCTACTATTTTTCTGACATTTCACATTCTTAAAATAAAAGTGGTGATCCTAACTGACCTAAAAGAGGGAATTTTTACTAGGATTAAATGTCAGGAATTGTGAAAAACTGAGTTTAAATGTAAGCGATTATAGTAGTCTTTCTAGGTAAGTCTAGCCATAGATTTAGGTCAAAATTGTAACTAGTTCACTCAGGAACATCATATGGCATCTTAGTAAGCAACTCCAGTGTATAATTGGCCTTGTGTTTTAGGTTATTGTCCTGTTGAAAGGTTAATTTGTCTCCCAGTGTCTGTTGGAAAGCAGACAACCAGGTTTTGCTCTAGGATTATGTCTGTTCTTAGCGCTATTGCATATATTTCTATCCCAAAAAAGTCCTTGTCGATAACAAGCATACCCATAACATGATGCAGCCACCACCATGCTTGAAAATATGAAGTGTGTTACTGAGTGATGTTTTATGTTTGGGGCAAATCCAACACAACGCTCTGTACTCAGTCCGCCATTGCATGACCAAATCTGAAACAATCATAGACGTCCATGTTTCACAAGTTTGGACATCACAGTACAGTATAACACAGTTGAGAACAGCACAGTAAAGAAAAGTACAGTACAGTACAATACTAAACATATCTTTACTATACTCTACTGTAATGTACTGAACTCTACTGTGCCGTCTATGTTTAACAAAAAATGTAGACATCGATTTCAGATTTTGTCTGGTCCGGCTCAACAAAAAGTGGTCTTGTTTGGGGGCAGAGCGCATTACAATTGCCAGTGTGTAGAAAGAAATACCCAAATATGCAATAGAAGGATATTGCATATATATTGCACATACCTGTTTGTAGCCATAATTCTGTATAGTACAGATCAGGGACCTATGATGTAATTCCGTTACCGGATGTTGATCCACTTCACCTACTGTAGTAAAATAACCAAAATGTATTATATTTTTTTTACTCAAAGTGTCATGTCATAACTGACACCCTATTCTTTCTTTAGACATCTTTGAATCTTAATTTTAAATTTAATCGTCATTCTGTTACCAAAGTTTGCATCTGCACAGGTGTTCCTGTAAATGTGTTTTATGAAACTTTGTAAAACCGCACAAAGTAGTCCTTGTGCATAGAGTATTGTTTTTGTTTTTTTACTTTGAGATCAATGGTTTTTGTTTGGAATACATTTTAAAGCGTAAAATCTGATGTTAATGTTGGTGGTAAAGTTTTTTTTAAAATGATTATTAAATAAAATGGACATTAAGCCTATATCAAAATGTCAATATAAGATGTTACAGTTTGCTTTGATAAACCAAGTGTGATACACCCAGGATGTGAGGTGACTATACTGTATGCAAAGGCCATGGGGCACAGTTCTTGTCTTCAGGGGCTACAGTCGTGCTGCTTTATCTCGCTCCCTGTAGCACGGAATTGATCGATTTAAAATCACTGATTTCCCAAAGAATGTACACACATGAAGGCTTTTGACAACTGAGCCGAACCAAGCCCAAATCAAGGCGTACTGAGCTCGCATGGTTACAGGAACCATTCTGAAAATAACAATGTGAAATAAAAAAATAAACTGAGCCAGCACAAAATGGTTTGGGTCTGCATAATAACGTGAAAGGGTTTCCATTTCCCAGGACTCAGTCTCAGATTAACAGGATAGGATGAGAACCAGCAGACATGTCGGCCTTTGAAGACCGGACCTGTGACACCCTGGCTATAGGCATAAACCCACTCGTAACATTTGACATGATGACAATGTTAATGCTTAGCTGCATAGGCGCATGGCGTAAGCATTATTCTGTACTCCCCAGGGCATTATTCACCACAAAGTTGTTACAAATCGGTAGCCTATCATAATGTTTAGCAAATTAAATAGTTAGCTCATCTTACTATATCATCTAGCACTGGTATTCAGCCAGTAGCACAAACGACGACATCACTTTCCTATGCGAATGAGGAAACCATAAAAATAAAAGCTTGCTTTTGAAAACATTGCGATGTGGATAAGTCATCAAATGATATTGAATTTTAAAATCAAATGGCCACATTTATTGTGCCAACAAGAAAATGCAATAAGTAATTTCTGAAAACAAATAAAAAATATCATGTTTTAACCTTTCTCAAGTGTGAGATCCAAATATCTAACGGTCGCCGCAGCGTGAGTTTTTTTTATGCGCATGATGTCAGGATGCACTCACTCAATGTGATCTTTACACAACAGGACATAGGGCTGGGCGATATGGCCAAAATCTCATATCCCGATATAGGTAATTTTATATCCTGATAATGATACATATCACGATATATCACATTTTCTGTAAATTCAATGAATAAATGGTTTATGTAAAATGACCACATGTAAAGGCCTATTTTTTTATTTCATTTTGAATTATACGCAACAATTCTTTTTTTAAAAAGGTACTTACTCATGATATTATTTCTCCTTTTAGAACCTTTGTGCACATGTTCAATTAAGGGTGTAACAAAATATAAAATATTAATGTATAAAATAAAATAAAAGGTAAATAGAAAAGACCATGTATAGTTGCAAGCAAAATAAATATCTATGTATTATTGGGGGGGGGCTTGTCTGTTTTGCATGTTATTTTGGCATTAACACTTGCCACATGTCAATTTGTATGTGGTACCTGGGGTGGCAGGTAGCCTAGTGGTTAGAGTGTTGGGCCAGTAACCGAAAGGTTGCTGTATCGTATCCCACAGCTGACAAGGTAAAGATCGGACATTCTGCCCCTGAACAAGGCAGGTGACCGAACGTTCCTAGGCCGTCATTGTTAATAAGAATTAGTTCTTAAATGGACTTGCCAGGTTAATTAAATGTTAAATCAATTAAATGTAATTTAAAAAAAACTTGGGTCAAGTGTTAGCACTAACTCACGAAACCACTGTTTCTCTTGTGTAAATTGGGGCCATGTCTTTGCAGACGTAAGTTGTAATAGCAGCTGTTATCTCCTTCCGTCTTTGTGATTCTTTGCCATATGGTGTGCCGGGGACAAAAGCCTCTTGCAACGTCTGAGTCAGGGGTTTGTTTTGAGCACTCGACTGTAGACTCTCTCCGTACGTTTCACATGATTCTTGGGTAGGTGGTAAAAGAGGTTAATGGTGTTTGAGCCCGTTGTCGGGACCGACCTGCATATTTTGCAGAGGACGGTTTTCTGGTCCATGTCAGACTTTTCATACACAAACCACGTCCATGCAACCAAAGTAGCCCCTCTTAGGGACGAGTGCTGTGCCTGCTTTGTGTCACATTCACTCTCGTTCATGTTTGTTTGTGTTGCAAATTTCCTTCCAAACGTCGTCCAATTGGTGAAAAATATTGCCATAGAGTGATTTGCGACAACGAAATAAACGACAGAGCATAATATGAAACAATAGACATGTTTCTATTGTAGGCCATTTTCACTGTTAGAGAGAATTTTGTCTGGCTCCGTAACACCTTCGACGAGAAATCAAGCACTTCCCCAGATCAAGTATCTCTAGTCAGAACAGGCCTCGCAAACTTTTCCCTCCTGGCCAGTGGTGTAAAGTACTTAAATAAAAATACTTCAAAGTACTATTGAAGTTGTTTTGTGAACTTTTACTTTACTACATTTAAGAAAATGTGCTTTTTACTCCATACATTTTCCCTGACACCCAAAAGTACTTTTTTTTTTAATGCAGGACAGGAAAACTGTCTAATTCACACTCATCAAGAGAACATCCCTGGTCATCTCTACTGCCTCTGAGCTGGCGGACTCAAAACACAAATGCTTCGTTTGTAAATGATGTAAATATCCCGTAAGTCAATTTTTTTTAAATTAAAAGCCTTCTGGTTTGCTTTATATAAGGAAATTTAATTTTATACTTTGATAGTTAACTATATTTAAAACCAAATACTTTTGAGTTTTACTCAAGTAGTATTTAACTGGGTGACTTTCACTTGATACCTTTTTAATAGAAAATGACACTTTACTTTTACTCAAGTATCAAAATTGGGTACTTCTTTCACCACTGCACCTGGCACATTTACTGTCTGGCACCCGCATGACCTTTTATTTATTTTTTAAGGAAAACAAACTCTGCGAATGCACGTGTGCGTTCCTATCAAAGTAAGTGCCTTATTTTCTGTATATTGTTTTGTTGTTTCTACTGTAGCATACCATATGCATGTATGGAGCGTAACGTATTTGTTTTATTCACATTTTCAAGTACTGGTGAAGAATCATCCATTCCGATTCTTGCAAAGATTGTAATAGACACATGTTTAGAATACTTTTTTAACATTAAGGGAGAGGTTCTTTACCTGGCACCATTCCACCTACATCCTCCCTGTAGGCTGTCTCATCGTTGTTGGTAATCAGGCCTACTACTGTTGTGTCATCAGCGAACTTGGAGTTGGAACTGTGGGAGGCCACAGTTGTGCGTATACAGAGAATACAGGAGGAGGTAATGTTGCCTACCTTTACCACCTGGGGGGGGGGGTCAGGATGTCCAGGACCCAGTTGCATAGGCAGGAGTTCAGACCCAGGGCCATGAGCTTTGTAATGAGCTTATAGGGCACTATAGTACTGAAGGCCAAGCTGTAGTCGATGAACAGCATCCTCACATATGCATTCCTTTCTGTGGACCTATCAGGGCGGTAGGCGAATTGGAGAGGGTCAAGGGTGTCGGGGAGTGAGATGGTGATATGGTCTTTGACTAGCCTCCCAAAGCACTATATGATGATGGAAATCAGTCAGTGCTACTGGTCGGTAGTCATTCAGTTCAGTTACTTTCCCTTTTTGGGAACAGGGATGATAGTGGACATCTTGAAGCGGGTGGGTATTAGCGGCCCGAGTTTGGGAGAGATTGAAAATGTTTGAGAACACAACAGCCAGCTGGTCTGCACATGCTATGAGGGCACGGCTATGCATGCAGTCTTGGCCGGCAGCCTTGCGAGGGTTAACATGTTTGAATTACTTACATATGTCCTCAGTGGAGACCGTGTGTAGCCCACGTTGTCAAAGGGGCTCTCCTCGGCAGCTCAGTCATTATCCTCGAATCATGAGGGAAAAAAGGTGTTTAGCTTCTCCGGTATGGTGGCATTGGTGAATTTGATGTGGCTGGCTTTTTATTTGTAATCCGAGATTGTTAGGAGCCCCTGCCACTTACGCCTTGTGTCCGATCCGCTGAATTTCTTCCCCACTTTTTTCCCTATACTTGTATTTCGCCATCTTGATCGATCTGCGTAGGTCGTATTTGTATGGTTTAACCAAACAATTGTCCCTGGTTACCTTGCCCTGTTTATAAGCAGCAGCTCGCTCTTTCAGGTTTTCCTATAAGGCTGCTATCAATCTACTTGTTAAATTCCGCCACAACAATGAATGCTGCCTCCAGAAATGCGGTCTCCAGTTTGTTCAGGGTCCAATTAAGATCTTTGAGAGCCTTTTTGTTTCGGCTTGGGGCGGGATGTACTCGGCCATAGCGATAATCCCTGAGAACTCTCGGAAGGTAAAAAGGCCGCCATTTGATGACCAACTATTCCAAGTCGGGGGAGCAGAAGCTCGCAAGCTCCTGTACGTTTCCTCTGTCACAAAATGGGTTGTTGGTCATAAAGCAGAGCCCACCACCTCTGCTCTTGCCAGAGACAGCCCGCTTACGATCTGCTTAAAAAAACAGTAAAACCCGCTGGTTGTATATAATCCGTTTGGATGTCAGAGAAAAGCCAAGTCTCAGAAAAACAGTATGTTGCAGGATCTGATGTTCCTCTGGAAGGAGATCCTCACCTCAAAGTTTGTTCATTAATGGTTGAACATAGGCGAGTAGCATGCTTGGTAACTGAGGATGGGTCACCCGGCGTCTTAATCTTATTAAGACCCCGCCACATCTACCTCTCCATCAGTGTTGTCGCTTCGTACTCTCCGGTAAGACTGCCAAGCAGCTCAGCGCCTAGTCCACTGTTCCGCCATCTCAAGGATTCCGGGGAGGTTGAATGGACAGTGAGTACCCAGCGATTTGTATTCCAAAAGTTCTACAGAGATGTATGTAGTAATGTAGTAAAACTGATTAACATTTCAGAAAATGCACACACAAAAAAAGTAGGAACCGGCAATGTTTCATCGGCGCTCGAGGCGAGGCACCCTTCGTCGGCGCCATCTTAACCACCTACACATCACTAGAGCTTGGGATGCGTATAACAGTCTAAGCTCTGCTCTTCGATCACTCTCTACAAGCCAATATGTATCCCATATACAGTACAGTGGGGCAAAAAAGTATTTAGTCAGCCACCAATTGGGCAAGTTCTCCCACTTAAAAAGATGAGAGGCCTGTAATTTTCATAATAGGTACGCTTCAACTATGACAGACAAAATGAGAGAAAAAAAATCCAGAAAATCACATTGTAGGATTTTTAATGAATTTATTTGCAAATTATGGTGTGAAATAAACTTTTGTTATTGACCAAATACTTATCTCAATACTTTGTTATATACCCTTTGTTGGCAATGACAGAGGTCAAACGTTTTCTGTAAGTCTTCACAAGGCTTTCACACACTCTTGCTGGTATTTTGGCCCATTCCTCCATGCAAATCTCCTCTAGAGCAGTGATGTTTTGGGGTTGTTGCTGGGCAACACGGACTTTCAACTCCCTCCAAAGATTTTCTATGGGTTTGAGATCTGGAGACTGGCTAGGCCACTCCAGGACCTTGAAATGCTTCTTACGAAGCCACTCCTTCGTTGCCCGGGCGGTGTGTTTGGGATAATTGTCATGCTGAAAGACCCAGCCACGTTTCATCTTCAATGCCCTTGCTGATGGAAGGAGGTTTTCACTCAATCTCACGATACATGGCCCCATTCATTCTTTCCTTTACACGGATCAGTAGTCCTGGTCGATTTGCAGAAAAACAGCCCCAAAGCATGATGTTTCCACCCCCATGCTTCACAGTAGGTATGGTGTTCTTTGGATGCAACTCAGCATTCTTTGTCCTCCAAACACGAAGAGTTGAGTTTTTATCAAAAAGTTATATTTTGGTTTCATCTGACCATATGACATTCTCCCAATCTTCTTCTGAATCATCCAAATGCTCTCTAGCAAACTTCAGACTGTCCTGGACATTTACTGGCTTAAGCAGGGGGACACGTCTGGCACTGCAGGATTTGAGTCCCTGGCGGCGTAGTGTGTTACTGATGGTAGGCTTTGTTACTTTGGTCCCAGCTCTCTGCAGGTCATTCACTAGGTCCCCCCGTGTGGTTCTGGGATTTTTGCTCACCGTTCTTGTGATCATTTTGACCCCACGGGGTGAGATCTTGCGTGGCGCCCCAGATCGAGGGAGATTATCAGTGGTCTTGTATGTCTTCCATTTCCTAATAATTGCTCCCACAGTTGATTTCTTCAAACCAAGCTGCTTACCTATTGCAGATTCAGTCTTCCCAGCCTGGTGCAGGTCTACAATTTTGTTTCTGGTGTCCTTCGACAGCTCTTTGGTCTTGGCCATAGTGGAGTTTGGAGTATGACTGTTTGAGGTTGTGGACAGGTGTCTTTTATACTGATAACAAGTTCAAACAGGTGCCATTAATACAGGTAACGAGTGGAGGACAGAGGAGCCTCTTAAAGAAGAAGTTACATGTCTGTGAGAGCCAGAAATCTTGCTTGTTTGTTTATGACCAAATACTTATTTTCCACCATAATTTGCAAATAAATTCATTAAAAATCCTACAATGTGATTTTCTGGATTTTTTTTCAGGCCTCTCATCTTTTTAAGTGGGAGAACTTGCACAATTGGTGGCTGACTAAATACTTTTTTGCCCCACTGTATATTACAGGGTATTGCATTGAGGGCTTATGGATGGGGTAGAGAGCAAAGCGCTGCTGGATATGTACGACACATTCCCTCTCCAAAACTACACATATTTGATTAGTAGTGACCCTACTGGGTATTACCCACCCCACTTTAGCTGAGACAGGTAGAAAAGTTCTCTCTACAAGACAATAAGTATACCATATACCGTGTATTGCATTGCAGTGAATGGCGTGGGAGTAATAAGGAGTCACCAGTGCTCTGTATTAAACCGGTTGCCAGCACAAGAGACCATTTAAGTTTCAGAGTAATTCTGTATGGAGTAATTCCAAATAACACATGTATTTAATTGAAAGTGTGTTTATTTTAATATTGCCTACACAACAGCTTTCAACCACAGGAGGTTGGTGGCTCCTTAATTGGGGAGGACGGGTTCGTGGTAATGGCTAGGGCGAAATAAGGGGAACTGCATCAAATAAAACATGGTTTCCATGCGTTTGATGCCATTCATTTTGCACTGTTCGAGCCATTATTTTGAGCCGCCCCTCCCCTCAGCAGCCTCCATTGCAAATATCAGTATTTGTGTAAACTTTCAAAAGAAATGCAGGTATAAATACAGTATTAAACCTCGACAAATTATCCATTTATTTTGTCAAATGAGGTTGCAGTGTTGTGAATAAGTTGTACTGCACTAGAGTCCAGCCCCCCAATTAAAAAATATATATATATCGATATTCCCAAAGTTCAGCATGTCTTTGCAGGGGGACTCTTATTTTGAATATAAAAATACCCGATCGTGCTGCAGGCATACTATCCTGCTGCTAGGAACACGGTAATGCAAGTACTACCGACATCGATTAATTTGCATGTCAATACGTTTCTGTGGTGCGTCGAGCCCACAGGCTCGTTGCTTTGCACACAATCCTGAATAGGGACTGTACTGAACAGTATACTACCAATACTTGCTATTGGGTTACTCTGGGATTTCCCTACGTCATTTCTTAATGCACATCTCATTAATAAGACGCAGGCTTTAAATCAATCACTTTCACTTCATTGAAAGTGATCAAGACATGCACACATGACGCTTATACCAATGTAGTGGTTTGACTATAAACATATTTAAATTCCTTTTGTTGAATGGTGACAATGAACGATAATAAAATATAACATTCTGACCACGGGTGCATCGGGTAGCCTACCCATGACTTACCTTTTGCGCAGAGGTACGAGATAACGGACCCACAAAAATAAACGTGAGCACAGCCTTCATCCGCAGTTATGGTGTTGATATCACGATGAATTAATTCGTTTCCGTTTTGTGCAGTCTCGGGTTTATGGACGGGCGGGGTACCGCTTTAGGGGGCCCAAGTCCACCGCAGGGGTGTAGAAGTACCATGGGTTTGAGTCACGTACAGCGTCGGCATCACTCCTTCGGTTGGCAGCACCTTTGGTGTGAAATTTTCGGGTTGCGGAGGCAGGTCGGCCTTTTTGTAGCAAAATGTCACCGTGTCTAAAGGTGCGCGCTAGCAACACCATTAACCTTAATTATTACAACTACACGGTTCGTTGTGTCTCCTTTTCAACGTATCCCCCATATTTGCTTCTTCATCGCAATGCGCCTTCTACACCCTCACGAATAAGGTCCTCCCTATCATCTTCTCTGGCAGCAGATTCTCAAATCCGAACGCCCTGTCCCGCAAGCAATGCAGGTTTGGAGCCAAACATACCAATTATGATGGCGAATGTAGCCAACTTAATTATCGCAGTTTGGTTATGAGTCCTTTTCTAACATTTTTTTAAATAATGCATAATATACCTGATGCGTGAGCCGTTCCTCCTCACTGTTGATATGGTTTCATTATATTATGGGGGAGAGCACAACGTGGGCGGTGACTTAAAAGGGACAGACCAGCGTTTCCCAAACTCGGTCCTCGGGACCCCAAACGGTGCACCTTTTGGTTATTGCCCTTTTGGTTATTGCCCTAACACTACACAGCTGATTCAAATTATCAAAGCTTGATGATTAGTTGAGTATTTTAATTAACTGTGTAGTACTAAGGCAAAACCAAAACGAGTTTGGGAAACCCTGGGATAGACCCATCCTGCAAGAATGTGTGTGTGTGTGTGTGATATTTTATAATTCATTGACGTGGTTTAGGTTAATATCCCATCCATTGTGGGCTCTGCCTGCCATGTAGCTAATGGTATATAGCCAGCAATCCCATCCAGAAAAGCAATATTTTGAAATATATATGGTGGAAGGGCAAATTGTTTTTTTAAAGGTGACAGGCTAAAGTCTCCATGTAAACCATAACACTTAATAATAATGCTAATTTAGGCTTCATTAAAGGGGCAATCTGCAGTTCTAACAATAACAACGTGGCAACTGATTTTGTAAATAGCTGAGGGATGTGGCTGGAGAAATGTAATCACGCTCAAACCCATGGACAGAGCTATGGATACAGGGACTGACCATGCATGAAATCTAGATGATAGCCTAAAAGCATGGTTAAAACTATATGTTTGTTTACATTTACATTATTTACCAACAAAGGTGTAAAACAAGCTCAGATTTTGGGTACTGATTGGTTATGACAGTTGACCTAAGCTCATGAAGCATCTATGGGTTATATTCTTAAATAGTCAATGGATACAGTGGCTTGTGAAAGTATTCACCCCCTTGGCATTTTTCCTGTTTTGTTTTCTTACAACCTGGCTTTGTATAATTTAATTTACACAACATGTCTACCACTTTGAAGATGCAACATATTTTCTGGGGGAAAACAAACAAGAAATAAGACAAAAAAATAGAACTTGATCGTGCATAACCATTTACCTCCCCAAAGTCAATACTTTGTAGAGCCACCTTTTGCAGCAATTACAGCTGCAAGTCTCTTGGGGTATGTCTCTATAAGCTTGGCACATCTAGACACTGGGATTGTTGCCCATTCTTCAAGGCAAAACTACTCCAGCTCCTTCAAGTTGGATGGGTTCCGCTGGTGTACAGCAATATATAAGTCATTCCACAGATTCTCAATTGGATTGAGGTCTGGGCTTTGACTTGGCCATTCCAAGACATTTAAATGTTTCCCCTTCAACCACTCGAGCGTTGCTTTAGCAGTATGCTTAGGGTCATTGTCCTGCTGGAAGGTGAACCTCCGTTCCAGATTCAAATCTCTGGAAGACTGAAACCGGTTTCCCTCAATAATTTCCCTGTATTTAAGCGCCATCCAGCATTCCTTCAGTTCTGATCAGTTTCCCAGTTCATGCCGATGAAAAACATCCCCACAGCATGATACTGCCACCACCATGCTTCACTGTGGGGGTCGTGTTCTCGGGATGATGAGAGTTGATGGGTTTGTACCAGACATACGTTTTCCTTGATGGCCAAAAAGCTAAATTTTAGTCTCTGACCAGAGTACCTTCTTATTTTTTCTGGACACTTTTCCATAAAGCCCAGCTCTGTGGAGTGTACAGCTTAAAGTGGTCCTATGGATAGATACTCAAATCTCCGCTGTGGAGCTTTGCAGCTCATTCAGGGTTATCTTTTGTCTCTTTGTTGCCTCTCTGATTAGTGCCCTCCTTGCCTGGTCCGTGAGTTTTGGTGGGAGGCCATCTCTTGTCAGGTTTGTTGTGGTGCCATATTCTTTCAATTTTTTAATAACGGATTTAATGGTGCTCCGTGGGATGTTCAAAGTTTAGGATATTTTTTTTATAACTGTAACGTTCTGGGTGTCGTGAGTGGGAAGTCATGTGCAGGAAACAGAGAGTTCAATAAAGTGCGCTTTTAATGCACACACGGTGAACAACGGCCACCCCAAGAAACACTGGGTGCTAAAAACAAATGCCCCAGACACGGGGGACGAAAACTGTCCAGCAAACTCCACAAACATAAACCAACCCGTTCGTCTACACCAAACACAAAGGTTACAATAATTAATCCCGCACAAAGAAACAGGCGGGCCGGCTGACTAATAAAGCCCAACTAATTACAACAAACTCAAAACAGGTGTAACCAATAAACACATAAGGAGGGGGTGGAAAGAATCAGTGGCAACTAGTAGGCCGGCGACGACGACCGCCGAGCGCCACCCGAACGGGAAGGGGAGCCACCTTCGGTCGGAGTCGTGACAATAACCCATCACTCATCACTCATTCATATATCAAATCAAATGTATTTGTCACATACACATGGTTAGCAGATGTTAATGCGAGTGTAGTGAAGTGCTTGTGCATCTAGTTCCGACAATGCAGTAATAACCAACGAGTAATCTAACCTAACAATTCCAAAACTACTACCTTAAGCAACAAGTGTAAAGGGATAAAGAATATGTACATAAAGATATGTACATATTCTAACTTCCTAGGAAACTATGCAGTATTTTGTTTTTATACGTGTTATTTCTTACATTGGTACCCCAGGTAATCTTAGGTTTCATTACATACAGTTGGGAAGAACTACTGAACATGAGAGCAACGTCAACTCACCATCAGTTCGACCAGGAATATGACTTTCCCTCTGCCAGTTCAGAGATGAACGTACTTTCGTGCGAAAAGTGCAAATCAATCCCAGAAAAACAGCAAAGGACCTTGTGAAGATGCTGGAGGAAACAGGTACAAAAGTATCTATATCCACAGTAAAACAAGTCCTATATCGACATAACCTGAAAGGCCGCTTAGCAAGGAAGAAGCCACTGCTCCAAAACTGTCACATGGGGACAAAGATCGTACTTTTTGGAGAAATGTCCTCTGGTCTGAAGAAACAATAATAGAACTGTTTGGCCATAATGTCCATCGTTATGTTTGGAGGAAAAATGGTGAGGCTTGCAAGCCAAAGAACACCATCCCAACCGTGAAGCACGGGGGTGGCAGCATCATGTTGTGGGGGTGCTTTGATGCAGGAGGGACTGGTGCACTTCACAAAACAGATGGCATCATGAGGAAAGAAAATTATGTGGATATATTGAAGCAACATCTCAAGACATCAGTCAGGAAGTTAAAGCTTGGTCGCAAATGGGTCTTCCAAATGGACAATGACCCCAAGCATACTTCCAAAGTTGTGGAAAAATGGCTTAAGGACAACAAATTCAAGGTATTGGAGTGGCCTTCACAAAGCCCTGACCTCAATCCTATAGAGAATTTGTGGGCAGAACTGAAAAAGTGTGTGCGAGCAAGGATGCCTACAAACCTGACTCAGTTACACCAGCTCTGTTTGAAGGAATTGGCCAAAATTCACCCAACTTATTGTGGGAAGCTTGTGGAAGGCTACCCAAAACGTTTGACCCAAGTTAAACAATTTAAAGGCAATGCTACCAAATACTAACTGAGTGTATGTACACTTCTGACCCACTGGGAATGTGATGAAAGAAATAAAAGCTGAAATAAATCATTCTCTCTACTATTATTCTGACATTTCACATTCTTAAAATAAAGTGGTGATCCTAACTGACCTAAGACAGGGAATTTTTACTAGGATTAAATGTCAAGAATTATGGAAAACTGAGTTTAAATGTATTTGGCTAAGGTGTATGTAAACTTCTGACTTCAACTGTAGATGGATAGGTAGATATACACCAAAAAAGATGTGTGTATATACACTACTATTAAAAAGTTTGGGGTCACTTAGAAATGTCCTTGTTTTTGAAAGAAAATGCATTTTTTGTCCATTAAAATAACATAAAATTGATCAGAAATACAGTGTAGACATGGTTAATGTTGTAAATGACTATTTTAGCTGGAGACGGGAGATGTTTTATGGAATATCTACATAGGCGTACAGAGGCCCATTATCAGCACCCATCACTCCTGTGTTCCAATGGCACATTGTGTTAGCTAATCCAAGTGTATTATTTTAAAAGGCTAATCGATCATTATAAAACCCTTTTGCAATTATGTTTGCACAGCTGAAAACTGTTGTCCTGATTAAAGAAGCAATAAAACTGGCCTTCTTTAGACTAGTTGAGTATCTAGAGCATCAGTATTTGTGGGTTCGATTACAGGCTCAAAATGGCCAGAAACAAAGCCCTTTCTTCTGAAACTCGTCAGTCTATTCTTGTTCTGAGAAATGAAGGCTATTCCTTGCGAGAAATTGCTAAGCAACTGACGATCTGGTACAACGCTGTGTACTAATCCATTCACAGAACAGCACAAACCGGCTCTAACCAGAATAGAACAATGAGTGGGAGGCCCTGGTGCACAACTGAGCAAGAGGACAGGTACATTAGTGTCTAGTTTGAGAAACAGACACCTCACAAGTCCTCAACTGTCAGCTTCATTAAATAGTACCAGCAAAACACCAGTTTCAACGTCAACAGTGAAGAGGCGACTCCGGGATGCTGGCCTTCTTGGCAGAGTTCCTCTGAAAAAGCCATATCTCAGACTGGCCAATATAAGAAAAGATTTACATGGGCAAAAGAACACAGACACTGGACAGAGGAACTGTGCCTAGAAGGCCAGCATCCCGGAGTTGCCTCTTCATTGTTGACATTGAGACTGTTGTTTTGCGGGTACTATTTAATGAAGCTGCAAGTTGAGGACTTGTGAGGTGTCTTTCTCAAACTAGATACTCTAATGTACAAAACACTCCAAGGCCCTTTTCTCAAAAGTTTATCAACTTTCACAGCAGAATTATTTTCCCATTGTTCCTCAAAAATGTAGTGTATGATATACCATTTTGTACTTTTTACTAATCATTTTTATTTTTTTAAATCAAATTTAGCTACAAATGACCAAATCCAGGTGGTGAGTCACATTTGTTTATATCAAATGAATTCCCATAATTGAATTTAATAATTTAACATTAGTGAACTCTGTAGTTAGTCTGTCAGGCAATAAAGCAAGAGTGGGTTGGAGAAAGAGTGTGTGGAATGGGAGGTGTGTTACTGTATCATACTATTTATTATTAGGAAGAGAGTATGTGTATGGTTGAGAAAAAGAGAGGAAGGAAGAGAAAGAGTGTGAGAGGGAGATTATGTTCCTGACCGCAGTTGTATCCTATTTGTTGCTCCTCTCCCTCTGTTCCTCTTGGTCAGTGAAAGTGAGGGAAGTGATGTTGAGAGTCAGGGCTCAGCAGAAAAAGGAAGGGAGGAAGATGAGTTATGGTGATTAGATGAGAGAGATTTGGAGCAAGGAGGGAGGAGTGAAGTGAGGGGAGAGTGGAGGGAGAGAAGAAGAGGAGAGTGAAGGAGGGATGACTGGAGGTGGAGAGGAGAGTAACAGGGAGAGGAGGAGAAGGGAGAGTAATAAGCAAAGGGAGAGGAGGAGGGAGAGGAGGAGGCGGAGGAAGAGCACACCCAAGTATGTCTGCCCCAAGTCCCACCATTCGCCCTTGTACCACACAGCATGGGCCTAAAGTGAAAGTGGCAGGGGTTTTGGAGTTGTTTTTGTAAGTGGTAGGAATTTATCTGTTCCAGAGCTTGTAATAGATTACAAGAAGAAAATTGGAGGGGTTGACCATCTTGCCCAATTGAGGAGCTATTACAATGTTGGACGCTCAGGCAGAAAATGGTATGTGTTTTGGGGGATGCTCAACATTAATCAATGCGTACATTGTGTGGGGGACCCTGCAAAGGCCCCTTCCCAGAAACCGCAGGCGCTGGTCCCTGAAGGCATTCAAAATTCAGCTTGTGCATTCACTTTGTGATATGGCTACAGTGGCAGGAAAGGGAGTGTGGCACCAGGGTGTGTGGACCGAGTAACTAATTTGTGTGGTGTTGCATCCGGAGTACACGCAGGGCAAAGAGTGGGATATGTGTAGAAACCTCCTTTGGGTGCTCTACGTGTTCTGTGGCACTTTGCAGGATGGGGCTGTGCTTCCAGAAGTTCCATGACATGTTGTAGACTAAATGCAAACTCTAAAGTGACCGTGTGAAATATGAATTTGTCCTACAAACATTTTATTGTCTCTGAACAGTTGTTGTATTTTGTATCTTCTCTCTTTATCTGTCTCTATCTAATACTTGATGCATTCACTGAATTATTGTCAGTGTAGGCTACTATTTGTACATTGTGTGTAAGGCCTGGCCTGTGCTAAATCTAATTGAGAGAGGTTACCTAAATAGTTGTTTGCATTTTTACATTGTTACAGAAGTAAGAATCGTTGTCAATCAAATAACCTACTTTGTGTGGGTTTTGAAATACTTTCGGGATATTGTCCTCTGGTCACATTGTATAAATGTATTTATTTATATGTAAATATTATTTATAAGTATAATGAGTGAGTAATATATTCAAATTTACAACAATTTAATTACTCTAGGGTTTTTTGTTGTGTTAGTTGCTTTTTGATAGTGAGTGTATTTACACACTGGAAGACAACATTTGTGTTATTCCTATTGACATGAATGTGGTATCATATTAAAGAAGAGGTTGTGCTTTTTAAAGTTAAGTTAACTTGAAATTGGCATTTGTTCTTTGTTTTTGAGCTATGTCTGTTTGTTTGAAATGTGTGAGAAAATTAGTTTTATCTTGAAAATTCTCAGTAATCTACAGCAGCATTCTAGAACTCTATTGGGGTCTACAAAGACAACATTTTTGCCCTCAGAACAACCTCAATTCTTTGGGCATGGACTACAAGGTGTCAACGCATTCCCCAGGGATGCTGGCCCATGCTGACACAAATGCTTCCCACATTTGTGTCAAGTTGGCTGGATGTCCTTTGGGTGGTGGACCATTCTTGATACACATGGGAAACTGTTGATCGTGAAAAACCCAGCAGAGTTGGAGTTCTTGACACACTCGAACCGGTGCGCCTGGTACCTACTACCATACCCCAAACAAAGGCATTTAAATATTTTATCTTGCCCATTCACCCTCTAAATGGCACACATACACATTCAATAAAAGACAGTATTGTGCAGCTGTCTTCATCGACCTGGCCAAGGCTTTCGACTCTGTCAATCACTGCATTCTTATCAGCAGACTCAATGGCCTTGGCTTCTCAAATGAATGCCTTGCCTGGTTCACCAACTACTTCTCAGATATAATTCTGTGTGTCAAATCGGAGGGCCTGTTGTCCGGACCTCTGGCAGTCTCTATGGGGGTGCCACAGGGTTCAGTTCTCGGGCCGACAGTTTTCTATGTATATATCAATGATGTCGCTCTTGCTGCTGGTGATTCTCTGATCCACCTCTATGCAGACGACACCCTTCTGTATACATCTGGCTCTTCTTTGGACACTGTGCTAACAAACCTCCAAACAAGCTTCAACGCCATACAACACTCCTTCCGTGGCCTCCAACTGCTTTTAAATGCTAGTAAAACTAAATGCATGCTCTTCAACCGATTGCTGCCCGCACCCTCCCGCCCGGCTAGCATCACTACTCTGGACGGTTCTGACCTAGAATATGTGGGCAACTACAAATACCTAGGTATCTGGTTAGACTGTAAACTCTCTTTCCAGACTCACATTAAGCATCTCCAATCCAAAATTAAATCTAGAATCAGCTTCCTATTTCGCAAACAAAGCCTCCTTCACTCATGCCGCCAAACATACCCTCGTAAAACTAACTATCCTACCGATCCTTGACTTCGGCAATGTCATTTACAAAGTAGCCCTCAACACTCTACCCAGCAAACTGGATGCAGTCTATCACAGTGCCATCCATTTTGTCGCCAACGCCCCATATACTACCCACCACTGCGACCTGTATGCTCTCGTTGGCTGGCCCTCACTACATATCCATTGCCAAGCCCACTGACTCCAGGTCATCTATAAGTCTTTGCTAGGTAAAGCCCCACCTTATCTCAGCTCACTGGTCACCATAGCAACACCCACCCGTAGCACACGCTCCAGCAGGTATATTGCACTGGTCATTCCCAAAGCCAACACTTCCTTTGGCCGCCTTTCCTTCCAGTTCTCTGCTGCCAATAACTGGAACGAATTGAAAAATCTCTAAAGCTGAAGTCTTATATCTCCCTCTCTAAGGTTAAGCATCAGTTGTCAGAGCAGATTACCTATCACTTTACCTGTACACAGCCAATCTGTAAATAGCACACCCAACTACCTCATCCCCATATTATTACTTACCCTCTTGCTCTTTTGCACCCCAGTATCTCTACTTGCACATCATCATCTGTCACTCTTCTACATTGGCACACACTGCACATAGATTCTTCTATTTTTCTTTTGTGTTATTGGCTGTACGTTTGTTTATGTGTAACTCTGTGTTGTTGTTTTTGTAGCACTGCTTTGCTTTATCTTGGCCATGTCGCAGTTGTAAATGAGAACTTGTTCTCAACTGTCCTACCTGGTTAAATAAAGTTGAAATGAAATGAAATAAATATATAATTGCTTCAAGGCTTAAAAATCCTTCTTTGGATAGGACCCTTTTTTTAAACATTTCGCCTAAAATGACATACCCAAATCTAACTGCCTGTAGCTCAGGACCTGAAGCAAGGATATGCATATTCTTTGTACAATTTGAAAGGAAAAATGTTAAAGTTTATGGAAATGTTAATGTAGGAGAATATAACATATTAGATCTGGTAAAATATAATACAAAGCAAAAAAATGTGTGTTTGTTTTTTCCGTCATCTTTGAAATGCAAGAGAAAGTCCAAAATGTTGTATTCCAGGTTTGGCGCAATTTCGACTTTGGCCACTAGATGACAGCAGTGTATGTGCAAAGGTTTAGACTGATTCAATGAACAATTGCATTTCTGTTCAAAATGTTGTTTCAAGACTGCCCAAATGTGCCTAATTGGTTTTTTAATACATCTTCAAGTTCATAACTGTGCACTCTCCTCAAACAATAGCATGGTTTTCTTTCACTGTAATAGCTACGGTAAATTGGACAGTGCAGAATTTAAGCTTTCTGCCCATGTCAGATACGTCTATGTCCTACGAAATATTCTTGTTACTTACAACCTCATGCTAATCACATTACCCTACGTTAGCTCAACCATCCCGCAAGGGGAACACCAATCCTGTCTCATCGTCTTCATCTACACTGATTGAAGTGGATTTAACAGGTGACATCAATAAGGGATCATAGCTTTCACCTGGATTCACATCGTTATTCTATGTCATGGATGTTTGGTACACTCAGTGTACAGTGGCAAGAAAAAGTATGTGAACCCTTTGGATTTACCTGGATTTCTGCATAAATTGGTCATCAAATTTGATCTGATCTTCAGTCACAACAATAGACAAACACAGTGTGCTTAAACTAATAACACACAAATTATTGTATTTTTCTTGTCCATATTGAATACATAATTTAAACATTCACCGTGTAGGTTGGAAAAAGTATGTGAAACCCTAGGCTAATGACTAACCCCTAGGCTAATGACTAATGACTAGGAGTGTCAGCTAAAGACTTACAAAAATCTCTGGAACGTGCTAACATCTCTGATGACGAGCTACGATACATAAAACACTAAACAAGAATGGTGTTCATGGGGGGACACCACGGAAGAAGCCACTGCTGTCCTCAAAAGAACTGCATGTCTGAAGTTTGCAAGAGTGCATCTGGATATTCCACAGCGCTATTGGCAAAATATTCTGTGGACAGATGAAACTGCAGTTGAGTTGTTTGGAAGGAACACACAACACTCTGTGTGGAGAAAAAAAGGCACAGCACACCAACATCAAAACCTCATCCCAACTGTAAAGTATAGTGGAGGGGCCTGGACAGCTTGCTATCATCGACGGAAAAATGAATTCCCAAGTTTATTAAGACATTTTGCAGGAGAATGTTAGGCTATCTGTCCGCCAATTGAAGCTCAACAGAAGTTGGGTGATGCAACAGGACAACGACCCAAAACACAGAAGTAAATCAACAACAGAATGGCTTCAACAGAAGAAAATATGCCTTCTGGAGTGGCCCAGTCAGAGTCCTGACCTCAACCCGATTGAAATGCTATGGGATGACCTCGAGAGCAGACATCCCAAGAATATTGCTAAACTGAAACAGTTTTGTAAAGAGGAATGTTCCAAAATTCCTCCTGACCGTTGTGCAGGTCTGATCCGCAACTACAGAACATGTTTAGTTGAGGTTATTGTTGCCAAAGGAGGGTCAACCAGTCATTAAATCCAAGGGTTCACATACTTTTCCCACCCTGCACTGTTAATGTTTACATGGTGTGTTCAATAAAGACATGAACACGTATAATTATTTGTGTGTTATTAGTTTAAGCAGACTGTGTTTGTCTATTGTTGTGACCTAGATGAAGATCAGATAAAATTCTATGACCAATTTATTTCGAAATCCAGGTATATCCAAAGGGTTGACATAATTTTTCTTGCCACTGTATAACAGTAGTGTATGGTCCAACAATGAGACAATTATTAGAGACTGTTGGAGGGTAATATACTGGACTGGTCTGCCTTGTTGTTCAATGGAGTCTAATGAAACCCGTCTTTCAGGAGTGGGCACCAGAAAAGAAAAGCAAAAAAGGGAAGAAAGAGTTACAGCAAGCCACAATAGAGGTGAGCATGTCTCTATCTATCTTCATGACCTCATGCTACAGTACAACCTTATTTCAGTGATGCTAAATATTTGGAGTCATTCAGTACTCATATACCATCTCATTATGATGAATCATCATTTCCTAATTATTATTATTATTATTGACTGGTTTGGTAATTGTTTGTAGATAGTGTTATGTACAGTGCCTTGCGAAAGTATTCGGCCCCCTTGAACTTTGCGACCTTTTGCCACATTTCAAGCTTCAAACATAAAGATATAAAACTGTATTTTTTTGTGAAGAATCAACAACAAGTGGGACACAATCATGAAGTGGAACAACATTTATTGGATATTTCAAACTTTTTTAACAAATCAAAAACTGAAAAATTGGGCGTGCAAAATTATTCAGCCCCTTTACTTTCAGTGCAGCAAACTCTCTCCAGAAGTTCAGTGAGGATCTCTGAATGATGCCATGTTGACCTAAATGACTAATGATGATAAATACAATCCACCTGTGTGTAATCAAGTCTCCGTATGAATGCACCTGCACTGTGATAGTCTCAGAGGTTCGTTAAAAGCGCAGAGAGCATCATGAAGAACAAGGAACACACCAGGCAGGTCCGAGATACTGTTGTGACGAAGTTTGAAGCCGGATTTGGATACAAAAAGATTTCCCAAGCTTTAAACATCCCAAGGAGCACTGTGCAAGCGATAATATTGAAATGGAAGGTGTATCAGACCACTGCAAATCTACCAAGACCTGGCCGTCCCTCTAAACTTTCAGCTCATACAAGGAGAAGACTGATCAGAGATGCAGCCAAGAGGCCCATGATCACTCTGGATGAACTGCAGAGATCTACAGCTGAGGTGGGAGACTCTGTCCATAGGACAACAATCAGTTAATTGCACAAATCTGGGTGAGTGGCAAGAAGAAAGCCATTTATTAAAGATATCCATAAAAAGTGTTGTTTAAAGTTTGCCACAAGCCACCTGGGAGACACACCAAACATGTGGAAGAAGGTGCTCTGGTCAGATGAAACCAAAATTGAACTTTTTGGCAACAATGCAAAACGTTATGTTTGGCGTAAAAGCAACACAGGTCATCACCCTGAACACACCATCCCCACTGTCAAACATGGTGATGGCAGCATCATGGTTTGGGCCTGCTTTTCTTCAGCAGGGACAGGGAAGATGGTTAAAATTGATGGGAAGATGGATGGAGCCAAATACAGGACCATTCTGGAAGAAAACCTGATGGAGTCTGCAAAAGACCTGAGACTGGGACGGAGATTTGTCTTCCAACAAGACAATGATCCAAAACATAAAGCAAAATCTACAATGGAATGGTTCAAAAATAAACATATCCAGGTGTTAGAATGGCCAAGTCAAAGTCCAGACCTGAATCCAATCGAGAATCTGTGGAAAGAACTGAAAACTGCTGTTCACAAATGCTCTCCATCCAACCTCACTGAGCTCGAGCTATTTTGCAAGGAGGAATGGGAAAAAATGTCAGTCTCTCGATGTGCAAAACTGATAGAGACATACCCCAAGCGACTTACAGCTGTAATCGCAGCCAAAGGTGGCGCTACAAAGTATTAACTTAAGGGGGCTGAATAATTTTGCACGCCCAATTTTTCAGTTTTTGATTTGTTAAAAAAGTTTGAAATATCCAATAAATGTCGTTCCACTTCATGATTGTGTCCCACTTGTTGTTGATTCTTCACAAAAAAATACAGTTTTATATCTTTATGTTTGAAGCCTGAAATGTGGCAAAAGGTTGCAAAGTTCAAGGGGGCCGAATACTTTCGCAAGGCGCTGTATCTGTGTGTGTGTGTATGTGTGTGTGTGTGTGTGTGTGTGTGTGTGTGTGTGTGTGTGTGTGTGTGTGTGTGTGTGTGTGTGTGTGTGTGTGTGTGTGTGTGTGTGTGTGTGTGTGTGTGTGTGTACATAAGGATATAGAGCGGAGTGCTGGGTAGGCATGGTGTAGGCCAGGTCAATGAGAATGACATGAGACTGCTAACTCTATATGCCGAGCATGATCTCATCGTCACTAACACCTTGTTCCAGCAGAACAACAAATATAAAACTTAATAGATTCACCATTGACACTAATTCCGTCCTGCTGACACGTGTCACGAGGGGTGCAGAATGCTGGACAGATCACCGTATGATACTGGCTAAACTAGTCCCCCCTAACGCCTGCAGAACACTGTGCCCGGCTTGAGAAAGCTGCAGTAAGGGACGAGTTCCATCGCTCTCTCGCTAAAAGGCTAAGGGAGATTGAGGCTATTCTAAGCGCAGAGGATCCCATTGACCGGAAGTGGGAATCTATCAGCTAAGTGATTTATCAGGCAGCGGCCCACTCCATTGGCTACAGAGGTAGGAAACATCAGGACTGGTTCGATGAGAACTCAGACACCATCACAACCTCACTGGACTATATGCATAAAGCACACAGGGCTACTCTCAACAGCCCCATATCTGTTACTCTCCGCCAGCAATGGTGTGCATCACACATCACACAGTGCATCTATGCAGACAAAGACAACATGCTCAATTTCTACAACTTAGCTAAAATTATCTTTGGCCCTAGAAGTCGCTCCATCACCCCCCTGAAAACAGCTGATGGTCTGACTCTCTTGAAGGACAAAAAACAGATCCTGCTGGGCTGACCACTTTGAAGCACTACTCAATCAGCGCTCTCCTACAGACCACTCCCTTCTGTAAGAACTGCATGACCGTCCACCCATTCAAGACCTCAACCATTTGACAACCTTCCAAGAGGTGTTATCAGCTATCCATTCCCTCAAGAACAACAAGACTCCTGGCACTGACAGCATCCCGGCAGAGCTACTTAAGAAAAGAGATTAATCCTGCGCCAGATCGCTCCACCAGTACGCAGGATGCAAACATTGTCACCATCTATAAGAGCAAGGGTAACAAGTCCATCTGCGGAAACAGCCGGGGGACATCCCGTCTGGCTGTTGCCGGCAAGGTCCTAGCCAAGGTGATGCTACACAGGCTGGCTAACAACATCACAGAGGAACTGCTACCAGAGTCACAACGCAGCTTCAGAAAGAACAGGAGAAGTGCCGTGAACAACATCAGGACCTTTTTATGGCCTTTGTCAACCTCTCCAAGGCCTTCAACACTGTGAGCAGGGAACTACTATGGGGCATTATACTCAAATTTATCTGTCAACATCCTGTGCCAGTTCCATGATGGGATGATGGCACGGGTGGCCATACAAGGGCAGGAGTCAGTGTCATTTGGAGTAA
This sequence comes from Oncorhynchus clarkii lewisi, assembly GCF_045791955.1. Taxonomy (NCBI): domain Eukaryota; kingdom Metazoa; phylum Chordata; class Actinopteri; order Salmoniformes; family Salmonidae; genus Oncorhynchus; species Oncorhynchus clarkii. Next base: position 47,610,990 of record NC_092149.1, on the reverse strand, counting down.
GCATCGGTGTGAGGCAGGGGTGTGTGCTGGCACATGTACTCTTTAACATCTCCCTCCTATGTGTCACACAGCTTCTCCATAAGGAGTTTGAGGACAGCAGTGGGGTTGTGGTGGACTTCAGGCTGGATGGAAACCTATTCAACATCAGGAGGTTCCAAGCAACCACCAAGGTTTCGAGGGAGCGGGTTCTTGAGCTGCAGTGTGCGGTTGACTGTGCTCTTGTGGCCCACACTCCGGAAGACCTTAGCAGGATGGGACTGTCTATCAACACCACCAAGACAGAGGTGGTCTGCCAATGGAGATCCAGCCTTCCACCCTCCATGCTTGTCTTCACCATTTACCACAAATCACTGGCAATAGTCCCGTTATTCAAATACCTTGGCAGCATCCTCTCGGAAGACTGCAGCATCGACCTCAAAATTAATAACTGGCTCAAGCAAGCATCAGCTGCCTTCGGGAAAAGGACGCATTGTCTTGCAAACAGTGATCTCCACCTCCACACCAAAGTCTGCATCACCATACAGCTGTGAAGCCTGGGTCACTTACAGTCGCCACAACAAGCAGCACAAGCGATTACACATAAGATGCCTGCAGCGCATCCTGGGAATCACCTGGTACGACCGTGTCCCCCATACAGAAACACTTGCTAAGACCAACTGCAAGAGTATGGAGGCCATGGTCACCCAACACCAATGGCGCTGGCTTGGGCATGTCATTAGAATGTATCAGGACCGCTTGCTGCGGAAGATCCTGCATGGCCATCTACACCTTGGCCGGTGGTCTGCAGGGGGGCAGATGAAGGTGTCATGACGTGACTACCATTAATGTGATGACTGCTATTCATCAAATAGTTACCTCCTACATTTAATTTGAACCCGATTTAAATTAATCATGTAACAATTAGCTCATTAGGAATCTGGGGCACCATGGGAAAATTTTGTTTAATGAGTTACCGTTTCCCGAATTAACTCAAGAATATATATCAGAATTAATCGATAAAGTTGTTGACCTTGTAAATCTGCATGAACCCTAGACTAAATGATGAATAAGCGATATTGGCTTAATTATTTATTTACTAACTAATTAAATAATCACACAGAAATACATAAACACATACCCAGTATAGATTATCGATTACTAACATAATGCATATGAAAAATCCCTAGTGTGCTAACCCGATATGATGGCTTGTTACACAATGAAAAGGGGGTGGGGAAAGGTAAAGAATGGGAGAGACAAATAGAGTTATCATACATACATGTAAGCTATGGTCATGGGAATGGATACTTTGCACATGAAAGACTACTCATTCAGAAAATAAACGCAACACATGTTTATGCGTAGATGTCTTTCTCTGTCATCTCTCGGATGAATTCAATGTTCTATGGGAGTTATCGAGGGATGCGAGACTCTGGTTGTGTAAGTCTCTGGTTGTCCAAAAGAGGTCACAATGTCCTTTGTAGTTTGTCTCAGAGTGTTCGTTAGACTAGATACACCAGATGTTAGAATGGTTCCTTCAGAGGTACCTATAGTGGTGAAAGGGATCTATTTTTCCCCTCTCGTCTTCGGTTGAGTTTCCTAGACTACCAGTACTTAAACAGCTGTGAATGTTCCGGTGTAGTCTTTATCTTCTTCACTCAAGAGTTTCAGAGGGTTTAACCATTTTCTGGTCTTGTAGTTTTAACCATTTCAAGCTGTGTAGCCACCGCTCCACGCAGTCTGGTATGTAGAGATTTAACCATTGGTAACCTATTCAACTCGCGCTGCACCTAGACTGGTCTCAATGGTTGATTATTCAGTGTACAGCTAGGACCACTTTACACACCGGCAGCAACCCAGCATGTTTTGGTCTAATGTAAACTTTGTCACAAGTCTTTTTATAGGGGGCATCATGTTGACATGGTTACTGACTTGGCAAAAATTTACATGAAAAACATCTAATTTAGAAGGCTAAAATCATATTTTATCTTCACAAAAGTAATAATAATAAATAAATGATTATCTGATCTATACATCGTGAAGCTCTTAAAGTTACAATGTTATTTAGTTATACCATCCTTAATGATATCACAAAATAATACACTTTTGACAGGTTTATTGTTTGGATCCCCACCAACCATTCCAAACGTTTGGATTTCAAAACTAATATTTCAATGTCCAATCTTTTCATGTTAAAGTTTTTAGCAAGTCTCTCTGTAACAGTCAGACATTCCATTCTCAATACTGCAGGGCCAAACGAGAGTTTCTGCCAGGTATTTACGATCCGGTTGATGAGTCATAAAACCGGGCCAACTCCCCCAGGAGAGAGAGAGTTTGGCTATCTGTCAGCCATTTGCCTAGCTGATGGGTCCTTTTGATCCTCACCCAGGAGAGAGAGTCGTGACAAAGCGCTACAAGGACCATCTGAAAACGTTGCTAGAAGTGCAACATCAAACCCACAGACATGGAGGACGCTGCTGTCGACCGTTCCACCTGGCGGTAGCTCTGCCAGGGCGGTGTACATCGGTGGGAGGAGGAGAGGAGCACAAAGAAACAGCAAAAACAGCTCAGGAGACATACAACCATGCCTGGCCCACGCTAACACCTATTGCACATGCCCCACCTGCAATAAAATGTGTGAATCTCGGATTGGACTCAACAGTCACCAAAGAAGTCACCGCTAACTCAAAGGTGGAAGTCATCATTGCATACGATGGACTACCATAACGTAACGTGTGTGCGTGTGTGTGTGGATGGATGCATTCACAGACACAGCTATCTGCTTGTGAGGGGTGAACTAGGAGCACAGTGCTGTAGCGGTGGGAAAGAGGAGATGGCAACAGAGAGGGCTTCGTCCTGACCTCTATACTACGAAATCAGATTTGAGGAGTTAGCAATAACTCCATAAATAGTACCATAAAAGTGGCTTACCTTTTAGTCAGGTGAATTTCTATGGCAACAAATCCTTCAGAACTAACCTACTCTGTGGCAGGCTAACTCATGGCTAGCTTAATTTATCCTGAATGAAGTGACTGAGCCACGAGTTTAGCACCATTGAAATCAGATATCCTCCATCTCGCAACAATTGTGTCATCATCCCCTTCATTTGAGGTAGACAAATATTTTATTAATCAACATTCTTTTTGCGTGTAAATGTTTTTTGAAATGTTAAAATGTGACCGACCGGCTTAAATCGGTCTTACTTAGCAAAATTTGAAAGTGTGTTTTTTTTTACATTGGATAAAAGTAGAGACTCAGAGCTACAAAATGATATATCATACACTACAGTTGAGGAACAATGGGAAAGTAATTCTGCTTTTAAAGTTGATAAACTTGTAAAATGGCCTTTGAACGTTTTGGTACTACTAGTAGAGAGCCCTCTTTGTCTACACCCATTCAGCATCATTCACACACTCTTAAGCTTTAGCCCCACCCATCTCTTTAAGGGTTGATTCGAGCGTTCTGTACTAACAATAGCAGTCAAGCACCCAAGCTAACTTGCTAGCTACTTCCAGACACAAATGAGAAAACAGCTCATTGTGCATTACTCACCCTAGCAGAGCTGGTTAGACTGTTATGGTATCCAAAGCGTTGGTGACTGCAACTGTGCTGTCAGATTGTCTGTTCGTAAATTCAGAGCGTTTCACTCTCGGAGCGTACAGAGCGCACACTGGACACTGGCCGATGAGTAGGGTTGATCCAAATGTTCTGACCTCACAAAGGCAGTCAAGCACCCAGGCTAATTGGCTAACATTGGCCAACTTGCTAGCTACTTCCAGACACAAATGAGAGAACATTTTCCTCGCCCTAGTAGAGCTGGTTAGGCTGTTATCATGTTATCCAGAGCGTTGTAAATGTGCTGTTGGCAACAATTTAATTAAGCTTTTTTTGCTGACGTTTACTGACACCGGCCATATTCAACGGGTGTTGACTGTTTGTAAATTCATTCATTATTCTGCGCTCTGGCAAACTCAGACGAGAGTGCTCTGAAGTTGGAGTAGATGGTAAACAATGAACCATAATCCCAACTCATGACATGACTACCCTGCATGAATCTGCATGTAGCTAACCAATCAGGTTCAATGTTAGCAAGCTAACATTAGGCTATAGCTAGCCAAGCAAAGGGCTCTGAGATACAAATAATAAGATCATACACATAACGTTAGCTAGCAAGTCAGCAATCTAAGATTAGCTAGCTAGCTAGCTAACAGTACACTTTAACTTGAAATGAAGCCACTTTCTGTCAAAATTAGAAATGTGTAATATCTGAAAATGTAGCAAGCTAGACTATTTTACCCGTATACATCATTCATGGATGGATGCGTCTCCTGTTGGATGCCATGGTTGCCCTTAGTTTGAAGATGTAATCCGGAGACGGTGTTTTCTACATCTCCTGAGCTATCATACTTGAATTCCACTCATTTCAAAACTCGGCTTCATCAATAAGTGCATCGAAGACATCGTCCCCACAGTGACTGTACATGCATACCCCAACCAGAACCTATGGATTACAGGCAACATATGCACTGAGCTAAAGGGTAGAGTTGCCGCTTTCAAGGAAAGCGGCAATCGAAGCTTAAGAAATCCCACTATGCCCTCCGACGAACCATCAAACAGGCAAAGCGTCAATACAGGACTAAGATCGAATCATACTACACCGGCTCTGACGCTCGTCGGATGTGGCAGGGCTTGCAAACTATTATAGACTACAAAGGGAAGCACAGCCGCGAGCTGAACAGTGACACGAGCCTAGAGGCGAAAGAAACGCACACCCATTTAGGCGAGGTGCTGGCTAGCGGAGTGGAACACTAAAAAATAAATAAAGGAGAGCTGCACACTCTAGGAGCTCAGATGCAAAAATATTGATGTCCAACGTTTCGACAGACAAGCTGTCTTCATCAGGGTATAATGACAAACACTGCGGGATGACTAATTTATATGACTAATTTATGTCAAAAGACACACAGGTGTCTGTAATCATGGCCGGGTGTGGCCTGATATCATTGGTTAATTCTCATGTATTAAAATAGCATACAAAAAATATAAATGGATAGTGTACGATCATAGATACAATTTGGCTACATAAGCCTACAAACATTTACAATAGCAAAATCAAAAGAATGGCTTCAGATCAAAGTCTACGTTGAGAGCGAAGGGAGCAAGGGTCTTGCAAACTATTACAGACTACAAAGGTAAGCACAGCCGAGAGCTGCCCAGTGACACGAGCCTACCAGACGAGCTAAAAAACTTCTATGCTCGCTTCGAGGCAAGTAACACTGAAACATGCATAAGAGCATTAGCTGTTTCCGATTGTGTGGTCACGCTTTCCGTAGCCGATTTAAGTAAGACCAGGTCAACATTCACAAAGCTGCAAGGCCAGACGGATTACCAGGAAGTGTACTCCGAGCATGCGTTGACCAACTGGCAAGTGTCTTCACTGACATTTTCAAACTCTCCCTGTATGAGTCTGTAATACCCACATATTTCAAGCAGACCACCATAGTCCCTGTGCCCAAGCACACAAAGGTAATCTGCCTAAATGACTACTGAGCCGTAGCACTCACGTCGGTAGCCTTGAATTGCTTTGAAAGGCTGGTCATGGCACACATCAACACCATTATCCCAGAAACCCTAGACCCAATCCAATTTGCATACAGCCCCAACAGATCCACACATGATGCTATCTCTATTGCACTCCACACTGCCCTTTCCCACCTGGACAAATGGAACACCAATGTGAAAATGCTATTCATTGACTACAACATCATAGTGCCTTCAAAGCTCATCACTAAGCTAAGGACCCTGGGACTAAACACCTCCCTCTGCAACTGGATCCTGGACTTCCTGACGGGCCGCCCACAGGTGGTAAGGGTAGGTAACAACAACACTGATCCTCAACATGGGGGCCCCTCAAGGGTGCGTGCTCAGTCCCCTCCTGTACTCCCTGTTCACTCTTGACTGCATGGCCAGGCACGACTCCAACACCATCAAGTTTTCAGATGACACAACAGTGGTAGGCCTGATCACCAACAACGATGAGACAGCCTATAGGGAGGAGGTCAGAAACCTGGGGGTTTGGTGCCAGGACAACAAACTCTCGCTCAGCTTGAAAGACAAGGAGATGATTATGGACTACAGGAAATTGAGAATGGAGCACACCCCCATTCTCATCGACGGGGCTGGGAGTGGAGAAGGTTGAGAGCTTCAAGTTCCTTGGTGTCCACATCACCAACAAACTATCATGGTCCAAGCACACCAAGACAGTCGTGAAGAGGGCACAACAAAACCTATTCCCCCTCAGGAGACTGAAAAGATTTGGCATGGGTCCTCAGATCCTCAAAAAGTTATACAACTAAACCATCGAGCGCATCCTGACTGGTTGCATCACTGCCTGGTTTGGCAACTGCTCGGCCTCCGACCGCAAGGCACTACAGAGGGTAGTGCGTACGGTCCTGTACATCACTGGGGCCACGCTTCATGCCATCCAGGACCTCTATACCAGGTGTTGTCAAAAAATGTCAAAGACTCCAGCCACTCTAGTCATAGACTGTTCTCTTTGCTACTGCACGGCAAGTGGTACTGGTGCACCAAGTCTAAGTCCAAAAGACATATTCTAGCCCCAAGCCATAAGACTCCTGAACAGCTAATCAAATGGCTACCCCACCTCTCTTTTACGCTGCTGCTATTCTCTGTTATCCATGTATAGTCACTTTAACTCTACCTACATGTACAGTGGGGCAAAAAAGTATTTAGTCAGCCACCAATTGTGCAAGTTCTTTGACTTAAAAAGATGAGAGGCCTGTAATTTTCATCATAGGTACACTTCAACTATGACAGATAAAATGAGAAAAAAAATCCAGAAAATCACATTGTAGGATTTTTAATGAATTTATTTGCAAATTATGGTGGAAAATAAGTATTTGGTCAATAACAAAAGTTTATCTCAATACTTTGTTACGAGTGGTATGACGGCTGCGTGGTCCCATGGTGTTTATACTTGCGCACTATTGTTTGTACAGATGAACGTGGTACCTTCAGGTGTTTGGAAATTGCTCCCAAGGATGAACCAGACTTGTGGAGGTCTACAATTTTTGTTGGCTGATTTCCTGTGATTTTTCATGATGTCGAGCAAGGAGTCACTGAGTTTGAAGGTAGGCCTTGAAATACATCCACAGGTACACCTCCAATTGACTCAAATGATGTAAAGTAACCTATCAGAAGCTTCTAAAGCCATGACATAATTTTCTGGAATTTTCCAAGCTGTTTAAAGGCACTGTCAACATAATTTATGTAAAGTTCTGACCCACTGGAATTGTGATACAGTGGATTATAAGTAAACAATTGTTGGAAAAATTACTTGTGTCATGCACAAAGTAGATGCCCTAACCGACTTGCCAAAACTATAGTTTGTTAACAAGACATTTGTAGAGTGGTTGAAAAATGAGTTTTAATGACTCCAACATAATTGTATGTAAACGTCCGACTTCAACTGTATCTCACTGCTCGATGAAGCCTTCATGCTTGCGCAGACATTTAGAAAGAGACATGTCAATTTGACAAATAAGCCATGGGAGTTTTATGAGCGAGAATTAAGACTACTTTCGAGTAGTAAGAAATGTATAAAAGCAACAGATACCATTAATAAGAAGGGGCTAGAAGCATCTTATATGGTGAGCTACCGAGTGGCTAGGACAGGTCAGCACCATACTATTGTGGAGGCATTACTTATTCCTGCTGGTGTGGATATGGCTGGGGAAAAGGCCAAAACTATACAGACAATGCCTTCATCAAACAACACTGTTTCACGACGTGTCAGTAACATGGCAGGAGATGTTTTGAAACAATTACTGCTTCGCATACAAGCCAGTGAATTCTACAGTGAAAAAGTTTAACTTTGTTAAAGCAAGGCCCCTGAATTCTCGTGTATTTTCTGCATTATGCAATGATATCGGCAGCAACCATGTAACGCTTTTACAACATACAGAAGTGCGCTGGTTATCAAGGGGCAAAGTAAAGTTTTCTTTACTGACCATAATATTCACTTGTCTGACCGCTTGCATGATGGCGAGTTTCTCACACGACTGGCCTATTTGGGTGACATTTTTTCTCGCCTGAATGATCTGAATCTAGGATTACAGGGACTCTCTGCAACTATATTCAATGTGCAGGACTACATTTAAGCTATGATTAAGAAGTTGGAGCTCTCTCAATCTGCATTAACAAGGACAACACACAGGTCTTTCCACCATTGTATGATTTTTTTTGTGTGCAAATGAACTCAAGCTTACAGACAATGTTAAATGTGATATAGCGAAGCACCTGAGTGAGCTGGATGCGCAATTACTCAGGTACTTTCCCGAAATGGATGACACAAACAACTGGATTCGTTATCCCTTTCATGCCCTGCCTCCAGTCCACTTACCGATATCTGAACAAGTGGTTCTGTGAAAATGTTATTTAATCAGAAGTCACTGCCAGAATTCTGGATAGGGCTGCACTCAGAGTATCCTGCTTTGGCACATCACGCTGTTAAGACACTGATGCCCTTTGCAACCAGTACCTTTGTGAGAGTGGATTCTTGGCCCTCACTAGCATGAAAACTAAATACAGGCACAGACTGTGTGGGGAAAATTATTTAAGACTGAGGGGCTTATACAACCCAACAATGCGGAGTAATGTGCATCCTTTCAAGCACACCCTTCTCATTAACCTGTCGTGAGTTATTCACAATTGTTGATGAACAAATAAAGTTTTATATGTAAAATGGCTAAAAAAAGAGCAAAATTATTGATTAGTATTATATTATTATTTGTGCCCTGGTCCTATAAGAGCTCTTTGTCACTTCCCACGAGCCGGGTTGTGACAAACTCACACTCACTCTTATGTTTAATAAATGTATCGTATATAAATGTAGTGTGTTTTTGTGGCAGGCTTACAATGATGGCAAAAAAACAACATTTGAGAGTGGGTTGACCCTGGTGCTAGAGGGGGTACGCAGCTGGAGGTTGCATGTTTGAATGTTTGAACCACTGCTCTAAATGTACACGTGAGCATCCTCCCCTCAGCTCCTCAATGGCTCCTCAATGTGTTTTTTAGAAGGTTTAGAAATGTCTTATTTGCCTTGACAAGCAGCCCATTTCCAATCAGAATACCTGTATTTATACTGGTATGCCTTGCTAAGTAAAACCATGTCAATTTTCTCTCCTTCCCATTTACCCCTCTCGCCTCCATTAGTTCCTCTGGAGAGGCCTGCCTCGGATGAATGAGGCAGAGGGCAACCCACCCAATACCACCACCTCATCTCACTGAAGAACGAAGAAGGCAAGACTGCGAGGAGTACATGTAAAGTACCATGGTCTAAGAGAGAGAGGCGAAATGAATGAGTAGTGCCGAGGGCAAGTGGGTCACGAGAGGAATCACACTAATACATGATTACGTACAAACGTGTAATAGAGTTAAGAATGTGCCGTAACCTCACTCCACAGCTAGCTTGAAATGTCGCGGATGGTGCCATCCAATTGGTACCTTTTGGGTGGCTCAAACTGTCGACAGGTTGTCAAGGAGGATGTTCATGTGTGTTTGCGAATAGAGGATCACTGGTTCGAGCCCAGTGTGGGACAGGGACAGTGGAGGGAGATATACTGTTTTTGCATTACCACTACACACCTGACTCAAATCATTAACACTTGATGATAAGTTGATCATTTGAATATGTTGTGGAGGCAAAAACAACAATGTGCACCCCTTTGGGTCCCCAGGACCAGCCTAAGAAGTGCTGTTCTATCTAGACTAATCACATTCCCCACCTCACCTATCCCTGGAGACCGTATGTAGACATGATACAACTCTGTGAACACATTGACCATACTATAATGAATGTTTGTTACGTGTGCCTATTTGCTTTTTTTTGCCGACGACAAGCATGTAGGTTAGATATGAAAGCATTGCTTGGTTTTAAAAAAAAGTGTTGCTACCGTTTGCAAACAAAGTAACTGTGACACTTGTGTTTTTAAGGTGATTCCCTAGAGGACTCTAGTCCTCGGAATGCAATTAGTTTAATCAGGTGTGTTAGCTGTGGAGGACTGGAGTACAACGATGAGGATGATCAGATCGAGATGGAATCAACAGATTCAACGCAAGAAGCAGCTTGATCTGATACATGGCTCTACTGATTCTAATAACTAGCTGGTTGATAAGCTACAGGAGGGTAACTTTCCAGGAGATCTGAACCTCCACCTAGTCCCCCCACCCATTTCTCTTGTAACCTCTCTCCCTCTACTGTAGCCGTGTTTGGTGATTGGACTGAGAGAGATGTAAACACAGACAGCTTGCAGCGACCACGTTACATCATAATTTAAAATAAAGTGAATCATCTTTGTTTCATATTGTTGTTTGTTTGTGCTAAGGTTAATTTGAAAAGTACTGATGAATGTATTACAAGTTGACTTGAGTGACATATGTTTTTTATGTTTTGGTATTGTATTACTTTCTGTAACTGGTGTCATCACCTGTTGCTTGCATTTCAATAGCTAAGTTGTTTTTGAATTACACACAGGGGCAGCTCTAGCTTTTTGGAGGCCGAGGGCTCCGCTTAGCTCCACATTGACATGATTGGTTGACGGTAGGTAGGGGCAGTACATCCTGTATAAACAAACTCACTCCCTTGACAATTTGAATTGTTGTTGAATTTGCAGTGCACTTTGACGAAAGGCTATCAGAACAAGTTCATAAAAAACATATTTTCATGTAGGGATTTCAAAGACACGAAAATGAGTTTGAACTCCTGGAAAGAGATTGGGTAGGTAATGGGGATAAATGCAGTAAAGAGGTCAATGGAATGCAGACCGTGGGGGGATAGGACACTGGATTGGCGCACATTCAACAAATCTGATCTAACAAAGTGGATATTTGTCAATTCCGTCATGATTGATGTATTGTAACAGGCCCAAAATGTGGTTAATTTTATATATTTGGCTGTTTTTGCTGCATAACAGTAAGAAGTTATCCCTTTTCAGGTTTAGAAAAAGTGACTGACAAATGCTAACTCCCATTCGTATAAGCTGGTAGTGTAGCTAGCATACAGAAATCGGTGGTGGTAGTCAAAGTAGTTTTTTACTATAATACAGTTGATTGATGAAGATGACATGAACATGGTTTGTTGAGATCGGAGTGGAAGAATTTGACTGACCTGCACAGAGCCCTGACCTCAACCCCATCGAACACCTTTGGGATCAATTGGAACGCTGACTGCGAGCCAGGCCTAATCGCCCCAATATCAGTGCCCGACCTTACTAATGCTCTTGTCCCCGCAGCAATCTTCCAACATCTAGTGGAAAGCCTTCCCAGAAGAGTGAAGGCTGTTGTAGCAGCAAAGGGGGTACCAACTCCATATTAATGCCGATGATTTTGGAATGAGATGTTCGACGAGCAGGTGTCCACATACTTCTTGTAGAGTCTCTAGCAGCCGAGACAATGTCATAGGGTTGCATCCTCACAACTGGCACTACGGGTACACTACAGGTGCCGTGCTTGGCTCACTCCACACACATTTATGGTGACCAATAAAGTAAAGGAGATCTCCTTAAATTAAGATTATCCATAGATTCTATCCAAGTAATAGCTTGATTTCTAAATATAAACCTGTTACCAGTGAATGCAGTTTTTGTGAACTAGAAACGGAATCTATTGAACACTTATTCTGTCATTGTTTACTTAGTGTTCTGGACTGAGGTAAAACTACATCTTGGCAACAAAATGCATACAACCATTGATATATCTAAGTTTGACATTATCTTACTACACTGAATGCACAATTGAACAGTATGTCATAAATCTATTTTTACTAGGAACATTTTTCATACACAAATCAACATTTATGAAGAAAAATACAATTTTCTAAATTTGTATTTTTCTGATTTGGAAAACTATTTAGAATCATTAAAACATATACAAAACAAAATGTTTAAAAAAATCTATTCGCTACATGTCTCTATTTTAATTGATATGTGGATTTCAATTATTATAATTTGTATTTCTTTGTGGAATCCCTCTGGCTGTTCTGTTTTTTTGTGTTTTGCATGTTACTGTACATGTTACTGTAACATTTTTTGGGGGGAATAATAATAATTAAAAGGTGCACTATACAGAAATCGCTCAGCCATTTCCTGGTTGCTTACATATTAATAGTTTGCCTAATTTCAGTTTATATGACAAAACAAGCAAGTATAGTGTAGACAATCATTGTACCAGGGGCGGGACTTTCACTGAGGACGTGTCGTCCCACCCCCCCGCCACACTCTGAAATTGCATTTTTGTCCCCCCCAGTTTTTTCATTGAAATGTGATACAAAACAAGGCTAAGGAGTGCTGCATTTGATTCAGCACTCCATCACTCTCCTTCTTCGCCAAATAGCCCTTACACAGCCTGGAGGTGCGTTGGGTCATTGTCCTGTTGAAAAACAAATGATAGTCCCACTAAGCGAAAACCAGTTTGGAGGTGTATCGTTGCAGAATGCTGTGGTAGCCATGCTGGTTAAGTGTGCCTTGAATTCTAAATAAATCACAGACAGTGTCACCAGCAAAGCACAATCACACCTCCCCTTCCATGCTTCACGGTGGGAACCACACACGTGGAGATCATCTGTTCACCTACTCTGCATCTCACAAAGACACAGAGTTTGAAGCAAAAATCTAAAATTTGGCCTCAGACCAAAGGACAGATTTCCAACGGTCTAATGTCAATTGCTCGTGTTTCTTGGCCGAAGCAAGCCTCTTCTTCTTATTGGTGTCCTTTAGTAGTGGTTTCTTTGCAGTAATTTGACCATGAAGGTCTGATTCACACAGTCTCTGAAAAGTTTATGTTGAGATGTGTATGTTACTTGAACTCTGTGAAGCATGTATTTGCACTGAAATTTCTGAGGCCGGTAACCTCAGATCAATGTAACCTCTATAGCATTGTAAACTCTGGCAGTCCTCATGAGAGCCAGGAGTGTTTCGGTCTGTAATAAAGCCCTTTTGTGGGGAAAAACTCATTCTGATTGGCTGGGCTTAGCTCACCCATGGCTGCGCCCCTGCCCAGTCATGTGAAATCCATAGATTAGGGCCTAATTATTTTATTTCAATTGACTGATTTCCTTAATGAACTGTAACTCAAGTGCTCGTAATGCAACTTTGTTTTCAATAATCTGTCAACCCTGTCTGTTTTGCCCATAGTTGTGCAGATGCTAAAACAACCAACCCATCTATTATAAGTCTGTTAATTGACCTCATTCTCTAAATAAGCAGTTGATGAAACAACAGAAAAAAGAGCAAATGAGGTACAAAAGTGTAAGACACCTGTGGTTGCCATTTCTTCTCACAACTTTATTTAAACAGCAATAATGCTAACAAATTGCACAAATCTGTTATAATAACATTAGATAAAAAAATGTTTACAATATAAAAGAAACACCAAAGCAATCTCTTTTTTTTGTTGCGACAATGCTAAAACCTGAGAATTGAGTATGCCGGTCCTTGTCACTTGACCTATAACCTAACTGTAGAAACAGACTCCAAACATTCACTCAGGCAAGGTCTTTTTGGGTCCAATGTAATTTTTGGAACATTTCTTGTTCAGCAAAGGTCAGCAAGAGACCATCTTCACACAACGAGGACCAGTTCGAGATAGGAGGTTATAGGTTGAAAGTCACCTGGGACAGAAACAGCAAGAGACCGCATCAGTAACATGACTATCAGCGTGTAACGACAGTTTGGTAACACTTAACTGGATGTTCACTTCCCTATAGTCAACAGAACATCAAAGAGCAAGTGGAGACCCAAACAAACTTTTAGCATTCATCTGGACTTTGCAGCTGCCGAACTAAATCCACCACTCTAGTTGAATATGTATGATGGGACATTTACATGCAAGTATTTTGTCCTTGGGTGTGAATCAAAGAAGTAGTGTGTGGGGGGTGGGGGGTCGCTGTGGAGTTGAAGTCTGTCTTAGCATCCTAGTTGCAACAGTAAAGCTACAACAGCACGAAGCAACAGCAATTCACTTCACTGGACACACAATATGTACAATTTGGAGACACTTTCCTTAAAATCATCAGCTATATCCTTGGTATAATCATTCGTCATTCCACAAGCAGCCACCATCTACACCGTTACTCTTAACGTGATCATATACATTTTCAGGCAATCATAACGTGAATTATGTCTGCTTTTAATAACAAACAACTGTTATGACCACTTACAGTTGCAATAACAGATTTTAATTTTTAAAAATGATGACTGCTAACATTACAATCATAACAGCTATGAATGCAAACAGGCATTTTGGGGTTCAAGGAACAGTATTCCATACAATGATTGTTATTTATTTAACTTGTGTAGTGCTTTTCATTACATAAAAATAATCTCAAAGAGCCTAAAAAGCTAAACAAACATATTTAAATTGAGATATGCTTGTGGCGACAGCTTCACTCTGGTTGGTTACGTTAGAACATGAGTAGTTGCCGAGGTGTCAATCTCACTTCAGAAATCACGGGCACCGGTCACAGTGAACACCAATAAAAAAGGAGAAGAAAAAAAATTCTACCATATTCATAGAAAACATATGCCCATTTCTACTAGTTTTACCACAAAGTTTCATCTATATAAATCTGGTCACAATTCACATTTGGAGTGAGGCAGAGTATGTATGTTTCAAAGCACTAAAAACTGCACCACATTGACATACTATAGTTTAGTACACACAAAGCACCCGCACTAAAGGCCTTACATACTTATGCACACACATACAAACAAACAGGTACATTCACAGTGCAGGTGACACGGGGGAGAGGGGGGGGGGGGGGTCGTCGGGGAGAGTGTGTAGTATATGCGTGTGTGTTCGTGCTGGAGTGAGTTTGGTCTCTTTAAATTGAAGCTAGCTAGGATGGACAAGGGTGTTCAATTCCTAGCCTGTCTTGTTGAGCTTGAAAAGTCGTAACACTGTACAAGAACCAAGTTGCCTTTACCTTGACATAACACCGTTGTGGCTTTGTCAAGTCATTTAACATACACCAACATAACCTGTTCCATTCCATGTAACTATTCTGTATTTGAAATCTGTTCTGTCTTGCAAATTAAAGTGTTAAGACAGCTACAAACAAGAGTTATGCTCACTACTGTTGCACTCAGATGACCAGATTAGTCACTTGTCAGAGATGCTGGTCTATGTCACAATCGTATGCCCTATACTAGGGAAGTGTCTTGATTGACAGGCAGAGAGGAGAGTGAATGCGTGGAGGGGAAGGGGCAAATCGGCAGAAAGGCACTAGCTGCTTTGTCCAAGGGATGCCAACAGAGTTGGGGTCAAGGGGTGCTGGTGAGCATCAAAAGTACACGTACAAACACACAGACACTATTGGTTAATTCTTACAAAACAATTGTCAAAAAACACCACTAACACAATCCACTGTGTTGTACATTGGAGTGGAGCTATGGCTGATAGGGTTTTACGCAAACACACCCACCTTGAATTAGCAAACAGTAGAGGGTGAAACAGTCTAAAAGGCACCATCTCTGGTGCCTCCATGTATCGGTGGCAATAGGGCTCCTTCATCTGATCCTGAAGATCTACAACCCTGTGCTTTCATTACAACAATGAGGGTAATATACATCTATACACGTGTCTGCCTTGTGAAGCCGATGTCAGTTTGTGAACTGTATTTCAATGCAGGAGCTATGTGTCTTTAGAAAGTCCAGTTTGGAAAAATGTGAGGTAACTGATTAAGGCAAATGGAAATACCAAGTGCTGATGTTTTCCAAGTAAGTAACGACTCTTCTAGTAAATAATAGGGGCCATGGCCTCTTAACGACATCAATAAAATAAAAAAAAGCCAAAGATCCCTTTAAAGCTAGCTCTTCAAGCAGAGGACATTTTGTTAAATTAGAAATTGACAGTAGCTTGTAACAGAATAGCAGAGTCACATGATAGGCCTGTTTGCAAGGTAATATCAGATCTAATATACTCTAGTATGGATAACATCAACCTGGACTTCGTCCATAGAGATGCACAGGAAAAACTGCTCGAGTAGTTATGTTACGACATAGATACAATGTCAAGTTATACCCCCAATGATCTGACGTGGAATAGCATCCAACTCCATATAACCTTCCTACAACATTGCACAACTAAAATAAGCTATGGTGTGCAGGGTCATCCATTCCTCATGATATCCTAGGTAGTCAGGACCCGGTCACTTTAGATCGAGACTAACCAATAACATTCATAGCTATGGCCACATACTGCATAATAAAACAACCATACTTGGCTAAGAACAGGTTATGTAGTTAGGAGCTCCACTTTCAAAAACGCATCATCTGTGCTTTGAACAGGACGATAGCAACGTAAGATAGCAGTTGAAGAATGTTTTAGGGTGTGGTAAGAGTTTAAGAAAACCTTTCAAATCTTTACACTGTCAAAAGCATGACGGAACATGTCCGGTGCAGTTACAATAGCTAGCCAAGCAAGCGAGTTAGCCACGGTCATCTTGCATACAGTAACAGCTAGCTGCATGACATCATTGTAACTAAGGTTGCAAAGGGAGGGAATGTTACTGGTAACTTTCAAAATTGACCAGTAAACTACCAGACTTTTGAAAAGTTTAAGGTTTTTAATAAATTTTCATAGCATGTAAAATATATTTTTTAAATTGTATAAATGGTAAATTACAGGTAGTTTTGCAACCCTAATTGCAACACTTGACTGCTTATGACATCTTACTAATGACAGAGTAAAGGTAGCTAGCTTCATGAGTGTATTCAAAGTTACCAATAAGACAGGCCAAGACGTTTAGGGCCAAAAAACAGAATCCAATAAACACGAGACAAATCCCCTCATACTCATTATTACCACAATTATACTGTACTAAAATAGGTTAAATTACAGTTGTATGAAAAACGATAAGAGCAATATCCTGTTGAGAACCACAAGTATCAGGCGTGACATTTGTTATGAAGGAGTAATCGCGTCATGCTCCTTATAGACAGAGCCATATATATACAGAGTAAGGCAAACTTGGTTAAGACTGGGAATTCCAATGGTAGCCATGTTGGCACCAAAAGCTTGGAACACTTGGAGACAACATGGCGGACAGTTTCGCAAACTATGTATGTCTATGGCTCTGCTGTAGGGTTGCCATCGTCGCCCCCTTCAGGGCCTGAAAGGGGAGTGCAAATCCTAGACCAGACTAGCTTTGACCAGTTTGGGGACCTGACCCGGATCTGTGAGTCTGCTGAGTGATAGGCCCAGCGCAGATGCCAGCAGAACTCAGAAGAGACAGGAAACAGCCAGCGGAACCAGGGCTGCAGACACAAAGTAGTTTACACGGTATAGATGGAGTGGGGAGAAAGTCACCATGGCAACGGAGAGAGGCAACAGCAGGCGGGATGTGATAGGCAGGATTTTACTGAAACACAAGAGCGTAAATCCCAAGTTAAAACACACCTGGGTGAAAGGACAGGAGTGAAGACAGACATGAAAGATGTGCGCGCATGTGAGACAGACGGAGCAGTATAATACAAGCACCTGTAGCTGAGAGTGAGTGTGTTACAGTTGATGAGCAGCAGAGAGGCGATGAAGAGAGGCACGGAGTGGGGCCAGCAAGGGTCAGGATCCAAACGAGCAACAGAATATCTGCAAAGAGAAAAGGCAATTAAAGGAAGGGGGAAAATCACAGTTCTACACATGGACATACACACGGTAGAGTTAGGGAAGTAGAGGGTGGTAAGGGCTAGACACAAACACACTCTAGTACCTGAGGTTGCGGGTCCAGTGGATCAGTGATGGGGCACAGAGCATGACTGGTAGAGTGAGGAGAGCAGACAGGCTGACGTGCAGCTGCAGGTCATCTCTCACATCCTGCAGTACCGAGTCCGATAGCAGGGGGGCGCCGTTACATTCTTTAGGTTTGCTGTCCAGGGCCTCACTGTTCCCGGTGCCTTTCTCTTTTTCCCCAGTGCCTTTCTCTTTTTCCCCAGTGCCTTTCTCTTTTTCCCCAGTGCCTTTCTCTTTTTCCCCAGTGCCTTTGTCTTTGTCTGTTTGTTTCTCGGGCGCCTGGAAGGGTAGTTGTGATTATAATCAATATATTAATATTTTAGAGAGGTCATTTTTAGAGGGCAATAATTCTGACTCTTACCAGGTTCAGCATATGACTCAGAGACCTCTCTATCATCTGTAACCTTAGAACCTGGACAGAAACATAGGCACACATCAGTAAACCACAGGAAAACTAACAAGTTCAATGAGTAAGTATTTAACTGGGCCCCTAGACTCACTCGGTAGAGATGCAGCAGGAAGGTGGCTGTAATTGACAGGGCTCCACAGGAAGCCCATCCTAACACGCTCAGACACAGGATGAGGAGCAGCTGAGTCCGCCTACGCAGGGTGCCGCAGTCCCGAGACACAGAGGGCCTGAAAGCAGACACCCACACACAGACTAAACTAATTCTAATTCCATGGAGTTCAATCTAATGCATGAGGGGAGCGGGCATTCATTACCTGTGAAGCGGGGCCAATAGCAACGAAAGCAGCCTTAGAAAGAGGCGGAGCAGCACACTGCCCCAGAAGGCCATGGCTGCTCCCAAAACATACAGCAGGGGGGACAGGAGGCGTGGCCAGTCTTCGTTTAGGGGCAAGCCCTCCTGTGTCATACCATCTGGGGAGGTGGCGGGGAGAGCATCTAACGGCGGGAGATGAAGAGTGGACCAACCATCCTGGAACCAGCTATACCTGGATAGAAATAGTGGGATGAAGGAGGATAGAGGGACTTTGTATGGTGTGGTGTTGTTTCATGTAATACGAGTGGTCTTTCACAGTGTGTCTGTGTGCATGCGTGTGCGTGCGTGTGCACATGCATTTGTGTGTGTGCGCACACCACAGGAGGTTGGTGGCAGCTTAATTGGGGAGGACGGGAACGTGTTAATGGCTGGAGCGAAATCCGTGGAACAGTATCAACAACATGGTTTCCATGTGTTTGATGCCATCCCATTCGCGCCGTCCAGCCATTATTATGAGCAGTCCTCTCCCTCAGCAGCCTCCACTGTTGCACACACATGCATGCTTGATTGAATAATAGGTCTACCTGAGCAGCAGATGCAGCAGGTAGACGGGAAGGTCCACCTTGTGGGGCTGCAGGGATCTGGCCACGGCATGGCTCATCTGTAGGGGGCGCCCCATCCTCACGACAGAGGACATCTGCCCCCCACAGGCCAGTAGGAGCGCTACAGCCACGTACACCGGCAACACGGGCCCACAGAACCTCAGCACCTGGGAGGACAGCAGGGTAGAAAATTCCTTTCACTAGTTAGTCATATTGGTGTGTTTGAATTTAAGCTAGCTAGCCTCCATTTCACACAAGGCTAAATTACCCAGGAGTACTACAACGCTCATAACTCTGTATGTAAGGGTGAGAGCTGAGCACGACAGAGTATAGGTCTTACCTGTCCAAGCACCCTGGGAAATGAAGTTCTCACAGATACCTGGAGAGGGAGAGATGAGAGAGAGATTCAGCCAGTCTTAGAGAAAAAGGGAAGTTTAATAAAAGTTTTTTTTTTAAATTAAAAACCAAACGTGATTCAGCTTGAAGCCTTCATCATGGTTTAATGCCTCACATTAATGGGCAATACCATGTTGAGATAACAGAAAAACAAAAAGTATCCCATTTAATTGTGGGCAGTACCTTATAGAGGCAGTTGGGGGCAGTGTGGAGCTGCAACAGGACACCAGTGGAGTTGTCAGGACGACTCGTGTGGAGCATTCCCGATATCTCTGTTACAGAGGGAATACTGAGAGAGATTGCAGGGATAGACCAGATAAATAACAGTTTTCCATTGGGTTACTGGTAAATGTTACTTACCCTACATTATTCATCTCATACGCATACGTATATACTGTACTCTATATCATCGACGGTATCCTTATGTAATACATGTATCACTAGCCACTTTATACTATACTATGCCACTTTGTTTACATACTCATCTCATTTGTACATACTGTACCCGATACCATCTACTGTATCTTGCCTATGCTGCTCTGTACCATCACTCATTCATATATCCTTATGTACATATTCTTTATCCCCTTACACTGTGTACAAGACAGTAGTTTTGGAATTGTTAGTTAGATTACTTGTTATTACTGCATTGTCGGAACTAGAAGCACAAGCATTTCGCTACACTCGCATTAACATCTGCTAACCATGTGTATGTGACAAATAAAATTTGATTTGATTTGATTTGATTTGAATACATTAGATACAATTTTTTTTTTTAAATAGCCAGGATTGGTGGACAGACAAACAGATGGATGGACAGGTGGTAAAATCTTGCCTGGACGTGGTAACGGAGTCCTCCCTAAACCATGGCACCTTCATTATGTAGACATTGGGCAGTCTGTCTGTACATAGAGACAAGGACTTTCAATCCAAGATTACTGGTACTTTTGCATTTTGAACCATTACCAAAATCATAAATTAAAAGATGGATTAAGAGCAGCTGTCAACCAAACTCACACAAACACGCACCCCATCAGTTGATAGAAATGTGCTGCAATACTGTAGACGTCTGCTTACCTGCTTTGGTTACTTTGCAGTGGCTTACGACTGAAATTCTGAAAGCCTGATAGACCTGAGGATACAGTGGTCAGAAAGTATAAGACCAAATACCTTGGTCTTGTTCTGCCAGTACTGTATGTACGATGTTCAACCTCCTGATAGAATGTACTGGGCTGCAAGTAGTGGATAATTACTTGACCAAACTTATTATAGAAATATACAATTCAGATGGACTTACCTGGTGAAAGTGCTGCAGCTCAATGGTGTGCCGAAGTCCGGTGGAGTTGAGAGTGACGTCACTAACACTCATGCCTGAACGAGCGAGGACCCACAGAGTTCAGCCATAGGGAGCCAGTGTTGCCCACCGAATGAGAAACGTCAACAAATTCAGTATACCTAACTAACTAGCTCTTGCAAAATAAAACTGAGCAAAATACATATTTTCAGACAAACCAGACTGCAAATATAATTGTTTCTACAGGGAGGAATTAGAGAAAAGGAGGACTAACCGAAGGAGAGAACGTGTGGTACTGGCACAGAGACGGTCTGAGACTCCTGTCTCTGCCACTCACACTCCACTGTGAACTGTGGGACACAGAGTAGAAAATATGTACACATGAAGGGTACTACAAGAGTGCCTCTACTTCTCTTCACATTTATGAATATGGAATGGCGCTACCACTGAGATAAATGTAGTTTATTTATTTATATTGTCACTACACCTTATGGAAAATAGTGTTTCTCTACCTGTATCCGTATTTGTTAATAACTAGGGCACATAAAGTAATATCAAAATCTGTTTAAGAATGAAACAGTGCTTTGGGTTATAAAAGAAAGAGTGCACACAGTGTACCTGTCTACCGTTGAGGTTGGAGGCAACCACAATGAGGTGAGAGACAGAGGACAGCTCACTGAGGCTCAGAGTCAGAACCTGGGGGGGGGGGACGACAGACAGCCACCAGTGAAGCAACAGTTCTGAAGATTTATTTTGATTTACACTTAATTATTATATACAGTTATTTATTTTGGTCAACACGGTTTGAGTGCAGTGTCAACTCATGTCACAGTGTACTTAAAGTGCATTCCACAACACGAGAAACAGAGAAATTAAAAACAGGAGAAACAGCAGACAGTACATTGACACAAAAACATGACCGACTTCAAATAACTGACTAACCGCTAATATTTAGTGGTGGTGTAAATATGGGAAGTTAATGCTTACCTTGTAAGCTGGGAGGAGTTCTGTTCCAAAAGACAGATCCACTGCCTGCACACTGGGGAAAGAAGAGTACAGTCAGAGACAGCAACGAAGGGAGAAAAGAAGAAGAGAAGGAGCATGGAGAGAGAGAGAGAGAGAGAGAAAGAATGGTACGTCAGATGTCAGAAAGAGCCAGCAGTAAGCTGAAGCAGAGATAAAGGCGAATGAACAAGGAGAAAGAGAGAGAGAGAGAGAGAGAGAGAGAGAGAGAGAGAGAGAGAGAGAGAGAGAGAGAGAGAGAGAAATGGAAAGAGTGCATGTCTGACATGGCCAGTCAGTACTCACCACTAGGGATGTGACAAATGGGGGAAAAAAATCGAAACATTTCAACAGTCATTTTATCAGTGTTCCGTTAAAACGATAAGAAATGTTCATAAAATTACATGTGAATTCACAATGCAGCTGCGCTGCTGCCAGCAATGGTTTGGGTCTCACGGTTTGGGTCTCCCTTTCAGATGTTTAAGCATGGAACCTTTACTACCGTTACAGTACCTCAAATCCACCTCGCAAAGTTTGCATTTCCTTCCCATTTAAACTTAGCTGGTTGCTTGCCTTTCGCTGCAATAGTGGTGGAGAGCCGACCCAAAATAATTGATTCCTCGGCTCCTTGCCCGTCAACTCCCATTTCTGAGTATCAAGATTCAGTATTTTTGGAACGGAGGAGAATGATTGATTATTGTCTATACCTTCGAGAAAACAACACTCGCGTCTTTCATAGCGAGCGACGAAGAGAGAAGGGATGGGCACAGTATAGGCAGATCGGCCACCAGGCAGACAGAGTCAGAGACGTGCACAAGGCCTATCTATCGGCAATCAAAAGCTGTATCTCGCAATGGAATGCTGTATCTTAAATTCTTGGCTTGTAATGTCCCGCAACTTTAGTAAAGCAGGGCCTATCATCAATGAATAGGCTAGGATATTCTACACGCCACAGGGTTCCAGAGTGGCGCAGCGTTCTAAGGCACTGCATCTCAGTGCTAGAGGTGTCACTACAGACCCTGGTTCGATTCCAGGCTGTATCACAGCCGGCCGTGATTGGGAGTCCCATAGGGCGCCGCACAATTGGCCCAGCGTTGTCCGGGTTAGGGTTTGGCCGGGGTAGGCCGTCATAGTAAATAAGAATTTGTTCCTAACTGACCTGTCTAGTTAAATAAAGGTTAAATAAAAATAAATAAAAACAGACTGAAGACACACTCATATCATTAGCGAAAAGCAAGAGCAGGCAAGCCAGCGTGAGGGAACGAGAAGGCGGCAGGCAGAAAGAATGTATTGGTAATCTGTATCTTGCAATGTCTTGTCACGCAAATTCACCAAAGTAGCCTAAAGTTTGCCTTTTGCTCTCTGGTTTTATTTAAATTACACAGCTTCCTTCCAGCAGGCCTTTATAGCCTACCGTCTAGTTGGGCAATAACACAGAAGAAAAAGTTTTGTGATAACTGCACTGTGATTTTAATTTTGTGGGGGGCAGGGAACAACAAAAACATTTTTCTTTAACGTTAAGGATCCCAACTTATCCACACCCCTACTCACCACATGGATCCGTTCATCTGTGTACAACCGTAAACCCAGCTAGTCATTTCCTGTTGGAGAGACTACAAACATTGGCTCGGTAGTCTCACAAAATGCAGTCTTCTGCTTGCAAGATTCACCTTATACTGTGTTCTCAAATTGCATCATTAGTCTTATATATCAAAAATCTATTATGAATGGTGGCAGAAGTGGGATTCATAACCAGTGGGAAGCACCAGTGTTATCTTAAGAGCATATATTGTATATTGGTTTGAATCCCATTAAAGCAGCAAAGCTGCCATCTCAGTCTCACCAGGTTGTTGCTGCGACAGTAGAAGTGGCTGTAGGCTCTCCTGCGACTGGAGAGGGCAAACAGGAAATACTTGGCTTGTCCTTCCTGCAGAGAGCAAAGAAACAATAACTCCAAGCCATATTTTCAGAAGACATGGATCTGTAAATGATGTACGATCAAGACCCAGCTCCTTCTGGGCCTGGAAGCGCAATTTAGCCTACTAGAAGACTAAGTGGCTCAATAAATCACATGAATTACGCCAATCTAGTTATTTTAGGTCTGTGATGACCAAAGTGATAGGAGCTATGTGAAGGGTCTATGGACCAAAATGGACCTCGGCCCTGGTGGTAATGGTGTAGGCTTACTTTGGGAGCACTGTACGCCAGACGGAGTGTGTTCACCTCGCTCCACGTTTTAGGAGACCCTGGAGAATGTGATAAATAAGAGAGTGGTCACACACCCGGTAATACATATGTTCTGTAAAAGGACACACAGCCTAAAAAGTGACATGCAGTCACACCGTTCGGCCCTACTACAAAACATACTATAGCACTGTAACCCACTGACCTGAGAGGGAAACGGGCGTCTCTAGCTGCTCACCCAGCACACGTACAGGGTGTCTGATAAAATGATGGTTCAGAATGGCCATTCTCCTCTCTGGATCGTCTGAAAACTGGTAAAAAAAAAATATTAAAAAGACATCAATACACAGTACTTAGCAACTTCAAATGGACAGACAGTGTTCCAATTTTCTTTCCTTCATGGCCACTTAAGAGTTGAAAAGACTGGGCAAGATTCTAGACTAATTATTTCTCCTATCAAACTCTTCTCAGATCAATTAGGGAAGTAAGCGGCACACTAAGATTAATTGAGCCACAATCCTGGTGTACATCTAGTCTGCATAGGCTTTCTCTTGGTCTCCTTTCCTTCATCTGCTATAACCACGTTTCCACCCAGTTATGTGAGTAAAGTCATACCGTATAAAAAATTATAATAGGAAAAAAAATAGGACGTTTCGGTAACATTTTATAAATGCAGACATCATTTGTTCGTTCGACATGGTGGGAGAAATTGTGGTGCGAGAAATGGTGGTGGAAACACCTTCATGTGCAAATATAGATATAATAACCATCATATGGAAGTAAACGTGGAGTCACGCAATGATATGGTATGTGGTCCTCCCATTAAGACCTGGGAAACCATGCAGTTCATTAAGACTAAAGATTAAATAAGTTAATGATGAACGTCACAGGGTGATGAAAGTGCACAGAGATGAGTTTAATGCTCCTTTCCAATAAATATCGAGGGTCTTATTTTGGTGACATGATGATCGATGCTTGACTGCTGTTTGACAAATAAAAATGTATCCATAATAATCTCATCATCTAGACTAGCCTACCTGCACTGTATATGCAAGCTGTTGTTGTCTAGAGCGCACGTGCCAAGACAAAAGTAGGCACATTTGCTATTTAACAGTTTGTTACAAAACTATCGGTAGAGTTGAAAATGAAATGGAAACACATTGAACTTTTGATTTTTATTCAGTACCTGAAAACTTAAGGCATAAAATATTTTTTTGTGCAATACTTAATTACGCACAGAGTTGGTCTTTTTGGTAGAAAAAAAACACTAATATTTGAATGAAAATCTGTCACCAATTGGATTGAAACCGAGCTACTGATGCGAAATAACTGGATAGTTGGAAGTAAATTCCCAAATGGCATCCAAAATGTTGCCTATCCTGTGTTTTTGAGATCAGTCAAGGAGGCCCCGCCTGGTTTCCAGTCTAGTGAGCCAGTGTGATACTCACCTGTCCCGTTTCAGGTTCAATGAGGTCAAAGAATGCCCGCACAGTGGCCAGAACCAGCTCTTTGCACCTGGAAAACAAACACAATAAGCAAATGACTTGCATATTTATGGAAGAGGGTCTGGAGATTACATCAAGCAAGCTCTAAATTGAATTCCTCTACTTACCAAACAATGGACAGGTGGTCCGTGGACACCCAGGTCCTAGGAACAGCAGTAACCTTCATAAAATAAAAACAGAAAAGGATATTAACACTATCAGTTTGAAATTGAATGCAAGGCTGAAGGACTTGGGGCAATCGAAATTCATCTGGGCTATCTGAATGAAACGCACACTAAGCATAAAAAATAAAAAAAACTGACCGACCAGGTGAAAGTTATGATCCCTTATGTCACTTGTTAAATCCACTTCAAATCCCTGTAGCTGAAGGGGAGGAGACAGGTTAAATAATTACTTTTAAGCCTAGATTGTGTATGTGTGCCACTCAGAGGGTGAGTGGGAAAGACAAAATACTTAAGTGCCGTTGAATTGGGTATGGTAGTAGTTGCTAGGCGCACCGTCAAGAACTGCAACGCTGCTGGGTTTTTCCACTCTCAACAGTTTTCCGTGTGTATCAAGAATGGTCCAATATCCAAAGGACATCCAGCCAACTTGATACAGCTGTGGGAAGCATTGGAGTCAACTTGGGCCAGCATCCCTGTGGAACGCTTTCGACACCTTGTAGAGTCCATGCCCCGATGAATTGATGTTACAAGGGGTGGGGTGCAACTTAATATTAGGAAGGTCTTCCTAATGTTTAGTATACTCAGTGTATATTGTTTTTGGCATGTGGCTAACTAATTGGGCGGCAGGTAGCCTAGCGCTTAGGGGCGCTGAACTGCAGCTGACCCATTGCTTCCAGCCTCTTGGGGTGTGTGTGTGTGTGTGTGTGTGTGTGTGTGTGTGTGTGTGTGTGTGTGTGAGTGTGTGTGTGTGAGTGTGTGTGTGTGAGTGTGTGTGTGTGTGTCTCGGGTTGGGAGCATAAAAATACAAATTTCTGTTTTCAGTAAGTTAATAGACAATAAAGCATATATCATCTTATAAATGTAAAGATTTTGAGTGGACAATTTTGTCTCAAGTGATAGAATAGTTACAAAGCTTACAGCAGTTCACAAGGCTCGATTTGACCGAAACGTCAACAAAATAAATGTGCAGATAAAACATGTAAAATGTGAATGCAGCAGAAACTTTGACTTTGTTGAGTCTTACCACCAGAGACAGCTTGCTTGGGTCGTCCTGGGGGCAGGGCAGGGCCGTGAGGCCGGAGCGCACCTGGTAGTCACGGTAACCACCCCCCACGGAGAGAACTGTCACGTTGCGCAGGTCTTCCGCTCGACCCACCCAGCGCTGTCTCACAGCAGAGTAGAACTCTACATACACACAGAGCAGAAAGGAGAGAATACAGACAGATCACAGTGCTGGGGGTTACTATACTTTGTAAGCCCTAGTGTGTGTGTGTGTTCCATACCCAGTAGGTGTGCGTCGAGGGACAGCACGGGGGCCTGGTGAGGGGAGGCCTGGGTGATGATGAGGCTGACAAGGCGAGGGCTGAAGCGGGGCAGGGTGAAGAGGGCTCGGGCCACCACTCCCCCCATGGAGTGACCCACCAACACCACACTATGAGGGGGGGCTTCATGGTCCTGCGGAGAAAGAGGTAGGTGTGGGGTTTAGTTTATCAGTCTAATGCCCAATTCCAAATTGATCCTTAGCCCCGAGGCACTTGTGTTTATCTGAGAGGATTGGATAGTTTAAGCAATATGGCAAAAACTCCACCTGCCCTCTCAGACAAGTGCCTAGGGGGGTAGGGGTTGATTTGGGCTTGGGTGTAAGTCAGTTGTTAGCTATTTTTAGTTAGCATTTATATATCTGATGTTTTTAAGAGAGAGCTCACACAACATTTTCTTATATAATATACCTTGTAGAGGCGCAGGATGGCCTTGATGCTCTCGTGTAGGAAGTGGGTCTGCCGGCGCAGGCTGCCTCCATACAGGGCCACAAGCTCCTCGTTGAAGTCGATGGTGAACACGTTGAGGTGGACCCCTCCTTCCAGGGCCTCAGCCTTCCTCAGAGCCACCGAACCCAGGGAGCGAGCTGGTGAGAGGACATAAGAGGTCATAGACCGATTGGAAAGCTGTGAGAAGATTAACACTTAAGGATAAGATAAAAAAATATATAATAACCAGAAGTTGGGCAAGGGAGGACACGTAGCTCAGGGCTATGCAGTTACAGCCCTCGAACAATGTTCGGTTGGAACAAATGAATAGCTTGACTATTCATATAGGTGTGTAACTAGTGTCACTAAATGGTCATTGTAGAACGGACATAATTGCCATGAACAGGTCAAACCCTAATCCTACAGAACACCATGTGTGTGTCATAACGTAGGTAGCTAGCTAGCTAGGTAGGTAGCCATCTAGTTTAGCTAGATAGCTAAGTTAGCTAAACAACTACAAGTAGCCATATCTATGACTAAACATAGAAGAGGTTTAACAATCGGAGATCTATTGTAAACAGCAAGCTAAAATGTTATACAACCAGCCACTTAAAGCTTGGTTTACCAGCAAACGTTACCACATGACTGGAGCTGGCAAGCTAGTTAGTCTGGCGCCTGCTAACTTGTTGACAAAGGTTGAAATTGGTTATGACCGTGGATGCGTTTCAATCTCACAAAATTATAGGCATGATGCAAGATTGGAATCCTAACAGATGTAACAATTGGCTATCCAGCTAGCTAGCTAAGAGGACAAACAATAATACAACACTTTACTGTTGTAAATCTCAAACTGAATCTGGTTTTACTATAAATATATTTGCCTAAGCATGCCTGATAGTATCTAGCTACAGCCATGTCTGTCTGTCTGCCTGCCGAGGCACATTTGTACAGTCTGGTCACTGTGCAAAGGTTGAGGGTTATGCAATATTTCTTTCTATTAGGCTAGATATTGTTCTAAATGTAATATCTCTGCCTGTGCATATGTTCAACTTCTCTACCCTAATGGTGATGTTATGCTGGCATAGTTCAACTGTCGTTCAAACTGTACAATAGAGTATAATTAATTATATTTGTTTGTCTTATAGACAATACCTTGTGGTGCCTGGGCTTCTTCCTGGAGTGAATTCTAGATACAGAAAAAATAATTCCTTTGCTTGTGTGTGTCATTGTGGCAGAACGGTTTCCCTCTTGGTGGATTGGACATTATGCTGCATTTCAAGCAGAAGATGACTCAAGAGAATGGCAGTTTGATAATGACCACTCCCACAGCCGTACAATTATTCCCTGAACTTTACGACACTGATCACTCTTTTATCTTACTGCATGTTCCTTTGTGAATGTCAATTTCATCATGACCACCTCTCCCATCATCTGCTAATCACCAGTTCTCTTAGCTATAGATTATTAAAGCAGATAATGTGATTTAACCAAAGATTGTTCTTACTGAGAGTTACTGGATAGGTACTGTTTGGTATATCACAGAGGATTTTCAACCAACCTTAGTGATGCCGTCTTCGTTTAGACACCCAACTGTCTCGATACCCAACTGTCTCGATCAATGAGAGAAGGATTGAAATAGACAAGATGGTGGCATACCCTTTGTTGGATTACTTTGTGGAGCAAAACAAATATTTTAATGACGGAGCATTTTCTAAATTCAAAAAGGACCCTCTGCAACTACATTTTGAGACTTGTGTTCCCAGAATCGAGCACGAAGGCAGTATTGCTAAGCTAAGGCTGGTTGAAAATTCTCTGTGCTACACCAAGCAGTACCTATCCTGTAACTCCCAGTAATGGATACCGAAAATATTCGGTTAAATCACATTATCTGGTGTAACAATCTGTAGCTACAGTTTTCTACACACTGAACTGTACTACATTGTTCATACTGTATTTGTGTATGCTACTTTTACCATAAAACATTCTTGTTGAATACCAAGTTCTCTCTTTGAGTTAGCATTAAACAGTGTACACTCCCCTGTATAGTTTACAGTGCATTCGGGAAAGTATTCAGGCCCCTTGACTTTCTCTTAATTTTGTTACGTTACAGCCTTATTCTAACATTATTTAAAATGTTTTCTCCCCTGATCAATCTACACACAAAAACTCATAATGACAAAGCAAAAACAGAAATACCTTATTTACTTAAGCATTCAGAACCTTTGCTATGAGATTATTGATGATCCTCGAGATGCTTCTACAAATTGATTTGAGTCCACCTGTGGTAAATTAAATTGATTGGACATGATTTGAAAAAGGCACACACCTGTCTATATAAGGTCCCACAGTTGACAGTGCATGTCAGAGCAAAAACCAAGCCATGAGGTAGAAGGAATTGTCTGCAGAGCTCTGAGACATTATTGTGTTGAGGCACAGATCTGGGGAAAAGTACCAAAACATTTCTGTAGCATTGAAGGTCTGCAAGAACACAGTGGCCTCCATTATTCTTTTAAATGTTTTTATTTATTTAACCTTTATTTAACTAGGCAAGTCAGTTAAGAACAAATTATTATTTTCAATGACGTCTTCAATGGGATGGAAGAAGTTTGGAACCACCAAGACTCTTCCTAGAGCTGGTTGCCTGCCAAACTGAGCATTCGGGGGAGAAGGGCCTTGGTCAGGGTGGTGACCAAGAACCCAATGGTCACTCAGACAGAGCTCCAGAGTTCCTCTGTGGAGATGGGAGAACCTTTCAGAAGGACAACCATATCTGCAGTACTCCACCAATCAGGCCTTTATGGCAGATTGGCCAGACGGAAGCCACTTCTCAGTAAAAGGCACATGACAGCCCGCTTAGAGTTGCCAAAAGTCACCTAACGGACTCAAAGAACGATAAGAAACAAGATTATCTGGTCTGATGAAACTAAGATTGAACTCTTTGGCCTGAATACCAAGCACCACGTCTAGATGAAACCTGGCACCATCCCTACAACATGGTGGTGGCAGCATTGCTCTGGGGATGTTTTTCAGTGGCAGGGACTGGGAGACTAGTCAGGATCGAGGCAAAGATCAAGGGAGCAAAGTAGAGAGAGATCCTTGATGAAAACCTGCTCCAGAGCGCTCAGGACTTCAAACTGGAGCGAAAGTTCCCCTTCCAACAGGACAACGACCCTGAGCACACAGCCAAGACAATGCAGGAGTGGCTTCGGGACAAGTCTCAATGTCCTTGACTGACCCAGCCAGAGCACAGACTTGAACCCGATCGAACATCTCAGGAGTGACCTGAAAATAGCTGTGCAGCGACGTTCCCCATCCAGAGCTTGAGAAGATCTGCAGAGAAGAATAGAAGAAACTCCCCAAATACAGGTGTTTCAAGCTTGTAGCGTCATACCCAAGAAGACTCAAGGCTGTAATCGCTGCCAAAGGTGCTTCAACAAAGTACTGAGTAAAGGGTCTGAATAGTTATGTAAATGTAATATTTGAGTTTCTTTTTACTAGATTAGCAAAAATGCTTCAAAACCTGTTTTTGCTTTGTGATTATTGTGTATACATTGATGGGGGAAAAAAATCTATTTAATACATTTTAGAATAAGGCTCTAACCTAACAAAATTTGGAAAAAGTGAAGGGGTCTGAATACTTTCCGAAGGCACGAACTCATTTTCGTGCTCGTTTGTTATTAGCACAGCTAGACAGAACACCACACAGGCATGATGAAAAACATGTTTTCAAAAATATCTTGCCTAGAGAAGTTCTGAGATTACTGTGTGTTGGTCGTTAGAAGTAAATAACACCCTCATCCAAGTTTGTGGGCACCCCCCATCTACTTAGCAGGGCGGTATCTGCATTCATTATGAATGGGGGTGGCAGGTAGCCTAGTGGTTATAGCGTTGGGCCAGTAACCGAAAGGTTGCTGGATTGAATCCCGGAGCTGACAAGGTACAAATCTGTCATTCAGTCCCCTGAAAAAGGCAGTTAACCCACTAGGCCGTCATTGTAAATAAGAATTTGTTCCTAACTGACTTGCCTAGTTAAATAATGGTAACATTGATTAAAAAAATATAAATATATAAAAAACATTTAAAAAAATGAATGCTGGACTTTGTTGTTTAGCAGCCAAATACAGTAAAAAACAAAACTTTCTACTAGTGAAATGAAAACGTGCTCGTTCTAGCTTGTGGTTTCGATAATCTTTATGATCTTTATGATAAAGAACGTAATGTTGTTAATATAGTAATGACTATGTGCCGTGGCAGAACCAGGGTGAAATTTCCTTTTAATTTCTATTTTTTTGCTTATCCCTTATCCCTGACATTCATCCACCACATACCTGAACAGTGGCTGTCCCCCCATGTGAGGATTAAGGTTGACCAAGCTCATGGATATCAACACAAGATGACCTCTGAATAGACTAGATTTACTATTGGAGTTAAGTAATCTGATTAGCAAAACAGAGGGCAGTGTGTAGATTATGGATTTAAGCATCCCTTCAATTTACCTGTGAACCTGGACCTCATTTCACCTCCCTATGAACAGTAGCACTCTTTTTAACAGTTTAAATCAACTCTGATTAAAGGGATAATTGTGGATACCACTTGTATGTCTCTGCGCACAATTTAAAAGAAATTGCTAACTACCATTAGAGCAATGACTGGCAGTCTATTGTAACAGCTAGCTGTTAACATACTATTACCAGTCATTGTGCTAATGCTAATTAGCATTGGCTTGCATAATTACCTCCAACTTCTTTCATAGTGAATGCAGACATAAAGAGTATCCATGAGTTAATCTGACTCTGTGGAAGTAGATAAAGCGCTTCATTGCCAAAATCTCAAAGTATCCCTTTAAGTGTGTTTAATGTAAAACTAGGTATTAGGCTTGACAGGCTTTAAAGTAGCCTAAACATAGCCTACTTGGTGCTGATGTTGTTGAATGTAAAACATCTAAAGATCATGAATCCAAGATGGCCCCTTGTATATAGCCGGTCTTTTTTCGTATACATCATAATCTCACTTCTATCTTCAAACTAAATACAATTTCCTGCAACCCGCCTCACCCAATGTGGAACGGATCTGCTATTTTTATTCCTTATAACTGGAACTTCCATTAGGAGCTAGCCAGCTAACTAGCTACTAGTCTTTGTTAGCCACAGCTAGCTGTCCTCGCCTTTTCCACCCGGGAATCAGCCAGCCTTAGCTTGGACAATCACCTGCCAGTCTGCACAGCGCGATATCAACTCAGACCATATCGGACTGCTTCTCTCTACCATATCACCGGATTACTGCCACTCTGGATCATTACTCCTAGCTAGCTGCAAACGAGTGGCTACTGTTAGCTAACGCCTCTGTCCGGAAGCAAGCACTAGTTAGCCTCGAGCTAGGCCCATATACCAACTAATTCTAGGGCTACAACTATCTAATTTGCCAATTGGCCTGGAACCTTTATTGTCGACATGGAGCCCATCTGATCCAACATGACTGGACTGCCAACGTGATCGCCCGATGTGGTCTCAACTAGAGGTCAATCGATTAATCGGAATGGCTGATTTCAAGTTTTCATAACAATCGGTAATCTGCATTTTTGGACAGATTTTAGTCCTATAATAACTACAACCTACAACTTCTTACCTGGGAATATTGAAGACTCATGTTAAAAGGAACCACCAGCTTTCATATGTTCTGAGCAAGGAACTTAAACATGAGCTTTTTTACATGGCACATATTGCACTTTTACTTTCTTCTCCAACACTTTGTTTTTGCATTATTTTAAACCAAATTGAACGTTTCATTATTTATTTGAGACTAAATTGATTTTATTGATGTATTAAGTTAAAATAAGTGCTCATTCAGTATTGTTGTAATTGTCATTATGTATATATTAAAAAAATGAATAATAATAAATAAATCAATAAAAAAATTACAGTAAAATTATATATATTTTTTTATTGTTATTATTTAATTTTTTATAATTATTATTTAAAATCGGCCGATTAATCGGTATCGGCTTTTTTTGGTCCTCAAATAATCGTTATCGGCGTTGAGAAATCATAATCAGTCGACCTCTAGTCTCAACAGGCTATTCTGTTATGATATCGCCGCAGAACCATCTACTAGCCCCGGCGCATTAGCTTTTTCTGAATGCTGTGTCCCCTGCTCGCCGAGTGTAGTAATGAATACCGTACAGCACCCTGTCTCACCTATTGCTACTCTTTTGACCCTATGATCACTCGGCTACACAGCTGATGCCCCCTGGACTGTTTCAATAACACTGTACCCCATTTTGTTTACCTTAGCTCTCCTGATCAACACCTGTGATTGCTTTATGCCTCTCTCTAATGTCAATATGCCTTGTCTACTGCTGTCTTTTAATGCTTTATTTCACAGCCCTCAGTCCCACTCAAATTGTCTTAGATAGCTCTTTCGTCCCACCCCACACACATGACGAGACCTCACCTACATTAATTAATGCCTCCAAAGACTAAACCTCTCATCATCATTACGCATAGGTTTACCTCCACTGTGCTCACATCCTACCATACCATTGTCTGTACATTATGCCTTGAATCTATTCTACCACACCCAGAAATCTGCTCCTTTAATTCTCTGTCCCCAACGCACTAGACGACCAGTTCTTATAGCCTTTAGCCGTACCCTTATCCTTCTCCTCCTCTGTTCCTCTGGTGATGTAGAGGTTAACCCAGGCCCTGTAGCCCCCAGTTCCACTCCTATTCCCCAGGCGCTATCATTTGTTGACTTCTGTTGACTAACCGTAAAAGCCTTGGTTTCATGCATGTTAACATCAACTACAACATTTTCCAACAAGATAGAACTTTCCAAAGGGGCTGGAGTTGCAATCTACTGCAGAGGCAGCCTGCAGAGTTCTGTCATGCTATCCAGGTCTGTGCCCAAACAGTTTGAGCTTCTACTTTTAAAATTCCACCTTTCCAGAAATAAGTCTCTCACTGTTACTGTTTGTTACAGATCCCCCTCAGCCCCCAGCTGCACCCTGGACACCATGTGAATTAATTCCCCTCCATTTATCTTCACAGTTTGCACTGTTAGGTGACCTAAACTGAGATATGCTTAACACCCCGGCCGTCCTATAATCTAAGATAGATTCCCTCAATCTCACCCAAAATTATCATGGAACCTACCAGGTACAACCCCAAATCCGTAAACTCAGGCACCCTCATAGATATCATCCTGACCAACCTGCCCTCTAAATACACCTCTGCTGTCTTCAACCAGGATCTCAGCGATCAAATCAAAGTTTGTCACGTGAACCGAATACAACAGTGAAATGCTTACTTACAGGCCCAAACCAAGATCAAAAAAGGTATTAGGTGAACAATAGGTTAAGTAAAGAAATAAAACAACAGTAAAAAAGACAGGCTATATACAGTAGCGAGGCTATAACAGTAGCGAGGCTATAACAGTAGCGAGGCTACATACAGACACCGGTTAGTCAGTCTGATTGAGGTAGTATGTACATGTAGTTATGGTTAAAGTGACTATGCATATATGATGAACAGAGTGTAGCAGTAGCGTAATAGAGGGGTTGGCGGGACACAATGCAGATAGCCCGGTTTACCAATGTGCGGGAGCACTCGTTGCGTACTCACTGCCTCCTTGCCTGCGTCCGTAATGGGTCTGCGGTCAAACAACAACCCCCTAAAACACTTCAGCGAGCAGGCCTTTCTAATCGACCTGACCCAGGTATCCTGGAAAGATATTGACCTCATTCTGTCAGTAGAGGATGCCTGGTTATTGTTTAAAAATGCTTTCCTCACCATCTTAAATAAGCATGCCCCATTCAAAAATGCCCCGTTCACTCCAGACGTGACTGCCCTTGACCAGCAAAAATACATCCTGTGGCATTCTGCATTGGCATCGAATAGCCCCCGCGATATGCAACTTTTCAGGGAAGTTAGGAACCAATATACACAGGCAGTTAGGAGAGCAAAGGCTAGCCTTTTCAAACAGAAATTTGCATCCTGTAGCCAAAACTCCAAAAAGTTCTGGGACACCGTAAAGTCCATGGAGAATAAGAGCACCTCCTCCCAGCTGCCCACTGCACTGAGGCTAGGAAACACTGTCACCACCGATGAATTTCAATAAGCATTTTTCTATGGCTGGCCATGCTTTCCACCTGCGACCCCTACCCCAGTCAACAGCTCTGTACCCCTCACAGCTACTTGCCAAAGCCTCCCCCATTTCCCCTTCACCCAAAACCAGATAGCTGAAGTTCTGAAAGAACTGCAAAATCTGGACCCCAACAAATCAGCTGGGCTAGACAATCTGGACCCTCTCTTTCTAAAATGATCTGCCAAAATTGTTGCAACCCCTATTACTAGCCTGTTCAACCTCTCTTTCGTATCATCTGAGATCCCCAAAGATTGGAAAGCTGCCACGGTCATCCCTCTCTTCAAAGGGGGAAACACTAGACTCAAACTGTTACAGACCTATATCTATCCTATTCTGCCTTTCGAAAGTCTTCGAAAGCCAAGTTAACAAACAGGTCACCAACCATTTAAAATCCCACCGTACCTTCTCCGCTATGCAATCTTGTTTCTGAGCTGGTCATGGGGGCACCTCAGCCAAGCTCAAGGTCCTAAACGATATCATAACCACCATCAACAAAAGACAATACTGTGCAGCCGTATTCATCGACCTGGCCAAGGCTTTTGACTCTGTCAATTACCGCATTCTTATCGGCAGACTCAACAGCCTTGGTTTCTCAAATGACTGCCTCGCCTGGTTCACCAATTACTTCTCAGAAAGAGTTCAGTGTATCAAATCGGAGGGCCAGTTGTCCAGACCTCTGGCAGGCTCTATGGAGGTGCCACAGGGTTCAATTATCGTGGCCGACTCTTGTCTCTGTATACATCAATGATGTCGCTCTTGCGGCTGGTGATTCTCTGATCCACCTCTATGCAGACAACACCATTCTGTATACTTCTGGCCTTCTTTGGACACTGTGTTAACTAACCTCCAGACGAGCTTCAATGCCATACAACTCTCCTTCCGTGGCCTCCAACTGCTCTTAAATGCAAGTAAAGCGAAATGCATGCTGCTCTTCAAACAATCGCTGCCTGCACATGCCTACCCACCTAGCATCACTACTCTGGACGGTTCTGACTTATAATTGTCCACATATTCTAAAACCTAGGTGTCTGGTTAGACTGTAAACTCTCCTTCCAGACTCACATTAAATATCTCCAATCCAAAATGAAATATAGAATCTGCTTCCTATTTCGCAACAAAGCATCCTTCACTCATGCTGCCAAACATACCCTCGTAAAAAACTGACTATCCTACCGATCCTTGACTTCGGCGATGTCATTTACAAAATAGCCTCCAACACTCTACTCAGCAAATTGGATGTAGTCTATCACAGTGCTATCCGTTTCATCAACAAAGTCCCATATACTACCCACTACTGCGACCTGTATGCTCTCGTTGGCTGGCCCTCGCTTCATATTCGTCGCCAAACCCACTGGCTCCAGGTCATCTATAAGTCCGTACGTTTGTTTATTCCATGTGTAACTGTGTGTTGTTGTTTGTGTCGCACTGCTTTGCTTTAGCTTGGCCAGGTCGCAGTTGTAAATGAGAACATGTTCTCAACTAGCCTACCTGGTTAAATAAAGATAAATAAATAAAAATCATGCCTGGTATGAGGTTTGCTTGTTTGAGGTATGTGCTTGTAACCATAACATGTAAATAGACTAATGCAACAGAACCCATGATGGAGGACACTGAATACCATCATGCACATAATGTTAAAATATCAAACTATGTGCATGTTGCATGTGTGTATGTGGGGGTGGGTGGGCGTACGCATGCAAGATTGAGAGTGAGAGAAAGAGAGCGTGGGTGTTCTACTCCCACCAGCAGCCACAAGAAACACCAAACTAGAAGAGGATAGATCTGCATTAGAGTGGGCATAGAACAGGGAACATCAACTAATTTCAGCCAGAAGATCAGGAGGAAGAGAACATAATCACAAATAATTTGTAAACCTCAAATTGACCACACGGATATAATATTTAACTAAAACAGAATCATTTGAAACCTTGTATACGATCACACACACACACTGTATAACTCTCTTATGCGTGGGAATACTTTGGAACAGATTTCCAGAATTAAAATCCCTTGGAGCTGTTTTGCTGGTGTTTTTACACACACACACACACCCACCCACCCACCCACCCCCCTTTGGAAACAAGCATATTAATGTATACTTTCAAGTGACATCCTCTGGGTCCTCATAGTGCATTTTGATGCCCAAAATATATTCAATAGATATTTTTATTTTTATTTATTTTGCTTAGAAAACTTGGGGGACAAATAAAATCACTGCCAGTTGGGAAACCTTTCCATAAGATCTTTCTCAAATACAAGACTTTCACCAGCCTATGTACAATATGCAACCGAAGCGGATATTGCACATTAGAAATTATTAGCTTCCATTGTTAGAGCAATGGAGAGAGCAAACTTGTGATATTCCCTAATCTGAGTTGAGTGGGTATGTTCGATTCGAGTAAGTTTGAAAAGTGGATGAGTTTGGTTAATGGTGATAGAGGCTCACCTTGTTTGTAGCTGCCTGCGTTTCCAGGTAGGAAAAGAACAGGGGCCCCGGTTAGTTTTAGTCCGCGAGTGTCCTGAGCGTACTGGCCCTCTCCGTACAGGTAAAGCCCATACGCTGGGTACTGGCGGGCCACGCGTCGGGGCAGGGCAATACGCTGTCAACACACAAACATAGTGAGGACACACACATCCCTGATAGAGCTCGTACTCTCCAGGCCTAAAGTACAACACACTAAGGATACACACACACCTCCCTAGAGGTAGAGCCATATGCTGGGAACAGCTGAGCCACACTTCTAGGCAGATTAACACATCACAGAGAAGAAGAAAAAACAGTACAGTGAGAAAGCATTGTTGTGTGTGTGTGTGCATGCTGAACGACAGGAGAGGTGTGGCACCACGTGGCCGATACTGACTCTTGATTGAGCAAATCAGATCCGAGAACAATTTTGGGTAATAAATATAATAGCTACTTCTAATAGATTGAGGCCAATTCTTCATATTTTATCAGCACCATGGTGAGCGCAGACAGACCACACAGGGCCATATGGTTGTGCCAGGCACTCAATGGGTGGAATAATCACCTTATAGTACTTATCATGGATCAACTGCAGCTTCCAACACAAGGTGTGATCTCCTGAGCCCTGATGTAACATACAATGACACCACACACACTCACTCAGCATCCTCAACATACAGTAACTGCCTACCATGCCACCTCTCTATTGCAGCTAGTACTAGAAATAATGTACAATTCCATGGTAAATGTGAAACGTAGCTAGGTGTGCATGACACAGTCCGTCGACACCCTCAACAAGGAAATCGTCCTGAAAATCATGCATGAGGTGCGATGTTGAAATTGGAAGCCTAATGCTGGTGCTTTACGACAACAGGTAGCTTGAGCTTCAGCATGATATATCCGCCATGGGCTAATTTATAGCTAGCCATATCCATATTATGGCTCTAAAAATCACAGCTGGACATTGACAGCTGGAGGGGGGGGGGGGGGGGGGGGGGGGGGAATGCTAGCTAGTCCTGAAAAGGATGGACACTAAAATAATGTTACGCATTTGGCAGCAACGTTCCGAGTGTTGTTGACAGTGCCGAGTAATTACGCCGAACCGAAACCGAATCGCGCACGGTGCCATTTGTTTGAGGTCAATAGGCAAACTACTCACCCGGTACTCGGGGTACTCGAACATATAGGTCATTGTGCACCTATTCTCTTCAAATCCCGAAAACATTTCTCGCAGGCCCATCGCCAGAAGACCCAGTGCACACCCGTAAAAGGCCACAGTGGCGACTCTCATGTCTACTGTCTTTTGGATTTTTGTCTATTTACAGGTATACTGTTTCCATTTTTCCTTTTGCAAACCCTCTCTCTGTTAAACCTGATCTTCTTCTTCTTCTTCTTCTGTGGATTCTATATGGCGGTTGGCAACCAACTTTAAGGTGCATTACCGCCTCCAACTGGACTGGAGTGTGGAGCGAAGGTCTAAATCCTACTCAATATTCTCGTCTCCCGTAGGAAACGAAATACACAATGAAATACTACATCCCCTGAATATTTCCATAGCAGTTTACTTAATCCTGGCTCTTCAACCCCATTACTCCTCAAATCTAATAACAATCGCTCCCTTTCTCTCATCATATTTCTGGCACTGAAATAGAACATGTTCCCTTGTGTTCATCTCCTCCTGAAAATGATCACACCTCCCAGTCGGATGGTTCCCCACCACTTTCAATGTACTATTTAGCCTTGTGTGTCCCAGTCCCAGCCTTGTGACTACACTTTCCTCCCTTCTCTCTCGGGCCTGAGGACCTCCCAGCCCCCACCTGTTCCTGGATCTTATACAGGTGTCTTCCCTTACTCTCCCTCTTCCACAACACTTGCCACTTATTTTTAACCACTGTTCTTATTAATCCCTTGGCTTCTGCTTTACTGATTGACAATTCCATCTCAATACTAGGATGTTTAGGAGCCTGCTTGGCAATACTATCCATTTTATCATTTCCCTCTACTCCCACATGACCTGGTACCCAGAGGAACATCACAATCATTTTCACCCTATACAAACAATGCAAAACCTCATACAATACATCCTGTCTGCTCTGAGACACACATGCATTTAAGCTCATCAGTGCTGCACAGGAGTCAGAGCAGATGACTAACCTGTCTGGCCTCACCTCCTCCACACACTCGGCAGCCAATAGTATGGCCAACAACTCCATTGTGTAAACGGATAAATGATCCGTTGCTCTTTTCGTCACTGCCATCTTAAACTCAGGAACACTAAAAGCTGCTGCTCTCCTCCCTGTTTTAGGTCCATCTGTGAATATATTCTAGAAAGCATAGTTTTGTGTCCTTAAATGTTCACTTACAACTGAATCTACTCTTTCCTCAACATCTCTTACCCTCACAAGCAACCCTAGATCTATCACTGGTTGAGGGAGACACCAAGGTGGGATTGCAAGAAGACCCACAGAGGGGCTACACTCCCTCCCAAACAGCCCCACCTCTCTCGCAATGCAATTGCCTATCCACCAAAGCTTGTATTCAGATTTTGTTCACGTTTCCAGCACTCTAGGAGCACCTTTTTTTTGTAGGATGTGTAAACTTAAGTCCTTTACCCAATATGTCATGGCTAGCTGTTGTCTTCTTAACTTGAACAGCATCTCTCCCAACTCTACCTGTATCACTGCCACCGGGGAGGTCCTGATTTATCCAGCTTGATAAGTAGG
Source organism: Oncorhynchus clarkii lewisi (assembly GCF_045791955.1). Lineage (NCBI taxonomy): Eukaryota > Metazoa > Chordata > Actinopteri > Salmoniformes > Salmonidae > Oncorhynchus > Oncorhynchus clarkii. Next base: position 47,570,260 of record NC_092149.1, on the reverse strand, counting down.
CCTTCCTCCCACATCATATCATAAGCCTTCTTTACATCAAAGAAAACGGCTACCACCACCTCCTTATTTTCCTGTGCCTTCCGTATGACTTGACTCACAGTATAGGATCCATCGTTCCCCTGCCTTTCCTGAACCCACTTTGATCTGGTGACATTAGTCCTCTACTCTCCAGAAAGTAAGTCAGCCTTTCTATAATCATCCTTTCCATAGGTTTACATACATGAGATGTAGTGATGCACCGATTTGACAATTTTGACCGATACCAATATCCCATATTGTCCTTGCCAAAAATACGATACCGATAACTGATTAAACAAAGTGTGGCCTTTTAAGCATTCTAGTACAGCTAAATAGTTAGAACACACACATGGACGCAGAGGTCTAAGGCACTGCATCTCAGTGCAAGGGGCGTCACTACAGTCCCTGCTTTGAATCCAGGCTGTATCACATCTGGCCATGATTGGGAGTCCCATAGGGCGGTGCACAATTGGCCCAGCGTCGTCCGGGACGTCATTGTAAATAAGAATTTGTTCTTAACTGACTTGCCTAGTTAAATAAAAAAATATTTGTTAAATGTATCTACGTTATATAGGTATGCACCTGTAACAGTATAACTTTAGACCGTCCCCTCGCCCATAACCGGGCGCGAACCAGGAACCCTCTGCACACATCAACAACAGTCACCCACGAAGCATCGTTACCCATCGCTCCACAAAAGCCACGGCCCTTGCAGAGCAAGGGGAACTACTACTTCAAGGTCTCAGAGCAAGTGACATCACCGATTGAAACGCTATTTAGCGCGCACCACCGCTAACTAAGCTAGCCGTTTCACATCCGTTACACTCACCCCCCTTTGACCTTCCTCCTTTTCCGCAGAAACCAGTGATCTGGGTCAACAGCATCAATGTAACAGTATAACTTTAGACCGTCCCCTCGCCCATAACCGGGCGCGAACCAGGGACCCTCTGCACACATCAACAACAGTCACCCACGAAGCATCGTTACCCATCGCTACACAAAAGCCACGGCCCTTGCAGAGCAAGGAGAACAACTACTTCAAGGTCTCAGAGCAAGTGACGTCACCGATTGAAACGCTATTTAGCGCGCACCGCTAACTAAGCTAGCCGTTTCACATCAGTTACACACCGATATTGATGTTGGCATTTTTAGCTAATATCGGCCGATTCCAATATGTTCACTGATATATCGCGGATCCCTAATGAGATGTCAACGTTATCGGCCTGTAGTTTGAAGGACTAGTAGGGTCTTTCCCAGGTTTCCTTATTGGCACCTCTACCGCTTGCTACCAACTTCAAGGCAATTTCCCTTCCCGCCACACCTTATTGTAAAAGCCCAATACTTTCCCCATTGCAGTGTCACTGAGATGAGCCATCATGATGTAACACATCTCATCCTTCGCATGAGATGTTACCCCAGCTTTAGCTAATGCTCTCTTCATCTGGATCATTCAATGTATCACCACCATCTTTTTCTGATCCAGGACCCCTGGATGTGGTCCTCTGACCCTCTCTCTCCCACACTGCCCCTCTTCTGTCAGATTATTTGAGCTGTGCACCATCACAAATGCCTGAGCCAACATCTCTGCCTTCTCCATATCTCTCACTGCAACAATCTCCCCACTTTTCAGCATAGGGATATCCCAATCTCTTCTGACCCCACTCATCCTCTTATTCATCCCCCATACCTCTCCCACAGGAGTGGTCTGGCCTATGTTTCCACAAAACCGGTGCCAACACTCCCTCTTAGCTGTCCTAACGATATTCCTTGCTACTGCTTGTGCTTGTTTATACTGAATCAGTTGTTGGTAATTATGGGACCTTTTCAACATTCTGAAAGCGCTGTTCCTACTTTTCACTGCCTCTCTACACTCTTCACTCCACCAGGGGACTGTGTTACTCTTTCTCCCCCCTGTACCCATAGGAATCACCTGCCTTGCAGACCCTATTATTGCTCCTCTTATTCCCTCATTGACTGTTTCTATATCTGAATTAAGATCTACCTGGGACAGCTTCTGTTCACTCAACTCCTGAAACTGACCCCGCTCCACTTTCCCAAATATTCAATCCATTTCCTTCTGATTCTTCCTCCCTCAATCCTACAGTACACGTGATAGTATAGTGATCACTACCCACTGTAGATTCCTCCGAAACCTCCTAACTCCATCTGCCTGCCGTTGAACTTGAGATCAAGGTAAGATCCAGAGCAGATTCATTTCCAGTTACTGGATCAATCCTGGTTCCCCGGTCATCATTAAGACTAACAAGCCCTTTCTCATTCAGTAGTTCCTCCAACACTTGTCCGTTTACATCAGTCCGTAACTCTCCCCAGAGCGTACTATGAGCATTAAAATCCCCACACCACATTACCCGTCTCCTATCTTGACCTTCTACATTCCCAAGGGCCAGCAACTCCAGTCTCTTACACGGGTTGTAAAAGTTCACTATTACCATATTCCCCCCTATCAACCACGACATACTCCTGTTCCACTCCCTCTCCCACACACCCATACGTGATCCCTCGCTTTATAAAAGGTAGCACACCCTCCTCCCCCCATTGCCACCCTATCTCTACGGACTGCAACATAACCTTGTAATACAAAATCTAGAGTAGGTTTTAGCCATGTCTCTCTCCTACAGACATATCACATCAGGTTTGGCTCAATAAACTGTTTGAACTCTTGCACATTAGTCATCAAACCTCTGGCATTCTCCATTGTAGGATTAACACCATAATGCAAATTAACCAATGCATGATTCCTGGCTGGCCTGACTCTCAATCTTATTGAGGTACTCCTGTACATGTTTCCATGTCAGTACTGCGATCCCAAGATACCGCACTGCCTGCTCCACTAGATCTTTATCGTCTTAGTCCTCGATTGTAATGTTTCTGTTCAATGCTGCTGTCACAAAATGTAACAACCTTCCTCATCTCTCCTACCATTCTTGTGTTCTCTTAAACCTGATCAGGAGGCATAACATTACCTATAGTATTACCACCTTCAATCTGCGGGAACATCACTCATTCAAAGGTTGATTAGCCAATGAGAGAGGAAACATCGGGGAGATGGACCAATGACAACTTCGAGTGGATTTGCTTCAACAACCTAATGTAGCAGGCGTAAAAAGACAACTACCTGAAACTAGATCCCCTACATACTGAGATGTGTTCGGTTCACTTGAAAGTTTGCTATGCTGCGGAACGGTTTGCACTGCATGACACCAAAGATATTAATAATTAACCCAAGATAGTTTGACTGTGTCACATTGGGAGGAAATTCTTCTTCTTCTTCTTCTTCTTCTGTGGGTTTTATAACAGGCTACAACCCAAAAAGGTTTATTGCTGCCAGCAACTGGACGGGTAAAAATAAAATCCATATGTAATAGTGAAACTAACTTAATCCATCCCAATAAAAGTAGTACATTGCCAAAACAAACAAATCTCCCACTTCTTCCTTTTTTAAATTCTCCATATTTCCCCTCTCAGGCTCTACGACCTGAGAGGTTGGTACGGCTTGTGCCAATATTCCATGTGACTCCTACGCCGAGAATTCCTTCAGCCCCAGCAACTGCTCCGCCGCATCCACTATGATTACTATCTTCCTGGACCTTCTCTCCACCTTGGCAGTGCCATTAAATACCATAGCTATAAAGGCCAAAAAGTCCACCTTCTTAATCTTTAAAATGTCCAGATCCTGCTGGTGAAAGGCAACCCCTGCAGCCTGCAGTGTAGACCGATCCACTACCGTAAACTCTTCTGATGCACCATGCAAACACTCAACGGTTTTCACAGCTGTTGCATATGAAAGACTCCGTGCAATCTTTGGCCACCTCATTCCCTTTCACCCTTGTGGGGCATTCGAAAGACGTGGCTTCATGGTTCCCACCGCAATTGCAACTTGTCACATATTCATCACTATAACACATAATATGATCTTTTCCACAACTTGGACATATTGACTTCTCCCTTCTGCAAATACTTGATAAATGACCAAAAGCTTTACAATGATCACACTGCATTGGTCTTGGGATACATGCTCTGACTCTACATATAATAAACCCTAACTGCATTCCCTCCTGTCTCAGCCTCCAGTATTTATGTTGCAGTAGTTTATGTGTCGGGGGGCTAGGGTCAGTTTGTTATATCTGGAGTACTTCTCCTGTCCTATTCGGTGTCCTGTGTGAATTTAAATGTGCTCTCTCTTTCTCTCTCTCTCTCTGAGGACCTGAGCCCTAGGACCATGCCTCAGGACTACCTGACATGATGACTCCTTGCTGTCCCCAGTCCACCTGGCCGTGCTGCTGCTCCAGTTTCAACTGTTCTGCCTTATTATTATTGGACCATGTTGGTCATTTATGAACATTTGAACATCTTGGCAGAGAGTGGGGTGCCCTGTTTCAAAGAAACACACACAACACTTCAAACTTATCAAATCGGTTAAGACACAACGCATGTTCCTTCCGCAGAAGCACAAAAAAATCTAAACAAGCCTGCCTCTCGTGATCATCACAGCACACTCTCCCCCAGTTTGGATAACTCAAATGGTTTCTTCAAGATTGGTACTCTGCTCAGCTGCTCCTCATTAACATACCGTACTCCTACTAGATACGAAGGATCCTTCTCATCACTGTACACTACTTTGCTCCGTTTTCCATTATTTGGACAATACTCCAATTCTCCTTGATTCTACCTCCATGGTATTCAGAATTCACTTCAACCTCTGCTTCCGCCATCTTTCATTATTCGATTCAGTGGGAGGAAATTAAACATAGTGCGCAGAACAAGCAAGGAGGTGGGCAAAGCCCAGCACGAGCTAGCAAGATCCTATTGGCATGTTATAGCATATATTTGCATATTTAATTACTAGGGAACTGTCACACCCTGATCTGTTTCACCTGTCTTTATGATTGTCTCCACCGACCTCCAGGTGTCGCCCATCTTCCCCATTATCCCGTGTATTTATATGTGTTCTCTATTTGTCTGTTGCCAGTTCATTTTGTATGTCAAGCCAACCAGCATTTGGTGTCAGCTCCTGCTTTTCCCCAGTCTCTCTTTACTCGTCCTCCTAGTTTTTGACCCTTGCCGGTCCTGACCCTGTACCCACCCACCTGACCACTCTGCCTGACCCTGACCCTGAGCCTGCCTGCCATCCTGTACCTTTGCCCCGCCTCTGGATTGCTGACCTCTGCCCGACTTGACCCTGAGTCTGCCTGCCGTCCTGTACCTTTCCCCCAGTTGCTGTAATAAACATTACTTATTCGACAAGGTCTGCATCTGTGTCTTATCTTGATTCCTGATTGGAACACCTCTGTGAAGTGCGCGTGTGAACAAACTCAATTCAACCTTGCAGTCCCAAACAACACTATTCTTTAAAACTCTGGCAAAGCATCAAGTCTATAAAGTTCAGTGCACTGTGTTCGTAACAGATTGTAGTTTTGGGAACAGAAAAATGTATTGACAAAATTAGCAGAATGTTGACCCAGTTTCACCTTGCTCCATCCTCTCCCACAACCCGTGACTGGACTTCCTCTATCGACCATGTTTGGTGGTGAGAAAACGTTCAAAACAAGGGATCATCAACTAGATTCTTTAAATTGTTAAACTTGGGTAAAACAATTTGGGTAGCCTTCCAAAAGCTTCCCACAATAAATTGGGTGAATTTCGGCCCATTCCTCCTTACAGAGCTGACACATGTGACAGTGTAACTGAGTCAGGGTTGTAGGCCTTGCTCGCACATGCTTTTCAGTTCTGCCCCCCAAAGATTCTATGGGATTGAGGTCAGGGCTTTGTGATGGCCACTTCAATACCTTGACATTGTTGTCCTTAAACCATTTTGCCACAACTAAGTACGCTTGGGGTCATTGTTCATTTCGAAGACCCATTTGCGACCAAGCTTCAACTTCCTGACTAATGTCTTGAGATGTTGCTTCAATATATCCACATAATTTTCGTTCCTCATGATGCCATCTACATTGTGAGATGCACCAGTCCCTCCTGCAGCAAAGCACCCCCACAAAACGATGCTAACAACCCCCGTGCTTCACGGTTGGGTTGGTGTTCTTCGGCTTGCAAGCCTCCCTCTTTTCCCTCCAAACATAACGATGGTTATTATGGCCAAACAGTTCTATTTTTGTTTCATCAGACCAGAGGACATTTCTCCAAAAAGTACGATCTTTGTCCCCATGTGCAGTTGCAAACCGTAGTCTGGCTTTTTTATGACGGTTTTGGAGCAGTGGCTTCTTCCTTGCTCAAGGGGCCTTTCAGGTTATGTTGATACAGGACTTGTTTTACTGTGGATATAAATACTTTAGTACCTGTTTCCTCCAGCATCTTCACAAGGTCCTTTGCTGTAGTTCTGGGATTGATTTGCACTTTTCGCGCCACAGTACGTTCATCTCTAGGAGACCGAACGTGTCTCCTTCCTGAGGGTTTTGATGGCTGCGTGGTCCCATGGTGTTTTTACTTGGTACTATTGTTTGTACAGATGAACGTGATACCTTCAGGCGTTTGGAAATTGCTCCCAATGATAAACCAGACTTGTGGAGGTTTACAATTTTTGTTCTGAGGTCTTGGTTGTTTTCTTTTGATTTTCCCATGATGTCAAGCAAAGAGGCACTGAGTTTGAAGGTAAGCCTTGAAATACAACGTATTACATCGACATCGCCTCGCTATTTATGTTGAATAAATTAGCCTTTCAATTTCAACTAAGTAAGCTGTTAAAACGTTCAGTTTATATACACTGCTCAAAAAAATAAAGGGAACACAAACAACACAATGTAACTCCAAGTCAATCACACTTCTGTGAAATCAAACTGTCCACTAAGGAAGCAACACTGATTGACAATACATTTCACATGCTGTTGTGCAAATGGAATAGACAACAGGTGGAAATTATAGGCAATTAGCAAGACACCCCCAATAAAGGAGTGGTTCTGCAGGTGGTGACCACATACCACTTCTCAGTTCCTATGCTTCCTGGCTGATGTTTTTGTCACTTTTGAATGCTGCCAGTGCTTTCACTCTAGTGGTAGCATGAGACGGAGTCTACAACCCAAACAAGTGGCTCAGGTAGTGCAGCTCATCCAGGATGGCACATCAATGCGAGCTGTGGCAAGAAGGTTTGCTGTGTCTGTCAGCGTAGTGTCCAGAGCATGGAGGCGCTACCAGGAGACAGGCCAGTACATCAGGAGACGTGGAGGAGGCCGGAGGAGGGCAACAACCCAGCAGCAGGACCGCTACCTCCGCCTTTGTGCAAGGAGGAGCACTGCCAGAGCCCTGCAAAATTACCTCCAGCAGGCCACAAATGTGCATGTGTCTGCTCAAACGGTCAGAAACAGACTCCATGAGGGTGGTATGAGGGCCTGACGTCCACAGGTGGGGGTTGTTCTTACAGCCCAACACCGTGCAGGACGTTTGGCATTTGCCAGAGAACACCAAGATTGGCAAATTCGCCACTGGCACCCTGTGCTCTTCACAGATGAAAGCAGGTTCACACTGAGCACATGTGACATGGTGTGGGGTGGCATTTCTTTGGGGGGCCGCACAGCCCTCCATGTGCTCGCCAGAGGTAGCCTGACTGCCATTAGGTACCGAGATGAGATCCTCAGACACCTTGTGAGACCATATGCTGGTGCAGTTGGCCCTGGGTTCCTCCTAATGCAAGACAATTCTAGACCTCATGTGGCTGGAGTGTGTCAGCAGTTCCTGCAAGAGGAAGGCATTGATGATATGGACTGGCCCGCCCGTTCCCCAGACCTGAATCCAATTGAGCACATCTGGGACATCATGTCTCACTCCATCCACCAACGTTGCACCACAGACTGTCCAGGAGTTGGCGGATGCTTTAGTCCAGATCTGGGAGGAGATCCCTCAGGAGACCATCCGCCACCTCATCAGGAGCATGCCCAGGCATTGTAGTGAGGTCATACAGGCACGTGGAGGCCACACACACTACTGAGCCTCATTTTGACTTGTTTTAAGGACATTACATCAAAGTTGGATCAGCCTGTAGTGTGGTTTTCCAATTTAATTTAGAGTGTAACTCCAAATCCAGACCTCCATGGGTTGATAAATTTGATTTCCATTGATAATTTTTGTGTGATTTTGTTGTCAGCACATTCAACTATGTAAAGAAAAAAGTATTTAATAAGAATATTTCATTCAGATCTAGGATGTGTTATTTTAATGTTAACTTTATCTTTTTGAGCAGTGTATATATATATATATATATGTATATATAGCAGGCCTTACTAATCGACCTGGTCGGGGTATCCTGGAAGGATATTGATCTCATCCCATCAGTAGAGGATGCCTGGTTATTTTTTTTAAATGCCTTTCTCACCATCTTAAATAAGCATGCCCCATTCAAGAAATTTAGAACCAGGAACAGATATAGCCCTGGGTTCTCTCCAAACCTGACTGCCCTTAACCAACACAAAAACATCCTGTAGTGTTCTGTATTAGCATCGAACAGCCCCCGTGATATGCAACTTTTCAGGGAAGCTAGAAACCAATATACACAGGCAGTTAGAAAAGCCAAGGCTAGCTTTTTCAAGCAGAAATTTGCTTCCTGCAACACAAACTCAAAAAGTTCTGGGACACTGTAAAGTCCATGGAGAATAAGAACACCTCCTCCCAGCTGCCCACTGCACTGAAGATTGGAAACACTGTCACCACCAATAAATCCACTATAATTGAGAATTTCAATAAGCATTTTTATACGGCTGGGCATGCTTTCAACCTGGCTACCCCTACCCCGGTCAACAGCTCTGCACCCCCCACAGCAACTCGCCCAAGCCTTCCCCATTTCTCCTTCTCCCAAATCCAGTCAGCTGATGTTCTGAAAGAGCTGCAAAATCTGGACCCCTACAAATCAGCCGAGCTAGACAATCTGGAGCCTTTCTTTCTAAAATGATCTGCCGAAATTGTTGCCACCCCTATTACTAGCCTGTTCAACCTCTCTTTCGTGTCGTCTGAGATTCCCAAAGATTGGAAAGCAGCTGGGTCATCCCCCTCTTCAAAGGGGGGAAACTCTTGACCCAAACTGCTACAGACCTATATCTATCCTACCCTGCCTTTTTAAGGTCTTCGAAAGCCAAGTCAACAAACAGATTACCGACCATTACAAATCCCACCATACCTTCTCCTCTATGCAATCTGGTTTCAGAGCTGGTCATGGGTGCACCTCAGCCGCGCTCAAGGTCCTAAACGATATCTTAACCGCCATTGATAAGAAACAATACTATGCAGCCGTATTCATTGACCTGGCCAAGGCTTTCGCATCTATCAATCACCACATCCTCATCGGCAGACTCACCAGCCTTGGTTTCTCAAATGATTACCTCGCCTGGTTCACCAACTACTTCTCTGATAGAGTTCAGTGTGTCAAACGGGAAGACCTGTTGTCCGGGCCTCTGGCAGTCTCTATGGGGGTGCCACCGGGTTCAATTCTTGGACCGACTCTCTTCTCTGTATACATCAATGATGTTGCTCTTGCTGCTGGTGAGTCTCTGATTCACCTCTACGCAGACGACACCATTCTGTACACCACTGGCCCTTCTTTGGACACTGTGTTAACAACCTTCCAGGCGAGCTTCATTGCCATACAACTCTCCTTCCGTGGCCTCCAAGTAAAACTAAATGCATGCTCTTCAACCGATCGCTGCCTGCACCTGCCCGCCTGTCCAACATAACTACTCTGGACGGTTCCTACTCCACTCCAATCCAAAGTTAAATCTAGAATTGGCTTCCTATTTCGCAACAAAGCATCCTTCACTCATGCTGCCAAACATATCCTCGTAAAACTGACCATCCTACCGATCCTCGACTTTGGTGATGTCATTTACAAAATAGCCTCCAATACCCAACTCAATAAATTGGATGCAGTCTATCACAGTGCCATCCGTTTTGCCACCAAAGCCCCACATAATACCCACCACTGCGACCTGTACGCTCTCGTTGGCTGGCCCTCGCTTCATACTCGTCGCCAAACCCACTGGCTCCAGGTCATCTACAAGAACCTGCTAGGTAAAGGTCCCCCTTATCTCAGCTCGCTGGTCACCATAGCAGCACCCACCTGTAGTACGCACTCCAGCAGGTATATCTCTCTGGTCACCCCCAAAACCAATTATTTCTTTGGCCGCCTCTCCTTCCAGTTCTCTGCTGCCAATGACTGGAACGAACTACAAAAATCTCTGAAACTGGAAACACTTATCTCCCTCACTAGCTTTAAGCACCAGCTGTCAGAGCAGCTCACAGATTACCGCACCTGTACATAGCCCATCTACTGTATGTGTTAGTGAGTCTCAACTTCCGATGATGGGGTAGACAACAGTTTGGACGCTACAGACAGAAGTTGGCAGATCAGTGGTACCGACTTCAGACTATTCCTGTGACACTTCTGGGGGTCGTAGAGCAGAACGGAGAACTCCACTGTGTTCGTGAGAGTCTCATCTTTCCAACGAAGGGTCATATTTTTGTAGCCCAAACAGTTTGGACGCTACAGATGTTTTTGTGTGAAGACCGCTTTTCTGGATGCCTCCTGGTCTGACAAACACCAGAGATGCAGAAGGCATGCGCTGGATTTAGACGCAGCCATTAAAACAAAACAACAATTATTTTGATAGGGATTTTTTTAAATGCAAATTAAATGTTAAATTATATTTTCTTTCATGAATATTTACGATATAGCCAATGGTAACGGCTGTGGTAACTGTTGGGGGTATCACTGCCTGGTACTGCAACTGCACCTTCCGCAACTGCAGGGCTCTTCAGAGGGGGGTGCGGTCTGCCCAACCCATCACTGGAGGCACACTGCCTGCCCTCCTGGACACCTACAGCAGCCAATGTCACAGGAAGGCCAAAAAGAGCATCAAGGACATCAACCACCCGAGCCATGGCCTGTTCACCCCACTATCATACAGAAGGCGAGTCCAGTACAGGTGCATCAAAGCTGGGACCGAGAGCCTGAAAAGCAGCTTCTATCTCAAGGCTATCACTGTTAAATATCATCACCAGTCGGCATCCACCCAGTACCCTTCAATGAACTTAGTCAGTGTCACTAGCCAGCTACCACCCGGTTACTCAATCCTGCACCTTAGAGGGTTCTGCCCTACGTACTAAGACACGGAACACTGGTCACTTGAGTAATATTTACATACTATTTTACTCATTTCATATGTATATACCGTATTCTAGTCAATGCCAATCCAACATTGCTCGTTCTAATATTTATATATTTCTTAATTCCATTATTTTACTTTGAGATGTGTGTATTGTTGTGAATTGTTATTCTACTGCACCATTGAACAGGAACACATGCATTTTGCTACACAAACAAGAACATCTTCTAAATATGTGTATGTGACCAATACAATTTGATTATTTATTATTATTTGACTCTATGAACATTTGAACATCTTGGCCATGTTCTGTTATAATCTCCACCGGCACAACCAGAAGAGGACTGGCCACCCCTCATAGCCTGGTTCCTCTCTAGGTTTCTTCCTAGGTTCTGGCCTTTCTATGGAGATTTTCCCAGCCACCGTGCTTCTACACCTGCATTGCTTGCCGTTTGGGGTTTTAGGCTGGGTTTCTGTACAGCAATTTGAGATATCAGCTGATGTAAGAAGGGCTTTATAAATACATTTGATTTGAAGCATATGTAAACCATATTATCTTGATATACATAATATTAACATGTATGTTAAATGTTTACCAAACTTCAGTGTATATGTTTTGGGAGGGAAAGCACAAAACACATACATTTCAACATAATAATTTCACTAAAATGTTAATTGATTTATAACAATGAGTGACTGCCAAAGACAATTGCACAATGGACTGAGAGTAGTTTTCTACTGACACACACACACTTTTCATGTGAGTTAGTGGGAATGCAATCGCATCACTACTAGTCATGTGCACACAAAAGAGTACTCACTGTGCAAAAGAAGAAACATACAGTTGAAGTGGGAAATTTACATACACCTTAGCCAAATATATTTAAACTCAGTTTTTCCTGACTTTTAATCCTAGTAAAAAGTCCTTGTCTTAGGTCAGTTAGGATCACCACTTTATTTTAAGAATGTGAAATGTCAGAATAATAGTAGAGAATAATTTATTTCAGCTTTTATTTATTTCATCACATTCCCAGTGGGTCAGAAGTTTACATACACTCCATTAGTATTTGGTAGCAATGCCTTTAAATTGTTTAATTTGGGTCAAACGTTACAGGTAGCCTTCCAGAAGCTTCCCACAATGAATGTTGGCCCATTACCCCTGACAGAGCTGGTGTGACTGAATCAGGTTTCTAGGCCTCCTTGCCTACACACGCTTTTTCAGTTCTGCCCACAAATTTTCTATAGGATTAAGATCAGGGCTTTGTGATGGCCACTCCAATACCTGGACTTTGTTGTCCTTAAGCCATTTTGCCACAACTTTGGAAGTATGCTTGGGGTCATTGTCCATCTGGAAGACCCATTTGCGACGAAGTTGTAACTTCCTGACTGATGTCTTGAGATGTTGCTTCAATATATCCACATAATTTTCTTTCCTCATGATGCCATCTGTTTTGTGAAGTGCACCAGTCCCTCCTGCAGCAAAGCACCCTCACAACATGATGCTGCCACCACCCGTGCTTCACGGTTGGGATGGGGTTCTTTGGCTTGAAAGCATCCACCTGCTTTGTCCCCATTTGCAGTTGCAAACCGTAGTCTGGCTTTTTTTATGGCAGCTTTGGAGCAGTGGCTTCTTTCTTGCTGAGCGGCCTTTCAGGTTATGTTGATATAGGACTAATTTTACTGTGGATATAGATACTTTTGTACCGGTTTCCTCCAGCATCTTCACAAGGTCCTTTGCTGTGGTTTGCACTTTTCGCACCAAAGTACGTTCATCTCTAGGAGACAGAACGCGTCTCCTTCCTGAGCGGTATGACGGCTGCGTGGTCCCATGGTGTTTATACTCGAGTACTATTGTTTGTGCAGATGAACGTGGTACCTTCAGGTATTTGGAAATTGTGCCCAAGGATGAACCAGACCTGTGGAGGTCTACAAAAAAAATGTCTGAGGTCTTGGCTGATTTCTTTTGATTTTCCCATGATGTCAAGCAAAGAGGCACTGAGTTTGAAGGTAGGCCTTTAAATACATCCACAGGTACACCTCCAATTGACTAAGATGATGTCAATTAGCCTATCAGAAGCTTCTAAAGCCATGACATCCTTTTCTGGAATTTTCCAAGCTGTTTAAAGACAGTCAACTTAGTGTATGTAAACTTCTGACCCACGGGAATTATGATACAGTGAATTATAAGTGAAATAATCTGTCTGTAAACAATTGTTGGAAAAATTACTTGTGTCATGCACAGAGTAGATGTCCTGACCGACTTGCCAAAACTATAGTTTGTTAGCAAGAAATGTGTGGAGTGGTTGAAACAAGTTTTTAATGACTCCAACCTAAATGTATGTAAACTTCCGACTTCAACTGTATACTTTCAGTCACCAACAGTAATTGGTTATCACTTATCTTCAGATGGACTATTCTGGTGACAGAGCACATCTCAAGAAATGGAAACAGTAGCTATAGTAATTTTTATGGCATAGTTAGAATTCATCCTCTCTACATAACTATTGAGTGTGTGAAAGCAAGAGTACAAGGAGGTTTGAGAAAAGTTTGCTCAGGGCATGCTTGAATTATCATCATTTTTTTTTGTTTACATCTGAAACCTAAACAGAAAGTGTGACATTTTCTTCAGTCTGTGTGCACGCTCTACTTGAAGACACCAAAGCGTGGACAGCAGCAGATCGAAGACAGAATCTCAATATGGTGAATCTCAATACAGAGCTCATTTTCACACTGTCTGTATGCCCCTTGTCTACCCTCCCCATTAAACAAAATAATGAATCTCAGGCCTTAGAGGCAGAACTGACCAAGCCTAGTTTTGATCACTGGTTGCGGTGCTTCCTGAGACAAGGGCAAAATGACTCAACAACCTGGTCTTACACAGACTTCCGTATAGTAGTACAATTATGAACAGACATGTTTGACTTTTGCTCTTTTTCTACAGTGGATAGTATGTGACTTCTGGCAGATAGAAAGTTTGCCCCGAATATTCCCCATATATTTTCTGGTCTTGAGTTTGAGAGCTATTTTGCTCCTGAGGAGCATCTCAAGATTTTAGCAGTTAGGGGGATATTCTTGTAGGGTCAGGAAGAAGGATGGTCTTCCATTCTATGTCTCTCTACTACTCTCCATCTCCTCCTATAATCTCCATTCACAATCCCAGTTTAATCCAGCAGTTTGGAGTGCTCTATCCTGGTGATGGTCCAGTCCGGCGGCACCCCCTTAGTAAACTCCCTTTGGAATCTGCAAAAAGCCATGATGGATAAAAGGGTTGTTAAACAGGAAGTCTAAATATTAAGCACGTGAGACACTTGACAGTCATGCAAAGGAGGTTACTGCAGGTAGTTGTTTCCTTGGGAACAGATCTAGGATCTAAGAGTGGCTCATCCCTGAGAGACTGTTTGCAGACTTAATGCTTTCTATTTGTCAGAGAGATACTTGAATTGCTTTATTACAGCCACTTCCAACTGCAGACCATTAAATCAACTGTGAACATTGTACTTTAGCAACAATAACTAAAAAAAAACTCACTCATAGTTCGCTGTGAGCAATCTCTTAGTCTCTGGCTCACCCTCACCACCTATGGCCACCTGAAAGATGCGTGTTCCCTCCAATGATTCTTCAGGCAACCGGGCACTTGTTAGATACCAGTACCTCATCAGAATACTGACAAACTTCCGCCCTGAAAGAATAGAGAGAAATGTTTTTGTAACAACAACAAAACGCCTACAGTAGGGCTGTGACAGTCATAGAATTTTGGATGACGGTTAAAATCAAGATGTAAAAGCAGGAAGTGTACCCATCAATATGCTGTGATTTGTTGATTCAACTTACCTGACCTTACAAAAAATAAATGTCATTGCATGAGCCATGTTAACATAATTTGAATGAATATTTAAATGACCATGCTGAAAAGCTGCTGTGTTGTTCAATGTACATGTACCCAGATCAAAATTCCCACCTGCGGTTCGCAATGCTAGCTCCACTCCTATTCCCCAGGCGCGCTCTTTTGATGACTTCTATAACTGTAAAAGCCTTGGTTTCATGCATGTTAACAGAAGCCTCCTCCCTAAGTTTGTTTTATTCACTGATTTAGCACACTCTGCCAATCCGGATGTTCTAGCCATGTCTGAATCCTTGCTTTTGAAGACCACCAAAAATTCTGAAATGTTCATCCCTAACTACAACACTTTCAGACAAGATAGAACGGCCAAAGGGGGCGTTGTTGCAATCTACTGCAAAGATAGCCTGCAGAGTTCTGTCCTACTATCCAGGTCTGTACCCAAACAATTTGAACTTCTACTTTAAAAATCCACCTCTCTAAAAACAAGTCTCTCACCGTTGCCGCCTGCAATAGACCATCCTCTGCCCCCAGCTGTGCTCTGGACACCATATGTGAACTGATTGCCCCCCATCTATCTAGCAGCACAAGCTCTGAAGGCGACCTAAACTAGAACATGCTTAACACCCCAGCCATCCTACAATCTAAGCTTGATGCCCTCAATCTCACACAAATGATCAATGAACCTACCAGGTACCACCCCAAAGCCGTAAACACGGGCACCCTCATAGATATCATTTTAACCAACTTGCCCTCTAAATACACCTCTGCTGTTTTCAACCAAGATTTTAGCGATCACTGCTTCATTGTCTGCATTCGTACTGGGTCAGCGGTCAAACGACCTCCACTCATCACTGTAAAACGCTCCCTGAAACACTTCAGCGAGCAGGCCTTTCTAATCGACCTGGCCAGGGTATCCTGGAAGGATATTGATCTCATCCTGTCAGTAGAGGATGCCTGGTTATTTTTTTTAAATGCCTTCCTCACCATCTTAAATAAGCATGCCCCATTCAAGAAATGTTGAACCAGGAACAGATATAGCCCTTGGTTCTCTCCAAACCTGACTGCCCTTAACCAACACAAAAACATCCTATGGCGTTCTGCATTAGCATCGAACAGCCCCCGTGATATGCAACTTTTCAGTCCTAAACGATATCTTAACCGCCATCGATAAGAAACAGTGCAGCCGTATTCATTGACCTGGACCAAGGCTTTCAACTCTGTCAATCACCACATCCTCATCGGCAGACTCAAATGATTGCCTCGCCTGGTTCACCAACTACTTCTCTGATAGAGTTCAGTGTGTCAAATCGGAGGGTCTGTTGTCCGGGCCTCTGGCAGTCTCTATGGGGGTGCCACAGGGTTCAATTCTTGGACCGACTCTTTTCTCTGTATACATCAATGATGTTGCTCTTGCTGCTGGTGAGTCTCTGATCCATCTCTACGCTGACGACCTCATTCTGTATACTTCTGGCCCTTCTTTGGACACTGTGTTAACAACACTCCAGGCGAGCTTCAATGCCATACAACTCTCCTTCCGTGGCCTCCAATTGCTCTTAAATACAAGTAAAACTAAATGCATGCTCTTCAACCGATCGCTGCCTGCACCTGCCCGCCTGTCCAACATCACTACTCTGGACGGCTCTGACTTAGAATATGTGGACAACTACAAATACCTAGGTGTCTGGTTAGACTGCAAACTATCCTTCCAGACTCACATCAAACATCTCCAATCCAAAGTTATATCTAGAATTGGCTTCCTATTTCGCAACAAAGCATCCTTCACTCATGCTGCCAAACATACCCTCGTAAAACTGACCATCCTACAGATCCTTGACTTAGGCGATGTCATTTACAAAATAGCCTCCAATACCCTACTCAATAAATTGGATGCAGTCTATCACAGTGCCATCTGTTTTGTCACCAAAGCCCCACATACTACCCACCACTGCGACCTGTACGCTCTCGTTGGCTGGCCCTTGCTTCATACTCGTCGCCAAACCCACTGGCTCCAGGTCATCTACAAGACCCTGCTAGGTAAAGTCCCCCCTTATCTCAGCTCGCTGGTCACCATAGCAGCACACACCTGTAGCACGCGCACCGGCAGGTATATCTCTCTGGTCACCCCCAAAACCAATTCTTCCTTTGGCCGCCTCTCCTACCAGTTCTCTGCTGCCAATGACTGGAACGAACTACAAAAATCTCTGAAACTGGAAACACTTATCTCCCTCGCTAGCTTTAAGCACCAGCTGTCAGAGCAGCTCACAGATTACTGCACCGTACATGGCCCATCAATAATTTAGCCCAAACAACTACCTCTTTCCCTACTGTATTTATTTATTTTGCTCCTTTGCGCCCCATTATTTCTCTCTACTTTGCACATTCTTCCATTACAAATCAACCATTCCAGTGTTTTACTTGTTTTTTTGTATTTACTTTGCCACCATGGCCTTTTTTTTGCCTTTACCTCCCTTCTCACCTCACTTGCTCACATTGTATATAGACTTATGTTTCTACTGTATTATTGACTGTATGTTTGTTTTATGTGTAACTCTGTGTAACTCTGTTATTGTATGTGTCGAACTGCTTTGCTTTATCTTGGCCAGGTCGCAATTGTAAATGAGAACTTGTTCTCAACTTGCCTACCTGGTTAAATAAAGGTGAAGGGGGGGATAATTTTATTTTCAGGACAGTTTTCATCCATAAACGTCAGTTACACGGTAATAGTGCCAGCCCTAAAAACGCCTATGCCAGGTCATTCAGTTCTTATGGCAAATGCATTTATTGCACACCAGGCATACAGGCTCTGGTGAATGAGACTACTGTGATAACTAATTTCCTTCCCTTGATGAGCTCCAATTTGTCAATCTGAAATGTAATGGCACAGTGCTTACTAATCCAATCACTTATTCCATTCTTACAGATATGCAATCGAAGTCTATACAGTAGGAAATACATCATTTTATTGGAATCCACCCACATTTAGTTAACATATTAATGACTGTTGACATCAGAAATGATCAGTCATAGTAAAGGAGTAGGTGGTTTAGTGTGTTGTTTTTTGCTGTGTAGACATAACCTGGCTCTTACCATCATCATCATAACAGATGCCAACATCCCCTGGTGTTGTGTACATCAAGTCTTCCGGATCAGCAGAAAGCGCTTGCAGGTGGCTGGGAGGGAGCAGAGCACATTTCTCTTCCAGTTTTGCAATCAGCTGTGAGGGAGAAAATGCAGAGAGGAAATATGAGAAAGGGCCTAATGTCTGCAGATAACGTGGTATACATTTATATTTTAGTTATTTAGCACAGTAGTTCGGCAGTCCGGCTAACAACATACCCCTGAAAGTTGTAATAGTTGCACAAGGTGCAATTTCAAAATTGGGTAGTGCATCGTCAGTTTTCCTCTCGTTATGTCAGTCATTGCACACCTTAGAGCAGGGTTTTCCAAACTCGGCCCTGAGTTTGGGAAACCCTGCCTTAAAAAGACATTTATAACTTGTAAGAAATGACTAGATGAACTAGCCCATGTCAGCGACATTTAGCCCATAGATTATGTTGTAATGTTTGAGTCACTCAAATATCACATGAATACACATTAGACATGGCAAAATGTATAGAATTGCAAGAAAGAAAAAAAAACAGAGGGGTGTGAACAGTTTGTGTCATGAAGAGTGGTTGTGCCCATAGAAACTGACGTTGGGAGAAGATGTTCCCCTAATGCTGGAAGGGGGGCGGAGGATGTTCCCCAATGCTGGAAGGGGGGGCTTGAGTGAAAAAGCTTAGGAACCCCTAATTTAACAGACGCTAGTATCCAGAATGACATACAGAAGCAAATCAGGGTTAAGTGCTTTGCACAAGGGCACATTGGCATATTTTTGACCTAGTCAGTTCGAGGATTTGAACCAGCAACTTTTTGGTTACAATGTTCTAAACCGCTAGGGCTGGCTGCCACCCCCAACCCACTAGCAGCTCTCCTATCAATTCTACACTGAAATGACTGAGAATATAATACTCACGTCTTTAGCAACCAGACCTTCAAGAGACTCAAATTGACTCCCTGACAACAGTCTTGAAACATGGGAGAATGCCTGCAACAACATATTATATTTTAGCTATAACACAACGTAACAATTATGTAAGATGCACTAAGGAACCAGTTCAACTATTCATGATTAGAAGGGGAAACAGTCAAACATTTCACAAGAACTGGATTGTGTACAAAACTTAGCTTGCAGTAACGCCCACGTTGTTTCTTTTGGCAACAGTCAAACATTAAAGCATACTTTAATAAGAAATGAAGTATTTCTGGTCTAACTAGCTAGAGACCACTTATTCCACGGACTGTTGCCTACCTACCTGTTTAGATCCCTCTGTGAATTCTTCGATTTTGAATTCCTTGTCAAAATAAACCCGAATCAAAAAATAGTATATTCGGGTTCGAAACCATATGAAAGGGTTGGGGATGCCAACCACAACCACCTTCTGGTTTTGTTTACCTCCACCTCGATCAGAGCTGTAAGATCGGACTGTGGAAACGACACCAACGGACAAAGTTGGAGCCAGGCGAGTAGTCTTGTTGGACTGGGGCTGCACAACGTGATCAGGTTTCAAGAAACGAATCAGTACTGAAGGCGGCCTGCTACGGTAGCAACCTCTTAACATGGGCAGCGCCATCTTTTCCTCCCACAGCAACTCGGTCCTTTAGTCTGCATCGTCCGACAGAAAACATGGGTATACATTACTTGGTTTCTATACAACCTCTGACGATAAAAATCGAAAAGTAGGAAGGTTTGAGATATAATTCCTACATTACTTAATGTGTACTTTACTTAACATATTTGATATTTATATGTATATTTTTCATCTTTGTATTTTTAAGTAATATAAACACAACATTCACCCACTGATGGCTAGTATACTACGGTTCCATTTTTTGCGGAAGGTAAACAGTGTCACACTGATACATGCTCGCATATGGAACTTCAGCCATAATATCTGTCGAGTTCAGGTCTATAAAATTAAGTTATGGAACACCAGGAGAAAGTTTCACTCCCTGTCTTTACATGAGTGGATAAAGACCATTTTGCACGAGACATTTATACAATAGTAAGCCATCTCTTTCGGAAATAAAAAAATCTAGTTAAATCAAAATAAAGTTTATTGGTCTCTTACACAGTTTAGCAGCTGTTATAGCGAAAGCTCATGCTACTATATCCTAACACTGTGTAGTAAAATGTCAAAACAAGTACACAAATAATTAAAATGTACAATACAATTAAACTATAAATCAAGAACTTCTGGGCGAATCCAATTAACAACCCAGATAGCACTGAAACTAATCAACATGCAATCAACAGGATCACACCTACTCATTCAAGGGCTTTTCTTTATTTTTACATTGTAGAATAATAGTGAAGACATCAAAACTATTAAATAACACATATGGAATAATGTAGTAACCAACAAGGTGTTAAACAAATCAAAATGTATTTTATATGTGAGATTCTTCAAAGTAGCCACCCTTTGTCTTGATGACAGCTTTGCACACCCTTGGCATTCTCTCAACCAGCTTCACCTGGAATGCTTTTCCAACAGTCTTGAAGGAGTTTCCACATATGTCGAGCACTTGTTGGCTGCTTTTCCTTCACTCTGCGGTCCAACTCATCCCAAACCATCTCAATTGGGTTTAGGTCGGGCGATTGTGGAGGACAGGTCATCTGATGCAGCACTCCATCACTCTCCTTCTTGGTCAAATAGCCCTTACACATCCTGGAGATGTGTTGGTCATTGTCCCGTTGAAAAACAAATGATATTCACACTAAGTGCAAACCAGATGGGATGGAGTATCACTGCAGAATGCTGTGGTAGCCATGCTGGTTAAGTGTGCCATGAATTCTAAATAAATCACAGACAGTACCACCAGCAAAGCACCCCCACACCACCTCCTCCATGGAGAGCCAGAATGTTGTTGTGCTCCATAACCGCAAGGTGTCTGCTTCCTCATGCTTGTGTAGCCAAAATGTCCCTGCTTTGGGGTATTTTTCAGCAGGTCACTGTGGAATGACTCCAAATAGCTTGAATTTGAACTAAAAGAAAAGGTAAAAAGAGAAGAGGGGTAGACTAAATTGAGTACATTGTCTGGAAGGTACTCTGTGCCCCTCAGGTTACATCTAACCACCTGTAATCCAATAACACAAACCAAACAAACACTACCCAATTCATTTTTATCATGCTTACTGTAAATTTTGCCATCAGTTTGTAAATATTTTGGCCAACGTATACTTCACCTTGTGCGAGTACCATCTTGTGGTTTGGATAATTGTGATGTTTATGATAGAAGCGTAGCGTTGTTAGTATAGTAATGACTATAAGCCATTGCAGAGCCAGGGTGAAATTCCCCTTAAAGATAGCTAGGTGGGACAACAACACATCACAGACATAGTAAGTACATTTTTCATCAATAAAGTAGCTATCATAAAAGTCTGAGCTAGTAAGGGGGGAAGAAAGTCAATTTAGAGTGGTAGTTCACAAAATGTTTGTTTTTTTGTGAGGTGGTGGTGCAGGGGGGATTTATTTAAGTTACTCTTAGAAGCGGTAGGGTTTCAGATGTTTTCGGAAGATGGGCAGGGACTCTGCTGTTCTAGCCCCAGAGGGAAGCTGGTTCCACCATTGGGGTGTCAGGACAGAGAAGAGCTTGCACTGGGCTGAGTTGGAGCTGCCCTTTCATAGGTCTTGTAGTGGATGCGAGCTTTGACTAGAAGCCAGTGGAGCATGCGGAGGAGTGGGGATGACATGGTAGAACTTGGGAAGGTTGAACACCAGGTGGGCTGCAGCATTCAGGATAAGTTGCAGGAAGGGATGGCAAAAGCGGGGAGCCCAGCCAACAGTTTCAGGGCCATGGGCCTTTCTCATGATGGAAAAATACAGAATAACATGAAGACAGGAACTGTGCAATGCGTAGGGGGGGGCACATTCAGAACGTAGTGTTGCGAGAACAAACAGTCTTTTGTTAGATAACAGGAGCCAGGTGCCTGATAACTGCATATTCTACACAGCTACAACACTGACCGCTGAAGCGCTTTGGGGGCTGGGACCAGCTCTGCGCCAACAATCAACGATAGGCTAGGTGAGTCTAAACCACGCCCAGTCTCTACTCTGACAGGCCGGCTCGGAAGCAGGAACTATTTCTGTCAGAGTATATTTATAATATCTTTGTCAAGAACAAGTCAGTTCTCTGTTTGCCCTGCGAGGTGGGACAGAGAGCCTGTATATACGAAAATTGCATTTACCACTTATTGCTTAGCTAATAAAAAATACATAGTATACAATCGGTGACTCATTGTAATATTTATCCCGATACCAGATTCAAATTAACGCATCTCTAACACTACTGTTATTTTTCACTGTCTTTTTACTGTTGTTTATTTCTTTACTTATCTATTGTTCACCAAATACCATTTTTTTTACTCTAAGATTGCACTTTTGGTTAGGGCCAGTAAGTAAGCATTTCACTGTAAGGCGAACCTGTTGTATTTGGAGCACGTGACAAATAAACTATGATTTGATTTTAGTTGAGAGTTACCCTTTTACATGATAATTACTCCACAATACTGACGACGGTTCAGCTCCTAGAGAGATATTATCACCTATGGCTGCAAATATTGAGGCAGATAATTCTAATGCTTATGTAAGGGATAATCAACGAGGGGCTGTGCGTTCTATGGAAAATAATGAACGACGTGGAATATGTGTTCTACGATGCGCTAGCGAGTAATTAAGTTACTAGTAACTAGCAAGTTTACTAGATAGCTAGCTACAGTAGTTGCCGTGGTAACCAAACAGACTTTCTAGTTTAGCTAACCAGACTATCAGTCCTGGCTTGCTATTATGAAAATTGAATTCAACAGTACCAACACTGTTTTTAATTGAACTTTTGCTTTTAAAAGCAGCTTAAACAAAACATGTAAAAATTAACTATAGCCATTGAATTCGACCGTGCAAATATACTGTGCATTATAGGGAAATAATGCATGCTCTAGAATGTCCTTCAAGCCATAGAGAAAGGAGTATTCAACAATGCCATGGTATAACCTATAATAATACACTATGTCAAGATTTGGCACATCAGTGTGCACCTGACAACTTGTGCGCATGTTGATTGTGTCTATCCCCACCGGGTTGAAACACAGGTGAAACATTCATGGACATTTAGCTAGCTAGCTTGCTGTTGCTATCTATTTTGTCCTGGTATAGAAACATTGAGTTGTTATTTTACCTGAATTGTACAAGGTCCTTTTTTTTGCTGGATCTTTCTAGAATTTTGACTTATTTTGAGTCACACGTGTGTTCTCTACTATGACAATTAATCCACAGATAAAAGGGGAAACCTAGTTACAGCAACCAACTGGACTGGATTCTGGACTTTGAAAGATGAACAATCACCCACACTAGGGTATATGCTGCTAAAAACCAATTGAGGAGATGGGAGAGGCGGGACATGCAGCATGTCAAGCATCTAAAATAGAACCAAGGTCTATTTCAGCGCCTGGCTATGCAGACGATCGTGTTGACCTGCAAGTAGATTGGATGAAATTATTGAATAACACGTGCAGTATGTGTACATTTATTTTGCAATGCTCGTGCATGATCTCATGCCAATTCATTGCTGTGACTACGTCAACATAGCTTCCATACTTGTTAAAAAGGAAGTTAAATATTTAGGAATTGTTATCACTAAAAACCTGAAAAAAACTCAATTTAAAAAAAACTTTATTTCAGATAGAGAATCTTTAAAAATTTCGTTAAGTCAGTGGCTGCAATGTGATTTTGGGTCGTATTCTTTTGACCAAGACTGATGGTTTATCTAGATTCATTTACCCATGTCAGTCTCTTCTTTTTTATTCTAATAACATAAATCAATTGTTATTTTGATTTATTTGGAGCATTAAAACTCATTACATTCGGAATTCTCAATTAGTGAAAGACTGATTGAGGTTTACAGGCTATTGATTTGTTGAAATTAGGTCTGTCTAATTCTACCTCTTTTTTTAAACCTTTATTTAACTATGTTGTATCATATCCCTAACAGTCTGTTTAATAAAATTGGTGGACTTGAATTCCTAATGAAAGTTGATTTATTTTGACCCTCAAATTACCTGTCAAATTGTTTCACCAGCTAATTTTATTTTTCTGGAAAATGATATTCAAGCACAACTTTTCCCCCCATAAAAAAATATTTGGAACAATAGAGTTATTAACATTAATTGGAAATCTTTTTAAGGTCTTTGGTTTGAAAAGGATATACAGTTGAAGTCGGAAGTTTACATATACCTTAGCCAAATACACAATTCCTGACATTTAATCCTAGTAAAAATTCCTCATCTTAGGTCAGTTCGGATCACTATTTTAAGAATGTGAAATGTCACAATAATAGTAGAGTGATTTATTTCAGCTTTTATTTCTTTCATCACATTCCCAGTGGGTCAGAAGTTTACATACACTCAATTAGTATTTGGTAGCATTGCCTTTACATTTGTTTAACTTGGGTCAAACGTTTTGGGTAGCCTTCCACAAGCTTCCTACAATAAGTTGGGTGAATTTTGGCCCATTCCTCTTGACAAGGCTGGTGTAACTGAGTCAGGTTTGTAGGCCTCCTTGCTTGCACATGCTTTTTCAGTTCTGCCCACACATTTTCTACAGGATTGAGGTCAGGGCTTTGTGATGGCCACTCCAATACCTTGACTTTGTTGTCCTTAAGCCATTTTGCCACAACTTTGGAAGTATGCTTGGGGTCATTGTCCATTTGGAAGACCCATTTGCAACCAAGCTTTAACTTACTGACTGATGTCTTGAGATGTTGCTTCAATATAGCCACATAAATTTCATTCCTCACGATGCCATCTATTTTTCGAAGTGCACCAGTCCCTCCTGCAGCAAAGCACCCCCACAACATGATGCTGCCACCCCCATGCTTCACGGTTGGGATGGTGTTCTTCGGCTTGCAAGCCTCTCCCTTTTCCCTCCAAACAAAACGATGGTCATTAAGGCCAAACAGTTCTATTTTTTTTTCATCAGCCCAGAGGACATTTCTCCAAAAAGTACAATCTTTGTTCCCATGTGCCGTTGCAAACCATAGTCTGGCTTTTTTATGGCGGTTTTGGAGCAGTGGCTTCTTCCTTGCTGAGTGGCCTTTCAGGTTATGTCGATATAGGACTTGTTTTACTGTGGATATAAATACTTTTGTACCAGTTAACTCCAGCATCTTCACAAGATCCTTTGCTGTTGTTCTGGGATTGATTTGCACTCTTCGCACCAAAGTAGGTTCATCACTAGGAAACAGAAAGCGGTATGAGCGGTATGAAGCCTGCGTTGTCCCATGGTATTTATACTTGAGTACTATTGTTTGTACAGATGAACATGGTACCTTCAGTTGTTTGGAAATTGCTCCCAAGGACAAACCAGACTTGCAGAGGTCTACATTTTTTTTCTCTGAGGTCTTGGCTAATTTCTTTTGATTTTCTCATGATGTCAAGCAGAGGCACTGAGCTGGAAGGTAGTCCTTGAAATACATCTACAGGTACACCTTGAAATACATCTACAGGTACACCTCCAATTTACTCAAATGATGTCAATTAGCCTATCAGAAGGTTCTAAAGCCATGACATAATTTTCTGGAATTTTCCAAGCTGTTTAAAGGCACAGTCAACTTAGTGTATGTAAACGTCTGACTAGAATTGTGATACAGTGAATTATAAGTGAAATAATCTGTCTGTAAACAATTGTTGGAAAAATTACTTGCTCTCTCTAATTATCTCTCTCTTCTTTCTCTCGGAGGACCTGAGCCCTAGGACCATGACCCAGGACTACCTGGCCTGATGACTCCTTGCTGTCCCCAGTCCACCTGGCCGTGCTGCTGCTCCAGTTTCAACTGTTCTGCCTGCAGCTATGGAACCCTTACCTGTTCACCGGGTGTGCTACCTGTCCCAGACCTGCTGTTTTCAACTCTCTTTCGACAGCAGGAGCGGTAGAGATACTATGAAAAGCCAACTGACAACCACTGTGAATATTATTAGACCCTGCTGGTCATCTATGAACATTTGAACATCTTAGCCATGTTCTGTTATAATCTCCACCTGGCACAGCCAGAAGAGGACTGGCCACCCCTCATAGCCTGGTTCCTCTCTAGGTTTCTTCCTAGGTTCTGGCCTTTCTAGGGAGTTTTTCCTAGCCACCGTGCTTCTACACCTGCATTGTTTGCTGTTTGGGGGTTTAGGCTGGGTTTCTGTACAGTACTTTGTGACGTCAGCTGATGTAAGAAGGGCTTTATAAATACATTTGATTGATTGACTTGTGTCATGCACAAAGTAGATGTCCTATTGACCAAAACTATGGTTTAACAAGAAATTTGTGGAGTGTTTGAAAAACAAGTTTTAATGACTCCAACCTAAGTGTATGTAAACTTCCGACTTCAACTGTATACCATGAGTACCTTTCATATAACCATTAATATAGTGCTTAGCTTTAGTCTAAGCACTATATTAGTCTCTTCAGGTTGGGGGGTTCACATTCTTCCGAACCTCAGTACCGTTACTTCTGGGGGAGTGTCAAAATATTCCATATCTCAGCTAATGTTACCAGCTAGTTAGTTAGCGCCGATTTCCTGCTAGCTAGTCTTGGCTGAACTTGCTTGAAGTATAACAAAGTGGAAAAGTGATGTTCATTAAACCACCAAACTATATGAAGAAAAAAAAACAGTATGAAATGTAACGGTGTTCGTCGTCTCCAGGCCTGGGGCGGTTCCTGGAGTTTGTGAAGGCTCAGCGGTACGAGTTTGTGCTGGAACCTGGAAACTTGCTCTTCAACCCTGGTATTGGAAGACTGGATGATGAAAATAAAAGCTGTATCTCAAGTCAAAAACAAATTCAGTTCAATTTGACCCCAATACAAAATAGTATGGAATTGAAATTTCCTGGAAAGCAAGTGTAATTGCCTGAATCTACACTGTAAATGTATTTAGCTATACACTGCAGCAAAGTAGTGTGCACTTCCTGTACAACAGTTCAATATCCTCCCTCTCCTTCAGCCCTGTGGTTCCATAACACCCTGGTGTTAGTTTGGCGAGGGTGTCATCTTTTGGTGCCACCTGCTTGCAGAAAGTTACAAGGACCCCTACGGTAATAAGAACCCTGTGGCACCTGCTTGGGCCTGTCGGGCACTGGAGAGGACATTACACATTCTGAAATGAACTGCCGCCGGACTATCAGGACTTCTATGGCTGTCGCATGGGTCAGAGCTGCGCATACTCCTCGCTGCCAGCTACGGTGGCACGGGCTGAGTCGGAGACTACGTTTCCCTGCAGCCCAGTAGCTCATCTGGCTCTGAAACTCAGTCCATGTCCAGAAACAATCTCTACCACCTAGACACTAGTGAATTAATAGGTATGTAAGGGGTAGGCACTAGGGTTTCTGGACACTGCCTTGGAGTACACAAATCATAGGTTCACATGACTGCCACATTAGCAGCTTTAAAATATGAATTTGAGACACCATGGACCTTTAATCTAAGAAGCCTCTATGAATGTGTGTAAGTGAGCCAGTTTATCATAGAATTCTATTTCACCTTCCTTCATGTTGAATATCATTGAACATGGGAAGAATTTGATCCTTGTACTTGTAGAAAGAACTAAAATTGAGAGTGGGCACAGCAATCACTCATTTATTGGAGGTCAATTATTTAGACTCTCAGCTGCCGGTATAGCATGGTTGGACATTTTATTGCACAAATATTACAATTCCTTAAGTCTCCTTACAAACATTTTAAAGCTTTGTAAACAGTGAAGCAGCATCTCCCTAGAGAGTGTGTTTGAGGGGGTCTCCTACCAACATTCCCTTCCCCATTTTATGTCATCACCATAAGCATCATCAGCACTAGCATGTCTCAACAAGCAAGAGTATGTGAGGTGGCAGGCCAACCAGTGACTTTATTGCTCGAGACTGAGGGAGAATCTCAATTGCATACTCCTCGCCTCCTTAAAACCCATTGGAAGAGGCCGGAGGGGAGGGACCTCTGGCTCTCTCATCAAATGGGTTTTGAGGAGATAGGACGCAAGGAGTATGCAATTGAGATCTTCCCTGAGACAAACTTCAATGGGGCTCTACCAGATTGGAGGGGGGATACGCAGACTTCATGTCATTGGCTGCTCTGAGCCTAACTCAAAGCTGTGGCTGTAGTAGATTGGTTAATTAGTTTAGTCAAGCTGTTTAGGACCTAACAACTGTGTCCTGTTCATTAGGGAACTGTAGCAAAAGGATTGCAACAGAAAATGTGTATTTTATTGGACAATTTCAGGTAGTCCCTCCCTGTTTTACAATTTATTGTTTGGTGCCTAATGAACATGACCTGGGTACATTCAAAGACATCTGTCAAAAAAAAAAAAAATGAATCAGTTAGAAAAATGGTTGAAATCACGTCGGCATATAAAAACATTCTGTGTGACAATTATTATATTGATTGTGGTAATAGAGACGGTGTAGCCTGGGAAGGTGGGATGCACACACAACCTTCCATGGCCTTTAGACTACACAAGCCCTTGGACTTGAGACAACAGGTAACAAACCCAACCACGGTAAAATGTGCTCATACTTTGGCTTTAGGACACAGATGAGAGAAATGCAGGGTATAAGAGCGGGATAAAAAAAACTATCATACACGTGCACACAATAAATGCTCTCATATACACAGCACACCATGTTCACCCAGTTTAGGCCATGTCCTCTCGGTTTAGTAAATGTGGACATAGGGGGTTGAGTGAGGAGGCGGGTGGTTCAGGACAGAGGGACATTCAGTATTAGTCTGTACACTGGATAGGAGCGCCATGTAGCCCAAGCAGCCAGTGCGGTCCAAAGAACCCCCTCCAGTCCCAAGGCGCCCCCCTGTAGCACCACATTTCCTATAATTCTCTGGTGCAGAGCAGCGCCACCCCCTGGTAGAAGAAGTGAGGCACACAGGCACATATGCCTATGAAGAATTCTCATCATTGGAAAAAACAAAGACATGAAGAAAATGGCACATTGTGCATTTTTGTGTGTTGTGCGCTTCAGTGATTAGGATATCTCAAATTTCTCAAGGTTCTTTTCATAAGGTTGCGAGACAGATGGAGAGGAGAGCTCAATGCAAGGTCGGACACTCCGTCATACGTGGGCAGCCATTGGTGGACAGACAGGGTCAGGTCATCGTTAGGGAGTCGGTGCCATGGTGCGATTGGCCTTCATCTTGTCCAGTCGCTTGGAGAGGTGGCTGTTGTTCGACTCAAGTTCGTCAATCTTATCCAGCGTTGACCGCAACTGCCATCAAGGAAGGAATAGAAGGCACAAAGACCAATCGTTAACTTTAAATCGGAGACGCTATTATTCAAGATCAACAATGAATTAGTAACATACTGTTCCAATGTTTTTGTATTAAAATAAATACAATAAATGTTGTACCTTACAGCCCAATTCAATTACTTCACCGTTTACCAAAAGTGTGTGTAACAGGGTTGGTTATGTTTCCGCTTGCCTCTAAAGAAATGCGTATTTAAATGTTCAAGCGCTCTTATTGGTTGGTTCAATTCCGATGACAATAAGGCATGTTATTGCCCCCCTTGCAGATAGGGACTGGTCTCCCCAGTATGAAAACGTGATGCAAGGGGTAAGTCACGTTCTGAATACTGTATTCTATTTTAATATTTTACAATCTGTACCAGTTTCCTGTACAATCCTGGACTATACATTTGTGGGTATATGGTACCTGTCAGGGATTAAGGGGCTTTCTGGGATGTGCTTTGGTATATGAGTGTGTTAGCTAGCATGCACTGATGTAATGATCACATAAGCTCACTGCTAACACAGTTGTCATGCTACATATTTTACCATCGACAGCCATCAACATCATTAAGCCCTGCACAACTAACGTGCTGTTTCTTATTAAATCACAGGTAATAAAAAATGCTCAACTGGGACCACTGGCTGGGGTGACTTCTTTGAACTAAACACAACGCAAGGAGAGTACAATTAACATCTGTTACATCAGAAGCAATGTTCTGACGATTGTAGGCCCCTGACATCTGGTCTCTGCATAGCAGCTTGATTCAAGCCACATGACTGACAGCTGGGGGCCATACCTCTCTCTGCAGCTTGCGTTTCTCAGCCTTCAACTCGTCTTCCACTTTCTCTGCATTCTCTGACGCACCCTTGTAGCGGGTCACCTGACCCTCGAGCCTGGTAACCTGCAGATTGGTGAGAATCATGAGAATCTCAGCCAATAACGAGTCAAATTAATAGTAACTATCTGTGATGATTATCGCTCTGCAATCAACCAGGTTAATGGCAGTACACTTACATTCTGTTCCAAAGCGGTCACCTCCTGCTCTGATTTTACAAGTTTGAACTTCAGGTCACTAAGTTGCCTGCTGGCATCTCCTGCAAATGTGGGGTGGGGTGGGGTGGGGGTGGGGTGGGGGTGGGGGGGGGAGAAAACAAGATCTGATGTGCAGCATATGAATACTATGGAAATCACATTGTTAGGACTAACAATAATTTATGTCTCGAGTTATTAATTTCATAGGTCACAACATTTCAGGTGTGTGTCAGATGCCAAGGAACCAAAAAGCCTGCATTGGAGCTGTGGCTCTTACTCTGCAGGTCTTGTATGTGGGGGTCTGTGCCGTTCTCCAGAACCTCACCCTCTGGGCTAGAGCCCTCAGTCCCGTTCCTCAGTTTCTTTTGCTCTACTTGGGCCTTCAGTTTCTTCACCTATAGGGAGGACCACATTCAGAACATAGTTAAAACATATGTCTGTATGTAAGTGAGTGACTTCACATTGTACAGTGACTTCAATTTAGTCCAGTCACCCATGCACCTCGGTTTATCGGCCTATCATTTCAACCAAGCATGATTTAATGTTAGTTAATCTCTACACAATTTAGCTGCAGCAAGTTCATTTTAGGTCCTACAGATTCAGATTGAGAAAAGTTGCGGCCATATAAAAACAAATAGCAGCAACACAAATGTAGCCAATTCAGTTGGGAAGTTCAGCTAACGGAACAAGTGACCCAGACAGACTATGGATAGATGTCCTTCCTCACCTGTCCTATCAAGTTCTCCCGCTCGTCAACCAGCTTCCTCAGGCGGATCTCTGAAAGAAACACAGGCAGATCAGATGAGCTCTAAATCTCGCTTCACTTCAGTATTACAGAAAATGTTGGACAACTGCTTACAGAACAGGATCAGTCTCACATTAAATACACATTAAAAGTCTCACAGAACTTCTCACAATTATCGGTACAACTTTATGAGTAAGCATCTATAACCCATTTATTACACAATTGCATTAGGTTCATGCAAGAACAATCATAACTTGTAAAACCAATGTTGACATACCAGGGGTGGGAGGAGCCAAGTACATGGACAGGGAGGGGCTGAGTCAGAGTGGGAGGAGTTTAGAGTCCCTTGATGCATGCAATGGAGCAGGTGTCCATTGGGAGAGGATATGTGAGGGGTGGGGCTATGGTTAGCATGCAGAAACTGTGGAGAGGACACTCAACCTCTAGGGCATTTTTATGCTAAACAGCGAATGGATGAGGGAAGACAAACATAACAGATTTGCTCGTGCGTCAATGACAGGCACACACCACTACATATTATACTATAATGCATAAGAACTACAGTTCCTTTCTCAAAGTTGGTAATGACTTACTTTATTCATTAAGGAAAAGGGTCAAGGTATTTCCTTACAAAAAGTGCACATGAAGAAACATTTAGACCAGAGATTAACAAAGGAGTCATATTCTTACACTGTGTACAACTTGTCTAGCAGTCATATCATTATATGAATTCAGCACACCTGGCATACAGTGCCTTCGGAACGTTTCTGACCCCTCGACTTTCTCCACATTTTGTTATGCTACAGCCTTATTCTGAAATGGATTTAAAAAACTGCTGCCCTCATCAAATCCACCAACAATACCCCATAAAGACAAAGTGAAAACAGGTTTAGAAATTCTTTCAAATTAAATGAAAAATAACAGTAATACCTTATTTACATAAGTATTCAGACCCTTCGCTATGAGAATCGAGATTGAGCTCTGGTGCATCCTGTTTCGATTGATCATCCGTGAAATGTTACCACAACTTGTTTGGAGTCCACCTGTGGCAAATTCAATTGATTGCACATTATTTGGAAAGGCAAACACCTGTCTATATAAAGGTCCCACCGTTGACAGCGCATGTCAGAGCAAAAACCAAGTCATGAGGTCGAAGGAATTGTCCATAGAGCTCCAAAACAGGATTGTGTAAAGGCACAGATCTGGGGAAGGGTACCAAAAAATGTCTGCAGCATTGAAGGTTCCCAAGAACACCGTGGTCTCCATCATTCTTAAACGGAAGAAGTTTGGAATCACCAAGACCCTTCCTAAAGCTGGCAGCCCGGCCAAACCGAGCAATCGGGGGAGAAGGGCCTTGGTCAGGGAGGTGACAAAGAACCCGATGGGCAGACTGGAGCTTGTCAGAGTTCCTCTGTGGAGATGGGAGAACCTTCCAGAAGGACAACCATCTCTGCAGCACTCCACCAATCAGGCCTTTACGGTGGAGTGGCCAGATGGACGTCATTCCTCAGTAAAAAGGCACATGACGGCCCGCTTGGAGTTGCCAAAAGGCACGTAAAGACTCTCAGACCATGAGAAACAAGATTCTCTGGAAACCAAGATTGAACTCTTTGGCCTGAATGCCAAGCACCACGTCTGGAGGAAACCTGGCACCATCCATACGGTTAAGCATGGTGGTGGCAGCATCAGGCTGTGGGGATGTTTTTCAGCGGCAGAGACTGGGAGACTAGTCAGGATCGAGGGAAAGATGAACGGAGCAAAGTACAAAGAGATACTTTGAGAATATGCTCCAGACCTCTCAGGATCTCAAACTGGGGCGAATGTTCACCATACAACAGGACAACAACCCCAAGCACACAGCCAAGACAATGTAGGACTGGCTTCGGGACAAGTCTCTGAATGTCCTTGAGTGACCCAGCCAGAGCCCGGACTTGAACATCTCTGGAGAGACCAGAAAATAGCCGTGCAGCGACTGTGATAGCGAAATTACAAGATTGTTATAATGCTGTTATTGCATCAAATGGTTGTTTTATGGAGTAGAATGGGGTTTTTGGAACACTCATCTGTGCGTGGTCTTCTAAAATTGGGCCTCTGGGGCTAAATGCTTCCAGAAGATTTACAATGCCTTAGGCCATATTCCATTCATGTGAGGGAGATGACTACGGTTTGACTGGAAGGTACCACGGAGAGATGGCTTGGGTATGGGTTTCTACACAATGAGAACAGTCTTTACAGCAGATACTGCCTGCTGTAAATTATTAGTATCGTTCATACAGATCCTAAACTTGTGACCCATTCCATACATCTGTTGTTTGTCATGAACATTCAGGAGGATGTACTTTGCTATAAAATGCTGTGGATCAAATCTGCTCGTTGGGCTCTCAACGAATAACCTACGGGTGGGTCGTCGACCTGCTTCATTATTGCAATAATTAATCTGTGTTATTAATACGTATTGAATAAAGTAATATCCTGATTGGTCTCTCCTCATTATTGATTAGAATTTCCATGGACACAAAGCTCCCCCATCCAACCTGACAGAGCTTGAGAGGATCTGCAGAGAAGAATGGGAGAAACTCCCCAAATACAGGTGTGCTAAGCTTGTAGCGTCATACCCAAGAAGACTCAAGGCTGTAATCGCTGCCAAAGGTACTTCAACAAAGTACTGAATAAAGGGTCTGAATACTCATTTTTTTATTTTAATACATTTGAAAACATTTCTGAAAAATATATTTTTGCTTTGTCATTATGGGGTATTGTATGAGGGGAAAAAAACAAATCAATTTTTAGAATAAGGCTGTAACATAACAAAATGTGGGAAAAATAAAGAGGTCTGAATACTTTCCGAACGCACTGTATACTAAACACAATGCATTTTTACAGTTTGCACATACAGTAATAGCCCAGGGCTTGGATTTCACCTGACATAGCCTACATGGAATTGACTTGTATCAAGGAGGATTTTTCAGTCAATTATTTTATGGCATGAGAGACTTGAGACAATCGCATCTGTTCGTTTTTTTCTTCAAACGCTTTTTCCTAACCATACCACCAAAGCTAGTAAATATATTTTTTAGTTCTGGGTAACATTTTGACATTGTGAAGATGAAAGGTATTACAATAAATGATGTGCAATTAATTGCTACAGCATTTGTTTCTCGTGGTAATTACACAATATATAGATGCTTTATCATGCATTGATGTAACATCGTCCCTTGAATAGATGAAAAAAGAAGAAATAAGTCATTAAAAAAAAAAAAAAAAATCGATCAATATTATTACATTATATAGGTGCTTATAGGAGAGTATGGGAGATGTACCCTGCCAGGGCCAATGTGTTCTAGGCAAGCAGTAACACACCTGATGGATTCAACTTATCAACTACTACAATTAGCTTTCTTAGTTGAATCAGTTGAGTTACTGCTTATTTGGGGAAAAAGTCTGCATGGTAAGATTACCCATCCCATTTTATGACCAACTTCCCAAAGCACTTAAGCAAAAAAAAAAAACACCTGGAAAACACTAATGGTGCATTTCACATAGGAAAACGCATTGTACAATATAAAGAACAATAATACAGGGACATAAGCATAGTTTAAAGAAATAACAATAAATATATAATCCGCTGCAATATTGTCTACTCAACGTCATTTTACCCATGTTGATCTACAGGATGTCATGCACATTAACATCTATTCAAGATAATATAGAACAAAATCTCAAGACAATTAGATGATTCTGCACAGCATTTCACCTAAAAAAAATTGTGTAACCCTTTACACTCGTGGGAAATGGCCTATATGGATAGGGATAAATTGAAACGTTTCTTACAGAAGAAATCACATGCATAACCATGGTAGCAATTGAAAAGGAACAGTTTGGAGATGGGACAATTATTAGACCAAAAGGTGAGTGCACAACTCTTCACCTGACAATACTGAATCCTAACATTACACTGATTTTATGTGCATTTTACATTTACTGTACTTTTTGCTGCATTCGTTAACAAATTCAGTAACATAAGACTATTCCTGGAGAATGTGGGGTAGGTGCAACATAAGACTAAAAAAATGACAAGGGTTTGCGTGAGAGGACTAATTGGTGTTTCCATTGTCTAGGAGTTTCGAAATTGTTAGATTACTTGTTAGATATTACTGCATGGTCGGAACTAGAAGCACAAGCATTTCGCTACACTCGCATTAACATCTGTTAACCATGTGTATGTGACAAATAAGATTTGAAGTGGCCATACACCTCTCCAAAGTGTGCACGGTTCCTAAGCAATTTCCAATGCACTTTTATGACACAAAGACGAGTCTTCAACTACAAAGGTACTTTTTGGAGTTCTCCTAGCTGTGCCGTTGAGGAACTAGAGTAAGTACACTTGTGTTCCAAATGAAACAACTACAACACTTCATCCCCGCCATCACACAAGCTAAGTTATAAAATACAATTTCACAGTGTTAGGCTTTCACAAGGCAATTCAGAGAAACTTTGGTGCACGTAGAAAGGAGTCATGACTGAATTAAGGTGGGTGTGCCCTGGCAAATTTGCTTCACAATAAACATAAGCTCATTCTGTCCAGAACGACCCAGGGTATAACGCCATGTCATCTTGCAATTGTACATCAAACATAGTGATCATAAACGTTGACACTGTATATGACATGATTTTTATGATTTGGAAATTTGAAGTTCAAATTTGGACTCGGGTGTTTGGCTTGCTTGTATGATGCCAAAGCGTTATTATAAACTTCAACGTCTCATCTTTCAAAATACATAGTAATCTTAAATGCAGAGCTTTTCCCTCACTCGGACAACCAAAAATGTACAAAAGTTGCCCAATTACTGGGAGGAATGGGGGAAACGTCTTGTGCTCATGTTCATGTTCAGAACGGCTGTTTGTTAAACCCCATACAGCGTTGCGAAGCGCAGAGCTAGAGCTCTGACGTCATGTATAGCATAGTATTACTGTGCAGCCCAATTTAGGTGCTTATTAGTGCCCAATTCTGCCATTTTCAACCTGTATACATACGGGTACGAGTGTAAAGGGTTAATCGAAATGAGCTAAAATACCCACAAACATCTCTCTGATTGCTTTGGAATTCATTTTAATTGAAGGTGCTTCGGGCTCCAGCAGTTTAAACTCTGCAATTCCTATCATAAATATTTGCAGTTTCTATTGAGGGCAGACCTAAAAACTAGGTAATTCGTCAGTCCTCCTCTTTCCCCTTGCCTTTTCCTTTCTTACTGCCCTTTTTCGAGCCTGACCTAGATTGCTCCGTCACCCCCTGCTGAATATGTACTTTGACTACGTTCTCTTCTACCCTACTTTGACCCATACAGGATTTTCCTCTTCCCCCTCTACTGGCAAAGCCCCTACCTCTGTTGCATTCTGCAGCCTCTCACTCTCACCTACACATTGTTGTTCAGACACACACACTCCCTCTGCAATGTCTTTCTGTATGTATATTACACAAATAAGTGATTAGTTGTTGTTCTTCATTGGCATTCTGGCCTGCAACTCTGGTTTGTGCTTTTTCTTCAGGGCTTCTGAGCTATTCTGGTGCACTATCTGACCGTTCAAGTGGCTGCTTTGCCACTATTGTGCTAACTCCCTCTACTGTGCCCTGCGGTTTTCCTGTTGACTTGTCCCAGTCTTCGTCTTCCTTGATTGCCTTCTCTCTACCTGGCTCTACCTCCATTTTGTTGCCTTCCATCATTCTCACCTCCTGGCTGACCTCTTGGGATGTTACTGGAAACACATTTGCAGAAACCACCGAATCTAGGTCGTTAAAGTCAAACGATTGACCCTCATCAATATCATCGTCCCCCTCATCATTCCCCTGCTCACTGGGTCCAGGTACCTTGTTACCCTCCAGCTTGGCCTCAATGGGATCGTCTTGCTCTTCTGCTTCGGCCACCATAGTGCATGGTTTGCTTTCTTTGTAGCCCTGTTCCCTAAAATAGTTAATTGTCTCCGGAGTTTCTTTTACAGGGTCCTGTAGTCGTGTTTCTGTATCATCCAGCTCGGTCTCTGTGGAGATCCCTCCATTTGATGCCTTTTCTTCATCAAGTGTAACTGGCTCATTGTTGTAATCTAAGTGCTTGTCAGCGACTGGACAACCAGGTAGATCCATCAATTGTTCAGGCTGTCTTATGGTCTCAGCGGCAGGGCAGTTGCTGTCGAGCGATGTGCAACAGTTCTCTCCTGATACATTTTTGCATTTATCTACACTTGCTGGCAATGCTATGGAAATGTCTTTATGTTCAAGTGCATTTTTACACTCATCTGGGCTCCCATTTTGTTCATCCTGACCTGCCACTTTCAGGTATTTTATGGCATTTTCGGTAACATGCTCTGGTTGAGTAATGACACCATCATTGGCGATAAGATCTTCAGGTACCATGCTCTTCTCGAGCGCCGGTCTTAGTACTATGCGACCATGAAAGTTAATTCCCTCTTCCTTTGTGTCTTGGATTGTTTGAGTCTCATCAACCGAGACCTTGATTGCATCTTCTTCTTTGACATTGTTTGAATTCTCAGCAGTGGACTCTTTCAAGTCCAATGGACATTTCAGGTCAGCTGAAGAGTTCAGGCAGTCTACAAGGTTATCAGGGTTGGTTGTGTACCCTGACTTGTCTTTTTGGGTACCAGTATTTGTTGTGGATTCTAATTTCTCTTTAGGGTTATCAGCACTGGTTATACAATTGGTTATACATTGCTGGTTAACAGGATCCACAATACCAATGTCGCACTCATGGCATAATACTGATATCTCGCCTTCTGATTTCTCTGATTCCATGGAAGGTTTTTGGTGGTCCTTTTTGACAACTTCCTCACTCTTGGCTTGGTCCGTCAGACATACTTTGGGGGTTCCAATGGGAGGCTCCTCACTCTTAACCTCTACTCGGCCCTCTGCTAGTTGTTGTTCTTCTTCCTTCAGGTTCCCTCCCTCAGCTATGGTTTGTGCTTTTTCTTTAGGGCTTTGGAGTTCTCGATTTGGTGAACTACCGGTCCCCTCTAGAAGCTCCTGTGTCTCGATTGTGATAACTTCCTCCACTACTGGCTCCTTATCTGTTGAGACTGAGTCCAGATCCTTTTCTGTTTTGCTCCTCTTGTTATCGTCTCCCTGGTTTTCATCACCTAGTGTCTCTCCCTTCTTGCCTTTCTTCCTCTTTTTGCCTCCTTGGGCCAGTGGCTGCATATCAGTGGCCTCTGGCAACACTTTAGCCTTTGATTCGACTGGGCTCTTAGTAGTATCAAGGTTTGTTCTTTGGGGAATCTGTGTGCTATTTTTCATGGAAACTACACCCTTTTCTGTTGTGCTCTTCTTATAGTCTTCCTGCTTTTCATCACCTTGGCTCTCTCCCTTCTTGCCTTTCTTCTTCTTCTTCTTCTTCTTGCCTCCTTGGGCCTGTGGCGGAGTGTCAGTTGTCTCCGATAACGCTTCTGCCTTTGTTTTCTGAAGCTTAGGTTGAGGCTTACATTCCGATTTTATTGCGCTCTTACTAGTATCATGG
Organism: Oncorhynchus clarkii lewisi; assembly: GCF_045791955.1. Classification (NCBI taxonomy): domain Eukaryota; kingdom Metazoa; phylum Chordata; class Actinopteri; order Salmoniformes; family Salmonidae; genus Oncorhynchus; species Oncorhynchus clarkii. The sequence continues at coordinate 47,531,618 of NC_092149.1, read as the reverse complement.
TCAGTCCCTGGGCTAATCTGTGTGCCATTTTGTATAGTGTCCTCAATGGTTTCCCTAGGGTGAGGACATGAGTCTATACTTTTCACAACCTCTTTCCTCAATGCTATATTATCTTGTTCATCTAATGCACCATATTCTGAGGTAGGCTCTTTTGTGTGATCACTACTCTTGGTGACTTTGGCCTCCATATCATATGCCTTGTAATCTTTTATTCCCATTTCCCATTTGTTTGTGGCCTCTACTCTCCCTTGCACTGTCCCCTCCATGCCTGCTGGTTTGTATCCCTCCCCCTCTTCTGTAAGCTCTTCCTCAGGAACAATTACCTCAGAATCGCAAACCGGTCCATGCTTGACCTCTACTACCAGTATGCCATTGTCAGAGTCTTTGTTGACATTACTGCATTCAATCTCAACCCCCAATTTGGGCGAGCATGGACGAGCCTCCATAGAAGTTTCGGTTTCAGAAACACCAGCGAGGCTACAGGGAGTGGGCGAGGTCAGATGGTTCTCTTGAACCGCCTCATGTGTTTCCACTTGCTGCCTGGACCTTCCTGGATCCACCATCTTATCTCCTCTACTTCCCAATTCCATATCCTGAGCTCTGCCTAAGAGATCATGAGGGGAGAACGTAAGGGTGATACAGGCCAAACACTGTAGTCTGGTGTTTCAAGAATTGTCATTTTTCTGATGATCAAGATCTGTCATTTGAAGCTGGGCCAATTAGCGCAAAGCAGAATTTGAAAGAATTTGGCCAAAACCTAACCAAAAAGGAAAAGAAAGAAAGGGAAGAAGAATAGGAGGAGATCACAAAAACAAAGTTCTTGAACGTAGATGAATTGTCAAAGCAGAGGAGTAGGTCAGAGGCACCTTGGTACCTCAAACTTTGGCAAGCTGCAAATCTTTTAAACTTTGAAATGTCTGCTGTGGTGTTATTTTGCTTTGGAGTCACGCTCACTTCCACAAATCAGACAGCCATATGACCATCTCAATATGAAACCACTATGTAGGATACACATGGCACCAAAACAAGGGTGTTTACGCCATGTGCTTTAAATCATGGTTCAGATGGATTAATTCAAATTAAATCAGGTGTAGGGGTTTCAATGGGTTGGGAGGAGAATCAGTAGTGAAAGCTTAAAAGTTAGTTGCCGAAGTCCCCCAAAAATTGTGTCAGTCAACCAAACTCATGTTACGTATACAGGTTTGCATTAGATTGGGTGTGGGTATGATTTAAGTTAGCTATAATTTGGCAAAGCTATGAGGTAAGCAAAAGATGATTACAACATATGGCGATATTTGTCCCGTAATGGTGCTTACCGAGCATGATGTTCCCCCCTTCCGTGGGTGACGTCTTGGAGTCCTGAGCCAATTGATAAGCTGGATCTCTACTAGCTGACCTTTCAGTTACCATCTCCACCTTTTCCCTATTGGTGGTCAGGTCAGGTCCGAGGACAATTCCATGTTTCTGGGTAGGACATGAACACAGACTGATGACAGGCTTTTGGGTCTCACAACAGTAAATTATAGCTGCATAACTGCAATAGATAAACCCCATTTCAGGGGCCAATGTTTCATATTCAGAGCTCCGACTCCCATGAGATGACAAAATACCTTCAGAATATCTTTCAGCTGGACCAGCTCATCCCTGAGCTCATCTCGCTCATTTTTGACGGCGTCCGAATACTCCTTTTGTTGCTCTAAGGCCTGAGCAGTGCCCCCAGTGGTGGGGAGGAGGAAGTGCAGGTGAAGAACAAAGGAGTGATATGGGTGATGGAAGTGAAAGTGAGCATACAGAAAGTGAGGGTACAGTATACAGTTTCAAGTATTCATGCACTTGGCTAAAGTTAACTTCTCTGCATAAGTGAATAATTGTATTTTAAGACCACAACACAGGTGCACATATCACAATTGTGTGCGGGGGTTTACACATGCATACACCAAATGTACTAACAAAGTAAATGGATCAGAGTTCACAGGGCATACCTCAATCTTTTCCTCCTTCCACTCTACTGTTTCCTGCAGGTCAGATATTTCCCTAACAAAGCTGTCCTGCTTGAGACGCAACTGACAGATCTCCTGGACAGTAGAAAAGCAGAAGATGATAGAACAAATAGGAGAGAGGGAGAGTGTGTGGGAGAGGAGTGAAAACAGTAGAAGATCAGCATGCAAGTAAGGAGACCGGGGAAATTCAGAAATAAGAAAACTGAAAGGTGGCAGTTAAGGTCGTTTTGGCTGATCTGACAAGCTTGGGGTTTTCCTCGGAGGACTCACCGTTAGTAACTCCTCGCTCTGTTTCAGCGTTTCTTTCATCACGTTGAACTGGAACTGGAGCACGCCGTAGGCATGTTTCTCACACTCAAAGTCCTGGGAAAGATGACAGAGATGTTTGAATGGCCTAACTATGCAGTGATCATTTTGGCCCTAAACAGCTGCCTTTATAATCCAGGAAGTCGCTCTAGCTACATTAGTTGTGGATTAAATCAATTTGGATAAAGGGCGTTGTACACTATGAATTTAGGGATTTGTCGGCCATAGATATCCTTGGTCGGACCGCCTAAGCGTTTATTTTTGTTGGATCGCCTAAATCCAAACAGTGTAATATATACACTGAACAAAAATATAAAATGCAACATGCAACAATTTCAAAGATTTTGCTGAGTTACAGTTAATAAAGAAATTAGTCAAATAAAATTAGGCCCTAATCTATGGATTTCCCATGACTGAGCAGGGGCGTAGACATGGGTGGGCCTGGGAGGGCATAGACCCACCCACTTGGGACCTAGGCCAACCCACTGGGGAGCCAGGCACAGCCAATCAGAATTAGTTTTTCCCCACAAAAGGGCTTATTACAGACAATTTGCTGCTATAACAGCCTCCGATGTTCTGTGAAGGCTTTCCACTAGATGTTAGAATATTGCTGAGGCGACTTGCTTCCCTTCAGCCACAAGAGTATTAGTGAGGTCAGGCACGGATGTTGGGGATTAGGCCTGGCTTGCAGTCGGCATTCCAATTCATCCCAAAGGTGTTCGATGGGGTTGAGCTCAGGGCAGGCCCATCAAGTTCTTACATACCGATATCAACAAACCATTTCTGTATGGACCTCATTTTGTGCACAGGGGCATTGCCATGCTAAAACAGTAAAAGGCCTTCCTCAAACTGTTGCCAGAAAGTTGGGAGCACAGAATCGTCTAGAATGCCATTTTATACTGTAGCGTAAGATTTCCCTTCCCTGGAACTAAAGGGGCCTAACTGGAACCATGAAAAACAGCCCTATACTATTATACCTCCACCAAACTTTGCATTTGGGCAGGTAGCGTTCTCCTGGCATCCGCCAAATCCAGATTCGTCTGTCGGGCTGCCAGATGGCGAAGTGTGATTCATCACTCCAGAGAACGCGTTTCCACTGCTCCAGCGTCCAATGGCGGCGGGCTTTACACCACTTCAGCCGACGCTTGGCATTGAGCATGGTGATCCTAGGCTTGTGTCCAGCTGCTCGGACATGGAAACCCATTTCATGAAGCTTCCGACAAACAGTTCTGATGCGGCTTCCAGAGGCAATTTGGAACTCTGTAGTGAGTGTTGTAAAATTTTTTACAAGCTAGGCACTCCTGTTCTGTGAGCTTGTGTGTCCTACTATCCTATGACGGTGCCACGTTGAAAATCACTGAGTTCTTCAGAAAGGCCATTCTACTGTCAGTGTTTGTCTATGGATACTGTATGTGTGCTCAATGTTATACACCTGTCAGCAACAGGTGTGGCTTAAACAGCCAAATCCCCTAATTTGAAGGGGTGTCCACATACTTGTGTATCTGTGTGTGTATATATAGTGCATTCGGAAAGTATTCAGACCCCTTCACCTTTTTTTAAATGTTACAGCCGTATTCTAAAATGGATTAAATTGCTTTTTTCCCCTTCAACCTACATACAAGTGTGTGAGTGTATAAAAGGAAATATCACATTTACATAAGTATTCACACCCTTTACTCAGTACTTTGCTAAAGCACATTTGGCAACGATTACAGCCTTGAGACTTCTTGGGTATGACACTACAAGCTTAACAAACCTGTATTTGGGGAATTTCTCCCATTCTTCTCTGCAGATCCTCTCAAACTCTTGTCAGGTCTCTCCAGAGATGTTCGGTCAGGTTCAAGTCTGGGCTCTGGTTGGGCCACTCAAGGACATTGAGACTTGACCCGAAGCCATTCCTGCATTGTCTTGGCTGTGTGCTTAGGGTCATTGTCCTGTTGGAAGGTGAACTTTCACCCCAGTCTGAGGTCCTGAGAGCTCCGGAGCAGGTTTTAATCAAGGATCTCTACTGTGCTCTGTTCATCTTTCCCCTCGATCTTGACTAGACCCCAGTCCCTGCCGCTGAAAAACAACCCCACAGCATGATGCTGCCACCACCACCATGCTTCACCGTAGGGATGGATTTGGCCAGGTGATGAGCAGTGCCTGGTTTCTTCCAGATGTGACACTTCGCATTCAGGCCAAAGAGTTCAATCTTGGTTTCATCAGACTAGAGAATCTTGTTTCTTATGGTCTGAGAGTCTTTTGGCAAACTCCAAGAGGGCCGTCATGTGATATGAGTGGCTTCCGTCTGGCCACTACCATTAAAAAAAAAAATATATATATATATATAAATAAAAAGCTCAACAGATGAACACATTTTTAATTTGCAGGGGGGGATTGCATTAAATGTAATGATTAATTTCCAATGATTTACTGTCTGTATGGACTGGGTGCCGCTAGTATTCTTAAATAATATAATATTTGAGAACTAACAAATCACCAAAATAAACAGCTCGACAGTCAGGGAGAATTGAAAATGACAAAAACAAATGAATTTAGCATTATTGATTTTGTTAATATGTTTGAGCAAAAGAACAAAGCCATGGCAAAATGCATAGAATTGCAGGAAATTAGCTTTAAAACTTCACACATTTCTCCCAGTTCCATGGCAGTATAGAATCACATAAAATGTGCTTTAAAAAAGGGCCAATTTCCACACTATGTGAAAAAATGCCCTTGTAGTGTAAGCGCCGTTTGAAAAGACCACCTGAAATTTCAGCCTGCTGTAGTGGGAGGAAGTTTTGGCCTTCCATGATGACATCGACATGCAGCAAATTAGTCAATAAACATAAGAAATAGAGATCCAAAACTCTGCCAAATGCCAACAGCTATTTTTCAGTTTTCCCCTCACCACTCCCAGACAGTCATAGAAACATTTGTTTGAGAAATTGCTCTTTGCTAAGAAGCTATTTTTGTTTCTTTATGACTTTTATAAAAAATAATAATCACATTAAGGTACTTAATTGTTAATGATTTGATAGAGATAAAAACAGCTATTATGGACATTTAAAACGCAAACATTTTCTCATTTGCTTTAAAACAACATTTCACTCAGTTACATGGAGACATTTTTAGTGGCTTACAAATAATATAAATACTTCTCTACACCACCAAGATGGGGACATCTAAAATATTCTTGAAACATCAGCCGCGCTGACCATGCCCATTGCCACACCCCCTAAGGCCCTTTTCGATCCAGAAAAACACCCAGGAAATTATTTCTTTACAGTTCAGGTATATAATCCTCCATTACTGCATACTGCAACTATACAGCTATAGTTTCCAAAAGGCACCACTTGGCTAATGTCAGTCCCAGTTTTCACCTAATATCGTCCTCCTCTATAGCCTACCCCTTACTCTACTAACTTGGCCTCTTTTCCCGTCATCTTTCATCTTACTGTAATTGTATATTTATCTTGATCTGGCCCTATCCTTTCTCTGCCTCTCCATCTCTCCCTCCTCATCTCTCCCATACCTTGGTCTTTGCATCGTACTCGCGGCGTGACTCAGACAGCAGCTCTTCCAGCTCCATGAGCGTGTCCTTCAGGATATCTACCTGGTACATCAGGTTGTTCTTCTCATTGTCCAGCTGGGCGTTGGACACCATGGCCTTGCGGTACTTCTCCTCCACCTCGACAAGGGAATCCTAAAAGGAAGAGAAATGCCTGTTGGTGTTGTCATGACGTTGGCCTGTTGGTGAGTTTTATGACCCCCAAAAATACCTTTCCCCATTTCCTCTCTCTCTACTCTACAGTGTGACTGTTGGAAAGCCTTTTGTTAACATAGAGAGTTCGAATAACATCAAAAGGGTGGTGAACAGAACCCTATTTCGGTAATTCAACCAGTTGAAAATATGCGTTTGTACTTAAAGAATATGATACCAGATCAGTTGTCATCGGAGACATTATTACTGGATGATAGTTTGTCATCCTATCTTGGAAAGTCTACACATTTATAGTTATCAGATTCACATGGAATTGTTGTGCAATTTAAATGTTTAAATATGAAACTATTTGTGAACAGATGAAATTTAAATGAGAGAATTGGTTTTCATAAGTGAACTAGGCTCAACTCAGTGGTCCCGCCCATGTGAACCGACATTGGTTGTGAACTATGAAACACGCCCTTCTCTCCCTACTACATAATCCCTTTATGAAAATGTAACATTTGTGTTCCCGAGGACGACGGTCCATACGTTAAAAGGGCTAATATCAAACTACAGAACTAAGCCAACGTGAGCTCAAAGTATGGCAACTTGGTATGAACTTTGAACTCTTATTCACTAAAGAAGTGATACCTCCTTGAGTTAAAAAAAAAAAAATGTAACCTTTATTTAACTAGGCAAGTCAGTTAAGAACAAATTCTTATTTTCAATGACGGCCTAGGAACAGTGCTGCCTGTTCAGGCGCAGAACGACAGATTTGTACCTTGTCAGCTCGGGGATTTGAACTTGCAACCTTCCGTTACTTGTCCAATGCTCTAACCACTAGGCTACCCTGCAGCAGCTGTAAATGTGGGATAGGAAAGGACGGACAAAGTATCTGTTCTACCACACAACGACGGTACTACAACGTTTGCATAAGATTCTGTATTTACGATAGCTGCATTGCAGTCCGATTAGAGACCCAAGTTCCTTTCATTCAAAACCCAACCCCCTTTGTGTAACCAGCCATCACATCTGTACCGTCCGCTAGGGACGTTTTCTTTTATGACATAATTAGTAATCAATGTATGACCCATCCTGTGTATGTGTAATTTTGTGTGATTGTTTAGGTATTTAGTAAATAAATAAAACCAAATGTTGTATTGCTGATTCAACTTGTTACCCAGGGTTCGTGAAGATAAACAATAATTGTACGACTTCAGATGAGACTGAATAAGGTGACGATTAAGAATTGACTGCTATTGATGTAAAAGATTACCAGGTCTTTAAGAGTTTATTCGGAAGATAACAGCTCTATAAATATTATTTTGTGGTGCCCCGACTTTCTAGTTAATTACATGATTATTTCAATCAGGTAATATTAGAGAAATTATTTTATAGAATAGCATGTAATATCACTTAATCCAGCATAGCAAAGACACGACAGTGTATGCACATGGGAACACACATACGGACAACATAACACAGACATACAGTAACAAACGCTCACAAAAAAATTAATATACAAAATAACACACCCCCATAAAAGACACACCAATAACCAAAAAGGGGTATTGTATCAAGCGCTGCCACTTCCATTCTCTGTACTCATTTGGGTGGTTTCAACTGGGAGGAAAGGTCAGAAACGTGATAGAGAATGGAAAGAATTCCAAGGACATAATTTGTATTCAGGGAAATTATGTAATGTTAGACCCAAGCAAAAGCTGTCCACTGCATGCCAGTGGGGTTATTGTGTGTGCTTCAATCTATAGCTAGACTCCTCCTGATATCTCCATGAGTGATAAGTATAATTTTGTCTAGTACTGTCTTTTTGCTAGCTAGGGCCAACTACTTTAAGTGCTGGCTGTTTTCCCAGTACCCTACTTGTCGTGTGAACTGCCGACTGCTCATAATATGCAAATAGTTGTTGACACATCAACCAGGATCAAGTGCCATGGCAATTTGTGACTTGTTTTGGTAATCAGTGGCTGTATTGCAGGGGGAGTGGTTTAATCTCTCTGAGTTTATATAACCAGCTTCTCAGGCTCCATCTCAGGAAGGAAAGAGAAAGGCTCCACACCACTCTCTCACATGAGTATCTTATCTAGTTATTTACAGATTCTGTATTTAGCTCTTTTGTAGCTTTGTCAACTATGTGTGTGTTTTCTATACCTGTTCGCACCTCTACCTGAAGGCTTTATAGACATTCCCCACCCTTGGCTGCAACCCTTCTAATTTAGTGTACCCTGCGCGCACAACCCATGTGGAATTCCAGATCTCTGGCAGCGTTTGAAACTGCCGATCTGCGGTCAAGAACGCCAAGTTAACCTCTGCCTTCTGCCCCTTGAGTTTTTGGCTCTGATGGAGACATGGATCACCCCAGAAAACACACTGCTCTTTCTTCATCTGATTAGGTTGTTTTCTCTGTCTGAGAGTGTTGGCACAGGTCTACTCAGGTCTACTCATTTCTCTTAAGCAGAGATTATTTTTCCCCTCTCTCACCTGTTCATCTCCTCATTTCAATTCCACCCAGTCAGTTGTCCACTGAAGCTTAACATTATTGTCATCTATAGCCCACCAGGTGCCCTTGGAGAGTTTCTCAATGAGCTTGACACCTTGATAAGCTAATTTCCTGACGACGGCTCACCGCTCTTCGTACTTTGTGACTTCAACCTCCCGAAGTCTGCCTCGATTTAATTTCTTTCCAACACTCGCTTTCCCTTCCTTGCACCGCACTCTTTCCCAATCCCTTCCAACTCACAAGGCAGGCAAGACACTTGACACTCGTCTTCTCCCATCTGGAGTACTGCAACTCACTGTTGGCTGAGCTCCCCGCTTGTGCCATCAAAGACCTGCAACTAATCCAGAATGCTGCAGCCCACCTGGTTTTCAACCTTCCCAAGTTCTCTCATGTCACCCTGCTCTTCCGCACACTCCACTGGCTTCCAGTCGAAGCTCGCATCCAAAACAAGACCATGGTGCTTACCTATGGAACTGCCCTTCCCTAACTTCAGGTTATGCTCAAACCCTATACCCCAACCCGAGCACGCCATTCTACTATCTCAGGCCTCTTGGCCCTCCCAGCTCCCACTCAGCCCAAGCTCTTCTCTGTCCTGGTACCCCAATGGTTGAAACAGCTTCCCCCTGAAGCTAGGACAGCAGAGTCCCTGCCCATCTTCTGAAAACATCTACCTCTACCCCTCCTGTACTCCCTGTTCACACATGACTGCATTGCGCCCCCCCCCCCTCCACACCACTGTTGTCATCTATGCATATTCACTTTAACTCTACCTACATGTACATACTACCTCAACTAACCGGTGCCGCCGCATATTGACTCTGTACCGGCACCCCCCTGTGGGTGTGGGGGTGTGCGTGTGTATGCATCGTTATTTTTTACTGCTGCTCTTTAATTACTTCTCTCTCTTATTACCCATATTTTTTTTAAACTGCACTGTTGGTTAGGGGCTCATAAGTAAGCATTTCACTGTAAGGTCTACAACTGTTGTATTCGGCACATGTGACTAATAACATTTGATTTTAGTCTGGATAAGAGCATCTGCTAAATGTTATTGAATTTGATATCAGGACGGCATAACTTGTTGACTGATTTGAAAGGAAGCTGAAAAATACATGGGAAAAGATAGGCAAGCCATCTAGCCTGACAAGAACACTAAAATTTGGCACTTGTTGCAAGTTTTTATACTGCCAAATATCCTACTGATCTGGACTTTCAACATCACTAGACAGAAATCACAGAGCATCTATTACAATTAGAGGGGTCCCAGCCTCAGGAAACCATTTAATAGCAAGGTAGGAGTCAAACGATCTGTAGTTGAAATGGGATAGGTAAAAAAATAAGTCTAAAACGTTCATTAACCTGTCTAGGACTGGGGTTCCCTCCCAGCCAATGAAATTGCAGGGCGCCAAATACAAATCACCAGAAATCTCATTCATCAAATTTCTCAAACAAGTATTAGGCACCATTTTAAAAGATACAATTCTCGATAATCCAGCCAGTGTCTGATTTCAAAAATGCTTTACAGCGAAAGCTCCACAAACGACTATGTTAGGTCACCACCAACTCAGAGAAACCCAGCCATTTTTCCAGCCAAAGAGATGAGTCACAAAAAGCACAAAGAGATAAAATGAATCACTAACCTTTGATGATCTTCATCAGATGACACTCATAGGACTTAATATTACACAATACATGTATGTTTTGTTCGATAAAGTTCATATTTATATCCAAAAATCTTATTTTACATTGGCGTGTTACGTTCAGTAGTTCTAAAACATGCAGTGATATTGCAGAGAGCCACATGAATTCACAGAAATACTCATAATAAATGTTAATGAAAATACAACTATTATACATTAAAAACTTTAGATACACTTCTCCTTAATGCAACCGCTGTGTCAGATTTCAAAAAAACTTTACGGAAAAATCATAATCTGAGAATGGCGCTCAGAGCCCAAACCAGCCAGAGAAATATCCGCCATGTTGGGTAGTCAACATTATTCATAAATAGCATTAGAAATATTAAATTACCTTTGATGACCTTCATCAGATTGCACTCCCAGCAATCGCAGTTCAACAATAAATGCTTGTTTTGTTCGATAATGTCCATTTATGTCCAATAGCTTCTTTTGTTAGGGCGTTTGGTAAACAAATCCAAAAGCGCGATCTGGTCCATTTGGACGAAACGTTCAAAAAGCTATATTACAGGTCGAAGAAACTTGTCAAACTAAGTATAGATTCAATCTTTAGGATATTTTTTATCATAAAAGTTCAATAATGTTCCAACCCAGATAACTATTGTCTGTAGAAAAGGAATGAAACAAGAGCTACCTCTCAAGTGAAAGCGTGTGACTGAGAATGAGGCTGTAGGCAGACCCCTTAGTCAAACAGCTCCCACCCGGCCCCCCTTCACATGAGAAGCCTGAAACAACGGTCTAAAAACGGTTGACATCTAGTGGAAGCCTTAGGAAGTACAAAATAACCCATATCCCACTGTCTATTCGATAGGGGTGAGTTCAAAAACTACAAACCTCAGATTTCCCACTTCCAGTTTGGATTTTTTCCTGAGGATTTTGCCTGCCATATGAGTTCTGTTATACTCACAGACATCATTCAAAAAGACATCATAGAAACTTCAGAGTGTTTTCTATCCAATACTAATAATAATATGCATATATTTGCATCTGGGACTGAGTAGGAGGCAGTTCCACATCCGACTCCATATCTTGGATCTGATCCTTCAGCTCATGAATCTCCTGGGGTGAAGAGCATGGAAGGGGTGAGGAAAGAGACAGAAGCATGCTGCGACAGGGTTGATAGATGAAGTGATGAGCACAATGACGGGTAGAGAACAACATCTGCAGAGCAGTGTGTGTTGTACAGGTATGGGCTCTTAAAGAGTGGACGTGAGAGGGTGCTAGAACACCCATGGCTTTCTTACCTTGATCTCTAGTATGGAGGTCTCTGTGTCACCAGTCATCGACAATTCGCCACTTCCTCTCCGGGAGGAAGACCCGCTGAGTGAAGCGAGGGTAGCTGCCGTTAGGGTGGAAGCAGATCGAGATCCCTTTTCCAGGAAATCTCTGTCCTCCACCTGGGAACAAAGGGGACATATTGATATAATAGGGACCACATCATGCCTTTAAAAGGGGCAAAGTGCCATGGATTCACAAGGAATGGGGAAAAAAACAAACACTGACTCTTCTGCCACAAGACTGCACTCAATTTCCCCATCACATCTTTACCTTTCTCCACTTTGGCCAATCACATTATCCCTCCACAAGCAGTTTAAATGCTGTTGCAACAACAATTGCTGGGTAAGTTAAGAGAGCATGCCTAATTGTCAGACAGGTCTGTGAACTTTAGTGTCTTGCATTGTTCATATCGGTCACAACAACTGACATATTACTACATATGGAATATCAAAACTGTCCTTAGTATTAGACATGCTATGTTAGTCATATTGTTCACTTCCCATGCCTATCAAATCAGCATCAATACTGGTTACAGGAATTCTTGGCACATAGTTTAGTCAAAAGTAGTTCTAGTCCACGACACACCATATTGTTGTTAGTCCCATTCTACAACACTAATTTGTTTAATCAACACACCATCCAACTTTACGCTATATAATTGCAATTTATATTTTTTTATTAACTAGTGCCAGTGTTGACATCTCATTAGTTCTAAAAGCACTTTAAGGTCTCCTCTTTCCCATCTTGCCAATGACCATACAATCCAGGTCAGACAGTGGTTACTCTCTAGGTCTACCCTCCAACTCCACACGAAAGCAGACAGTCTCTCTGTGAGAGTTGAGACCATACCGCCATGACTCTGGCAAGGCAGTGCCGCCCCACTCACATCGGATAAATTGTGGATGGTCATGTGACCCAGGTCCTCCTGGCAGACTACTGCAGGTGGCCGAGCAGGAAGCTGCAGTCATCATAGTGGCCCACTAGAGGGCGCAATGTCACAGGGTATATTTCAGGGAGGTCACTTTCTCTCGCATGCACATAAACACAAAGCTCTCTATATAGCCCAATACTTGTGTATAACCAAATACACGTGTATATTGCCTCTTTCCAACCAGAACACACAATAAATGGCTAAACTGAGAATGTGTCAAATGGACTCTAGGAACAAGGATCAGCCTACAGCTGTATAGAGTAATGAGCATCCCAGACAGTATACAGTAGCCCACATGCAAAAGGATTCCTGTAAAATAAATAATTTAAAGTCAGCGTACCAGACATCGACTAGTCTTCATATTCTTGCCACTGGTTAATAGAATGCCCTGAGTTGACAATTTAAACAAGTTGCTTTTCTGGGCAACCTCTCAACACAATAGGAGTTACAACAGAAGGCTGAACTGGGTTGCAGACATCACTTTCTCTGTAACAATTATTATCTCCATCTGAAAGATACCAGTTATCCATTTATCTACTTCTATCCCTGTTGTGTCAAACAAAACCCAATCACAAAAGGCACAGGGCAATCGCTGAGATTTATTTTGGCATGATGCAGCATAACCCTGTAATGCTTTGCCAATCACCACTAACAAATTACCCGAAGGCCTTTGAGATGGTGGTTATTGTGAAATATGGCTGCAATTGACTACTGTTGATGACTGACCTTCCGATTCTCAATTAATTCCTTATGGACAGAACAAGCAAATCAGGAGCCAAATTGTCAATGCCATAGACATAATTGAATTGCAATGGACAAAGGAGATAAGTGGTTAGAGCATTGGACTAGTAACTGAAAGGTTGCAAGATCGAATCCCCGAGCTGACAAGGTAAAAATCTGTCGTTCTGCCTCTGAACAAGGCAGTTAACCCACTGTTCCTAGGCAGTCATTGAAAATAAGAATTTGATCTCAACTGACTTGCCTAGTTAAATAAAGGTAAAATAAAAATATACATTTTAAAATGACAGAAAATGCATAAACCATTCAAGTCTTATATCATCATGAATTAAAAAAACTTAACTGAAAAAAACAAAGTACAACTATGAAGGCTTACTTTAACTCAAGACAATACGACTAGTCCACGATAAAAGTCGTCAGTCTGTGATTATGCTTGTTCAATGGCCGTGTCACTCTAATAAGGTTCCATGGCTGGACAGTGACTGAGGGGTGCTCACCACTGGGGCTGGCATGGACTGAGCTGGCTTTAGAGGACACCCTGGACCTGGTGCCGCGATAACTACTGTACTCTGAAGGCTGGGGATGGCACACTCACCGACCAGCATCAATGTGCACGCACACAAGAACGCGCACACACACACACACACACGTGACACGCATAACGTCAAAAACCCTGCTGCTGCGGTCATTCAATGGACATTGGCATATGGTCTTCAAAGAGAGGATATGGTAAGGAGAGAAATAATGTTGACCAAGCTACTGAAAATAGGCCCTTAACAAGACTTTGAGCGTTTGATTCTTATTAAAAGAGATGGAGACCAGACAGGCTTCTTTAGGAAACTTTCTGAATGGACACACACAGAGTATAGAAAACATTAAGAACACCTGCTCTCTCCATGAAAAACTGGCCAGGTGAATCCAAGTGAAGACGATGATCTCTTATTGATATTGATTGTTAAATCCACTTTAAAATCAGTGTAGATGAAGGGGCGGAGACAGGTTAAGTCTTGAGAAAATAGGGTCCGATTGTGTGTGTGTGCCATTTAGAGGTTCATTCAAATAATTTAAACTTGAAGAGTTGATTATTTGAAATCATCTGTGTCGTGCTAGCAGGGCTGCAAAGGGCCGGAAACTTTCAGGTAAATTTCCGGCACAGACACAAGGACAACAGACACACTGGTCTCTACATTGCAGATGAGCTGAAGGCAGTCAATGACCTTGGACCACACAAGGCATCTGGTGACCAACAATACTGCGAACATGAAGGCTGTTTGGTCTAAAGTGGAGGAGTCCTACCCTCACATCACACCCATTGGCTGTGCTGCTCATGCATTGAATCTGCTCCTCAAGGACATCATGGCACTGAAAACAATGGATACACACTACAAGAGAGCCAAGGAAAAGGTTAGGTATGTGAAGGGTCATCAAGTTATAGCAGCAATCGACCTCACCAAGCAAAATGAGAAGAATAAGAGCACCATATTGAATCTGCGCAGAAACACCTGTTGGGGTGATGTCATCATGTTTGACAGTCTCTTGGAGGGGAAGGAGTCTCCCCAAGATCTGGCCATATCACAGTCTGCCAATATGGACAGCCCCATCAAGAGGATTCTGAAACCTATAGCAGTAGCCATTGCACAGATTGAGGGAGACAATGCCATCCTGTCTGATGTTCAGACTCCCTGGCCTAGGCTACTATTCTACGTGGCAGGGATTGGAAGGCGGGTTTTTTTGGGGTCTTGCTTAGGGCAGCATATCAGCCAGGACCGAGCCTGATCACCATTGATTAGTCTAGAAATTAAGAAAAGATTCCGTATCAAATTATATAATACCATGCCAGGTTGGAGAGGATTGGCGCATTGTCCATTTGAGACAACATTCGAGCATTTTAGGATCAGAGCCAGAACAACCTCCTCTACTGCTGTTGAATAACTAATTAAGTCAGATTCATCCAAACATTAAAAGACAGATTTATTTATTTGCTAGCAAGCGATGAAAACGTGTATTGTATAAAAGAAAGTCCACACCAACATTGTTTTTACTATAGTGCCATAGCCTATAGCGGTCTGCAACCCCGCACATCTAGCAGATTAGCTGCTTGTGCATCAAAAGACAGTTGGAAAGAGGAGGAGCTGTAGAAGGTTTAATAGACAGACTAAGTCAGCAAAACAATTGCTTATAATCATTAGAAAACACTCCAGCTATTAGGTAAAGCTGAAGAACAAACTAAAAAACTAAAAAAAATAACCCTATTTAAACGGTTTTGACAGTAATTTTATGTTCATGACGGCGTTCATCCATAACCGTCGGTTATTCAATTACTGTCACAGCCCTAACTAACGGATAACTTTCTGCCTTCTGTAAGTTTAAGAAACATTTCCTTGAGAATCCATTACCAAAAACCAACATATCTTTAAGATATTTTCAAACCTCTCTCCCTCATGAGAGAGAAGATAAAGTTCACAGAAGTAACAAGTAAATATAGATCTATCAATTAGTTAATGTGTTTACTAAGTGATTAAAACTAGAAATTCCATTACCAAAATCAGTAACGGAATTTCTGATAAATCTGAATGGAATTTTTACAATGGAATTGGCTATCATAGTAGTCACAAACCACAGTCGGGTTCACAAGTTTGGATAGCACATCAAAGAAGAGTACAGTTCAGCACAGTAGAGTTCAGTACTATAAATGTACTCCACTCTTCTGTAGCTGTACTCTACTATATGTTGATGTCCAAACTAGTGAAACAGACTTCTATGATTGGTTCAGATTTTATTTTATAAAAATAATAGCTAGTGTGTAGAATAATACCCAAATATGCAAAGTAGGATATTACATATTTCTACCTTTGTGTACCTATTTATGACACATCACCATGAAGAGAATGACATTCATATCCATAATTATTTCTGTGTAGTACAGATCAGGGACCCATGACGAAATTCCATTACCGCAATTCCGTTAACTAGTGTAAATCCAATTCACTTACTGTAGTTCAATTTTGTCAATGTGTCGTGTCACAGTAACACCCCATTATTTCAGAAGACATAGTTGAATCTTAATTTGGAGCAGATAGAGTTTTTGGAAAACGTGGACACAAAAACAGGAGTTTTTGCAAAAAACTTTGTATATGCACATTTCTTCAATTAAATGTTATTTTGTGAAATGTTCAGGTGTAAATTGTGAACGATAGTCAAAGTTGTATGGCTTGTTAAACTTTGAAATCAATGGTTTTTGTTTGGCATACATTTTAAGTGAAAAATCAGTCTCAGCGCAATTCTGTTACACAATGGGAGTCCTACACGAGAACTGGAGCCGATGACGCTTCGAGACCAACTATGCACTGTCCTCATATAAAGAGCCCTGCAGGGGTGGGATCGGATGTCAAACACACACAAAACAACATTACATTCTTCGAGGCAGTGCTCTCAGATCATGCTTGCTAGTCCACATGACTGACAATCATAGCCGATTTTCTCCAGTGTAGTTACTTCTCCAATAAAATAGGAACAGCCAAAAGTGACGTGATTGCTGCTATACAGTAAGTTTGATCAGAACGTCTTGTTTACCAGAGTGGCTTATTATTAAGAGCTCATGTTGAAAAAAAAATGTATTTAGTTGACTGTAGGGAAAGTGTGTGTTACAGCTGGCATATACAGTGCATTCGGAAAGTATTCAGACCCCTTTGACTTTTTTCCAAATGTTGTTACGTTACAGCCTTATTCTAAAATTGATTAAATAAAAAAAAATCTCCATAATGACAAAGCGAAAACAGGTTTAGACATGTTTGCAAATTTAAAAAAATAAAATAAATATATTAACATAAGTACTCAGACCCTTTGCTATGAGACTCGAAATTGAGCTCAGTTGCATCCTGTTTCCATTGATCATCCTTGAGATGTTACTACAACTTGGAGTCCACCTGTGGTAAATTCAATTAGTTGGACATGATTTGGCAAGGCACACAGTATAGGATGACTCTATTTAAGGTCCCATAGTTGACAGGCATGTCAGAGCAAAAACCAAGCCACGAGGTCGAACGAATTTTCCGTAGAGTGCCGAGACATGATTGTATTGAGGCACAGATCTGTGGAAAGGTGCAAAAAATGTCTGCAGCATTCAAGGTCCCCAAGAACACAGTGGCCTCCATTTTTAAAATGGAATAAGTTTGGAACTACTAAGACTTCCAAGAGCTGGCCGCCCGACGAAACTGAGCAATCGGGGGAGAAGGGCCTTGGTCAGGGAGGTGACCAAGAATCCGATGGTCACTTTGACAGAGGTGCAGAGTTCCTCTGTGGAGGAGATGGAAGAACCTTCCAGAAGGACAACCATCTCTGCAGCACGCCACCAATCAGGCCTTTATGGTAGAGTGTCCAGACGGAAGCCACTAAGTAAAAGGCACGACAGCCCACCTGGAGCTTGCCAAAAGGCACCTAATGGACTCTTGGACCATGAGAAACAAGACTCTGGTCTGATGGAACCAGGATTGAACTCTTTGGCCTGAATGCCAAGCGTCACATCTGGATGAAACCTGGCACCATCCCTACGGTGAATCATGGTAGAGGCAGCATCATGCAGTGGGGATGTTTTTCAGCGTCAGAGACTGGGAGAATAGTCAGGATCGAGGGAAAGATGAACAGAGCAAAGTACAGAGAGAACCTTGATGAAAACCTGCTCCAGAGCACTCAGGACCTCAGACTGGGGCGAAGGTTCACCTTCCAACAGGACAACAACCTAAGCACACAGCCAAGTCAACACAAGCGTGGCTTCGGGGCAAGTCTCTGAATGTCCTTGAGTGGTCCAGCCAGAGCCCGGAGCTGATCGAATGTCTCTGGAAAGACCTTAAAATAGCGGTGCAGCTACGCTCCCCATCCGACCTGACCGAGCTTGAGAGGATCTGCAGAGAATAAAATGGGAGAAACTCCCAAAATACAGGTGTGCCAAGCTTATAGCGTCATATGAAGATGACGAGGCTGTAATTGCAATCATTTCTTAAAACCTGTTTTTACTTTGTCATTATGGGGTATTGTGTGTAGATTAATGAGGTGGAAAAAAAACAAACAATTCAATACATTTTAGAATAAGGCTGTGACATAACAAAATGTGCAAAAACTCAAGGTCTGAATACTTTCAGAATGCACCGTACAGAATCATATTGGGTGGGGTCACAGGTCAGATTAATGAATGCCTTTACAAACCATGTGATGGCACCGGTAGTAGATCTGGCAGAGTAGCCCAGATTACTAAATATGTTGGTACAGTGGGGAGGGAGTAAGAATACATGTCACAACATGCATTCAAAAGACATTGTAGTCAGTGCCTGGGTAACATTAAGACCATGTCATATAGCCTGGTCCCAGATCTGTACCACGGTCATGGTCACACCAAACATATTGGCAAAACAGCACAAACCGATCTAGGAGCAGTTATGGGAGTTCACACCTCAGGAAAGAGGTAATGTTGTCTTTACATAACAACTTCGAAGTGTGTGTGTCGTGTGTGTGTGTGAACAGACCTCGTAGCCATTGTAGGAAGAAAGCTGTTGTCTAGGAGAGGACAGACCATTTTTGTTATAAAGGTCAGAGGAAGTATAGGATGCCTACAATTAGAGAAAGAGGCAGAGGTGGGATTGAAAGATAAAAAGCAACACAGAAAAAAGGAAACCGAAAGGACTAGGAAACCTACGTCGAAATGTGTTTTGTTGAAAAGTTAAAACTGGCCAATGACAATCCCATTCAATACTACAAAAGTAGTTGGAAACATCCTCCTAGCCAACATCACAAGGTCTGTGGACTCCAGGTCAGTGGAGTCTGAAATTATTGACACCCTTGATAAAGAAAATAAATAATTCAAATCCTGAGCTGTACTCCATTAGCATTATTTCTGCGGCCGTAACTTCACACACAGTTCAGTTTCTTTCTAAAGTTTTAATAATTAATGAAACCATGCCGAGTCATACTAAGTCAATCATGTCAAACGCTTCTGGCATAAATCCATTTGGCATAAATGCTGAACAAGAAAACATACCCATGTAAAGCTAAAGGTGGCTACTCTAAAGAGAATGCTAAAGAAACGCGAGTGAAGAACAACAAAAAACACCCAGATTAACTGGAAGAAAAACACAGTGAGAGAGAGGAGTCAGACTTGCAGGTATCACTCGACGGTTAGTGGACAAGCCGTGCTGAGAAAGAGAGAAGAGGAAGGAGTGAGCATTACGTAACACGCACATAATCCACAATATAAATTGGGGTCAGAAGTGAGATCCAGCATCTGTAGGTAACACCAAAAGTATTAATGCACAGTCATTTACACGACACCCACCGGCTGCAGGTCTAGTCTGGAGGAGTGAGAGACTGCTAATGCTCATATCACAGAGTCTGGAGCTCAGAAAGAGAGAAAGAGAGAAAGAGAGAAAGAGAAAGAGAAAGAAAGAGAAAGAGAGCGCGAGAGAGAACTAAACCCTGGTGTCTACAACTTTACAACAACATTGCTATGAAACAGGCCACATTTGTGCCACAATCAATTTCCTTAGAAAGCGGAAGATGCAGAGTTAACCATCTTCAGATCAATACATTTTGAATTCAAATGGTTCTTTATTGGCAGAATAAATGAAGGCAGTAGGGCTTTTACCAGAATTATAAAAGAAAGAAAGAAATAGGGAGAGGGAACCCACCAGCTGCAGGTCAAGTCTGGAGTAGTGAGAGACCCTGCTTGTGCTCATCACTGAGTCTGGACCTCTGAGAGTGGGTGAAGAGGAGAGACAGAGAAAGCCTAATGAACTACAGGCCACCTAACTACAGCACAGCGAGCACACCATGTAAAATTGCACCCTTCTATCTGCGAAATCATAACCATAACTTCCCTCAGTGAATCCAATTGAACAAAAGGAACAGTCAAGAAACTTTGAATAGTTCAATGTGGTCAATAATGACCTTATAAACAGTGGACTGATGAAATAAGGAATACAGAAACAGTATAGAATTAGGTGACATGGAAAACTCACTATCCTGAAATTCCCTTATAAAACATGCACACTGAACACACATTTCTGACCATTTAACTTGTTCCAACTGAAGTCAACTTTTACCCATTGGCATCCATCCATTTACCCTGCTGGAGACTAGCCAGTTACTACAGGTTAAAATACACTACTAGCACTGTACCCATTGAATAGCACTGTACCCATTGTCATAACCGTTGCTATGTAAGGACAGAAGCCATGCAAATGAGCAAGAATACCGCAAAAAAAATATCTATTTGGGCTATTCATTAAGATCAGAGGCTTAGGTCTTTACTTTGTGTTTGTCTTTTTTCTTTATCTTGGTTGGACTTCTTGTCCTTCACCCAGGAAAGGGAGGAGCAGCCCTGGGAGAGTGGGAGAGGGGGGAGGGTGGAGGAGAGGACGATCGGACAGGAGGGTAAAGGTGTGTGTCAGGAGCTCTCTCTCCGCCCATCGGGAAAGCCATCGGGCTGTTAGCTACCCATGCCACACACGCACAGTAATTACTGACATACTGTATCAGGTGTCACAGAAAGAATACAAAAACATGTGACTTCCGGCGCCGACAGAGATGGCCGCCTCGCTTCGCGTTCCTAGGAAACTATGCAGTTTTTTGTTTTTTTACGTGTTATTTCTTACATTAGTACCCCAGGTCATCTTAGGTTTCATTACATACAGTCGAGAAGAACTACTGAATATAAGATCAGCATCAACTCACCATCAGTACGACCAAGAATATGTTTTTCGCGACGCGGATCCTGTGTTCTGCCTTACAAACAGGACAAAGGAGTGGATCCTATGCAGCGACCCAAAAAAACGACTCCGAAAGAGAGGGAAACGAGGCGGTCTACTGGTCAGACTCCGGAGACGGGCACAGCGCGCACCACTCCCTAGCATTCTTCTTGCCAATGTCCAGTCTCTTGACAACAAGGTTGATGAAATCCGAGCAAGGGTAGCATTCCAGAGGGACATCAGAGACTGTAACGTTCTTTGCTTCACGGAAACGTGGCTTACTGGAGAGACGCAATCCGAAGCGGTGCAGCCAACAGGTTTCTCCACGCATCGCGCAGACAGGAAAAAACATCTTTCTGGTAAAAAGAGGGGCGGGGGCGTATGCCTTATGACTAACGTGACATGGTGCGATGAAAGAAACATACAGGAACTCAAATCCTTCTGTTCACCTGATTTAGAATTCCTCACAATCAAATGTAGACCGCATTATCTACCAAGAGAATTCTCTTCGATCATAATCACAGCCGTATATATCCCCCCCCAAGCAGACACATCGATGGCTCTGAACGAACTTTATTTAACTCTCTGCAAACTGGAAACAATTTATCCGGAGGCTGCATTCATTGTAGCTGGGGATTTTAACAAGGCTAATCTGAAAACAAGACTCCCCAAATTTTATCAGCATATCGATTGCGCAACCAGGGGAGGAAAGACCTTGGACCATTGTTACTCTAACTTCCGCGACGCATATAAGGCCCTGCCCCGCCCCCCTTTCGGAAAAGCTGACCACGACTCCATTTTGTTGATCCCTGCCTACAGACAGAAACTAAAACAAGAGGCTCCCACGCTGAGGTCTGTCCAACGCTGGTCCGACCAAGCTGACTCCACACTCCAAGACTGCTTCCATCACGTGGACTGGGAGATGTTTCGTATTGCGTCAGATAACAACATTGACGAATACGCTGATTCGGTGTGCGAGTTCATTAGAACGTGCGTTGAAGATGTCGTTCCCATAGCAACGATTAAAACATTCCCTAACCAGAAACCGTGGATTGATGGCAGCATTCGTGTGAAACTGAAAGCGCGAACCACTGCTTTTAATCAGGGCAAGGTGTCTGGTAACATGACCGAATACAAACAGTGCAGCTATTCCCTCCGCAAGGCTATCAAACAAGCTAAGCGCCAGTACAGAGACAAAGTAGAATCTCAATTCAACGGCTCAGACACAAGAGGCATGTGGCAGGGTCTACAGTCAATCACGGACTACAGGAAGAAACCCAGCCCAGTCACGGACCAGGATGTCTTGCTCCCAGGCAGACTAAATAACTTTTTTGCCCGCTTTGAGGACAATACAGTGCCACTGACACGGCCTGCAACGAAAACATGCGGTCTCTCCTTCACTGCAGCCGAGGTGAGTAAGACATTTAAACGTGTTAACCCTCGCAAGGCTGCAGGCCCAGATGGCATCCCCAGCCGCGCCCTCAGAGCATGCGCAGACCAGCTGGCCGGTGTGTTTACGGACATATTCAATCAATCCCTATACCAGTCTGCTGTTCCCACATGCTTCAAGAGGGCCACCATTGTTCCTGTTCCCAAGAAAGCTAAGGTAACTGAGCTAAATGACTACCGCCCCGTAGCACTCACATCCGTCATCATGAAGTGCTTTGAGAGACTAGTCAAGGACCATATCACCTCCACCCTACCTGACACCCTAGACCCACTCCAATTTGCTTACCGCCCAAATAGGTCCACAGACGATGCAATCTCAACCACACTGCCCTAACCCATCTGGACAAGAGGAATACCTATGTGAGAATGCTGTTCATCGACTACAGCTCGGCATTCAACACCATAGTACCCTCCAAGCTCGTCATCAAGCTCGAGACCCTGGGTCTCGACCCCGCCCTGTGCAACTGGGTACTGGACTTCCTGACGGGCCGCCCCCAGGTGGTGAGGGTAGGCAACAACATCTCCTCCCCGCTGATCCTCAACACTGGGGCCCCACAAGGTTGCGTTCTGAGCCCTCTCCTGTACTCCCTGTTCACCCACGACTGCGTGGCCACGCACGCCTCCAACTCAATCATCAAGTTTGCGGACGACACAACAGTGGTAGGCTTGATTACCAACAACGATGAGACGGCCTACAGGGAGGAGGTGAGGGCCCTCGGAGTGTGGTGTCAGGAAAACAACCTCACACTCAACGTCAACAAAACTAAGGAGATGATTGTGGACTTCAGGAAACAGCAGAGGGAACACCCCCCTATCCACATCGATGGAACAGTAGTGGAGAGGGTAGCAAGTTTTAAGTTCCTCGGCATACACATCACAGACAAACTGAATTGGTCCACTCACACAGACAGCATCGTGAAGAAGGCGCAGCAGCGCCTCTTCAACCTCAGGAGGCTGAAGAAATTCGGCTTGTCACCAAAAGCACTCACAAACTTCTACAGATGCACAATCGAGAGCATCCTGGCGGGCTGTATCACCGCCTGGTATGGCAACTGCACCGCCCTCAACCGTAAGGCTCTCCAGAGGGTAGTGAGGTCTGCACAACGCATCACCGGGGGCAAACTACCTGCCCTCCAGGACACCTACACCACCCGATGTCACAGGAAGGCCATAAAGATCATCAAGGACATCAACCACCCGAGCCACTGCCTGTTCACCCCGCTATCATCCAGAAGGCGAGGTCAGTACAGGTGCATCAAAGCTGGGACCGAGAGACTGAAAAACAGCTTCTATCTCAAGGCCATCAGACTGTTAAACAGCCACCACTAACACTGAGTGGCTGCTGCCAACACACTGACACTGACTCAACTCCAGCCACTTTAATAATGGGAATTGATGGGAAATGATGTAAATATATCACTAGCCACTTTAAACAATGCTACCTTATATAAATGTTACTTACCCTACATTATTCATCTCATACGCATACGTATATACTGTACTCTATATCATCGACGGTATCCTTATGTAATACATGTATCACTAGCCACTTTATACTATACTATGCCACTTTGTTTACATACTCATCTCATTTGTACATACTGTACCCGATACCATCTACTGTATCTTGCCTATGCTGCTCTGTACCATCACTCATTCATATATCCTTATGTACATATTCTTTATCCCCTTACACTGTGTACAAGACAGTAGTTTGGAATTGTTAGTTAGATTACTTGTTATTACTGCATTGTCGGAACTAGAAGCACAAGCATTTCGCTACACTCGCATTAACATCTGCTAACCATGTGTATGTGACAAATAAAATTTGATTTGATTTGAAGATGCGAGACAGAAACCTTGCAATCGCCTCATTGATTCCCATCATCACCAAACAAGATGTTAGCCATGTGTTACTTTATGATTTGGGTCAAACAAGCAAAACAGGTGCAAAAGCCGAGAAAATCCCAAACTGATGCAACTAGGCCTAGACCCATCATTTCTTTTGGTTTTAACAACTTGCGTATAGGTTATTGTCCTGCTGAAAGGTGAATTCCTGTCCTGGTGTGCTGTAAACAACTTGCTCAACATATCAACTCTACTCAACTCTACTCCAGAACCTTAGCAGTACAATATTTTCCATGATTACTCCCCATAAAACAATTCTCTATGAAGATTCAGACAACCGTGCTAAAATAGTGCTGCGTCAGTGTCTGAATCCCAAATGGCACTATTCCCTATACCGTGGGCATTATAAGTATGCACACTACCCTTGGATTTTTTTTCACATTTTGTTGCGTGACAAAGTGGGATTGAAACTGATTTAATTGTGATTTTTCCTTGTTGTTCATAATTTAAAAAGTGATAAGATATTAGATTTGTATGAATATTTAAAAAATATATATAACTAAAATAGTATTCAAACCTTTTGTTTATGCAAGCCTAAATTAGTTCAGGAGAAAAATGTGGCTTAAAAAAATAAAGTCACATGGACAAATAAGGTCTTGACATTTTTTTATGACTACCCCTTTTCGCTGTCCCCCATACATACTACATATGTAAGGTCCCTCAGTCAAGTATTGGATTTCAAGCTCAGATTCAACTACAAGAAGAGCAGTCATTGGTAGATAACAAATCATTGAATCTCTTAAAATTGTAATTATCTTGTGAATGATATATTAAACAACCCCACAAAAGATAGTTGTGCTTCTAAACTGCAGGACATGAAGGAAACTGCTCAGGCGATTGGTGATTTTGAAACAGCTACAGAGTTCAATGGCCATGAAAGGAGAAAACTGAGGATAAATCAACATTGTAATTACTCCACAATAATGACCTAAATCTGAGTAAAGATAAAAATACACAGAATACAAATATTCCAAAACAGTGCCCTGTTGCATACAGGATGCATAAAGGAATACTGCAAAAACAAAACACAGCAAATTAATAACCTTTTTGGCCTAAATGCAAAGCCTTATGTTTGGGGAAAATCCAATGCAACACATCACTGAGTAACTAACTAACTACCTCCTTTTTTTCAACCATGGTGGTGGCTGCATCATGGTATGGGTATGTTTGACGTCGCCAAAGACCGGTGGAGTTTTTCCAGGATAAAAAGAAAACAGGATGGAAAAAGCCTAGAGGAAAACATGCTTCAGTCTGCTTTACAGCACACTAGAACAGGAATTCACCTTTCAGCAGGACAATAACCTACAACGCAAGGCCAAATCTACACGAGTTACTTACCAAGAAGACAGCGAATGTTTCTGAGTGGCCAGTTTTGACCTACATTTTCTTGAAGATCTATGGCAAGACTTGAACATTGCGGTTAAGCCATGATCCCCAAAACCTTGACAGAGCTTGAGCAAAATAATAATAATTTGAAAAGAACAATAAGCAAATATTGCACAAATCCCAGTGTGCAAAGCTCTAAGACTTACGTGTAAGCGCTGCCAAATGAGTTTCTAACAAGTATTGAATACTTATCTAATCAAGGTATCGGTAACTGCCCAAAAAATGGAAACACTGGGGTAAATAAGAAATAAAAAGTACATTGAAAGCGGGTGCTTCCACATAGGGCACGAGTGGACACTGAATGGTTTGATGAGCATGAAATTATGTATGCCATGGCCGGCTCAGTCGCCAGATCAAAACCCAATAGAACACCCATGGGAGATTCTGCAGCGGCGCCTGAGACAGCGTTTTACACCATCAACAAAACACCAAATTATGGAAATTCTGATGGAAGAACGGTGTCGCATCCCTCCAAATAGAGTCCCAGAAACTTGTAGAATCCATGCCAAGGTGCATTTAAGCGGTTCTGGCTCACCCTATTAAAACACTTTATGTTGGAGTTTCCTTTACTTTGGCAGTTACCTGAACATTCAGTGTTTTATTTTTCATTAATAATACAAATGAAAAAAATATTCCACTTTGACAGAGTATTTTGTGTAGATCGACACAACAAAAAAATCCCAATGAAATTAATCTCAATACCACTTTGTAACGCAATAAAATGGTGGCCAAATCCAAAAGGGGTGAATACTTATGATACCCACTGGACCCTGGTCCAAACTAGTGCACTATAAAAAGGCAATAGGGAGCCATTTGGGAGGCGACCTGTGTTTGTGTTGGAACAGAAGGTTGGCAGTCAGGCTAGCCAGCTCTTTAACAGTCGATTTACTCCATTACACTAGCCAGGGACAAACAGAGTAGTGTAATAGAAAATTTACACATTTACCTGATTTGTTTAATATTAATAGTGAGGAATTAATACTTAACAAATAGTTGGACATTTCTGTTCTGTTTAATTCTGTCTTTCTGTAAAGAGATGGTTTCCACTCTAGCTATCTGCAGTTAGTCTGCTAGCGATAGCTTGAGCTGACAATGACTTGGTGATACAAACCTAAAAGATGGCATTCCATAGACAAGATGTGGTGTGTGTGACCCGAGATAGACATAGCCTGGAAGAGTTTAGAACAACGCCTCCTTATCTCGTCTTCCTGGCATCTGGGAAACTAAGCCGGGTTGGAAGTAAAACAATATCCCGTGCAGATGACCAGGAGATGGGCCAAGGTGGCTTAAGGGAAGGTTGGAACCAGGCTGACTAAGCATTTTTAGGTCCTATATAACATGTTTTTTCATTATCAGTTAAGCACTCGGCAACACACTTCAGAGTGTGGGGTCGATGGTTTCATTATTGCAATAATTAATCAATATTAAATAAAGATTGTTTGAAGAAATGACAGTCTCAGTACTGAACTTCCCACGACATTAGTCCACTGTAGCAACTACTCATTAGGGCTGTGACTAATTGAATAACTGATGGTTAAAGACAATCATGAAAATAAAATAAAACATCAAAACTATTTAAATAAGCCTACATTCATTTTAGGATTATATTAACTTTATTTTCATGTTGATAAACTTTACCTAATAGTGGAGGTGTTTACTAATGATAAGCAATTGGTTTTGCTAACTTTGTCAACCAAACTTTCTACAGCTCCTCTTTCCATCATTTGATGCTTAAGCTGCTAATTCGCTAGACGCGCCAGGGTGTAGAGCGCTATGGGACTTCAGTGTAAAAAAAAAATAAAAAAAATAAAAAAGTTTTGGTGTGGACTTTTTTTTTACACAATGCACGTTTGTCGCTTGCTAGTAAATAAATAGGTATTTAAAAAAAAAAAAAAAGTTAAATGTTCTAATTATTCAACAGCAGTGGACAAGGTTGTTCTGGCTCTGAGCCTATAATGGGCTAATGTCCCAAAAATGGCCAGTCCTCTCCAACCTGGCATGGTATAATTTGATACATAAATCCTTTCTTAATATATAGACTAATCAATGGTGATCAGGCCTGGTCCTGGCCACTATGCCATTCTAGGCCAGACAAAATTGCTGCCCTCCTATCCTCACAAAGTAGGGTAGTACCCTGGGATATATAGTGTCGGCCACAATGCACTTTTACGAATGCTCATGTGGTAGCCTTCCGTTTGTAAAACAGGAAATTTACCATTATCGCTGTCATTTGGTTACATTCATTTTGACAATGTATGTATCGATTACAGTAATTTACCGTTCTCATTCTCGGAGTGGAAACGTTCACAACCGGTTATACTTGTGAGAAACAAGTTTTGGTTTATTTCATACTATCATTTACCCGCTCCATGTGAGCAATGAGCATGTGTCTGGTTTCTTTTAAGTCTTTATTTCTTCACCTCACACAGTAAATCCAAAGTCTTTTTTTTAACACCCATTCAAAATTATAATAGTTCCTATTTTAATGATTGTCAATTTCATCTTCAAACTATAGCATAGCTGTGCCCTTCATACTTTCCTTGTCAATTCATTATCTTATAGCCTCAGCGCGAGTTTGCTGATTCTCTCCATAGGCCTTTATGTCCAATCAGAAAGTCTCCCTTCTGGATTCCATCTCTTTAATAAGATTCAAAACGTTCATGTCATGATTTAATCTTGTAAAAATGCCTATTTTCAGTAGCTTAGGCTGGTTGTGTGTCAAAATAGGATCGGTATTAAAATAATATATATATGCACATATACGAAAATGTGACAGATCCTCTCCAACCTGGCATATCTTCAATTTGGTGATTCATCTTTATAAGTAATAACCAGAATAATAATAATAATAATAATAATAATAATAATTAAAAGCCATGATAATAACGAAGTGTAATGGCTTGTTTCAAATAGGTTTTATTAAGAAGCATATCCATGTAAACAAGTGTACAAACAGAATCGTGATTAAGTCAAAATTGAATGTAAAGGAGGCTTTCCCAGCAAATTGGTTTGGATTTTCCAAACTCTGGTGCGTTTCCCCCTTAGTTCGGCTAGTTTGGACTGGTGAGACTGGTGAGAAATCTGCACAGCGCACAAAACATCCATAGTAGCCTGTTCAGGGGCAGAACGACAGATCAGCTCGGGGATTTGAACTTGCAACCTTCCGGTTACTAGTCCAACGCTCTAACCACTAGGCTACCCTGCCGCCCGGAACATTATGCTTCCTGATAATCATAGATGGATTTAACCTGATCATTTTTCTCCAATAAACAAATTACTTGTTTTGTGTAGGCATTTTAGTTTGACATTTGGAAATATTAAACCAACTGGACCAAATGGGGGGGGGGGGGGGGGAATACAGTGTAACAAATAATCAAACTAATTTGAATTATAGCTAAGAACTGTGTGTGAAAATACAAGTGCTTGTTTAGCTACTAAGCATCGAAACACAAGGCTCAGAGTAGCAATCATTAGTAGTTCAGATGGTAAATGGTAATAGAATGTGAAACTCAACTTCAGAACACAAATGTCAATTAGTCAGGCTTTGTGTCACACAGCCGTGCCAACTTTCTCCACTGAGCACACACCATTATGTCTGAACACAATTAGTCCTCCATGCTAATGTTTGTGACACAAACGAACCCAACACTGCACACCCATCCAATCTTCCAAACACACATTAAAACACATGGTTAGTAACTATCACATCAGCAGTTCAACTGATGGAAGGTTTGAGTTCATGTAAATAAATGAGCCAACCGAATAATCTATAGGTCTACCCTGTGAAGTTATTTTGCTGTCGCCAAGAGCAAAAACTACCGGGGCATAATTGGTGCCTGATCCTGGTATACTTAATTTTCTTAAGAGGACTGTCATGTATTGGTACTCCATCTTTGCCTTGCTCTGAATAGTGTTTAAATTATAAAAACTAATGTTACCGACAAAAGGACCATTATGGCATGCAAGGGTGAGCGATTACCACTCCTCCATAGGCCTCTATTGCATCAAGATCCGACTGCTCAATGACATAAAAGCATCGTCACCAAGGGTTTAAGCACCAAGTGACGGTTGTACATTCATGCGTAAGTTAATAGAAATTGCCCCCCAACCACTGGTCCAGGGTCAGATGTTTATTTTTACTGTCCTAATGGCTAACTTCAAAAAGGCACTCGCACATCTGAGAAATCTTATTTGCAGGTGCATGGCAACAGCCGAACAAGATGAAGGAAAAAGGAAACCGGACACTGCTCGATAGTATCACTTCTATTTAATAAGCGTACTATATATCAGTGATACTATCAAGAGCAGTGTGCGGTTTCCTTTTTCCTTCATACTATCCTAATGGCTACAGTTAGGATGTGGAAGTAGAAAATCTGATCCTGGATCTGAGGTTAGGGGTAATTTCGACCTCAAGTCTCTTAACTAACAGGGCCAGAGTTTGTGCAATTGGTTTGAAATTAAAGATGGCGGAGTTTGAGTGATACTGACCCTCACACTGCCTCGGCTGCCCACCGACATCTGCTCATCATCGTCTGAGATCTGTGTGGGAAACAAAAAAGGATTTTATTTCCCAGTACATCTGTATTTGGAAGATTTTTTACTATTGGCATGTGGTTAAACAGTCAATTAAAGAAGTAAACTGAAATGCCACTTCATTTTTTGAACCAAGAAGATCGGAATTTCAGTTTACTTCCTGAATCGAAATGAAATTGACACCAACCTTAAAGTTTAACATGGTTGATTGAAACATGATCTGTCCTCGGTCTATAAAATGACCTGACAATGACCTCTTTCGCACTGCTCTGGCTGTCCAGCTCAGATTAAGTGCCTCAGCACACAGCTCAATTGCCCGGGGCACTGGAGTCAGAGTGGGCCACACAAGGACTTGACATACATTCCATCAAGCCTACTACATGATGGCGATGTATTGTCAATCAACCCATACTAAATAGTAGGCTAGTATGGATTGGATATTGGAACACTATTCGAGTGTATTGACTGATAGGATAATAAGATCATCAATTGACTCAAGTGGATCAGTATCTGACCGGAACAAAAGCCTGCTAACATTGTGACTCTCCAGCCCCCGAGTTCAAGGTATCCCAGTAACGGTTCCAATAAATTAAAACTGCTTTTTTTTTTCAGATGATGGCGAGAAGGTTTAAAAAGGGAGGGGGAAAATAATACACACAGAGCTAGGTCTCTGTGAGGGGCAAGAGTACCTCTCACTGTCTTCCTGGAGAAATTAAAAGAGGATACACAGATAAAGATTAAGGGTCAAATGACAGGACAGGTGGTGACACTTAGGACAAGGTCAACATAGGTGTTCATATAGGCCTGTCAGAGGGGTTTCAACAAGAACCCAAAAGTAAACTCAACAGCACACTTACATGCAAAAACACACAATGATTCCAAATGAAGACTTCTAGCACGTATGCTCACTTCTTCCAAGTCAACTCACTGTGGCTATTAAACTGAGGAGAATTGAAAGAGAAGGGTTATTGCCTGCTAAACTTTGAAAGCGAACCATTGTCAATGGTCAAGTGCACTGCATCCATTCCATGCATGCAGTTCAATATATCACTATGGCCATGGATAGTAATCCTGTCACCCAACCACTCAAGCGGTAAACATGGTCACACACACACAGATTAGCTTCTGTCCTGCTGTGGTTGGTTACCTGGTACTGATGTCCGATACCGTCACATCATTTCGGTATATCTTTTAAAAACATAATATGACAAGAGACGCATGTCACAGTGTCCAGTCCGGTGGATCTGAACCACCCAGGTAAACTGTACAAGAATAAGATAATCGCTTGGCAGTACAACAGGATAATCAAAACCCATGCAGTCCACACGAACGGGATAGGACATGCAGATCCAAACCCAATCAGCAAACACATACATTTCCTGAACGACTGGATTATCATTAGATGTGTGACCTTGTAAATCAACAAGCCGCTCTAGAACTTCTAAGCTAAAAGGCACATTGCACACAAAAAGCCTCTTGGATAAAAACAAAAAGCAAATGCAATCCTTGTTTAAGATCAAAGCCCATTTTTAAGATCTCAGCTATGCCCGGTGGCTAACAACTGACATTATACCACTGGTAATCTGGCATTTCTAACAGTTTTGAATATTCAAAATGAGTACATTTCCATAATGCATTCATCAAAACAAAATGATTATTCCACAACTCTTAGTACAGCTAATTCATTCAGCAATGCATAGGTTTGCCAAAGATTAATTATTGTTATTGGCCACCATAACCAGGAAGCGACTGTACCATCCATTGCGTGACGTGTCCCCATTCACTGTCTACTTTGCTCTCCAAGCCATAATATTTCTGAGGAAAGAGCAGGAGAGGAAGGGTGGAGGAAGGACACTCACAGCTCAGACTTCCATTATTATCTAGTTACAGTACCAGTCAAACGTTCACACCTACTCATTCAAGGGTTTTTCTTTATAATTTACTATTTTCTACATTGTAGAATAATAGTGAAGACATCAAAACTATGAAATAACACATATGGAGTCATGTAGTAACCAAAAAGAGTGCTAAATCAAAATACATTTTATATTTGAGATTCTTTAAAGTAGCCACCCATTGCATTGATGACAGCTTTGCACTCTTGGCATTCTCTCAACCAGCTTCATGGGGTAGTCACCTGGAATGCATTTCAATTAACGGGTATGCCTTCAGTTGCCAATCAGTTGTGTTGTGACAAGTTAGGGGTGGTATACAGAAGATTTCCTTTTACCATATAGGGCAAGTCCATATTAAGGCAAGAACAGCTCAAATAAGCAAATAGAAACGCCAGTCCATCATTACTTTAAGACATGAAGGTCAGTCAATAAGGAACATTTCTAGAACTTTGAAAGTTTCTTCAAGTGCAGTCGCAAATACCAAGCGCTATGATGAAGCTGGCTCTCATGAGGACCGCCACAGGAAAGGAGGACCCAGAGTTACCTCTGCTGCAAAAGACAAGTTCATTAGAGTTACTAGCCTCAAATTGCAGCCCAAATAAATTATTCAGAATTCAAGTGACAGACATCTCAACAGTTCAGAGGAGAATGCGTGAAATCAGGCATTCATGTCTAATTGCTGCAAAGAAACCACTACTAATAGGACACCAATAAGAAGAATACTTGCTTGGGATAAGAAACACGAGCAATGGACATTCGACTGGTTGGAAATCTGTCCACTGGACTGATGAGTCCAAATTTGAGATTTTTGGTTCCAACCGTATGTGGGAACTCCTTCAAGACTGTTGGAAAAGCATTCTAGGTAAAGCTGGTTGAGAGAATGCTAAGAGTTTACAAAGCTGGCAAAGGGTGGCTACTTTGAAGAATCTCAAATATATTTTGATTTGTTTAACGCTTTTTTGGTTACTACATTCACTATTATTCTACAATGAAGAAAATACTTAAAGAAAACCCCTGAAATTAGTTGGTCTCCAACATTTATATGGGAATGCATTTTTCTTTTTTTTTACTACTTAGCATTTGAATTCAAGCACATTTTTAAAAGATGATAATGAAAGTAGAAAAAAAGTACAGGAATTAATTTTATAAAGCAAGTAGCCACAAGCCTCCCTTATGAACCTGATAGATCTATAGAAGCGGCCAGGGCAATTGAGGAGGAACCAGGGAAACAAAAGGAAACAGAAAGAGAATAGAAAATAGATAGACCGAGAGTGAAAGAAAATAAAAAATAAAGTGAATCTGTATTCGGTATGTAAAGCTACATAGGAGAGCGAACAGTACAGTAATTAGAGTAAGAGTCACACACAGGTTATTGCTAATGACAGTACAACACATCGCATCTGGCGGACACTGATGCAATTCTGATCGAAGTATTTTTTTTATTTATTTTACCTTTTCATTTAACCAGGTAGGCCAGTTGAGAACATGTTCTCATTTACAACTGCGACCTGGCCAAGATAAAGCAAAGCAATGCGACAAAAACAACAGAGATACAAGGGATAAACAAACGTACAGTCAATAACACAATAGAAATATCTGAATACAGTGTGTGAAAATGAAGTAAGGAGGTAAGGCAATAAATAGGCCATAGTGATGAAGTAATTACAATTTAACAATTAACACTGTAGTGATAGATATGCAGATGAGGATGTGCAAGTAGAAATACTGGTGTGCAAAAGAGCAGAAAAACAAAAACAAATATGGGGATGAGGTAGGTAGACGTTTGGATGGGCTATTTATAGATTGGCTGTGTACAGCTGCAGCGATCGGTAAGCTGTTCTGACAGCTGATGCTTAAAAGTTAGTGACGGAGATGTGAGTCTCCAACTTTAGTGATTTTCGCACTTCGTTCCAGTCATTGGCAGCAGAGAACTGGAAGCAAAGGCGGCCAAAGCAGGTGTTGGCTTTGGGGATGACCAGTGAAATATACCTGCTGGAGCGCGTGCTACGGATGGGTGTTGCTATGGTGACCAGTGAGCTGAGAAGGCGGAGCTTTACCTAGAAACAAATGTATTACCTGGAGCCAGTGGGTTTGGCGACAAATATGTAGCGAGGACCGGCCAATGAGAGCATACAGGTCGCAGTGTTGGTAGTAATGGTTTGATATTGTAATTTGTATGATTTTTTTTTATTGTCCATTTGGACAACTTAAATCTATATTCTGCTTTTCCAACTTAAACAGGAAATGTTTTTACAGGCTTATGAATTCATTAATTATGAAATGCATTAGCGATTGCAATCACCAAATGAAGTCTGATGAACTCAATATGGGCGTTTGTGTTTGAAGAGTCTCTTCTAAATAGCCTCCAGTTTACTTGTACTAACTTTTTGATCTGGTCTTGGTGGACGTCTACGTGAGCAAATAAGCAAACCAAACAAGATACTCCTACTGATCTGGTTAAACTACCGGTTTCAATTATCTGTTCTATACGTTGTACCATGGAGCTCCGTCTACAAGCTGTGTTTGCTGAGACAAAATATCTCCCCAACACCAAGCCAACAGTGCTCCTCATACTTTTATGTAATGTAATTGAAGTTGGAGACTCACATTTTTTTTTATATATATATATATATAAAAAATGTGAGTCTCCAACTTCAATTACATTACATAAAAGTATGAGGAGCACTGTTGGCTTGGTGTTGGGGAGATATTTTGTCTCTATATATATATATATATATATATATATATATATATATATATATATATATATATATATATTGACAGTTATGACTGAAGCCTGGAGATTTTTTTCTAGGCATTTAGATATTTCAACAAGTCCGGGAGACAACCGGGTACACCGATAACTCGAGCTCGGTTCCCAAGTTTCTAAGCCATACCAAACCATAATATTTGAATTGAGGAAGTGTGATCATAATTTGAATATTTTAGCGATCCGTTGTAGAAAACATCCTAAATGCCCCCCAGTCATCAGATGTGAGATAAACAGAGCACCTGCACCTGACATGCATTTAATTTCCAAACGTTTAGCTCAATTGTGTGTTGATTTGCAATCTAACAGGAAGGCTTGCATTAGGCACAATATTTTTTGAAGCATTTAGCAAACTTCAAATAATTAGCACATAACCTAGATACAAAGCATTCACTGTGAAAGTTGATTCATGTAGGCCCTTAGTACAGTTGAAGTCGGAAGTTTACATACACTTAGGTTGGAGTCATTAAAAGTTGTTTTTCAACCACTCCACAAATGTGTATATGCTAATTGTTTGACGGTCTGATCACAGTCGGTCCCCTTTGAAAACTTTGGTGCCATCAAAGTAATGAGTCTTAATTTATGATTTCACTGCTTGACGTCTATGTCCGTGCTTGCTCCATTATTCTAGCCAAAAGATCTTGCCCCAACCTTGGCAAAGTTCCCTCGTGGCAGATTCACTGACCCTTTATGGTTAATGCCCGAGACCTGTCAGAAGAGCAGATATTGTTAGAGATCTACTTCTAAAGAGAAATGCTGACAAGTCTGTCACATTCAAGGACCGCCGAGCTGAACAAATGTGTTTGTTATATTTTGGAGATTGAATGGCAAAGGAAAATCATATGTACTTAAATGAACAGATGTCCCATTGCCACATGTATGCCAAATTCTAAGCTTTCTCCCAAGCTTTGACTGCTGAACTCTGACCTGAGAGCACTGTATACAAAAGACACCTAGCTACTAAACAAAACCACGTGATAATCTGTTCTGTGGCTCTGTGAGACACGTGGGAGTCGGCATTCTGGAAAAGATGCTCTGAGAACCAGTATGATTTAAGTGCCTCATTGCAAAATATCAATCAACAATCCGTATTTTTCTGGTGATTCGATTCCAGAAAATGTTTTGGATTTAAGATCATTTCAAAAAGGAAACACCATTTCAAATGAAGGTAACACTATTCAAATCAAATGTTATTTATCACATGCTTTGTAGACAAGAGTTAAATGCTTACTTACAGGCTCTTCCCAACAATGCAGAGAGAAAAATAATAACACAATGATTAAAGAAAACATGGCTAGATACACACACAGGGCAGCAGTACCGAGTCAATGTGCAGGTGTACAAAATAATTGAGGTAGATATATGTACATATAGGTAGGGGAATAGTGACTAGGCAACAGGATATACAACAATCAGTTGCAGCAGAGTTAGTGCAAAGAGGGAGGGTTAATGCAGATAACCAAATAGCTACCCGGACTAACTATTTAGCAGTCTTATCAGAGATAGACAGAATATAGAAAAGAGCAAACATGTTCACTCCTTACTGATGTGGATACAGGGGAACTTGAAGCTCTCAACCCGCTCCACTGCAGTCCATATATGTGGATGGGGGCATGCTCGGCCCTCCATTTCCTGTAGTCCACAATCAGCTCCTGTCTAGTTGAAGTTGAGGTTGTTGTCCTGGCACCACACCGCCAGGTTTCTGACCTCCTCCCTATAGCGAGTCTCATCGTCTTCGGTGGTCAGGCCTACCATTGTCGTGTCGTCAGCAAATTTAATGGTGTTGTTGCAGTCGTGGGTGAACAGGGAGTACAGGAGGGGACTAAGCACGCACCCCTGAGGTGCCCTCGTGTTGCGGGTCAGTGTGGCGGATGTGTTGTCTACCCTCACCACCTGGAAGCGGCCTGTCAGAAAGTCCAGGATCCAGTTACAGAAGGAGGTGTTCAGTCCCAGGGTCCTGAGCTTAGTGATGGGTGTTGTTCATTGACTACAGCTCAGTGTTCAGTATTCTCAAATAGGTGTTCCTCTTGTCCAGGTGGTAAAGGGCAGTGTGGAGTGCAATAGAGATTGCATCATCTATGGATCTGTTGGGGCGGAATGCAAATTGGAGTGGGTCCAGTGTGTCTGGGATGATTGTGTTGATCTGCGACTTGACCAGCCTTCCAAAGCATTTCATGGCTACAGATGTGAGTGCTACAGGACCATAGTCATTTAGACAGGTTACCTTGGCGTTCTTGATCACATGGACTATGGTGGTCTGCTTAAAATATGTAGATATTACAGACTGGGTCAAGGAGACGTTGAAAATGTCAGTGAAGACACTTCCCGGCTGGTCAGCACATGCAACAAGTACGCATCCTGGTAATCTGTCTGGCCCTGCCGCCTTGTGAAGGTTAACTTGATTAAAAGGTCTTACATTGCCTACACAGAGCGAGATCAGTTGTCCAGAACAGCTGCTGCTCTCATGTATGGTTCAATGTTGCTAACCTCGAAGCGAGCATTTATGGCATTTAGCTCGTTTGGTAGGCTCGCGTCACTGGGCCTCTCGCAGTCGAGTTTCCCCTTTGTAGTCAGTGATAGTTTGCAAGCCCTGCCACATCGGACGAGCATCAGAGCCGGTGTAATACGATAAGATCTTAGTCCTGTGTTGATGCTTTGCCTGTATGATGTCGGAGGTCGTAGCGGAATTTCTTACAAGCGCCTGTATTAGTGTCACGCTCCTTGAAAGCGGCAGCTCTAGCCTTGGCTTCTGGTTGGGATATGTTCGTACAGTCACTGTGGGGACGACGTCATCGATGCACTTATAAAGCTGGTGACTTGTTGTTTTGGATGAATCACTGAACATATTCCAGTCTGTGCTAGCGAAACAGTCATGTAGCTTAGCATCCGCTTCATCGGACCACTTCCGTAATGAGCGCGTCATTGGTACTTCCTGTTTGAGTTTTTGCTTCTAAGCTGAAATCAGGAGGATAGGGTTATGGTCAGACTTGCTAAAGGGAGGGCGAGGTAGAGCCGTGTTTATGTTTCTGTGTGTGGCGTAAAAGGTGATCTAGAGTTTTAAAAACCGTATCTAGTTGCACAGGGGACATGCTGGTAAAAATTGGGTAAAAACAGATTTCAGTTTCCCTGCATTAAGATCACTGGCCACGAGAAGCCCCACCTCTGGATGTGCAGTTTGTTTCCTTAAAGCCATATACAGCGTGTTGAGTGCGGATTTAGTGTCAGCATCGGTTTGTGGTGGTAAATAGACCGTTATGAAAAATAGATTAAAATTATCTTGGTAAATAGTATGGTCTGCAGCTTATCATGAGATAAACTTGAGACTTCCTTAACATTAGAGATCGCGCAGCAGATTTTCTTAAGAGACACACCCCTCCCCGAGGCTGCTGTCCGGTCTAGACGATGCATGAAAAAAACAAAAAAAACTATGCGAGTTGTACAGTACATTATCGATGTCAGCCACGACTACGAGAAACATAGAATATTATGATTCTTCAGGTCCCGTTGATAGGATAGTCTCGAGCGTAGCACATCCAATTTGTACATTTGCTAATAGAATGAAGGGAAGAGGCGGTTTATACGCTCGCCAACAGTCTCGTCAGGATCCCAGCTCGCTTGACGCTTGCACCTTCATTTCTTTTGAATCCCGGCGATTAGGGCCCGGTCAGGAGTAAGCAGAAAGTCCAGAGCTGCCGACTCGTTGAAGTAGAAAATTGTCAAGCAAATCGAGGTTAATGATGGCTGTTCTGATGTACAGAAGCTGTTTTTGGTCATAGGTAATAACAAAAAAAAAAGTTAAGATCAGCTTAAAATAAAACACAAAATAGCAGAATTGGTCAAGAGCACATAAAATGGCTGCTATCCTCCACAGCGCCAGGCCCCGAACAAAGTATTTGATAAATGCTTGATAGGTTTCAAGTAAATTGATTTTCTTTAACGTAAATGCAATGTTATAGAAGGGTGCAGACACTTTTTTGGTGATTTCACTTGTTTTTGAAAAACTTACCCCTGCCGCAATAGACTTCCTCATTGCTTGTTGTGCACTGTGGGGGTGACCAAAGGACCTTAATAAAAGCCCAACACCCAAATTACATCCCTTTTATAAAATGCGTGTAGCCCAGGCAGCACAGCTGGTGGAAGAAACGGCTCGAGTCACACTAAATGGAATATAATGATGCGGATAAAGCTAGGCATGACAATTTCATGTGTACAACATCCAAAGACCTACACCACTATACAGAGAGCGTGTCTGTTTTTGGTCAAGAATGAAAAGCGTTACTTAATTTTTAAGTGTATATAAAACACGTAAATACTTAACTTGTATCGCTCAGTGCAAGTCCATTAATCAGATGAGTTACATTCACACAATAAGCTCAGGTACCGTACCTCCCGCTTCACGTCCCAACTAGCTTCAAAACATACCGAGCTCACCTTCCTATTTGGAGGGGTCCCCGGACGCCCACTCAGGGCAGCCCGGATCCCCCTCCCTGCCAACCGCCGCCCGGCCGTCCTGCTGCTGTCACGATGCAAACGTAGTGTGTGCCATATAGACGTCACCAATGATGACGGCCTGGCTTGCAGATGGGATCAGGGGAGGTTGAACGTTCCCGGGTCAGATGATGCTACAACGACGACCTGATGATTCAGGTTAGTTAGTGCTACTGTAGAGATACAACTAGTAATCTTCTGTCTTGAGAGTTTCTCCAGTTGAAAAGTAGATCTCCTAAAGTTAGCATCCGGACAGTAGTAGAAAGCATAGCCACCCTCTGCTCGTGTTGTTCAGACTCGACGTCCTTGGAGCAAACCACTGTTAGTCGACTAGAGGCTTCACTAAGGAGCACAGACCACTAAGCTAATTTGAGGCTTGGATTGAGGGTTTAAACTACACACAAACGTCCTGACCAGACTAATCTGAACACTGACTGTTAATCTGTGTTAATTGAGTCACTGACTCAAAGCCACAAGAGGGTAGAACATATTTCAAACATTGCTTGATAGGGGGAGATGGTTGAAATGGTTTAGTCAACTTCCTCAATAGTTGGTCCAGATGATCCCCCTGCTCATGTATACCATAACACAGGGACGGTGCCATTTCCTCAACCACGTGTCTTTTGAGTGTCTCATAGCTGGCATTTTTCACATCTAAAAATGGGACAAGTGCTAAATATAATGACAAACTCAGAGGTGGGACTAAGTCACTATTATTCAAGTCACAAGGTTAGAGTCGAGTCCAAAGCAGAACTTATCGATCGAGTCCAAGTCGTGCATTCTAACAGCAAGTCACAAGTCAAGTAAAAACAAATATCTATAGCTTACATGCAATGACTTGTTCAACTACAAATCTTTGTCTATTTATTGAGGCTACCTGTGTCTACGCCACATTTTTACTATGTAATACATTTTTAAAACAACAAATTCCAAACGTAAACGATCAATGTCAATTTTGACATACCAAAAGTAATCGTTGCTTGATGCCATAAGGCTGGTGAGCTTTCAAAGCACACAGTTAATATTCTTTATCACCAATTTTGTTGTAGCTGCATATTTATAGCAATAGTCTTTCCCTACAATTTAATGTTTGCGCTGCACCAAATCAGAAACTGTTCGCTAGCAGTGGTTCAGAGCTTGCAACACCCGTCACACACACGCGTACAATCACAGCACAAATGAACAGTGATGCGTTTTTGAAAATGCAAGACAGAAATAAAACTGTTTAATACCTGCATTTTGAGCTTAAAAGTAATTAATGTTAGCAGTCAATATGAATTGGGAATATCATGTCAAAAACATTGAAGGTTGTGCGATGTTACAGCCATCTTTACACATAGTCAGTCCCCACCACTGAGGTATATACACACACACAAACCGGTATTTATAATCCAACCAAACTTGGCCTATCTGAAATATGAAAATTAACAATGAAATTACCAAGTAGCCTATTGTTCTGGCAAAAATGCATCCGTAGCTGATTGCTAAACTATTTTATATGGATAATATGGAGGTAGGCTACTCTGTTTTTTCCAGGCAAAAACCAATGAAAATTGGTTACTAAAAATAGATAGGATTATATCTGTGTGCCCACCTTTGCGCTCCAATGCTGATGACCAGGTATTGGTCAACAGTCAAGAAGCACAACCTTGTGTTTCTAAAGCACAGATGAGGTTTTTGTAACTAAACCCAACAAAAAAAGAAACGTCCTCACTGTCAACTGCATTTATTTTCAGCCAACTTAATGTGTAAATGTTTGTATGAACACAACAACATTCAACAACTGGAGACAAACTGAACAAGTTCCACAGATTTGTGACTAACAGAAATTGAATAATGTGTCCCTGAACAATCGGGGGGGGGGGGGGGGTCAAAATCAAAAGTGACAGTCAGTACCTGGTGTACCCACCAGCTGCATTAAGTGCTGCAGTGCATCTTCTCCTCATGGACTGCACCAGATTTGCCACTTCTTGCTGTAAGATGTTACCCCACTCTTCCACCAAGGCACCTGCAAGTTCCCGGACATTTCTGTGTGTGGGGGGGGGGGGGGGTATTGTCATGCTGGAGGGTCAGGGTGAGCCTGCAGGAAGGGTACCACATGAGGGAGGAGGAGGATGTCTTTCCTTTAACACACAGTGTTGAGATTGCCTGCAATGACAACAAGCTCAGTCCGATGACGCTGTAGCACACCGCCCCAGACCATGACGGACGCTCTAGAGTACAGGCCTCGCTGTAACGGTCACTTCTTCGACAATAAACGCGAATCCGACCATCACCCCTGGTGAGAGAAAACTGCAACCCGTCAGTGAAGAGCACTTTTTGCCAGTCCTGTCTGGTCCAGCGACGGTGGGTTTGTGCCCATAGGAGACTTTGTTGCCGGTGATGTCTGGAGAAGACCTGCCTTACAACAGGCCTACATGCCCTCAGTCCATCCTCTCAGTTTGAGCACTGATGGAGGAATTGTGCATTCCTGGTGTAACTCGGGCAGTTGTTGCCATCCTGTACCTGTACATGCCTCCCACTCTTTCTATTCTGTTAAGCCAGTTTGCGCAGTTCTGTGAAGGTAGTAGTACACAGCGTTGTACGATATCTTCAGTTTCTTGGCAATTTCTCACTTGAAAAACCCTTCATTTCTCAGAACAAGAATAGACTGACGAGGTTCAGAAGAAAGTACTTTGTTTCTGGCCATTTTGAGCCTGTAATCAAACCCACAAATGCTGATGCTCCAGATACTCAACTAGTCTAAAGGACAGTTTGATTGCTTCTTTAAAATCAGCACAACAGTCTTCAGCTGTCCTAACATAATTGCATCATTGTTTTCTAATGATCATGTAGCCTTGATAATGATAAACTTGGATTTTTTTCACACAATGTGCCATTGGAACACAGGAGTGATGGTTGCTGATAATGGACCTCTGTAAACCTATGAAGATGTTCCATAAAAGCAGTTTCCAGCTACAATAGTCATTTACAACATTAACAATGTCTACACTGCATTTCTGATCAATTTGAGGTTATTTTAAAATGGACAAAAAATAATTGCTTTTCTTTAAAAAACAAGGACATTTCTAATTGACCCCAAACTTTTGAACGGTAGTGTGTGTATGTACACCTACACACACAGAAAGATAAAAAGGTGCTGTATAAAAAAAATTAACATTTGCCACATTTATCTATTACAGAACCTTGATGTATACTTCTAACGTATACGTGAGCTAAACATAGAAATGCTTAAAGTATAAAGATGAGAACTAAATGTTACTGTCCCACTACAAAACAGGTTATGAAATGTTCAAATTTATTACAAATGAACAAAGTTTAATTGCATAAGTATTCAACAATTTGATATGAGATGTGAAATTGAGCTCCGGTGCATCCTGTTTCCAATGACCATTCTTGAGTAGTTTCTACAACTTGGAGTCCACATGTGGTAAATTCATAAAATTTGGCATGATTTGGAAAGGCACACAGCTCTATATAATGTCCCACATCTGAGAGTGCATGTCAGAGCAAAAACCAAGCCATGAGGTCGAAGGAATTGTCCGTAGAGCTCCGAGACAGGATTGTGTCGAGTTACAGATCTGGGGAAGGGTGACAAAAAATGTCTGCAGCATTGAAGGTCCCCAAGAACAAAGTGGCCCCCATCATTCTTAAAAGGGAAGAAGATTGGAACCACCATGACTTCCTAGAGCTTGCTCCCAGCCAAACTGAGCAATCGGGGGAGAAGAGCCTTGGTCAGGGAGGTGACCAAGAACCCGATGGTCAATCTGAGAAGGACAACCATCTCTGCAGAACTCCACCAAGCATCATGTCTGGAAGAAGCTAGACACCGCTTATCACATGGCAAAAACCATGCATAGAGGTGGCAGCATTATGCTGCGAGGATGTTTTTCAGCGGCAGGGACTGTGAGACGATTGAGGGAAAGATGAACGGAGACAAGTAGAGATCCTTGATGAAAACATGCTCCAGAGCGCTCAGAACCTCAGACTGGGGGGAGGACAACAGGACAACGACCCTAAGCACACGGCCAAGACAACGCAGGAGTGGCCAAACTGACAGTGCTTGAGAGAATCTGCAAATGCAGATGTCCCCAAATACAGGTGTCCCAAGCTTGTAGCGTCATACCCAAGAAGACTCCAAGGTTGAAATCACTACCGGGGAATGAACCCGGGTCAGTTATAATGCCTCTAGCACTACAAGCGGCCTTAGACCGCTGCGCCACTCGGGAGACCCTCATTTAAAATTTTTTTTTTTATACATTTCTAAAAACCTGCTATTGCTTTGTCATTATGGGGTATTGCTTGTATATTGATGAGGGAAGCAAAACAATGTAATACATTAGAACCTTATTCTAAAATGTAACAAACTGTGGAAAAAGTTAAGGGGTCTGAATACCTTCCGAATGCACTAAGCTGGCAACTAGATAGTACCATATGCTCCAGAATATTCTAGATGTAAAGATTGCATAACTTCGAGATCACACTAAGATTAGACTAATCTTATTAAGAAATTATGGGTCCCAAAAGGCAAAACTAGGATCCCTTATTTCCTAGATCTAATGATAATGTTGATTATACTGATGGTGTTAAAGGGATAATGTGAC
Source organism: Oncorhynchus clarkii lewisi (assembly GCF_045791955.1). Lineage (NCBI taxonomy): Eukaryota > Metazoa > Chordata > Actinopteri > Salmoniformes > Salmonidae > Oncorhynchus > Oncorhynchus clarkii. The sequence continues at coordinate 47,487,693 of NC_092149.1, read as the reverse complement.
TTTTTTGGCAATTCATTTTTCTGTCTCTGTGTAGTTTGAAGGTAGTTTCACAAGTGATTGGTAAATAACATTAGAGAAGATTTACAGTCATTGATAAATCTATGTAGTTAGTAACTGCGCTAACTCTAGTTAGCAATTTATTTCAAACTGCACGCAGACATAAAAATAGTATCCATGAGTTCATCTGACTGAGTAAGTGGAAAAAGGGCTTTAGTTGCCAAAGTCTCGCACTATGACTTAAGAGTGTATGCTAATTTGTTTGGTAGAAATTACCAGCTGTGCATTCTAGTGCAATGGAGATGGTACACCATTAACATTGGTGACCACTGGACCCACCCTGGCACAGGACGTTTAAGAATGAAACACTGTTCACAGGAAATGCCTTTAATAACAGACAGCGCTTCCCGACCTGACTCCTTGGTCATGTGACATGGGTCAAGGTGCCTAAAGCTTGGGGTACTTTTGGGATTAAGTCTTTGTAAGGTACCTTCCTACATCAGGTCTGGTTTTGTCTGTCCTTTCGAACTGTAGTTGTTCTGTAGTTATGGATACTATTTGCATGCATGTTTGTGTGCATGTGTTCTATAAGATAAGTGTGTACATTATGTGTGCATTTGGGTGTAATGTAGTGCTCTTTAGTTATACCTCCTCCTGTTGTCTCTCCAGCTCCTTCATACGGATTTCTCTGGCCTCTGCCCTGGCCGCCCTCTTCAGAGCAAGCCTGGCCTCTGCCTAAGTTAGAGAGAAAGATGAAAACAGGGAGAAGGAAACAGAAGACGAATAGAGAGCAAGGGAGAATGAGAGAGCGAGATCAGTTTAGCATGAACTCCAGCATCTATAAATGGAGAGGATGAACATGTCATCAGAAATCCTTTTCCTAGACAGGGCTCATGTTCCCAACTGTTTGACCACAGTATGTTGCAATGCACTGCTGGGAAGTTAACCACGTCGACTTTCATTAATATCACAACATTTATTTTGTCATATTCTACAGTATATGGCACACAATGATGTAGGTCTTTAAATACATAGGAAAGGCAAACAGACACATTCAACCCTTGATAACAAAAAATAAAATAAAAATCAAGGTATCATTTGGAAGGCTGATGTGCGAGTAAAATAAGCACCTGACTAAGTGACTATCAAAAGGGTGTTACATTATTTATTTAAAGAGTCTATTACGGAAATAATCGTGTGTGTATATTTACGTGACATTTTCTAGTTTTATTTGTCGTATGTACAGGATACACATGGTATTCACAGTCCAATGAAATGCTTACTTGCAGGTTCATTAGACAACAATAAGAAATAATAAAATACCACCTCTGGGATTAATTGAAACGCCGACTGCGAGCCAGGCCTAATCGCCCAACATCAGTGCTCAACCTCACTAATGATTGTGGCTGAATGGAAGCAAGTCCCCACAGCAATGTTCCAACGTCTAGTGGAAAGCCTTCCCAGAAAAGTGCAGGCTGTAGCAAAGTGGGGACCAACTCCATATTAATGCCCATGATTCTGGAATGATATGTTTGATGAGCATGTAGTGTATTTACACATGTTTTTGGGGAAGGAGGGATTGGGGGAGCAAGTGTTTAAATTGTGCAGTATGCTAAGTCTGGTAGCAGCAGTTGCAATGTGTGTGGAGCGTATGTGCCGAGAGTCAGTGCAGGTGGTCAGTCCAGTTCAAGTGTTCAGTAGTCTGATGGCATCAGACGCATGCTCCGGTACCATCTGCCTGACGGTAAGGGAGTGAACAGCTCATGACTGGGGTTTGTGGGGTCCTTGATGCTGTGGGCCTTCGTCAGGCACCGTTTCGAGTAGATGTCTTGGTGATTTACTGGCCCATCTTCACCACCCGCTGGATGGCATTGTGGTCTTGGATGGAGCAATTCCCGTACCAGGTTGTGATGCAACCCGTCAGGATGATCTCAATGGTGCAGTGATAATATTTGGAGAGGACCCGGGGTGGCATGCCAAATTTCTTCAGTTGTTTTAGAAAGTAGAGACGCTGCTGTGCCCTCGACATGACTGGTGGTGTTGCTGGTCCATGTCAAGTCCTTGGTGATGTGGACACCGAGGAACTTAACTGCTGACTCTCTAATGCAGTCTTGTTGGTGTGTATCGGGGAATGTTCCCTCTGCTTGCTAAAGTCAACAAGCAACTCCTTTGTTTTGCTAACATTGAGGGAGATATTGCTTTTCTGGCACCACAATGCCAGTTCACTTACCTCCTCCCTATAGGCTGACTCCTCGTTGTTGGTCATCATCAGGCCTACAACCATGGTGTCGTCAGCAAACTTGACGATGGAGTTGGTGCAGTGCAAAGACACGCAGTCATGGGTGAACAGGGAGTACTGCAGAGGGCTGAGGACACACCCCTGGGGGGCCCCTGTGTTAAGAGTCAGTGTGGAGGAGGTGTTGCCAATCCTCACATCCTGTGGTCTTCCCATCAGGAAGTCCAGGATCCAGTTACAGAGGGTAGTATCCAGAACCAGGGCTTGGAGGGAACAATAGTGTTGAATGCTGAACTGTAGTCAATGAACAGCATTCTCAAATTGGTGTTCCTTTTGTTCAGATGTGTTACGGCCGTGTGAATAGCATCTCCCATGGACCTGGTGGAGCAGTAGGCAAATTGGAATGGGCCCAGTGTGCCTGGCATGCTGGCCTTGATGTCGGCAATGACCAACCCCTCAAAGTTCTTCATGATGACCGGGGTGAGTGCGACGGGGCGATAGTCATTTGGGCATGTCACCTTGTTAATCGTGGGCACTGGGATGATTGTGGTCTCTGAAGTAGGTGGGGACTACAGCCAGGGACAGGTTGAAGACGTTCGAGAAGCCGCCTGCTAGCTGGTCAGCACACATCGAGGACGCGGCCAGGGATGCCATAAGTACTCACTCGAGAGTTTCTCACATCAGCCTCAGAGAGCGAAAGCACCTGGTCGTGTTGTCTGCCTTGAAGCGAGCATAGAATGTGTTAAGCTCATCTCAGGGGGAGGTTTCGGTGGGCACTAGAGACAGTGAATTTACCTTTGTAGTCCATGATAGTCTGTAGTTCTTACCACATGCTTTGCGAGTGCGAGTAGCCAAAAATCAATTAAAAAGTTTGAGTCTGTATTGTCTTTTTGCGTCCCTAATGGATTTGTGGAGCTCGCACCTGCTTGTCTTGTATGCTTTGCGCGCCACCAAGTCATCAAGGTTCGTTCTGCTCACATTGAATGTGGCAGTACGGGCTCTCGTCATGGCACGGATATCTCCGGTCATCCAGGGTTTTTGGTTGAGGTATGTCCGGATTGTTATTGTGGGTACAACAGACACATTTCCTAATGAAGCCTGTGACTGATGATGTATACTCCCTCAATGTTGATGGATGAGGCCTGGGTGGATGAATCTTTGAACAGATTCCAATCAATATTCTCAAAACAGTCCTGCAGCATCGAGTCTGCCTCCTCTGTCCAGAATCGCTGTTGGTGGCTCGCTCTTGAATTGATGCTTGTAGGTGGGGAGTAGGAACAGGGAGACGTGATCTGATTGGATGTTTGTATGTACATGGTCCAGTACATTTCCTCTCATGGGGCAGGATACATATTCGTGATATTTGGAAGAATGTTTTAAAACGTGCTTGGTTAATATATCCCACGACAGTAAAGACTGCTTCCGGGTGAGAGGATTCCTGCACAGTTCGGAGTGCCACCTTGATGTTTGTTGTGGCAGTATGTACACAGCTGTGATAACACACGTGAATTACCTCAGCATATAGTGGGGTTGGCATTTTAGAATTAGAAACTCCAGGTCAGGTGAACAGGAGCTTGAGACGGTTTTAACTTCGGTACACCAGGAATTGTTGATCAGGAAGCATACACCTCCTCCTACTCTTACCAGAACCTGATCCATACGGAAAATGGAAAAGCTGTCTGGTTGAATAGCAGAGTTTAGTGTAATGTCCATAAGCCATGGCTCTGTACAAACAAAGAAACAGCATTCCCTGATGTACAGTGGGGAAAAAAAGTATTTAGTCAGCCACCAATTGTGCAAGTTCTCCCACTTAAAAAGATGAGGCCTGTAATTTTCATCATAGGTACACTTCAACTATGACAGACAAAATGAGAAAATAAATCCAGAAAATTACATTACATTTATAAAGAATTTATTAGCAAATTATCGTGGAAAATAAGTATTTGGTCACCTACGAACATGCAAGATTTCTGGCTCTCACAGACCTGTACCTTCTTCAAGAGGCTCCTCTGTCCTCCACTCGTTACCTGTATTAATGGCACCTGTTTGAACTTGTTATCAGTATAAAAGACACCTGTCCACAACCTCAAACAGTCATACTCCAAACTCCACTATGGCAAAGACCAAAGAGCTGTCAAAGGACACCAGAAACACAATTGTAGACCTGCACCAGGCTGGGAAGACTGAATCTGCAATAGGTAAGCAGCTTGGTTTGAAGAAATCAACTGTGGGAGCAATTATTAGGAAATGGAAGACATACAAGACCACTGATAATCTCCCTCGATCTGGGGCTCCACGCAAGATCTCACCCCGTGGGGTCAAAATGATCACAAGAATGGTGAGCTAAAATCCCAGAACCACACGGGGGGACCTAGTGAATGACCTGCAGAGAGCTGGGACCAAAGTAACAAAGCCTACAACCAATAACACACTACGTCGCCAGGGACTCAAATCCTGCAGTGCCAGACGTACTGGCTTAAGCAGGGGGACACATGTCCAAGCCTGTCTGAAGTTCGCTAGCGAGCATTTGGATGATCCAGAAGAAGATTGGGAGAATGTCACATGGTCAGATGAAACCAGAATATAACGTTTTGGTAAAAACTCAACTCGTCGTGTTTGGAGGACAAAGAATGCTGAGTTGCATCCAAAGAACACCATACCTACTGTGAAGCATGGGGGTGGAAACATCATGCTTTGGGGCTGTTTTTCTGCAAAGGGACCAGGACGACTGATCCGTGTAAAGGAAAGAATGAATGGGGCCATGTATCGTAAGATTGAGTGAAAACCTCCTTCCATCAGCAAGGGCATTGAATATGAAACGTGGCTGGGTCTTTCAGCATGACAATGATCCCAAACACACCGCCCGGGCAATGAAGGAGTGGCTTCGTAAGAAGCATTTCAAGGTCCTGGAGTGGCCTAGCCAGTCTCCAGATCTCAACCCCATAGAAAATCTTTGGAGGGAGTTGAAAGTCCATGTTGCCCAGCAACAGCCCCAAACATCACTGCTCTAGAGGAGATTTGCATGGAGGAATGGGCCAAAATACCAGCAAGTGTGTGAAAACCTTGTGAAGACTTACAGAAAACGTTTGACCTCTGTCATTGCCAACAAAGGGCATATAACAAAGTATTGAGATTAAGTATTTGGTTAATAACAAACGTTTTTTTCCACAATTTTTTGCAAATAAATTCATTAAAAATCCTACAATGTGATTTTCTGGATTTTTGTTTCTCATTTTGTCAGTCATAGTTTAAGTGTACCTATGATGAAAATTACAGGCCTCTCTCATCTTTTTAAGTGGGATAGCTTGCACAATTAGTGGCTAACTAAATACTTTTTTGCCCCACTGTACCTCTGTGATTGAAGCCTTGCTCTGAGTTCAAAGTTAATTTCCCAGCGATTGGACATTAGCCATCAGAATATGAGAAAGAGAAGGCCGTGTAGCCTGTCTTTTCAGCCTAGCTCGGGAAAAGAACTGTTGTGGGTATGGCCATGCTTTGTGTGTGTCGCATGCAGTTGGTGCTCATGTGTGTTGACTTGGATCCACTTGAGTGAGAGCAGGGCCTTTTCCTTCAAAGTGACAGTGTTAGAGAGTGAGAGTGCAAGAGTGTGTGAGTCAGCACTTCCTTCCTGTCCCTGGGGCTGTCAGAATGTGCCTCTAGGTGGGGTCACTGTACAAGCTTGCACAGAATGCTCTAACGCCTCCTCCCTCGCCCCTCTGCGTTTCCCCAACTCCGGACCATGTGTTTAAAAAAGGTCCTCGTCATTCACTTCTACAGAAATGTAGGGTGACATTTGGTATTTTATTAGGATCCCCATTAGCTGTTGAGATAGCAGCAGCTACTCTTCCTTGGGTCCACACAAAGCATGAAATATGACATAACAGTTCAAGGACAGAACTACAAATGTAAAAACGGGACATAGAGATTGTATGTATTGATATGTAGGCTATGTCAAATACGGGAGAAGCGTTTTGCAGTGAGTTGTTGCTTGATCCGTTTTTTTTAAACCAGGTTTGTGGGTTTATTTGAGCAATAAGATGTGACTTCCATGCAATGGCTCTATATAATACTGTACGCTTGTTTGAATTTGTTCTGGACTTGGGGACTGTGAAAAGACCCCTGGTGGCATATCTGGTAGGGCTAGTGTGTGTCAGAACTGTGTGTAAATTGACTATGCAAATTCTTTGGAATTTAACGTTTGTTATATAAAGTGATGCAGTCGGTCTCTCTTCAACTCTTAGCGAAGAGAGACTGGCATGCATAGTATTTATATTAGCCTTCTGATTACCATGAAGTGAAAGATGTGTCACTCTGTTCTGGGCCAGCTGCAGCTTAACTAGGTCTTTATTTGCATCACATGACAATAATAAAGACAAACCTAGAGCCTGCAGGACTTGCTATTGTGTTCCATACAGGCAGTAGTGAAATTACTCTTCCTCCTGTCGTTGTGAAACATACCAGACCAGTTTATAGTCCACTGCCTTGACCTGTGAACTCCACAATGCAACCCTAGGCCCTGTTGAAATTAGTTCTGCCTTCCTAGTTCTTGAAGTAATCACTGATCTCTCACAATTCAATAAGATGAAAGCTAGCCCTGCCGTCACCTATTCAACAGTGTGAGATCAGCGATTACTTTCAAGAATGGAGAAAGGTTGCATTTTCGATTGTAACAGAGCCTTTTTTTTGTAACAGCATACACCTCTGGTAGAGGCCGCAGAGTACCAATAAGGAAAGGTGGATGACGTAGTAGTGGTTTAGAGGAATGTAAATGTCAGCTCAGGAGGTTTACATTAGATTCCGGCAAGACCATCCGCCTTAGTCTGTGCTTGAAAGTGTCTGGCATGGAATAATTTTCCAGAGAAGTGGAAGGCTGCCTAGTGCCTACCAAGCGAGACCTACTTCTGGGAAATCCCTATCTGATAAGTGCTAAACAGCCATGAACAACTTGTAGTAATGCCAAGAATGGGTTCATCAGGATCATTGGTCATTAATAGTACCACACTACTTTAATGCGTTCTTAAAATGGTGTGATAGGAATGATTAACTGAGGGAGCAACTAAGTGTACTTGTAATTCTAAAGCAGTGTGTGTCCGGTCAGTTCAAGAAAGAAGATTAGTGGATCTCTCCCTCTTTGGCATGCCTTTAGTTTGCCGATCTCCAGTAAGCCACGTTGATCTATCGTTAGCTCCCAGGGTAGAGTAGGAGTTACATAGAGAGCTCAGTGGCATTACATTTCTTGTTAGCTTCAGCCTTAAAAATCACACCAGAGTTCTGTGAGCCCTGTGGTATAGCAGTTGTCATTACCATTAGCCTAGCCTATCCCCTTTAAGTCCCACTCCGACCACAAGTGGCTCACAAGCTAAGGACATGGTCATTCCATTTAGTTTCAGCAAACAATGACACCCATCCTCTCAGATTGTTCTGAAATGGTTTCTGTAGTTTACCCGTTTCTAAGAGAAATGTTTTCACAAAATAATGTTTCAGGAACGTTTTAACTGAGAATTTAAGCCAATTGATTGTACCAAAATTGGCCATTTCAATTTAAAAGGGTTCTTATAATGTCCCTTAAATATAATACCCAACATCCGATTTGGACCAAACCCTTCTTAATGACAGACGTAATGAATGCAAATAAATGGCCAAAAGTTGAGGAACAACTGACCCCCTCATCTTTATCAAAACACAGTCAGTACAGCCATAAACTGCACTATATGCAGCCATTAGTCATTAGCAATAGCATTTGCTACTACTAGTCATTACCTCAAAGCATTACTCTAACCCCACCCGGCTACACACCCAGTCACCTACAAAGTAATCCTGGAGCCAAGTTCTAGTCACATCAGTTGATGTCCCCGAAGAGAAGGTAATAACGTTGCAAGTTCACAACTGGGTAAAAGGAACAGCTGAAACAAGTTGGTTTACATCAAGTTTAAACACTAATTGTTAACTCAAGTACTGTAACAATTACAGGAAGGAAGTTAGAAAGCTGACAGAGTTGTTTGGTCTCACAACCTCGGGTCATACTGGCTGACCCTTTCCGATACTATTCAGAGAGAACAACATCTTCCCACCCCATAGCTCTGTTGGGGTTTCACATTTATGCACAAATACAAAAGGCCTGCAGTGCACTGTAGACCACACACACCATCGCACTGCATAAAAAGTGTGGGATGCTGACACACACACACCTCTGTGCCATTTAACAAAGTGCTGCAGGAACCTTAACCTTGCCTGTCCCCAGAATTATCTATGTTTGGTGTCAGAAGTAAGATCCAAAGTGCATGTCGATGGTATTGCCGATGGGTTCAAGTTTGAATGGAGAACATAAGATGTGCAGCATGTTTATGTGCAGCCTTTCAGAGGGGATCGAGAGAAAAAAGAAAAAAAACTCTCCAGGTCAGCGTTAAGTCCACTATTGTGGCTAATCCTTATTGTGGCTAGCTTCACATAGATGGGTCCAACCAACATTAATCAAATAACGGTCTTATAAATTAGGGTTGTTAGATTACACACACACACACACATATACATACATACATACATACATACATACATACATACGTTAGATATAGCTACTGAAACATATGTTATGCTATGTATCGATGAATCGTTGTGACATGAAATACGAGTGAGTGTGATAACTACGTAAAAAAAATGTAAGGCGTTAAATTATTGTGTGGTGTGCAGTCATATTCAGGTCCTGATTGGTCAACAAGCTTATTTCACGTCAAATAGTGTTATTTGGCACGCAAAGACCCAAAGAGCGTTCCAATAGTATGAGAAATCCTGGTTGAGAATGAAACTAAACAAATTAACAACAAAACAGCACAGCAAGTAAGTGAAATAAATAGGTTTTGATTATGTTTTAAAATGGTAAAATGGGGACATACGTAAATGACAACAAAATAACTGTGTGTGTGTGTGTGTGTAACACCTTTATTTAACTAGGCCATTCAGTTAAGAACAAATTCTTATTTACAATGACTGCCTACACCGGACCAAATTGCGCGCCGCCCTATGGGACTCCCAATCACGGCCAGATGTGATACAGCCTGGATTCGAACCAGGGACTGTAGTGATGCCTCTTGCAATGAGATGCAGTGCCTTAGAACATGTGTACACACCATGCGTCCATGTGTGTACTAGACTAGAATCCTTACATGGGCCGCTAAAATTTGAAATATCGGTATTGTTTTGGCAAGGAAAATATCTAGGGATGCACGATATAGTCAGTAAACATATTGGAATCGGGTAATATTAGCTAAAAATGCAAACATCGGTATCGGCCCAATGTCTAGTTTAACGCCGATGTTAAAAACCGATGTCAAAGCTAATGTGCATACCTATTAGAGATCGACCGATTAGGATTTTTGAACGCCGATACCGATTATTGGAGGATCAAAAAAAGCCGATACCGATTAATATAAATACAGTTGAAGTCGGAAGTTTACATACAGTTAGAATGGAGTCATTAAAACTCATTTTTCAACCGCTCCACAAATTTCTTGTTAACAAACTATAGTTTTGGCAAGTCGGTTAGGACATCTACTTTGTGCATGACACAAGTAATTACAAAAAAATAGTTTAGACCGATTATTTCACTGTATCACAATTCCAGTGATTCAGAAGTTTACATACACTAAGTTGACTGTGCCTTTAAACAGCTTTGAAAATTCCAGAAAATGTTATGGTTTTAGAACCTTCTGATAGGTTAATTGACATAATCTGAGTCAATTGGAGGTGTACCTGTGAATGTAGTATTGAAGGCCTACCTTTAAACTCAGTGCCTCTGTTTTACATCATGGGAAAATCAAAAGAAATCAGCAAAGACCTCAGAAAAAAAAAGTGTAGACCTCCACAAGTCTGGTTCATCCTTGGGAGCAATTTCCAAAACGCCTGAAGGTACCACGTTCATCTGTACAAACAATAGTACGCAAGTATAAAAGCCACGCAGCCGTCACACCGCTCAGGAAGGAAACGCATTCTGTCTCCTAGAGATGAAAGTACTTTGGTGCGAAAAGTACAAATCAATCCCAGAACAGTAGCAAAGGACCTTGTGAAGATGCTGGAGGAAACAGGTACAAAAGTATCTACATCCACAGTAACTCGAGTCGTATATCGACAAACTGAAAGGCCACTCAGCAAGGAAGAAACCACTGCTCCAAAACCGCCATAAAAAAGCCATACTCCGATTTGCAACAGCACATGGGACAAAGATCGTACTTTTTGGAGAAATGCCCTCTGGTCTGATCACACAAAAATCTAACTGTTAGCCATAATAATCATCGTTATGTTTGGAAAAAGGGGGACGCTTGTAAGCCGAAGAACACCATCCCAACCGTGAAGCATGGGGGTGGCATCATCATGTTGTGGGGGTTCTTTGCTGCAGGAGGGACTAGTGGACTTCAAAATAGATGGCACCATAAGGGGAAATTGTGTGGATATACTGAAGCAACATCTCAAGACAGTCAGAAAGTTAAAGCTTGGTTTCAAATGGGTCTTCCAAATGGAAAATGACCACAAGCATACTTCCAAAGTTGTGGCAAAATGGCTTAAGGACAACAAAGCCAAGGTATTGGAGTAGCCATCACAAAGCACTGACCTCAATCCTATAGAAAATGTGTGGGCAGAACTGAAAAAGCGTGTGCGAGCAAGGAGGCCTTCAAACCTGATTCAGTCACACCAGCTCTGTTAGGAGGAATGGGCCAGAATTTACTCAACTTATTGTGGGAAGCTGGTGGAAGGCTACCAAAAAACATTTGAACCAAGTTAAGCAATTTAAAGGCAATGCTATAGAATACTAGTTGAGTGCATGTAAACTCTGACACACTGGGAATGTGATGAAAGAAATAAAATATACACTGCTCAAAAAAATAAAGGGAACACTAAAATAACACATCCTAGATCTGAATGAATGAAATATTCTTATTAAATACTTTTTTCTTTACATAGTTGAATGTGCTGACAACAAAACTCACACAAAAATGATCAATGGAAATCAAATGTATCAACCCATGGAGGTCTGGATTTGGAGTCACACTCAAAATTAAAGTGGAAAACCACACTACAGGCTGATCCAACTTTGATGTAATGTCCTTAAAACAAGTCAAAATGAGGCTCAGTAGTGTGTGGCCTCCACGTGCCTGTATGACCTCCCTACAATGCCTGGGCATGCTCCTGGTCTCCCGATGGACCTCATCCCAGACCTGGACTAAAGCATCAGCCAACTCCTGGACAGTCTGTGGTGCAACGTGGCGTTGGCATCTCATCTCGGTACCTAATGGCAGTCAGGCAACATCTGGCGAGCACATGGAGGGATGTGCGGCCCCCCAAAGAAATGCCACCCCACACCATGACTGACCCACCGCCAAACCGGTCATGCTGGAGGATGTTGCAGGCAGCAGAACGTTCTCCACGGCGTCTCCAGACTGTCACGTCTGTCACATGTGCTCAGTGTGAACCTGCTTTCATCTGTGAAGAGCACAGGGTGAATTTGCCAATCTTGGTGTTCTCTGGCAAATGAAAAACGTCCTGCACGGAATTGGGCTGTAAGCACAACCCCCACCTGTGGACGTTGGGCCCTCATACCACCCTCATGGAGTCTGTTTCTGACCGTTTGAGCAGACACATGCACATTTGTGGCCTGCTGGAGGTCATTTTGCAGGGTTCTGGCAGTGCTCCTCCTGCTCCTCCTTGCACAAAGGCGGGGGTAGCGGTCCTGCTGCTGGGTTGTTGCCCTCCTACGGCCTCCTCCACGTCTCCTGATGTACTGGCCGGTCTCCTGGTAGCGCCTCCATGCTCTGGACACTACGCTGACAGACACAGCAAACCTTCTTGCCACAGCTCGCATTGATGTACCATCCTGGATGAGCTGCACTACCTGAGCCACTTATGTGGGTTGTAGACTCCGTCTCATGCTACCACTAGAGTAAAAGCACCGCCAGCATTCAAAAGTGACCAAAACATCAGCCAGGAAGCATAGGAACTGAGAAGTGGTCTGTGGTGATCACCTGCAGTACCACTCCTTTATTTGGGGTGTCTTGCTAATTGCCTATAATTTCCACCTATTGTCTATTCCATTTGCACAACAGCATGTGAAATGTATTGTCAATCAGTGTTGCTTCCTAAGTGGACAGTTTGATTTCACAGAAGTGTGATTGACTTGGAGTTACATTGTATTGTTTAAGTGTTCCCTTTATTTTTTTGAGCAGTGTATTTTATAACACTGAATGAACACTTATTTTAACTTAATATAATACATAAATAAAATCAATAATAAATAAACGAAACCTGTTCAATTTGGTTTAAATTATGCGAAAACAGTGTTGGAGAAGAAAGTAAAAGTGCAATATAAAAAAAGCTAACGTTTAAGTTCCTTGCTCAGAACTTTAAAATAAATGTTAATTTGTCGAATACTTTTCTGGTTACTACATGATTTCAAGTCAAAGTAGCCACCCTTTGACTTGATACCTTTGCACACTCTTGGAATTCTCTCAACCAGCTTCATGAGGTAGTCACCTGGAATGCTTTTCCAACAGCCTTGAAGGAGTTCCCACATATGCTGAGTATTTGTTGGCTGTTTTTCCTCTGCAGTCCAACTCATTCCAAACCATCTCAATTGGGTTGAGGTCGAGTGATTGTGGAGGCCAGGTCATCTGAGGAAGCAATCCATCGCTCTCCTTCTTGGTGAAATAGCTCTTACACATCCTGGAGGTGTGTTTTTGGATTATTGTCCTGTTGAAAAACAAATTATAGTCCCACTAAGCCCAAAACAAAATGGGATGGAGGGCGTATCACAGCAAATCAACCATGAAGGCCTGATTCAGGCAGTCTCCTCTGAACAGTTGATGTGTCTGTTACTTGTACTCTATGAAGCATTTATTTAGGCTGCAGTCTGAGGCGTAGTTGATTGCCGATTACTGAGGCTGGTAACTCAAATGACCTTGTCCTCTGCAGCAGAGATAACACTGGGTCTTCCTTTCCTGTTGCGGTCCTCATGAGAGCCAGTTTCATCTTAGCGCATGATGGTTTTTGCGACTGCACTTGAAGAAAATGTCAAAATGCTTGAAAGTTTCTGGATTGACTGAGCTTCTTGTCTTAAAGTAATGGACTGTCGTTTCTCTTTGCTTATTTGAGCCGTTCTTTCCGTAATATGGACTTGGTATTTTACCAAATAGGGCTATCATCTTCTGTATACCACCCCTACCTTGTCATAACAACTGATTGGTTCAAAGGTGTTAAGAAAGAAATTCCACAAATTAACGAGACACACCTGTTAATTGAAATGAATTCTAGATACCTCATGAAGCTGGTTGCGAGAATGCCAAGAGTGTGCAAAGCTGTCATGGCAAAGGGTGGCTACTTTAAAGAATCTCAAATATTTTGGATAACCCTTTTTTGGTTACTACATGATTCCATATGTGTTATTTCATAGTTGTGATATCTTCACTATCATTCTACAATGTAGAAAATTGCTGATGTCCACAAGTGAAGGGAAAAGGTGAGAGGAGAAGAGGGCATAGACAGCTGCGAGAAGAAATTATACAGTTGAAGTCAGAAGTTTACATACACCTTAGCTAGACTCAGTTTCACAACTCCCGACATTTAATCCTCGTAAAAATGCCATTTTAGGTTAGTTTGGATCACCACTTTAGGTCAGAATAGTAGAGAGAAAGATTTATTTCAGCTTGCATGTCTTTCATCACATTCCCAGTGGGTCAGAAGTTTACATACACTCAATTAGTATTTGGTAGCATTGCCTTAAATGTTTAACTTGGGTCAAACATTTCAGATAGACTTCCACAAGCTTCCCACAATAAGTTGGGTGAATTTTGGCCCATTCCTCCTGACAGAGCTGGTGTAACTGAGTCAGGTTTGTAGGCCTCCTCGCTAGCACACACTTTTTCAGTTCTGCCCACATATCTTCTATAGGATTGAGGTCTGGGCTTTGTGATGGCCACTCCAATACCTTGACTGTTGTCCTTAAGCCATTTTGCCACAACTTTGGAAGTATGCATGGGGTCATTGTCCATTTGGAAGACCCATTTCCAACCAAGCTTTACAGTGCCTTGCGAAAGTATTCGGCCCCCTTGAACTTTGCGACCTTTTGCCACATTTCAGGCTTCAAACATAAAGATATAAAACTGTATTTTTTTGTGAAGAATCAACAACAAGTGGGACAATCATGAAGTGGAACGACATTTATTGGATATTTTAAACTTTTTTAACAAATCAAAAACTGAAAAATTGGGCGTGCAAAATTATTCAGCCCCTACTTTCAGTGCAGCAAACTCTCCAGAAGTTCAGTGAGGATCTCTGAATGATCCAATGTTGACCTAAATGACTAATGATGATAAATACAATCCACCTGTGTGTAATCAAGTCTCCGTATAAATGCACCTGCACTGTGATAGTCTCAGAGGTCCGTTAAAAGCGCAGAGAGCATCATGAAGAACAAGGAACACACCAGGCAGGTCCGAGATACTGTTGTGAAGAAGTTTAAAGCCGGATTTGGATACAAAAGATTTCCCAAGCTTTAAACATCCCAAGGAGCACTGTGCAAGCGATAATATTGAAATGGAAGGAGTATTAACTTAAGGGGGCTGAATAATTTTGCACGCCCAATTTTTCAGTTTTTGATTTGTTAAAAAAGTTTGAAATATCCAATAAATGTCGTTCCACTTCATGATTGTGTCCCACTTGTTGTTGATTCTTCACAAAAAAATACAGTTTTATATCTTTATGTTTGAAGCCTGAAATGTGGTAAAAAAAGGTCGCAAAGTTCAAGGGGGCCGAATACTTTCGCAAGGCACTGTAACTTCCTGACTGATGTCTTGAGATGTTGCTTCAATATATCCACAATTTCCCCTTCTTCATGATGCGATCTACTTTGTGAAGTGAACCAGTAACACCTGTAGCAAAACACCCCCACAACATGCTGCCATCCCCATGCTTCATGGTTGGGATGGTGTTCTTCACCTTGCAAGCCTCCCCCTTTTCCTCCAAACAAAACAATGGTCATTATGGCCAAACAGTTCTATTTTTGTTTCATCAGACCAGAGGACATTTCTTCAAAAAGTAAGATCTTTGTCCCCGTGTGCAGTTGCAAACCGTAGTCTGGCTTTTTTATGGCGGTTTTGAAATAGTGTCTTCTTCCTTGCTGACTTTCAGTTTATGTCGATATAGGACTCGTTTTTACTGTAGATATAGATACTTTTGTACCCGTTTCCTCCAGCGTCTTCACAAGGTCCTTTGATGTTGTTCTGGGATTGATTTGCACTTTTCGCACCAAAGTACGTTCATCGTTAAGCGACAGAACGCGTCTACTTCCTGAGCATGACGGCTGCGTGGGCCCATGGTGTTTACACTTTCGTACTATTGTTTGTACAGATGAACGTGGTACCTTCAGGCGTTTGGAAATTGCTTCCAAGGATGAACCAGACTTCTGGAGGTCTAAATTTTTTTTCTGAGGTCTTGGCTGATTTCTTTTGATGTCAAGAAAAGAGGCACCGAGTTTGAAGATAGACTACTTTCACAGTTACACCTCCAATCGACTCAAATGATGTCGATCAGAAGCTTCTAAAGCCATGACATCATTTTCTGGAATTTTCCAAGCTGTTTAAAGGCACTGTCAACTAAGTGTATGTAAACTACTGACCCATTGGAATTGTGATACAGTGAATTATAAGTGAAATAATCTGTCTGTAAACAATTGTTGGAAAAATTACTTGTGTCATGCACAAAGTAGATATCCTAACCGACTTGCTATAGTTTGTTAACAAGAAATTTGTGGAGTGGTTGAAAAATGAGTTTTAATGACTCCAACCTAAGTGTATGTAAACTTCTGACTTCAAATGTATATACAACGAGTGATCATGCTGTTGATGTGGCTGCTATGAAAGTGAACTGTTTTTGCATGTGATCAGGGGTGTATTCATTCTGCTGATTAAGAAAGATTTAACAAACTCTTTTGTAACTGTTGAGTACACCCTAGATCAGCTAGATGCATGCAAGAGTGTGCAAGGCTGTATTGGGAAAATTTTAGTATCAGGAAGTAGCTTAAACCTGTCAATATTAAATTGAGTTGGGTGAATTGAATATGAATGACAGTCATCCAATATGCTGTAATAGAAATAAGGCCATGCTCATAAAATAATAATAATCTTCCCTCATCTTAAAATCCTTGTCCTACATAGAGGTCAAATTCAATCAGCCATTGTGTGCAGCAAGTCAACATTTCACATGCCTTTGTTTGTAATGATGAGGGTATTGATTAGGCAATATGACACAATTTCCTCTACAGCACTGACAGTACTGCTTATTCTTGACTTGTTTCTTCCTTCCTACAAACCAATCAACACAAGCATTAAGAGATTTTGACCAATGAACTGTGCTTGGGAGGGAGCCCAGTAGAAGCAAATCAACAGGAAGGCGTTTGTGATAATCTCTATGGGTCCTGTGTGTGACGTCACCAAGAGGAAGCTAACGCACAGTGCCTCCATATATGGAGACTTCCCTTTTCAGGGGTCAGAGCAGGTTAGGCTAACCGAACC
The DNA here is from genome assembly GCF_045791955.1 of Oncorhynchus clarkii lewisi. Taxonomy (NCBI): domain Eukaryota; kingdom Metazoa; phylum Chordata; class Actinopteri; order Salmoniformes; family Salmonidae; genus Oncorhynchus; species Oncorhynchus clarkii. The sequence goes on along the minus strand of NC_092149.1, from coordinate 47,470,908 downwards.
CACTCGTCCATGTCTCAACATATGGAGGAAATGTTTAAAGTACTAATGTTTGCATCTGCATGTTTGTGTGAGCCTCAGTCTGCTTCTTTATTTGGCATACTTTTAGCTAAACTAATAGATTTGGAAATGCTGGAGTGAAATGAAATCTCATTGTTAAATTGCTTCATAATTTAGCCTGATTGTCCATAGGTATGCAGTTTTGAAATAAATCTCTGCCTTTATCTGTGTGTGCATGTGTACGTGACTGCATGCATGTGTGTGGTGTGCCTACGCACATGTGTAGGACTGCCAATTATCTGGCCTGTCCCATTGATGACAGTCAGATTAAGGAAGACGGTGTGTTGTGCCCCTCCTTGCTTCAGAGTCCCAGACTAATCCTCTCTTAACACTTGATTCACCCCCTCATCGCTCCACTGCCCCTCAGGCTGTCACTTAACGCTGACCTGGCAACTTAATCCGCGGCTTAAATTTGTCTCCCAACCGCACTCAGACAAAACACACCAACGTCAACAGAATACTTGACAGCCATCAGCACCGATACAGACACTGGCCTGGTCAGAGGATGCCCTGCGTCTATATTTCAATCCACCATTCTCGTGAATGGTGTTCCTGCAAAGATGATACAGCAATCCAAGACATGCCGGTTTGTAAAGGAAGTGTCATGCAGGAGCAGCAGGAATGAATGGGAACTTATTTGACACTCTCGGGGTTTCAATAGTTTCATCTTCCCTCACTATCACTTAGAAAGGCATTCCTTGTGGGTTATCCAGTGGTTATTCAACCTACACTAAAGCTTTCGCCTTCTACAGACATAATCCATATATCCTCACTGACAGTAGTGAAACAGGTTTTCAACATACATGCATTCAGATTACTCAGACCATGTTCACACTTTTCACTACAACTGCAGGTTGTAGGACGCCTATGCAGACAGATAAACAAGATCACAATGTGACTAATTGTAACTTTTGCTAACCCCCCCCATTTAGAACATTCAAATCTTAATTCAGGGTCTGAACTCTGGAAATGAATCACATGAAGCTAGTACTTGATGTCTAACCATGGTCCCTAGAGTATGTGGATTTTACAGGGAGCCATTGCGGTCAAGAAATGAGTTGATCACAGAATAGGCTACATTGAACAGGAGGTGATCATAGCACACGGTGGCACCCATGACAGAAAACACGTGCGGAGATAATTTCTTCTGGAAGCTCCAATGGCATTAGAAAGAGTTCTAGCTACTTTTAAAAACAAACCAAATGCCTTAGAAATGTGCACGTATAATTGCACAATGGCATTACAAACAATGGACACTCATATGGGCTTGCGCCCAGGACAATTAGCTTATTGTTAAAAAAAAAAAAAAGAAGTGGTTCCACTACAAAAGCAGTAAGCACCCTTGCCAAAGATGATCCCAAACTATTTACCTGACAAACAGTGCACTTAAAATGATTTTTTTTTCTCCATTAGTCCATTAATCATATGACACAAAGGGTGTCACTCATGCAGGCAGAAATACAGCAGGTAAGTGCTATATCTTAAACTTGGCTGTTAACATGCAAACATTTTTGGGACTGTATTTACAAAAACATTAAACTACCAAAAGATTGTTTGAGTGTCCCCTCAGCAAGTGTTAAGACGCTGTTTTGTGTATCAAATGTATGAGGTAAATCCCTCTACAGCCATACTAATTCAAAGATGGAGTCTGTGCCTCCTTACAATCAACACTGGGTACTATTCCAAGACTCAATTGTGAGGACACTATCTGTGTCGAACATGTAATTGCTGATGGACTGCTTCATTCCCATATCCCAACCTTTGGTCTGAATAATACTTCAGAGTTTCTTGTATTGAAAACAGTGGGCACGCTATTTGTCATCCATAGAATATTACCACCTGCTCATGTGGGATATGTTTTGAATGGTTCATACGAGTAACTCTGGTGCAGCCATAAGATCCCTATTATTAATGGCATACAAATAGAAGCTTAATTCAGATCAACTGCCTCTGATCGTCAGGCTATAAGAATTAGAGGTTGACCGATTAATCGGCATGGCCTATCCCCCACGACAGACCCAATCTGAATGCAGTGTGCAGTAACAGCTGATATTTCAGGGCCTTTCTATTTTTAAAGCCTTTTTAGCAGAATCGGCTAGCACATCCGGACTGACAGACCATCCTGTCAGAGGGGCTGCCAGTGTGGGACTCAACTCAATCTGCACTTAAAAGGGCACTGTTTTTCTCTTTACTGACTAGCAGTTATAGTATACTGCATTTAGCCAACTGTCCTGAAACTACACCAAGCTACCTTCCAACAGCAAACAGTCCAACGACAATTGTTTTTTAACCAAACCATAACTCAGGAAACGTGCAAAGGCAGCTATAGGGAACTGCCCCTTGACAAACTTTAAAAAAATCAAAAGCCTAAAACACAACTAGCAACTTCAACAGCACGTTCTGCCCACTGCACATTGACTACAGGAAGCAACAATGACTAAACTGCAGGAATGTGCAACTCCAGACAAATACCCCCAGACTGTAAAGTAAATAAAGTCTGCTAACTTGATACCAGAAAAGTAAAACGGTCAAATAGCCAACTGCTACAGACTTGCCAAGGGTAATGATGAAGCAGCAGACACTAGAGTGAGTCTGGTGTGTGAGGTGAGATACAAAGTTCATGCAACATCCGGTACGAGTCTGAACAGACCACACTTCCTTCTATTCAACAGTGGCGTTTCTAACCGTGGTGCATTGCAGGTCCCATTCTATTAGAGGGACCACACTGGTGAAGTACTACCCTCTAGGTCGTGGACTTCTAAAAACTGCCTGAGCTGTATTACCAAAAGTGTCTTAAGATGGTCGGCTCGGTACAGCATGATGATATGACCATTTAAGAACTAGAAAGAGTGTGCATTTGGCACCCTCAGAAAGTCACCGTATGTAGGGTGTCCAATCCAAAAACAAATGTTTTGACCAATGGATAAAATTATATATTCATTGGTGTTGATAGTCCTGTAAGAAAACCAATGGTTCGAGCCACATGTCTTGATCATAGTCCATTCAAATGTTAGTTCAACAGTGAACTTTCTTCTAAAATCCAGAAAACAATAGTGGGGCTCCCAAGTGGCACAGCCATCTAAAGCACTGCATCTCCTCACAAGAGACATCACTATAGTACATGGTTTGAATCCAGGCTGTATCACATCCGGCCATGATTGGGAGTCCCATAGGGCGGTGCACAATCGGCCCAGCTTTGTCCGGAGTAGGCCGCAATTGTACATTTTATTTAACTAGGCAAGTCAGTTAAGAACAAACTCTTATTTACAATGATGGCCTAGGAACTGTCTTGTTCAGGAGCAGAACAACAGATTTTTACCTTGTCAGCTCAGGGATTTGATCTAGCAACCTTTTGGTTACTGGCCCAACACTCTAACCAATAAGAAATACGCTTTTTTAAATTTTTATTAACAGACTTGCCTAGTTTAATCAAATGTTAAATAAAAAATAGTGGTAAGATAGATATCTATTTTGAGACATTACATAGTATTTTCATAATTTAGTATATATTGGAGGACATTGGATGCACCGGAGCTCAATTTAGTGTCTTGGCAAAGGGGTGTGAATACGTACAGAAATATCTAATTTATTAATTTAATACATTGTGTGTAGATAGATTTAAAAATGTAAGCAATTTTGAATTTAGGCTGTAACACAAGATTTAGAATATATCAAAATATATTCCTGCCAGCTTGGCAAAAGGTGAGGGAAAAAGATGAGGGTGAAATAATATGAATACTGTCAAGTGGACATTGGTTCTACTGACTTCACCAATAACTGTGTGAAAAATATAGGCTACTTCCCACTTCCGTATAGTTTTCTAATATATATATTTTTTTAAGTACCTCTCTTGCAATGAGATTAAGGGTATCATCCTCGGCCGTCGACCTGTCCTTAATGGGATTTCTTTTACGTCCTGTGCCCTGAGTCCCCATGTCTTGGTTTCTGCCCGGTAATTAGGCTACTGGTCCAAATCGTTGAAGGTAGAAGAGGAATCCAAAGCACGTCTCAAGGAAAGAAAATACAACTAGCCTGTCACAATGTTGGGAGAAACATTTGTCAAATAACAAATGACTGGGCAAACCGTTCGTTACCACTCGCGACATTGGTCATTGGGTTACATCCGTCTTCAAGACCTCTTCCTGTGAGGTTTCTATCCAAACGCTAAATTGGACATTTCTAACAAACATTGCAGTCGTTTGTATCGAATCCGCCCATTTGTAACACGTGAGCTGCCCAGAGGAAATCACAAATAGTTGAGTACCCTGGTAAACACGCATAATAAAGATAAATTGACTGGCAATATATCTATTAAGATATGGAATCCAAATAATTTAATAGGCTATGTGAGATTTGTTTTAAACATAAAAATGCTATTAAAAAAAATTAAAACTACTTTGAATTGTATCTTTGTAAATCCACTTGGTTAACCCGCTTGGACAGAGACGCGATGTTGCAGAGCAGCCTTTAAAGTAAATGCATGCTTGATATGAAAGGCTTCGTATGGCGGGTGTGACGCAAATTCATTTTCCGGGGCTCATGCAGGCAGCGACCAAATTGCCATGGGACTACAGCAGTCTCTCACACCCTCGCCACTATTTTTAATGATGAGTTTTGAGCGCTAAAACAAATCTTGTCGTGTACGTCTTAAAGGCAAGGACTATGACAAATGGCTATGCATATTTCATAACAATAACATTATATTTGATCCACTTATGTTCAAAAGCTCCCATTTGTTGTGAAAACGATGTTCTATAGAATATTATTATATTTTCTTTCCCTCCATGTCCATTAAATTAATTAACTATGAAGTATTTCAACAGTGATTGGGTTAGGCCTATTTGTATTTATTTGGAATTATATAATGTGCTTTTCAAGATTGTAGACTAGCCATAAACAAAATATGGTAACATTGTAACTTAAAGGGATACTTCAGGATTTTGTCAATGAGGCCCTTTATCTACTTTCCCAGTCATATCAAATCAATCAAATCAACCTTTATTGGTCGCATACACAGATTTTCAGATGTTAGTGCAGGTGCAGCAAATTGCTTGTGTTTGTAGCTCCAACTGTGCAGTAATACCTAGCAATAAATAAAACAAATACACACCTAATTCAGAAAAATGTAAAGTTCTATAGAATGAGCCATGACTAGATACAGTATATACATATAAAGTGGGTGAAACAGTATGTAAACATTATTAAAGTGACCAGTGTTCAATGGCTCCATGTACATAGGGCAGCAGTCTCTAAGGTGCAGGGTGGGGTATCGGGTGGTAACCGGCTAGAACAGTGACTAAGGATCAGGGCAGGGTACTTACTGGTGAAGCTAGTGGTGAAACAGTTTCTCAGTCTCTTGGTCCCAGCTTTGATGCACTTGAACTGTCTCCGTCTTTTGGATGGTAGCGGGGTGAACAGGCCATGGTTCGGGTGGCTGAGATCCTTGATGGTCTTCTTGGCCTTCCTGTTACACCGGGTGCTGTAGATATCCTGGAGGGCAGGAAGTGTGCCCCTGGTGATTCGTTGGGTTGACTGCACCACCCTCTGGAGAGTCCTGCGGTTGCAGACGATGCATTTGCCGTACCAGGCAATGACACAGCCCGACATGATGCTTTCAATGGTGCATCTGTAGAAGTTTGTGGGGTCTTAGGGGCCAAGCCAAATGTCTTCGGCCTCCTGAGGTTGAAGAGGCGTTGTTGCGCCTTCTTCACTATGCTGTCTGTGTGAAGGGACCATTTCAGGTTGTCAAGGATTTCCATGCTGAGGAACTTGAAGCTTTTGACCCTCTCCACTGCAGCCCTGATGAACACATTGATTAAACAAATTATATATAGGCTGTTAACTAGTGCTAGTGCAATTGCTAAGTTTAGTTAGCATTAACTCGCAAAACTACCTCTAACGTATTTCATACTGGACACAGAGACAAAAACGTCAGAATCATAGCCAAAATCCTGAAGTATCCCTTTAAATTCTATTGAGTCATGGTTGTTCCTCCATAAGCCAAACTGTTGCCTAATTGTTGATCCATGTTGTCTTATTTGACTATTATCACTATAGGAAGTCAATTAAACTCATTGAATTGATCATAGAAGCAATACAACCCAGACAATAGCATATTTAGAAATGTAGTTCAAGTTTTTGGAATCTGTAACACTGTCCATAAACTTGGAAATCTCTCAAAACGTTAGGCTCATAAATTGACTTGGCCTACAAGCAATGCCTTCCTCTGGTGTTGGTCACATGTCTTGCAACAAACCTGAGAGATATCTAGACTTGAGAGGCTTCACTGAGTTGACACAGGGTTGACCATTAAAAAACTCGGACTTGTTTCACTACGTTGGCAAAAATAGGTTTTTTTGTTTAATGATTTTGATATAATTCCAATGCAATATCAACATACCTGTTTTACAGGGTAAAACCACACATTGTCCTTCAGGCCAATATTGGGTTTTATATAAATCTTTCATAACAAACCACATAAAACAATCAGGCCATACATTCCTGCAGGACATGCAAGTGTATGAGGTTTGCTGATGGTTGTATACACATTTTTGTATAATCAGCAATATAGTAGTAACCACCCACTGGGCACACATTGAATTGATGTCTGTTCCCAGGGGGGCAGTCAACTGACTCACTTGTTTTTTGTATTTCACATTGAAACATCCTTCATTGTTGTAATACAGTGCATTCTGAAACTTTTTCCACATTTTGTTAACCTGTTACAGCCTTATTCTAAAATGGATGCAATAGTTTTCTCCCCTCATAAATCTGCACACAATACCTCATAATGCCAAAGCAAATTAGGTTTTTATCAATTTTGTCAAATTTATAAAAAAATAAACCTGAAATATCACATTTACATAAGAATTCAAAACAAGCTTGGCACACCTGTATTTGGGGAGTTTCTCCCATTGTTATCTGCAGATCCTCTCAAGCTCTGTCAGGCTGGATGGGGAGCGTCGATGCACAGCTATTTTCAGGTCTCTACAGAGATGTTAGATCGGATTCAAGTCTGGGCTCTGGGCTCTCATTCAGAGACTTATCCCGAAGCCACTCCTGCATTGTCTTGGCTGTGTGCTTAGGGTTGTTGTCCTGTTGGAAGGTGAACCTTCGCCCCAGTCTGAGGTCCTGAGCGCTCTGGAGCAGGTTTTCATCAAGGATCTCTCTGTACTTTGCTCCGTTCATCTTTCTCTTGATCCTGACTCGTCTCCCAGTCCCTACCGCTGAAAAAAATCCCCACAGCATGATGCTGCCACCACCATGGTTCTCTCTACCAATGCCACCAGATTATACTTTCTATTGGTGTTATCTATTCGGTAACATTCCACAAGTAAATGTAATAAATAATTTTAAAAAAAATACATGATATAGGTTCATTAAATAATTGAAAGGAACACTTAGATGATTTATTAGCCATGTGGATATAAGTATTTTAGGCATATCATGTGAATTAGGCCTCATGTAAAATCATTGTCAAAAGTGCAAGAGATACTGTTGCATGACAAACAGGTGCTGTTAGATTACAGTATACTTTATCTGACCGTTTGGAACAGTGTAAACCATACTAAATAAAGTTGAAGTAATATCAGAAAGGTTGTTCTATGAAAAAAAAAAGTAAAGCCTTTAATACAGCACTGGAAAGTTTAAAAATAGCTGGATTTGTGAAATTGCTTTATCTGACATTTTGCAGTTGCACGAGGCTTGGTAATGATATAATAAGTAGGATATTAAATGAACACTCAAATAGGCAACAGAAAGCTGGAACAGCATAGGGCTGAGTGACTCACTCATTCCTGGCTTTCGTTCAAAAAAGTTATATTATAATGCAGGGTTAAAGAGACATTCTTTCTGATTGTCTCTCCTCTCGCTACAGCTACTTTTGTTTGAATTATTATGTTGATTATAATAAATTCATATATTTGTAGGGGTTGATGCATTTTTCATTAGGGTACATCTGGTCTGTGATATTGAGTTAGAAACGTATAACTTTAGAGTACTACACTTTACAATAGGAGAGAAACAAAATGGTGCAGTTTGAGGCAATGTGGTGGAGAGTGATGCAGGTGCTGGAGATGGGGGTGTGAGAAGGCGGGTCTGGGCAGGTGGGATGTAGTTGTTGTTTGTATGTGTATGTTTTGTATTGTCTAAAAATATCAAATAAAATCTTACAAAAAAATGTAATAAGGAAAAATGACAAGCTTGTAGCACATGTCCTATTATTGTCATGCCCTGATCTGTTTCACCTGTTCCTGTGATTGTCTCCACCCCTTCCAGGTGTTGCTTATTTTCCCCAGTGTATTTATCCCTGTGTTTCCTGTCTCTCCGTGCCAGTTTCTCTTGTATGTTTAGTCAAGTCAATCAGTGTGTTTTTCCCCATACTCCTTTTGCTATTCTCCTTTTTCCAGTTCTCCCGGTTTTCACCCTTGCTTGTTTCTGGACTCTGTACTCTCTACCTCAAATAGACGTGGCATAAGCTCAAAACTTTTAATTAAGAAACCACTGTAGTAGCCAATATCAGGGTGACAGTCACAGTAAGCACAAGCATACAACGCATGAAGCCACAGTACACTGATCATAAATGCTTTTAATTTAAAAAAAAATAATTGTCCGTTTTATAACTGAAAATGTACAATTATTTGTGGAAAACTAACATTGAAATATGTCTCAGACTCAAGCAGAAGTCCAAACTCTCATGATATGGTAGCTCAAATGTATGGTAGTTGGGTGGTAAGAAACAAGAAAAAAACGCAAAATCAAAACCGTCTATAGCGGAGCACTACGACACACCCACTCCTTTCCACATGCCCACTATTTACTTTTTGACACACCCACTCTTTTCCACACGCCCACTACTTTCCTTTTGACACACCCACTCCTTTCCACACACCCACTACATTCCTTTTCGACACACCCACTCGCCCATACTGCACTTGTAGCTGCTCTCTCTTTGTCTCTGGGAAACAAGGTCTTGTTTTTTATTTAACACTAGTATTGTCTTTAGCTTGACTTCTTTCTTTAGTGTTTCTTCAGGTGATATCAGAATTTTCTTTGGCTTTATTCTTGTACAGCCTAGTTGGTGTGGGGTATGTACAATGAATTCATATTGTGGTCTGCTCTCCAAGGCTGGTCTTTGGTTTGATCTTCACCTACAATCAGCTAAATTAGAGAGACAAACCATCATAATTCTGCACATTCTTTCCTGGCTTCACATTAACTTGTGCCTACTTGTGTGCTTGTGAGTTCTTAAGCTAAAACTACAACACCATATATTCTATTCCATGACTCGCTGGCTTTGTCTGTACCAGTAACAGAGAGGCCAGGACTTGACTTACAATTCAGTAAGGATGAGTTTAAGTGCACTTTACCCACCGTAGACCAGCATTATGGTCATAGTGCTATGTGGCCAAAGCTATGTCCATATTCGCCTGGCATTTTCTTTCAGCTGTGCAATTTTTGCATTTTTCTGGAACTTGTTTTTTCATATACCGTAGTAGTATCTTATTTCAAAACCACAAGCTAAGTTGTCTCTCTGGTATATTTTTGTCATGAAAATGTTTTGCTATGCTGTTTTGCTAAAAATGTATTTATTTCACAAGGTTGCCAAAGTAACTGCTTATAATTTCCTGTATGTATTAGGGGGTGTGGTATACGTTTCAGTAACATTTTAATACTGTCACTGGGCTCTACCTCAGAGATCTGGTTGAAGAAAGTTGCCTCATAGGGTAGGTTACTGTATGTCTTTATTCTACCTGGTGTCACAGTATATTCTGTCCCCCCCAGGTGCCTACCTCACCCAGGTGGTATGTCTGAATGATGTCACACTTCGCTTTGAGATCTGGGATAATCCGGAGGAGCCCACGATGCACTGGTGGTATACGATATCAGCAAACAGGTAAAACTAACACGCACATGCACAAATGCACACAAACACACACTGGATGTAGATTGCTTATACCAAATGCATGTCCTGTGTGTGTGTGTGTGTGTATGTTTAAGTGCACTTGTGTGTGTGTGTGTGCACGGGTGGGTGTGTGTATTTAGGAGAGCTTCATAAGGTCCCAGCTGTGGCTTAGGGAGCTGGAGAAGCACTGTATCCCAGGTTCCATCGTGAGGGTTCTACTAGGGAACAAGGGGGACATTTCAGAGCTGCGCCAGGTGACATTACAGGCACTGCACTCACTGTATACAACAACACACACACACAAATACATGTACACACTCTTGCATAGTCAGACTTGCACCCACCCTCATAACACACCCACATACACTGTACATGTAACAGCACACAAACACATTCACACAGACTATAGGGAGACTGTAGGGAGTCATACATATGTCCTACGGGGATATTGACAGCATTCCTATATGATGACCATTCTGACATAATCATCCCTCTCCCATCCCACAAACCTATACACATTGTACTGTACTTTCACAATGGTCACCACGTGACAGCAATGCATTTTCCCACTCATATTCACTCATATACTATTTTATCCTCTCTATTTATTTCATAGGAAGGACATGCTTTTTATGGAGACCTTGGCCAAGTCAGGGAATCAAGTCAGTGAACTGATGCTGGCTATTGGTAAGTAATTGGGCATCTGTAAGAATCATCATTGTACTCAATATATATGTTATTATATTTCTCAATTTCTGTTCTTTGATGTTCAAAATTGCGACATAAAACATTGTCTCACAGCTTTAAATGTGTAGGTCTGAAGATACACCACTAGAGAGCAGCAGATACAGACAGAAACATAAATGATCCATATATCTTATAATGGAACATTTAGTCGATACAGAAGAAAGGTGAGAAAGCAGCAATGTTTGGTGAGGAATATAGATGGATGCGGAGTGTGTGATCCCTCTCTGTCAGCCCAGGGTGAAGAGGAGTGTGATTCAGCAGCAAGTCAGCCTGATAGAGTGGCAGGAGACAGTTAGTGAACCTGCACTACTCTGAGAACCTACATCAGCCACTGGCAATCTGTTGCCCCTCCATTGGACCCTTATGTGTGTTCTATGTGGATAGGTGTATAGGTTTGTGTGTATGTGTTTGTGTGTGTGTTGTTGTTAAGAGAGATGATAAGATTACAGACCGGATGGAACTGCAGTTCCCCATGCCCTTTTAGTTTGATCACCCAAATGTGAAATCCTTAAGGACAGAGGAGAAACTATGTTCAAAGATTTAAGGTTAACCAAAATCAAACTTTTCCTTACTTATGTACAGTGCATTCGGAAAGTATTCAGACCCCTTCTCTTTTTCCACATTTGTGACTCGTTTCAGGAAACTTCTCTTGTCGTGCGTCACTGCTTCACAGGAGTGCCATTTTATCGTAAACCTTCTTTAATCAAAATGCATTTTGGGTCAGAAATGCCTTCTGTAACTTTCATGTGCCTTAATAGCAAACTTGTATACCATCTGTAAATATGAATAAAATTGTTAAATTATGAGCTTAGTAGGTTTAGCCACGGAAAAAGTCAGCAACCTTCCCGCTAGACATGAGTGGACTGGATATGCCAAGAGTTGAGTTCGGATTGGTCTGTCATGTAGCACACTTCTGTCTATAACATGAGCTGGTCAGTATGTGTAGGTATTCCATTCGAACGCAGCTTTTTTTAAAGATAACACGTAATAGAACTGCATAAGTTTTGATCTCCACTTTCTGGAGGACCAGAAATCAGTGGAAATAGAGTGTGATAGCTAAGGAGATTATGAAAATTCTGCCGTTTGATTGCAAATATGCAGATGGATTCGAAAAGAGAACACACAGAAGGCTGTTGTATAAAACACCTGTCTCCGGATTACATCTTCAAACTAAGGGCAACCATGGTATCCATGACAGAGAGGGAGAAGCGTCCATCCATGTATACGGTAAGATAGTCTAGCTAGCTACCATTTCAGATATTACACATTTCTAATTTTCCCAGAAAGTAGTTTTCATTTCAAATTAAAGTGTATTGTTAGCTAACTAGCTAACATTAGCTGGCTGGCTAGCTAGCTAAAGTTACGTGTATGATCTGTGTAGTAATATTATTAATATCTCAGAGCCATTTGCATGGCTAGTTATAGCCTAATGTTAGCCAGCTAACATTGAACATGGTTGATTAGCTACCAGCAGATTCACGAAGGGTAGTAACGTTATGAGTTGGGATTACAGTTCATTGTTTAGCCAGCAACTCCAGATTAAATTTAGGAACACATCCACAGTATAAACCAGCCTTTAGTCTTGAAATCTTTGATTGTTTAGCACATAGCCTCACATGTGAATCATTTAAGAGATGTGTGGGGCTAAACTTAAGAGGGTGTGAATGATGCTGAATGGGTGTAGACAATGAAGAGCTCTCCAGTAGGTACCAAAACATTCAAGGGCCATTTTCTCTAAAGTGATGTTACAAGTTTATCAACTTTCAAAGCAGAATTACTTTCCCATTGTACCTCAACTATAGCGTATGACATACCATTTTGTAACTCTGAGTCTCTACTTTTATCCAAAGTAAAAAACACCTTTTCAAATGTTTTCTAATAAGACCAAATCGAGTCGGTCGGTCACATTTTGTTACGTTACAGCCTTATTCTAAAATGGATTAAACAAATGTTTTTCCTCATCAATCTACACACAATACCCCATAATGACAAAGTGAAAACAGGTTTTTAGAAATGTTTGCAATAAAAAAAATACAAAAAATAAAAAATATATAAAACAGAAATACCTTATTTACATAAGTATTCAGACCCTTTGCTATGAGACTCAAAATTCAATCAATCAAATGTATTTATAAAGCCCTTTTTACATCGGCCAATGTCACAAAGTGCTATACAGAAACCCAGCCTAAAACCCCAAACAGCAAGCAATGCAGATGTAGAATCACGATGGCTAGGAAAAAACTCCCTAGAAAGGCAGGAACCTAGAAAGACACCTAGAGAAGAACCAGGCTCTGAGGGGTGGAGATTATAACAGTACATGGCCAATATGTTCAAATGTTCATAGATGACCAGCGGGGTCAAATGTATAGGGTGCAACAGGTCAGCACCTCAGGAGTAAATGTCAGTTCGCTTTTCATAGCCGATCATTTAGAATTCGAGAGAGAGAGAGAGCATATTTAAATTCACACACCTGATAAGACAGGAGAAATACTCCAGATATAACAGACAGACCCTAACCCCCGACACAAACTATTGCAGCATAAATACTGGAGGCTGAGACAGGAGGGGTCGGGTTCGTGGACAGGAAGATCACGTCAGTGACTCAACCCACTCAAGTGTCGCACCCCTCCTAGGGACAGCATGGAAGAGCACCAGTAAGCCAGCGACTCAGCTCCCGTAATGGGTTAGAGGCAGAGAATCCCATTCGAGAGAGGGGAACTGGCCAGGCAGAGACAGCCAGTGCGGTTCGTCGGTCCAGTGCCTTTCTGTTCACCTTCACACCCCTGGACCAGACTACACTCAATCATACGACCTACTGAAGAGATGAGTCTTCAATAAACACTTAAAGGTCGAGACTGAGTCTGCATCTCTCACATGGATAGCGAGACCATTCTATAGCTCTATAGGAGAAATCCCTGCCTCCAGCTGATTGTTTAGAAATTCTAGGGACAATAAGGAGGCCTGCATCTTGTGACCATAGCGTATGTGTAGGTATGTACGGCAGGACCAAATCACATAGATTAGGTAGGAGCAAGCCCATGTAATGCTTTGTAGGATAGCAGTAAAACCTTGAAATCAGCCCTAAGAAGCCAGTGTGGAGAGGCTAGTACTGAAGTAATACTTGTTTCTTGGAACCTAGAACTAGCATCTCTGTTTTGTCTGAGTTTAAAAGTTAACAAAATTGCCGCCATCTACTTCCTTACGTCTGAAACACAGTCTACCAGGGAGGGCAATTTTGGGCCTTCACCATGTTTCATCAAAATTTTACAGCTGTGTATCGTCCGCATAGCAGTGAAAGTTAACATTATGTTTCCGAATGACATCACCAAGAGGTAAATATACAGTGAAAACAATAGTGGTCCTAAAACGGAACCTTGAGGAACACCGAAATTTACATTTGATTTGTCAGAGGACAAACCATCCACAGAGACAAACTGATATCTTTCCAACAGATAAAATCTAAACCAGGCCAGAACTTGTCCGTGTAGATCAATTTGGGTTTCCAATCTCTCCAAAAGAATGTGGTGATCAATGGTATTAAAAGCAGCCGTAAGGTCTAGGAGCACGAGGACAGATGCAGAGCCTTGATCTGATGCTATTAAAAGGTAATTTACCACCTTCACAAGTGCAGTCTCAGTGCTATGATGGGGTCTAAAACCAGACTGAAGCGTTTCGTATATGCATTGTTTGTCTTCAGGAAGGCAGTGAGTTCAAATCAAATTTATTTACAGTGCCTTGAGAAAGTATTCGGCCCCCTTGAACTTTGCGACCTTTTGCCACATTTCAGGCTTCAAACATAAAGATCTAAAACTGTATTTTTTTGTGAAGAATCAACAACAAGTGGGACACAATCATGAAGTGGAACGACATTTATTGGATATTTCAAACTTTTTTAACAAATCAAAAACTGAAAAATTGGGCGTGCAAAATTATTCAGACCCTTTACTTTCAGTGCAGCAAACTCTCTACAGAAGTTCAGTGAGGATCTCTGAATGATCCAATGTTGACCTAAATGACTAATGATGATAAATACAATCCACCTGTGTGTAATCAAGTCTCCGTATAAATGCACCTGCACTGTGATAGTCTCAGAGGTCCGTTAAAAGCGCAGAGAGCATCATGAAGAACAAGGAACACACCAGGCAGGTCCGAGATACTGTTGTGAAGAAGTTTAAAGCCGGATTTGGATACAAAAATATTTCCCAAGCTTTAAACATCCCAAGGAGCACTGTGCAAGCGATAATATTGAAATGGAAGGAGTATCAGACCACTGCAAATCTACCAAGACCTGGCCGTCCCTCTAAACTTTCAACTCATACAAGGAGAAGACTGATCTGATCAGAGATGCAGCCAAGAGGCCCATGATCACTCTGGATGAACTGCAGAGATCTACAGCTGAGGTGGAAGACTCTGTCCATAGGACAACAATCAGTCGTATATTGCACAAATCTGGCCTTTATGGAAGAGTGGCAAGAAGAAAGCCATTTCTTAAAGATATCCATAAAAAGTGTCGTTTAAAGTTTGCCACAAGCCACCTGGGAGACACACCAAACATGTGGAAGAAGGTGCTCTGGTCAGATGAAACCAAAATTGAACTTTTTGGCAACAATGCAAAACGTTATGTTTGGCGTAAAAGCAACACACCATCCCCACTGTCAAACATGGTGGTGGCAGCATCATGGTTTGGGCCTGCTTTTCTTCAGCAGGGACAGGGAAGATGGTTAAAATTGATGGGAAGATGGATGGAGCCAAATACAGGACCATTCTGGAAGAAAACCTGATGGAGTCTGCAAAAGACCTGAGACTGAGACGGAGATTTGTTTTCCAACAAGACAATGATCCAAAACATAAAGCAAAATCTACAATGGAATGGTTAAAAAATAAACATATCCAGGTGTTAGAATGGCCAAGTCAAAGTCCAGACCTGAATCCAATCGAGAATCTGTGGAAAGAACTGAAAACTGCTGTTCACAAATACTCTCCATCCAACCTCACTGAGCTCGAGCTGTTTTGCAAGGAGGAATGGGAAAAAATTTCAGTCTCTCGATGTGCAAAACTGATAGAGACATACCCCAAGCGACTTACAGCTGTAATCGCAGCAAAAGGTGGCGCTACAAAGTATTAACTTAAGGGGGCTGAATAATTTTGCACGCCCAATTTTTCAGTTTTTGATTTGTTAAAAAAGTTTGAAATATCCAATAAATGTCGTTCCACTTCATGATTGTGTCCCACTTGTTGTTGATTCTTCACAAAAAAATACAGTTTTATATCTTTATGTTTGAAGCCTGAAATGTGGCAAAAGGTCGCAAAGTTCAAGGGGGCCGAATACTTTCGCAAGGCACTGTATATAGCCCTTCGCACATCAGCTGATATCTCAAAGTGCTGTACAGAAACCCAGCCTAAAACCCCAAACAGCAAGCAATGCAGGTGTAGAAGCACGGTGGCTAGGAAAAACTCCCTAGAAAGGCCAAAACCTAGGAAGAAACCTAGAGAGGAACCAGGCTATGTGGGGTGGCCAGTCCTCTTCTGGCTGTGCCGGGTGGAGATTATAACAGAACATGGCCAAGATGTTCAAATGTTCATAAATGACCAGCATGGTCCAATAATAATAACTGGAGCAGCAGCACGGCCAGGTGGACTGGGGACAGCAAGGAGTCATCATGTCAGGTAGTCCTGAGGCATGGTCCTAGGGCTCAGGTCCTCCTCCGAGAGAAAGAAAGAGAGAAAGAGAGAATTAGAGAGAGCACACTTAAATTCACACAGGACACCGAATAGGACAGGAGAAGTACTCCAGATATAACAAACTGACCCTAGCCCCCCGACACATAAACTACTGCAGCATAAATACTGGAGGCTGAGTCAGGAGGCACTGTGGCCCCATCTGAGGACACCCCCGGACAGGGCCAAACAGGAAGGATATTGTTACTGCGCAACAGCTTTTTCTAAAATCTTTGAGAGGAATGGGAGATACGATATAGGCCGATAGTTTTTTAACATTTTCTGGTTCAAGGTTTGGCTTTTTCAAGAGAGGCTTTATTACTGCCACTTTTAGTGAGTTTGGTACACATCCTGTGGATAGAGAGCTGTTTATTATGTTCAACATAGGAGGGCCAAGCACAGGAAGCAGCTCTTTCAGTAGTTTAGTTGGAATAGGGTCCAGTACGCAGCTTGAAGGTTTAGAGGCCATGACTATTTTCATCAATGCGTCAAGAGTTACAGGATTAAAAACTTGAGTCTCTCCCTTGATTCTAGGTCCTGGAAGTGGTGTGCACTCAGGACAACTGAGCTTTGGAAAAATACACAGATTTAAAGAGTAGTCTGTCATTTGCTTTCTAATGATCATGATCTTTTCGTCAAAGAGGTTCATGAATTTATCACTGCTGAAGTGAAAGCCATTCTCTCTTGGGGAATGCTGCTTTATAGTTAGCTTTGCGAAGGTGTCAAAATACATTTTGGATTGTTCTTATTTTCCTCAATTAAGTTTTAAAAATAGGATGATCGAGCAGCAGTGAGGGCTCTTCGATACTGCACGTTACTGTCTTTCCAAGCTAGTCGGAAGACTTCCATCTGGAAGGGCATCTAGGAATCTTTGGGATGTTTGAGAATTTATAGCACAGCTTTTGATGATCCTTGGTTGGGGTCTGAGCAGATTATTTGTTGCGATTGCAAACATAATAAAAATGGTGGTCCGATAGTCCAGGATTATGAGGAAAAACATTAAGAGCCACAATATTTATTCCACGGGACAAAACTAGGTCCAGAGTATGACTGTTGCAATGAGTAGGTCCTTAGAAATTTTGGACAAACCCCACTGAGTCGATGATGGCTCCGAAAGGCTTTTGGAGTGGGTCTGTGGACGTTTCCAAGTGAATATTAAAGTCACCAAAAATGTTAATATTATCTGCCATAATAGGAGTTCAGGGAACTCAGTGAGGAACGCTGTATGTGGTCCAGGAGGCCTGTAAACAGTAGCTATAAAAACTGATTGAGTAGGCTGCATAGATTTCATGACCAGAGCTTAAAGATGAAAACGCAGTCTTTTTTTTTGTAAATTGAAATTTGGTATTGTAAATGTTAGCAACACCTCTGCCTTTGCGGGATGCGCGGGGGAGCAGAGGTAACCAGGAGGAGAGGCCTCATTTAACACAGTAAATTCATCAGGCTTAAGCCATGTTTTAGTCAAGCCAATCACATCAATATTATGATCAGTGATTAGTTCATTGATTATGACTGCCTTGGAAGTGAGGGATCTAACATTAAGTAGCCCTATTTTGAGATGAGAGATATCACAATCTCTTTCAATAATGACAGGAATGGAGCAGGTCTTAATTCCAGTGAGATTGCTAAAGCGAACTCCGCCATGTTGAGTTTTGCCCAACCTAGATCGAGGCACAGACACGGTCTCAATGGGGATAGCTGAGCTGACTACACTGACTGTGCCGACTCCACTAAGCTGGCAGGCTGGCTAACAGCCTGCTGCCTGGCCTGCACCCTGGCCTGCACCCTGGCCTGCACCCTATCTCATTGTGGAGCTAGAGGAGTTAGAGCCCTGTCTATGTTCATAGATAAAATGAGAGCACCCCTCCAGCTAGGATGGAGTCCGTCACTCCTCAGCAGGCCAGGCTTGGTCCTGCTTGTGGGTGTCCCAGAAAGAGAGCCAATTATCTACAAATGTTATATTTTGGGAGGGGCAGAAAACAGTTATCAACCAGCGAATGAGTTGTGAGGCTCTGCTGTAGAGCTCATCACTCTGCCTAACTGGGAGGTGGCCAGAGACAATCACTTGATGCCGACACATCTTTCTAGCTGATTTACACGCTGAAGCTATGTTGCCCTTGGTGACCTCTGACTGTTTCATCCTAACAAGGTTGGGGCCAACGTGGATAACAATATCCCTATACTTGCTACACTCGCCATTTTTAGCCTTAGTCAGCACCATCTTCAGGTTGGCCTTAACGTCGGTAGCCCTGCCCCCTGGTAAACAGTGTATGATCACTGGATGATTATTTTTAAGTCTAATACTGTGGGTAATGGAGTCCTCAATGACTAGGGTTTTCAATTTGTCAGAGCTAATGGTGGGAGGGTTCGGCATCTCAGACCCCGTAACGGGTGGAGGAGAGACCAGAGAAGGCTCGGCCTCTGACTCCGACTCGTTGCTTAATGGGGAGAACTAGGTTGAAAGTTGCTGTTGGCTGAATGAGCTACACCGGTTGAGCATTCCAATGGCATTTCCTTCCAGAAGCCATGAGAAAATTGTCAGGCTGCGGGGACTGCGAGGGGTTTATACTACTATCTGTACTTATTGGTGACACCAACACTGTTGCCTTGCCTAACGATTGCGTCTGAAGCTGGGCTTGTAGCACGGCTATCCTCACCACAAGGCGATCGTTTTCTTGTATATTATTAGTACAGTGACTGCAATTAGAAGGCATAATGTTAATGTTACTACTTAGCTTCGGCTGGTGGAGGTCGTGTAGAACCATTTCCAGATAAAGCACTTAGGGTGAGTAAGTTTAATGAAAATAGTTGAGCGAGTAAAAAAATGTTAACATAAAACGGTAAAAAACGTCAACTTGGCAGGTAGCAAAGTAACTTTAGCAAGAAACAGCTCAGCAGCATGTAAACAAGTCCACAAGTTGTGACCGGAAATGACGTGGGGCAGAAAACAGTTATCAACCAGCGAATGAGTTGTGAGGCTCTGCTGTAGAGCTCATCACTCTGCCTAACTGGGAGGTGGCCAGAGACAATCACTGGCTTAAGCCTGATCAATCTGCTGATTGAACTCAGGTGCATCCTGTTTTCATTGATCATCCTTGAGATGTTTCTACAACATGATTGGAGTCCACCTGTGGTAAATTCAACGGGACATGTTTGGATAGGCACACACCTGTCTGTATAATGTCCTACAGTTGACAGTGCATGTCAGAGCAAAAACCAAACCATGAGGTCGAAGGAATTGTCCATTTAACATAGCCTGGTTCCTCTCTAGGTTTCTTCCTAGGTTTTGGCCTTTCTAGGGAGTTTTTCTAGCCACCGTGCTTCTACATCTGCATTGCTTGCTGTTTGGGGTTTTAGGCTGGGTTTCTGTACAGCACTTTGAGATATCAGCTGATGTACGAAGGGCTATATAAATACATTTGATTTGATTTGATTTGATTGAGCTCCAAGAGGATTGTGTTGAGGCACAGATCTGGGGAAGGGTACCAAAAAATGTCTATAGCATTGAAGGTCTCCAAGAACACAGTGGTCTCCATAATTCTTAAATGGAAGTAGTTTGGAACCACCAAGACTCTTCCTAGAGCCAAACTAAGTAATTGTGGAGAAGGGCCTTGGTCAGGGAGGAGACCACGAACCCAATGTTCACTCTGTCAGAGCTCCAGAGTTCCTGTGTGGTGATGGGAAAACCTTCCAGAAGGACAACCATCTCTGCAGCACTCCACCAATCAGGCCTTTATGGTAGAGTGGCGAGACGGAATCCAGAAGCCACTCCTCAGTAAAAGGCACATGATAGCCCGCTTGGAGTTGCTAAAAGGCACCTAAAAGACTCTCAGACCATGAGAAACAAGATTCTCTGGTCTGATGAAACCAAGATTGAACTCTTTGGCCTGAATGCCAAGCGTCATGTCTGGAGGAGACCTGGCACCATCCATACAGTGAAGCATGGTGGTGGCAGCATCATGCTGTGGGAATGTTTTTCAATGGCAGGGACTGGGAGACTAGTCAGGATCGAGGGAAAGATGAACGGAGTGAAGTACAGAGAAAACCTTGATGAAAACCTATGCCCTCTGAACCTTAGACTGGGGTGAAGGTTCACATTCCAACAGGACAATGACCCTAAGTACACAGCCAAGACAATACAGGAGTGGCTTTGGGACAAGTCTCTGAATGTTCTTGATTGGCCCAGCGACAGAGCCCGGACTTGAACCCGATCTAAATAAATGTAGGGCCTTCCTCTGACTTCGCCTAGTATAGAGGTCCTGGATGGCAGGAAGCTTGGCCCCAGTGATGTACTGGACCATACGCACTACCCTCTGTAGTGCCTTGCGGTCGGAGGCTGAGCAGTTGCCATACCAGGCAGTGATGCAACCCGTCAGGATGCTCTTGATGATGCAGCTGTAAAACCTTGTGAGGATCTGAGGACCCATGCCAAATATTTTCAGTGTCCTGACTTGGACCATGTTTGTTTGTTGGTGATGTTGATGCCAAGGAACCTGAAGCTCTCAACCTGCTCCACTACAGCCCCATGCTCAGTCCTCCTTTTCCTGTAGTCCACAATAATATCCTTCGTCTTGATCACGTTGAGGGAGAGGTAGTTGTCCTTGTACCGCAAGGTCAGGTCACTGACCTACTCCCTATAGGCTGTTTCATCGTTGTCGGTGATCAGGCCTACTACCACTGTTGTATCATCAGCAAACTTAATGATGGTGTTGGAGTCATGCCTGGCCGTGCAGTCATGAGTGAACAGGGAGTACAGGAGGGGACTGAACACGCAACCCTGAGGGGCCCCCGTGTTGAGGATCAGCGTGGCGGATGTGTTACTACCTACCCTTACCACGTCAGGAACTTCAGGAAGTCCAGGATCCAGTTGCAGAGGGAGGTGTTTAGTCCCAGGGTTCTTAGCTTCGTGATGAGCTTTGAGGGCACTATGGTGTTGAACACTGAGTCAATGAATAACATTCTCACATAGGTGTTCCTTTTGTCCAGGTGGAAACGGCAGCATGGAGTGCAATAGAGATTGCATCATCTGTGGATCTGTTGGTGCAATATGCAAATTGGAGTGGGTCTAGGGTTTCTGGGATGATGGTGTTGATGTGAGCCATGACCAACCTTTCAAAGCATTTCATGGCTACAGACGTGAGTGTTATGGGTCGGTAGTCATTTAGGCAGGTTACCTTAGTCCCTGTGCCCAAGAAGACTATGGTGGTTTGCTTGAAACATGTTGGTATTACAGACTCAGATAGGGAGAGGTTGAAAATGTCAGTGAAGACACTTGCCAGTTGGTCAGTGCATGCTCGGGGTACACGTTCTGGTAATCCGTCTGACCCAGCGGCCTTGTGAATGTTATCCTGTTCAAAGGTCTTACTCACATCGGCTGTGGAGAGCATGATCACACAGTTGTCCAGAACAGCTGATTCTCTCATGCATGTTACAGTGTTACTTGCATCGAAGCGAGCATAGAAGTTATTTAGCTCGTCTGGTAGGCTCGTGTCACTGGGCAGCTCTCGGCTGTGCCTCCCTTTGTAGTCTGTAATAGTTTGCAAGCCCTGCCCCATCTGACGAGATTAGGAGCCGATGTAGTACGATTTGATCTTAGTCCTGTATTGACGCTTTTCCTGTTTGATGGTTCGTCGGAGGGCATACTGGGATTTCTTATAAACTTCCGGGTTAGAGTCCCGCTGTTTGAAAGCTGCAGCTCTACCCTTTAGCTCAGTGCGAATGTTGCCTGTAATCCATGGCTTCTTGTTGGGGTATGTACGTAGTTATTGTGGGCACAATGTCCTCGATGCACTTATTGATAAAGCCAGTGACTGATGTGGTGTACTCCTCAATGCCATCGGAAGAATCCTGGAACATATTCCAGTCTGTGCTAGCAAAACAGTCCTGTTGTTTAGCATCTGCTTCACCTGACCACTTTTTTATAGACCGAGTCACTAGTACTTCCTGTTTAAATTGTTGCTTGTAAGCAGGAATCAGGAGGATAGAGTTATGGTCAGATTTGCCAAATGGAGGGCGAGGGAGAGCTTTGCATGTGTCTCTGTGTGTGGAGTAAAGGTGGTCTAGATATTTTTTTCCCTCTGGTTGCACATTTAACATGCTGATAGAAAATGAGGTAAAACTGATTTAAGTTCCCTGCATTAACTTCTTGCTCCTACTTGAGACGCAGATGTCTCAAGTAGACACCTGGAAATGCAAATGCGCTACGCTAAATGCTAAATGTACTCGTTAAAACTCAAACCTTCATCAAAATTCACATGCAGGGTATTGAATTAAAGCTACACTCGTTGTGAACCTAGCCAACAAGTCAGATTTTTAAAATGCTTTTCGGCGAAAGCATGAGAAGCTATTATCTGATAGCATGCAACACCTCAAAATGCCTGAATGCGATGTAAACAAAGATATAGCTTAGCCGGCGCTACACAAAACGCAGAAATAAAATATAAAACATTCATTACCTTTGACGAGCTTCTTTCTTGGCACTCCTATATGCCCCATAAACATCACTATTGGGTCTTTTTTTCGTTTAAATCGGTCCATATATACCCAAAATAGCTTTCTATGGAAGCTGTGTCATTCAGAAAAAAACATTGTTTTTAAACGCTGCGTCATTTTTTTAAATTAAAAAAGTCGACGATAAACTTTCACAAAACACTTCGAAATACTTTTGTAATCCAACTTTAGGTATTAGTAAACGTTTATAATCTATCAAAATGATTACAGGGCGATGTATATTCAATAGCTCCTCGTTTTCAAATCAATGGCTGCCAATGTGCACATTCAAAACATCCTGGTGGAGACCGGAAGAAAGGGAATCCAGTTAGTTGGATTTACAAAGAAAAAAGTCCCTTGAAAATGACGACAATGGCGACATCGTGTGGAATCTGTAGGAATTGCATGCAGGTCGATAATTAATTTTGTGCCCTTTTAACAACCCATGAAAGTGACGCATGGAAATAATTTTTAGCTTTCAGAGAGCAGTTTTTCTTGCGCTTTTCAATGAAACACACGATCTGTTATAGTCACAGCCGTGATTTAACCAGTTTTAGAAACTTCAGAGTGTTTTCTATCTACACATACTAATCATATGCATATACTATATTCCTGGCATGAGTAGCAGGACGCTGAAAAGTTGCGCGATTTTTAACAGAATGTTCGAAAAAGGAGGGGGTAGACTTATAAAGTCCCCGGCCACTAGATGTGCGTTTTCCTGTTTGCATAGTGCGGAAAACAACTCATTGAGTGCGGTTTTAGTGCTAGCCTTGGTCTGTAGTGGTATGTAGACAGCTACGAAACTCTCTAGGTAGATAGTGTGGTCTATAGCTTATCATGAGATAATCTACCTCAGGCGAGCAAAACCCTGAGACTTCCTTAGATATCGTGCACCAGCTATTGTTTGCAAATATGCATAGGCCCCCGCCTCGTGTCTTACCAGAGGCTGCTGTTCAGTCCTGCCGATAGAGTGTATAACCTGCCAGCTGTATGTTCTTAATGTCGTTGTTCAGCCACGACTCGGTGAAACAAAATATATTACAGATTTGAATGTCCCTTTGGTAGGATATACGTGCTTTCAATTCGTCCCATTTATTTTCCTGAAAGTCCTGATCTCTTTCTGCGAAACCTACGTTTTCATTTGGGCCTGGTCAGGTAACATGTTCCTCACATCCGACTCATTGAAGAATAACTCCTCATCCAATGTGAGGTGGGTAATCCCAATTCTGATGTCCAGAAGCTATTTTTTTCATGAGAGATGGTAGCAGCAACATTATGTACTAAACAAGTTACAAACAACGCAGAAAAACAAACAAAATAGCATGGTTGGCTAAGAGCCGATAAGATGGCAGCCCTACCCTCCGGCGACATCTTCCACTTGATGACCGAAGCACGTTATGTAAATGTAATACAGTGGGGAGAACAAGTATTTGATACACTGACGATTTTGCGGGTTTTCCTACTTACAAAGCCTGTAGAGGTCTGTAATTTTTATCATAGGTACACTTCAACTGTGAGAGACGGAATCTAAAACAAAAATACAGAAAATCACATTGTATGATTTTTAAATAATTAATTTTCATTTTATTGCGTGACATAAGTATTTGATCACCTACCAACCAGTAAGAATTCCGGCTCTCACAGACCTGTTAGTTTTTCTGTAAGAAGCCCTCCTGTTCTCCACTCATTACCTGTATTAACTGCACCTGTTTGAACTCGTTACCTGTATAAAAGACACCTGTCCACACACTCAAACAGACTCCAACCTCTCCACAATGGCCAAGACCAGAGAGCTGTGTAAAGACAAAATTGTAGACCTGCACAAGGCAGGGATGGGCTACAGGACAATAGGTAAGCAGCTCGGTGAGAAGGCAACAACTGTTGGCGCAATTATTCGAAAATGGAAGTAGTTCAAGATGACGGTCAATCACCCTCGGTCTGGGGCTCCATGCAAGATCTCACCTCGTGGGGCATCAATGATCATGAGGAAGGTGAGGAATCAGCCCAGAACTACACGGCAGGACCTGGTCAATTACCTGAAGAGAGCTGGGACCACAGTCTCAAAGAAAACCATTAGTAACACACTACGCCGCCATGGATTAAAATCCTGTAGCGCACGCAAGGTCCCCCTGCTCAAGCCAGCGCATGTCCAGGCCTGTCTGAAGTTTGCCAATGACCATCTGGACGATCCAGAGGAGGAATGGGAGAAGGTCACGTGGTCTGATGAGACAAAAATAGAGCTTTTTGGTCTAAACTCCACTCGCCGTGTTTGGAGGAAGAAGAAGGATGAGTAGAACCCCAAGAACACCATTCCAACCGTGAAGCATGGAGGTGGAAACATCATTCTTTGGGGATGCTTTTCTGCAAAGGGGATAGGACGACTGCACCATATTGAGGGGAGGATGGATGGGGCCATGTATCACGAGATCTTGGCCAACAACCTCCTTCCCTCAGTAAGAGCAATGAAGATGGGTCGTGGCTGGATCTTCCAGCATGACAACGACCCGAAACACACAGCCAGGGCAACTAAGGAGTGGCTCCGTAAGAAGCATCTCAAGGTCCTGGAGTGGCCTAGCCAGTCTCCAGACCTGAACCCCAAATAAAATCTTTGGAGGGAGCTGCCCAGCGACAGCCCCGAAACCTGAAGGAACTGGAGAAGGTCTGTATGGAGGAGTGGGCCAAAATCCCTGCTGCAGTGTGTGCAAACCTGGTCAAGAACTACAGGAAACATATGATCTCTGTAATTGCAAACAAAGGTTCCTGTAACAAATATTAAGTTCTGCTTTTCTGATGTATCAAATACTTATGTCATGCAATAAAATGCTAATTAATTACTTAAAATTCATACAATGTGATTTTCTGGATTTTTGTTTTAGATTCCGTCTCTCACAGTTGAAGTGTACCTATGATAAATTACAGACCTCTACATGCTTTGTAAGAAAACCTGCAAAATCGGCAGTGTATCAAATACTTGTTCTGCCCACTGCATATCCATTTCTTATTTTTAAGAAGTTTTTGCTTTGTCATTATGGGGTATTGTGTGAAGATTGAGGGAAAAAAACAATTTAATACATTTTAGAATATAGCTTTAAAGTCACAAAATGTGGATAAAGTGAAGGGGTCTGAACACTTTCCGAATGCACTGTATGTAGCAGTGTAAATATTTAAGTTTGTTTTATTTTATAAATTTGCCCAAAATTCTAAAAACCTGTTTTTGCTTTGTCATTATGGGATATTGTGTGCAGAGTGAGGGGGGGAAACAATTTAATAGATTTTAGAATGAGGCTGTAACGTAACAAAATGTGGAAAAAGTGTAGGTGTGCCTTGAAAAGGCATCAATCGTATCTTTGACCTTGACTGGCCGTGGACATACCTCGTAACCAGACTCTAAAACGTACCATCTGAAAAAGAGAAGGGTTATGGCATAAACCACAAAAAAGGCATATTTTGAGTATGATGCTGTTTAACTGCTAATGCCAAGTCAACAGACAGTGCTCAACCATAATAGTCAGGGAGAGGAACCAATATTAAAATAATATAGCCTCTCTGATGTTCAAAACAGAAATGCAATGACCAAGTTGAGCCAGACAAAAAAGTTTCCATTTGTTGACAATGCTAATATTTGATGGCGTCAGTATGAATTTGACTGAGCATACTTTAAGGATTAAAGACCCAGTGCAGTCAAAATTGAGTTTTCCTGTATTTTATATCATATTGTACAACAGCTGATGAAACTAACACTGTGAAAGTCTGAAAAGATTTGACCAGTGGAACGGAATTCCTCTTCAGAGGAGTAGCAAGGATCAGACCAATGTGCAGTGTGGTAAGTGTCCATAATGATATTTAATAAATCAACAGAACACTGAACAAAATTACAAAAGTACAAACAAACCACCAAAACAGTCCCGTATGGTGAAAACACTAACACAGGATACAACCACCCACAAGACACAATAGAAAACAGGCTACCTAAATATGGCTCCCAATCAGTGACAACGACTGACACCTGCCTCTGAGAACCATACTTGGTCAAACACATAGAAATATAACAGAACAAAACATAGAAAAACAGAATTCCCACCCCAACTCACGCCCTGACCAACTAAAATAAAGACAAAAAAGGAACTAGGATCAGAACGTGACAGTACGCCCGCCCCCCCCCCCCCCCCCCCCCCCAAAGGTGCGGACTCCGGCCGCAAAACCTGAACCTATAGGGGAGGGTCTGGGTGGGCATTTACAGCGGTGGCGGCTCTGGAGCGGGACGTGGACCCCATTCCACCATAGTCTCGGCCCACTTACGTGGCACCTTCGGAGTGGCGACCCTCGCCACTGACCCCGGATTGGGGACCCTAGCAACGGGTCCCGAATGAATGGGAGATTCCGGCAGCTCCGGAGTGAAAGGCGATTCCGGCAGCTCCCGACTGGCGGGATGCTCCGGGCGGCTCCGGACAGGGGGGAGGCTCCGGCAGCTCCGGACAGGGGGGAGGCTCCGGCAGCGCTGGACAGGCGGGAGCACCTGTAGGGAGGAGACGGAGAGACAGCCTGGTGCGGGGGGCTGCCACCGGAGGGCTGTTGCGTGGAGTAAGCACCGGATAGACCGGACCGTGGAGGCGCACTGAAGGTCTCGAGCACTGAGCCTGCACAACCCTACCTGGTTGGATACTCCCCGTAGCCAGGCCAGTGCGGCGAGGTGGAAAAAAACGCACTGGGCTGTGCTGGCGAACCGGGGACACCCTGCGTAGGGCTGGTGCCATGTACCCCGGCCCGAGGAGACGCACTGGAGACCAGATGCGCTGAGCCGGCTTCATGGCACCTGGCTTGATGGACACTCTAGCCCGGCCGATACGAGGCGCTGCGCTGTAACGCACCGGGCTATGCCTGCGCACCGGTGACACCGTGCGCCTCACGGCATAACACGGTGCCTGCCCGGTCCACCTCTCTCCACGGTAAGCGTGGGGAGTTGGCTCAGGTTTCCTACCTGACTTAGCCACACTCCCCGTGTGCCCTCCCCCAATAATTTTTTAAGGCTGCCTCTCATCCCAGCCGCGCTGCCGGGAAGCCTCCTCATACCACCGCCGCTCAGCTTTCGCTGCCTCCAGCTCTGCTTTGGGGCGGCGATATTCCCCAGCCTGTGCCCAGGGTCCCTTGCCATCCAGAATCTCCTCCCATGTCCAGGAGTGTTGAGATTTCTGCCGCTAACCGTTATCACGCTGCTTGGTCCTTGGTTGGTTCTGTAACGGAATTCCTCTTCTTCAGAGGAGGCATAGCAAGGATCAGACCAATGTGCAGCGTGGTAAGTGTCCATAATTATATATTTGATTAATCAACTGAACAAAATAACAAAAGTACAAACAAACAACCGAAACAGTCCCGTATGGTGAAAACACTAACACAGGATACAACCACCCACAAAACACAATAGAAAACAGGCTACCTAAATATGGCTCCCAATCAGACACAAGACTGACACCTGCCTCTGATTGAGAACCATACTAGGCCAAACACATAGAAATATAACAACAGAACAAAAGAACAAAAAAACAACATAGAATGCTCACCCCAACTCACGCCCTGACCCACTAAAATAAAGACATAAAAAAGGAACTAAGGTCAGAACGTGACAACCAGTGTCATTTCCTAATAGTTGTTGGTTGAAAATACAATTTACTCAGGTCCGTTTTAATCAGCAAATTGCATGGGCAGGACGTTCGGATTTCCATGGTTACATCACCATGCGGTAAATTGGTTAATAGACCAATAACAAAGAGAGTTCCAAACCTCTCTGCCAATAACAGCTAGTTTTCAGTTTTCACCTCCCCACTCAGACCACTCCCAACCAGACAGTCCTAGCAAAATTCTGGTATGAGAAATATTTTTTTTGCTAGAAAGTTATTTTCTCCCATTTTAATAGTAATCTATTACAGTTCCTAATTGTAACCCAGAAATGATTTGTTTATATAAAAACGGCTGCATTGGGCCTTTAAATAAAAAATTATGGCACTATCTGGATACATGAGTCAGATGTTCAACGGATACCAATTAGATACAGTGTCTCTCTGTACATTCAGAGCCAAGCCCATGGCAACGTCTTGAGGGAGCTGGGTGGGTCGTATTCGTTATGGCACATGAGCCTCTGTCAAATGAAATGCATGTGTGTGTCAAAAATGTATACAATGACACAAACAATGTCACTTCCTGTGTGTGAGTGTCAGTGTTTATGTACTGTATGTACTATACACATGAGTGTGTGTACTGATTATGTGTCTATGTGTATGTGTGGGTTAGAGTGTGAATCTGTCTCTTTCGAATGGTACTCTACAGCCATAGCAGACATTGACAGATGTACTTGAATCCAAGGAAAGTGCGTATGTGCGTGCATGTGTGTGCGTGCAAAGAGAGCCTGTTCATCATTATGTTTTACTAGCATCAGTCTATATTCTATGATGTTAGAAGTGCATTCCCTCCCACACGGTCCCACCACTTTGTATCAACTCCATCTTTTCCAATGTTTGTGCTTTTATTTGTTCTCCTGTCTTCTCAAGACACGCAAGCAGTATTTTCTCCCAGGATCGTTCCAAGTTTCCAACTGAGGGCTGCATCTTATTTCTTGCTGATTGAAAACATAGGATTTCTATCGAAAGAAAGATATGGGAATTTAATATAGAATATGGGATTTAGTTGACAGAGAACAAGCTTCTGAAGCGCCAAAGAGACTGCTGGGTTGTGTTCATTAGGGCACGCAATGTCAAATGTAAAAACTATAATTTTGCAATGGAAAATTAAAATGAGCATTTCTTATTGGAAAACTCCAGGTAGTACCTCCTTGTTTCAATCCGTTTATTCCATTTGGTGCCTAATGAGCATGGCCCTGGTCTTCATTGTGTTTAAGCATTTGAGATAGAAACTATTTGAAGCAAGGGGCCATTTCTAGGTGAAAGCGGATTTCATTGAGGCTGGAAAGGTACACATATTAATGACAATTACATTTTGTTTGTCTCCATTACAGACTGGCTCGAGGTAATGTTTGCCGTTAAGGATCTAAGATTCTTATCAGATCCGCCTTAACCAACAAACTTTAAAATTATTGTTTTTGTTTCGGCAATGTTGGGGGAGTAACTGCGTTGGAGCTGTCAAATCAGTGAACGGCTATTAATGTTGTCATTGTCGCAAAGCCAAACCCATCCCACACATGTTAGAAGTTCAGAAAAAGAAAGTGTAGGCTATATACAAATAATGACTCTCAAATTGAAAAATAACCAAGACAATTCTAAGTATTTATATCAGCCTATTCGAGGTGTAGATTCCAACAAATATTCCAGTGTTCGAACTTGTAACACGGCTGCATGGGATTTCTACTAATGCTACTCGGTTTATCCAACTGCAATGTCTGTGATAGGTATAGGCGTAACAGGGAAATTCCACTATCACAGATCATTTGGATAGCCATGCTAGGTTCACCCTCATGTGGGTGCTTGCAAGCACCTAGGTAGTGCTATGTATCAACAGCCAATCCAGCGGGGGCTGAAAGGTATAACGAGCTTCGATAAAGAATGTGAGTATTTGCATAAAGTTCAGCTTTCCCCAATTGAGGTCCAGCCCTGTTCATGTGTCACGATTAATTCACAATTAATACAAAAAATCTGTTTATTTTAAATATATACACTACTGTTCAAAAGTTTGGGATCACTTAGAAATGTCCTTGTTTTTGAAAGACAAACACATTTTTTGTTAATTAAAATAACAGAATAATAGAAATACATTGTAGACATTGTTAATGTTGGAAATTACTATTGTAGCTGGAAACTGCAGATTTTTTATGGAATATCTA
Source organism: Oncorhynchus clarkii lewisi (assembly GCF_045791955.1). Lineage (NCBI taxonomy): Eukaryota > Metazoa > Chordata > Actinopteri > Salmoniformes > Salmonidae > Oncorhynchus > Oncorhynchus clarkii. The sequence continues at coordinate 47,440,165 of NC_092149.1, read as the reverse complement.
CATAGGCGTACAGAGGCCCATTATCAGCAACCATCACTCCTGTGTTCCAATGGCACGTTGTGTTAGCTAATCCGAAAGTTTATCATTATCAAGGCTAAATGATCATTAGAAAACGCTTTTGCAATTATATTTGCGCAATTCAATACTGTTGTTCTGATTAAAGAAGCAAGTCTTTGTTTATGGCCATTTTGAGCCTGTAATTAAACCCACAAATGCTGATGCTCCAGATTTAGGTCTAAAGAAGGCCGGTTTTATTGCTTCTTCAACCAGAACAAGAGTTTTTAGCTGTGCTAACATAATTGCAAAAGGGTTTTCTAATGATCAATTAGTCTTTTAAAATGATAAACCTGGATTAGCTCACACAACGTGCCACTGGAACACAGGAGTGATGGTTGCTGATAATGGGCCTCTGTATGCCTATGTAGATATTCCATTAAAAATCTGCCGTATCCAGCTACAATAGTCATTTACAACATTAACAATGTCTACACTGTATTTCTGATCAATTTGATGTTATTTTAATGGACCAAAAATGTTGACCCTAAACCTTTGAATGGTAGTGTGTGTGTGCGCGCCTTTCTTTTTTCTCCTTTCCTATTGACGAAGCTTTTGTCCGGTTGAAATATTATTGATTATATATGACAAAAACATCCGGAGGATTGATTTTAAACATCGTTTGGCATGTTTCTACTAACTTTTATTGTACTTTCTTTTGACTTTTTGTCTGGAATTAGTGCATGCGCCTTTTATAACTGGACAAAACACGCAAACAAAAAGGAGGTATTTGGTCATAAAGAGGGACATTATTGAACAAAACAAACATTTATTGTCTAACATGGAGACCTGGGAGTGCCACCAGATGAAGATCATCAAAGGTAAGTGATTCATTTGAATGCTATTTCTGACTTTTGTGAAACTCTCCTTGACTGGAAAATGGCTGTATGGGTTTCTGTGGCTAGGAGTGTCCAACAGCTCACACTGAATTCTGCCTTCAAGGTAGAATTTCATCCATCTCAAGGCATCGGGGGGAAACGTTGAACTTTGACAGTTTTATGATGAGAATCTCATGGTTAACAGTATCAAAAGCTTTCCTTAGGTCTAGAAATACACCCCCAACAACGCCCCCTTTGTCCATCTTGAAGAAAGAAGAAAGCAGTTGGCCGTTTCTGTGGAGTGTTTTGCTCTGAAGCCAAACTGCATGGAGTGTAATGTGAAGGGGCAGTTGTTGAGGTGGGCAATCAGTTGCTCTGCTACACAATTTTCAGCAACCCTCGTCACCACAGGTAGTATACTAATGGGCCTGTAGTTACCCACGTCAGCAGGGCCACCTGATTTAAATATGGGCGTTATTATGGATTATAGATGTGTTGGTAACCTTAGTAATGGGGCCAATGAGTGACTCTTTGTAGTTTTTAAGAAAGGTAGAGTCCAGTCCGAACACATCTTTGTTTTTAGAGTTCTTTAGTGAGCTAATCACCTTATTCACCTCTGACTCAACCTTGTGACGAAGACAGGTTGAGTGTCATTCACTAGCGAGAGGTGTAATTTGGTGTCATTTTTAGAAGTGTAGTACTGTAGCTCTGCTGGTGTTGCAATTCTGTCTGTTGAGGGTATGGGCTCAGAAAAGGAGTAGAGTGGAGGGGTCAGAGAATTACATAATTCAACAGAGTGATGATGAAGAGGTAGAGAGCAGGGTGAGATATTCAGATTAAGAGCCAAAGGTCTGAGGTGACAGAGACGACCGGCAAATTACTGGCCAGGCCACCACACACGCACCTACAGTACAGTCCTCTCCCCGCCCCCCTTCTCCTTTCTGACATGTACTCAGTCTCAAACCTAACATTTAGGGAAGATCTAAGTGTCTCAGAGTAGGATTGCTGATCTAGGATTACTGATCAGGTCCCCTTTGTGCATGTAATTAGCAGATACAGCTTCTATTTCAGCACTGAGGAGGTTCCCATTATAGGAAAAGGCCCATTTCTTTATGGTTACATTGCAGTTTGCCCAATCACCGACTAGCGATCAAATCCTTGCATCCTCCATTACTCTCCTCTCTTTAACTGTTGAGTCAATAATCTATTTAGCGTATCTGTTTTTTTGTGTGGGCTGCGTCTCAATCCACCACATCCGACAATGGCCACAGCGGTGCTTGTCAGACCATGAGACATTCCGACAATCAGTCTTCTCATGAAAACGTATGTAGCATCCGAAAGGTTTGACCGACAAACTAATATGACCACTCTATGGAATGATGAGTCTCACAAACACGTACATGTTGTTTTGCTCTAGCACCCTCACTCACTCATTCACTCACTCACTCACTCACTCACTCACTCACTCACTCACGTCTAAAAGTTTCACTAGCTGTCGAATCCTTGCTTCCTCTGTCCTTATTTCCTTCATGCCTGACCTTGTTCTCAAAGCACATTTTGGGAGAGGATTGAAGGTTCCTCCCCTCTAGCCTGCTCCTACGATGTGCTTTGAAAGAAAGGCAAGGAATGGAGGAAACAAGGACTAAGAGTGCAATGATTAGTGATACAAAAATCTGACTGCCTCTCTTTTAAATGCTCTGTGTGTGTCACTCCTACTTATCATCTGCCATTTCAAAGCACTAAATACCAACAGGGTTCAAATAGACCCTAAATAGAATTGCTGCTCCTTACTGCCATCAAGTGATATTTAAGAGGCTACTCTATGCATACAACTGAACTTAATTAAATAAGCTTTTTTCTGAAATGTTGATAAGAACCCCCAAAATCATTGTTTATAACCAAGAAAGCACATATCTGATTATCAATACTGAAGCGTTTTAGGTCTGCATAGGTGAGAGCATTATAACATTTTGTTCACTGTGGCACAAGAAACAGGTCTCAGTCTGAATCAGGATAACAGGGTCTTTGTCCCTTGCTAGGATAGACGGGAGAGACCTGTGCACTTGTCTCATGAAAAGATGCTGGTTGCACATCTTGTACAACATGATATACTGTCTACGTTCCATGATATTCCCTATAATAAAATGTAATACATGGACACAACAATTCAATATAAAGAAAATTAATCTCCAAAATAATGTATATTTTTTTCTTTCCTATAATGATTACTCAATCAGGGGAGCACTCCTCAGTGCTGAACACTGCTGAAATAGCAGTTGCATCTGCTGATTACATTGTCAAGTGGGACCTGATCAGTAATACTTGATCAGCAATGCTACTCTGAGACACTGTAAATACAGACCTAAATCTTCCTTAAATCTTAGGTGTTTGAGTAAGTATGTGGCAGGCAGGGCAAAGGGGGCAGGTGAGAAGTGTATTGCAGGTGAGTGTGTGGTGGTTCAACCCGTTATAAATGGGTAGTTCTTAATGTAGGTGTGCTGAGGGGTGCCACAGCACCCCCTGACAAATCACAATGAAAAATAATTAATATAAAGAATAATAAAAACATTTTTTCCACCAAATTTGTGCACTAGGCCTTTATTACTTCTGTATGAGCAGAGAAAAATACTTGTCAGCAGAGCAGGGAGAAAAAAAACACTCACCACAAGCTTCAGTTCCTATGAGCTTAGACAACATAACCACATGGGCAGGAAGCCGCAGTCCAGTGAAATTCGCAAATTGACCAATGATCTATACAGTGGTTATGACCCATTGAGAACAGTTTGTAGTTTTGCCAATGTCAGGATCTGGCCATTTGTGATTAACCTATAAGCTACATCAATAATAAGGTATGAAATAAAAACTTAGCTCTGTCCACAGACAACATATGACACGCCCTTTGAAACTCTCCGATGCGCAACCGTGCATAAAGATCATGGCACGGTTTCCCAAAATCAGGGGTCCTATGGTTCTAACGATGGCCCTGGGCCTCGTTTCCCAGAGCCTTCGTAGGCTTAAGATCATCATTAGAACCCCCTTACGATGTACCTTCGTTAGTAAAGTGGCTCCTAATAACCTTTGCACATCTACAAGTGATCCAGACCACCCGTAGAGCAGCCAAAGGGCATCGTTAGGTTTATTTTCTGCCTTACCTCACAGTATGTCATTCTAAAACAATGTAGAATTGTTTTGTGTGAATGGGCATGAACGTACAATGATAAATGTTTAATTTGTGTAATAATGTATAGGATCTAATGTAATATTTGAAATAAAATATGTATTTGTAACATTTTGTCAAGCTTAGTTTTATCCCAAGCTGAATCTTATCCGCCACAAATTGGAAAAGCCCGGAATACTATTGGTGTTGGTGTCAAATGCCCATATTCACAACAACATGAGCCCGTTGCAGACAATGATGGGGCTGTCCTTCAGAAATACAGGGTCCCACGAGAGGAGATACTCAGACTGCTCGACCTTGGCTCATAAAAAACACACCCTCCTCCACTTACCCTCTCCTTAAGACCTTGGGGGAATCCCCAAGGCCATCTTGGCCGTCGGTCCAAACAATTAGCCAAGCAAACGGAGTTGACAAACTAAGCCCCTCAGCCCTCGTTTTTGATTGAGTTTGCGAGTGTACAATTATGTTCACTCCGGGCCTGAAACACCCCATAATTCAATTAGTGATGAAGGTACATCCGCTAAGAAAAGTTTGGCAAAACTTAAAGCCTCAACATCAATATGGAGAAGTCAACATACAAGTGTAAGTAAAAACGAATGGAAAAAAGTTAAAAATGGTGCTACTAATACACATGACAGCACAAACACATCTGGTAAAAGTAATGTTTTTGTTTGGCTAGCATTTGGAAATTGTAGAAATAAAAAAATGTCCTTCAGAAGTTCCAGCTAGGCAGGCTAACGTTAGTTAGCTAATTCATTTGATAGCTATCATACAGTAGGCGTATATTAATAACTATATAGTTAATATAAGTAGACATGTAATCAGAATTGACTGTAGCACATATAAAGCACCCACAAGCTTCCGGTGGCTGAAAACACAATCATCAGGAGTGACACATTTCCGGGCAAGGGTGGTCCATTTAAAATGAATTAATTCCATCCTCCCTCGCCACTTGCCCTGCAAGTGTAGCCTCGTCAGACGTCATGATACGTCATCAGAAGTGTCCACTTCATTTGAGGGCTGAGGGGAGAGGGTGTGTCAAGTGTTTGGAATGCAGTCCTTGTGTCTCCCTCAATCAGCTGACCAACCCGCTGCAACTTTGCGAGAGTGCAGCTTCTAACAGCCTTGCGCTTTTACGTAGTGGGGCGTTTCCTCCAGGTCCTTGGGGATGGACACATCCTTTTTTTAAATAAAAAACCTAAATGTGTGCAGTAGAGGGTTAGTTACAGTATATATTTGTGGGCTAAAAGGAAACGGAGGCCAATAAAACTTTTTTTTTTTACGTTTACAATGTACAATGAATGCACAACAAAAACACAAGCTAAGTCGAAGAGCACTAAGAAAACATGTCACACCAGATTATGCAGACCCTATGACATCAAGACATACAGTAGATGAACATCAAGACATGGAAACATTATACACAAAACAAAAAAACAAATACATCATACAGTAAAAAGAAAATTTGCTCAGGTTTCGGTTTCCCAAAAGCATCTCAAGGCTAAATTCATCTCTAGAAACTTTGTAGGTTCTCCAAGCCGTTTCCTAAAACCATCATTATTAACTTTGCACTTGAAAATGCTCGTAACCTAAAGCCTGCCTCAGACCACTTGTAGAACAGCTAAGTGTGTCGTTAGATGCTTTTTCTCCTCACATGTCACTTTATACACAGAATATCTCAGGGAAACATAGTTTATCCATCTTTCCGTGACCACCGATAACGTCAGAACAATGTTGACTACAAATACAAAATTGCCAATGTATTTGTAATTGATACAAACAAGAAATGTATAAAAATATGCTTTAAATGAAAACTGAGATGGCTGCATTACAATATAAAACAGTAGGCTATGCATGCCTATTTCAATCACATTGAAATACATTTCATGTTCAATCAAATGGAGTTCTACACTCCGAACAAAAATATAAACCCAACATGCAACAATTTCTACAATTTTACTGAGTTAAAGTTCATATAAGGAAATAAGTTAGTTTAAATAAATTCATTAGGCCCTAATCTATGAATTTCACATGACTGGCAATACAGATACGCATCTGCTGGTCACAGAAACCAACAACAAAAAAGTTGGGGCGGGGATCAGAAAAACAGTCAGTATCTGGTGTGACCACCATTTGCCTCATTCAGTGCGACACATCTCCTTCGCATAGAGTTGATCAGGCTGTTGATTGTGGCCTGGGGAAGGTTGTCCCACTCCTCTTCAATGGTTGTGCGAAGTTGCTGGATACTGGCGGGAACATGCTGTTGAACACATCAATCCAGAGCATCCCAGACAGGATTCATGAGTGACATATTTTGTGAGTATGCATGCTATGAAAAAAATCGGGAAATTTCCACCTTCCAGGAATTGTATACAGGGCCTTAGGATCTCGTCATGGTATCTCTGTGCATTCAAATTGCCATAGATTAAATGCAAATGTGTTCGTAGTTTATGCCTGCCCATACCATAAGTATGCTCTTCATCTTTGAATAGCATACTTCATTTAAAAAAAATAAACATTTTACTCATTCAGCAGACACTCTTATTCAAACCGACTTACAGTGTGAGTGTATATTTTCATATTTGTTAGTACTGATCCTCCATGGGAATCAAACCCACAACCCTGGCATTGCAAGTGCCATGCTCTACCAACTAAGCCACACTAGAACAAAGTATGCCAGTCGCCATTCTCCAGCGTGACTGTGGCCATCGAAGGTGAGCATTTGCCCAGTGAAGTTGTTTACCATGCTGAACAGCAGTCAGGTCAAGAACCTGGTGAGGATGACGAGCACGCAGATGAGTTTCCCTGAGACGTTTCTGATAGTTTGTGCAGAAATGTTTCATTTGTGCAACCCCACAGTTGCATCAGTTCTCCGGGTGGCTGGTCTCAGACAATCCTGCAGGTGAAGAAGCTGGATGTGGAGGTCCTGAGCTGGCGTGGTTACACATGGTCTGCGGTTGTCAGGCTGGTTGAACGTACTGCTAAATTCTCTAAATGACATTGGAGGCGGTTTATGGTAGAGAAATGTACATTCAATTATCTGGCAACAGCTCTGGTGGACATTCCTGCAGTCAGCATGCCAATTGGACGCTCCCTCAAGAAATGCTCACTAACAGTGATGTAAACAAATTTGAGAGAAATAAGCTTTTTGTGCGTCTGGAATATTTGTGGGATCTTTAATTTCAGCTCATGAAACATGGGACCAAAATCCAGAATTTTACATGTTGCATTTATATTTTTGTTCAGTATGTTCTTCTACTTGTAGGCTACTGTCTGTAATCTGCCTCAGTGCATTTCATGATGTGTAGCCTAACATGTGCGCAATGATGTGTCAAATTGGTGATTTTGTGCATTTTTATTGGGTAAGCATTAGAATAAGCCTCCTCAATACTTGCAACCGTTGGTAGCAATATCTCTCTAGGAGCGTATCCGTCGTTAGTATTGTGAGATAATTCTAATGTTAAGGAAAGACTAATGGAGAAAGCTGAATCGAGAGCAGCACTCCCTTTCTTTCGATCCTATCAGTATCGACACAGGCTCCAACGACAAACTTAATGACCATTAAAACAATATTAAGCCTAAATTCCATCGCTATTGGGAAACCTGGCCCTGGACATAACACAGAATTCAAAACATTGTGGCACAGGGTGCTAAAGCACCGCTGAGGAAAGAGGACCGGGGCTGAAATCAATTAACATTACATGACGAAAATTGTTAGTTCATAAAAACTGGTCTGTGAAATGTATAGGCCTACGTTTCACATGAAATGTGGGCTATTAGTGGTGTTTGCTTATGATGAAAGCGGCATTGGGTCAGGGAACCAGAACATGCCCCCAACAACGCTCTTAGCTGTGGCTCTTACCGGTTCACTCTACAACATCCTTGTTTGGGGAGCACTCTTAAAAAGTTGGATCGTAAATAATGATGCATCTGGTACGACCATCATAATGTTTAAGTTCCATGCAACCGGGAAACAAGGCCTGATCTGTCGCTCTCCCCTGGACTGCATCACCTTCGGTAATCTCCAGACAGTCCAGTGCATCACACTTCAAAAACCAAATTGACAATGAGGTAGACTAGGTTATGGTTTACAATGTTAATTTCTCCAATTATGTAGGCTACTATGCAGGGACACAGATCAGCTCGCCATGTAAGACGCATAAAAGTTGCATCAAACAACTTAAAACAGACTTTCCTCCGCATCTCTCTGCACTGCTCTTTCACTGAAAACGAGCTTGGGTTTTCCACAATTTCCACTTCATGAATTTTTATCGGCATAGGCCAGTGAGATTGTCTGGATGAATAGGCCTAATAGTAGCTCACTCACACCAAAGTTTGAGCCAGGTAGGCCTAATTGGAAGATTGTCCCTTTTAGCAGGGCAGCTCGCCATGTAAGACGCATAAAAGTTGCATCAAATAACTTAAAACAGACTTTCCTCCGCATCTCTCTGCACTGCTCTTTCACTGAAAACGAGCTTGGGTTTTCCACAATTTCCACTTCATGAATTTTTATCGGCATAGGCCAGTGAGATTGTCTGGATGAATAGGCCTAATAGTAGCTCACTCACAACAAAGTTTGAGCCAGGTAGGCCTAACTGGAAGATTGTCCCTTTTAGCAGGGCTAGAGAGCGTTGTCTGGGAGGAATACCACAAGACCTACTGGGTAGTAGGCAGAGGTTGGACCAAGACATTGTTTTACAAGTCACAAGTAAATCTCAAGTCTTAGCACTCAAGTCCCAAGTCAAGTCCCAAGTCAAGACAGGCAAGTCCGAGTCAAGTCTCAAGTCAAGACCGTCAATTATCAAGTCATGTCTCGTCCTAAACTTTGAGTTTCGAGTCCTAAACAAGTCATAATGTGCTCTCACCAAATGTAATACCATTTCATATATTTAACAAGAGTAATAGTTAGTATATTACATTTACGCAAATCATGAATGCTTTTAATGTCACGTTCTGACCTTTTCCTTTGTTTTGTCTTTATTTAGTATGGTCAGGGCGTGAGTTGGGGTGGGCAGTCTATGTTCGTTTTTCTATATTTTCTATTTCTGTGTTTGGCCTGATACGGTTCTCAATCAGAGGCAGCTGTCTATCGTTGTCCCTGATTGAGAACCATAATTAGGTAGCCTGTTTTCCTTTGTGTTTTGGTGGGTGGTTATTTTCAGTCTTTGTGTGTCTGCACCAGATAGAACTGTTTCGGTTGTCACTTTGTTGTTTTGTATTTTTGAAGTGTTCAGTTGTTTATTAAAAAGATGAACACTAACCACGCTGCACTTTGGTCCTCTCTTTCTTCCATCCAAGACAACCGTTACATTTAAAAATATCTCTATATTTATTACTTTCCAAATAAACATTATATTTCTATGGAAATACATGGGTAGCCATGAGAAAGACACCCCCCCATAGTGATCGACTATCGAGGATCGCTATGGTGCGCAATCAGGCGATGTAGGCTTGTACACAATCGCCCAACCTTAACACACACACACAGACACACACACTCTCTCTCTCTCTGTGTGGTTACAGTAGGCTAACGTATGTCAATGGTTTTAGGAACTGCCTAGCCAGTTGTAGCTCAATCTTGGGTGCAATGATCACGTTCCCGCACTGACTGACTGTGTAGAGGCTCATTGATTTAACGTTACGTTAGCCGACATGATACACCAGTAAAGTCATAAAATATATAGCTGTCGGCTCTATTAGCCACGACTTACCATTCTTTGTGCAGCTTCAAATGTCGAACAGAGTTGGAAATTTTTGCGCCTCTGTCTGTAATTTTCTTCCTGCGTGTTTTGCAAGTTGCAATCCCTTTTTTGTTGATACAGCGTCGTCTTTATATCCGAAAATAATAATTTTGGGTAGCATCTTTCCAAGGGCTCCATCTGAATTCACCCACCGACGTTCCTCTGCACTGCCACACACAACCATTTCTCAGCTGGCACAATTTGATTGGCTGCTGTCCGATTCAAAATGTAATCCGTTAAATGAAGTCTTGATGCCTACGCCAATTGGCGGCCAAGGGTTTGCCTTAGGACGCGAAGGTCAGGGAGATGGTCTGATGGTCTTAGTGACAACAGACCTAGATATGGGGGGAGATTTTAATGGGTGGAATATTAGGACAATTGGAGGTTTACAAAGTTGCAGCTACAGTATGCTTAACAGTGCAAATATTATAGTACAGCGATATGGACACTTAATCATCATGGTGCTTTTTAAATGGTAATTTCACAAACATTGCTTGTGGTAAGTATAATTGAAACTTGGGTATCATTATGGTAAGTGGGGAAATAAGAATAGCCAGTTACAATTGCAATGGCTTAGCAGATGAGAAAGAATAAATGTTTTTTATGTTTTAGCCAGGTAAAAATGTAATATCTATTGTTTACAGGAAACTCGCTCTACAAATCTAGATGAGGTTGGGTGGGAAAAGGACTGGGAGGGATAAATATAATTTTGTCATTGGCAAAGAAACTCAAAAAGGGTGACTAATTAATACAATTTTTGATTCGATTGTGCAATCTGTGCAAACAGATCCTCAAGAAAGATGGATTGTTTTAAATATGCTATTGGACCAAAAACAGATCTTGCTAATTCATCTATATGGGCCAAAAAATGATGATCAACACATCTTCAAAAATATGTATAATAATCTTTTGAGCTCCTCCCGCTGCCACCTGCCTCCTCCATTTTTATGGTAATGCTGTAATCGATTGATTGTACTCTTGGATTGAGCAGACCTTCCCATATAATTCTGATAACTATACGAAGGACATAACTCTACCATTCCAATTTACAATATAATTTAAGAACAAAATACCCTTTTCAAACATCTTTCCCATAAATACAGCACATTTGAGTTCAGCCATAATATCTTTTCAGGGGGATGGAATTGAAATTGTAGACAGCTCTGCAATGCTTGTTTGAAAAAGAGAGATATTTTTAAAAAGGTTTCATTTTCATTTTCGAAAATGAGACATGGCAATTTGCACAAAGTCTAAATGCAATTTTTAAACAATGAATGAGCTTTTCTTAGTAATCTACTTGAGAACCATTTAGGGTTCAAGAAAAACTTTTGAATAAGTGAAGCTTTTAGAGAGGTTTAGTGCTTTTATATTTAATAATCTCAACCCACCCTATTCATTATATAGATAGGTACATTATATTTTGTCTGGTTTAGCGTCCCAGATAAAGCGAAATATTTTTTTCTCTTATGATTTGAAAAATGAATCATCAGGAGTAGGCAGCACCATAACATAAGTAAGTGACTAAACTGAGATATGACTAAGGAGTTAATCAGGGCAATTTTACATAAATATACAGGAATTTACCTCTCCATGTTTGCAGGATATTGTCTATTTTTACAAGTTTTCTATTGAAATTCATTCTGGAGCTCTTACTTATATATTTTGTGATATGAATACCAAGTATGTCTACTTCACCATCATACCATTTTATAGGTAAACTGCAGGGTAATGTAAAAGTTATATTTTTTAAAGATCCAATACGTAATATTGTACACTTATCATAATTAGGTTTTAGTCCAGAGAGTACAGAAAAGTTATCTAGATCTTCAATGAGACATTGCAGGGATCTAGCTTGCGGACTTAATATGGAACTTGAATCATCGGCATACATGGACACCTTTGTTTTTAAGCCTTGGATTTCTAATCCTCTAATGTTGTTTGTTATTGGATCTGATTTGAATAGCTAGCATGTCGATGTCCATAACAAATAGATATGGTGACAGTGGACACCCTTGTTTAACTCCTCTTGAAAATTCAAAACTCTAAGAAGTAGCCATTATTTACTATTTTACAACTGGGGTTGCTATACAATTATTTTTAACCATTTTAGCAGAGAATTGCCGAAATTGAAAAAATTCCAAGCATTTATAAATAAAATCCAGTCTTTATCAAATGCCTTTTCAAAATCCGCTATAAATACCAGGCGTGGCTTCTTGGATGTTTCATGATGTTCTATTATTTCTAGTAGTTGTCGTATATTATATCCAATGTATCGTCCATGTAAAAAACCTGTGATCAGGATGAACAATACCTGGTAAAACCCTTTTCATTCTGAGTGCTATGCATTTCGCTCGTATTTTTGCATCACAACATTGAAGTGCAAGGGGCCTCCAGTTTTTTTTTAGATAGACTGGGGGATCTTGTTTTAATAATAGAGAAATCAGACCTTCCTGCTGTGTACCTGACAGATTTCCATTTCTATAGGAGTAGTTAAAACAATCTATAATGGAGCTTTTGTCTATCAAAAAGGATTGACATACCTCTACCAGTATGCCAGTATGCCAGTATGCCTAGGGTTTTCCAGACTGAAAGGATTTAATAGCCTCAAAGTTCTTCCTCTGTAATTTGGTCTATGCACGGATCTTTCTGTATATTTGTTAATTTTTCATTTTTTATATTATATGGAAAGAATTCCTTACCATAATCTTCATTCAGTGGGAGAGGATGAGACGGAAAAGGAACATCTGCCTAAAATAATTAGCTTCATCTTTTAAAATATAAGAGTGTTATATTATATGAGATTCAGGAAGAATTTTGTGCATTTCTCTCCATATTCTATCCAGTTTGCTTTATGTTTGTAATAGATTACATTAGATCGTTCTTGAATAAGTTCCTCAAGTTCTATTTGTTTTTCCTCTAACTTATTTTGTATCTTTTTTTTATTGCTATCTACCTGTACTATTAGTTCATGGATTCCCCTTGTTAGTCTTGTCTCTTTAGCCAGAAACTGCTTTTTTTAAATTATTGATGAATATTGAATTTAATGACCCCTGAAGGTACATTTAAAAGGTATCCCAAACAATAAGGGGATTTACAGCCAAATACATTTAAACTCAGTTTTTCACAATTCCTGACATTTAATCCTAGTAAATATTTCCTGAAAGTAGGCCTTGAAATACATCCACAGGTTCACCACTTTATTTTAATAATGTGAAATGTCAGAATAATAGTAGAGAGAAGGATTTATTTCAGCTTTTATTTCTTTCATCACATTCCCAGTGGGTCAGAAGTTTACATACACTCAAATAGTATTTGGTAGCATTGCCTTTAAAATTGTTTAACTTGGTTCAAATGTTTTGGGTAGCCTTCCACAAGCTTCCCACAATAATTTGGGTGAATTTTGGCCCATTTCTCCTGACAGAGTCAGGTTTGAAGGCCTCCTTGCTCACACACGCTTTTTCAGTTCTGTCCACACTTTTTATAGGATTGAGGTCAGGGCTTTGTGATGGAAACTCCATACTTTGGGAGTATGCTTGGGGTCATTGTCCATTTGGAAGACCAAGCTTTAACTTGTTCCTCATGATGCCTTCTATTTTGTGAAGTGCACCAGTCCCTCCTGCAGCAAAGCACCCCACAACATGATGCTGCCACCCCAGTGCTTCACGGTTGGGATGGTGTTCTTCGGCTTGCAAGCCTCCCCCTTTTTCCTCCAAACATAACGATGGTCATTATGGTCAAACAGTTCTATTTTTGTTTCATCAGACTAGAGGACATTTCTCCAAAAAGTACGATCTTTGTCCCCGTGTGCAGTTATAAACCGAAGTCTGGCTTTTCTATGGCGGTTTTGGAGAAGTGGCTTCTTCCTTCCTGAGCGGCCTTTCAGGTTATCTAGATATAGGACTCATTATACTGTGGATATAGATACTTTTGTACCTGTTTCCTCCAGCATCTTCACAAGTTCCTTTGCTGTTGTTCTCAAATTGATTTGCACTTTTCGCACCAAAGTACATTCATGTCTAGGAGACAGAAGGCGTCTCCTTCCTGAGGGGTATGACGGCTGGTGTTTGGAAATTGCTCCCAAGGATGAACCAGACTTGTGGAGGTCTACCATTTATTTTCTGAGTTATTGGCTGATTTCTTTTGATTATCCCATAATGTCAAGCAAAGAGGCACTGAGTTTGAAAGTAGGCCTTGAAATACATCCACAGGTTCACCTCCAATTTACTCAAATGATGTCAATTAGCCTATCAGAAGCTTCTAAAGCCATGACATCATTTTCTGGAATTTTCCAAGCTGTATAAAGGCACAGTCAACGTAATGTATGTAAACTTCTGACCCATGGGAATTATGATACAGTGGACTATAAATGAAATAATCTGTCTGCAAACAATTGTTGGAAAAATTACTTGTGTCATGCACAAAGTAGATGTCCTGACTGACTTGCCAAAACTATAGTTTGTTAAAAATAAATTTGTGGAGTGGTTGAAAAACGAGTTTTAATGACTCCAACCTAAGTGTATGTAAACTTCCGACTTCAACTGTATGTTATACTTGAAAAATGCAGTTATAAATGATTTTGTCTTAGTTAAAAATAAGATATCCTCCAGTAAACTTTGATCACATTTCCAATATCCCCGTCTATGTGGAAAATCTATTAAATCAAATCAAATCAAATGTATTTGTCACATACACATGATTAGCAGATGTTAATGCGAGTGTAGCGAAACGCTTGTGCTTCTAGTTCCGACAATGCAGTAATAACCAACAAGTAATCTAACCTAACAATTCCAAAACTACTACCTTATACACACAAGTGTAAAGGGATAAAGAATATGTACATAAAGATATATGAATGAGTGATGGTACAGAACAGCATAGGCAAGATGCAGTAGATGGTATCGAGTACAGTATATACATATGAGATGAGTAATGTTGGGTATGTAAACAAAGTGGCAAAGTTTAAAGTGGCTAGTGATACATGCATTACATAAAGATGCAGTAGATGATATAGAGTACAGTATATACATGTACATATGAGATGAGTAATGTAGGGTATGTAAACATTATATTGAGTAGCATTGTTTAAAGTGGCTAGTGATATAATTTACATCAATTCCCATTATTAAAGTGGCTGGAGTTGAGTCAGTGTGTTGGCAGCAGCCACTCAATGTTAGTGGTGGCTGTTTAACAGTCTGATGGCCTTGAGATAGAAGCTGTTTTTCAGTCTCTCGTTCCCTGCTTTGATGCACCTGTACTGACCTAGTCGTTTAGCTCAGTTACCTTAGCTTTCTTGGGAACAGGAACAATGGTGGCCCTCTTGAAGCATGTGGGAACAGCAGACTGGGATGGGATAAGGATTGATTGAATATGTCTGTAAACACACCAGCCAGCTATCAAGGAATATTTCACTTTCTCTGGTCATAGCAGTAACAACATAAATTGGTTCATGAAGCAGCTCCCCCTAACCCGGACGACACTGGGCCAATTGTGCGCCACCCCATGGGTCTCCTGGGCGCTGCCGGCTGCGATTGAGCCTGGACTCGA
Source organism: Oncorhynchus clarkii lewisi (assembly GCF_045791955.1). Classification (NCBI taxonomy): domain Eukaryota; kingdom Metazoa; phylum Chordata; class Actinopteri; order Salmoniformes; family Salmonidae; genus Oncorhynchus; species Oncorhynchus clarkii. The sequence continues at coordinate 47,424,830 of NC_092149.1, read as the reverse complement.
ACCCAGAATCTCTAGTGGCACAGCTAGCCCTGCCTTAGACTACTGCCCCACTCGGGAGGCCCGTGTCCCCTTTTCCCAGCAGAGGGACGGTGAGTCGGTTGAGAGGCAGCCTCACCTTTGCTCCCTCCCTCCCCTCAGACTGACCATCAAATCCAGTAGTCAATAAAAAAAATGTTTGCAAATTATTATGCTCACTCAGCGGTGCCTCACAAGTATTACAATACATTATCTTATCATCACCGTCACCACTGTGACCATGTATATTTATAAATATAATATAATTTAAAATATAAATATAATTTCAAAATGGTATGAGAGGAACAACACTGGCAGGGCAATTCAAGCATAGCCAACATGCAGTGACAATGTATTGGGCCTATAGCCTACTGCACAAACCTAATCGCTACAGAGCTGTTTGTAATGGGTTAATGTTGCATAGACTTACGTTTTTTAAGTCATGTTAAAAAAGATCTGAGTGGTAGATCTCGGCTTGCATTTTGACTCAGAAAGTAATCTTGACTCAGAACAAGTTGGTGCGCACTAGCTTACAGTACACATGGCTATATATGGCAGCCCAAATATATCAGAGCAATTTGCACAGAAAAGCAGCACCACAGGTAAAAGGAGAAACGAGTGATCTAACCTGAGTTAGTAAGTAGCTATCTTTGGTAGAGCGCGCGTTCCCTCTGACAGTCAAACAAATGGGTGAGATTTTTTTATTTAAAAAAATGAAAGTAATGCAAAGTAATATAACGCGTTACTTTACAATATTACTTTGTGTGGAAAGTAACCTATAACTTTTGTTAAATGTAATTAATCCCAACACCGCAAATAGACACATCAATAGATACTGTACATACAGGTAACTGCCAAAATAAAGGAAACACTTGGGTAAATAAGAGACACAAAGTATATTGAAAGCAGGTGCTCTTCACAGGTGTGGTTCCTGAGTTAATTAAGCAATTAACATCCCATCGTACTTAGGGTCATGTATAAAAATTCCCAGTTGCCCATTATTTTGGCTACCATGGATAGAAGAGATATCAGTGACTTTGAAAGAGGGATCTCAAAAGAGCATAGGTGGTTTAAGGGGTGAGTTTTCGTCCGTCCGTCCGTCCGTCTGTCTGTCACCAGATCTTAACCCAATTGAAAACTTATGGGAGATTCTGCAGCATTTTTCACCAGCATCAACAAAACACCAAATTATGGAATTTCTCGTGGAAGAATGGCGTCGCATCCCTCCAATAGAGTTCCAGACACTTGTAGAATCTATGCCAAGGCTCATTGAAGCTGTTCTGGTGGGTTGTGGTGGCCTAATGCTCTATTAAGACGCTTTATGTTAGTGTTTCCTTTATTTTGCCAGTTACCTGTAGATACTGTAAAGTACAGTAGCCTACCACGGTTTAAATCTGAAGAATCTGGCTTTGTGCAGAGTAAAAATCAATATTTCAGTGCTTGGATCATGATCACACACAATATTATATGTGGAATTTGTGAAATGCATCTGGCAAAGTGTGTGGGAGATTTATCAGAGGGGTCGATAAAAGGGACTATCTACTTGCCTTCATACCTCAAGTAGGAATTAGGAGTAGAACTTGTACATTGGCAAGATGTAAGATATGTGTTGCATTCCCCACGCAGCAGGGGTCGCACACCTAGCAGAGCTCCTTCTTGTTATAGCAGCTTTAGGCCTTACAGGCGCACAGCTGGCATTCCAGACACTGGCGCTTGTTGTTCACCAGGAATTTAATGGGCTGCAGGCAACAGATGCAGTGGGACTCTGTCAGGCTGGTCCCAGTGCCCAGCTGCACTCTCTTGGTGTCTTTCTTCCCTGGCTGAGTCTTTATTTCCCCGCAAAAGGATGGATTGATAAATTGATTGACAGAGAAACAAACAGAAGCTGATGCATAGCTTGGCAGATTGTAGGGCAGCACGATTAATCGAATTCAGACCGAAATTGCAATATTGACATGTGCAATATGAATATTGCACGAGGCTGCAATGAGAGGCTACTTTCATTGACACTCCATTAATACAACAAAAACTAGACTATGGTACCTCCTTCAATGAGATGTGCTAGACTCTCTGTTAATTCACTCTCTACATGCAAAGAGGATGCTGACCAATCACAAGCGGGCTCTCTCACTCTCTGCATGACATGCACATGCTGGCCAATCACCACCGCCCCCGCTTAGAGCGAGCATTTAGACCTTAGTGAGAAGGAGAGAAAGAGCTTCACGGTGTCGGAAACATGAGTGCTGCTAGTACTAACGAGAACATTGTTTTGGTGCCAATCCCACACTACAACAGACCTTTGGTCTAATAGAACTGAGCCCCTTAGTTTGAAAGTAAACCTTATGGATGATGAGTTTCAACTGAAAGGTCGGTGCTTACAGACATCATAGGCTACATCCCTGGAGATCACATGGGAGAAAACATTGCTCTGTGCTTGAGAGAAGCTTTAGCCATCTGGGGCCTGTGAGGTGCACCAAATGTGCATAACGATAACGCCAGAAACGTGGGAGTGGCCATCACGTTCAATGACTGGACCAGACTGTTTTGGACACACGCTGCACCTTGCAAACAGTAGGCTAAGTTATTACATGTTTAAGGCACTTTGACTTAATTTCAATTACAACAATGATTGAGCCTACTTATACATAATTTAATTTACAGCCTATTACTGAATAAACATTAATGGTAAAATCAATGGTAAAATAGGAGCTGAATGTTATTAATGAATTAGTGCTGCATGTTAAAAATGTTTGTTAGTTAATATGTAGGTGTAATAATCTGATCTATTATCATATGTAGCCTATAACAATGTTGGAAGAGATTTGGTTTTGATGCGGCAGGGTAGCCTAGTGGTTAGAGCGTTGAGCTAGTAACCAGAAGGTTGCAAGTTTAAATCCCCAAGCTGACAAGTTACAAATCTGTGGTTCTGCCCCTGACCAGGCAGTTAACACACTGTTCCTAGGCCGTCATTGAAAATAAGAATTTGTTCTTAACTAACTTGCCTAGTTAAATAAAATAAAAATCAGTTAGCACAGTATGTATGATCTCATTTTAGATTTTATGTTCTATACCCTGACACCTGTTAAACATTTTTGATGGAATTACCAAGTTTTCACCCAAGTCTTTAAAAAAAAGCAATTTATAATTGCAATATTAGGAAAAAAAAAATCACAATTAGATATTTTGTCTAAATCGTGCAGCCCTAGCAGATAGGCTGTAGTGGATGGATGGATGGACGGACGGACATCAAGACAGAAGAATGGACATAGGAATTAACAAATGGAGGGACAAACTGATTCATGAAAGGACAGAGAGTGAATAGATGATTCTATACTAGTAACGGGAGTTGAAGATTATGGCCCAATTGGTATGGTAAGCCTGCAATCAGTCCCTTTCCTATCCCCTAATATGTTCAGTGATGGATTAAGGCATGTGTATCCTTTGGCTATCCAAAGTAATGAAGGTGTGCTGGTATCTATAAAGGCTTTATATGAAGCCTGAGGGGCAGGGCGCAGAAACAAACAAAAGAATAACAAAAGCTCTCTTTCCCTGCCATTGGCTGTTTTGCGCTCACATCTGTGGTTATATGTGGTTACCCATCTTTAACATAAGCTGCAAACCTGGCCCCGGGAAACAAATGTCAATGATTTACTGTCTCCTTCTTCTAGTGTGAGCCATCTCATAGAGGAACATGACTAGCCTAAAGGCTAAAATGATATCACTTTGCAGATGAATACTGAAGCAGTATTGCTTCCTTTAATAAGGAAGACCATATGTTAGAAAAATTACCCAAACATCAAAGCCATGCCATCTTGTAACAATAAAAGACAAACAGAAGATATTCTCCATCCATTGTATGTAATGGGAAATTACATTATGGGCTCTATTTTAAAGAGTGACTGTCCCTAAAAAACACCTAATCGATTTGAAAACGGCCTAGGTGCGACTGATATGAGTCAGGAACATTTATTCTAGTGTCAAATTGACAGCAAAAGGTAAATATGATAGTTTTGGTCATAAAGTCAGTCTTGTCTAAAACAGAGTTTGGAACCTGTGTTCATCACAACAAGTAAATTAAGGTTTGGTTTGGATGACAATTATGTCAACAATTCATGCCCCCTTTTGCCAAGCTCCACTTGTAAATCTCACTTCCCTTTATTGAGGATTACAGCCATTTGAGACTGAAAAGCCCTATATGAATTGACCATCTTCCGAGTCGACAATGTATGCTTCCAGCAGGATGCACAACCAACTAAGAGTCAGTGTTGCCGACTTAGCGACTTTGTCGCTATATTTAGCGAATATTCAGACCCCTCTAACGACAAATGTTCAATAAAGCGACTAGCAACTTTTTTTGGTGTTATTGGAGACTTTTGGAGACTCTGACATGAAAGCAAGTATCGTTCTTACTCTTCTCAACGAGCAGCGGGTGCTATGTGGGCCCCACCCCAGGCCCAAAGCACTCACAGGCGGCCCAAAGCACTCACAGGCGGCCCAGTCCTCGCACTGCAGTCAGAGCAGGAGATGTTCACCCCTCCGCATCCAAATTGCAAATGAATCGCGCATGTGGGAAGCCGCCGCTGGCTGATCCCGCCCTGGCTTAAATAAAAATATAAATAAATTAACCTGAATTAGGGCCAGACTAGTCACCAACATTTTCTTACATTGCCATTAACAGTTTTTTCTATTAAGAAAAATAAAATAAAATAAATTTAAAAAACGAAGTAACTCTGCCAGAGTGTCTATTTTGGGTCACTTTTGCCAGTACCAAGCCTGAATAAAGGAGGGTTGGAAATGTGAAATTAAAAAAACAATAATCTTCAGAAGAAAGTACATTTGTAGTTCTAAACATATTTAGGGTGTTTTTTACTAACTTTTTCTCTCTCCCACGACGTTATTCCTCTTTCCTACATCGTCCATCACAATTACATTCACATGGGCAATTATGCAAATTAGGTGATGACGTCATTTAGTGACTTTTAGGACAGCCAATAGCTACTTTCCTTACTGAGAAGTTGGCAACACTGCTAAGAGTTTGCATACCCTACCAAAGGACCCCTAGTACCCTACCATGCGGAATAGGTGGTTGGCGTTTGTTGATCCCCAATGGTGGTAAGTGTACTAGTAACTAGACCATAGACAGCTGGTTATTTATATTTTGATAATCATTATCGTCGTTAGCTACCTAACTAGCTGGCTAATGTTAGTCTACCTTAGTATAACTCGATAACATTTCAAAATAAAGGAAATAATTAGTTGGAAAACCTTTGTCATTATTGTAATGTTGAGGGGTCCACCGTATTTTAGCTAGATAACATTAGTATTGCTACTTATTTAAAAAAAACTTTGCTAGTAAAAGTAATGGCAATGTATTGGAATAATGTATCTGCACTTTATGTTTGTTAGCTAGCCAAACAGTTTTGGAGGAATGATTCTGTAACTTTTCTAAATGAACCGCCAATACACCAACATTCCATTAAAACAATGCAGTCAACCCACAGCCATACAATGGGTGAAATCAATTGATTATAGGATTTAGACAAATTGTAAATGCAACAAGTACAGAATGCAACATGTACTGATATTGTATCATATAATAGCACTCACGGGTTTCCAATAATATATTTTAGAGGCTATTTATACAGAACATAAAATGTATTTTAGGTTAACAATAATTATATTACTGATATATCACATGCCTTACTTGTATTTTCCTGCATAAGTAAAATCAGGATTATGCCTCTAATGCCATTCATTCCAATTGGACTGGTTTGATTTCTCCCTGACCAATATGGCTGCCGTTTTCAACCCATTCTGGACCTTTGAGGGTTAATGACATAACCCCCTCTAGTAATTTCTCTAAGGTCCTAACAAGCAGCATCAAACCCAAACCAACCAAGGGCCGTAGAAAAACATGTCACAGTTGGTTAAATAGTGTAATGGCGTCACCGGTCTGAATCTAATACAATCTGGAGCCAGTCAGTCTACACCTGTAAAGCATAGAATTTGCTTTCAAACAAGATTGTTATTTCTCTAGCTATTTTTATAATTTAGGGACAATGACAATCATTGACCCTGTTTTTCTGTTAGACAAAGTGCACAGTTGGGTGCCAGACTGATCTCCTGGTCATGAACTGATGCTAGGACCTACCAGAAGGAGCAAAGGTGGTGCCTTGCGAAAGTATTCGGCCCCCTTGAACTTTGCAAACTTTTGCCACATTTCAGGCTTCAAACATAAAGATATAAAACTGTATTTTTTTGTGAAGAATCAACAACAAGTGGGACACAATCATGAAGTGGAACGACATTTATTGGATATTTCAAACTTTTTTAACAAATCAAAAACTGAAAAATTGGGCATGCAAAATTATTCAGCTCCCTTAAGGTAATACTTTGTAGCTCCACCTTTTGCTGCGATTACAGCTGTAAGTTGCTTGGGGTAGGTCTCTATCAGTTTTGCACATCGAGAGACTGACATTTTTTCCCATTCCTCCTTCAAAACAGCTCGAGCTCAGTGAGGTTGGATGGAGAGCATTTGTGAACAGCAGTTTTCAGTTCTTTCCACAGATTCTCGATTGGATTCAGGTCTGGACTTTGACTTTGCCATTCTAACACCTGGATATGTTTATTTTTGAACCATTCCATTGTAGATTTTGCTTTATGTTTTGGATCATTGTCTTGTTGGAAGACAAATCTCCGTCCCAGTCTCAGGTCTTTTGCAGACTCCATCAGGATCTTCCAGAATGGTCCTGTATTTGGCTCCATCCATCTTCCCATCAATTTTAACCATCTTCCCTGTCCCTGCTGAAGAAAAGCAGGCCCAAACCATGATGCTGCCACCACCATGTTTGACAGTGGGGATGGTGTGTTCAGCTGTGTTGCTTTTACGCCAAACATAACGTTTTGCATTGTTGCCAAAACGTTCAATTTTGGTTTCATCTGACCAGAGCACCTTCTTCCACATGTTTGGTGTGTCTCCCAGGTGGCTTGTGGCAAACTTTAAACTACACTTTTTATGGATATCTTTAAGAAATGGCTTTCTTCTTGCCACTCTTCCATAAAGGCCAGATTTGTGCAATATACGACTGATTGTTGTCCTATGGACAGAGTCTCCCACCTCAGCTGTAGATCTCTGCAGTTCATCCAGAGTGATCATGGGCCTCTTGGCTGCATCTCTGATCAGTCTTCTCCTTGTATGAGCTAAAAGTTTAGAGGGACGGCCAAGTCTTGGTAGATTTGCAGTGTTCTGATACTCCTTCCATTTCAATATTATCGCTTGCACAGTGCTCCTTGGGATATTTAAAGCTTGGGAAATCTTTTTGTATCCAAATCCGGCTTTAAACTTCTTCACAACAGTATCTCGGACCTGCCTGGTGTGTTCCTTGTTCTTCATGATGCTCTCTGCGCTTTTGACGGACCTCTGAGACTATCACAGTGCAGGTGCATTTATACGGAGACTTAATTACACACAGGTGGATTGTATTTATCATCATTAGTCATTTAGGTCAACATTGGATCATTCAGAGATCCTCACTGAACTTCTGTAGAGAGTTTGCTGCACTGAAAGTAAATGGGCTGAATAATTTTGCACGCCCAATTTTTCAGTTTTTGATTTGTTAAAAAAGTTTGAAATATCCAATAAATGTCGTTCCACTTCATGATTGTGTCCCACTTGTTGTTGATTCTTCACAAAAAAATACAGTTTTATATCTTTATGTTTGAAGCCTGAAATGTGGCAAAAGGTCGCAAAGTTCAAGGGGGCCGAATACTTTCGCAAGGCACTGTATCCCGTGCATATGACTAATAAAACTTGAAACTAAAGAGAAAGGGGGAATGTCCACTCACCGTTATAATGCTTGCAAATATAATGTTTATTCAACACCGTGTAAGCATCTTACAGATCCAATTTGCACTAGCCACGAAATTGCATTGCATTCGAGCCATGTACATTCTCACCATAAACTGGTGAATCTTTCAAATTTCAAATTTTCCTACATTGGTTTTTAATCTAATTAAACAAAAATCAATCAATCTGTTTTAAACACTGCATGAAAAGGCACATTTACGGGTCAAACACTCCAGTGCACAGGTCCTAAAATGTACCGTTTCTGGACATTTGAGGGCCAGCCATGTTTGGCCATGCACACATCCCGTAAATCTCTGATAATGAACACTTCATGTGCGCAGACGTGCACAGAAAACAGTTTAGCAAATCCCCAGAAACAACCACACCCGTCCACTGCATTTACGAGGACATGTCTTGAACAGTGCACCCCTTTGACGTCAGTTGCAATACATCTCCGTCCACATCCACCCATGTCTCTCCCATAAGTGACCACGTTTACATGTCCACAGTATTCCAGATAGTAGTTCATATCCTGCTTAAGATCTTATTCGCGATAAGCTGTTTACATGCACCTTTGATATCCCTCTCACTAATATCCTTGTTTCCATGAATAAACAGAATATTCCTCATTTAAATTAATATGCATTAAATGGAATAGTAACTGAAATCTGGACACTGACTGTAGGCCTATAACCTCTCACATGAAGAGTAATATAATATCAACCCCTGCAGAATTATGCATTTCTTTCTTGCAGTAAAATGATACAACAAATGTTAATTTTCACAGGAACAGGCGTGAAGAAATATGATTTATTTCTTTCCGCATCTCTTGAGAAAATGTGAATGTGCGTGAGTGTAACTTGTCTTTGACACTTATGTAACATGTATACATTATTTCAACCGCATAAATATGCACCCAAGAAGAACTGACGTGTTATCAGAAACATATCATAGTTCTCAGCTTTTCATTTCCTTATAACCGATCAAACTGATGACATTTTCAAGGGAAGCTGAATGTAGTTGACAAACAAGTTGCCTACCGTATATTAAAAATTATAAGTAGAAATGTAACTAAATTAGGGGTGAAAATAACCTAAGCCAGTAGGCTATGTGGTCCAGTACGGAGTATCAGCAAAAATAAATTATTATGATGGATCGAACTGCACGGGTAGCCTACTTTAAGTGATTTGTTTGACAATCAGATGAAACCAACATCACAACACCCATGATATGTCTAACCCTGCACAGACCGTGAAAAACAGTAAACGGGATAAGACGTTTACATGCCACAGTAAACATTCTAAGATTGATTGATTTTTTTTTATTTCACCTTTATTTAACCAGGTAGGCTAGTTGAGAACAAGTTCTCATTTACAACTGCAACCTGGCCAAGAGAAAGCAAAGCAGTGTGACACAGACAACAACACAGAGTTACACATGGAGTAAACAATAAACAAGCCAATGACACAGTAGGAAAAAATAAAGTCTATATACAGTGTGTGGAAAATGCATGAGGAGGTAGGCAATAAATAGGCCATAGGAACGAAGAATTATAATTTAGCAGATTAACATTGGAGTGATAAATGAGCAGATGATGATGTGCAAGTAGAGATACTGGTGTGCAAAAGAGCAGAAAAGTAAATAAAATAAAAACAGTATGGGGATGAGGTAGGTAATTGGGTGGGCTATTTACAGATGGACTATGTACAGCTGCAGCGATCGGTTAGCTGCACAGATAGCTGATGTTTAAAGTTGGTGGGGGAAATAAGAGTCTCCAACTTCAGCGATTTCTGCAATTCGTTCCAGTCACAGGCAGCAGAGAACTGGGAACTAAGATCAGCATATCCCAGGCATCTTATCCAGGTTTCTCAAAACTGATACATACAAGCTTTTTCGATGTATTGTAAAGGGGATATGAAGTTTTTTGCATCAACTCAAAAACAGAATACATTAGTATCCTAAATAATAATGGGATATTGGTGGGCATGTTAACATTGTCAGTGTCAGTAAATGACCATGCACTTGCTCAAGGTTGCACATGCTTATTTGCCCAACTGAATGCTAATGCTAGTCATTGCTAGTTTTCCTTAGTGGCTGTGACTGGTATATTAAAAACACAATTCATTATTAAATGAATGAATAAATTACTTAAAATTATTTGTATTAATATTCCAAATCAGCTTTCCTGCACAACTATAAGGTTTTTCGAACACCTCACAACATCACAATACTAAAACATATCTTAGTTCCTTGAATAAAACACACAAATTAATTTTAGTAGAGCAGGAGAAAGTGGGTAAAGTATCTGAATTTAGACTAAGCAGGGCCTGAAACTGAAGAAAACCCCATGGAAGCTAGCCCTGGGCTAAGCTGGGATTACTTCTGCCAGTACTCTTCTTTTGAAAACACCTACTGACATGGGTTAAAGGGGGGTGGGGGTATCCATCAGATGGAAGAATATGAACAAACCTATTAAAAATTAAAAGATCAACTAAAGTGAAAGAATACCATGCTATTGTTTGAGGAGAGTGCACAATTATGAACTTGAAAATTAGATTTGGGTATGTCATTTTAGGTGAAAATTGAAAAAAGTGTTGGATCCTTAAGTTAAGACAGTTTATACAATTTTAAAAACATTACAATATGTTCACAGATTTCACAACCCACTGTGTGCCCTCATGCCCCTACTCCTCCACTACCACATATCTACAGTAATTGAATTTCGTTGCAATTAGAATGCGACCGTTAGATACACATTTGATAAAAAGTGAACTTCTAAAATACATATTATAGGTGTGGTTCATATGTACACATGTAAATACACTTCATGAGGCATTTGTAAAAAATAATGTTTTTAAATTGACACATTTACTGTAATTAAGAGCCAAAACCTTTATAAATAAAACATGATCTGAGATGCCTTCTTGTTCTCATTAACTTACATACAAAGTTAGCAAGCTTAGCTTGGCTACACTCATAAATGGGAAAATCAAAATTTTCACTCTGTAAAAACACTTAAATTATACATCAGAATGATCAGAAAACCTAAAAACAGGATATATAAGGTGACACAGAGAGTTGGCTTCTTATCACAGGGCTTCTCTTTCAACACATGAAGAAGTAGAGAGGCCTGCAGCCGTAATGTGCACAGTCCGGATATTTCCACAAAGTTGTTAATAGTCTATCACGTTTCAGGTAAGACCCAGATGCAGACAACGTCAAATTAACAACAGTTTAATAATTCAACAGGGGCAGGCAAAAGACAGGTCTAGGCCAGGCATGGGTCAGTAATCCAGATAGTTGGGGCAACGGTACAGGACAGCAGGAAAGGTAGGCAGAGGTCAGTAATCCAGATAGGTGGGGCAAAGGTACAGGACGGCAGGCAGAAAAGGTCAAAACCTGGAAAACTAGAAAACAGGAACAGAGGAAAAAATGCTTGTAGGCTTGACGAAACAAAACGAACTGGCCACAGAGAACACAGGTATAAATACACAGGGGATCATTGGGAAGTTGGGTGACACCTGGAGGGGGTGGAGACAATCACAAAGACAGGTGAAACAAATCAGGGTGTGACATAGTCAGGAATTTACTATCCCATAAATCCCTTTATCACACAAGTTTTCGGGATGTGTGAGAGTGTGCAGGAATCCACTCACTCACATGGGAAAATCCCACTAAATTTTCAAGGGAATATAGTAAATCTGATGCACTCAGAAACATTATTTCAAAATATGATCAGGTCAGAAGCATGACATCATAAATCGCTTCTCTCGTAGCATGGCACAGTGTGCACAGGTAGGCCTAAATTGTCTTTGCGAATAGCATTTGCAAATGCAGATATGTGAATTGTAAATAATGAAAAAGAATGAGGGCAAAAACCTCAAGTATTTCGAAGCAGTCTGTAGACCATTTAAAATCCCTTTATTCATAGAGTACTTTTGGCTAATGGCCAGGATAAAAAGATGCACCTATACAATGCTGCTAAACCAGCCTTGATTAAGGGGAGGGTAGTTTACGAAGTGGAGGGAACCCAATAATTTCTTTATGTTTGTAAATATGAGATTCACAGGCACAAAAGGCACACCTCTCCTTCCATGGGCACTGTGCACCATGGCTGCACCTCAGCTCTGAAAATGTATGCCAAACCTGCCGTTAGGGCTGGAAAAGGCCAGTGTGCCAGTTTTTACACGTAAGTTTGACACTTGTGCCTCCTTAGTGCCAGCCAAAAATGGAGCCCAATGTGAAAACAAACATTTAGCTTTTATTTGTAAGCTAAATGTCAGTCTGCATTAAGACAATTCATTCACAACTGGCTTCATGTGAGTTCTAGGTTGATGGAAGCATAGGTGGTTTTGTGGGTTTTCCAACCTGGGGAACGTCTGAATCCATGCCATAACTAAACTAAACCCCTACATATCAAATGTCAACCACTAACCACATTATGAGCCAGCAGGTAAGAAGAGAGAACTAGGAATACTGTATGCTGCAACAGAGGTAGACAAGGATAATGTAACAGCTTTCTTCTGTCGAAGGAGAGGAGGACCAAAATGCAGCGTAGTTCGTGTTCAACATGTTTAATAAAAGAACAATAACACTAACAAATACAAAATAACAAACGTGGCAAAACCAAAACAGTCCTATCTGGTGCAGAGAACACAAAGACAAGAAACAACCACCCACAAACCCCAACACAAAACAAGCTACCTAAATATGGTTCCCAATCAGAGACAACACCTGCCTCTGATTGAGAAACATATCAGGCCATACATAGAAACGGACAAACTAGACACACAACATAAAATGCCCACCCAGCTCACATCCTGACCAACACTAAAACAAGGAAAACACAAAAGACCTATGGTCAGAACGTGACAGAGAAGGTTTAAAAATTATATTTTCTTGTTATTTTGGAGGGCTGAATTAGAGTCATTTGAAATATGAGCCAGTTGAAACTGGTTCCCTTGTCTTTGACAGAATTATAGTGGATTGCAGAAAGTATTTACAAAAATTGCGGCCATTTTAGCTATACATGGATCTCAGGACATGAAGTGTCCTAATCCAATAGCATTTGTCAGTAATTAGGCAGAGCATGCTTATTGATACAGTACCTTACCTGAACTTGACTTTGAGTTAGTAGAGTCTGACACAAGTTTGTTATGCATTATGGCATGTACTGAATTCTAACATGGGACCTGTAAGAAACTCACATTTTCCTTAATCTCAAGGACCTAATAATACACCCAGCTAGAAACCTTGCTCTTACAAGGTAATTAACCTCCACCATTATAAAACAGAGAGGCAGATCTGCTGGATCAGCTTTAATACTGCAGATTGTTGGTTCTATCAATTACATTTTGTTCAGAATTTCTAATCCTCTTATTTTTATTTTATTTTATATACTGTATATTTCCTCCTACCCCACCATCCCTACCCTAATTGGAGTAAACTAATGGACAACAATACTTATATTGCTACTTACATCTGTAGTTAATTATTAATAATTTCCTTTCTTCATTAGCTGGATTTTCACCCAGACAATCCAACATTCATTCTGATCTTAACTCCAACCCTGCAATGTCTACAGATTAACTCATCTTTACATTTTAGTTATCTAGCAGACGTTCTTCTCCAGAGCGACTTACAGGAGCAATTAGGGCACATCGACAGATTCTTCACCAAGTTGGGTCGGAGATTCAATCCAGTGACCTTTCGGTAACTGGTCCACCACACTTAACCGCTAGGTTACCTGCCGCCCTTTCCCAGTATAATGCCATTTTGCTATGATGTTTTACGAGAGTCCTGGGCTTCTCTATTTGTTAAATGTCTACTGATATTGCCCTAAAAATAAATACTTTAAACAAAAGTATAATGATATTTCCCATTGACTGATAGTGTTTTTTCAGATTCCCTAACAATACAGTTTGCAAGTCCATCTGAACCCTGATATTATAACATAAAAAACATTCCTGGATCTGACTCCTAGAGGCAGACTTATAACACCCCCTACCGACAACATTGGTTGACTATTGGTCTGTCATGATATTTGTCATTGACACAACTACCAATTTGTTGCACCTCCTCCACCCCTCAGAAAAAGGGTAGAAAATATAATAGAGACAGTTTTGGGCCTAGTTATAATCAAGAGATAAACTAGAGACAGATGTGATGTGGTTCAACAGTGCTTAGACCCTATATTTAAATTGTAATTTAAGACAAAGATTATATCAATTATTATAAACTGGGTGGTTCGAGCCCTGAATGCTGATTGGCAGTCAGCCGTGGTATATCAGACCATATACCACGGGTATGACAAAACAATTATTTTTACTGCTCTAATTACGTTGGTAACCAGTTTACAATAGCAATAAGGCACGTCAGGGGTTTGTGGTATATGCCCAATATACCACGGCTAAGGGCTGTATCCAGGCACGCCGCTTTGCATCGTACATAAGAACAGCCCAGTCCTTAGCCGTGGTACCTTATATTGGCCATATACCACACCCCCCCAGGCCTTATTGCTTAAATATACCACTCAACTTAACCATTTCAGTGAGTTATTACTTGGTTGACTTGGAAACATACAAGATGAACTGGCACAGAGAGACAGGAAACACAGGGATAAATACACTGGGGAAAATCAGCGACACCAAGAGGGGGTGGAGACAATCACAAGGACAGGTGAAAAAGTAACAAATAATTAAAGAGCAGCAGTAAAATAACAATAGCGAGGCTATATACAGGGGGTACCGGTACAGAGTCAATGTGCGGGGGCACCGGTTAGTCGAGGTAATTGAGGTAATATGTACATGTAGGTTGAGTTATTAAAGTGACTATGCATAGATAATAACAGAGAGTAGCAGTGGTGTAAAAGAGGGGTGCAATGCAAATAGTCTGGGTAGCCGTTTGATTAGCTTTTCAGGACTCTTATGGTTTGGGGGTAGAAGCTGATTAGAAGCCTCTTGGACCTAGTCTTGGTCCTCCGGTACCGATTGCGATGCGGTAGCAGAGAGAAGAGTCTATGACTAGGGTGGCTGGAGTCTTTGATCATTTTTAGGGCCTTCCTCTGACACCGCCTGGTATAGACATCATAGATGGCACAAAGCTTGGCCCCAGTGATGTACTGGGCCGTAAGCACTACCCTCTGTAGTGCCATGTGGTCGGAGTCCGAGCAGTTGCCATTCTAGGCAGTGATGCAACCAGTCAGGATGCTCTCGATGGTGCAGCTGTAAAACATTTTGAGGATCTGAGGACCCATGCCAAATCTTTTTAGTTTCCTGAGGGGGAATAGGTTTGTCGTGCCCCCTTCACGACTGTCTTGATGTGCTTGGACCATGTTAGTTTGTTGGTGATGTGGACACCAAGGAACTTGAATCTCTCAACCCCTCCACTTCAGCCTCGTCAATGAGAATGGGGGCGTGCTCGGTCCTCCATTTCCTGTACTCCACAATAATCTCCTTTGTCTTGATCACTTTGAGGGAGAGGTTGTTGTCCTGGCACCACACGGCCAGGTCTCTGACCTCCTCCCTATAGGCTGTCTCGCCGTTGTCGGTGATCAGGCCTACCACTGTTGTGTCATCGGCAAACCTAATGATGGTGTTGGAGTCGTGCCTGACCATGCAGTCATGTAGTCAATGAATAGCATTCTCACATAGTGTTCCTTTTGTCCAGGCTTGAAAGGGCAGTGTGGAGTGCAATAGAGATTGCATCATCTGTGGATCTGTCGGCAAATTGGAGTGGGTCTAGGGTTTCTGGGATAATGGTGTTGATGTGAGCCATGACCAGCCTTTCAAAGCACTTCATGGCTACAGACATGAGTGTTATGGGTCAGTAGTCATTTAGGCAGGTTTCCTTAGTGTTCTTGGGCACAGGAACTATGTTGGTATTACAGACTCAAACAGGGAGAGGCTGAAAATGTCAGTGAAGACACTTGCCAGTTGGTCAGAGCATGCTCGAAGTATACGTCCTGGTAATCCGTCTGGCCCTGCGGCCTTGTGAATGTTGACCTGTTTACAGAGAGTGTGATCACACAGTCGTCCGGCTGATGCTCTCATTCATGTTTCAGGTTACTTGCCTCGAAGCTGCCACATCTGATGAGCCGGTGAGGTACGACTCGATCTTAGTCCTGTATTGACGCTTTGCCTGTTTGATGGTTCATTGGAGGGAATAGCGGGTTTTCTTATAAGCTTGTGGGTTAGAGTCCCGCTCGTTGAAAGTGGTAGCTCTACCCTTTAGCTCAGTGTGGATATTGCCTGTAATCCATGACTTCTGGTTGGGGTATGTACAGTAGTTTAAATGTATTCCATTTTGAGTTTGCATCCCAATATTACTCTTTATATACATCAGAGAAGACTGAAATATAACAAAACCTCTTGACATAGAAATGCAAATTTTCGTTAAGGTTTTTTAAATAATGTTTTTAATTATGAAATGATAAAAAATACTAATAACATTCCGCCCATGAGGCCACTAGGTCATATGACTGCAGGAAAGCGCAACCAATCTTGAGCAGATGGACAGGATATGGATTAAATCTGATTAGCTTCTACTTGGGCTGTCAACGGTCAAACCTGAGACTGGTGTGTTGTTGATAAGTCGATACATTTGGTTTATAGCTAGCTAGGTACGTTTGCTAGCTATAGTAGCTACATGTCATTAGTTGATAGGCTATGCCACTGTGATCTTGTGCTGTAACTAGCTAAATACGGCAGTGGTTAGAGCGTTGGGTCAGTAAGCGAAAGGTTGCTAGATTGAATCCCCGAGCTAGCAAAGTACAAATCTGTCGTTCTGCCCCTGAACAAGGCATTTAACCAACTGTTCCTAGGCTGTCATTGTAAATAATAATTTGTTCTTAACTGACTTGCCTAGTTAATTAAGTAAAGGTGAAATGAAAAAAATACATAGCTTCTCCCTAATGTGTAATGTGAGAGGAAGATTTGCATAGCTAACATTGCACCTGAAGACAGGTTTTTATCCCTGCTAGCTGACGTTAGCTCATAATCAAGCAAACCTGACAACATGTTTGGTGCATGTTGCCAGCATTCTTTCAATAATGTTTAATCTCAAACTGTCTAGCTATTGTTCTTGTTTGCCTTCTGTCATGGCCGCTAGCATTTCTTAATGAGAATTGATGAAAAACGAGGACAAATCAGCGATAGACAGGATGAGAAATATGTGTGTTGTACAAAAGTTGGAGAAAACAAAAAGGCTAGGCAGCCATCTTTAATTCAGTGTCACCCCCCTATCCAGCCACGAACTCAGTCAAATCCAATTAAAACAGACTTGCGCTACACAGGAGGGCACACACGGTTCAAAACCCCAAACTCTCTAATACAGAATGACAGCAAGGTTCTTGGCAACTAAAATTGCAAATTTCAAACACAATAATGTCTTCTTAATAATTTCCTCCCTACTCCAGTTAGCACTAGAAAATGAGACGCAAACTGATATTGGTCTTTGCTGCAAATGTATTGAACAAAGATATAAACAAAACATGTGAAGGTCTGGTCCCATGTTTCATGAGCTGAAATAAATGATGCCCTTCCAGGTTCACTCATGGCTGTGCCCCTGCCCAGTCATGTGAAATCCATATACACTGCTCAAAAAAATAAATGGAACACTTAAACAACACAATGTAACTCCAAGTCAATCACACTTCTGTGAAATAAAACTGTCCACTTAGGAAGCAACACTGATTGACAATAAATTTCACATGCTGTTGTGCAAATGGAAAAAACAACAGGTGGAAATTATAGGCATTTAGCAAGACACCCCCAATAAAGGAGTGGTTCTGCAGGTGGGACCACAGACCACTTCTCAGTTCCTATGCTTCCTGGCTGATGTTTTCGTCACTTTTGAATGCTGGCGGTGCTTTCACTCTAGTGGTAGCATGAGACGGAGTCTACAACCCACACAACTGGCTCAGGTAGTGGAGCTCATCCAGGATGGCACATCAATGCGAGATGTGGCAAGAAGGTTTGCTGTGTCTGTCAGTGTAGTGTCCAGAGTATGGAGGCGCTACCAGGAGACAGACCAGTACATCAGGAGATGTGGAGGAGGCCGTAGGAGGGCAACAACCCAGCAGCAGGACCGCTAACTCCGCCTTTGTGCAAGGAGGTGCAGGAGGAGCACTGCCAGAGCCCTGCAAAATGACCTCCAGCAGGCCACAAATGTGCATGTGTCTGCTCAAACGGTCAGAAACAGACTCCATGAGGGTGGTATGAGGGCCCAACATCCACAGGTGGGGGTTGTGCTTACAGCCCAACACCGTGCAGGACGTTTGGCATTTGCCAGAGAACACCAAGATTGGCAAATTCGCCACGGGCGCCATGTGCTCTTCACAGATGAAAGCAGGTTCACACTGAGCACGTGACACACGTGACAGAGTCTTTAGACGCCGTGGAGAACATTCTGCTGCCTGCAACATCCTCCAGCATGACCGGTTTGGCGGTGGGTCAGTCATGGTGTGGGGTGGCATTTCTTTGGGGAGCCACACAGCCCTCCATGTGCTCGCCAGAGGTAGCCTGACTGCCATTAGGTACCGAGATGAGATCCTCAGACCGCTTGTGAGACCATATGCTGGTGCGGTTGCCCTGGGTTTCTCCTAATGCAAGACAATGCTAGACCTCATGTGGCTGGAGTGTGTCAGCAGTTCCTGCAAGAGGAAGGCATTGATGCTATGGACTGGCCCGCCCGTTCCCCAGACCTGAATCCAATTGAGCACATCTGGGACATCATGTCTCGCTCCATCCACCAACGCCACTTTGCACCACAGACTGTCCAGGAGTTGGCGGATGCTTTAGTCCAGTTCTGGGAGGAGATCCCTCAGGAGACCATCCGCCACCTCATCAGGAGCATGCCCAGGCGTTGTACGGAGGTCATACAGGCACGTGGAGGCCACACACACTTACTGAGCCTCATTTTGACTTGTTTTAAAGGACAGTACATCAAAGTTGGATCAGCCTGTAGTGTGGTTTTCCACTTTCATTTTGATTGTGACTCCAAATCCAGATTCCATGGGTTGATAAATTTGATTTCCATTGATAATTTTTGTGTGATTTTGTTGTCAGCACATTCAACTATGTAAAGAAAAAAGTATTTAATAAGAATATTTCATTCATTCAGATCTAGGATGTGTTATTTTAGTGTTCCCTTTATTTTTTTGAGCAGTGTATTAGGGCCGAATGCATTTATTTCTATTGACTGATTTCCTTATATGAACTGTAACGCAATAAAAACCTTTGATATTGTTGCATGTTGCATTTATATATTTATTCAGTGTATAACGGTGCTTATATTTGCAGAGGAAAAGTCATTGCAGAGGAAAATTTCGACATCCGAGCAGATAAAGGTTGCGTACCAGACCGACTACATTGTAGACGTTATTCAATGGTTAGGTGCCACATCATGTTACGACTGTGCAGTCAGGCGGCATATTGCTACAGTATTTCATAGTTGATGTCTTAAACACCTATCCAGGCATTGTGAGATCTGGCATGCATCTCTGTTGTCATCAGCCTGGAACGGGGCCAACAAGTCCAACGTGGGACATTGACATTGGACAGGGTTTGGCAAGGCCCATCTGGGGTCTATTCAGAAAGGTGCAACATTACAACAAAACTTTCAGATAGAAATACATTTTGTGGAACAGAAATTATCTTCTGTCTTCAAGAATTGGGCATCACACCAGCTGTATTCATCACATTTCTATCTGCAAGGTTCTGAATGTTTCACCTCACTGAATACACCCCGGTTAACTGACTTATCCCCTGACATGGTGTTATGCTTATCTGACTGCACTGTTCTCAGGCGTAAGGATAGGAAGGCTACTGCTTAGTAGTTATGCCCGGTCAGCAAGATTGTCCCTCAGATATACAGCCGTACAGCTGTGAGGCATTAGCGATGGGATATAAAAGTAATATCTAATAATTCTGTCCTCCTCTGAAAGCCCAAATCCCAGGGAATTGGTATATATCCTGTGCATGCCTGATTTGAATAGCAAGGATATCTGCGCCTTGGGCAAAGTCCTAGCTAGCTGCATGGTGGCGCTGGGAGCCTTGTCTCTAAAGGTTCCTTCCAAGACCTTATATAATAATATATGCCATTTAGAAGATGGTTTTATCCAAAGTGACACAGTCATACATTATACAAAAGGATGGTCTTGGGTGTCGAACCCGCAAGCCCGGAGTTGCACGCACCATGCGCTACCAACTTAGCTACAGAGGACCCTCAATGACATGCCTGGTGAGTAGTCTGCTGTTCAGTCTCTTTGAGAGGTTTCATAAAATACACTGGATTAGCCTAGGATTATATAAAACATATAGTATTCTTAAATTGATTGAAACTTCTTCAGGATTGGGGGGTCCCCTGCGGGACAGTTGAGCTAATGTAGGCTAATGCGATTAGCACGAGGTTGTGAGTAACAAGACAATTTCCCAGGACATAGACATATCTGATGTTGGCAGAAAGTTTAAATTCTTGTTAAGGGCTTAAACCAGAGAGTTATATGTGTAGCTGGCACTCCTTAGGAATCCTGGTACGAGAGCCAGACACCCACTTGAGCCCAGAAAGCGAGGAAGATCCAATTTAGCAGACTGTTACCATACAAGGATATCTCCTTGATTCCCATCAACACCCCTCTCTCCCCCTCCTTCCATTCCTCTTTACAGTTGATTCAAATTAACATTTGACCACTTGCCACATCCTCAATAGCCCACATAAAGTGAGAGAGAGAGAGAGAGAGAATAAATGGTTTCCAGAGACTGAACAGCAGACTACTAAGCATGAAAATACATTTTCCTTTTCAAAAAACTCATGATTAGATACATATTTGACCAAGCAGTTCTGCTAAATGGACCGTTTTCTACATTACAGTTACATAATGCAGGCCTAGCAATGTGAATGCATGTAGGAGAGTTTAACGTAAGAGCAGGGCTGTTAACCTAAGTGTCCTGGTTAAATTCCTAATAGCCCCATTTCCATCATGGCCATCTAATCACCCCCCTCATTTGTAACTAGCACATATTATCACTACTCACCTCTCCTTTATATACATGCAATCAATTATTATTAATTTAAGGATGGGATTTGAAAAACAACTAAATGGCCGCTCCGCCACTTGTTTTGGTATACAGCTGAGAGATGGGTGTAAGGGATGTCATCCTCCTCTTCTGAGGAGGAGTAGCGAGAAGGATCGGAGGACCAATGTGCAGCGTGGTAAGTGTCCATAATGTTTATTTAAATACATACACTGAACACTACGAAATACAAAAACAATAAACGTGAAATGACCGAAACCCAAACAGTACCATGTGGCCCAAACACTCACACGGAAACAAACCCCCTCCAAACCAAAAGTGAAACTCAGGCTACCTAAGTATGATTCTCAATCAGGGACAACAATTGACAGCTGCCTCTGATTGAGAACCATACTAGGCTGGAACTCAAAAACCAACATAGAAAAACAAACAGACTGCCCACCCCAACTCACGCCCTGACCATACTAAAACAAAGACAAAAACAAAGGAACTAAGGTCAGAACGTGACAATGGGCCTAAGAAAATGTAACCCCTCTGAAATGCGTACATTTTGAACCTCTTTAATAGCTGTCAACACATGTTTATTGAATCTACAAGATATTATCTAACCCATATGCTTTGCTATGAAATAAAAAGTGTAAGTGACAATGGTAAACAAGCTCTATTATTAATAGTTAAACATGATATGTGGTTATTACTTACACATTAATCAAAGTCGTGCGTAATTGGTCAGATGCTTGATTAAGTTCTGGGTCCATACGTGTTAAGAGAAGAGATGGAACGAGGATTGGAACCGGAACTAAGCGCTCCACAATTTCTCTTTGCAAGTTACGGGCAAGTCTGTGTGCCAAATGTCCCCTCCCCTTCTGAAATTCTAAAGATGCTAACACCTGCGAAATCGTAATTTGTTCAATGCACCAGAACGAATGCTGCTCGTTAACTCAAGCATCCCGTTGTATCATGACAGGTCTACGGTACCATCAATGTTTACGTAGTCTGTCCACGAGAGATTACTTGCACATGATGAAATTGTTGGAGGTACAATATAAAACAATGTTACAATAACTGGGCATATGGCTTGAGTTTTAATTTGAATAACCTATTACAGTGTTCCCATCAAATATGATGTCCTAAATAAATTTGACTGTAGCCTATCAATCATTTTGATGGCCATACTGACATAAAAACTGAGCTTTGTTTATAAGGTGTTCAATTGGAAGCATTGCGTGTCAGAGGTTTACTGGGTAATTCAAGTTCAAAGATTAACATCAACATAAATTGCATTAAGGAAACATGGTGTAGCTGTTCATACTTGTGTATGCACACACACACTTGTAAATGTAACAGTATAACTTTAGACCGTCCCCGGGCGCGAACCAGGGACCCTCTGCACACATCAACAACTGACACCCACGAAGCATCGTTACCAATCGCTCCACAAATGCCAAGGGGAACCACTACTTCAAGGTCTCAGAGCAAGTGACGTCACCAATTGAAACGCTATTTAGCGCGCACCACCACTACCTAAGCTAGCCGTTTCACATCCGTTAAATAAGGTTATTAAAGGTCTACTCCATTTGGAATGTGTCACGCCCTGACCTTAGAGAGCCTTTTTATGTCTCTATTTGGTTTGGTCAGGGTGTGATTGGGGTTGGGCATTCTATGTTTTTGTTTTCTATGATTTTGTATTTCTATGTTTTGGCTGGGTATGGTTCTCAATCAGGGACAGCTGTCTATCGTTGTCTCTGATTGGAAACCATACTTAGGTAGCCCTTTTCCCTCCTTTCAGTGTGGAAAGGTGACTTTGTTTGTGGCACATAGCATTAAGCGGCACGGTTGGTTTTGTGTTGTTTGATTGCGTCATCCTAATAAAAGGAATATGTACGCTCACCATGCTGCGCTTTTGTAGCACGCTTCTGTCTATAACATGACCTGGTCAGTATGTGTAGGTAATCCTTTCTATCGCAGCTCCTGTGAAAGATATCACATTATAGAACTGCAAAAGTATTGCTCTCCACTTTCTGGAGGACTGAGTTTTGAAATCAGTGGAATGCCAGGTGGAATTAGAGAATGATAGCTAAGGAGATTGAGAAAATGCTGGCATTTTGATTGCAAATATGCAGAGGGAGTCAAAAAGGGCACACACAGAAGGCTGTTGTATGAAACACCTGTCTCTGGATTACATCTTTAATAAACTAAGGGAATCCGTGACAGAGGGAGAAGTGTCCATCTGTGTTTACAGGTAAGGTAGTCTTGCTAGCTACATTTTCAGATATTACACATTTCATATTTAGTCAAAGTCGTTTTCATTTCAAGTTAAAGCACAGTTAGTCACTAACGCTCTGGATAACATATAAACAGCCTAACCAGATCTGCTATGGCGAGTAAAATGGTCAGTGAGCTGTATCTCATTTGTGTCTTGAAGAAGCTAACAAATTAGCCAACTTTAGCCAGTTAGCTTGGGAGCTTGACTTCTGTTGTGAGGTCAGAACTCTTCGGATCAACCCTACTCCTTGGGCAGAGCATCCAGTGTGCACTTTGAATGTTCCGAGAGCGACACGCTCTGAATGTATGGACTGACAATGCTCAGAGTTAACAAACTCCCAGAGCACACTCTGGCACTCCAGATTCAATTCACGAACACACCTGTAGCATAAACCAGACATTAGCCTTAATCTTTGGTTGTTTAGTACATGGCCTCACATGTGAATCCTTAAAGAGATGGGTGGGGTTATGTCTTTTAAGATTTTAAGGTGTGAATGATGATTAATGGGTGTAGACAAGGTCTCCAGTAGGTTTACCAAAACATTCAAGAACCAATTTCTCAAAAGTGAGGATACAAATGTAAACTTTCAAAGCAGAATTACTTCAAATGAAATTTTATTTGTCACATACACATGGTTAGCAGATGTTAATGCGAGTGTAGTGAAATGCTTGTGCTTCTAGGTCCGACAATGCAGTAATAACCAACAAGTAATCTAACCTAACAATTCCACAACTACTACCTTATACACACAAGTGTAAAGGGATAAAGAATATGTACATAAAGATATATGAATGAGTGATGGTACAGAACGGCATAGGCAAGATGCAGTAGATGGTATAGAGTACAGTATATACATATGAGATGAGTAATGTAAGGTATATAAACATATTAAGTGGCATAGTTTAAAGTGGCTAGTGATACATGTATTACATAAAGATGGCAAGATGCAGTAGATGGTATAGAGTACAGTATATACATATGAGATGAGCAATGTAGGGTATGTAAACATATTAAGTGGCATTGTTTAAAGTGGCTAGTGATACATTTTTTACATCAATTTCCATTATTAAAGTGGGTGGGGCATTGTGGCAGCAGCAATGTTAGTGGTGGCTGTTTAACAGTCTGATGGCCTTGATAGAAGCTGTTTTTCAGTCTCTCGGTCCCTGCTTTGCTGCAGTGTCCCTGTAGGCCGTCTCGTCGTCGTTGTTGGTAATCAAGCCTACCACTGTAGTGTCGTCCGCAAACTTGATGATTGAGTTGGAGGCGTGCATGGCCACGCAGTCGTGGGTGAGAGGGCTCTGAGTACAGGAGAGGGCTCAGAACGCACCCTTGTGGGGCCCCAATGTTGAGGATCAGCGGGGTGGAGATGTTGTTACCTACCCTCACCACCTGGGGGGCGGCTTGTCAGGAAGTCCAGTACCCAGTTGTGGACCTATGGTGTTGAATGCCGAGCTGTAGTCGAACAGTAATTCCTCTTGCAGATGGGTTAGGGCAGTGTGCAGTGTGGTTGGAGTGGGTCGGTAAGCAAATTGGGTGTCAGGGTGTCAGGTAGAGTGGAGGTGATATGGCCCTTGACTAGTCTCTCAAAGCACTTTATGATAACGGAAGTGAGTGCTACGGGACGGTAGTCGTTTAGCTCAGTTACCTTAGCTTTCTTGGGAACAGGAACAATGGTGGCCCTCTTGAAGCATGTGGGAACTGCAGACTGGGATAAGGATTGATTGAATATGTCCGTAAACACACCAGCCAGCTGGTCTGCGCATGCTCTGATGACACGGCTGGGTATGCTTTTCTTTCATAATTATGTCAGATATACTTGGATGTGTAATGTGAGCGTTTGTTGCTGCCATGTCATGCTAAGTTTGCTATACTTGCCAATGAAAAAATCATTAAAGTAGTTGGCAATATCAGTGGGTTTTGTGATGAACGAACCAATCGATTCAATGAGTTATGGAGCTGAATTAGCCTTTTTTCCCAAAATGTAATTTAAGGTGCTCCAAAGCATTCTTTGTCATTTATCTTTATTTTGTTGTGTAGTTTATTTTTCTTTCAGTTTAGTCACATGATTTCTCAATTTGCAGTACGTTTGCCAATCAGTTGCGCAGCCACACTTATTTTCCATTCCTTTTGCCTCATCCCTCTCAACCATACAATTGTTAAATTCTTCATCAATCCAGCGAGCTGTAACAGTTTTTACAGTAATTTTCTTAATGGGTGTATGCTTATTACTAATCGGGATAAGCAATTCCATAAATGAGGCAAGTGCAGCGTCTGGTTGCTCCTCATTACACACCACAGACCAACAAATATTCTTCACATCAACGACATAGGAATCACACCGAAACATATTGAATTACATCTTAGACACTATTAGGCCCAGCCTTTGATACTTTGGTTTTCCTAGATATGGCTACTATATTGTTATCACTACAGCCGATGGATTTCGATACTGCTTTAACCTTTTCACGTGTGAGTTCCAAATATCTCTACGGTCGCCCCAGCGTGAGTTATTTTATGCACGTGATATCAGAATGCACTCACTATTACACAATGTTATTGTTATAAGCAACAAGACAGTTAACACTCATTGCCTGCTAATTATCTATAGCAGTGGTTCCCAAACTTTTTACAGTCCCGTACCCCTTCCAACATTCAATCTCCAGCTGCGTACCCCTCTAGCACCAGGGTCAACCCACTCTCAAATGTTGTTTTTTTGCCATCATTGTATGCCTGCCACACACACACACACACACACTATACAATACATTCATTAAACATACGAATGTGTGTCAAAGAGCTGTTATTGGACCAGGGCACAAATAATAATAATACATTATTTTGCTCTTTATTTAGCCATCTTACGTATAAAATGTTATTTGTTCATTGAAAATTGTGAATAACTCACCACAGGTTAATGAGAAGGGTGTGCTTGAAAGGATGCACGTAACTCTGCAATGTTGGGTTGTATTTGAGAAAGTCTCAGTCTTAAATCATTTTCCACAAGTCGTGTGTGCCTGTATTTAGTTTTCATGCTAGTGAGGGCCAAGAATCCACTCTCACATAGGTACGTTGTTGCAAAGGGCATCACTGTCTTAACAGTGTGATTTGCCAGGGCAGAATTCTCTGAGTGCAGCCCAATCCAGAAATCTGGCAGTGGCTTCTGATTAAATAACATTTTCACAGAACCGCTTGTTACAACTTTGATGAGGATCTCTTGTTCAGATATCAGTAAGTGGACTGGAGGCAGCCCATGAAAGGGATAACGAATCCAGTTGTTTGTGTCATCCGTTTCGGGAAAGTAATTGCGCATCCAACTTCACTCAGGTGCTTCGCTATATCACATCTGACATTCTCCGTAATCTTGAGTTCATTTTCATACCAAAAAAATCATACAGCGATGGAAAGACCTGTGTGTTGTCCTTGTTAATGCAGACAGAGGAGAGATCCAACTTCTTAAGCAGCCTCAATTTTGTCCCGCACATTGAATATAGTTGCGGATTGTCCCTGTAATCCTAGATTCAGTTCATTCAGGCGAGGAAAAACATCACCCAGATAGGCCAGTCATGTGACAAACTCATCATCATGCAAGCGGTCAGACAAGTGAAAATGATGGTCAGTAAAGAACTTTAAACTCGTCTCAATTTTTTTTAAAACTTGTCAATACTTTGCCCCTTGATAACCATCGCACTTCTGTAGATTGTAAAAGCTTTACATGGTCGCTGCCCATATCATTGCATAGTGCAAAACATACATGAGCGTTCAGGGGCATTGCTTTAACAAAGTTAACCATTTTCACTGTAGTGTTCCAAAATGTTGTTCAAGCTGTCAGGCATTCCTTTGGCAGCAAGAGCCTCCTTACGGATGCTACAGTGTACCCAAGTGGCGTCGGGAGAAACTGCTTGCATGTGCGATAATACCCCACTATGTCTCCCTGTCATGGCTTTTGCACCATTTGTACAGATACCAAAGATGCTTCTAGCTCCTTATTATTAACCCTCCTGTTGTGTTCGTTTCATGTTAATAAATTATTTGTTCCTGGTCCAAAATTACCACCCCATTTTAGCTGATTATATATCCATATATTATCACCTAATGTTGTGTTAGATCTTTTTTTAACTTAAGTTCTTGTGAACATTACAAGTTTTGAACTTCTATTAGCTATTTATGGCCTGTAGGCCTCATTGACCTGAGCTCATACAACTCGTTTTTGAGTAAAAAAAGCATCATGTATGGATTATTTTGACTATAACAAATTCTCAGATGAAACATATTCTGATATTTATCATAGACTACTTCACTGTCAGTTTCCTGGCCTCTCTCCTCCTCACCAGTGTCATGATCAATAATATGATCAAGAGCCTCACATACATTATATAATTTGGTCATTGTGCTGCCACAGAATGAATTGTGAGCAAAGCCTCAAAAAGCTTTATATATCAGAGCTGTGAGAAAAGTTCTATATATTCTTGAAACAATGTTGCGATTGTTTGTGAGAATGCCAACAGGTGTGGTTCCTGTGGGGGAAAGATTCTATTGGAGACAGGTTCCTGTGGGGGTTGCCATTGAAGCCAAGAAGGGGAGTGAGGTGTGTGTGTGTGTGTGTGTGTGTGTGTGTGTGCTCAAACACACATGCATGTGGGGGTTTGGGAGAGGAAGTATTTCCATTTGATGAATGGGCATGTGCCTGAACTCAATTTTAAACCGTAATTGTAGTCTCACCCATTAATTTCTAATGACCGGTCATATTTGATCGGGAACACCATAGGTGTGCAAAGGTAAAATAAAACACCCAAAATGTAATGAAAATCATCCAAATGGAACCTTATGACAATCAGACTAAATTAACTACATTTTTCAGAGAGAACTTGTAAATCGGTCCAATCGACCGGAACACAACAGGAGGCTTAATTGTATCTGTCGCTTTTATACATATCTTCCTACTTAAAAGTTGTCTTAATTCTTGCTCAAAAAACTCCTGTGGCTTATTTTTCAAATTGCAATGTTTTGATTCTAAATGTCTGCTCAAGAGTGAAGGTTTCATCGAGTTGTTAGAGTACTTTTGCACATATAACACTGAGGAAAGGCAAAACTCCCAATATAAGTGAACCCCAAATCAATGTAGTTATCATATTTGCACCTCTTCGATGGCTACTAGGCTACTCAGGTCAGAAAAAAACCTCACCAAAATGTACAGCCCCGTTGGTAAATATAAATGGACTGTTTGAAAATGTGACGAATTAAAAAATATATTTTGAATATATATTTTTTTAATGTGAATCACGTTTGTATTTGGTGTACCCCCAACTGCATTGTACATTACCCACACTCCAGATTGGGAATACCTGATCTATAGGCTGTGTTTCAACTTGTCAACATAAAATGATTTTCTAATAAGTTTTATTTTCTAACAACAGTTTAAATGTAGGTGTGTTCCGGCTCCTCATTAATACACATAAAATTTGACAATTTCACTGTTGCGGAAAATTTATATTTGAGGCTTCACTGAGCCAGACAAACTTCTCTTTTGAGGAGAGCCCAAGCACTTCCCCAGTGTTTCCGCAGATCAAGTATGCAGACATTTGCTCAGTCTTGCACGAACTGGCACCTTTTCTGGCTGCTTTCCTTATAAACAATAACTTTGGACATGTGTGCATTCCTATCAAAGTAAGTGCCTTATTTTCTGTGTACCGTGTTGTCGTTTCTACTGTAGCATACTGTATGTATGCATGGAGCATAATGTATTTACAGTTTTATTAACATGTTTTCAAGTACTGGTGATAAATAATGCTTTCCGATTATTGTTTGGATTGCAATGGACACCTATGATGTGTAAAATCTTTTTTTGAAGGTTGTACTGATTATGGTTATTTGCCAGCTATGTGTGGCACCATGTTTGTTGATATTATACATTGGATTCTGGGTGTCACGTAAATGTCTGTCAGACCAAAGATGTTATAATGAGGTGAAGAGTGGTTCTTTCAAGTAAATGTCTGGAAGTGAAAGATACACACCCAACATGCATACTGCAAACAGACCAAACTCATCTTGTCTCCTCTTCTTATCTTTGGTTGATGCAAAAAAATAAACATGGTGGCGTGTACAAACTACCCATCGTCGGATTACTTCCGATTTTTAGAAGGTGCTTTACTCAATTATTTTGATCAATGGTGAGCTCACCCGTGATGTGATGAATTGTCAATAGTAATTGCTATTAGCTCATTCATATTGTGGTTTCTGTCAGCCGAGAGTTAGCTAAATCGATCTTTCCTCAGTTAGCTCTAGGACTAATTTAGCCTATATTTTCCGTTTTGGATGATTTGTGTTATGCTGTCCGAACACTGCATCCAACAATAAACTGGTCACATTCAGGACATAACTTTGTAAGGATTGTGTTTGTGCAAAATGTTTGTGTAAAAAAAGTGTGGGCAGCTGACTGTTGCAAAAATCGAAACTGGACGTTCTAAATAAGCGTTCTAATCACACCGGTTTGAGTGTAAGCTACAGGGACCACTATAGAATGATCACACCCATTTTGTTGGTACGTGTCAAAGGGTTAAATAAAATGTCTGCAGCATTAGTAAAGATGTGATCAACATACGTTGATTTCATTCCTGTGCTGTTTGTAACTACCCTGGTAGGTTGACTGATAACCTGAACCTGGTTGCAGGCACTAGTTACAGTTTGAAGCTTTCTCTTAAGTGTGCAGCCTAATGAAAGCCAGTCAATATTTAAATCATCCAGAAAATATACCTTTGTTGACACATACATGATCAAGCATTTCACACATTATCCAGATAATGACTGTTAGCACATGGTGGTCTATAGCAGCTTCCCACCAGAATGGGCTTTAGGTGAGGCAGAAACCTGTGCCATGTAACTTCAGTATTTAACATGATACCTTCTCAAAGCTTTACAGGAATCTGTTTCTAAATATAAATGGCAACACCTCCACCTTTTGGCATTTCAGGTTTTTTCTGTAGAACTTATAACCATGTATTAGTACCACTGTATCATCAAATGTATTATCTAAGTGAGTTTCAGAGATTGTCAGAATATGAATGTGAACCTTTCATCTGTTCCTAGCAAATTATTGATTTCATGAATCTTGTTTCTTAAGCTACAGAGTGATGTTAATGTGGACTATTTGTTGCACTTTTCTGGGATTCTTGTTTGTTTTATTGCTTTACTGGGAAGCTTAGCAGATATAGACATGCTCAAGTTATTTATGTTAGTGCAGGGTAAGCTGCACACAATGGACTTCCTACTAGGGCATACCGCCTCAGTGCTAAACAGTATCACTCTGGTGCATAGGCACATGACAACTGCATACAATAGCTGTGGGATCAGCAGAGGCATTCAGGGCAGTAATAGGGTCATAAATTAGGTTACTTACATTGTGTCTTCCAATGCCCCTGGGGTAATGTACATTTGCTGAAGCATTATTACAATTCAGCGACACAATGGTAGGGAATAAATGCGCTGGGCCATTGATAAGTCACTGTCTCATGCAGCTTTATAATACTGTGAAAGGATCCAGGAACCCACATGATTTGGGTGGATACCATCCTCCTTATAATACAATCTTTGTTTCCAGAAGGTATCAAAATTGTCAATAAATGTTACACCCACAAAGCTGCAATAGTCTCGTAGTCAGTTATGGAGGGCTAAAAGTTTGCCGAACCGTTCAATGCCACAATTTAGGGAGGGCAGAGGGCCAGAGGTTATGAGGCATTTGTTGGTGTCAAATAGTGACCCAATCAGTTCTTTTAAATCCATCTTCAGTTCTTCTGAGCTGTCCTTCATAATTTCATTGAATCCCACATGAACACTGCCAGACTCAGTTTCCTGATGCTGGTTTAAAATGTTTGGGAGAAGCTTATTGATGTCATGTGCTCCTGGATAAGCACAACGTTTTTGTTCCAGCAACTGAGACCTTCCTCACCATTGAACTGCCCAATACAACAGGCTCAGAAGAAGCAGGATTGCGTACAATAGGGCTAGACCTCCCACAGCAGGCAGTGCCCCGTCAGATCAAGAGAGAAGGAAAGGAGTCGAACTCAACGGCGAGGCCGCTGCTGGACTCAGTGTAGTTGGAGTCAACACTGTCGTCTCAGACTCAGGCAATCTGCTCCAAACCTTTCACAATCACTCCTGTCCACTTAGCAGCATGCCGCTGCCTTCGGTTTACACGACTTGTGACATGGGACCATGGAACACTATTTTTTTCTCCCCAATTATGTCTTATCGCTTATTGAACCCAACGGGTTCGGGATAGGCGAAAGGTCGAGTCAAGCGTCCTCCGAAACATGACCCACCAAACCACACTCCTTAACATCTGCCCGCTTAACCTTGGAAGCCAGCCACACCAATGTGTCACAGGAAACACCGTTCAGCTGACGACCGAAGTCAGCCTGCAGGTGCCCGGCCCGCCACAAGGAGTTGCTAGAGCCTGATGAGCCAAGTAAAGCCCCGCCGGCCAAACCCTCCACTAACCCGGACGACGCTAGGCCAATTGTGCACCGCCCTATGGGACTCCCAGTCACGGCTGGTTGTGACACAGCCTGGGATCGAACCAGGATCTGTAGTGACGCCTCAAGGACTGCAATGCAGTGCTGCGCCTCTCGGGAGGCCCCGGAACATTCTTCTTGTTGTTCTCCATCTACTATTACTGTGCAGCCGTATTCATTGATCTGGCCAGGGCTTTCGACTATGTCAATCACCACATCCTCATCGGCAGACTCAACAGCCTTGGTTTCTCAGATGATTGCCTCGCCTGGTTCACCAACTACTTCTCTGATAGAGTTCAGTGTGTCAAATCGGAGGGTCTGCTGTGCGGACCTCTGGCAGTCTCTATGGGGGTGCCACAGGGTTCAATTCTTGGACCGACTCTCTTCTCTGTATACATCAATGATGTCGCTCTTGCTGCTGGTGAGTCTCTGATCCACCTCTACGCAGACGACACCATTCTGTATACTTCTGGCCCTTCTTTGGACACTGTGTTAACAACCCTCCAGGCAAGCTTCAATGCCATACAACTCTCCTTCCGTGGCCTCCAATTGCTCTTAAATACAAGTAAAACTAAATGCATGCTCTTCAACCGATCGCTGCCTGCACCTGCCCGCACCTGCCCGCCTGTCCAACATCACTACTCTGGACTTCTCTGACTTAGAATACGTGGACAACTACAAATACCTAGGTGTCTGGTTAGACTGTAAACTCTCCTTCCAGACCCACATCAAACATCTCCAATCCAAAGTTAAATCTAGAATTGGCTTCCTATTTCGCAACAAAGCATCCTTCACTCATGCTGCCAAACATACCCTTGTAAAGCTGACCATCCTACCAATCCTCGACTTTGGCGATGTCATTTACAAAGTGGCCTCCAATACCCTACTCAGCTAATTGGATGCAGTCTATCACAGTTCAATCCGTTTTGTCACCAAAGCCCCATATACTACCCACCATTGCGACCTGTACGCTCTCGTTGGCTGGCCCTCGCTTCATACTCGTCGCCAAACCCACTGGCTCCATGTCATCTACAAGACCCTGCTAGGTAAAGTCCCCCCTTATCTCAGCTCGCTGGTCACCATAGCGTCACCCACCTGTAGCACGCACCTCCAGCAGGTATATCTCTCTGGTCACCCCCAAAACCAATTCTTTCTTTGGCCGCCTCTCCTTCCAGTTCTCTGCTACCAATGACTGGAACGAACTACAAAAATCTCTGAAACTGGAAACACTTATCTCCCTCACTACCTTTAAGCACCAACTGTCAGAGCAGCTCACAGATTACTGCACCTGTACATAGCCCACCTATAATTTAGCTCAAACAACTACCTCTTTCCCTACTGTATTTTATTTATTTATTTATTTATTTTGCTCCTTT
The DNA here is from genome assembly GCF_045791955.1 of Oncorhynchus clarkii lewisi. NCBI lineage: Eukaryota > Metazoa > Chordata > Actinopteri > Salmoniformes > Salmonidae > Oncorhynchus > Oncorhynchus clarkii. Next base: position 47,391,786 of record NC_092149.1, on the reverse strand, counting down.
GCAACCCATTATTTTTATTTCTACTTTGCACATTCTTCCACTGCAAATCTACCATTCCAGTGTTTTACTTGCTATATTGTATTTACTTTGCCACCATGGCCTTTTTTGCCTTTACCCCCCTTATCTCACCTCATTTGCTCACATTGTATATAGACTTGTTTATACTGTATTATTGACTGTATGTTTGTTTTACTCCATGTGTAACTCTGTGTCGTTGTATGTGTCGAACTGCTTTGCTTTATCTTGGCCAGGTCGCAATTGTAAATGAGAACTTGTTCTCAACTTGCCTACCTGGTTTAAATAAAGGTGAAATAAAAAATATATAAAAAAAAACCCACTACAAGATGGAGGAGGAGAAGCAGATGGAGACTACTTCCTCAACAGGCAAGTTCCAGGTAGCACAGGCAATTCGGATAGGGACAGATGACAAGGTGGGGATACATCCATCAGGCCCGAGCTGCGTCCAGCCACAGGAATTGAGAACAAAAACGTTCAAATTTGAGTTTTCCCCATAAGTTCGCGCAGAATTCAGATTTGCTTGCTAAGGAGAGCCACCTGATTTCTGTAATCCTCAGCAAGCAAACAATTGCCATATTGAAGGATTAGAGCGTAACAAACACAGCTTCTACAGCGCTGGAAAAGTCGGTTAGCTATTCCAGGCGAATCGGCCTCCATTGCAACCTAGCTAGGTATCCGAGTTCTTGAGTTACGGAGTTTTCGGCATCAAGTTGGTGTCCCCCGACAGCAGTTGGCGTGGAAACACAAGAAGCACAATGAGGGGCTATACTGATCACAATTTTTAAACTCACGTACACTCACGCACACACTGGAAATAAGCACTTTCCTTTAGGTATTGTGAGCATTGTACGTTGTACTAGTTCCCTTTAGTAGTCTGGCTCACTGTGTTTGGGGGCAGAGTTCTATGTCATGTTATCGGCAGAGAGGTTCAACAAGAAAGAGTTTTAGTCTATTGACTAGGTAGGCCAAAACTCCACCACAGCATGATGAAATTTCAGCTGGTCTTTTCAAACAGCTCTTACACTAAAATGTTCACAATTTCACTGTTTTATTCCAAACTGACAGTGTGGAAATATATATAAAACACATGAAATCACGTTTTTGACTGCACTGGGCCTTTAAGGATTCCAGCTTTAAGGACAGGAAGCAGTGGTGAATGTGCTCTATTGTTATAAGCTCCATTGTTAATAGTGAAACATTTCACATAAAGAGCATTATATCAAATCTCTCAAAAACATGTATTTCTCAGTGCTAAGAGAATAGGCCTAAAGCTGATTCAAAACCACATGAATAGATTCCAGCAGTTACTGCACTTAATCAACAACAAACATCATGACAAAAACAGCTCTCACGTTGGCAGTGAACACAAGAGAACACAGAGAAACAAATAACTGGATCAAGATGTTTGAAAAGGACTACATTTGGCTGAATGTGAAAAGCAAGAAGAGACCATGTGTTTGTGTTTTGGGAAAGAGACAGACCAGGAGACAGAGTGGGGAGAGATAGTATCTCATTTTTCATTCAAAGATTGTAATAGTCTGGCTAAAATTGTCCTTGACTGTGACATGGCCATTTCCTCTTTAGAAAGGGACACTTTCTTCCCCCCCATGTACGTTCCAGAGTCCTAAAGACACATGAGATGGAGAGCATAGACCCTCAGCAACTGTAACCAAGTATGCGTAGGCTTACTGTATAGCTGTGACTGTAGATAAAGCTTTCTAAACCCACCAAACAACCACACTGAATATGTATACATGCAGATGGTCCATTGGGAGTTTAATCTGGACACAGAATGGACCGTTAGTCTTGTTTTATTGCTACTGTACATCTGTGTATTTTTATATTTCAGCCCGGATAAGCAGTTACTTTTCCCAACAAAAGACCCACTGCTTGTGTTGTGAGACAAAACAATATTGTTTGAATGAAAACATGGGTTTTTGGTACAGCCATAGCCACTGTCCTTACAAAAAAAGATTGCAGTCAGAGTGCAGTTTGCAGCAAATACTGCATCCAAAATGACACGTTTTTTACATGTCCCCCCCACATTCTGAAATTGCATTTTTATCCTCCCCAGTTGTATGTGATACAAAACGTAGGCAACGGTGTGCTTTAGGACCATGTGGACCATCCGAATGGTCGGGTAGGCTGTTTGTAGTGTTTATCCGACTATATATATTCTTTAAATGACGTCCCCCCAACTTCTAAAATCAAAGTTGCGCGCCTGCTCAGTACTATATTGTAATGTGCTCTCCCTTTTCTGATGACAATTGCGAAATGAATACTTCCACTGCACTAGAGTTAGAACCAATAATATGAAAACTTGGTTTAGAGAGGTCTTAGATACTTGAGGTGGCGGGTAGCCTAGTGGTTAGAGCAGTGGGCCAGTAACTGAAAGGTTCCTGCATCAAATCCCTGAGCTGACAAAGTAAAAAAATCTGTCATTCTGCTCCTGTACAATGCAGTTTAACCCACTGTTCACCGGTAGACTGTCATTGTAAATAATATTTTTTCCTTAACTGACTTGCCTAGTTAAAGGTTCAAATAAACAAGTCATTTGAGTGCTGTGATTTTTTTTCTCCCGTCAACATCAACACTGCTGGAGTAACAGAATCATAGATGACTTGGACTACTTGTTTCATGATAAAAAACTGAACACATAAATCTGTTTTTATTTAACAAATCTTTTTAAAACAAGTGAACTGTACATTAACTTACATATTTCCAAATTAAGTGGGACAATTATATTGACAACAGAACACTCTGTTACGGTCAACTAGGTGTGGTGGGTGGAATCAGGCGCAGAGAGCAAGGTTCAGTCGTTTCTTCAAATTTATTCCCCAGCACAACAAAACAGTCACGCCGACACACAGGGCGTATATATGTTGCCAGTCCAAAAACAGGACAAACTAGTCCGGAGAATAAATACACGAAAATAAATCACACCATCAAACCCAGAGTAACAAAGACAAGCCCGCACAAATACCCAGCGGGCCTAGTGCCCTTAAATACCCTACAAACAAAACATAATACTAAACAGGTGTACCAAATTACCTAATAACCCAAAACAAACGGAAAGGGAATCGATGGCAGCTAATAGGCCGGCGACGACGATCGCCGAGCACCGCCCGAACAAGAAGAGGCACCATCTTCGGCACGGTTCGTGACACACTCATACATGGCAGGACATATGAAGAGTTTATTTCCAAAATGCTATAACCATACTTCTTTTTTTTTTCATCAGAAATTATTGTAAAATATTACTGTTCTCAGATTTTTTATTCAAAGATTTTAGATGTGTATGAAAGTGTGTTTTTTTGCAAGACACTATATGTGTTTAATTTCAGGAAACTAGGCCCATGTTGCACGTCACTATTTCACAGGAGCGGCATTTGAACGTAAGCAGAAAATACTTTCTGGAACATATGAACTTTCATGAGACATAATAACAAACTTGTATTCCATCCATAAATACAAATACAATAGCTAATTTACGAGCCTAGTTGGTTTAGCCAAGGAAAAAGACAGGAACCATCCATGATTGGCTGAGATAATGTATGGACTGGACATGCCAGAAGATGAGTTTGGATTGGTCTTCCATGTAGCATGATTCTGTCTATAACATGAGCTGGTCAGTATGTGTTGAACATCCTTTCTACTGTGCTGCTTTTTAAAGATATAACATTAGCCATCAAGAACTACAAAAGTTTTGCTACTTTTCTCAACAACATTGATGCCCTGAATTTAGCAGGTGCTATTGACAATTCAGTTGGAAAAAGTCAGACTACTTTCTGCACACACCACGGTCAGTGTGTACCAGAGTGACATGACACAACGCTGACCAAAGAAGATGTAGCTACCAACAAAACAGAGTTAAATGGTTCCAGTCTGCTGTGAAGCACTCATTTATGTTTACAGGTAAAAGTCTAGCACATTTTTCAGTAATATTATTCTAATCAAAAACCATTTGCATTGCTAGTAATGTTAGCTAGCTAATATTGAACCTAGTTTAGATGCCTGCAGATTCATACCACAGCTATGACATTGTTTGTATTGGTAGTAGTATGAGATCAGATTATGCCGGTTCCTTGTTTTAGCTAGCTACCTAGCGATCTACATGTCTAAACAAAAGACTCCACTTCAGCCGGATTATTACATGACCCATCAAATTAGCCAGGTGTGTCTGGTGGTGATTACGGCCATCTATTGTATTTTATGAACATGTGTACATGTCTAGACAACAGTGACCCATCCACTTAGCTAGTTGTGGCTGGGGCATAGTTATAGCGTTTCCTTCACATGACCCATCAATTTAGACAAGTGTGTTGGGTAAAGGTCATCTAATTATTAAAAAATATTTATTTTCTTCTGTTTTTGATATTGCTGCTATGCAAGAAACCATTTCACAGTACCGTTTACATCTTCTGTATCCTGTGCATGTGAATAATAAACGTAGATTTAATTTGATATTGCGTGTGTTTACCACATGTCCTCACATGTGAATCCTTAAAGAGATGGGTGGGGCTAAGGCTTAAGAGGGTGTGCACGTTTCTGAATGGATGTAGACAAAGAAGAGCTCTCCAGTAGGTGTACCAAACCAGAGCAGATTTTTTGTTTTTACAGCACCTTACACAACATGCATCTGCTCATTTCCCTAATCACCCCATTCATTCTGTCCAATTTGAAATATAGTTGAGTAGTGGAGACCAGAGTCTATCAAACTTGGGCTGTCTCTTGCGGAGGTCATACGTGAGCTTTCAAGAGGGAGAAAGTCAACAATTTGGTCAATCCACATTTTAAATGTAGGATAAGTATTAGAGGCCCACAATAGAATAATACAATTCTTAGCAAAGTATGTAATAGTCCTAAGCAAATTTTTTCTGTCAGGATCAAGAACAAAGTCCTGCTGGGCAGAAGATAGATACACGGGGTGTAAAGGCTTTCCTCCTCCTCTTCTGGGGAGGAGTAGCAAGGATCGGATCAATACGCAGCGTGGTAAGTGTCCATGATACTTTAATAATAACTGAACACGACTCAATACAAAAATAACAAAGTGAATGGAAACGAAAACCGAAACAGTCCTGAATGGTGACCAACAACAAAACAGGAAACAATCACCCACAAAACACAGGTGGGAAAAGGCTACCTAAGTATGATTCTCAGTCAGAGACAACTAACGACACCTGCCTCTGATTGAGAACCATACCAGGCCAAACACAAAACACAACATAGAAAAAACGAACATAGACAACCCACCCAACTCACGCCCTGACCATACTAAAACAAAGACATAACAAAATAACTAAGGTCAGAACTTGACACGGGGTCATATCAAACTGTACATCTAGTATTTTCTGTGCAGCAGTATGTATAGATTGGCAGATTTTGGCAATCTCTGTCTAGCTCAGTCCGTTAGTAGTCACCATGGCATTTGGATGATAGTATAGGGACTTAATCCATTTAATCTGGGTTGACACCCCCCCTTGGGTTGTGCCGTGGCGGAGATCTTTGTGGGCTATACTTGGCCTTGTCTCAGAATGGTAAGTTGGTGGTTGAAGTTATCCCTCTAGTGGTGTGGGGGCAGTGCTTTGGCAAAGTGGGTGGGGTTATATCCTTCCTGTTTGGCCCTGTCCGGGGGTGTCCTCGGATGGGGCCACAGTGTCTCCTGACCCCTCCTGTCTCAGCCTCCAGTATTTATGCTGCAGTAGTTTATGTGTCGGGGGCTAAGGTCAGTTTGTTATATCTGGAGTACTTCTCCTGTCCTATCCCGTGTCCTGTGTGAATTTAAGTATGCTCTCTCTAATTCTCTCTTTCTTTCTCTCTCTCGGAGGACCTGAGCCCTAGGACCATGCCTCAGGACTACCTGACATGATGACTCCTTGCTGTCCCCAGTCCACCTGGCCGTGCTGCTGCTCCAGTTTCAACTGTTCTGCCTGTGATTATTATTATTTGACCATGCTGGTCATTTATGAACATTTGACCATCTTGGCCATGTTCTGTTATAATCTCCACCCGGCACAGCCAAAAGAGGACTGGCCACCCCACATCGCCTGGTTCATCTCTAGGTTTCTTCCTAGGTTTTGGCCTTTCTAGGGAGTTTTTCCTAGCCACTGTGCTTCTACACCTGCATTGCTTGCTTTTTGGGGTTTTAGGCTGGGTTTCTGTACAGCACTTTGAGATATCAGCTGATGTACGAAGGGCTATACAAATACATTTGATTTGATAAAGTTTGGGCCCATATTGAACTTTTCTAAGACTGAGAACAGAAAGCTCCACTCCATCCGGTCAAACTCCTTCTCAGCATCCAGTGAAGCCAGCAGGACAGGGGTCTTCTGTGCGTTTACTTGATCAATAATATCAAAAAGACGTCAAATGTTATCAGAAGAGTATCTGTCTCTAATAAATCCAGTTTGGTCCCCTTTTATTATTTTGGGAAGAAGAGTGTTTAGTCTTTTGGCGAGCAATTTGATAATTATTTTGTAGTCTAAATCCAACAAGCTTATGGGCCGGAAGTACGAGCAGGATAGAGGGTCCTTGTCTTTTTTGAGCAACACTGTAATGCGAGCTGTGTGCATTGAGTCTGGGAGAACTCAGTTTTTACAGAAATCATCCAGCATTGGCATGGAAAATATGGCTAAGCTGGGGCCAAAAAGCTTTGTAGAACTCTCTGGGGAATCCATCTGGGCCTGGGGACTTATTAGGTGGCATGGAAGTAATTGCCTCCAGGACCTCCTCAGGAGTGAAGGGGGAGTTGAGATATTCTTGGTCGGTCTCTGATAGCTTCGGTAGCGAGAATCCCTCTAGGGAGTTCTGCCTCTGTATGTTTTCTCTCAGAGGTATATAGTATGCAGTAAAAATCATGAAAAGTTATATTTTTTGGGGTCATATATGACCTCGTCCTCTGCTGTTCGGATAGCCATGATTGTAAGCTCTGACTGCTCTTTTTTTAACTGGTAAGCAAGCAATCTGCTCGGCCTATTCCTATACTCATGCTATTTCTGTTTAGTAAAGAACTTTTTTTTTAATCTCCCGAGTATAGTCCAAATTCAGTTTGGCTTTGGCTGCTTTAAGTTGACTCCAGGAGGTGCTGTCTGGGGATTGTTTATGTACTTTTTCACAGTGTTCCAGCTCCCTCTCAAGATCTTGCCTGTGTGCTTCCATTGCTTTTTTCTTAGAGGAAGCATATGCAATTAGATGACCTCTTCGTGTGGCTTTGGCAGCGTCCCACGTGGCTGGAGAAACAGGAGAATCTTTGTTGTCTTGTGTGTAGTTGTCTATCCATGTAGTTACCAATGTATGGAACGCTTCATTTGATAACATGGAGGCGTTGAATTTCCAGCACTTTGACCTCGGAATGTTTTTGCAGAGGTCAAAGCGGAGGTGGACAAAGGCGTGATCTGAAAGCGATATAACTCTTTGGGATAAAAATGTAATCTATACGTGACATTAGAGTAGTATGTACAGTATAGTCCATAGATGAGCTATTAGTCTCTCTATATATCAGCCCCATCTCTTTAGTAAGAGAGTTCAACATCTTTGCAGATCTAGGATTTGTGGTAGGGACTTGAGATGATTTGTCTAGGGTTGGGTTTAGGGTACAATTAAAATCTCCGGCTACCACTCCAAAGGAAACACAATGCTCATTGAACAGGGTTACAGTGCCTTGCGAAAGTATTCGGCCCCCTTGAACTTTGCGACCTTTTGCCACATTTCAGGCTTCAAACATAAAGATATAAAACTGTATTTTTTTGTCAAGAATCAACAACAAGTGGGACACAATCATGAAGTGGAACGACATTTATTGGATATTTCAAACTTTTTTAACAAATCAAAAACTGAAAAATTGGGCGTGCAAAATTATTCAGCCCCCTTAAGTTAATACTTTGTAGCGCCACCTTTTGCTGCGATTACAGCTGTAAGTTGCTTGGGGTATGTCTCTCAGTTTTGCACATCGAGAGACTCCTCCTTGCAAAACAGCTCGAGCTCAGTGAGGTTGGATGGAGAGCATTTGTGAACAGCAGTTTTCAGTTCTTTCCACAGATTCTCGATTGGATTCAGGTCTGGACTTTGACTTGGCCATTCTAACACCTGGATATGTTTATTTTTGAACCATTCCATTGTAGATTTTGCTTTATGTTTTGGATCATTGTCTTGTTGGAAGACAAATCTCCGTCCCAGTCTCAGGTCTTTTGCAGACTCCATCAGGTTTTCTTCCAGAATGGTCCTGTATTTGGCTCCATCCATCTTCCCATCAATTTTAACCATTAACCAGGCCCAAACTATGATGCTGCCACCACCATGTTTGACAGTGGGGATGGTGTGTTCAGCTGTGTTGCTTTTATGCCAAACATAACGTTTTGCATTGTTGCCAAAAAGTTAAATTTTGGTTTCATCTGACCAGAGCACCTTCTTCCACATGTTTGGTGTGTCTCCCAGGTGGCTTGTGGCAAACTTTAAACGACACTTTTTATGGATATCTTTAAGAAATGGCTTTCTTCTTGCCACTCTTCCATAAAGGCCAGATTTATGCAATATACGACTGATTGTTGTCCTATGGACAGAGTCTCTCACCTCAGCTGTAGATCTCTGCAGTTCATCCAGAGTGATCATGGGCCTCTTGGCTGCATCTCTGATCAGTCTTCTCCTTGTATGAGCTGAAAGTTTAGAGGGACGGCCAGGTCTTGGTAGATTTGCAGTAGTCTGATACTCCTTCCATTTCAATATTATTGCTTGCACAGTGCTCCTTTGGATGTTTAAAGCTTGGGAAATATTTTTGTATCCAAATCCGGCTTTAAACTTCTTCACAACAGTATCTCGGACCTGCCTGGTGTGTTCCTTGTTCTTCATGATGCTCTCTGCGCTTTTAACGGACCTCTGAGACTATCACAGTGCAGGTGCATTTATACGGAGACTTGATTACACACAGGTGGATTGTATTTATCATCATTAGTCATTTAGGTCAACATTGGATCATTCAGAGATCCTCACTGAACTTCTGGAGAGAGTTTGCTGCACTGAAAGTAAAGGGGCTGAATAATTTTGCACGCCCAATTTTTCAGCTTTTGAAAAAGTTTGAAATATCCAATAAATGTCGTTCCACTTCATGATTGTGTCCCACTTGTTGTTGATTCTTCACAAAAAAATACAGTTTTATATCTTTATGTTTGAAGCCTGAAATGTGGCAAAAGGTCGCAAAGTTCAAGGGGGCCGAATACTTTCGCAAGGCACTGTATAATTTTTGACATGAAATCAGGAGTATATGTGTTAGGGGCGTATGTGTTTAAGACAGTAATTGGTTGCCCATACAGTGACCCAGTTATCAAAATAAATCTCCCCTCCGGATCAGATATATTTTTGTCAATTATAGGTGGAACATTCTTATGGATAAGTATGGCTGTACCTCCTACTGTTTGATTTGAAAGATGAGAAATACACCTGCAAGCTCTGCGGAGTTTGGGATGTTCGGCATCACAGAGGTGTCTCTTGTAATAGCGCGATGTCTGCTTTTTCCTTTTTTAGAGCACATAGTATCTTTTTCTGTTTTATTGCATGACCCAGACCATGGCAGTTCCATGTCAATAGATTTAAAGTACTAGTCATCATCATTGAACAGTAATTAAACTTTAGTGCAAGTCGTCTCTAGGTTAAGGTGGATAATAGTTACAGCTGAGTTCACATAAAAGGAAAATAAATGGTGTACATAAAATAACAATCTCTGAACACCCCAGCCGAGTTCCCAAACAACTCGACATATCCCGTTGGGTCTATTACCCCCCCCGCTCAGTCTCAATTCTGCATCCCGATAAAAAACAAAAAAACAGGAACAGTTAGCAACGCACAACGTCTCCCCCTCCCCACCAAAGAAATGCCTTATTCTATTCTCTCCATCCTGCATTGAGTAAATGACAACGTAGCCCCCGTCCAGACCACATTAAAATAGGGAGAAAATAAAATCAATAGCCCAGTCTTGATACAACATTTTGAGCAGAAATGCAATGGTTCATTGGATCAGTCTACAACTTTGCACATACACTGATGCCATCTAGTGGCCAAAATCTAAATTGCACCTGGGCTGGAATAATACCTTATTGCATTTCAAAGATGATGGAACAAAAAAATACAAAATAATAGTTTTTTCTTTGTATTATCTTTTACCAGATCTGTTGTGTTATATTCTACTACATTCCTTACAAATGTCCATAAACGTCAAAGTTTTTCCTTTCAAATGGTACCAAGAATATACATATCCTTGCTTCAGGGCCTGAGTTACAGTCACTTAGATTTGGGTATGTCATTTTAGGCGAATATTGAAAAAAAGGGGTAATCCTAGTAATGATGGACTGTCGTTGCTCTTTGCTTATTTGAGCTGGTCTTGCCATAATATGGACTTGGTATTTTACCAAATAGGGCTATCTTCTCTATTCCACCCCTACCTTGTCACAAAGCAACTGATTGGCTCAAATGCATTAAGAAGTTATCAAATTCCACAAATTAACTTTTAAGAAGGCACACCTGTTAATTGAAATGCATTCCAGGAGACGACCTCATGAAGCTGGTTAAGAGAATGCCAAGAGTGTGCAAAGCTGTCAAAGTTAAAGGGTGGCTATTTGAAGAATTTCAAATATAAAATATATTTTGATAGATAAATATATTTGTTTAACACTTTTTGGGTTACTACATGATTCCATAAGTGTTATTTCATAGTTTTGATGTCTTCACTAATATTCTACAATGTAGAAAATAGTAAAAATAAAGAAAAACACTTGAATGAGTAGGTGTTCTACAAGTTTTGACCTGTAGTGTACTTCCATTCATTTTTTCAACTGGACTTTCAGACGAGTCTTGTGAGGCCTGTGGGCATCCTGGAGCAAAACACCTGACATGTTCATGAGTCTCACCTTTCCACAGAGAGGTCATATTAGTGTATAGCCCAAACTGTTCGGAAGTTACAGACAGAAGTTGGCAGATTGTCTGTACTGACTTCAGACAAGTCGCAAGACGCTTGTGGGGGTCATACATCAAAACGGAGAACACCACCATTCGGATGTGAAGAGGGTTAAACCAAGGCCTCATACCTTTTAAAGGGTTAATGAATTATGTTATGATAAACAGTAAGGTCTCCTCTTCGGGAGACCTCTGTTTGTGTGTTAACACCTGTTTTGAGTGTTGTGGCCTTCAGACACTATCAGAAGATGGAAACCGTCTACAGTACGTTCATACTCCTCCTGTCTGGGCCCCAACTAGCTATCTGAGGTTCTGAGAAATACGACTGGTTTCCTGAGAACACAAGGCTACCACAGGCCTGATGAAAACAGCCACCTGTCAGAAGATGCTTGGACTTGTTCACCTTGTTATGACTATACTTGTGCTGAAAGGTCAAATTTTAGTCTAACCCACTTCTGAGCTTTTAATTGCTGAAAAGATGGTTGATGCTGTCAGGGGGAGGTTAGATTTATTAAAATGTTGTTACCAGGGAAACTCACGCTTGGAGGACTGGGAGAGGCTATATGAGTTACAGGATGTCCTAGACATTTTGCAGAACCTGGGGAGAGCTACTATGTACTGTAATCTGTTCCAACTTCTGCCTACAATTGTATTACTAAAGGAGTATTTGGATACTTAAACAAAGAGTCTGTGTTTCCTTTCCATTGCTAATGTATGTTTGATAATTATACTGTATAGACCTGATCATTTGTTGAAGAAATGGACCAACAGATGCTACAGACGATTTTATGAAAATACCAATTTTCGGGATGTCTCAAGGTCTGACTGACAAACACCGCTTGAGCTCTGTCACCTTTCACCGCACATGCTTGTGGTAAGGACAATAAAAGGCCATTCTAAAATGTGCAGTTTTGTCACACACCATAATGCCACAGATGTCTCAAGTTTTGAGGGAGCGTGCAATTGAAATGCAGACTGCAGGAATGTCATCCAGAGCTGATGCCAGAGTTGACCTTTTTACCTGATAATGCACAGCATCATGTCAATTCCTGGAAGCTGAAAATGTCCCAGTTCTTCCATGGCCTGCATACTCACCAGATATGTCACCCATTGACCATGTTTGTGATGCTTTGGGTCGACTTGTATGACAGCGTGTTCCAGTTCCTGCCAATATCCAGCAACTTTGCACAGCCATTGAAGAGGAGTGCGACAACATTCCACAGGCCACAATCAACAGCCTGATCAACTCCATGCGATGGAGATGTGTCACACTGCATGAGGCAAATGGTGGTCATACCAGATACTGATTGTTTTTCTGATCACTGCCCCTACCTTTTTCTAAAGGTATTTGTGACCAACAGATGCATATCTGTATTCCCATTCATGTGAAATCCATAGATTAGGGCTTAATGAATTCATTTCAGTTGACTAATTTCGTTATATGAACTGTAACAAAGTAAAATATTTGAAATTGTTGCATGTTGTAGATAGCCCACCCCCACTGTATGTGTGAACTGTTTGCTAAAGCGCATGTGAGAAGACCAGAGTGGGCATATTTGCTATATAATGCAACAGTTTGTGACAAAACCACCATTATAGTTGAACATGCAATGGAAACCCATTGAATGTTTCTTTTTTTTATTCGGTACATGGGAATGGAATGGCAAAAGTTTTTTATGTGCACTATGTCATCACACAGCCTTTTAAGTCTTGGAGTGTGAAGTTATGCGTAACAGATTTTGGAATGATGTTCCTTTCATTCAAGGTTTAGAAATGCTATCATCTAATTTTCCTATGCTTATTCAACATTGAAACTTATAGGCTGGAAGTCAATGAAGGAGTTTCTGGTCCAATTGAAGTTTAGTGTCGATTGTCTTCCTGCTTACACTACATGACCAAAAGTATGTGGACACCTGCTCGTCAAAACATCTTATTCCAAAATCACTGGCAATAATATGGAATAGGTCCCCCCTTTGCTGCTTTAACAGCCTCCACTTTTCTGGGAAGGATTTCCACTAGATGTTGGAATATTGCTGCGTGAGTTTTTTTCCATTCACCCAGAAGAGTATAAGTGAGGTTGGACACTGATGTTGGGCGATTAGGCCTGGCTCGCAATCGCTGTTCCAATTCATCCCAAATGTGTTTGATGGGGTTGAAGTCAGGGCTATGTGCAGGCCAGTCAAGTTCTTCCACACTGATCGACAAACCATTTCTGTATGGACCTTGCTTTGTGCATGGGGGCATTGTCATGCTGAAACAGGAAAGGGCCTCCTTCAAACTGTTGCCACAAAGTCGATACGCTATCCCATGTTTTTCAACAGGACAATGACCCAAAACCACACTTACACACCTCCAGGCTGTGTAAGGGCTATTCGACCAAGAAGGAGAGCGATGGAGTGCTGCATTAGATGACCTGGCCTCCACAATCACCCAGACCTCAACCCAATTGAGATGGTTAGGGATGAGTTAGACCGCAGAGTGAAGGAAAAGCAGCCAACAAGTGCTCAGCATATGTGGGATCTCCTTCAAGAAAACCATTCCAGGTGAAGCTGGTTGAGAAAATGCCAAGTGTGTGCAAAGCTGTTATCAAGGCAACGGGTGGCTATTTTGAAGAATCTCAATAATAACATATATGTTGATTTGTTTAACACTTTTTAGGTTACTACGTGATTCCATATGTGTTATTTCATAGTTTTGATGTCTTCACTATTATTCTACAATGTAGAAAATAGTAAAATTAAAGAAAAACCTCTTGTGGGGTATGCATGGGGGTCCGAGCTGTGAGCCAGTAGTTTAGACAGAGAGCTCTGTGCATTCATGTCAATACCTCTCATAAATAAAAGTAGTGATGAAGTCAATCTCTCCTCTACTTTCAGCCAGGAGAGATTGACATGCATATTAGTAATATTAGCTCTCTGTGTACATCCAAGGGCCAGCCGTGCTGCCCTGTTCTGAGCCAATTGCAATTTTCCTAAATCCTTTTTTGTGGCAGCTGACCACCACACGATTATATTTGAGAGGCTTCCATTAAAGAACACCCTGTGTGTTCTGTTAGACAAGTAACTCTTTATCCACGTTATAGCAGGGGGTGTAAAGCCACATACGTTTTTCCAGCAGCAGACTATGATCGATAATGTCAAAAGCTGCACTGAAGTCTAACCAGACAGCCCCCACAATCATTTTATCATCAATTTCTCTCAGCCAATTCTCAGTCATTTGTGTAAGTGCTGTGCTTTTTAAGTGTCCTTCTCTATAAGCATGCTGAAATTCTGTGTTCAATTTGTTTACTGTGAAATAGCATTGTGTCTGGTCAAACACCATTTTTTCCAGAAGTTTACTAAGGGTTGGTAACAGGCTGATTGGTCGTCTATTTGAGCCAGTAAAGGGGGCTTTACTATTCTTGGGTAGCAGAATGACTTTAACTTCCCTCCAGGCCTGAGGGCACATGCTCTCTAGTAGGCTTAAACTGAAGATGTGGCAAATAGGAGTTTCAATATCGTCTGCTATTATCCTTAGTAATTTTCCATCCAGATTGTCAGACCCAGGTGGCTTGTTATTGTTGATAGACAACAATAATTTTTTTCACCACTTCCACACTGACTTTACGGAATTCAAAAGTACAATTCTTGTCTTTCATAAATTGGTCCGATATTCTTGGATGTGTAGTGTCATCGTTTGTTGCTGGCATGACATCCCTAAGTTTGCTTATTTTGCCAATGAAAAAGTCATTAAAGTAGTTTGCAATATCAGTGGGCTTTGTGATGAATGAGCCATCTGATTCAATGAATGAAGGAACTGAGTTGGCTTTTTTCCCCCAAAATGTAATTTAAGGTGCCCCAAAGCTTTTTACCATCATTCTTTTATATAATTTATATTTTTTTCATAGCGTAGTTTTTTCAAATTTAGTTTAGTCACATGATTTCTTAATTTGCAGCATGTTTGCCAATCAGTTGGGCTGCCAGACTTAAGTGCCATACCTTTTGCCATACAATTGTTCAATTCCTCATCAATCCAAGGGGATTTAACCGTTTTTACAGTTATTTTCTTAATGGGTGCGTGCTTATAAGTAACTGGAATAAGTAGTTTCAGCGTCTGGTCAGCGTCTGGTTGCTCTTCATTACACACCACAGACCAGCAACTATTCTTTACATCATCAACATTATGAATCACTACAAAACATATTGTATGACCTCTTATACATTATATTAGGCCCAGCCTTTGGAACTTTGGTTTTCCTAGATATGGCTATTACATTGTGATCAGTACATCCTTGTTTTGTTTTGAGAACGAACAAAAAATATCTCAGCTTCAAGGTCTCAGCTTAGAGACAAAGAAGCCTCATTAGGTATTGGTCTGTCACATGTTATGATCCAGTATTGGTCTGTCACATGGATGAAACAAAACGGTAATGATGAATTGATTATGCTAATTCATGCAAATATAACTTATCTGTGTATAGCCGTATATAAGACAACTGCTTGGAGTGTCCCTGTGTAAGAATTTCCACGGCAGTAAGATCTACTGTAGTGTTTTTGCTGACTGTACTATACTGTACTATTTACTGTCATGTTTTTGTGGGCATTACTGTAGTATTTAAAGATGGCGCCGAAGAACATTTTACATTCTCCCAACCAATTGTGCAATTATTATTATTTTTTGGCGCTTTGTGTAACTTATTTTTTTTACTTATTGTATACATAATGTTGCTGCTACCGTCTCTTATGACCGAAAGAACTTCTGGATATCAGAAAACGAATTACTCACCGCGGACTGGAAGAAACGTTTTCCTTTAACGAGTCTGAAGAGAAGGATATCCTGCTTTCACTGGAACAGGCCCAGATTCACACCTTTTGCATGAAGAAAAGATGCCGGAAAAGGGGACGCTGATCAGGGATCCTTCTGAGAAGTCAGAGGCGAGCGAGTAAACTCACAATACTTTCCATTCTCCTTGCTAACGTGCAATCGTTAGAAAATAAAATTGATGACCTACTATTAAGATTATCCTACCAACGTGACGTTAAAAACTGTAACATTTTATGTTCACCGAGACGTGGCTGAACGAAGAAACTGACAATACAGAGATGCTACCTCTGGTAAGACGAGGGGTGGGGGTGGGTGTCTTTTTGTCAATAACAGCTGGTGCGCGAAATCTAATACTAAAGAAGTCTCGAGGTATTGCTCGCACGAGGTAGAGTACATTATGATAAGCTGTCGACCACACTATCTACCAAGAGAGTTCTCATCTGTATTATCCATAGCCGTCTATTTACCACCACAAATTGAAGCTTGCAATAAGACCGCTCTCAACCGACTCTATAAGGCCATAAGCAAAGAAGAACACGCTCACCCAGAAGCAGTGCTCCTAGTGACCGGGGACTTTAATGCAGGCAAACTTTAAATCAGTTTTTCCAAATTTTTACTAGACCACCCTTACTCCACACACAGAGATGCATTCAAAGCTCTCCCCCGCCTCCATTTGGCAAATCTGACCACAATTCTATCCTCCTGATTCCTGCTTACAAGCAAAAACGAAAGCAGGAAGAACCAGTAACTCGCTCAATACGGAAGTGGTCAGATGACGCAGATGCTACACTACAGGACTGTTTTGCTAGCACAGACTGGAATATGTTCCGGATTCATCCAATGGCATTGAGGAATACACCACCTCAGTCATCGGCTTCATCAATAAGTGCATCTATGACGTCATCCCCACAGTGACTGTACGTACATATCCCAACTAGAAGCCATGATGTGAGCTATAGACCCACTCCATATCGTCCCAACAAATCCACAGATGATGCAATATCAATCCCACTCCACACTGCCCTTTCTCACCTAGACAAAAGGAACACCTATGTGAGAAAGCTGTTCATCACTAAATACCTCCCTCTGCAACTAGATCCTGGACTAACTGACGGGCTGCCCCCAGGTCGTTCGAGTAGGCAACCACACGCTGACACGCTGATCCTTAACACTGGGGCGTTTACTTAGTCCCCTCCTGTATTCCCTGTTGACCCACGACTACGTGGCCAAACATGACTCCAACACCATCATTAAGTTTGCTGACGACACAACAGTGGTAGGCCTGATCACCGACAATTTTGAGATGACCTAAAGGGAGGAGGTCCGAGAACTGGCAGTGTGGTGCCAGGACAACAACCTCTCCCTCAATGTGAGCAAGACAAAGGATCTGATCGTGAACTACAGGAAAAAGCGAGCCGAACAGGCCCCCATTAACATCGACGGGGCTGTAGTGGAGCGGGACGAGAGTTTTAAGTTCCTTGATGTCCGCATCACCAACAAACTATCATGGTCCAAACACACCAAGAGAGTTGTGAAGCGGGCATGACAAAACCTTTTTCCCCTTCAGGAGACTGAAAAGATTTGACATGGGCCCTAAGATCCTCACCATCGAGAGCATCCTGACTGGTTGCATCACCACCTGGTATGGCAACTGCTCAGCATCTGACTGTAAGGTGCTACAGAGGGTAGTGCGAACGGCCCAGTACATCACTGGGGACAAGCTTCCTGCCATCTATGACCTATATAATAGGCGGAGTCAGAGGAAAGCCCATAAAATTGTCAGAGACTCCTGTCACCCAAGTTATAGACTGTTTCTCTGCTACCCCACGGCAAGCGGTACCAGAGTGCCAAGTCCAGAACCAAAAGGCTTCTCAACAGCTTCTACCCCCAAGCCATTAGACTGCTGAACAATTAAATATCAGCACTGGACAATTTATAGTGACAAATAACGTTTGATTTGATTTCCTATATAGTGTTTTTATTGTATTATCTTTGACATAGAAGTGTAGGCTTTCTCCTTCAGGAAACCTACTAGAGAAATACTAAAAGATCAAATTTTCCATAACCTGTAGGTACAATTGAAGTCGGAAGTTTACATACACTTAGGTTGGAGTCATTAAAACTCGATTTTCAACCACTCCACAAATTTCTTGTTAACAAACTATAGTTTTGCCAAGTCGGTTAGGACATCTACTTTGTGCATGACACAAGTAATTTTTCCAACAACTATTTACAGACAAATCATTTAACTTATAATTCACTGTATCACAATTCCAGTGGGTCAGAGGTTTACATACACTATGTTGACTGTGTTGACTGGAAAATTCCAGAAAATTATGTCATGGCTTTATAAGCTTCTGATAGGCTAATTGACATCATTTGAGTCAATTGGAGGTGTACATGTGGATGTATTTCAAGGCTTACCTTCAAACTCAGTGCCTCTTTGCTTGACATCATGGGAAAATCAAATCAAAAGAAATCAACCAAGACCTCAGAAAAACAATTGTAGACCTCCACAAGTCTGGTTCATCGTTGGGAGCAATTTCCAAACGCCTGAAGGTACCACGTTCATCTGTACAAACAATAGTACGCAAGTATAAACACCATGGAACCATGCAGCCATCATATCGCTCAGGAAGGAGACGCGTTCTGTCTCCTAGAGATGAACGTACTTTGGTGCGAAAAGTGCAAATCAATCCCAGAACAACTGCAAAGGACCTTGTGAAGATGCTGGAGGAAACAGCTACAAAAGTATCTATATAAATAGTAAAACTAGTCCTATATCGACATGACCTGAAAGGCCGCTCAGCAAGGAAGAAGCCACTGCTCCAAAACCGCCATAAAAAAGCCAGATACGCTTTGCAACTGCACATGAGGACAAAGATCATATTATTTGGAGAAATGTCCTCTGGTCTGATGAAACAAAAATATAACTGTTTGGCCATAATGACCATCGTTATGTTCTGAGGAAAAGGGGGAAGCTTGCAAGCCGAAGAACACCATCCCAACCGTGAAGTACGGGGGTGGAAGCATCATGTTGTGGGGGTGCTTTGCTGGAGGAGGGACTGGTGCACTTCACAAAATAGATGGCGTCATGAGGAACAAAATTTATGTGGATATATCGAAGCGACATCTCAAGACATCAATCTGGAAGTTAAACCTTGGTGGCAAATGGGTCTTCCAAATGGACAATGACCCCAAGCAGACTTCCAAAGTTGTGGCAAAATGGCTTAAGATGCACCCATCCCGTTAGCGGGATCATTTTTGTCAACCACCGCTGAATTGCAGCGTGCCAAATTCAAATTAAATTACTAAACATATTTAATTTTCATGAAATCACAAGTGCAATATAGCAAAACACAGCATAGCTTGTTGTTAATTAACCTCTTGGATCTACCCATCCCATCCGAGAGAATTGTCATCAACTGACACTAATTAGCATAACGCAACGGACATAAATATTCCTAGAAAATATTCATATTCATGAAATCACAAGTGAAATATATTGAAACATAGCTTAGCCTTTTGTTAATCACCCTGCCATCTCAGATTTTGAAATTATGCTTTACAGCCAAAGCAAGACAAGCATTTGTGTAAGTTTATCGATAGCCTAGCATAGCATTATGCCTAGCTAGCAGCAGGCAACCTGGTCACGAAAATCAGAAAAGCAATCAAATTAAATAGTTTACCTTTGATGAGCTTCTGATGTTTTCACTCACAAGACTCCCAGTTAGATAGCAAATGTTCCTTTTTTCAAAAAATATTATTTTTGTAGCCGAACTAACTCCGTTACTTCTTCACGTTTGGCTGAGAATTCGACCGGAAATTGCAGTCACAACAACGCCAAAAAATTCCAAATTAGCTCCATAATATCGACAGAAACATGGCAAACGTTGTTTATAATCAATCCTCAAGGTGTTTTTTTTTAATCTATTCGATAATATATCAACCGGCACAGGTGGCTTCTTAGTAGGAAAGAGAGAAACAATGGCCGCATTTGTCTTTTACGTACAAAACACTCTGAGAGCCTCCAGCTGACCACTGACTAAATGTTGACGTTCAGGCTCATTTTTCAAAATAAAAGCATGATACTCTCTATTGTGACAATAGACACATTAGGGAAGCCATAGAAAAGGAATCTGGTTGATATCTCATTCACTGCTCAATAGGGACGCATAGGAACGCAGAGCTTTCTAAATAAGAGTCCCTTCCTGATTGGATATTTCTCAGGCTTTCGCCTGCAATATCAGTTCTGTTATACTCACAGACAATATTTTTACAGTTTTGGAAACTTTAGAGTGTTTTCTATCCTAAGCTCTAAATTATATGCATATCCTAGCATCTTGTCCTGACAAAATAGCCTGTTTACTTTGGAATTTTTTTTTTTCCAAAAATGAAAATAGTGCCCCCTAGATTCAACAGGTTAATCCACCTGGCGTGTCAGATTTCAATAAAGTTTTCGGCGAAAGCATACCAAACGTTTATGTAAACATATCTCTCTCAGTAGACAAAATATTACAAACAGCTAGCAGCCAAGTAGATTGGTCACGAAAGTCAGAAAAGCAATAAATTAAATCGCTTACCTTTGATGATCTTCGGATGTTTGCACTCACGAGTTACACAATAAATGTTCCTTTTGTTCCATAAAGATTATTTTTACATCCAAAATACCTCCATTTGGTTGGCGCGTTATATTCAGAAATCCACAGGCTCAAGCGGTCACGACATAGCAGCGAAAATTCCAAATAGTATCCGTACATTTCAAACGTTTTTTTTATAATCAATCCACAGGTTGTTTTTACAATATATAATCAATAATATATCAACTGGGAATGTAGCTTCTTCAATAGGAGAGAGAGAGAGAAAATGGCTGCACCAAGCTGTTGCGCATACAAAACGCTGCTGGCACCCAGCCATACAGTGACGATATGTGATCTTTATCGCTCATTTATCAAAATAAAAGCCTGAAACTATGTCTAAAGACTGTTCACACCATGGGGAAGCCATAGGAAAAGGAATCTCGTTGATATCCCTTTAAATGGAGCGAATGCAGGCTATGGGACATGGAGCTTTCAAAATAGAGGCCACTTCCTGGTTTGATTTTCCTCATGTTTTCGCCTGCAATATCAGTTCTGTTATACTCACAGACAATATTTTGACAGGTTTGGAAACTTTAGAGTGTTTTCTATCCTAATCTGCCAATTATATGCATATTCTAGATTCTGGGCCTGAGAAATAGGCAGTACGTGGGTACGTTTTTCATCCAAACATCCAAATACTGCCCCCTACACTCAAGAGGTTTTAAGGACAACAAAGTCAAGGTATTGGAGGGGCCATCACAAAGCACTGACCTCAAATCTACAGAAAATCTGTGGTATAACTGAAAAAGTGTATGCGAGCAAGGAGGCCTACAAACCGGACTCAGTTACACCAGCTCTGTCAGGTGGAATGGGCCAAAATTCACCCAACGTATTGTGGGAAGCTTGTGGAAGGCTACCAAAAATGTTTGACCAAAATTAAACAATTTAAAGGCAATGCAACCAAATACTAATGGAGTGTATGTAAACTTCTGACCCACTGGGAATGTGATGAAAAGAAATACAAGCTGAAAAAATCCTTCTCTCTACTATTATTCTGACATTTCACATTCTTAATGAAGTGGTGATCCTAACTGACCTAAGACAGGGAATTGTGAAAAACTGAGTTTGAATGTATTTGGCTAAGGTGTATGTAAACTTCTGACTTCAACTGTAGGTAGGACTAGGGTCTGAACGTCTAGCTCAGAGCGTCTGCTCTTTTCTATAACCTGTAGGGGACACAATATAGTTAATACTTGGTTTGTATGTTTCTCACTTATGGGTGGAAAAAATTACAATTTGGGGAGTGGAATGGGCAGGGTATATGTCAATTTAATACTGTAGTTTTTACTATAGTTAAAAAAAAGTGTACTTTTTTAGTTGGCATTACAGTAATATTTACTAGTGTTTTTTTCTGGATAATACTATTGCATTTACTATAGTATTCTACAGTATACCACAACATTCTATAGTAGGTACTAGAATTGATCGAGTGATACCACAGTGTGTAGTATAGTATTCTAGAGTATACTACAGTATTCTATATTGAGTACTGTAGTATTCTATAGTAACCTGTAGTATCTTTTCATGTGGGTCTGTTTGCTGTATTGCTTCATGTCCTGTTACAAAAGGAATAAGTTACTAGCAACCATTGTGACAACCAACCCCATAAGGTGTGACATCCAAATTTGCAATGGGGCTGATTGTCACAAGCGCAAGAGTGTATTTGATGGCTAATAACTACATTTTTGAATACGATATGAGGATTAAAAGGGTCCCCATTTTAAACATAGACCTTGGTATTTTTCCTAATAGTCTTGTAAGAAATACACACGAGAGTAAAAAGTGTGACAACCAACCCCGGTCTCCCTTACAGTACCCTAACATGACATAGAGAAGAACAGAGTAGAACTATAAGTCTGATTTTCAAAATGGTTCCCAGATGTACTGTAGCCGCCCCATTTAGCCAAATCATGGAAATTATAACTCCTAAAGGTAAATAGCACTCAGGAACTAGGGGTGGAAAAGACCACAGTGCGGTGACTCAGCTCCAAAACATGCTGCAACACTGAAGGGTCTTTTCAAGACTACTAACACTGTTTAGTCACTGTGCGCGGGCTGCGCCAAACAAAGTCTGATGTTTCCATCTTAGTTTCATTGTGCCAGGCTTAAAATATATTTTCTGTCATGAATATGGATGACAAAATTATTGTAGAGTCACTATGGCTACCGGGCTTGGCATTAATGATTTCCAGCTGTCAATTAAAGACAACCATTGCGATTTCAATGGCTGGCATTGTTCAGTCCGATTGGTGAGTCAGTGAAGGCTGTGCGGCTACAATTGGCAGCGAGAGAGGGAGATGTGATACACCAGAAGCTAGTTACAGTACAGCAGTAACTGTTGGAAAAACTGTTGGTCCCAGGCTCTTTTTGTGCAAGAACACTAAAAGTTACTTGGACGATGGTCCTACAAAATGTAAGAAAGGTTCATGCAAATCTACAAAAAAAGGGTATTGCAAAAAGGTATTCCGTAAATGGTAGGCTTACCAGGGGGTAAATGAATCAGGATAAATGAGTAAGCGAGCTAATATGATGTAAACAATCGAAAACAATGTTTTTAATGTTTCACAATACCTCCATACAACTAAGTTAGCTATTTAATACACTGCAGTACTAATTTATTAAGTCAGTTCACCAAACTGTTGAGCATGCTCTTTGAAATACCTGGGTCATGTTCATTAGGGCATACAACATTAGATAGCCCCTCCCTGTTTCTTCCATTTGATGCCTAGTGAGGTTTAGAGTTTGCCTCCTCATCATGCAGGGGTTGTGTGTGGGGGAGGTGCGGTCATGCTCCCCATTGATGTCACACAGGAAGAGGTGTAATAGAGCCTGAGATTGGTCATGCATGGGAAAACTCAGAGGAATATTCCAGAAACTGCCTTCATACCGTAAGGAAATGAAAATGTGTCGATCACGTGTTTGGCTGTGTTAGTAAGCTTTTTCGTTGAAGTGGGTTTTCACCAAAGAAGCACTAAATCCAACTGAATTAATTTCAAAGAGAAATAATTGAATAATGATTCTTGGACTAAACTGGCATGTTCCCTGACATTTGTCTGTTTGTGTTTTCTAACGCATAAGTAATACTTGCATTCATATATAAAGTACATCAAAATAAACAACATCAGTTTAGACTGATTTTATATTACCCTATCCTATTTAAAGTACAATATGTGTTGTATCATTCTACTTAAAGGTTATTATGATGGTTATCACTCATGTAGATCATGCAATTATCGTATATCACGTCCATAATTCTTGATAAAGATGAGCAGAAAAGACTGTGTAAATAAATAATACAAATGCTGAGCTATATTGTAAGCTCAAATACAATCGCTCATAGAAAGATATTTCTTTTTAATAAGTAATACAACAAATCTAAAAAAGATAAGGGTCAAAACTATTGGCAGTGAGATGAACATTGCAAAATCTGGATTTTGTGGTGAATGAACCATTTCTTTATGGAGTTTGGTGTGTGCTTGGTCTTACTGTCTTGCTGGAAGATTCACTTGCGGCCAAGTGTCAGCCTCCTGGCAAAGTCAACCAGATTGAGCTCTCAAGGTAAGAATATCACTGTACTGTTTTACACCTGTTGTATCCTGTGCACATGGCTAATAACCTGTCTAAAATATCCTGGTACTTGGTAGAGTTCATGATGTCGTTGACCTTAACAAGAGCACCAGGACCAGTGGAAGCAAAACAAACCCATATGGTAAGGTCAACGGCATCATGAACTTTACCCAGTACCAGGACATGAAATGAATGTAAAATATAAATAAATAAAAATTTCTGATGTTTCTTATACACGTATATGCAGTGAAATAAATCCATATAATATAGCTAAGTTCATATACATACAATACAAGTTAAAAGTTTGGACACAACTACTCATTCAAGGATTGTTCTTAATTTTACTATTTTCTACATTGTAGAATAATATTGAAGACATCAAAACTATGAAATAATACATGGAATCATGTAGTAACCAAAAAAGTGTTTTAAAAAATCTAAATATATTTTTATATTTGAGATTCCTCAAAGTAACCACCCTTTGCTTTGATGACAACTTTGCACACTCTTAGCATTCTCTTAACCAACTTCATGAGGTACTCACCTGGAATGCATTTCAATTAACAGGTGTGCCTTGTTAAAAGTACATTTGTGGAATTTCTTTCCTTCTTAATGTGTTTGAGCCAATCAGTTGTGTTGTGACAAGGTAGGGTTGGTATACAGAAGATAGACTTATTTGGTAAAAGACGAAGTCCATATTATGGCAAGAACAGCTCAAATAAACAAAGAGAAATGACAGTCCATCATTACTTGAATTAAGACATGAAGGACAGCCAATCCGGAAAATGTCAAAAACTTTGAAAGTTTCTTCAATTGCAGTTGCAAAAACCATTAAAAATGTGATTCCATGTGTGTTATTTCATAGTTTTGAAATCTTCATTATTATTCTACAATGTAGAACATTTTTTAAATAAAGAAGAACCCTTGTATGAGTAGGTGTACAAACTTTTGATTGGTACTGTACATACCGTAGAATTACATTGTCAGATGTTTATTTATAGGCATTTGGTACAGAGTATAATGTATGATTTGACCAAGTGACAACCTTATTCTATCCGGCTCATCAAAACAATGTGCAAGAAGTTGGGCTATTGTATTAGTAGCTAGCAAGTGTGCATCACTGATACAGGGAATGGTTGCTTTCCTTGGCTCCCTACAGAAAGCTTTAGGGCCAACTGTTATGTTGGTTGTCTATTAGCCAGCTAGTGGAGATACTTGTAATCATTACAGCTAGGTTGGTCCAGCTACTTTTTGGTGTGTTTACAATTCGCAGAGTGTGGGCTGTGCCAGAGACCGTATGGGCCGTGCACATGGAGGAAGGTGGAGATGTGAA
Source organism: Oncorhynchus clarkii lewisi (assembly GCF_045791955.1). Classification (NCBI taxonomy): domain Eukaryota; kingdom Metazoa; phylum Chordata; class Actinopteri; order Salmoniformes; family Salmonidae; genus Oncorhynchus; species Oncorhynchus clarkii. Next base: position 47,366,484 of record NC_092149.1, on the reverse strand, counting down.
TATGTCGGTATTCGAAGGGTGTAACTGAACTAGCATTTCTGCACTAGGACAGAAATTAAGTCAAAATAGTGACAGCAACTTCCTCTGGGGTGGCCCTTTAAAGTGATTTCCAATCTTCTTAATTAATGGTTCAGCTAAGAGATTTTTGTGCTTATTCAACATTTGGAACCATGCGCACAGCATGTTGTTGAAATGTGTATGCAAAAATGAGTGGGTGTGTCAGTTCCAGAACATACAGTAGCTAGCTACATTAGTGAATAATGGGGAAACACTAGCTAGCTTTACCACCCTGTGTTAGTATGTTTTACTAACTAAAAGGGTGACTGCTTTGAGTCTGAAATTGGGAATTGAATTTGAATGGTTTGAATATGATTCTTTGTCAAATCCATTAAAGAAAAGCCAAACAGAAAAATTTTCCTCTGTCTCCTTATTTCTCCTGGTTTGCCTATTATCTGCAAAGGTTGTTACATTGTAATCACGAAATAATTTAAAAAATGTCACTTTTAAAGGTAGACTCAGCTAAATAGCATTGCCACGAGTAGCACCACATATATTGAGATGAGTGAGATGCAAGACTTCGCTCTCACACAGTCACACACAGTATCTGTGCTGTTGCACCAAAACAGCGGAGAGGTTTAGCCTCACTTTTCAACGCCCCAGATGAAAGCTATGGTCCCTTATTCATGTCATCTGTTAAGTGGTGGAAAAAGTATTCAGTTGTCATACTTGAGTAAAAGTAAAGATACCTTAACAGAAAATGACACAAGTCAAAGTGAGTGACCCAGTAAAATTCTGCTTGAGTAAAAGTCTAAAAGTATCTGATTTTAAATGTACTTAAGTACAGTGGTAGAAAAACTATTTAATTGTCATAATTGAGTAAAAGTTTGAAGTGAAAGTAAATGCTATATATCAAATTCCTTATGTTAAGCAAACCAGACGTCACGATTTTCATATTATTTTTAATTATGGACAGACGGGCACACTCCAACACTCAGACATTACCAAACACAATATTTGTGTTTCGTGAGTCCGCCAGATCAGAGGCAGTAGGGTTGACAAAGAGTTATATTCATAGGTGCCATAATTCTGTCCTGCTTGAGCATTCTAAATGTAATGAGTGCTTTTAGGTGTCAGGGAAAATGTTTGGAGTAAAAATAACATTATTTTCTTCAGGAATGTAGTGGAGTAAAAGTAAAAGTTGTAAAAAATATAAATAGTAAAGTAAAGTACAGATACCCCAAAAAACTACTTAAGTAGTACTTAAAAGTATTTCAGTAATTTACATCGTTTTCATGCTCATTAAACCATTCAGTAACTCTTCGTGCATTGTCATCTTATGGGGGCAAAGCCAAAGTAGCTAAAATAATGGTTAAAATAGCCTGTCCAGCATTTTTATATGACCCTAAGCATGATGGGATGTAACTCAGGAACCACACCTCTGTTTAAGCACCTGCTTTCAATATACTTTGTATCCCTCATTTACTCAAGTGTTAAAAATTACATACCCAAATCTTGTATCTCAGGACCTGAAGCAAGGACATGCATTTTCTTGATACCATTTGAAAGGAAACACTTTGATGTTTGTGGAAATGTGAAAGTAATGTAGGAGAGATTATAACACATTAGATCTGGTAAAAGATAATACAAACAAAAAAATATGCATTTTGTATTTTTGTAAAAATGTCATCACCTTTGAAATGCAAGACAAAGGCCATACTTTCAGATTGAAGTCTAGGTGTAATTTAGATTTCGGCCACCAGATGGCAGCAGTTTGTGTTCAACGTTTCAGACTGATCCAGTGAAGAATTAAATTACTGCACAATGTTTGTATCAAGTCTGCCAGGAGTTTGCCCAAATGTGCCGAATTGGTCAATTGATACATTTTCAAGTATATAACTATATAAAACATACAAAAATGCTATGGTAATAAAATATTCAAGTTTACACACTCAAAGGAATGTCATACATGATGGACCATTAACTTATACACTAACTTTCACACATCTATATGGCCGGGCGGAGTGGGTGTGGAGCCAGAGACAGCAGTGGGGTCAAACTGTAGATCCCAGTTCCTGCATTTGAACATAAAAATTGATTTTATCCAACAAAACTATGCTACATTTTATCTCTGGGACCTTCAGGATGACAAATCAGAGCAAGATTACTGAATGTACACTACCGTTCAAAAGTTTAGGATCACTTAGAAATGTCCTTGTTTTTGAAAGAAAATCAACTTTTTTTGTGCATTAAAATAGCATCAAATTGATCAGAAATACAGTGTAGACATTGTTAATGTTGTAAATGACTATTGTGGGTGGAAACTGCAGATGTTTTAATGGAATCTACATAGGCGCACAGAGGCCAATTATCAGCAACCATCACTCCTGTGTTCAAATGGCACATTTTGTTAGCCTTTTAAAATGATAAACTTGGATTAGCTAACTGATCATTAGAAAACCTTTTTGCAATTGTTAGCACAGCTGAAAAATGTTGTTTTGATTAAAAAAGCAATACAACTGGCCTTCTTTAGTCTAGTTGAGTTTCAGTAACATCAGCATTTGTGGGTTCGATTACAGGCTCATAAACAGAGAACTTTCTTCTGAAACTCATCAGTCTATTCTTGTTTTGAGAAATGAAGGCTATTCCATGCGGGTAATTGCTAAGAAACGGAAGATCTCGGTCAACACTGTGTACTACTCCCTTCACAGAACAGTGCAAACTGGCCCTAACCAGAATAGAAAGAGGATTGGGAGGTCCCGGTGCACAACTAAGCAAGAGGACAAGTACATTAGAGTGTCTAGCTTGAGAAACAGATGCCTCACAAGTCCTCAACTGGCAGCTTCATTAAATTGTTCCCGAAAAACACCAGTCTCAATGTCAACAGTGAAAAGGCGACTCCAGGATGCTGGCCTTCCAGGCAGAGTTTCTCTTTCTCTGTGTTATTTTCCCCATCTTAATCTTTTATTTTTATTGGCCAGTCTGAGATATGGATTTTCTTTGCAACTCTGCCTCGTTTCTAAGTGACCCCAAACGTTTGAACGGTAGTGTAAGTACATTCAATCCACAATGTGACTAAAATGGTTATACCTAATGTTCTCTTGTCTCCTAATTTCTACTGCTTAGCCCGTTGTCTGAAAAGGTTTTACATTGTAACAACATAGTAATTGTAAAGCTTATACCCTACTGGGTTTCACTTTACATTAAGTTGCTTGCTCCTGGGTAGGCACATTATAATTACAAATATATCCTATGTAAATACACTGTTGTTATATTACACTTGATTCGGTACAGCCTTGGAGGTCATAACAGTAATAAACTAATTAAAAATGACCGGTAGTTTGGGCCTCCTGAGTGTCACAGCAGTCTAAGACACTGCAGTGCTTGAGGCGTCACTACAGATCCGGGTTTGATCCCGGGCTGTGTCACAGCCGGCTGCGACTGGGAGACTCATGAGGCGACGCACAATTGGCCCAGCGTCGTCTGGGTTAGGGGAGGGTTTGGGCGTCCTTATCCCATCATGCTCTAGCGACTCCTGTGGCGGCCCAGGTGCATGCACGCTGACATGGTCGCCAGTTGTACAGTGTTTCCTCCGACACATGGCTTCCGGGTGTGTGTCAAGAAGCAGTGCGGCTTGGCAGGGTCTTGTTTCGGAGGACGCATGGCTCTCGACCTTCGCCTCTCCTGAGTCCATACAGGAGGAGTTGCAGCAATGGGACAAGACTATAACTACCAATTGGACATCATGAAATTGTGGAGAAAAAATAAAAATGACTGAAGTTAATGACAGGGGGTGCCTTGTTACAATTGTTGTTACCAGGTCCTAGACTATTTATCAACCCTGGTATTACATGAGGATTTGATGGTAGATGCACCTTTTACTTTACATGCAATAAGGTCAGGTTTTGTTTAGAGTTCTTTACATGGTAATTCACAGGTGACTTTCAAACATGTAACTACAAAACATTAGATACATAGTGGAACAAGAAAGTGTAATAACATTAGTAATTACACGTAGAATAACCTTCATCTAGTGGATGTGTAATTACACATTCCTTGTTCTAATTGTGTAATAACTTAAAGTGCTGCAAATGTATTACTATGTAGTTACATAATAACTGCTATGTTGTTACTACAGTTATTACTTTGTAGTTTCATAGTAATAGGGGGAACTTAATGTAAAGTGTTATCCTTTGAAGGATTTGGCATTATGACCTTAAAGGGTAGTATATCTCAACATACACCAGGAGGGTTTTAATGTTCAAAATCTGAAAACATACCTGGATCATGAGTATGAAGCATGTTTTCAATTCCTGCTCTTCATATATAAAATCGGATGTCTGTAATTGGGACCAGATTGCACCCATCTGTTGTGTGCGTGCATGTGTGTGTGTGTGTGTGTGCATGCATATGTGTGTACGCATGTTTGTGGATGTGGGTGTGTTAGTGCGTACATGCATACAAGCTTGCACATGTGTGAGTTTATCAAAACACATTGTGATCCCCTTTGCTGGGATGATTAAATGGTGTAACTTTCAATAAAAAACACATGATGATGCTTCAGGTTCATATGGCCACTAGTGACGTAACACTGTTCGAGTTGGCTCTCGGCAACTATGACTAAAGAGAGGATTTATTTTAGAAAAAGGCCTTGGATGTCTTTATTTGTGGGCCATGTAAGGTGAGGGCTGGATCTTGATTATTTTGTCTGCCACTATTGCTCCCGACTTGTACTGTTTAACCATCACAACTAAACTGAAAGTTCCATTTTGAACGGATGCCAACTGCCGGCTGGATGCAAGGCATTGCTACAAAAATCTGTTATCAGTGAACCATTGGATACAGACCATGGGTGAAAGTAAGGCAGTAGTATCTGGTATGGCATCCTGGCAAAGTAAATAGTGAGGTTACACTGGTAAAACATGAACCTATCACAATAATCAAAATAAACTGTAGGCTATTACACCATTATTTGTCATTACTGCTTGTCGGAGGCATGAACATTGAGCGAACGGACTTGAAAATGGGTGGTATAGTCTACGCTCCAAAATACGCTGTGGTTCGACGAGAACACTGACATTTTGCCAAGGGAGAGGTGAGTAGCCGACACCAAGACCCGCTTGGGCAAGTGAACACATACATTCTGGTCAATTAACAACCGCCCAATGTCATTACGCGTACTGGGAAGAAATCTACTTTCACCCCTAATACAGAATGTAACCTAGCAGATGGTGGAAGGTATTCTTTGGACTTCTGCAGCTAAATTGCTCATGCAAACCCTTGAACTATACAGCAAAACTCTTGAAACAATATAGGTGTTACTGACAGTCGTCCAGAATCAAGCATTAGTGACATTAGTAGGGAAAAATATTGAGCCACAGTGAAATACAGTACATTCCCGTTGAGATCAACAGGTTTCACTCTTCTTTCGATGAACCCCCATAAACTGGTGATTTTCACTTGGTACTCCAGTATTGGAGAGTGTCCTGGATTCAGTTAACTTCTTAGGGCTGCAATTCCGTTAACGGGATCGACATGACAACAGCCAGTGAAAGTGCAGGGCGCCAAATTCAAAACAGAAAACTCATAATTAAAATTCCTCAAACATACATGTATCTTATACCGTTTTAAAGGTAATCTTGTTGTTAATCCCACCTCAGTGTCCAATTTCAAATAGGCTTTACAGCGAAAGCACCACAAACAATTATGTTAGGTCACCACCAAGCCAAAGAAAAACTCACTTTTCCAGCCAAAGAGAGGAGTCACAAAACGCACAAATTGAGATAAAATGAAGCACTAACCTTTGATAATCTTCATCAGATGACACTCATAGGACTTCATGTTACACAATACATGTATGTTTTGTTTGATAAAGTTCATGTTTATATAACAAAATCTGAGTTTACATTGGTGCGTTACGTTTACTAGTTCCAAAAACATCCGGTGATATTGCAGAGAGCCACATCATTTTACAGAAATACTCATTATAAATGTCGATGAAAATTCAAGTGTTAGACATGGAAATATAGATATACCTCTCATTAATTGCTTAACTGCTGTGTCAGGTTTAAAAAAAAACTTTACGGAAAAAGCAAACCATGCACTAATCCGAGACAGCACTCAGAAAACAAATAACATTTTCCGCCATGTTGGAGTCAACAAAAATCAGAAATTACATTATAAATATTCCCTTACCTTTGATGATCTTCATCAGAATGCACTCCCAGGAATCGCAGTTCCACAATAAATGCTTGATTTGTTCGATAATGTCCATTATTTATGTCCAAGTTGCTACTTTTGTTAGGGCGTTAGTACACATATCCAAACGCTCGTGCAGGTCAGGCATACCTTCGGACAAAAACTTATAAAAGTTATATTACAGGTCTTAGAAACATTTCAAACTAAGTATAGAATCAATCTTTAGGATGTTTTTATCATAAATCTTCAATAAAGTTCCAACCGGAGAATTCCTTTGTGTGTAGAGGAGCCATGGAACGCAGGTCGATATCATGTGAAATGTGCAAGACCAGGAAATGGCTCTCTGCCAGTAACCTGACTCATTCCCCTCTCATTCAGCCCCACAACACAGTAGAAGCCTCATTCAAGTTTCTAAAGACGATTGACATCTAGTGGAAGCCCTAGGAAGTGCAACTTCATCCATATCCCATATCCCTGGGTTGAAAATCGACCAACCTCAGATTTCTCACTTCCTGTTTGGATTTCTTCTCAGGTTTTTGCCTGCCATATGAGCTCTGTTATACTCACAGACATCATTCAAACAGTTTTAGAAACATTGGAGTGTTTTCTATCCAATACTAATAATAATATGCATATATTAGCAACTGGGAATGAGGAGCAGGCCATTTACTCTGGGCACCTCTGGGCACCTTTCATTCAAGCTACTCAATACTGCCCCTGCAGCCATAAGACGTTTTCACAAGAAATTTGTGGTGTGGTTAAAAACGAGTTTTAATGACTCCAACCTAAGTGTATGTAAACTTCCGACTTCAACTGTACATTTCAAAACATTAACATGTGGTGTTTAGGTGTGTATCTATCAGTTACACATACATGTCAGTACATACACACAACAAGTAGATCACATGGGGGAGAGGCATTGTGCCATGAGGTGTTGCTATATATATTTTTTGACACAATTTTTGCTGTTGCCTTGCGCTAAATAAGATGGAAGGGAGTTCCATTCACTCATGGCTCTGTATAATACTGTATGTTTCCTTGAATTTGTTCTGGATCTGGAGACTGTGAAATTACCTCTGGTGGCATGTCTGGTGGGGTAAGTGTGTTTGTCAGTAATATGGATAAAGTATCTTAGTGGTGCAGCGGTCTAAGCCACTGCATCGCAGTGTTGCAGCGTCACTACAGCCTGGGGTTCGATCCCAGAACCTGTCACAACTGGCCGTGACTTGGAGTCCCATAGGGTGGCGCACAATTGGCCCAGCGTCGTTAAGGGTTTGACTGGGGGGGGGGGCTCTTTTTGGCTCATCACGCTCTAGCGACTCCTTGTGGCAGGCCGGGCGTCTGCAGGCTGAATATAGACGTCAGTTGAATGGTGTTTCCTCCGACACATTGGTGCAGCTGGCTTCCGGGTTAAGCGAACAGGTGTTAAAAAGCAAGGTTATGTTATGAAGGACACATGACTCGACCTTCCCCTCTCCCAAGCCCTTTGGGGAGTTGCAGTGATGAGACAAGATTGTAATTGGATCTAAATAGGGAAGAAAACAGGGGTAAAATAACAATAAATACATAAATGACGCAGTCAGTCTTTCACCAAATCTTAGCCAAGAGAGACTGGCATGCATAGGATTCATATTAGTCCTCTGATTACAATGAAGAGCATGACATGCCACTCTTTTCTGGGCCAGCTGCAGCCTAACTAGGTATTTCATTGCAGCACTTGACCATGTGATTGTAAAATAATCACAATAAAATAAAACTAGAACCTGCAGGACTTGCTTTGTGGAGTGTGGTGTGATAAAAGCAGAACATCTCTTTATTATAATTTTTTATTATTATTTATTAAGTGCCAACCTTATCTCAGCTTGCTGGTCACCATAGCAGCACCCACCCCACCATAGCAGCACCCACCCCCCCTGGTCACCCCCAAAACCAATTCTTCCTTTGGCCTCCTCTCCTTCCAGTTCTCTGCTGCCATTGACTAGAACAAACTACAAAAATCTCTGAAACTGGAAACACTGATCTCCCTCACTAGCTTTAAGCACCAGCTGTCAGAGCAGCTCACAGATTACTGCACCTGTACATAACCCATCTATAATTTAGCCCAAACAACTACCTCTCCCCCTACTGTATTTATTTATTTTGCTCTTTTGCTCCCCATTATTTCTATCTCTACTTTGCACTTTCTTCCACTGCAAATCTACCATTCCAGTGTTTTACTTGCTATATTGTATTTACTTCGCCACCATGGCCTTTTTTTGCCTTTACCTCCCTTATCTCACCTCATTTGCTCACATTGTATATAGACTTATTTTTCGACTGTATTTTTGTTTTACTCCATGTGTAACTCTGTGTTGTTGTATGTGTCAAACTGCTTTGCTTTTATCTTGGCCAGGTCGCAATTGTAAATGAGAACTTGATCTCAACTTGCCTACCTGTTTAAATAAAGGTGAAATAAATCAAATAAAATAATGGACAGATCTCTCCCCTTCTTTACAACCATTGAATCTATATGTTTTGACCATGACAGTTTACAATCTAAGGTAACAATAAGCCATTTCGTCTCCACAACTTGTTAAACAGCCACACCATTCATTACCATATTCAGGTCTAGAATTTAGGGAATTATTTTTTTCCAAATACAATGCTCTTAGTTTTAGACATGTTCAGGACCAGTTTATTACTAGCCACCCATTCCAAAACAGACTGCAACTCTTTGTTAAGGGTTTCAGTGACTTCATTAGCTGTGGTCAGATGATGCATGTATGGTTGAATCATCAGCATACATACTTTGTTTAAGGACAGTGGCAGGTCAATTTCATAAAAATGTCCCCCCAAAAATGTTGCTTTGTCATTATAGGGTATTGTGTGTAGATTGATGAGGAATTAAAACATTTAATAAATTTTAAGGCTGTAATGTAACAACATTTGGAAAAAGGGAAGTCACCTGGATACTTTCAATGCACTGTATGGTTGAATAATCAGTATACATGGACAAACATGTTTTGTTTAAAGGCAGTGGCAAGTCATTGGACAATTTTTTAAAGAAGGCCTAGAATGCTGCCCTGCAGAATACCACACTACATGTTTGACATTAGAGAAGCTTCCATTTAATAAATCCTTCTATTAGATATATAGCTCTGAATCCACAATATGACAGAGGATAAAAAGCCATAACACATATGTTCTCAACAACAGGTTATGGTCAATAATATCAAAGGCTGCACTGAAATCTAACAGTACAGCTCCCACAATCTTCTTCTTCTTAATTTCTTTCAACCAATCATCAGTCATTTGTGTCAGTGCAGTTCATGTAGAGTGCCCTTCTCTATAAGCATGCTGGATGTCTATTGTTAACTTGTTTATAGCTGGATGTCTATTGTTAACGTGTTGTTTCATAGTTTTGATGTCTTCACTACTATTCTACAATGTAGAACATAGTACAAATAAAGAAAAACCCTTGAATGAGTAGGTGTGTCCAAACTTTTGCCTTGTACTGTATATACTGTATATTATGTACACTACCATTCAAAGTTTGGGGTCACTTAGAAATGTCCTTGTTTTTGAAAGAAAAGCACATTTGTCGATTAAAATAACAATAATAATAACAATAAATGAATCAGAAATACAGTGTAGACATTGTTAATGTTGTAAGTGACTTATAGCTGGAAACTGCAGATTTTTTTTATGGAATATCTACATAGGCCCATTATCAGCAACCATCACTCCTGTGTTCAGATGGGCGGGGTGGAAATATTTGAGTTGTCTCCTTAATTAAAATTAACAACATGGTCCAAAGTGCTAATTTCAGGCACCGCTGATGGGGATATATATATAAAGATATATTTAAGACCAACCAAAAGTTGAAACGAGAGATAATGAAATGAGAGATGAGTACCTCGGGGGAATACTGGTAAACCTTCTATTTAGAAGTTATCTGTAACCCAAGCCCTCCCTTAGGCCTACTATAACGAAGGCTGGTTCAACAGCAATGCATGTCTTTTTATCCTGCCGATTTTACGATATCATTACATTTTACATTTATTTTTTTGTTGTTTAAAAGAAAAACGCAGACTGATTGTAATAAAATCAAAACAAGCAATCATATTAGAATGATTCGTCTTCCTGGTTTTATGGTTACAATGTCCGTGGCGCGCCTGCAATGCAACTTCTGGAGATGTGTGAACGCGATCTCATCTGTAAGATGGTTCCGATTATGTTCATAAAACATAGGCCTATTTGGGAGCAGTATAACGGTGAGTGGACATTCTCCCTTTCTCTTTATATTGGATCTTTGTCCAGCTACTGTGAAAAGTTTGGATGTGCGTAAAACCCTCCATAGTCTGTGTTGTTTTAATATTATATGCCCAAGGGCAGAAATGATGGTGCCTGTAAGTGTGACAAGCCTATTTAAAACAAGTTGTTGTTTCGTTTTGTTTAGAATTTGATTATAATTATTTGTTCTCTTTTTAGGCCTCATCAATAATGAATTTAATATTGCTTATCGACAATGTTTGGCTTGTCCATGCTTGTCCCCTATATCAGTGTGAATGTTATTTTGTTTCTGTAAGCCATTTACCAAACTAAAATGGACTAACATTGGAATTGGAGCAATACATATAAAAAAGTAAATACCAAACTTGAAACAACCACATAGTTCGCCATGGAACACACACCCACAACTTGTTTATACATCAAAACCCGGCCCTTTCGTGCCAACGCCAGCAAGTGCGCCTATAATTGAAATAGTGAAAATATCTCAAATATTTCTGACACACCCCTGAACCTATAACGCTGCCTCCTGCTCTTAGATTTACTGTTGCGTTAGGTATATTAAAATAGAGCCCATAGTGTAATTTGGACTTGCCCTCATTGCAACCCCTCTAAACTCATGGCATTTACCGTAAGTGCTCTTGTGTTGGGTCTGGGTGTGAGATCCATTAGCCACGTCACTCGTCTGTCCAATGCCACGGATCATCTGGAGGGCCTGGTGGTGTCTTTCCAGAATGTCAATGTTTAATCGCTTTAAAAATGAGGGGAATCAAAGGAAATGGTTCACTAAGAGATGGATTGCAGCTGTGCCTGTGCTCCCCATGTGCACAGCACATTTCAAGCTTATTCGTCCTCTTGGGCCCGAGCAGCATTTTTTCCCAGCCTTCTATTTTTTTACTTGGATGTCTGCTTCCCATTTAACCATTGTCTTTTAAACATTCCTTTATTTTTGGGGGGGATCATAGAGATGAGAGGATGCCATCAAAAAGAGCGAACCAGTCAGTTTCACTGACACTAAGCTCTGTAGCATTTACTCCCCCAATCTAAGATACATTTTGGAGATTAAGAGCTCTTACTGACATCATTTTTATTTTCTTAGAGACGTCTCACGCATATGATGGACTAGCTTTGGTTTTCCTTCAGTCAAATTTACAACCGTTGGATATCTGAAGGGCTTTGAACTAAATAAGAGAGGATAAAGTGGACGGCACACGTCAAACGTTTGATTTATGACCCTATGTCCGGATGACGTGTGCATGCCCATATTTGAGCATCCTGTCAGGACATCTTAGCGGGAACTTATCACGTGCTTATGGCCATACAGTGGGGCAAAAAAGTATTTAGTCAGCCACCAATTGTGCAAGTTCTCCCACTTAAAAAGATGAGAGAGGCCTGTAATTTTCATCATAGGTACACTTCAACTATGACAGACAAAATGAGAAAAAAAATCCAGAAAATCACATTGTAGGATTTTTTATGAATTTATTTGCAAATTATGGTGGAAAATAAGTATTTGGTCACCTACAAACAAGCAAGATTTCTGGCTCTCACAGACCTGTAACTTCTTATTTAAGAGTCTCCTCTGTCCTCCACTCCTTACCTGTATTAATGACACCTGTTTGAATTTGTCATCAGTATAAAAGACACCTGTCCACAACCTCAAACAGTCACACTCCAAACTCCACTATGGCCAAGACCAAAGAGCTGTCAAAGGACACCAGAAACAAAATTGTAGACCTGCACCAGGCTGGGAAGACTGAATCTGCAATAGGTAAGCAGCGTGGTTTGAAGAAATCAACTGTGGGAGCAATTATTAGGAAATGGAAGACATACAAGACCACTGATAATCTCCCTCGATCTGGGGCACCATGCAAGATCTCACCCCGTGGGGTCAAAATGATCACAAGAACAGTGAGCAAAAATCCCAGAACCACATGTTAGCACAGCTGTCCTGATTAAAGAAGCAATACAACTGGCCTTCTTTAGACTAGACCTAGTGAATGACCTGCAGAGAGCTGGGACCAAAGTAACAAAGCCTACCATCAGTAACACACTACGCTGCCAGGGACTCAAATCCTGCACTGCCAGACGTGTCCCCCTGCTTAAGCCAGTACATGTCCAGGCTTTTCTGAAGTTTGCTTGAGAGCATTTGGATGATCCAGAAGAAGATTGGGAGAATGTCATATGGTCAGATGAAACCAGAATATAACTTTTTGGTAAAAACTCAACTCGTCGTGTTTGGAGGACAAAGAATGCTGAGTTGCATCCAAAGAACACCATGCCTACTGTGAAGCATGGGGGTGGAAACATCATGCTTTGGGGCTGTTTTTCTGCAAAGGGACCAGGACGACTGATCCGTGTAAAGGAAAGAATGAATTGGGCCATGTATCGTGAGATTTTGAGTGAAAACCTCCTTCCATCAGCAAGGGCATTGAAGATGAAACGTGGCTGGGTCTTTCAGCATGACAATGATCCCAAACACACCGCACGGGCAACGAAGGAGTGGCTTCGTAAGAAGCATTTCAAGGTCCTGGAGTGGCCTAGCATGTAGCAATGGGCCAAAATACCAGCAACAGTGTGTGAAAACCTTGTGAAGACTTACAGAAAACGTTTGACCTCTGTCATCGCCAACAAAGGTTATATAACAAAGTATTGAGATAAACTTTTGTTATTGACCAAATACTTATTTTCCACCATCATTTGCAAATAAATTCATTAAAAATCCTACAATGTGATTTTCTGGATTTTTTTCCCTCATTTTGTCTAATTGATCATTTTGCAATTATGTTAGCACAGCTGTCCTGATTAAAGAAGCAATACAACTGGCCTTCTTTAGACTAGTTGAGTGTCTGGAGCATCACCATTTATGGGTTCGATTACAGGCTCAAAATTGCCAGAAACAAAGCCCTTTCTTCTGAAACTCGTCAGTCTATTCTTGATCTGAGGAATGATGGCTATTCCATTCGAAAAATTGCCAAGAAACAAAAGATCTCGTACAACTCTGTGTACTACTCCTTTCACAGAACAGCACAAACTGGTTTTAACCAGAATAGAAAGAGGAGTGGGAGGCCTCGGTGCTCAAATGAGCAAGAGGACAACGGCTGAATGGCCCCTTTGGTTCTCTAGAACAATTCCCATTCCAGCTCACACCACCCTCATCCAGCCATCAAGATGAGAAGTGAGCTTCTTAAGCACTTTTTGGCACACTCCTAGTCCCAATAAATGACAAGATGAGAAGTGAGCTTCTTAAGCACTTGTTGGCACACTCCTAGTCCCAATAAATGACAAGATGAGAAGTGAGCTTCTTAAGCACTTTTTGGCACACTCCAATTCCCTATAAATGAAACTCCTAATCTACTGGTTTATAGAGGCAAAGGTACAAATGGAACTGAATCCTACCGCAGTGAACAATATTCATGTGGAAGCACAGCTGTCCAGATATCACAAGCCTGTCCAGATGCATTTTTGCCATTTAGTTATGAGATTTGGTGGATTTCAGAAAATGAACAGTAGCAAGGGAGGGTTTGTGATATTCCCACCTGGGCTTCAAAATAGTGTCCAAAGAATTGGGTGACATAACGTGCTGCCCCTCCTTATGTTACACATTAGAGCTGTCTATCATGTTATACTCTCTTATATGATGCAAACACATTAGTGGGATTTTTCAGCTCAATGCCGTCTTCGGTCAGTTGACTAGTGGGTTTTATGCGGACTGATATGTTTGTCTTTGGCTATACAATTACAGTATACATTAACTATTCAGTATCTGTGATTTGTGTTCATTCAATAACTATTTTTTGTTCAATAAACATACAAATTCTAATTTGATATTGGAGTGGCATATTTTCCAGGCTGTATCACAACGTACTCCTATTGGGAGTCCCATAGGGTGGCGCACAATTGGCCCAGCGTCGTCCGGGTTTGGCCAGGGTACGCCGTAATTGTATATATGAATTTGTTCTTAACTGACTTGCCTAGTTAAATAAAGGTTAAATACATTTTTTTTTAACAATACATTCGATTAAACTTGGGTTGGTCCCCCCAAGGCTTCTCTGACTCATGGGCATTTTATCAGTTAGTGATTATGGAAACAACGAGACATGTCTTTCTAAAGTATATAAACTGACAAGGAACAAACCACAATCCACAGAAATGAATTGATGATCATTTTACTGCTGTGCATGGGAGCGCTTAAAATTCACATTGGTGGTCTCTCCACAGCAAGGAAAACTGTGCTAATGAACCCATTAGAGTTTTACCACCATAAACAACTCATAATTTGACCGGAGCGAGTCTATCACTTTTTCTTACAAAATGCTCTCTCTCTATTTGTTTCTCTCACAATCCGTGTCTCTGCATTTCTCTCTATCTCACTCCATGAATCCAAAACAAAATGTCTTTCTGCTTATCTTTCTTTCTCCTGAGAGCTTATCCTTCTCTCCTCCGAACTGCTCTGGAGAGGTTGAGGGAGGAATATATCAAATTATTTCTGAGTTCATCTGTTTTTGTTTTTAAGAGGGAGATGGGGGAAGCCAGGTTTTCAGAATGTGGCATTGAACTTGGTTTTTGAGCAGAGAGTTGAGAGCTGTTTATGTATCCCGGGAGAATCCATCTGTAGAGGCCATACTGAGCCTCGTCCCTCTGCTCCAGTTGGGGCCTCAAGGCTCAGAAGAGCCCTAAAAGCAGGGTGTGAATTATGGAGGAGCCAAGGGGCTCAGCTCCCCTCAATGAGACATTAGCTCCCCTACATGGGGGGGGGGGGGGGGGTCTCTGAATAATACTAATTTAACCAATCTCCTTGTTTAAAATGCAGTGGTAAATGGTTTACAGGGGTACATTTTAAAATAAAAGCTTCCAAATGAAACAAACACCCTCACCTCTCTGTCATTGTTTAAACAATTTCTTTCTATGTGGCTGCTCAAACTGTCTCCCTGTTCACTCAGTAGTGCTTCATTTTGGCCTCAGCTGAGCTCCTTTTAAATGCATACATTTTCCTTTATACTTCCATTTTTTTTGCCATGAATTCTTGATCAAAAATAGCCTTTATTCCAATGCGTTATAGATTTATCAGTTGATTTACCATTGTTTGCTTTTGTCAGTCAGCTGTTTCGAGCGCTATTTGTCTTGTTTTTCAGGTGCGTGTGGATATTGGTGTTCTCCGTGCCTTCCGTGGCCAGAAGAAGTAGACCATGTGTGTTAGGGAGACCATCCCATTTTTCCAGGAATGTGTTCAGCCCCATTTCAGGTGTCCTGACTTATCAGGCTACAAAAAATGTTTGTCAGCAAGGCGCATTGATGTCATAAATGTCATAAAGCACAGTGTTTGGTGTTTTGTAAACAGAACAGGCTTTTGCCCCTACTTTAAAGCACACTGACCTTTTGTCCTCGCAGGGCTTGATGAAATGGCCACCGGTGAGGCCAAAGATATAGAAGACCATGGAAAGGTCCTACATTTGTCCTAAGAAGAGGTCAGATTAGTTCAAACTAATTATTAAAGGTCAATTCGGTTGATTCATGAGAGGTTCAACGGCAAGATACAGTACTTGCAGAATGGGCCCTTTAACACATGCTGACTTAGCCCTAGACAGCACGAACACAAGGTCTCAGGTAAGGCCAAACTTGAAGAAGATCATGGGACAGTTGTACATTTCCCTCTGAGATCCACAGCAGAGTTAAAAAACAGTCCAAGCTTTTAAGGGTCATTTCTGTTGATTCATGAGAGACTGCAGCTTGGCTCAGCAGACTGTGAAAAAACAGCAATGTCTCAATTCGACACAGCATGAAGGCACAAAGTCAACACACATCAATTAAAAGGCCATAATTACCCTTAACGTTGACATTGCATACATTGTTTTGATGTGGTGCCAGAACGACCCATAATGTACAAGCCCAGTCATATTTTGAAGGCCTTTTCTGAGTATGGCAATGTTGCTCTTTGTGGAGGAACTGTGGTTTTTAGAGGGACCACAATGCGAGAGGATGCATGTTTATTAACTACAACTATTAAATCTGAAGTGAAAAGCTTGCACAACTGCTGAGTGAAAACGTAGTTAGCCTACAGCTGTTTGAAATGTAGGGCCACTGAATCTACACAGATCAAAAATATAAACCCAACATGTAAAGTTGGGCCCCATGTCGCAAGGATTTGTACACAATTCCTGGAATCTGAAAATGTCCCAGTTCTTCCATGGCCTGCCACTCACAAGACATGTCATCAATTGAGTATGTCTGGGATGCTCTATATCGACCTGTATGGCAGCGTTTTCTTGATTCCGCCAATATCGAACAATATTGCACAGCCATTGAAGAGGTGTGGGAAACCATTACGCAGGCCACAATCAACAGCCTGATTGTAACGAGTGCGCTGAGAGTCTGGAAGCAAGTTCAGGGACTGAGTGTTTTAATAAAAAAAATTAACATTATACAAAATAAGAAAACATGCAGAAAACTGAAGAGCTCTCCAGTAGGTGTACCAAAAGATTCAAGGGCTATTTTCTCAAAAGTGGCGTTACAATTTTATCAACCTTCAATGATAATTACTTTCCCATTGTTCCTCAACTGTAGGTTGGTATACCATTTTCTATCTCTGGGTCTCTACTTTTATGCATTGTAAAAAAAACACTACGAGACCGAATCAAGCCGGTCGACCACATTTTCGAAAACTTTTACTTCACTACATTCCTAAAGAAAATAACGTACTTTTTACTCCACACATTTTGAATGCTTAGCAGGACAGGAAATTGGTCCAATTCACGCACTTAAGAGAACATCCCTGGTCATCCCTACTGCCTCTGATCTGATCTGGCAGACTCACTAAACAACAAATGCTTTGTTTGCAAATCATGTCTGAGTGTTGGAGTGTACCCCTGGCTATCACAAACAAATAAAAACCTAGAAAATTGTTCCATCTTGTTTGCTTAATATAAGGAATTTTAAATGATTTATTCTTTTTTTCTACCACTGACCACCACATGCCAGTTACTTATCTGAAACTGCTTGCAGACTTTACTCAACTGTGACATCGCGAACAAAAACAGAGTAAAGAGTGATAACTCTCACGCTGTTTATGTGTTGTTGTTTTTACCTTTTGAAACAAATATCCAGATCTCTGAATAGCCAGATTATTCAATAAGGGTCCTTTAGAGACGGATGAAGAAGCGGAAGGAGGGAGGTGAGAAGAGAATCTCACTCCAGGTTTGTGACATCATATTCCCCACTGCTTCCATCCAGACCAAACAGGGCTGTGCATCTGGTTTTCATTCAAGACCCCCCCCCCCCCAATATTTCCCTTTTTCCCATCTTTGGAGAACGTGGGAGGAGGAAAAGAGGAGTGGCAGTGCTCCAGAAGCTTGGGAGTTTGTCCCGTCTCAGCCTTAGTCAGAGCCACAGATCCTCTGCAGAGCGATCGAGAGTGTGGCAGTCTGTCTCTGAGTGCTTTGTTTCATTGTGTGCCATTGTTCCCAATAACAGATTATCCTCCCCATCTCCACCTCGCTCATCTGCCTTCCTTCGGGAGGAGCTGGAGAAGCCAGCTGCACAGAGGGGAAATACCTGCAGGATAATGACCTAAAGGCCTTTGTCATTTTGCAGAATTTGTTTTACCAAAGACTGTGGAATAAAGATAGTTCAGCTCAGGGTAAGTGTTAAACTCTCTCGGACTGTTTTAAAAGTTACTTTTCGAAAGTCGTGAAAGTTGGGAGTTGTTGTTTACTGGTGAGAGCATGTTTTTGCTAGTTTTTGCACAATGGATCAAGAACACTTGATATGTTATTTTTGTTCTCATTTCTTTGCATATTTTCAAGCATTAAATTTGACTTGTGTGTGTCTGAAACTGGCCATGGTATGGCATCTCATAAATGTGAGCATGCAAGCCCATAATCATAGTTTTCTCCTGACATGTTACCTTTAAGCTCATAAATATCAGACACCAAGTATTTGAAGGCAGAGTGATACCTATACTTAGAGGGCGAGAGGAGTGGAAGAGTTAGAGGTGAGACATAGTTACAGTGGGGGGGAAGTAGGAGTGCTTTAGCGATGCAATGCCACAGGACATGTGGAGAGCAGTACAAAGAGATGACAAGGCGTGTGTCTGCTCTCTATCTTTACTGGATCAGAAAAAGCTGCACTTCTGCATCTAAAATACGAGGAATGCGTTTGACACCTGTGATTTCATTTAAGGCTTAACCTTTTCTACAGGCACATCAAAACAGCAGCATGGACTGAAATGTGTGTTCTTCAAGAAGCTCATGTCAATGTGTCCCAGAGTCACTTGTTCCTTAATTGTTGATGTTAAAGCGCATGTTGTCTTTTTAGCATTTGGGCTTTTAGCATAACATAAGTGGCCCCCAATAGCTGTTTGTTGAAATAAATATGTTCCTGAGTGATAGAAATGGCTCGACATAGACTTATGATTCCAGCGTACTAAGTGTGTCCCTACATTGGCGTTTGAGCACCACCAATCGGTGGTGGTTGAGTGTAGCAATGTTTTCAGCTCGGTCTCAGCTATAAACCACACCCTCTGGAGCGAATGGGAGAGTGGAAAGTGTGACGAGAGAACGTTTTCCAAACCCCCGGCCAGATGGACTGTGGGAGTTTAGTCCTTCAATATGAAATCCAGAGTCAGGGAAAACCAGGTGTGCATCATTAACCTTTACCCTCACCCTCAAGAGTGAAATTATACATGAGTATTTTTGTGTGTGCTCAATCTTTCCCATTTCACTCCAGAAAATGTACTCCCATCACAGTTGTACTCCCACAGCCAGGCCTTTTGGGAAGCTCTTATCATAAGACACCAGCAGAGCAGCATTAGGCAAATTCGCAGTGAAGGAGTTGTTTTGTGAATCAGCCTAGCTAAGCTTTATTGCTCTATGCTCTCCAGCAAAGTCTCTGTTTTTTAGAAACTGCAGCACATAGACCTTTGGGGGGTTTTGCGGTCATTTTATAAGGCCCACCTGAAAGAGTTGTCCCCAAGGTAATTTATTTCAGAATAAACATTTGCGCCAAGTTTCACGACTTCATGATTCACCTCAACTGATGCCATTACTCTTTTGAATGATGAATGTCTAGATGAAGTATAGATTGTTGTGCCATTTTAAAATTGGTGCAGTTCTGTACTTGAGCTGTTCTTGTCTAATTTATTTTAAATGTAACCTTTATTTATCTAGGCAAGTTAGTTAATAACAAATTCTTATTTACAGTGAAGGCCTACACCAGCCAAACCCGGACGACGCTGGGCCAATTGTGCGATGCCCTATGGGACTCCCAATCACGGCCGGTTGTGATACAGCCTAGAATCGAACCACGGTGTCTGTAGTGACGCCTCAAGCTCTGAGATGCAGTGCCTTAGACCGCTGCACCACTGAGGAGTACATTTTTTTTAAATATTATGTTCTGAATTGTGTCATGTTTTGTGTAGATCCCAGAAAAAGTAGTTGCTGCTTTTGCAACAGCTAATGGGGATCCTAATAAAATACCAATTAGATGATAACATGTATTCCAATGAAAAAATAAGTAATGTGCTGTAGAAAGGAGTTACATTGTAACATTTAATTCATAAAGCCTTGCAGTCATCACAAAATCTTGAGAGGCCATATGACAGGCCTCGTATTCACAAAAAAACTCAGAGTAAAAGTGTTGATCTAGGATGCTCTCTAAAAGGCATGACTGGTTCTAGATCAGCTCTCTTACTCTGAGACGTTTTGTGAATAAGGGCCCAGATTTTGACAATGTGCGAAGAACATCAACCTTTTTGGTGATTATCACCTACTTACAATGCAGCCAGCCTGAAGCATTAGGACTGTTCGCCTGTCTGCCTGTCCGCCTGTCCTCTTTAACCTTTATCATTGATCCTATCATATTCTTCCAGGCGGTGGGAGGGGCGTTTTGGCCAGTGTGGCCCAATATGGCCCTAAGATTGGTTAATTAAGAGGACAGACATCAGGGCTGCGTTCAGTACGTTTTTATGTTCTGGAACGTTCAATTGAATGGTAACGGTGTTGTACTGAATGACCAGTTGAAAAAACGGGGAGGGGACGGGATGAGTTATGGGTTGGGGAATGCTGTCAGCAAGGCCACTGTCCTTTAAATATGTCACTCATTGCAACAAACTACACCTTGCGATACCCACCAAACAGGTGCAAACACACCTCAGAATGTTTAAGAACATACAAGAACGTATTGGGAAAATGTGTTGTTCAGTACAAACCGTTCTGCAACGTAAAAAATGTTCAAGCCAAACTGAGCGCACCTCAAGTGTTCTTAGTTGGCACAGTTGAGGGTAACGTTGAGAAATGGAATACACAAGAAGACATTTCATAGGGGAAATAGCAATATCAATTCTAGACCTTCAATTTATATCTGAAACTTTTCATCTCTTAGTTTTCTGTTGTGCAAGCAGAGTACATCTCATTGTAGCAGAGAGGTTTGATGAAAGACAGGGCTCCCTCTTAGAGTTGTATGTTCTATACAGTAAGATAATGTTTGGGGAGCTGCTGGTGTAGTGCTAATGTGTGAACCCTACGTTACAGCATAATTTGTGGGTATGCTATGCACACAGATGTTTGCACACTGGAAGAGAGCATGGGGTTTGTGTGTTTAATGTCTTTGTTTATTGGATCTGTTTAGTGTCGGCCAACATGATATCATTGAAAAGCGTCAATCTGATATGTTTGCAAAAATATATTATTCAAGAAACATGAAGTTCATGTGAATACATTGCCTTTAATGGGGAAGATCAGTGTCACAATCTTGAAACCTACAGATAGGCATCACAGACATGATACTTAAGTTAATACATTGTATTCAAATGGGTGTCATGTTCTGACCTTTATTTCCGTTGTCTTGTCATTATTTAGTATGGTCAGGGCGTGAGTTGGGGTGGGCAGTCTATGTTTGTTTTTCTATGATTTTGGGATTTGTATGTTTCGGCCTAGTATGGTTCTCAATCAGAGGCAGGTGTCATTAGTTGTCTCTGATTGAGAATCATACTTAGGTAGCCTGGGTTTCACTGTTTGTTTGTGGGTGATTGTCTATGTTGATTGCTTGTCAGCACAGTTCTCATTAGCTTCACGGTTGTTATTTTGTTTATTGTTTTTGTATAGTGTGTTTCAGTGTTCAGTGTTTTCTTTATTAAATATCAAGATGAACACAAACCACGCCGCATTTTGGTCCTCCGATCCTTCTCGCCTCTCATCTTCAGTGAAGAGGAGGAAGACCGTGACAATGGGGGGGGAAGATATGTGTCACAATATAAACGCCTAGAGATGACCGTCAGAGACATGATGCCTAAGTGATAACATCACATTCAATGAGATTTAATGCATTATTTGACTATATATGGGTCAAGTAGTTCAGCTCCAGAGTTCCTCTGTGGAGATGGGAGAACCTTCCAGAAGGACAACCATCTATGCAGCACTCCACCAATCAGGCCTAATGATGAAGTGGTCAGACGGAAGTCACTCCTCAGTAAAAGGCACATGACAGTTTGACAAAAGTAACCTGAAGTACTCTCAGACTATGAGAAACAATATTCTCTGGTCTGATGAAAGATTGAACTCTTTGGCCTGAATGCCAAGCACCACATCTGGAGAAAACCTGACACCTTCCCTATGGTGAAGCAACGTGGTGGCTGCATCATGCTGTGGGGACTGGGAGACTAGTCAGGATCAAGGAAAGATGAACGTAGCAAAGTACAGGAAGATCCTTGATGAAAACCTGCTCCAAAGCACTCAGGACCTCAGACTGGGGTGAAGATTCACCTTCCAATAGGACAATGACCCTAAGCATACATCGAAGACCATGCAGAAGTCTCTGAATGTCCACGAGTGGCCCAGCCAGAGCCCGGACTTGAACCCAATCGGACATCTATGGAGAGACCTGAAAATAGCTGTGCAGTGACGCTTCCTATCCAACCTGAGAGAGCTTGAAAGGATCTGCAGAGAAGAATGGAAGTAACTCCCCAAATACAGGTGTGCCAAGACTCAAGGCTAATATCGCTGCCAAAGGTGCTTCAACAAAGTACTGAATAAAAGGTTTGAATACTTATGTAAATGTGATATTTCAGTTTAAAAAAATATCTACATTTGCAAAAAAAATCTAAAATCCTGTTTTTGCTTTGTCATTTTGGGGTATTGTGTGTAGATTGATGAGATTTAAAAAAATCTGTTTTAGAATAAGGCTGTAACATAACAAAATGTGGAAAAAGTCAAGGGGTCTGAATACTGAATACGAATACGAATGCACTGTCAATCACCAATCCATTTCTTTGTAGTCCAACTAATATTGCTATCAGGTTGTACCTCACAGCTGGCCTGGAACATTGTTTGCTTCTTACAGCCATTTGGGATGCAGTGTTTCAGTTTCAATTACGCAATATTTTGGACAAAACTGGATGAATGTAACCAAGACTGGGAATGTCAAAACAATCAAACTAGCAATGGCAAATATCACAAGTCAGTCATAACGTCGCTAAGGAATAGGCTAGCTTATCTATACGTGTAGCCACTTATTTAGCAAGCTAAAAACACAGAGGCTAATGTTAGCTATCTAGCTTCTGGGAGGATCTTTAGCTTTTTAGCTTCTGGCTGACTTTTTCCCCCCATATCGTTTTTCTGTGGCTACAGCTAGAGATGTAGGTGTCATTTGGTTAGCTAGCAAGAAACGTGAATCACTTCGCTTACTAGTTTTGCTGGACTTGAATGACTGTTACAGTTAGCATATCTCTTAGTTGTACAGTAAATCAAATGTACATGGCATCGATTAAATGGGCGTGCAGGCAGGCAAGTTCCCATAATAAGCTAACACGTTTGGTGTTTGCCAAAAGGCATGTGGGAGACTCCCCAAACATATGGAAGAAGGTACTCTGGTCAGATGAGACTAAAATTTAGCTTTTTGGACATCAAGGAAAATGCTAGGTCTGGTACAAACCCACCTCCACTCACCCCGAGAATACCATCCCCACATTGAAGCATGGTGGTGGCAGAATCATGCTCTGGGGATGTTTTTCATCAGCAGGGACTGGGAAACTAGTCAGAATTGAAGGAATGATGGATGGCGATAAATACAGGGAAATTCTTGAGGGAAACATGTTTCAGTCTTCCAGAGATTTGAGACTGGGACAAAGGTTCACCTTCCAGCAGGACAATGACCCTAAGCATACTGCTAAAGCAACAATCAAGTGGTTTAAATGTCTTGGAATGGCCCAGTCAAAGCCCAGACCTCAATCCAATTAAGAATCTGTGGTATGACTTAAAGTTTGTTGTACACCAGCAGAACCCATCCAACTTGAAGGAGCTGGAGCAGTTTTGGTTTGAAGAAATGGCAAAAATTCCAGCGGCTAGATGTGCCAAACTTATAGAGACATATCCCAAGAGACTTGCAGCTGTAAATGCTGCAAAAGTTGGCTCTACAAAGTATAGACTTTTTTTTGCAGTTGTTTTGTCTTATGTCTTGTTTGTTTCACAATAAAAAATATTTTGCATCTCAAAATGGTAGGTATTTTGTGTAAATCGAATGATACTACCCCCCAAAATACATTTTAAGGCAACAAAATAAGAAAAATGGGGGTGAATAGTTTCGCAATCCACTGTATATAAAGTATATGTCAAATGTTTGGACACACCAACTCATTCCAGGGTTTTTCTTTATTTTTACTATTTTCTACATTGTAGAATAATAGTGAAGACATAAACACTATGAATTAATACATATGGAATCATGCAGTAACCAAAAAAGTGCTAAACAAATCAAAATATATTTTAGATTTGCGATCCTTCAAAGTAGCCACCCTTTGCCTGGAAGACCGCTTTGCACACTCCTGGCATTCTCTCATCGAGGTTCACAAGGAATGCTTTTCCAACAGTCTTGAAGGAGTTCCCACATATGCTGAGCACTTGTTGGCTGCTTTTCCTTCACTCTGTGGTCCAACTCATCCCAAACCATCTCAATTAGTGATTGTGATTGTGGAGGCCAGCTCATCTGATGCAGCACTCCATCACTCTCCTTCTTGGTCAAATAGCCCTTACACAGCCTGGAGGTTTGTTGGGTCATTGTCCTGTTAAAAAACAAATGATAGTCCCAATGAGTGCAACCAGATTGAATGTCGCAATCGCTGCATAATGCTGTGGTAGCCATTCTGGTTAAGTGTGCCTTGAATAAAATTTAAAAAATAGGGCTCGCTGTCAACTGCTTTTATAGTAAGCCTTGAGATGGTACCATCCAGGACATCTAGAAGGGAGTGTATTTTATACCGAACCCCTCCCTTGAGATGTCGTAGAGGCTTCTCAGGGTGCCTCTACATCACAATTTCAATTGGTAGAGTTTAAACGCTCAGGGCAAAAAGAGTTAGATTTATTATACTGAACAAAAATATAATTGCAACATACAACAATTTCAACAATTTTACTGAGTTATAGTTCATATAAGGAAATCAGTCAATTGAAATTAATTCATCAGGCCCTATTTTATGGATTTCACATGGCTGGGCAGGGATGCAGTCATGGGCGGGCCTGGGAGGGCATACGTCCACCCACTTTGGAGTCAGACCCACCCACTGGGGAGCCAGGCCCAGTCAATCAGGCCCAGACAGTTTTTTCCCCACAAAAGGCGTTCGTTACAGACAGAAATACTCCTGAGGTTCATCATCTTTCCAGGTGGCTGGGCTGGTGTTGTTCACACGTGGTCTGCAGTTGTGAGGCCGGTTTGACGTACTATCAACATTTTCTAAAATGACATTGGAGGCAGCTTATGGTAGAGAAATAAACATTAAATTCTCTGCCAACAATTCTGGTGGATATTACTGCAGTCAGCATGCCAATTGCACGCTCCCTTAAAACTTGACACATCTGTGGCATTGTGTTGTTTGACAAAACTGTACATTTTAGAATGGCCTTTTATTGCCCCCAGCACAAGGTGCACCTGTGTAATGACCATGCTGTTTAATTAGCTTCTTGATATGTCACACCTGTCAGGTAGATGTATTATTATTAAGGAAAAAGGCTCATTAACAGGGACGTAAACAAATTTGTGCAGCACATTGTTTAGAAATAAGCTTTTTGTTCATATGGAAAAATTCTGGGATCTTTTACTTCAGTTCATGAAACATGAGACCAACACTTTACATATTGCATTCATATTTTTGTTCAGTATATATACACTGAGACCAATAAATTAATAACATTCTCTCTTATGTAACCATACCAAACGGAACATGTCATACAAATGTGAGTATCCCAGATTTACATTGCTGAGTTAAATAAAGGTTTAAAGAAATAATAATAATAAAAAACATTTACTATGTTACATATATTCTATAAAACCAGGCTGTTGCAATGAACTGGCAAAATAAAGACCAGAATTGACGTGAAAATGAAAGTTACTCTTTAAATTACTTATCTATGTGAATAGATCTGAGGGTGAGGAAAACATGTCACATTTGATCCCATGATACTGTACCTGAATTTTACCCATTAGTGTGTAACTTCCCAATTTTTCGTTCTTCTCCATTAACTTTCAATAGTTCTTTATATCATCACACACACTTTCCTCACCATAATCTGTGCGTCATTGAGCTGCCCTCCGCTGTGATTTGGCTGGAGTAGCTGCCAGAGCACTGTGTGAGTGCACTTAGATCGTAAAATGAACTCCCCTGGGGCTCAACTATGGGCATATGACTGTGCTCACCTTCATCATTATGTTAATAGTGGATACCTTCCCAGTCATGGGCCATGTATGCCTGCCAAAGATATTACATTTTTTTGTCCCCTTTCCTTTGGTGACAGCGTTTATTTGTCTATGCAAGAAAATTCCTCATTGCCGAACAGCTCAGTTGCCAGTTGGAATTGTAAATATGGGTTTACGGTGGGATTTTAAAGTGAAAGAGAGCTGAGGTTGGGCATTGTGTCACGCAGAAAACAGCAAAGTCAGCACATGGTGCCGTATTTAGCTATTTCTGCACAGAAATGTCCGCAGCATGACATTATCAACAGAAATTCCATAGTTTAGAATACCTATTGGGTGTGCTAAGGTTTCCACCATACAGTATCTATGCAGGCTTACTATTACATTTGAACTCTGTGTACATTAATGGGTCTACAACAGCAGCTCTGTGTAAATGGTGCTAATATGGGACCCTACCAGGGAAGTTCTCCGGCAAGTTACCCACTACTTTATGGGGATCTAGTGATGCTGCACTGGTGTGTGTTTGTGTGTGTGTGTGTGTGTGTGTGTGTGTGTGTGTGTGTGTGTGTGTGTGTGTGTGTGTGTGTGTGTGTGTGTGTGTGTGTGTGTGTGCGACTTGTTTGAGACTGTGAATCTCAGCTTGGTCAGCAGCGTACAAGGCATTTGATTACTAAATAATAAACATTTTCAGAGATCCAATAAATTCCTGAGCTCAGCCAATTTGGCGTATGTCCTTCAGTCATGGCATACTATATCTGTTTTCGGGGCTCTAAATTAAACATTTAATTGGTAGCACTGGTGCACCTAACTTAGAAAAGTTAGGAGCACACATAAAACGTGTATATATGTTTTTTTTATGTATAGCCTACGTTTGGCCTATATGAATCATACTTATTCTCCAGAAGAAGATACCACTTTTCCTTTATTTCTGTGCCACCAAATGTTTGCATATACTGGTAAAGTTATTAGGTTGTTAGTCGGGCTGCATGATATGGACAACAAATCGTATTGTGATTTGATTTGCGATATAGGAATCATAGTATAGAATGATTATTCAAATTCTATGGTTGGCGTTGTTTGGCATGACAACAGATGAAAAAGCCAGGTAGGAGTTATGACAGGGTAGGAACCAATGTTCATGTTTTGAATTGTGGCTTGGAATATCCGATTCCATATGCTTTATGGCTGTTCAGACTGCAGGAAAAATAAGAAATTCTATTTGAGTTTGCAAAGAAATGGGATGAGTCACTTCAAACTGCCAATGTGAACAAGGCTTTATTGTGTAGTCTATTTGAAACTCTCTCTGGGTTTGGCCTTAATCTTACTTTGGCAAAACAATCCACGACTGTTGCACACACTCTTTCCTATGAACATTTGATTGGAACAAAGTTTGTCTGCTTGATCTTTCTCTGGACTTTTTA
The DNA here is from genome assembly GCF_045791955.1 of Oncorhynchus clarkii lewisi. Classification (NCBI taxonomy): domain Eukaryota; kingdom Metazoa; phylum Chordata; class Actinopteri; order Salmoniformes; family Salmonidae; genus Oncorhynchus; species Oncorhynchus clarkii. The sequence continues at coordinate 47,338,924 of NC_092149.1, read as the reverse complement.
ATTTCCCTCGACGACACTTAACATCACAATAAGGGGAAGCTGGACTAAATATAGAACACACAAACCTCACCGTGAAACTGGACTCTCCAGTCCAACAACCTTCCTAAGAACACAACTTTTATAAGATGGAAAATATGCTCCTCGCCAACAGTAGATAATTAGCAATGTAGACTGGCTGTTTGAATAGGTGGTTTTGATCATGCCATTAGGCTCTACAAGTCCAAGTTCTAGCTCCAGTTCGAGCTCAATATCACCTACGCTGCTACTTATTTGGACAGACAGAAATGAGCCACCAATGATAGCACTCTAAGAGAGACATAAACTAACCGGAGTGTGGCTGTTGTTTTGAACCCTTAACTGGAGGTGTTTGCTGGCAAGTGCCTGTTGTTGATGTGGATAAGGGAGAAATGCATTGAAAACCCCTTTCTTAGACAGCTTTGCAGGATTGGCTAGTCCAAGCTGACGTTGTGGTAGCAGTGGATCCCATATTTCTACATATAGTTCCATGTGATGGTAGTATGAGGTATTATTTTCTCCAATGGTGTGTTGAAGAGTAAAACATAACTGTAAATATGTTGTTGACATTAGGTATTTGCTTTCACCGTGTGATGACCGTGGAACAGGGAGGCAACCAAAATCAACAACTTAATGTAGGGTTCCGCTAGGTATTCACAGAGCTTCATAATGTCCCTGTCAGAATGACAAAAACTCAGTCTTGTAAGTTTTTCTATTGTGAAATATTTGCTAATTTTACGATGTTGATGGATTATTATGTTGTATTGTACTTAAATAATTAATACTCGAATTATAAAGCATTGATGATGGTAATGTTAAAGGGAAACTGACACACTTAGGACTACTTCACAAAAATGCAACATTCAAGTCTTCTATTACTTTACCTACTATGATGTCTTTTTTTTTTCAATTATACCTGCCATAGAGACTGTTACCTGCTGTGATGCTGAAAAGAACACCAACCTTCCATGACACTTCCTGTTCTATTTCATTTGCAGGTGTTACTTTTGGTGTTGGGTAGAAGATGAGGAAACACCGGATGTTAGCGCTGTGCGCTCTTCTGGGCGTACTTTTTGCAGGACTGCTGCCCAAACTTGACGCTCAAGAGGAAGGTAAGCTTGGCTAGGTTTCTATTCTCAGTGTTGCCCTGTCTTAGGCCCCTATCACTTCACATACCCATTGATCTTAGTAGCACCTGGAAGTCTCATTTGTAACTGTGACTATTCAGGTTATGGATAAATCGGTGGATCTGTGCAAGTGCTGTTGAGGATGGTTCTTGTTATTTTCAGCACAAATTAGTCAATTGGCCAAAATGTTAGACATTTAAGAAAAAATGAGGAATGACGATGATATTTCTGAGCACTGCTTTTAAACTGGAGTTGGATTGATATGTATGGGTTGAGGTTCCCCCTTTCTTGAAACAAGAAACGTTTGGGTACAAAGTCAAAGCTTCCCTGCAGGAGGTCAAAGGTAGAGTGATTCCTGAGTAGACCTCATGTTGAGCTTTTCTCATGGTGTGAATGAGAAAAGCTCAACATGAGATCTACTCAGGAGTCACTGCAGCCTTAGAGTCCTGTGTCATGTTTTGGATCCCTGGCCTCGCAGTTCCGTCTCATTTATGATAGCCTTCTGGTAGGTGAGGTGAGCTAAGGTGTACTGCCTTAATATTTTAGCACCAGTTCATAGCCTATTTTACATGGTACATTAACAGGGTCGTGATTGCAGTCATACCACTGGACTTGGCCTCTTTCACAGCTCGTTGAGAGTCCTCAAAACCGGGTTTCTTCTTTTGAAGATTGCGCACAAGGGCTGGCCGCCGATATCTACTTTCTAGTGGATTCGTCCTGGATCATGGGACAAGAGAACTTTCAGTACGTCCGACAGTTTCTGTAAAGTGTTGTTAAAGCTCTGCATGAGGGTGGCGGTTTGCCCTCGTCCAGTACAGTGGTTCGCCGCAAAACCGAGTTCCAGCCGATCATGTACCCATCTCCACTGGGGGCCTTGGCCCACATCCGGGCCATAGCCTACTGGGGAGGCGACACCCGCACGGGCCCGCACGGACAGACGGTCGCTCCCAAGATGCAGGTACTGTGGCTGGCCCGTGTGAAGGTGTTTGCGGTGGGGGTGCAGGACACGGTGGACTGGGAACTCAGGGAGATGGCTAGTGCACTGCAGGACACACACGTGTTCAGCGTAGACTCTTTCCTGGCCCTGCGGGGGGTAATCCAAGAGTTAGTGGTGGTGTGCTTGTGCGGCGCAGTGACCCAGGCCGGGGATGCCGCTGTGGTTGTCGAAGCCAAAGGAGTGCCTCGAGATGTGACATGTACCAACAAGTGGCTTGTGTCACTACCATACTAATGCCTACATTATCATTAAAAAAGAAAGCAGCTGTGAATGTTTGGCCATATCTGGATGGAGTCCTTTATTAACAGGATTAAGGGGTATTTAACACGATAACCCTCATTCCACCGTCCGGCACCCATTAACATCACTGTTTCTCATCACGTTTAATTTGCCGGTAATACTTTAAGATCACCACCCAGGTTTGCATGTGATTGACACTGCTAATACTTTTCAGAAGAGGGCTTTTGATGGCACTGGTGGCTGCTATACCTCTTACAAGCCAGATCAACCAATTTATAAAGCTTGTGCATGAACTGAGAACAGGCCATCTCAGTCATTTGGAATACCCAGTGCCTTTTTTATATGGTAAAGACAAATTACTGTTAGTTTGACATTTTAGTTCGCTACAACAGCATTGACTATGTAAAAGTTACAAGTAGGATCTTCAAACAATTCAACATTCGTGGTAGACTGTTACAGGCGGACAATAATCTATTCACATTATACAGTAACAGGGTATTAACTTCAATAATCTCTTTCTTTGTCGCTCTCTCTCTATTTTTCTCTCTATCATCTAACACACATAGACATTTAGAACACCTTCAGTCCACGATCTTTTCTCTACAGAAATCACATAGCTGCTTTTGCCTCATTGAGAACAAATCTCCATATATTATGCCCTTATGGCGTATACCTTTGAAAAGGTCAAGTGAATGAAGAGCAGTGACAAATGGCCTCCCAAATCACGGAGAGCAGCTTTTAACAATGGCTGACCATCCACCCACTGCTTGTGTGTCTTGTTTTTTGTTGTTGTTGTGTGTGTTTAGGCTATGTTTTATCAGTTACTGTCTTCATAACTGTGTAAAATATGTGCATAATATTCTACACTTGGAACAGTAATGAACCTGTCCTGGACTCATCCTTGACTTGCAGCAGAGCCTAGTTTTAATCCAGTATAATATTGACAGGGCAAATTTAGTGTGATATCAACTGAGCAAGTAACATGTAACAGCTTGGCACAATGCACAATCAAATGTTATAGAATAGTTATTTATTCTCTTGATTAACGGTAGAAGCTCTTAAGCATCGAGGATGGGCCACAGGGTCATGACTGGTACCCAGTATATCTGAGGTCTGTAACATGAGTCTGCATGGGGTAGCTGAACTCAATGGAGTTGAAGGAGGTCATTTTTGGTGCATTATCACAGAACCCAAGCTGATATAAGACAGATAAAAAGGAGAAACGGACCCCTTTGACAGTATTATGAAATTATGAGTATTATGAGTGTATAATGAGTACAGTGCTTCAAAGCTATTTTGTAATGTTCTGTTGATGTCGCACTGCCCTAAACATTTTGGGAAATGATCATAAACAATGTATTTTGCAAAAAAATACATTAATGGAGTATTATATAGCAAGCTAGGGGGGTCATCCTCAGACTAATTTGCAACCATTATCACTTAAGGTCAACATGTATTCACTCCTTGGTTCAGCCTACATGCAGTATAAGGTGCTTTTGTGATGTTTTTTAATGATTGATTGTGTTCACCATGAATGTTACATTCAATGATGTACCAGCACATTATCCTTCTCCCTCTTTCTCTGTTTTAATGCTTTCACGTTGCATTTTTTTCCCTGTTTTATCTCTCCCTTTTAAGCACAAGAGTCAGCTGACCTTGTACTCTTAATTGACGGATCTGAGAATGTTGGAGCGGCCAACTTCCCCCGTGTGCGCGATTTGGCTATGAAAGTCATTGAGGGCCTTGATGTGGGCAGGGACACAATTCGGGTGGCCGTGGCTCTGTACAGCGTGGACCCCGAGGTTCAGTTCTTTCTAAATACCTATGAGAACAAAGCCGATGTCCTGGATGCAGTGAAGGCCATTCAGTTCACAGGCAACAATGAGGCTAACCTTGGAGCCGCCTTGGAGAAAGTCGCTGAGAGCCTGTTGAGTCCGGCATCAGGGGGCAGGGCAGAGGAGGGGGTGCCCCAAGCTCTGGTGGTTATCAGTGCTGGACCGTCCAATGACGATTTCAGTGCGGGTGACCGGGCTCTTAAGGCAGCAAGTGTTATCACGTTTGGCGTAGTGGTCGGCGGCACGGCCACCGCCGAGCTGGAGACTATCGCCACAGACAAGAGCTTTGTTCTGTCGGCCCCCGATTTCAGGGCAGTGGCAAGCATGGGTGACCAGCTGCTACCATACGTTAACGGGGTGGCCCAGGGTACCATTGTCGTTCTGAATGAATTCACAGAAGGTAGGTAACTTACATGCAAGGTGGGAGTGGGTTGAGGGTTCATGGAACATTTTTATTTTGTGTGTGTTGTAGCTGATTGCATACTTTAGGTACTTTAAGAATAATAAATTGCTAACACTTTACATGAAATCAAATCAAAGTGCATTGGTTGCATCCTCAGCTAGTGACAGTGTCTACGGTTCAGGGCAGGGTACTGGGTGGAGGCAAGCTATTGATGACTGTTTATCAGACGCTCGGGCCCAGCTGTGATGCATATGTACAATCTCCGCCTTCTAGATGGTAGCAGGGTGAACAGACCGTGGCTCGGGTGGCTGAGGTCCTTAATGATTTTCTTGGCCTTGATATTCTTGAAGGGGGTATACGTAATGCTGTCATGACACCTTACCTGTATAAGCATTGCAATAACACTTTTTTCAACATTATTCAAGAAAAATTAAAGTCCCTTAGAATAGCTTTTAAGTTTGTTAATTCGTAAAATGGAAACCCCCTGACACACCACAGGGTTAGCCTTAGAGCATTAGCTACCCGTTGCTTATGCTTTGCTCAAGGCCACAAATGGCAACACAACAAATAGTAATTTAAAGACCCAATATGTAGACATTATTATAAATGCCTCACATATGAATCGTAATAAGACTATGCAATTAACCAATTAAATTAATTATCCAACTCCATAAGATAAATAGCAATTTGCAAGAACACCATAGTTAAGTTACAGTAATAGGCAATAAATAAATGTCTGAGAGTGGAATTCTAAGTCCAAATGTATTTAATTACTTTGCAAAATGAGTGGATTCACATACGGAAGAATGTACTCTGGTCAGATGAGACCTAAATGTAGCTGTTTGGCCATCAAGGAAAATGCTATGTCTGGTGCAAACCCAACACCTCTCATCACCCCGAGAAAACCATCTCCACAGTGAAGGATGTTGGTGGCAGCATCATGCTGTGTGGATGTTTTTCATCGGCAGGGACTGGGAAACTAGTCAGAATTGAAGGAATGATGGATGGTGCTAAATACAGGGAATTTCGTGAGGGAAACCTGTTTCAGTCTTCCAGAGATTTGAGACTGGGAAGGAGGTTCACCTTCCAGCAGGACAATGACCCTAAGCATACTGCTAAAGCAACACTCGAGTGGTTTAAGGGGAAACATTTAAATGTCTTGGAATGGCCTAGTCAAAGCCCAGACCTCAATCCAATTGAGAATGTGTGGTATGATTTAAAGATCGCTGTACACCAGCGGAACCCATCCAACTTGAAGGAGCTGGAGCAGCTTTGCCTTGACAAATGTGCATAAACCCCAGTGGCTAGATGTGCCAAGCCTATAGAGACATACCCCGAGAGACTTGTAGCTGTACTTGCTGCAAAAGGTGGCTCTACAAAGTATTTACTTTTTTTGGGGGGGTGAATAGTTATGCACACTCAAGTTTTGATACAACCCCCCCTAAAATATATTTTAATTCCAGGTTGTAAGGCAACAAAATAGGAAAATTCCAAGGGTGCTGAATACTTTTGCAAGGCTCTGCACAAGGCATTATTCCAAGCATTATCAGAGAAAGAGACAAAGAGAGACAAAGAAACCATGTCTTGTGCCATGGCCAATAGTTCATTGGAGGAAAGAAAGAAAAACAAAAAGAATCTTAATTAATTTAAGAGCCTTTTACAATCATCTGAGTTGTTTGGATTCAAAATCTGAGTTGTTGACCAATAGCATTACTGTAAAGTTAATCTCCAATCAGATATCAAACCTACAGAATGTAACTGCTTCTCAGAGGTGAGAAAAAGGGGGTTGGTAAGATCAACACAGAGAAGGCTGAATTCCTGAGAAGACAATCAAACTTTTTGCATAGACTGTTGATAGATAAGAAGAGTAATTTTGGGGGCTGCCCTATATATGTAACTGTGAGACAGCAGGTGCTTGAAATGTGGGGTTTGAGGGTACACTCCTTATTTATCTCAATTGAATATATTAATCACATTTTTATATTGAAATAGTGGTAGATAACATTTCACAAATAGGACAATGCATTGTAATGAAATGTATGACAAAAAACAGATAGGTTAGCATCCTGACTTGATTTCTAACTTAAGCCAGATTGATAATAAAAAACAAACCTAACAAGTGCACAAGCATTACAAAACGTAGTTTTAACTGAATACTGAAATTCCGCAGTTTAGCCAATTTGGCTATTTAGATCATGTGTAATCAAACTAGCTGACCTACAAAAGAGCAACATGATAACGTAGGTTTGGTATAGTTTAGTTACTGTAGCTGGTTAGATAAGCTTGCTGTCCCACTTGAATATACAGTAGATGTCCGCGTATACGGTTAACTAGATCTTTACTTTACTGACTTTATTGTCCTCATGGGGAAATGTTGTTGCAGTATCATGTACATGTTAAACGTGGTGTTAACATACTGTAGAGAACAAATTGGCAATACAAAATTCATAACAGTTACATACAGTATATTGTATACCAATGAAAGAGACTTCCCTGATGGCCTTACTGGGTGGATAGGAACATTAGCCCGAGCTCTTTAGGAGAGATATGACACCTGACAAAAATTATTGTCTAATTCTGTTTTTCCTGCTGGGGGGGGGGCCCTATACCTACACCCAGAATGGAGTAGTTCAGTCCAGGTACAGGGGAGTTGGGTCTAAAATTATTTTGTGAGCCTTGATGGGGAGCCTGATCTCATCCAAGCCTGTCTGTTTGAATCTCAGCATATTTTTCTGTCTGACGGTGGCATTGCCAAACCAACAAACATTACAAAAAAATGGTAAATGCTCTCAATGAAGATTTGGTAAACAGAGTCATTGTAGTACAGTCAATATTAAAAAACTTTTGCGAAAGTACAGATCTACTGCTAATATTTTCACCTCTTCCTGTGAAGAAATAACATTTTTGTTAGTATTACACAATTACACTCTTCTCCTAAACTAGTTTCATACACTGGTGGAAAAAGTACCCAATTGTCATACTTTAGTAAAAGTTAAGATACCTTAATAGAAAATGACTCAAGTAAAAGTGAACGTCACCCAGTAAAATACTACTTGACTAAAAGTCTAAAAATATTTGGTTTTAAATATACTTAAGTTTTAAAAGTAAATGTAATTGCTAAAATGTCCTTAAGTTTCAAAAGTAAAAGTATAAATAATTTAAAATATTTTTTTATTATTGTTATTTTTTTTAAATTATTATTATTATTATTATTATTTTATTTTTTACATTTACGGATAGCCAGGAGCACACTCCAACAGGGTAGCCTAGTGGTTAGAGTGTTGGACTAGTAACCCCCGAGCTGACAAGGTACAAATCTGTCATTCTGCCCCTGAACAGGCAGTTAACCACTGTTCCTAGGCCATCATTGAAAATAAGAATTTGTTCTTAACTTGCCTAGTTAAATAAAGGTAAATAAAATAAAAAACACTCAGATTTAATTTACAAACAAGCATTTTTGTTTGGTGAGTCCACCAGATCAGAGGCAGTAGGGATGACCAGGGATTTTATTTTGGTAAGTGAGGGAATTGGACAATTTTCCTGTCGTACTAACCATTTGATATTTAACGAGTACTTTTGGGTGTCAAGGAAAATGTTATTGCATAAAAAGTACATTATTTTCTTTAGGACTGTATTGAAATTAAATTTGCCAAAAATATGAATAGTAAAGTACAGATATCTCAAAAAAACGACTTCAAATAAGTTTTACTAAAGTACTTTACACCACTGGTAGCACACCATAAAATTAATCTAGAACACCTCCAAAATGGTACCATTCTGTAATTCCCAGAATGCTGTGCAGCTATGTTTACACAGATGTTTATTAATACAGTATGAATTCTACAATCCATTTTTGTGTGCCTTTCTTAAACATGGCATGCATTGTGAATGCATTCATTCATGTTAACTATGGCATTAATTAATTAATCACATCTGTACTTAGGCTACCATTATTAAGGGAGTATCACAGCTGTATCAGCTTTATTTAGCTAATAATAGTTAGCTTTTATCAGGGCTTTCTCTAACATGTGTAATTTTATTTTCTCTTTTAGCCTTGGAAGTGGGAAAAAGGGACATCATTTTTCTCATTGACAGCACTATGGGTGCCACAACGATCAACTCTCTTTGTGAGTTTATCAAAAGGTTTGTTGACACCATGCCAATCGGACCGGACCAAGTGCAAGTAGGTGTGGCCCAGTTCAGCAACGCTGCCAGACTTGAGATAGACCTGAACTCATATGGATCCAAGGAGGACCTGAATGCGGCACTGGGAAGACTCAAGCCAAGACCGGGACAAGTGGTGAACATCGGGGTGGCCCTGGACTTTGTGAGGACCAACATGCTGAGGGGTGAAAAGGGGAGTCGTATTCAGCAGGGTGTGCCCCAGCTGGTGCTGTTGATGACCAGTAAAAAGTCCAGTGACAGTGTGGGGCAGGCTGCTGAGGCACTGCAGCGCATGGGGGTTCTGACCCTGGCCGCTGGCTCTAAGACTGCCAATGAGCAGGAGCTGAAGCAGATTGCCATTGATGAGAGTTTGGTGTTCATGCTGAAGGACTTCCGCACATTGCTTCGCAACCCAAGGATGATTGTCTCTCTCCTCTCCACTCTATCTGGGGTTGTGGTGACTGAGGAACCCACAGAGCCAGGTAATGCTCCTCTCCTATTGTTACTAGGATTCATACTAGCTACTTACATAAAATGTATACCTCACATGTCCGGTGGCATTTTCTTACCCCAAGACTCCAAAAGGCACAGGTGTTAAACTCATTCCATGGAGGGCCGAGATTCTGCAGTTTTTCACTCCTCCATTGTATTTGATTGATCAATTAAGGTCACTGATTAGTGATTAACTCCCCTCACCTAGGGCTTTATTCAAAATCATTGACATCTAATAGTTTTTTCCTCCCCTGTTTTTTTCCCCAGTGGTTGAAATTACAACAGTGCAGACCCAGCGAGTAGTCAGAGACATCGTCTTTATGGTGGATGGCTCTAGCTACATTGGGGGTGCCAATCTTCCATATGTGCGGGATTTCATTGTCGGCGTGGTAAACCTGCTGGACGTGCGGCCCGACAGGGTGCGCATTGGGCTTATGCAGTTTGCAGAGAACCCAAAGATCGAATTCTACCTGAACACACACAAAACAAAGCAAGATGTGCTGGCTAGAGTTGATCAGCTCAGGCTAATGGGAGGATCTGCTTTGAACACTGGAGCGGCTATGGATTATGCCCTTACCAACATGTTCCAGGCCTCGACTGGGTCACGTAAGAGGCAGGGTGTCCAACAGGTTCTTCTCCTGATCACTGGAGGCCCATCCCAGGATGAGGTTAAAAAGATTGCAGACAAAGTGGCTGTGGCGGGTGTACTGACCTTCACAGTCAGTGCCGGCCAGGCAGATGAGGCCTACTTGAAGACGGTCGCTTTCGTCCCAAACTTGGCTTACCATGAAAGCAGATTTTCTAGCCTACCAAATGTTGTTGAACAGATCATGACTCCTTTGATTACTGTGGTCGGCGACACCGACATCTCAGTAACAGACATCGAAATAACCAAGGAACCTGGTAAGCTTTATGTTGTATTTGAGCTTTTATCAGTACATTTTGGATTTAACAGTTGATATTAAATATTTAAACATTTAAAATTGTATTAAAGACATAGAACAAACTGAAAAGTAATGCCATTGACTCTTTTCTTACAGCAGTTGCTGGAGGCGAGAGGGATGTTGCATTCCTGATTGACGGCTCGGATAATGTCCGAGCAGATTTCCCCTACATCCGGGACTTTATCATCAAAGTCATTGAGCCTCTTGATATTGGACAAGATAGAGTACGGATTTCAGTTGTCCAACATAGTGAGAGGCCAGCTTCCAACTTCTACCTGAATACATATAAGGATAAGGCTGAAGTGTTAAGGGCTGTTAATGATCTAAGACTGGCCGGTGGAAGGAGTCTAAACACCGGAATGGCCTTGAAATTCATGAAGGACACTATCCTGTCTCCGGTTCATGGTAGCCGTGCGGCCCAAAATGTCCCCCAGTTTTTGATCGTTTTGACCGGAGGCAAGTCAAATGATAGTGTGAAGGAATCTGCTAGCGCTTTAAAGACCGATGGAGTGGTACCGTTTGGCGTTGGTGTCAAGGATGCAGACCCTAAGCAAATCGAGGCCATTTCTCACAACCCATCCTTTGCTTTCAATGTGAAGGAATTCAGCCAGCTCAATATGGTACAACAAAGGCTCAATAGCTATGTGAGCCTTCCCAAGGAAGAGCTGAAGGTCATTCTGGACCAAGGTAAGCAAAAGTTTTTGTCATGTTCTGTGTTGATGATGCTCTTTGTGCTGTGATGTATTTTTCTTCTAAACGTGCCTTGTTTGTTGTGTCTTAGCCTCGGTTCATGCTTATGCTATCTCAGTTCATACTGATGCTGTGAAAAGAGATATTGTATTCCTGCTGGATGGTTCTGATGGCACAAGGAGTGGATTCCCAGCAGTGCGAGATTTTATTCAAAGTATAGTGGGTAAACTATCTGTGGAGGAGAACAGAGACAGAGTTTCTGTGGTTCAGTACGCTGACAAACCAGAGGCCCATTTCTATCTAAACTCTCACAAAACAAAGGATGCCATTATTAATGCCATAAGTAAAATGAGGCACAAGGGTGGAAGGAGCCTAAACACTGGGGCAGCTCTCCAGTTTGTAAGACACCGTGTCTTTACAGCCTCCTCTGGCAGTAGACGACTGGAAGGTGTGCCCCAGATTCTGATCCTTTTGACTAGCAAGAAATCCAGAGATGATGTTAAGGGTCCTGCTGTAGCTCTTAAAGATCTGGAAATTGTGTCATTGGGGGTCGGAGTTGGGGACGCCAATGTCCGTGAATTGGAAATGATTTCCTTCCAACCTGGTTTCACATACCAGGTCACCGAGTTCTCTGAGCTGCCCACAATCCAGCCACAGCTTGTTGCTGCGCTTAAAAGCCTGTCGAAAGACACCGAAGAATCAGTAGCTCCTGGGATTCCTGATGTGACACCTGGGATTCCTGATTTAGTAGGTAAGAACTTCAGCTTGGATCTGAGTATGCTAAATACAATATATATACCATATTCTTTATCTTTGGAACAATGCTGAAGTTGAAGCATTGTAAATACATAGATACCTAAGCCTTTGGTAAACATAGTCTCAGTAGAGTATTTCCTGCTATGTCGATACATGTTATGCATTTTGGTGAAAGATGCTAGTATTTGGTTGCATGATTGAAAAAATAGAATTTTAAAATGTCTTTATTCAGAGTATTTATTGGCTTTTTATTCTATTAAACCAAAACAATTTCCCCCCATTTCACTCTGTTCTCTCTCTTTATCTCTTACCTCAACCATGTATGGAGAAACTATCCCAACTTCTTTTGAAAAGATCATTCCTTGTTGTTCTGCTTGTAATGATGCCTTTCAGAACAGTAGTTTAGTGCTCCCAAAACCTGCATACACTACTCCAGATTATCATACACCCTTGCAAATATGCATGTGAATGTGTATTGAGACAGACAACCAACCACAACTGTAATTTTGCAGTAATTTCTTCTGTCAGTGATATTTTTCCACTGATATGCCTGGTGTTCAAATTCAGCTTCAAACATTCCTAACAATGTTTAATTTTTTTAAACATTTACATGCCTTTTAATTTTTTTAAAACCTTTATTTAACTAGAGAAGTCCGTTAAGAACAAAATTTTACTTACAATGACGGCCTACAGGCCTTTTCTATAATATATTTCTTAGTCAATGTATTCCATTTTTATCTATCTTCACTACCTACTTGATACAGAGAACATCAAAAGGGATATAGTGTTTCTCCTTGACAGTTCAGATGACTCCAGAAATGGATTGCCTGCCATTAGAGAGTTTATACGAAGAATGGCCAATGAACTTGACATTGATGGGGACAATGTTCGAGTTCCTGTTGTGCAATACAGTGACGATGCTCTGGAATACTTCCGCCTTAAAGCTCACAAAACCAAAAGGGCTGTCATCTGTGCTGTTAGAAGCCTAAGGCATAAAGGAGGAAGACCCCGCAACACTGGAGCAGCTCTTCAGTTTGTTAAGGACAGTGTTTTCACTGCCTCGTCCGGGAGTCAGCATCTGGAAGAGGTTCCCCAGATTTTGTTTTAGTTAACTGCTGGAGAGTCTAATGATGACTTCACAGCTGCTGCATCTGATCTGAAACATCTTGGGGTTCTTTCTTTTGCCATTGGGATGAAACATGTAAGGCAAGAGGAGCTTCGATGCATTGCCTACTCTTCCAGATTTATTTTCAACCTACCCGTCTTTGGTGAACTTTTGTCCATACAGCCGGAGATCCTTGCCTTTGTCCAATTTGTCCAATATACACCTACTCATAAGTATACAAACACAACATCAGAGATGGTGCTGGGAGGGTTTCTGTTTCGCAAAGACATTTCTATTGGCATACAAATTCCAAATCTCCGCTTTCTTGTTCCACATTCCAGAAACATCATGCTTTTCTTGATTGTTTAAAATCAGGAAACTGTGCTTTTCTGGTCCTTTCTGTTTAAGCTCTCTCTTGAACCAATTATACAGTATATCATTGTCTAGTTGATTTACACTAGTTTAGATTCTCCGCTGTCTTAAGCATACAATCTTCGTCTTCCTTCATGGAAGGAGTGTTTGATTTCACATCTTGACATATTTTTCCTAAAACTGAAAATCTCGCTCTACAAACTTTCTTAAATATTTTGTCATTTGAGACCTTTTTAAATCCCTTTAATTTCACATCCTATTTCTTTGTATTGTTGCATTGATGAACATGGTTATAAGGCTTGGCAATATTTATAGAGCTTATGTAATGACCTGAAAGTCATCATAGTTCAAATATATATAATGGATAATATTTCTGACAATGTGTTTACTACATTCTATTGATATGCCGTCCTTGTGCATGTATATCTGCCTGGCCTGGTATCTGTCATGGTTTTATTATTAAATTATTATTAAATAGGTCATTCAATGTTCTCTTTTGTTGAATTAGATGCTGCACAGAGAGACATAGTGTTCCTTTTGGATGGATCTGATGATACTAGGAGTGGATTTCCAGCCATGCTTGGCTTTGTTCAAAGAGTAGTGGAAAACGTCAATGTTGGAGAGAACAAAGATCGAGTTTCTGTGGTCCAGTACAGCCGAAATCCAGAGGCCCATTTCTTACTGAACACATATCCAGAAAAACAAAGTGTTCTAAGTTCTATTCGAAGCCTAAAGCACAAAGGGGGTAGACCACTCAACACTGGGGCAGCCCTCCAATATGTAAAGGACAACATCTTTACTTCCTCCTCTGGAAGCAGAGGCCAAGAAGGCGTCCCTCAGATACTGATACTGCTGAGTGGTGGCAGATCTCAAGATGATGTTGGAGGTGCTGCTGTTGCTTTGAAACAGAACAGAATTGTACCATTCTGTATTGGTACAAGGAATGCAGACATATTAGAGCTCCAAATAATAGCTCGTTTCCCCTCCTATGCTCTTTCTGTCCCTTGGTTCGATGACCTTGAAAGTATTGAACAGCAGCTTTTGTCACTTGTAAAAAGGGTCCCTCGTCAGCCAAAAGTGTATCAACGAACTGTAGTAGGTAAGGAGTTATTTCTCTAACTCTCTTCATTAGCCATTTAATCTGTCACATTTCAGGTTGATACCTTCTTGCTGAAAATAGCTGGATGTCTTACCCAGTACATTCATGATACTATTTTAAGCATGCCTTGTGAAAAATGTAGCTATCACTTTCTAGTCACAAATATAAATTTACATGATCTTTCTTTATCATTTTACCTGCAAATGACATTTTATTCATATGAATCTCTAGATAAAACTGAATCCAAACAACGGGATGTTGTTTTTTTACTGGATGGCTCTGATGAAACTCTAAATGGATTTGAGGCTATGCGTGACTTTGTGCAAAGACTAGTGGAGAAACTCACTGTGGAGGAGAACAAAGATCGAGTCTCTGTTGTCCAGTACAGCAGAGAACCAGAGGCCCAATTCTATCTGAATACTTACACAACAAAGGAAGATGTTGTTGACACTGTAAGAGGCCTGAGGCACAAAGGAGGGAGACCCCTCAACACTGGGGCCGCTCTCCAGTATGTCAGGGACAATGTCTTTATTGCCTCCTCCGGAAGCAGACGCCAAGAGGGCATCCCTCAAATTCTGGTTCTATTGAGTGGGGGAAGGTCCAATGATGATGTTAGAAATGCAGTTACAAACTTGAAAGAAATTGGTGTCATGGCAATAGTGGTTGGAATGAGGAATGCCGATATACTTGAGCTTCAAACAATTTCATATGAACCTAGCTATGCTTTCTCTGCTACACATTACAACGATCTCCCAAACATTCAACAGCAAGTAGTATCTGCTGTTGAGAGAGTTGAAATGACCGCTACTAACTTGCCAACAACATTAATAGGTAAGACTGCAATCATCAGTTATGCTGTAGTTGGTCAATTCAGTTAGTATAATATTGATGTATTTAATTTAAAAGTTTATTGAATTCCCTAAATGTATATGCAAAATGTTATTAACCAATTTTGTAAATGCTTATAGATACATCAAATGATACCAGGAGGGACATTGTATTTTTACTTGATGGTTCTGATGATTCCCGAAGAAGATTTACAGATATTCAAGACTTTATTCAGAGAGTTGTGGAAAAACTCAATGTAGATGGGAACAAAGATCATGTGTCTGTGGTTCAATACAGTGACACAGCAGAGGTCAATTTCAAGTTGGGTATGCATTCAAAAAAAGATTCTGTTCTTGATGCTGTAAGAGGTCTGAGGCACAAAGGAGGAAGTCCTCTAAATACTGGAACAGCTCTCCAGTACGTGAGGGGCAATGTTTTTACTGCCTCCAATGGAAGTAGAAGCCTGCAAGGTGTTCCACAGATACTGATACTGCTGAGTGGTGGAAGATCGAGAGATGATATCAGAACCCCTGTCACAAAGCTCAAAGAAATGGGAGTAATTTCAATTTGTATTGGCACAGGAGATGCCGACACCCTTGAACTACAAACGATATCTCATGAACCTAATTACGCCCTTTCTATTACTGATTTCGAAGACCTTCCCACAATTCAGGGAGAATTGTTGTCATTGTTAACAGAAGCATCCCATCAACTAGTGCCAACTGTCCCTACCATGCATTTTGGTAAGCTGTAGCCATTTCTATTTTTCTGTAGTGGCATGTGTTCTCTGTGTTCTGGTAAAGGATCTTATCTATGTTATTACATGTCCTTTGAGGAAAATATAGATGTGTGTCTAAGGTGTTTCTCCTTAAAATAATAAGGTTATGCTAGCAATGACCTTGCTTCTGTGCCCTCTCAGAAAAGTGGCGTTCCTTTCTCTCTGCAACCATTCTTTATCTTCATTTCAGAATCTGACAAAAAGGATGTTGTATTTCTCATTGACGGATCTGACGACTCTAGAACTGGCTTTGCTGGGATTCGCCGCTTTGCAGAGAAAGTAGTGGAGAGTCTTAATGTGGAGGAAAATGGCGACCGGGTGGCCCTTGTTCAGTACAGTCGGGATGCCACACCCAATTTCTATCTGAATTCATACTCTTCTAAAAATGATGTGCTTAATTCAATAAGATCCATGAGGCACAAAGTTGGAAGACTCCTCAACACTGGCACAGCACTGCAGTTTGTGAGAGACACTGTCTTTACTGCTTCAGCTGGAGGCAGACGTGCAGAGGGTGTGCCTCAATATCTATTTGTTTTCAGTGGTGGGAGATCTAGTAATGACTTAAGGGGACCTGCGCAGTCATTGAGAGGGGATGGAGTAAGAACATTTAGCTTCGGAACAAGGAATGCTGATACATTGGAGTTACAAAGCATATCTTTTACACCAGCACACTCTTTTTCTGTTGCCAATTTTAACAAGCTTGACGGGATACACTCTTCCGTGGCTGCTGTAATGAGTGGTGTTAAGGAAACACCTGATATTTCAACTGTCATTGGTAAGATTATTAAGATAATCTACCGTTCAAGTTTGGGGTAAGTTAGAAATGTCCTTGTTTTTGAAAGAAAATAAAATAATTCCCCCATTAAAATAACATATAATTGATCAGAAATACAGTGTAGACATTGTAAAGCCCATTATAAGCAACCATCACTCCTGCACATTGTGTTAGCTAATCCAAGTGCAAACTGGCTCTATCCAGAAGAGAAAGAGGAGTGGGAGGCCCTGGGGCACAACTGAGCAAGAGGACAATTAGAGTGTCTAGTTTGAGAAGCAGATGCCTCACAAGTCCTCAATTGGCAGCTTCATTTAATAGTACCCGCAAAACACCAGTCTCAACGTCAACAGTGACGAGGCGACCCCGGGATGCTGGCCTTCTAGACACTCTAATGTACTTGTCCTCTTGCTCAGTTGTGCCCCAGGGCCTCCCACTCCTCTTTCTATTCTGGTTATAGCCAGTTTGTGCTGTTCTGTGAAGGGAGTAGTACACAGCATTGTACCAATTGGCAATTTCTCGCATGGAATATCCTTCATTTCTCAGAACAAGAATAGACTGATGAGTATCAGAAGAAAGGTCTTTGTTTCTAGCCATTTTGAGCCTGTACTCAAATCCACAAATGCTGATGCTCTAGATACTCAACTAGTCTAAGGAAGACCAGTTGTATTGCTTCTTTAATCAGCAGAACAATATTCAGCTGTGCTAACATAATAGCAAAAAAGGGTTTTCTAATGATCAATTAGCCTTTTTAATATGATCAACTTGGATTAGCTATCACAATGTGCTATTGGAATACAGGAGTGAAGGTTGCTGATAATGGGCCGCTGTACGCCTATGTAGATATTCCATTTAAAAAAATCTGCCGTTTCCTGCTACAATTGTCATTTAAAACATTAACAAAGTCTACACTGTATTTCTGATCAATTTGATGTTATTTTAATGGACAAAAATTGTGCTTTTCTTTCAAAAACAAGGATATTTATAATTGACCACAAACTTTTGAACGGTAGTGTATATTTCACTGTCACTTAAGGTTTTTTAAATCAAAAATTGTAATACATTTACAGTAGTTTACTGAGAATGTATTCTAAATCACAGTATTAGAGAGCAGCATTGACATACTATTGAATACAAAACGATTTGATTTCAGAACAGATGTGCAGTGTATATGGACCTAATTATTATTTTTGCTCATTTTAGACAATTCAACTTTGTTGACATCAGATATCCAGTTGGTGGATGGGGTCGATGTTGTATTTTTACTTGATGGATCTGATAAGATGCGAGAAAGTGTCCAATCAATACGTGATTTTCTTGGACAATTTGTTGAACATCTCGAAATTGGGCCTGACAAAACACATGTTGCTGTGATCCAGTACAGTGACAAACCCACCACTAATTTCCTATTGAACACATACTCATCTAAGAGTGATATTATGGCAAAAGTACGCAATATCAATATTGAAGGAGGAAGGTCCCTCAACACTGGGGAAGCTCTTGATTTTGTTAAAAACAATATATTTACTGCCTCATCTGGAAGCAGACTCCAAGAGGGCATTCCTCAGATCCTGATACTGCTAAGTGGGGAGAAATCTCAGGATGATGTTCTGGTTCCATCTGAGAGTCTGAAGGCAGATGGGATTGTGCTTTTGACTGTTGGGGTCAAAGACGCAGATGGAGCGGAGATGCAGAGCATTGCGTACAGTCCTAATCAGGCATATCTTCTCAGAGAGTTTTCTGACCTCTCTCTTGTTAGACAACAGTTACTCTCAGCAATTGTCTCTCACAAAGATGCAGCAAGACCAGGCTTAGGTAAGTTAAACAGAGTACAATATCAAGCAATTTTTTTGAAAACATTTATAAAATAAGTTGTTTTTCAATCATTTTCAAAATATAGTATGTAGCTTATACTGTAGCATGAAATGTATATTATGTACTGTGCACAATTTGCTGATTTAGGTTAATTTTCATTCTAGTTCAAGGCACCAGTGTGAAAAGAGACATTGTTTTCCTCCTTGATGGATCTGATGATGTTAGGAGCAGATTCACAGAAATACGAGAGTTTGTTGCGAAAGTGGTGGAAAAGTTTGATGTGGACCAAGGAAAAGATCAAGTTGCTGTTGTGCAGTACAGCAACAGTGCAGCAGTGAACTTTAACCTGAATTCTTACAAGACAAGAGATGATGTGCTTACAGCAGTCAGAAATCTAAGACCAAAAGGCGGGAGGCCTCAATATACTGGCACAGCCCTCCAGTTTGTGAAGGACAATGTCTTTACTGATAATGCTGGAAGTAGACGTCACGAGGGTGCTCAACAGATCCTGGTGCTACTGACTGGTGGCAGATCTAGAGATTCTCCTCGAGGTCCTTCCAGGGCACTCAAGACTTTGGGGGTTGTAACATTTGCCATTGGATCAAGGATGACTGATTTGGTTGAAATGCAATCAATATCATCTCTTCCAAATTATTCTTATTCAGTCCCTGATTTTGCAAACCTTCAAAACATCCAGAAAAATTTGGAGACACATCTTGCTCAAGTGAGACCACAAGAGGAAACTAGAGTTGGTAAGAAATATTAAACTGTACTGGTGACTTACTGTAAATGTTGAACATCTTTATTTGATTTTTGAAAAGAACAACATCAATTATTTAAATTTTAAACAGGTCATATTTTTTTTTATTGAATTGTTTTGTGTATTGCATTAATTTATGGTTTATTGGACAGTGGAAACAGTGGGAAATGACGGAAATAGGAGAGATATTGTGTTTCTTCTGGATGGATCAGATAACACCAGAAAAGAATTCCCAGCAATTCGTGATTTCCTCCAAAAAATCATTGATAATCTCAACGTGGAGGAAAACAATGACAGAGTGGCTGTGGTACAATTTAGTAACTTGGCAGTAGCACATTTTTATTTGAATTCATTTCTGAGAAAGGAAGACATGTTGAAATCTGTGAGGGGGCTCTCACATAAAGGAGGAAGACCCCTTAATACTGGAGCAGCTCTGAAGTTTGTGAAAGAAAATGTCTTTACAAGCTCCTCTGGGAGTAGATACTTGGAGGGGGTGAAACAAATACTCATTCTGATAAGTAGTGGACGGTCAAGAGACAATGTGGAGGCACCAGCCTCTGCTCTCAAGGAACATGGGGTCTTGGTGTTTGGAATTGGAACAAGGAGCTCTGATAGCAGAGAATTACAGAATATATCCTATGACCCCAGTTATGCTCTTTCCGTGTCTGAATTTACTGACCTCCCCAACGTCCAACAGCAGCTTCTTTCTGCTATGAGCACTGTCATTGTACAGGTCACAACCATGACACCAACAGTAAAACCAACAATTCTAGGTAAGATAAATATGGTTTTGATCAGTTCCATTTTCACTCTTACATCAGGATTTGAGTATTTGATAGCTTCGACATTTTAAGTAGATGCCTCCCGAGGCCTTTCATGTTGGATTTATTTCGCACCTCTGTAGGAATGTTCTCTATGATAGCACTCAGTCCAATGCACACATTGACACTTTCTTTGAATGGTTGTTTGAGATTAGGGAAAGGGATGACTGTCATGTGAAGGAAGCAGCTATGTCCTGTTTTTCCCTTACCTATGCATCATTTAATAAAACTCTTTTTTCTGAACATTCACATTCTCTAGTTGAGAGTCAGGCTCCCAAGAGGGATGTCGTGTTCTTGCTGGATGGATCTGATGGCACTAGGAGTGGATTCCCAGCAATGCGGGACTTTGTTCAAAGAGTAGTGGAGACACTCGGTGTGGATGAGAACAAAGATCGCGTGGCTGTGGTCCAGTACAGTAGAGATCCAGCCGCCCAATTCTATCTGAACACATACACAACAAAAGGAGAGATTCTCAACACTGTACGAGGTCTGAGACACAAAGGTGGGAGACCTCTCAACACTGGAGCAGCTCTCCAGTACGTGAGAGACAATGTCTTGACTGCCTC
This sequence comes from Oncorhynchus clarkii lewisi, assembly GCF_045791955.1. Taxonomy (NCBI): domain Eukaryota; kingdom Metazoa; phylum Chordata; class Actinopteri; order Salmoniformes; family Salmonidae; genus Oncorhynchus; species Oncorhynchus clarkii. Next base: position 47,318,345 of record NC_092149.1, on the reverse strand, counting down.
CTCCGGAAGTCGACGCACTGAAGGTGTTCCACAGTTACTGATTCTGCTGAGTGGTGGAAGGTCCTTTGACAATGTTGACACTCCAGCTTCTGCTCTGAAGGAGCTTGGGGTCTTGATCTTTGGAATTGGAACAAGGAGCTCTGATAGCAGAGAATTGCAGAGGATATCACATGATCCCAGTTACGCTCTGTCTGTCTCTGATTTCACTGACCTTCCAAACATCCAGCAGCAACTTCTGTCCTCGGTGGAGTCAGTTGTTATTGACGTTACGCCAGAATCGACAACAGATTTAGGTATGTGTCATCACTGTTAATTGAGAGTCAGGAAGTGTTAGTAAAATGTCAGCTGAGTCTTAGAAACAACGGTATAATTTGACCACAAGCCCCACATTTCAACTGTCTGATTGACATAATCTATTTATTTTCTCAGTTCCTCATGACACCTCCAGAAAGGATGTGGTATTCCTTGTGGATGGTTCTGATGGCACAAGGAATGGATTCCCAGCAATGCGTGATTTTGTTCAGAGAGTAGTGGGGAAACTCAATGTGGGAGGAGACAAAGACCGCGTTTCTGTTGTCCAGTACGGTAGAGATCAAGAAGTTCATTTCTATCTGAACACAAACACCACAAAGGAGGACATTCTTAACACTGTGAGAAGTCTGAGGCACAGAGGAGGTAGACCCCTTAACACTGGGGCAGCCCTCCAATACGTAAGGGACAACGTCCTTACTGCCTCCTCTGGAAGCAGAAGCCAAGAGGGCGTCCCTCAGATGCTGATACTGCTGAGTGGGGGAAGGTCCAGTGATAATGTTGACATACCAGCTTCTGCCCTGAAAGACAGTGGGGTCTTGATCTTTGGCATTGGAACCAGAAATTCCAGCAGAGAGGTTCAAGGGATTGCCACTGATCCTAGTTTTTCCCAGTCTGTTTCTGAATTCACTGACCTCCCCAGCGTCCAGGAGCAGTTTTTCTCCACACTCATAACTGTACAAGTTGAGGCCACACCCAAAACCCCAACAGTCATAGGTAAGAACGGATGCGTTATCTAGGACAACTAAAACAACACACATATTTCAGTCTCAGGTTCATTGAAGCAATGTTAACATATTTTCTGTTTTGTTTCTGAAACTCTTAGTGGACCAAAGCATTGCCAGAAAGGATGTAGTATTCCTGCTGGATGGTTCTGATGGCACTAGGAATGGCTTTCCAGCAATGCGTGACTTTGTTCAAAGAGTGGTAGAGAAACTCACTGTGGAGGAGAACAGAGATCGAGTCTCTGTGGTCCAGTATAGCAGAGAATCAGAGGCCCACTTCTATCTGAACACTTACACAACAAAGGAAGACGTTGTGAACACCGTAAGAGGCCTGAGGCACAAAGGAGGGAGACCCCTCAACACTGGCGCTGCTCTCCAGTATGTCAGGGACAATGTCTTTATTGCCTCCTCCGGAAGTAGGCGCCTTGAAGGTGTTCCACAGATTCTGATACTGCTGAATGGTGGAAGGTCCTTTGACAATGTAGATACACCAGCGACTGATCTCAAGGAGCTTGGCGTCTTGGTGTTTGGAATTGGAACAAGGAGCTCTGATAGCAGAGAATTACAGAAAATATCCTACGACCCCAGTTATGCTCTTTCCGTGTCTGAATTTACTGACCTCCCCAACGTCCAACAGCAGCTTCTTTCTGCTATGAGCACTGTCATTGTACAGGTCACAACCATGACACCAACAGTAAAACCAACAATTCTAGGTAAGATCAATATGGTTTTGATCAGTTCCATTTTCACTCTTACATCAGGATTTGAGTATTTGATAGCTTTGACATTTTAAGTAGATGCCTCCCGAGGCCTTTCATGTTGGATTTATTTCGTACCTCTGTAGGAATGTTCTCTATGATAGCACTCAGTCCAATGCACACATTGACACTTTCTTTGAATGGTTGTTTGAGATTAGGGAAAGGGATGTCATGTGAAGGAAGCAGCTTTGTCCTGTTTTTCCCTTACCTATGCATAATTTAATAAAACTATTTTTTTCTGAACATTCACATTCTCTAGTTGAGAGTCAGGCTCCCAAGAGGGATGTCGTGTTCTTGCTGGATGGATCTGATGGCACTAGGAGTGGATTCCCAGCAATGCGGGACTTTGTTCAAAGAGTAGTGGAGACACTCGGTGTGGATGAGAACAAAGATCGCGTGGCTGTGGTCCAGTACAGTAGAGATCCAGCCGCCCAATTCTATCTGAACACATACACAACAAAAGGAGAGATTCTCAACACTGTACAAGGTCTGAGACACAAAGGTGGGAGACCTCTCAACACTGGAGCAGCTCTCCAGTACGTGAGAGACAATGTCTTGACTGCCTCCTCCGGAAGTCGACGCACTGAAGGTGTTCCACAGTTACTGATTCTGCTGAGTGGTGGAAGGTCCTTTGACAATGTTGACACTCCAGCTTCTGCTCTGAAGGAGCTTGGGGTCTTGATCTTTGGAATTGGAACAAGGAGCTCTGATAGCAGAGAATTGCAGAGGATATCACATGATCCCAGTTACGCTCTGTCTGTCTCTGACTTCACTGACCTTCCAAACATCCAGCAGCAACTTCTGTCCTCGGTGGAGTCAGTTGTTATTGACGTTACGCCAGAATCGACAACAGATTTAGGTATGTGTCATCACTGTTAATTGAGAGTCAGGAAGTGTTAGTAAAATGTCAGCTGAGTCTTAGAAACAACGGTATAATTTGACCACAAGCCCCACATTTCAACTGTCTGATTGACATAATCTATTTATTTTCTCAGTTCCTCATGACACCTCCAGAAAGGATGTGGTATTCCTTGTGGATGGTTCTGATGGCACAAGGAATGGATTCCCAGCAATGCGTGATTTTGTTCAGAGAGTAGTGGGGAAACTCAATGTGGGAGGAGACAAAGACCGCGTTTCTGTTGTCCAGTACGGTAGAGATCAAGAAGTTCATTTCTATCTGAACACATACACCACAAAGGAGGACATTCTTAACACTGTGAGAAGTCTGAGGCACAGAGGAGGTAGACCCCTTAACACTGGGGCAGCCCTCCAATACGTAAGGGACAACGTCCTTACTGCCTCCTCTGGAAGCAGAAGCCAAGAGGGCGTCCCTCAGATGCTGATACTGCTGAGTGGGGGAAGGTCCAGTGATAATGTTGACATACCAGCTTCTGCCCTGAAAGACAGTGGGGTCTTGATCTTTGGCATTGGAACCAGAAATTCCAGCAGAGAGGTTCAAGGGATTGCCACTGATCCTAGTTTTTCCCAGTCTGTTTCTGAATTCACTGACCTCCCCAGCGTCCAGGAGCAGTTTTTCTCCACACTCATAACTGTACAAGTTGAGGCCACACCCAAAACCCCAACAGTCATAGGTAAGAACGGATGCGTTATCTAGGACAACTAAAACAACACACATATTTCAGTCTCAGGTTCATTGAAGCAATGTTAACATATTTTCTGTTTTGTTTCTGAAACTCTTAGTGGACCAAAGCATTGCCAGAAAGGATGTAGTATTCCTGCTGGATGGTTCTGATGGCACTAGGAATGGCTTTCCAGCAATGCGTGACTTTGTTCAAAGAGTGGTAGAGAAACTCACTGTGGAGGAGAACAGAGATCGAGTCTCTGTGGTCCAGTATAGCAGAGAATCAGAGGCCCACTTCTATCTGAACACTTACACAACAAAGGAAGACGTTGTGAACACCGTAAGAGGCCTGAGGCACAAAGGAGGGAGACCCCTCAACACTGGCGCTGCTCTCCAGTATGTCAGGGACAATGTCTTTATTGCCTCCTCCGGAAGTAGGCGCCTTGAAGGTGTTCCACAGATTCTGATACTGCTGAATGGTGGAAGGTCCTTTGACAATGTAGATACACCAGCGACTGATCTCAAGGAGCTTGGCGTCTTGGTGTTTGGAATTGGAACAAGGAGCTCTGATAGCAGAGAATTACAGAAAATATCCTACGACCCCAGTTATGCTCTTTCCGTGTCTGAATTTACTGACCTCCCCAACGTCCAACAGCAGCTTCTTTCTGCTATGAGCACTGTCATTGTACAGGTCACAACCATGACACCAACAGTAAAACCAACAATTCTAGGTAAGATAAATATGGTTTTGATCAGTTCCATTTTCACTCTTACATCAGGATTTGAGTATTTAATAGCTTTGACATTTTAAGTAGATGCCTCCCGAGGCCTTTCATGTTGGATTTATTTCGCACCTCTGTAGGAATGTTCTCTATGATAGCACTCAGTCCAATGCACACATTGACACTTTCTTTGAATGGTTGTTTGAGATTAGGGAAAGGGATGACTGTCATGTGAAGGAAGCAGCTATGTCCTGTTTTTCCCTTACCTATGCATCATTTAATAAAACTCTTTTTTTCTGAACATTCACATTCTCTAGTTGAGAGTCAGGCTCCCAAGAGGGATGTCGTGTTCTTGCTGGATGGATCTGATGGCACTAGGAGTGGATTCCCAGCAATGCGGGACTTTGTTCAAAGAGTAGTGGAGACACTCGGTGTGGATGAGAACAAAGATCGCGTGGCTGTGGTCCAGTACAGTAGAGATCCAGCCGCCCAATTCTATCTGAACACATACACAACAAAAGGAGAGATTCTCAACACTGTACGAGGTCTGAGACACAAAGGTGGGAGACCTCTCAACACTGGAGCAGCTCTCCAGTACGTGAGAGACAATGTCTTGACTGCCTCCTCCGGAAGTCGACGCACTGAAGGTGTTCCACAGTTACTGATTCTGCTGAGTGGTGGAAGGTCCTTTGACAATGTTGACACTCCAGCTTCTGCTCTGAAGGAGCTTGGGGTCTTGATCTTTGGAATTGGAACAAGGAGCTCTGATAGCAGAGAATTGCAGAGGATATCACATGATCCCAGTTACGCTCTGTCTGTCTCTGACTTCACTGACCTTCCAAACATCCAGCAGCAACTTCTGTCCTCGGTGGAGTCAGTTGTTATTGACGTTACGCCAGAATCGACAACAGATTTAGGTATGTGTCATCACTGTTAATTGAGAGTCAGGAAGTGTTAGTAAAATGTCAGCTGAGTCTTAGAAACAACGGTATAATTTGACCACAAGCCCCACATTTCAACTGTCTGATTGACATAATCTATTTATTTTCTCAGTTCCTCATGACACCTCCAGAAAGGATGTGGTATTCCTTGTGGATGGTTCTGATGGCACAAGGAATGGATTCCCAGCAATGCGTGATTTTGTTCAGAGAGTAGTGGGGAAACTCAATGTGGGAGGAGACAAAGACCGCGTTTCTGTTGTCCAGTACGGTAGAGATCAAGAAGTTCATTTCTATCTGAACACATACACCACAAAGGAGGACATTCTTAACACTGTGAGAAGTCTGAGGCACAGAGGAGGTAGACCCCTTAACACTGGGGCAGCCCTCCAATACGTAAGGGACAACGTCCTTACTGCCTCCTCTGGAAGCAGAAGCCAAGAGGGCGTCCCTCAGATGCTGATACTGCTGAGTGGGGGAAGGTCCAGTGATAATGTTGACATACCAGCTTCTGCCCTGAAAGACAGTGGGGTCTTGATCTTTGGCATTGGAACCAGAAATTCCAGCAGAGAGGTTCAAGGGATTGCCACTGATCCTAGTTTTTCCCAGTCTGTTTCTGAATTCACTGACCTCCCCAGCGTCCAGGAGCAGTTTTTCTCCACACTCATAACTGTACAAGTTGAGGCCACACCCAAAACCCCAACAGTCATAGGTAAGAACGGATGCGTTATCTAGGACAACTAAAACAACACACATATTTCAGTCTCAGGTTCATTGAAGCAATGTTAACATATTTTCTGTTTTGTTTCTGAAACTCTTAGTGGACCAAAGCATTGCCAGAAAGGATGTAGTATTCCTGCTGGATGGTTCTGATGGCACTAGGAATGGCTTTCCAGCAATGCGTGACTTTGTTCAAAGAGTGGTAGAGAAACTCACTGTGGAGGAGAACAGAGATCGAGTCTCTGTGGTCCAGTATAGCAGAGAATCAGAGGCCCACTTCTATCTGAACACTTACACAACAAAGGAAGACGTTGTGAACACCGTAAGAGGCCTGAGGCACAAAGGAGGGAGACCCCTCAACACTGGCGCTGCTCTCCAGTATGTCAGGGACAATGTCTTTATTGCCTCCTCCGGAAGTAGGCGCCTTGAAGGTGTTCCACAGATTCTGATACTGCTGAATGGTGGAAGGTCCTTTGACAATGTAGATACACCAGCGACTGATCTCAAGGAGCTTGGCGTCTTGGTGTTTGGAATTGGAACAAGGAGCTCTGATAGCAGAGAATTACAGAAAATATCCTACGACCCCAGTTATGCTCTTTCCGTGTCTGAATTTACTGACCTCCCCAACGTCCAACAGCAGCTTCTTTCTGCTATGAGCACTGTCATTGTACAGGTCACAACCATGACACCAACAGTAAAACCAACAATTCTAGGTAAGATAAATATGGTTTTGATCAGTTCCATTTTCACTCTTACATCAGGATTTGAGTATTTAATAGCTTCGACATTTTAAGTAGATGCCTCCCGAGGCCTTTCATGTTGGATTTATTTCGCACCTCTGTAGGAATGTTCGCTATGATAGCACTCAGTCCAATGCACACATTGACACTTTCTTTGAATGGTTGTTTGAGATTAGGGAAAGGGATGACTGTCATGTGAAGGAAGCAGCTATGTCCTGTTTTTCCCTTACCTATGCATCATTTAATAAAACTATTTTTTCTGAACATTCACATTCTCTAGTTGAGAGTCAGGCTCCCAAGAGGGATGTCGTGTTCTTGCTGGATGGATCTGATGGCACTAGGAGTGGATTCCCAGCAATGCGGGACTTTGTTCAAAGAGTAGTGGAGACACTCGGTGTGGATGAGAACAAAGATCGCGTGGCTGTGGTCCAGTACAGTAGAGATCCAGCCGCCCAATTCTATCTGAACACATACACAACAAAAGTAGAGATTCTCAACACTGTACGAGGTCTGAGACACAAAGGTGGGAGACCTCTCAACACTGGAGCAGCTCTCCAGTACGTGAGAGACAATGTCTTGACTGCCTCCTCCGGAAGTCGACGCACTGAAGGTGTTCCACAGTTACTGATTCTGCTGAGTGGTGGAAGGTCCTTTGACAATGTTGACACTCCAGCTTCTGCTCTGAAGGAGCTTGGGGTCTTGATCTTTGGAATTGGAACAAGGAGCTCTGATAGCAGAGAATTGCAGAGGATATCACATGATCCCAGTTACGCTCTGTCTGTCTCTGACTTCACTGACCTTCCAAACATCCAGCAGCAACTTCTGTCCTCGGTGGAGTCAGTTGTTATTGACGTTACGCCAGAATCGACAACAGATTTAGGTATGTGTCATCACTGTTAATTGAGAGTCAGGAAGTGTTAGTAAAATGTCAGCTGAGTCTTAGAAACAACGGTATAATTTGACCACAAGCCCCACATTTCAACTGTCTGATTGACATAATCTATTTATTTTCTCAGTTCCTCATGACACCTCCAGAAAGGATGTGGTATTCCTTGTGGATGGTTCTGATGGCACAAGGAATGGATTCCCAGCAATGCGTGATTTTGTTCAGAGAGTAGTGGGGAAACTCAATGTGGGAGGAGACAAAGACCGCGTTTCTGTTGTCCAGTACGGTAGAGATCAAGAAGTTCATTTCTATCTGAACACATACACCACAAAGGAGGACATTCTTAACACTGTGAGAAGTCTGAGGCACAGAGGAGGTAGACCCCTTAACACTGGGGCAGCCCTCCAATACGTAAGGGACAACGTCCTTACTGCCTCCTCTGGAAGCAGAAGCCAAGAGGGCGTCCCTCAGATGCTGATACTGCTGAGTGGGGGAAGGTCCAGTGATAATGTTGACATACCAGCTTCTGCCCTGAAAGACAGTGGGGTCTTGATCTTTGGCATTGGAACCAGAAATTCCAGCAGAGAGGTTCAAGGGATTGCCACTGATCCTAGTTTTTCCCAGTCTGTTTCTGAATTCACTGACCTCCCCAGCGTCCAGGAGCAGTTTTTCTCCACACTCATAACTGTACAAGTTGAGGCCACACCCAAAACCCCAACAGTCATAGGTAAGAACGGATGCGTTATCTAGGACAACTAAAACAACACACATATTTCAGTCTCAGGTTCATTGAAGCAATGTTAACATATTTTCTGTTTTGTTTCTGAAACTCTTAGTGGACCAAAGCATTGCCAGAAAGGATGTAGTATTCCTGCTGGATGGTTCTGATGGCACTAGGAATGGCTTTCCAGCAATGCGTGACTTTGTTCAAAGAGTGGTAGAGAAACTCACTGTGGAGGAGAACAGAGATCGAGTCTCTGTGGTCCAGTATAGCAGAGAATCAGAGGCCCACTTCTATCTGAACACTTACACAACAAAGGAAGACGTTGTGAACACCGTAAGAGGCCTGAGGCACAAAGGAGGGAGACCCCTCAACACTGGCGCTGCTCTCCAGTATGTCAGGGACAATGTCTTTATTGCCTCCTCCGGAAGTAGGCGCCTTGAAGGTGTTCCACAGATTCTGATACTGCTGAATGGTGGAAGGTCCTTTGACAATGTAGATACACCAGCGACTGATCTCAAGGAGCTTGGCGTCTTGGTGTTTGGAATTGGAACAAGGAGCTCTGATAGCAGAGAATTACAGAAAATATCCTACGACCCCAGTTATGCTCTTTCCGTGTCTGAATTTACTGACCTCCCCAACGTCCAACAGCAGCTTCTTTCTGCTATGAGCACTGTCATTGTACAGGTCACAACCATGACACCAACAGTAAAACCAACAATTCTAGGTAAGATCAATATGGTTTTGATCAGTTCCATTTTCACTCTTACATCAGGATTTGAGTATTTGATAGCTTTGACATTTTAGGTAGATGCCTCCCGAGGCCTTTCATGTTGGATTTATTTCGTACCTCTGTAGGAATGTTCTCTATGATAGCACTCAGTCCAATGCACACATTGACACTTTCTTTGAATGGTTGTTTGAGATTAGGGAAAGGGATGTCATGTGAAGGAAGCAGCTTTGTCCTGTTTTTCCCTTACCTATGCATAATTTAATAAAACTCTTTTTTTCTGAACATTCACATTCTCTAGTTGAGAGTCAGGCTCCCAAGAGGGATGTCGTGTTCTTGCTGGATGGATCTGATGGCACTAGGAGTGGATTCCCAGCAATGCGGGACTTTGTTCAAAGAGTAGTGGAGACACTCGGTGTGGATGAGAACAAAGATCGCGTGGCTGTGGTCCAGTACAGTAGAGATCCAGCCGCCCAATTCTATCTGAACACATACACAACAAAAGGAGAGATTCTCAACACTGTACAAGGTCTGAGACACAAAGGTGGGAGACCTCTCAACACTGGAGCAGCTCTCCAGTACGTGAGAGACAATGTCTTGACTGCCTCCTCCGGAAGTCGACGCACTGAAGGTGTTCCACAGTTACTGATTCTGCTGAGTGGTGGAAGGTCCTTTGACAATGTTGACACTCCAGCTTCTGCTCTGAAGGAGCTTGGGGTCTTGATCTTTGGAATTGGAACAAGGAGCTCTGATAGCAGAGAATTGCAGAGGATATCACATGATCCCAGTTACGCTCTGTCTGTCTCTGACTTCACTGACCTTCCAAACATCCAGCAGCAACTTCTGTCCTCGGTGGAGTCAGTTGTTATTGACGTTACGCCAGAATCGACAACAGATTTAGGTATGTGTCATCACTGTTAATTGAGAGTCAGGAAGTGTTAGTAAAATGTCAGCTGAGTCTTAGAAACAACGGTATAATTTGACCACAAGCCCCACATTTCAACTGTCTGATTGACATAATCTATTTATTTTCTCAGTTCCTCATGACACCTCCAGAAAGGATGTGGTATTCCTTGTGGATGGTTCTGATGGCACAAGGAATGGATTCCCAGCAATGCGTGATTTTGTTCAGAGAGTAGTGGGGAAACTCAATGTGGGAGGAGACAAAGACCGCGTTTCTGTTGTCCAGTACGGTAGAGATCAAGAAGTTCATTTCTATCTGAACACATACACCACAAAGGAGGACATTCTTAACACTGTGAGAAGTCTGAGGCACAGAGGAGGTAGACCCCTTAACACTGGGGCAGCCCTCCAATACGTAAGGGACAACGTCCTTACTGCCTCCTCTGGAAGCAGAAGCCAAGAGGGCGTCCCTCAGATGCTGATACTGCTGAGTGGGGGAAGGTCCAGTGATAATGTTGACATACCAGCTTCTGCCCTGAAAGACAGTGGGGTCTTGATCTTTGGCATTGGAACCAGAAATTCCAGCAGAGAGGTTCAAGGGATTGCCACTGATCCTAGTTTTTCCCAGTCTGTTTCTGAATTCACTGACCTCCCCAGCGTCCAGGAGCAGTTTTTCTCCACACTCATAACTGTACAAGTTGAGGCCACACCCAAAACCCCAACAGTCATAGGTAAGAACGGATGCGTTATCTAGGACAACTAAAACAACACACATATTTCAGTCTCAGGTTCATTGAAGCAATGTTAACATATTTTCTGTTTTGTTTCTGAAACTCTTAGTGGACCAAAGCATTGCCAGAAAGGATGTAGTATTCCTGCTGGATGGTTCTGATGGCACTAGGAATGGCTTTCCAGCAATGCGTGACTTTGTTCAAAGAGTGGTAGAGAAACTCACTGTGGAGGAGAACAGAGATCGAGTCTCTGTGGTCCAGTATAGCAGAGAATCAGAGGCCCACTTCTATCTGAACACTTACACAACAAAGGAAGACGTTGTGAACACCGTAAGAGGCCTGAGGCACAAAGGAGGGAGACCCCTCAACACTGGCGCTGCTCTCCAGTATGTCAGGGACAATGTCTTTATTGCCTCCTCCGGAAGTAGGCGCCTTGAAGGTGTTCCACAGATTCTGATACTGCTGAATGGTGGAAGGTCCTTTGACAATGTAGATACACCAGCGACTGATCTCAAGGAGCTTGGCGTCTTGGTGTTTGGAATTGGAACAAGGAGCTCTGATAGCAGAGAATTACAGAAAATATCCTACGACCCCAGTTATGCTCTTTCCGTGTCTGAATTTACTGACCTCCCTAACGTCCAACAGCAGCTTCTTTCTGCTATGAGCACTGTCATTGTACAGGTCACAACCATGACACCAACAGTAAAACCAACAATTCTAGGTAAGATAAATATGGTTTTGATCAGTTCCATTTTCACTCTTACATCAGGATTTGAGTATTTAATAGCTTCGACATTTTAAGTAGATGCCTCCCGAGGCCTTTCATGTTGGATTTATTTCGCACCTCTGTAGGAATGTTCGCTATGATAGCACTCAGTCCAATGCACACATTGACACTTTCTTTGAATGGTTGTTTGAGATTAGGGAAAGGGATGACTGTCATGTGAAGGAAGCAGCTATGTCCTGTTTTTCCCTTACCTATGCATCATTTAATAAAACTCTTTTTTCTGAACATTCACATTCTCTAGTTGAGAGTCAGGCTCCCAAGAGGGATGTCGTGTTCTTGCTGGATGGATCTGATGGCACTAGGAGTGGATTCCCAGCAATGCGGGACTTTGTTCAAAGAGTAGTGGAGACACTCGGTGTGGATGAGAACAAAGATCGCGTGGCTGTGGTCCAGTACAGTAGAGATCCAGCCGCCCAATTCTATCTGAACACATACACAACAAAAGTAGAGATTCTCAACACTGTACGAGGTCTGAGACACAAAGGTGGGAGACCTCTCAACACTGGAGCAGCTCTCCAGTACGTGAGAGACAATGTCTTGACTGCCTCCTCCGGAAGTCGACGCACTGAAGGTGTTCCACAGTTACTGATTCTGCTGAGTGGTGGAAGGTCCTTTGACAATGTTGACACTCCAGCTTCTGCTCTGAAGGAGCTTGGGGTCTTGATCTTTGGAATTGGAACAAGGAGCTCTGATAGCAGAGAATTGCAGAGGATATCACATGATCCCAGTTACGCTCTGTCTGTCTCTGACTTCACTGACCTTCCAAACATCCAGCAGCAACTTCTGTCCTCGGTGGAGTCAGTTGTTATTGACGTTACGCCAGAATCGACAACAGATTTAGGTATGTGTCATCACTGTTAATTGAGAGTCAGGAAGTGTTAGTAAAATGTCAGCTGAGTCTTAGAAACAACGGTATAATTTGACCACAAGCCCCACATTTCAACTGTCTGATTGACATAATCTATTTATTTTCTCAGTTCCTCATGACACCTCCAGAAAGGATGTGGTATTCCTTGTGGATGGTTCTGATGGCACAAGGAATGGATTCCCAGCAATGCGTGATTTTGTTCAGAGAGTAGTGGGGAAACTCAATGTGGGAGGAGACAAAGACCGCGTTTCTGTTGTCCAGTACGGTAGAGATCAAGAAGTTCATTTCTATCTGAACACATACACCACAAAGGAGGACATTCTTAACACTGTGAGAAGTCTGAGGCACAGAGGAGGTAGACCCCTTAACACTGGGGCAGCCCTCCAATACGTAAGGGACAACGTCCTTACTGCCTCCTCTGGAAGCAGAAGCCAAGAGGGCGTCCCTCAGATGCTGATACTGCTGAGTGGGGGAAGGTCCAGTGATAATGTTGACATACCAGCTTCTGCCCTGAAAGACAGTGGGGTCTTGATCTTTGGCATTGGAACCAGAAATTCCAGCAGAGAGGTTCAAGGGATTGCCACTGATCCTAGTTTTTCCCAGTCTGTTTCTGAATTCACTGACCTCCCCAGCGTCCAGGAGCAGTTTTTCTCCACACTCATAACTGTACAAGTTGAGGCCACACCCAAAACCCCAACAGTCATAGGTAAGAACGGATGCGTTATCTAGGACAACTAAAACAACACACATATTTCAGTCTCAGGTTCATTGAAGCAATGTTAACATATTTTCTGTTTTGTTTCTGAAACTCTTAGTGGACCAAAGCATTGCCAGAAAGGATGTAGTATTCCTGCTGGATGGTTCTGATGGCACTAGGAATGGCTTTCCAGCAATGCGTGACTTTGTTCAAAGAGTGGTAGAGAAACTCACTGTGGAGGAGAACAGAGATCGAGTCTCTGTGGTCCAGTATAGCAGAGAATCAGAGGCCCACTTCTATCTGAACACTTACACAACAAAGGAAGACGTTGTGAACACCGTAAGAGGCCTGAGGCACAAAGGAGGGAGACCCCTCAACACTGGCGCTGCTCTCCAGTATGTCAGGGACAATGTCTTTATTGCCTCCTCCGGAAGTAGGCGCCTTGAAGGTGTTCCACAGATTCTGATACTGCTGAATGGTGGAAGGTCCTTTGACAATGTAGATACACCAGCGACTGATCTCAAGGAGCTTGGCGTCTTGGTGTTTGGAATTGGAACAAGGAGCTCTGATAGCAGAGAATTACAGAAAATATCCTACGACCCCAGTTATGCTCTTTCCGTGTCTGAATTTACTGACCTCCCCAACGTCCAACAGCAGCTTCTTTCTGCTATGAGCACTGTCATTGTACAGGTCACAACCATGACACCAACAGTAAAACCAACAATTCTAGGTAAGATAAATATGGTTTTGATCAGTTCCATTTTCACTCTTACATCAGGATTTGAGTATTTAATAGCTTCGACATTTTAAGTAGATGCCTCCCGAGGCCTTTCATGTTGGATTTATTTCGCACCTCTGTAGGAATGTTCGCTATGATAGCACTCAGTCCAATGCACACATTGACACTTTCTTTGAATGGTTGTTTGAGATTAGGGAAAGGGATGACTGTCATGTGAAGGAAGCAGCTATGTCCTGTTTTTCCCTTACCTATGCATCATTTAATAAAACTCTTTTTTCTGAACATTCACATTCTCTAGTTGAGAGTCAGGCTCCCAAGAGGGATGTCGTGTTCTTGCTGGATGGATCTGATGGCACTAGGAGTGGATTCCCAGCAATGCGGGACTTTGTTCAAAGAGTAGTGGAGACACTCGGTGTGGATGAGAACAAAGATCGCGTGGCTGTGGTCCAGTACAGTAGAGATCCAGCCGCCCAATTCTATCTGAACACATACACAACAAAAGTAGAGATTCTCAACACTGTACGAGGTCTGAGACACAAAGGTGGGAGACCTCTCAACACTGGAGCAGCTCTCCAGTACGTGAGAGACAATGTCTTGACTGCCTCCTCCGGAAGTCGACGCACTGAAGGTGTTCCACAGTTACTGATTCTGCTGAGTGGTGGAAGGTCCTTTGACAATGTTGACACTCCAGCTTCTGCTCTGAAGGAGCTTGGGGTCTTGATCTTTGGAATTGGAACAAGGAGCTCTGATAGCAGAGAATTGCAGAGGATATCACATGATCCCAGTTACGCTCTGTCTGTCTCTGACTTCACTGACCTTCCAAACATCCAGCAGCAACTTCTGTCCTCGGTGGAGTCAGTTGTTATTGACGTTACGCCAGAATCGACAACAGATTTAGGTATGTGTCATCACTGTTAATTGAGAGTCAGGAAGTGTTAGTAAAATGTCAGCTGAGTCTTAGAAACAACGGTATAATTTGACCACAAGCCCCACATTTCAACTGTCTGATTGACATAATCTATTTATTTTCTCAGTTCCTCATGACACCTCCAGAAAGGATGTGGTATTCCTTGTGGATGGTTCTGATGGCACAAGGAATGGATTCCCAGCAATGCGTGATTTTGTTCAGAGAGTAGTGGGGAAACTCAATGTGGGAGGAGACAAAGACCGCGTTTCTGTTGTCCAGTACGGTAGAGATCAAGAAGTTCATTTCTATCTGAACACATACACCACAAAGGAGGACATTCTTAACACTGTGAGAAGTCTGAGGCACAGAGGAGGTAGACCCCTTAACACTGGGGCAGCCCTCCAATACGTAAGGGACAACGTCCTTACTGCCTCCTCTGGAAGCAGAAGCCAAGAGGGCGTCCCTCAGATGCTGATACTGCTGAGTGGGGGAAGGTCCAGTGATAATGTTGACATACCAGCTTCTGCCCTGAAAGACAGTGGGGTCTTGATCTTTGGCATTGGAACCAGAAATTCCAGCAGAGAGGTTCAAGGGATTGCCACTGATCCTAGTTTTTCCCAGTCTGTTTCTGAATTCACTGACCTCCCCAGCGTCCAGGAGCAGTTTTTCTCCACACTCATAACTGTACAAGTTGAGGCCACACCCAAAACCCCAACAGTCATAGGTAAGAACGGATGCGTTATCTAGGACAACTAAAACAACACACATATTTCAGTCTCAGGTTCATTGAAGCAATGTTAACATATTTTCTGTTTTGTTTCTGAAACTCTTAGTGGACCAAAGCATTGCCAGAAAGGATGTAGTATTCCTGCTGGATGGTTCTGATGGCACTAGGAATGGCTTTCCAGCAATGCGTGACTTTGTTCAAAGAGTGGTAGAGAAACTCACTGTGGAGGAGAACAGAGATCGAGTCTCTGTGGTCCAGTATAGCAGAGAATCAGAGGCCCACTTCTATCTGAACACTTACACAACAAAGGAAGACGTTGTGAACACCGTAAGAGGCCTGAGGCACAAAGGAGGGAGACCCCTCAACACTGGCGCTGCTCTCCAGTATGTCAGGGACAATGTCTTTATTGCCTCCTCCGGAAGTAGGCGCCTTGAAGGTGTTCCACAGATTCTGATACTGCTGAATGGTGGAAGGTCCTTTGACAATGTAGATACACCAGCGACTGATCTCAAGGAGCTTGGCGTCTTGGTGTTTGGAATTGGAACAAGGAGCTCTGATAGCAGAGAATTACAGAAAATATCCTACGACCCCAGTTATGCTCTTTCCGTGTCTGAATTTACTGACCTCCCCAACGTCCAACAGCAGCTTCTTTCTGCTATGAGCACTGTCATTGTACAGGTCACAACCATGACACCAACAGTAAAACCAACAATTCTAGGTAAGATAAATATGGTTTTGATCAGTTCCATTTTCACTCTTACATCAGGATTTGAGTATTTAATAGCTTCGACATTTTAAGTAGATGCCTCCCGAGGCCTTTCATGTTGGATTTATTTCGCACCTCTGTAGGAATGTTCGCTATGATAGCACTCAGTCCAATGCACACATTGACACTTTCTTTGAATGGTTGTTTGAGATTAGGGAAAGGGATGACTGTCATGTGAAGGAAGCAGCTATGTCCTGTTTTTCCCTTACCTATGCATCATTTAATAAAACTCTTTTTTCTGAACATTCACATTCTCTAGTTGAGAGTCAGGCTCCCAAGAGGGATGTCGTGTTCTTGCTGGATGGATCTGATGGCACTAGGAGTGGATTCCCAGCAATGCGGGACTTTGTTCAAAGAGTAGTGGAGACACTCGGTGTGGATGAGAACAAAGATCGCGTGGCTGTGGTCCAGTACAGTAGAGATCCAGCCGCCCAATTCTATCTGAACACATACACAACAAAAGTAGAGATTCTCAACACTGTACGAGGTCTGAGACACAAAGGTGGGAGACCTCTCAACACTGGAGCAGCTCTCCAGTACGTGAGAGACAATGTCTTGACTGCCTCCTCCGGAAGTCGACGCACTGAAGGTGTTCCACAGTTACTGATTCTGCTGAGTGGTGGAAGGTCCTTTGACAATGTTGACACTCCAGCTTCTGCTCTGAAGGAGCTTGGGGTCTTGATCTTTGGAATTGGAACAAGGAGCTCTGATAGCAGAGAATTGCAGAGGATATCACATGATCCCAGTTACGCTCTGTCTGTCTCTGACTTCACTGACCTTCCAAACATCCAGCAGCAACTTCTGTCCTCGGTGGAGTCAGTTGTTATTGACGTTACGCCAGAATCGACAACAGATTTAGGTATGTGTCATCACTGTTAATTGAGAGTCAGGAAGTGTTAGTAAAATGTCAGCTGAGTCTTAGAAACAACGGTATAATTTGACCACAAGCCCCACATTTCAACTGTCTGATTGACATAATCTATTTATTTTCTCAGTTCCTCATGACACCTCCAGAAAGGATGTGGTATTCCTTGTGGATGGTTCTGATGGCACAAGGAATGGATTCCCAGCAATGCGTGATTTTGTTCAGAGAGTAGTGGGGAAACTCAATGTGGGAGGAGACAAAGACCGCGTTTCTGTTGTCCAGTACGGTAGAGATCAAGAAGTTCATTTCTATCTGAACACATACACCACAAAGGAGGACATTCTTAACACTGTGAGAAGTCTGAGGCACAGAGGAGGTAGACCCCTTAACACTGGGGCAGCCCTCCAATACGTAAGGGACAACGTCCTTACTGCCTCCTCTGGAAGCAGAAGCCAAGAGGGCGTCCCTCAGATGCTGATACTGCTGAGTGGGGGAAGGTCCAGTGATAATGTTGACATACCAGCTTCTGCCCTGAAAGACAGTGGGGTCTTGATCTTTGGCATTGGAACCAGAAATTCCAGCAGAGAGGTTCAAGGGATTGCCACTGATCCTAGTTTTTCCCAGTCTGTTTCTGAATTCACTGACCTCCCCAGCGTCCAGGAGCAGTTTTTCTCCACACTCATAACTGTACAAGTTGAGGCCACACCCAAAACCCCAACAGTCATAGGTAAGAACGGATGCGTTATCTAGGACAACTAAAACAACACACATATTTCAGTCTCAGGTTCATTGAAGCAATGTTAACATATTTTCTGTTTTGTTTCTGAAACTCTTAGTGGACCAAAGCATTGCCAGAAAGGATGTAGTATTCCTGCTGGATGGTTCTGATGGCACTAGGAATGGCTTTCCAGCAATGCGTGACTTTGTTCAAAGAGTGGTAGAGAAACTCACTGTGGAGGAGAACAGAGATCGAGTCTCTGTGGTCCAGTATAGCAGAGAATCAGAGGCCCACTTCTATCTGAACACTTACACAACAAAGGAAGACGTTGTGAACACCGTAAGAGGCCTGAGGCACAAAGGAGGGAGACCCCTCAACACTGGCGCTGCTCTCCAGTATGTCAGGGACAATGTCTTTATTGCCTCCTCCGGAAGTAGGCGCCTTGAAGGTGTTCCACAGATTCTGATACTGCTGAATGGTGGAAGGTCCTTTGACAATGTAGATACACCAGCGACTGATCTCAAGGAGCTTGGCGTCTTGGTGTTTGGAATTGGAACAAGGAGCTCTGATAGCAGAGAATTACAGAAAATATCCTACGACCCCAGTTATGCTCTTTCCGTGTCTGAATTTACTGACCTCCCCAACGTCCAACAGCAGCTTCTTTCTGCTATGAGCACTGTCATTGTACAGGTCACAACCATGACACCAACAGTAAAACCAACAATTCTAGGTAAGATAAATATGGTTTTGATCAGTTCCATTTTCACTCTTACATCAGGATTTGAGTATTTAATAGCTTCGACATTTTAAGTAGATGCCTCCCGAGGCCTTTCATGTTGGATTTATTTCGCACCTCTGTAGGAATGTTCGCTATGATAGCACTCAGTCCAATGCACACATTGACACTTTCTTTGAATGGTTGTTTGAGATTAGGGAAAGGGATGACTGTCATGTGAAGGAAGCAGCTATGTCCTGTTTTTCCCTTACCTATGCATCATTTAATAAAACTCTTTTTTCTGAACATTCACATTCTCTAGTTGAGAGTCAGGCTCCCAAGAGGGATGTCGTGTTCTTGCTGGATGGATCTGATGGCACTAGGAGTGGATTCCCAGCAATGCGGGACTTTGTTCAAAGAGTAGTGGAGACACTCGGTGTGGATGAGAACAAAGATCGCGTGGCTGTGGTCCAGTACAGTAGAGATCCAGCCGCCCAATTCTATCTGAACACATACACAACAAAAGTAGAGATTCTCAACACTGTACGAGGTCTGAGACACAAAGGTGGGAGACCTCTCAACACTGGAGCAGCTCTCCAGTACGTGAGAGACAATGTCTTGACTGCCTCCTCCGGAAGTCGACGCACTGAAGGTGTTCCACAGTTACTGATTCTGCTGAGTGGTGGAAGGTCCTTTGACAATGTTGACACTCCAGCTTCTGCTCTGAAGGAGCTTGGGGTCTTGATCTTTGGAATTGGAACAAGGAGCTCTGATAGCAGAGAATTGCAGAGGATATCACATGATCCCAGTTACGCTCTGTCTGTCTCTGACTTCACTGACCTTCCAAACATCCAGCAGCAACTTCTGTCCTCGGTGGAGTCAGTTGTTATTGACGTTACGCCAGAATCGACAACAGATTTAGGTATGTGTCATCACTGTTAATTGAGAGTCAGGAAGTGTTAGTAAAATGTCAGCTGAGTCTTAGAAACAACGGTATAATTTGACCACAAGCCCCACATTTCAACTGTCTGATTGACATAATCTATTTATTTTCTCAGTTCCTCATGACACCTCCAGAAAGGATGTGGTATTCCTTGTGGATGGTTCTGATGGCACAAGGAATGGATTCCCAGCAATGCGTGATTTTGTTCAGAGAGTAGTGGGGAAACTCAATGTGGGAGGAGACAAAGACCGCGTTTCTGTTGTCCAGTACGGTAGAGATCAAGAAGTTCATTTCTATCTGAACACATACACCACAAAGGAGGACATTCTTAACACTGTGAGAAGTCTGAGGCACAGAGGAGGTAGACCCCTTAACACTGGGGCAGCCCTCCAATACGTAAGGGACAACGTCCTTACTGCCTCCTCTGGAAGCAGAAGCCAAGAGGGCGTCCCTCAGATGCTGATACTGCTGAGTGGGGGAAGGTCCAGTGATAATGTTGACATACCAGCTTCTGCCCTGAAAGACAGTGGGGTCTTGATCTTTGGCATTGGAACCAGAAATTCCAGCAGAGAGGTTCAAGGGATTGCCACTGATCCTAGTTTTTCCCAGTCTGTTTCTGAATTCACTGACCTCCCCAGCGTCCAGGAGCAGTTTTTCTCCACACTCATAACTGTACAAGTTGAGGCCACACCCAAAACCCCAACAGTCATAGGTAAGAACGGATGCGTTATCTAGGACAACTAAAACAACACACATATTTCAGTCTCAGGTTCATTGAAGCAATGTTAACATATTTTCTGTTTTGTTTCTGAAACTCTTAGTGGACCAAAGCATTGCCAGAAAGGATGTAGTATTCCTGCTGGATGGTTCTGATGGCACTAGGAATGGCTTTCCAGCAATGCGTGACTTTGTTCAAAGAGTGGTAGAGAAACTCACTGTGGAGGAGAACAGAGATCGAGTCTCTGTGGTCCAGTATAGCAGAGAATCAGAGGCCCACTTCTATCTGAACACTTACACAACAAAGGAAGACGTTGTGAACACCGTAAGAGGCCTGAGGCACAAAGGAGGGAGACCCCTCAACACTGGCGCTGCTCTCCAGTATGTCAGGGACAATGTCTTTATTGCCTCCTCCGGAAGTAGGCGCCTTGAAGGTGTTCCACAGATTCTGATACTGCTGAATGGTGGAAGGTCCTTTGACAATGTAGATACACCAGCGACTGATCTCAAGGAGCTTGGCGTCTTGGTGTTTGGAATTGGAACAAGGAGCTCTGATAGCAGAGAATTACAGAAAATATCCTACGACCCCAGTTATGCTCTTTCCGTGTCTGAATTTACTGACCTCCCCAACGTCCAACAGCAGCTTCTTTCTGCTATGAGCACTG
This sequence comes from Oncorhynchus clarkii lewisi, assembly GCF_045791955.1. NCBI lineage: Eukaryota > Metazoa > Chordata > Actinopteri > Salmoniformes > Salmonidae > Oncorhynchus > Oncorhynchus clarkii. The sequence continues at coordinate 47,297,766 of NC_092149.1, read as the reverse complement.
TCATTGTACAGGTCACAACCATGACACCAACAGTAAAACCAACAATTCTAGGTAAGATAAATATGGTTTTGATCAGTTCCATTTTCACTCTTACATCAGGATTTGAGTATTTAATAGCTTCGACATTTTAAGTAGATGCCTCCCGAGGCCTTTCATGTTGGATTTATTTCGCACCTCTGTAGGAATGTTCGCTATGATAGCACTCAGTCCAATGCACACATTGACACTTTCTTTGAATGGTTGTTTGAGATTAGGGAAAGGGATGACTGTCATGTGAAGGAAGCAGCTATGTCCTGTTTTTCCCTTACCTATGCATCATTTAATAAAACTCTTTTTTCTGAACATTCACATTCTCTAGTTGAGAGTCAGGCTCCCAAGAGGGATGTCGTGTTCTTGCTGGATGGATCTGATGGCACTAGGAGTGGATTCCCAGCAATGCGGGACTTTGTTCAAAGAGTAGTGGAGACACTCGGTGTGGATGAGAACAAAGATCGCGTGGCTGTGGTCCAGTACAGTAGAGATCCAGCCGCCCAATTCTATCTGAACACATACACAACAAAAGTAGAGATTCTCAACACTGTACGAGGTCTGAGACACAAAGGTGGGAGACCTCTCAACACTGGAGCAGCTCTCCAGTACGTGAGAGACAATGTCTTGACTGCCTCCTCCGGAAGTCGACGCACTGAAGGTGTTCCACAGTTACTGATTCTGCTGAGTGGTGGAAGGTCCTTTGACAATGTTGACACTCCAGCTTCTGCTCTGAAGGAGCTTGGGGTCTTGATCTTTGGAATTGGAACAAGGAGCTCTGATAGCAGAGAATTGCAGAGGATATCACATGATCCCAGTTACGCTCTGTCTGTCTCTGACTTCACTGACCTTCCAAACATCCAGCAGCAACTTCTGTCCTCGGTGGAGTCAGTTGTTATTGACGTTACGCCAGAATCGACAACAGATTTAGGTATGTGTCATCACTGTTAATTGAGAGTCAGGAAGTGTTAGTAAAATGTCAGCTGAGTCTTAGAAACAACGGTATAATTTGACCACAAGCCCCACATTTCAACTGTCTGATTGACATAATCTATTTATTTTCTCAGTTCCTCATGACACCTCCAGAAAGGATGTGGTATTCCTTGTGGATGGTTCTGATGGCACAAGGAATGGATTCCCAGCAATGCGTGATTTTGTTCAGAGAGTAGTGGGGAAACTCAATGTGGGAGGAGACAAAGACCGCGTTTCTGTTGTCCAGTACGGTAGAGATCAAGAAGTTCATTTCTATCTGAACACATACACCACAAAGGAGGACATTCTTAACACTGTGAGAAGTCTGAGGCACAGAGGAGGTAGACCCCTTAACACTGGGGCAGCCCTCCAATACGTAAGGGACAACGTCCTTACTGCCTCCTCTGGAAGCAGAAGCCAAGAGGGCGTCCCTCAGATGCTGATACTGCTGAGTGGGGGAAGGTCCAGTGATAATGTTGACATACCAGCTTCTGCCCTGAAAGACAGTGGGGTCTTGATCTTTGGCATTGGAACCAGAAATTCCAGCAGAGAGGTTCAAGGGATTGCCACTGATCCTAGTTTTTCCCAGTCTGTTTCTGAATTCACTGACCTCCCCAGCGTCCAGGAGCAGTTTTTCTCCACACTCATAACTGTACAAGTTGAGGCCACACCCAAAACCCCAACAGTCATAGGTAAGAACGGATGCGTTATCTAGGACAACTAAAACAACACACATATTTCAGTCTCAGGTTCATTGAAGCAATGTTAACATATTTTCTGTTTTGTTTCTGAAACTCTTAGTGGACCAAAGCATTGCCAGAAAGGATGTAGTATTCCTGCTGGATGGTTCTGATGGCACTAGGAATGGCTTTCCAGCAATGCGTGACTTTGTTCAAAGAGTGGTAGAGAAACTCACTGTGGAGGAGAACAGAGATCGAGTCTCTGTGGTCCAGTATAGCAGAGAATCAGAGGCCCACTTCTATCTGAACACTTACACAACAAAGGAAGACGTTGTGAACACCGTAAGAGGCCTGAGGCACAAAGGAGGGAGACCCCTCAACACTGGCGCTGCTCTCCAGTATGTCAGGGACAATGTCTTTATTGCCTCCTCCGGAAGTAGGCGCCTTGAAGGTGTTCCACAGATTCTGATACTGCTGAATGGTGGAAGGTCCTTTGACAATGTAGATACACCAGCGACTGATCTCAAGGAGCTTGGCGTCTTGGTGTTTGGAATTGGAACAAGGAGCTCTGATAGCAGAGAATTACAGAAAATATCCTACGACCCCAGTTATGCTCTTTCCGTGTCTGAATTTACTGACCTCCCCAACGTCCAACAGCAGCTTCTTTCTGCTATGAGCACTGTCATTGTACAGGTCACAACCATGACACCAACAGTAAAACCAACAATTCTAGGTAAGATAAATATGGTTTTGATCAGTTCCATTTTCACTCTTACATCAGGATTTGAGTATTTAATAGCTTCGACATTTTAAGTAGATGCCTCCCGAGGCCTTTCATGTTGGATTTATTTCGCACCTCTGTAGGAATGTTCGCTATGATAGCACTCAGTCCAATGCACACATTGACACTTTCTTTGAATGGTTGTTTGAGATTAGGGAAAGGGATGACTGTCATGTGAAGGAAGCAGCTATGTCCTGTTTTTCCCTTACCTATGCATCATTTAATAAAACTCTTTTTTCTGAACATTCACATTCTCTAGTTGAGAGTCAGGCTCCCAAGAGGGATGTCGTGTTCTTGCTGGATGGATCTGATGGCACTAGGAGTGGATTCCCAGCAATGCGGGACTTTGTTCAAAGAGTAGTGGAGACACTCGGTGTGGATGAGAACAAAGATCGCGTGGCTGTGGTCCAGTACAGTAGAGATCCAGCCGCCCAATTCTATCTGAACACATACACAACAAAAGTAGAGATTCTCAACACTGTACGAGGTCTGAGACACAAAGGTGGGAGACCTCTCAACACTGGAGCAGCTCTCCAGTACGTGAGAGACAATGTCTTGACTGCCTCCTCCGGAAGTCGACGCACTGAAGGTGTTCCACAGTTACTGATTCTGCTGAGTGGTGGAAGGTCCTTTGACAATGTTGACACTCCAGCTTCTGCTCTGAAGGAGCTTGGGGTCTTGATCTTTGGAATTGGAACAAGGAGCTCTGATAGCAGAGAATTGCAGAGGATATCACATGATCCCAGTTACGCTCTGTCTGTCTCTGACTTCACTGACCTTCCAAACATCCAGCAGCAACTTCTGTCCTCGGTGGAGTCAGTTGTTATTGACGTTACGCCAGAATCGACAACAGATTTAGGTATGTGTCATCACTGTTAATTGAGAGTCAGGAAGTGTTAGTAAAATGTCAGCTGAGTCTTAGAAACAACGGTATAATTTGACCACAAGCCCCACATTTCAACTGTCTGATTGACATAATCTATTTATTTTCTCAGTTCCTCATGACACCTCCAGAAAGGATGTGGTATTCCTTGTGGATGGTTCTGATGGCACAAGGAATGGATTCCCAGCAATGCGTGATTTTGTTCAGAGAGTAGTGGGGAAACTCAATGTGGGAGGAGACAAAGACCGCGTTTCTGTTGTCCAGTACGGTAGAGATCAAGAAGTTCATTTCTATCTGAACACATACACCACAAAGGAGGACATTCTTAACACTGTGAGAAGTCTGAGGCACAGAGGAGGTAGACCCCTTAACACTGGGGCAGCCCTCCAATACGTAAGGGACAACGTCCTTACTGCCTCCTCTGGAAGCAGAAGCCAAGAGGGCGTCCCTCAGATGCTGATACTGCTGAGTGGGGGAAGGTCCAGTGATAATGTTGACATACCAGCTTCTGCCCTGAAAGACAGTGGGGTCTTGATCTTTGGCATTGGAACCAGAAATTCCAGCAGAGAGGTTCAAGGGATTGCCACTGATCCTAGTTTTTCCCAGTCTGTTTCTGAATTCACTGACCTCCCCAGCGTCCAGGAGCAGTTTTTCTCCACACTCATAACTGTACAAGTTGAGGCCACACCCAAAACCCCAACAGTCATAGGTAAGAACGGATGCGTTATCTAGGACAACTAAAACAACACACATATTTCAGTCTCAGGTTCATTGAAGCAATGTTAACATATTTTCTGTTTTGTTTCTGAAACTCTTAGTGGACCAAAGCATTGCCAGAAAGGATGTAGTATTCCTGCTGGATGGTTCTGATGGCACTAGGAATGGCTTTCCAGCAATGCGTGACTTTGTTCAAAGAGTGGTAGAGAAACTCACTGTGGAGGAGAACAGAGATCGAGTCTCTGTGGTCCAGTATAGCAGAGAATCAGAGGCCCACTTCTATCTGAACACTTACACAACAAAGGAAGACGTTGTGAACACCGTAAGAGGCCTGAGGCACAAAGGAGGGAGACCCCTCAACACTGGCGCTGCTCTCCAGTATGTCAGGGACAATGTCTTTATTGCCTCCTCCGGAAGTAGGCGCCTTGAAGGTGTTCCACAGATTCTGATACTGCTGAATGGTGGAAGGTCCTTTGACAATGTAGATACACCAGCGACTGATCTCAAGGAGCTTGGCGTCTTGGTGTTTGGAATTGGAACAAGGAGCTCTGATAGCAGAGAATTACAGAAAATATCCTACGACCCCAGTTATGCTCTTTCCGTGTCTGAATTTACTGACCTCCCCAACGTCCAACAGCAGCTTCTTTCTGCTATGAGCACTGTCATTGTACAGGTCACAACCATGACACCAACAGTAAAACCAACAATTCTAGGTAAGATAAATATGGTTTTGATCAGTTCCATTTTCACTCTTACATCAGGATTTGAGTATTTAATAGCTTCGACATTTTAAGTAGATGCCTCCCGAGGCCTTTCATGTTGGATTTATTTCGCACCTCTGTAGGAATGTTCGCTATGATAGCACTCAGTCCAATGCACACATTGACACTTTCTTTGAATGGTTGTTTGAGATTAGGGAAAGGGATGACTGTCATGTGAAGGAAGCAGCTATGTCCTGTTTTTCCCTTACCTATGCATCATTTAATAAAACTCTTTTTTCTGAACATTCACATTCTCTAGTTGAGAGTCAGGCTCCCAAGAGGGATGTCGTGTTCTTGCTGGATGGATCTGATGGCACTAGGAGTGGATTCCCAGCAATGCGGGACTTTGTTCAAAGAGTAGTGGAGACACTCGGTGTGGATGAGAACAAAGATCGCGTGGCTGTGGTCCAGTACAGTAGAGATCCAGCCGCCCAATTCTATCTGAACACATACACAACAAAAGTAGAGATTCTCAACACTGTACGAGGTCTGAGACACAAAGGTGGGAGACCTCTCAACACTGGAGCAGCTCTCCAGTACGTGAGAGACAATGTCTTGACTGCCTCCTCCGGAAGTCGACGCACTGAAGGTGTTCCACAGTTACTGATTCTGCTGAGTGGTGGAAGGTCCTTTGACAATGTTGACACTCCAGCTTCTGCTCTGAAGGAGCTTGGGGTCTTGATCTTTGGAATTGGAACAAGGAGCTCTGATAGCAGAGAATTGCAGAGGATATCACATGATCCCAGTTACGCTCTGTCTGTCTCTGACTTCACTGACCTTCCAAACATCCAGCAGCAACTTCTGTCCTCGGTGGAGTCAGTTGTTATTGACGTTACGCCAGAATCGACAACAGATTTAGGTATGTGTCATCACTGTTAATTGAGAGTCAGGAAGTGTTAGTAAAATGTCAGCTGAGTCTTAGAAACAACGGTATAATTTGACCACAAGCCCCACATTTCAACTGTCTGATTGACATAATCTATTTATTTTCTCAGTTCCTCATGACACCTCCAGAAAGGATGTGGTATTCCTTGTGGATGGTTCTGATGGCACAAGGAATGGATTCCCAGCAATGCGTGATTTTGTTCAGAGAGTAGTGGGGAAACTCAATGTGGGAGGAGACAAAGACCGCGTTTCTGTTGTCCAGTACGGTAGAGATCAAGAAGTTCATTTCTATCTGAACACATACACCACAAAGGAGGACATTCTTAACACTGTGAGAAGTCTGAGGCACAGAGGAGGTAGACCCCTTAACACTGGGGCAGCCCTCCAATACGTAAGGGACAACGTCCTTACTGCCTCCTCTGGAAGCAGAAGCCAAGAGGGCGTCCCTCAGATGCTGATACTGCTGAGTGGGGGAAGGTCCAGTGATAATGTTGACATACCAGCTTCTGCCCTGAAAGACAGTGGGGTCTTGATCTTTGGCATTGGAACCAGAAATTCCAGCAGAGAGGTTCAAGGGATTGCCACTGATCCTAGTTTTTCCCAGTCTGTTTCTGAATTCACTGACCTCCCCAGCGTCCAGGAGCAGTTTTTCTCCACACTCATAACTGTACAAGTTGAGGCCACACCCAAAACCCCAACAGTCATAGGTAAGAACGGATGCGTTATCTAGGACAACTAAAACAACACACATATTTCAGTCTCAGGTTCATTGAAGCAATGTTAACATATTTTCTGTTTTGTTTCTGAAACTCTTAGTGGACCAAAGCATTGCCAGAAAGGATGTAGTATTCCTGCTGGATGGTTCTGATGGCACTAGGAATGGCTTTCCAGCAATGCGTGACTTTGTTCAAAGAGTGGTAGAGAAACTCACTGTGGAGGAGAACAGAGATCGAGTCTCTGTGGTCCAGTATAGCAGAGAATCAGAGGCCCACTTCTATCTGAACACTTACACAACAAAGGAAGACGTTGTGAACACCGTAAGAGGCCTGAGGCACAAAGGAGGGAGACCCCTCAACACTGGCGCTGCTCTCCAGTATGTCAGGGACAATGTCTTTATTGCCTCCTCCGGAAGTAGGCGCCTTGAAGGTGTTCCACAGATTCTGATACTGCTGAATGGTGGAAGGTCCTTTGACAATGTAGATACACCAGCGACTGATCTCAAGGAGCTTGGCGTCTTGGTGTTTGGAATTGGAACAAGGAGCTCTGATAGCAGAGAATTACAGAAAATATCCTACGACCCCAGTTATGCTCTTTCCGTGTCTGAATTTACTGACCTCCCCAACGTCCAACAGCAGCTTCTTTCTGCTATGAGCACTGTCATTGTACAGGTCACAACCATGACACCAACAGTAAAACCAACAATTCTAGGTAAGATAAATATGGTTTTGATCAGTTCCATTTTCACTCTTACATCAGGATTTGAGTATTTAATAGCTTCGACATTTTAAGTAGATGCCTCCCGAGGCCTTTCATGTTGGATTTATTTCGCACCTCTGTAGGAATGTTCGCTATGATAGCACTCAGTCCAATGCACACATTGACACTTTCTTTGAATGGTTGTTTGAGATTAGGGAAAGGGATGACTGTCATGTGAAGGAAGCAGCTATGTCCTGTTTTTCCCTTACCTATGCATCATTTAATAAAACTCTTTTTTCTGAACATTCACATTCTCTAGTTGAGAGTCAGGCTCCCAAGAGGGATGTCGTGTTCTTGCTGGATGGATCTGATGGCACTAGGAGTGGATTCCCAGCAATGCGGGACTTTGTTCAAAGAGTAGTGGAGACACTCGGTGTGGATGAGAACAAAGATCGCGTGGCTGTGGTCCAGTACAGTAGAGATCCAGCCGCCCAATTCTATCTGAACACATACACAACAAAAGTAGAGATTCTCAACACTGTACGAGGTCTGAGACACAAAGGTGGGAGACCTCTCAACACTGGAGCAGCTCTCCAGTACGTGAGAGACAATGTCTTGACTGCCTCCTCCGGAAGTCGACGCACTGAAGGTGTTCCACAGTTACTGATTCTGCTGAGTGGTGGAAGGTCCTTTGACAATGTTGACACTCCAGCTTCTGCTCTGAAGGAGCTTGGGGTCTTGATCTTTGGAATTGGAACAAGGAGCTCTGATAGCAGAGAATTGCAGAGGATATCACATGATCCCAGTTACGCTCTGTCTGTCTCTGACTTCACTGACCTTCCAAACATCCAGCAGCAACTTCTGTCCTCGGTGGAGTCAGTTGTTATTGACGTTACGCCAGAATCGACAACAGATTTAGGTATGTGTCATCACTGTTAATTGAGAGTCAGGAAGTGTTAGTAAAATGTCAGCTGAGTCTTAGAAACAACGGTATAATTTGACCACAAGCCCCACATTTCAACTGTCTGATTGACATAATCTATTTATTTTCTCAGTTCCTCATGACACCTCCAGAAAGGATGTGGTATTCCTTGTGGATGGTTCTGATGGCACAAGGAATGGATTCCCAGCAATGCGTGATTTTGTTCAGAGAGTAGTGGGGAAACTCAATGTGGGAGGAGACAAAGACCGCGTTTCTGTTGTCCAGTACGGTAGAGATCAAGAAGTTCATTTCTATCTGAACACATACACCACAAAGGAGGACATTCTTAACACTGTGAGAAGTCTGAGGCACAGAGGAGGTAGACCCCTTAACACTGGGGCAGCCCTCCAATACGTAAGGGACAACGTCCTTACTGCCTCCTCTGGAAGCAGAAGCCAAGAGGGCGTCCCTCAGATGCTGATACTGCTGAGTGGGGGAAGGTCCAGTGATAATGTTGACATACCAGCTTCTGCCCTGAAAGACAGTGGGGTCTTGATCTTTGGCATTGGAACCAGAAATTCCAGCAGAGAGGTTCAAGGGATTGCCACTGATCCTAGTTTTTCCCAGTCTGTTTCTGAATTCACTGACCTCCCCAGCGTCCAGGAGCAGTTTTTCTCCACACTCATAACTGTACAAGTTGAGGCCACACCCAAAACCCCAACAGTCATAGGTAAGAACGGATGCGTTATCTAGGACAACTAAAACAACACACATATTTCAGTCTCAGGTTCATTGAAGCAATGTTAACATATTTTCTGTTTTGTTTCTGAAACTCTTAGTGGACCAAAGCATTGCCAGAAAGGATGTAGTATTCCTGCTGGATGGTTCTGATGGCACTAGGAATGGCTTTCCAGCAATGCGTGACTTTGTTCAAAGAGTGGTAGAGAAACTCACTGTGGAGGAGAACAGAGATCGAGTCTCTGTGGTCCAGTATAGCAGAGAATCAGAGGCCCACTTCTATCTGAACACTTACACAACAAAGGAAGACGTTGTGAACACCGTAAGAGGCCTGAGGCACAAAGGAGGGAGACCCCTCAACACTGGCGCTGCTCTCCAGTATGTCAGGGACAATGTCTTTATTGCCTCCTCCGGAAGTAGGCGCCTTGAAGGTGTTCCACAGATTCTGATACTGCTGAATGGTGGAAGGTCCTTTGACAATGTAGATACACCAGCGACTGATCTCAAGGAGCTTGGCGTCTTGGTGTTTGGAATTGGAACAAGGAGCTCTGATAGCAGAGAATTACAGAAAATATCCTACGACCCCAGTTATGCTCTTTCCGTGTCTGAATTTACTGACCTCCCCAACGTCCAACAGCAGCTTCTTTCTGCTATGAGCACTGTCATTGTACAGGTCACAACCATGACACCAACAGTAAAACCAACAATTCTAGGTAAGATAAATATGGTTTTGATCAGTTCCATTTTCACTCTTACATCAGGATTTGAGTATTTAATAGCTTCGACATTTTAAGTAGATGCCTCCCGAGGCCTTTCATGTTGGATTTATTTCGCACCTCTGTAGGAATGTTCGCTATGATAGCACTCAGTCCAATGCACACATTGACACTTTCTTTGAATGGTTGTTTGAGATTAGGGAAAGGGATGACTGTCATGTGAAGGAAGCAGCTATGTCCTGTTTTTCCCTTACCTATGCATCATTTAATAAAACTCTTTTTTCTGAACATTCACATTCTCTAGTTGAGAGTCAGGCTCCCAAGAGGGATGTCGTGTTCTTGCTGGATGGATCTGATGGCACTAGGAGTGGATTCCCAGCAATGCGGGACTTTGTTCAAAGAGTAGTGGAGACACTCGGTGTGGATGAGAACAAAGATCGCGTGGCTGTGGTCCAGTACAGTAGAGATCCAGCCGCCCAATTCTATCTGAACACATACACAACAAAAGTAGAGATTCTCAACACTGTACGAGGTCTGAGACACAAAGGTGGGAGACCTCTCAACACTGGAGCAGCTCTCCAGTACGTGAGAGACAATGTCTTGACTGCCTCCTCCGGAAGTCGACGCACTGAAGGTGTTCCACAGTTACTGATTCTGCTGAGTGGTGGAAGGTCCTTTGACAATGTTGACACTCCAGCTTCTGCTCTGAAGGAGCTTGGGGTCTTGATCTTTGGAATTGGAACAAGGAGCTCTGATAGCAGAGAATTGCAGAGGATATCACATGATCCCAGTTACGCTCTGTCTGTCTCTGACTTCACTGACCTTCCAAACATCCAGCAGCAACTTCTGTCCTCGGTGGAGTCAGTTGTTATTGACGTTACGCCAGAATCGACAACAGATTTAGGTATGTGTCATCACTGTTAATTGAGAGTCAGGAAGTGTTAGTAAAATGTCAGCTGAGTCTTAGAAACAACGGTATAATTTGACCACAAGCCCCACATTTCAACTGTCTGATTGACATAATCTATTTATTTTCTCAGTTCCTCATGACACCTCCAGAAAGGATGTGGTATTCCTTGTGGATGGTTCTGATGGCACAAGGAATGGATTCCCAGCAATGCGTGATTTTGTTCAGAGAGTAGTGGGGAAACTCAATGTGGGAGGAGACAAAGACCGCGTTTCTGTTGTCCAGTACGGTAGAGATCAAGAAGTTCATTTCTATCTGAACACATACACCACAAAGGAGGACATTCTTAACACTGTGAGAAGTCTGAGGCACAGAGGAGGTAGACCCCTTAACACTGGGGCAGCCCTCCAATACGTAAGGGACAACGTCCTTACTGCCTCCTCTGGAAGCAGAAGCCAAGAGGGCGTCCCTCAGATGCTGATACTGCTGAGTGGGGGAAGGTCCAGTGATAATGTTGACATACCAGCTTCTGCCCTGAAAGACAGTGGGGTCTTGATCTTTGGCATTGGAACCAGAAATTCCAGCAGAGAGGTTCAAGGGATTGCCACTGATCCTAGTTTTTCCCAGTCTGTTTCTGAATTCACTGACCTCCCCAGCGTCCAGGAGCAGTTTTTCTCCACACTCATAACTGTACAAGTTGAGGCCACACCCAAAACCCCAACAGTCATAGGTAAGAACGGATGCGTTATCTAGGACAACTAAAACAACACACATATTTCAGTCTCAGGTTCATTGAAGCAATGTTAACATATTTTCTGTTTTGTTTCTGAAACTCTTAGTGGACCAAAGCATTGCCAGAAAGGATGTAGTATTCCTGCTGGATGGTTCTGATGGCACTAGGAATGGCTTTCCAGCAATGCGTGACTTTGTTCAAAGAGTGGTAGAGAAACTCACTGTGGAGGAGAACAGAGATCGAGTCTCTGTGGTCCAGTATAGCAGAGAATCAGAGGCCCACTTCTATCTGAACACTTACACAACAAAGGAAGACGTTGTGAACACCGTAAGAGGCCTGAGGCACAAAGGAGGGAGACCCCTCAACACTGGCGCTGCTCTCCAGTATGTCAGGGACAATGTCTTTATTGCCTCCTCCGGAAGTAGGCGCCTTGAAGGTGTTCCACAGATTCTGATACTGCTGAATGGTGGAAGGTCCTTTGACAATGTAGATACACCAGCGACTGATCTCAAGGAGCTTGGCGTCTTGGTGTTTGGAATTGGAACAAGGAGCTCTGATAGCAGAGAATTACAGAAAATATCCTACGACCCCAGTTATGCTCTTTCCGTGTCTGAATTTACTGACCTCCCCAACGTCCAACAGCAGCTTCTTTCTGCTATGAGCACTGTCATTGTACAGGTCACAACCATGACACCAACAGTAAAACCAACAATTCTAGGTAAGATAAATATGGTTTTGATCAGTTCCATTTTCACTCTTACATCAGGATTTGAGTATTTAATAGCTTCGACATTTTAAGTAGATGCCTCCCGAGGCCTTTCATGTTGGATTTATTTCGCACCTCTGTAGGAATGTTCGCTATGATAGCACTCAGTCCAATGCACACATTGACACTTTCTTTGAATGGTTGTTTGAGATTAGGGAAAGGGATGACTGTCATGTGAAGGAAGCAGCTATGTCCTGTTTTTCCCTTACCTATGCATCATTTAATAAAACTCTTTTTTCTGAACATTCACATTCTCTAGTTGAGAGTCAGGCTCCCAAGAGGGATGTCGTGTTCTTGCTGGATGGATCTGATGGCACTAGGAGTGGATTCCCAGCAATGCGGGACTTTGTTCAAAGAGTAGTGGAGACACTCGGTGTGGATGAGAACAAAGATCGCGTGGCTGTGGTCCAGTACAGTAGAGATCCAGCCGCCCAATTCTATCTGAACACATACACAACAAAAGTAGAGATTCTCAACACTGTACGAGGTCTGAGACACAAAGGTGGGAGACCTCTCAACACTGGAGCAGCTCTCCAGTACGTGAGAGACAATGTCTTGACTGCCTCCTCCGGAAGTCGACGCACTGAAGGTGTTCCACAGTTACTGATTCTGCTGAGTGGTGGAAGGTCCTTTGACAATGTTGACACTCCAGCTTCTGCTCTGAAGGAGCTTGGGGTCTTGATCTTTGGAATTGGAACAAGGAGCTCTGATAGCAGAGAATTGCAGAGGATATCACATGATCCCAGTTACGCTCTGTCTGTCTCTGACTTCACTGACCTTCCAAACATCCAGCAGCAACTTCTGTCCTCGGTGGAGTCAGTTGTTATTGACGTTACGCCAGAATCGACAACAGATTTAGGTATGTGTCATCACTGTTAATTGAGAGTCAGGAAGTGTTAGTAAAATGTCAGCTGAGTCTTAGAAACAACGGTATAATTTGACCACAAGCCCCACATTTCAACTGTCTGATTGACATAATCTATTTATTTTCTCAGTTCCTCATGACACCTCCAGAAAGGATGTGGTATTCCTTGTGGATGGTTCTGATGGCACAAGGAATGGATTCCCAGCAATGCGTGATTTTGTTCAGAGAGTAGTGGGGAAACTCAATGTGGGAGGAGACAAAGACCGCGTTTCTGTTGTCCAGTACGGTAGAGATCAAGAAGTTCATTTCTATCTGAACACATACACCACAAAGGAGGACATTCTTAACACTGTGAGAAGTCTGAGGCACAGAGGAGGTAGACCCCTTAACACTGGGGCAGCCCTCCAATACGTAAGGGACAACGTCCTTACTGCCTCCTCTGGAAGCAGAAGCCAAGAGGGCGTCCCTCAGATGCTGATACTGCTGAGTGGGGGAAGGTCCAGTGATAATGTTGACATACCAGCTTCTGCCCTGAAAGACAGTGGGGTCTTGATCTTTGGCATTGGAACCAGAAATTCCAGCAGAGAGGTTCAAGGGATTGCCACTGATCCTAGTTTTTCCCAGTCTGTTTCTGAATTCACTGACCTCCCCAGCGTCCAGGAGCAGTTTTTCTCCACACTCATAACTGTACAAGTTGAGGCCACACCCAAAACCCCAACAGTCATAGGTAAGAACGGATGCGTTATCTAGGACAACTAAAACAACACACATATTTCAGTCTCAGGTTCATTGAAGCAATGTTAACATATTTTCTGTTTTGTTTCTGAAACTCTTAGTGGACCAAAGCATTGCCAGAAAGGATGTAGTATTCCTGCTGGATGGTTCTGATGGCACTAGGAATGGCTTTCCAGCAATGCGTGACTTTGTTCAAAGAGTGGTAGAGAAACTCACTGTGGAGGAGAACAGAGATCGAGTCTCTGTGGTCCAGTATAGCAGAGAATCAGAGGCCCACTTCTATCTGAACACTTACACAACAAAGGAAGACGTTGTGAACACCGTAAGAGGCCTGAGGCACAAAGGAGGGAGACCCCTCAACACTGGCGCTGCTCTCCAGTATGTCAGGGACAATGTCTTTATTGCCTCCTCCGGAAGTAGGCGCCTTGAAGGTGTTCCACAGATTCTGATACTGCTGAATGGTGGAAGGTCCTTTGACAATGTAGATACACCAGCGACTGATCTCAAGGAGCTTGGCGTCTTGGTGTTTGGAATTGGAACAAGGAGCTCTGATAGCAGAGAATTACAGAAAATATCCTACGACCCCAGTTATGCTCTTTCCGTGTCTGAATTTACTGACCTCCCCAACGTCCAACAGCAGCTTCTTTCTGCTATGAGCACTGTCATTGTACAGGTCACAACCATGACACCAACAGTAAAACCAACAATTCTAGGTAAGATAAATATGGTTTTGATCAGTTCCATTTTCACTCTTACATCAGGATTTGAGTATTTAATAGCTTCGACATTTTAAGTAGATGCCTCCCGAGGCCTTTCATGTTGGATTTATTTCGCACCTCTGTAGGAATGTTCGCTATGATAGCACTCAGTCCAATGCACACATTGACACTTTCTTTGAATGGTTGTTTGAGATTAGGGAAAGGGATGACTGTCATGTGAAGGAAGCAGCTATGTCCTGTTTTTCCCTTACCTATGCATCATTTAATAAAACTCTTTTTTCTGAACATTCACATTCTCTAGTTGAGAGTCAGGCTCCCAAGAGGGATGTCGTGTTCTTGCTGGATGGATCTGATGGCACTAGGAGTGGATTCCCAGCAATGCGGGACTTTGTTCAAAGAGTAGTGGAGACACTCGGTGTGGATGAGAACAAAGATCGCGTGGCTGTGGTCCAGTACAGTAGAGATCCAGCCGCCCAATTCTATCTGAACACATACACAACAAAAGTAGAGATTCTCAACACTGTACGAGGTCTGAGACACAAAGGTGGGAGACCTCTCAACACTGGAGCAGCTCTCCAGTACGTGAGAGACAATGTCTTGACTGCCTCCTCCGGAAGTCGACGCACTGAAGGTGTTCCACAGTTACTGATTCTGCTGAGTGGTGGAAGGTCCTTTGACAATGTTGACACTCCAGCTTCTGCTCTGAAGGAGCTTGGGGTCTTGATCTTTGGAATTGGAACAAGGAGCTCTGATAGCAGAGAATTGCAGAGGATATCACATGATCCCAGTTACGCTCTGTCTGTCTCTGACTTCACTGACCTTCCAAACATCCAGCAGCAACTTCTGTCCTCGGTGGAGTCAGTTGTTATTGACGTTACGCCAGAATCGACAACAGATTTAGGTATGTGTCATCACTGTTAATTGAGAGTCAGGAAGTGTTAGTAAAATGTCAGCTGAGTCTTAGAAACAACGGTATAATTTGACCACAAGCCCCACATTTCAACTGTCTGATTGACATAATCTATTTATTTTCTCAGTTCCTCATGACACCTCCAGAAAGGATGTGGTATTCCTTGTGGATGGTTCTGATGGCACAAGGAATGGATTCCCAGCAATGCGTGATTTTGTTCAGAGAGTAGTGGGGAAACTCAATGTGGGAGGAGACAAAGACCGCGTTTCTGTTGTCCAGTACGGTAGAGATCAAGAAGTTCATTTCTATCTGAACACATACACCACAAAGGAGGACATTCTTAACACTGTGAGAAGTCTGAGGCACAGAGGAGGTAGACCCCTTAACACTGGGGCAGCCCTCCAATACGTAAGGGACAACGTCCTTACTGCCTCCTCTGGAAGCAGAAGCCAAGAGGGCGTCCCTCAGATGCTGATACTGCTGAGTGGGGGAAGGTCCAGTGATAATGTTGACATACCAGCTTCTGCCCTGAAAGACAGTGGGGTCTTGATCTTTGGCATTGGAACCAGAAATTCCAGCAGAGAGGTTCAAGGGATTGCCACTGATCCTAGTTTTTCCCAGTCTGTTTCTGAATTCACTGACCTCCCCAGCGTCCAGGAGCAGTTTTTCTCCACACTCATAACTGTACAAGTTGAGGCCACACCCAAAACCCCAACAGTCATAGGTAAGAACGGATGCGTTATCTAGGACAACTAAAACAACACACATATTTCAGTCTCAGGTTCATTGAAGCAATGTTAACATATTTTCTGTTTTGTTTCTGAAACTCTTAGTGGACCAAAGCATTGCCAGAAAGGATGTAGTATTCCTGCTGGATGGTTCTGATGGCACTAGGAATGGCTTTCCAGCAATGCGTGACTTTGTTCAAAGAGTGGTAGAGAAACTCACTGTGGAGGAGAACAGAGATCAAGTCTCTGTGGTCCAGTATAGCAGAGAATCAGAGGCCCACTTCTATCTGAACACTTACACAACAAAGGAAGACGTTGTGAACACCGTAAGAGGCCTGAGGCACAAAGGAGGGAGACCCCTCAACACTGGCGCTGCTCTCCAGTATGTCAGGGACAATGTCTTTATTGCCTCCTCCGGAAGTAGGCGCCTTGAAGGTGTTCCACAGATTCTGATACTGCTGAATGGTGGAAGGTCCTTTGACAATGTAGATACACCAGCGACTGATCTCAAGGAGCTTGGCGTCTTGGTGTTTGGAATTGGAACAAGGAGCTCTGATAGCAGAGAATTACAGAAAATATCCTACGACCCCAGTTATGCTCTTTCCGTGTCTGAATTTACTGACCTCCCCAACGTCCAACAGCAGCTTCTTTCTGCTATGAGCACTGTCATTGTACAGGTCACAACCATGACACCAACAGTAAAACCAACAATTCTAGGTAAGATAAATATGGTTTTGATCAGTTCCATTTTTACTCTTACATCAGGATTTGAGTATTTAATAGCTTCGACATTTTAAGTAGATGCTTCCCGAGGCCTTTCATGTTGGATTTATTTCGCACCTCTGTAGGAATGTTCGCTATGATAGCACTCAGTCCAATGCACACATTGACACGTTCTTTGAATGGTTGTTTGAGATTAGGGAAAGGGATGACTGTCATGTGAAGGAAGCAGCTATGTCCTGTTTTTCCCTTACCTATGCATCATTTAATAAAACTCTTTTTTCTGAACATTCACATTCTCTAGTTGAGAGTCAGGCTCCCAAGAGGGATGTCGTGTTCTTGCTGGATGGATCTGATGGCACTAGGAGTGGATTCCCAGCAATGCGGGACTTTGTTCAAAGAGTAGTGGAGACACTCGGTGTGGATGAGAACAAAGATCGCGTGGCTGTGGTCCAGTACAGTAGAGATCCAGCCGCCCAATTCTATCTGAACACATACACAACAAAAGTAGAGATTCTCAACACTGTACGAGGTCTGAGACACAAAGGTGGGAGACCTCTCAACACTGGAGCAGCTCTCCAGTACGTGAGAGACAATGTCTTGACTGCCTCCTCCGGAAGTCGACGCACTGAAGGTGTTCCACAGTTACTGATTCTGCTGAGTGGTGGAAGGTCCTTTGACAATGTTGACACTCCAGCTTCTGCTCTGAAGGAGCTTGGAGTCTTGATCTTTGGAATTGGAACAAGGAGCTCTGATAGCAGAGAATTGCAGAGGATATCACATGATCCCAGTTACGCTCTGTCTGTCTCTGACTTCACTGACCTTCCAAACATCCAGCAGCAACTTCTGTCCTCGGTGGAGTCAGTTGTTATTGACGTTACGCCAGAATCGACAACAGATTTAGGTATGTGTCATCACTGTTAATTGAGAGTCAGGAAGTGTTAGTAAAATGTCAGCTGAGTCTTAGAAACAACGGTATAATTTGACCACAAGCCCCACATTTCAACTGTCTGATTGACATAATCTATTTATTTTCTCAGTTCCTCATGACACCTCCAGAAAGGATGTGGTATTCCTTGTGGATGGTTCTGATGGCACAAGGAATGGATTCCCAGCAATGCGTGATTTTGTTCAGAGAGTAGTGGGGAAACTCAATGTGGGAGGAGACAAAGACCGCGTTTCTGTTGTCCAGTACGGTAGAGATCAAGAAGTTCATTTCTATCTGAACACATACACCACAAAGGAGGACATTCTTAACACTGTGAGAAGTCTGAGGCACAGAGGAGGTAGACCCCTTAACACTGGGGCAGCCCTCCAATACGTAAGGGACAACGTCCTTACTGCCTCCTCTGGAAGCAGAAGCCAAGAGGGTGTCCCTCAGATGCTGATACTGCTGAGTGGGGGAAGGTCCAGTGATAATGTTGACATACCAGCTTCTGCCCTGAAAGACAGTGGGGTCTTGATCTTTGGCATTGGAACCAGAAATTCCAGCAGAGAGGTTCAAGGGATTGCCACTGATCCTAGTTTTTCCCAGTCTGTTTCTGAATTCACTGACCTCCCCAGCGTCCAGGAGCAGTTTTTCTCCACACTCATAACTGTACAAGTTGAGGCCACACCCAAAACCCCAACAGTCATAGGTAAGAACGGATGCGTTATCTAGGACAACTAAAACAACACACATATTTCAGTCTCAGGTTCATTGAAGCAATGTTAACATATTTTCTGTTTTGTTTCTGAAACTCTTAGTGGACCAAAGCATTGCCAGAAAGGATGTAGTATTCCTGCTGGATGGTTCTGATGGCACTAGGAATGGCTTTCCAGCAATGCGTGACTTTGTTCAAAGAGTGGTAGAGAAACTCACTGTGGAGGAGAACAGAGATCGAGTCTCTGTGGTCCAGTATAGCAGAGAATCAGAGGCCCACTTCTATCTGAACACTTACACAACAAAGGAAGACGTTGTGAACACCGTAAGAGGCCTGAGGCACAAAGGAGGGAGACCCCTCAACACTGGCGCTGCTCTCCAGTATGTCAGGGACAATGTCTTTATTGCCTCCTCCGGAAGTAGGCGCCTTGAAGGTGTTCCACAGATTCTGATACTGCTGAATGGTGGAAGGTCCTTTGACAATGTAGATACACCAGCGACTGATCTCAAGGAGCTTGGCGTCTTGGTGTTTGGAATTGGAACAAGGAGCTCTGATAGCAGAGAATTACAGAAAATATCCTACGACCCCAGTTATGCTCTTTCCGTGTCTGAATTTACTGACCTCCCCAACGTCCAACAGCAGCTTCTTTCTGCTATGAGCACTGTCATTGTACAGGTCACAACCATGACACCAACAGTAAAACCAACAATTCTAGGTAAGATAAATATGGTTTTGATCAGTTCCATTTTCACTCTTACATCAGGATTTGAGTATTTAATAGCTTCGACATTTTAAGTAGATGCCTCCCGAGGCCTTTCATGTTGGATTTATTTCGCACCTCTGTAGGAATGTTCGCTATGATAGCACTCAGTCCAATGCACACATTAACACTTTCTTTGAATGGTTGTTTGAGATTAGGGAAAGGGATGACTGTCATGTGAAGGAAGCAGCTATGTCCTGTTTTTCCCTTACCTATGCATCATTTAATAAAACTCTTTTTTCTGAACATTCACATTCTCTAGTTGAGAGTCAGGCTCCCAAGAGGGATGTCGTGTTCTTGCTGGATGGATCTGATGGCACTAGGAGTGGATTCCCAGCAATGCGGGACTTTGTTCAAAGAGTAGTGGAGACACTCGGTGTGGATGAGAACAAAGATCGCGTGGCTGTGGTCCAGTACAGTAGAGATCCAGCCGCCCAATTCTATCTGAACACATACACAACAAAAGTAGAGATTCTCAACACTGTACGAGGTCTGAGACACAAAGGTGGGAGACCTCTCAACACTGGAGCAGCTCTCCAGTACGTGAGAGACAATGTCTTGACTGCCTCCTCCGGAAGTCGACGCACTGAAGGTGTTCCACAGTTACTGATTCTGCTGAGTGGTGGAAGGTCCTTTGACAATGTTGACACTCCAGCTTCTGCTCTGAAGGAGCTTGGGGTCTTGATCTTTGGAATTGGAACAAGGAGCTCTGATAGCAGAGAATTGCAGAGGATATCACATGATCCCAGTTACGCTCTGTCTGTCTCTGACTTCACTGACCTTCCAAACATCCAGCAGCAACTTCTGTCCTCGGTGGAGTCAGTTGTTATTGACGTTACGCCAGAATCGACAACAGATTTAGGTATGTGTCATCACTGTTAATTGAGAGTCAGGAAGTGTTAGTAAAATGTCAGCTGAGTCTTAGAAACAACGGTATAATTTGACCACAAGCCCCACATTTCAACTGTCTGATTGACATAATCTATTTATTTTCTCAGTTCCTCATGACACCTCCAGAAAGGATGTGGTATTCCTTGTGGATGGTTCTGATGGCACAAGGAATGGATTCCCAGCAATGCGTGATTTTGTTCAGAGAGTAGTGGGGAAACTCAATGTGGGAGGAGACAAAGACCGCGTTTCTGTTGTCCAGTACGGTAGAGATCAAGAAGTTCATTTCTATCTGAACACATACACCACAAAGGAGGACATTCTTAACACTGTGAGAAGTCTGAGGCACAGAGGAGGTAGACCCCTTAACACTGGGGCAGCCCTCCAATACGTAAGGGACAACGTCCTTACTGCCTCCTCTGGAAGCAGAAGCCAAGAGGGTGTCCCTCAGATGCTGATACTGCTGAGTGGGGGAAGGTCCAGTGATAATGTTGACATACCAGCTTCTGCCCTGAAAGACAGTGGGGTCTTGATCTTTGGCATTGGAACCAGAAATTCCAGCAGAGAGGTTCAAGGGATTGCCACTGATCCTAGTTTTTCCCAGTCTGTTTCTGAATTCACTGACCTCCCCAGCGTCCAGGAGCAGTTTTTCTCCACACTCATAACTGTACAAGTTGAGGCCACACCCAAAACCCCAACAGTCATAGGTAAGAACGGATGCGTTATCTAGGACAACTAAAACAACACACATATTTCAGTCTCAGGTTCATTGAAGCAATGTTAACATATTTTCTGTTTTGTTTCTGAAACTCTTAGTGGACCAAAGCATTGCCAGAAAGGATGTAGTATTCCTGCTGGATGGTTCTGATGGCACTAGGAATGGCTTTCCAGCAATGCGTGACTTTGTTCAAAGAGTGGTAGAGAAACTCACTGTGGAGGAGAACAGAGATCGAGTCTCTGTGGTCCAGTATAGCAGAGAATCAGAGGCCCACTTCTATCTGAACACTTACACAACAAAGGAAGACGTTGTGAACACCGTAAGAGGCCTGAGGCACAAAGGAGGGAGACCCCTCAACACTGGCGCTGCTCTCCAGTATGTCAGGGACAATGTCTTTATTGCCTCCTCCGGAAGTAGGCGCCTTGAAGGTGTTCCACAGATTCTGATACTGCTGAATGGTGGAAGGTCCTTTGACAATGTAGATACACCAGCGACTGATCTCAAGGAGCTTGGCGTCTTGGTGTTTGGAATTGGAACAAGGAGCTCTGATAGCAGAGAATTACAGAAAATATCCTACGACCCCAGTTATGCTCTTTCCGTGTCTGAATTTACTGACCTCCCCAACGTCCAACAGCAGCTTCTTTCTGCTATGAGCACTGTCATTGTACAGGTCACAACCATGACACCAACAGTAAAACCAACAATTCTAGGTAAGATAAATATGGTTTTGATCAGTTCCATTTTCACTCTTACATCAGGATTTGAGTATTTAATAGCTTCGACATTTTAAGTGGATGCCTCCCGAGGCCTTTCATGTTGGATTTATTTCGCACCTCTGTAGGAATGTTCGCTATGATAGCACTCAGTCCAATGCACACATTGACACTTTCTTTGAATGGTTGTTTGAGATTAGGGAAAGGGATGACTGTCATGTGAAGGAAGCAGCTTTGTCCTGTTTTTCCCTTACCTATGCATCATTTAATAAAACTCTTTTTTCTGAACATTCACATTCTCTAGTTGAGAGTCAGGCTCCCAAGAGGGATGTCGTGTTCTTGCTGGATGGATCTGATGGCACTAGGAGTGGATTCCCAGCAATGCGGGACTTTGTTCAAAGAGTAGTGGAGACACTCGGTGTGGATGAGAACAAAGATCGCGTGGCTGTGGTCCAGTACAGTAGAGATCCAGCCGCCCAATTCTATCTGAACACATACACAACAAAAGTAGAGATTCTCAACACTGTACGAGGTCTGAGACACAAAGGTGGGAGACCTCTCAACACTGGAGCAGCTCTCCAGTACGTGAGAGACAATGTCTTGACTGCCTCCTCCGGAAGTCGACGCACTGAAGGTGTTCCACAGTTACTGATTCTGCTGAGTGGTGGAAGGTCCTTTGACAATGTTGACACTCCAGCTTCTGCTCTGAAGGAGCTTGGGGTCTTGATCTTTGGAATTGGAACAAGGAGCTCTGATAGCAGAGAATTGCAGAGGATATCACATGATCCCAGTTACGCTCTGTCTGTCTCTGACTTCACTGACCTTCCAAACATCCAGCAGCAACTTCTGTCCTCGGTGGAGTCAGTTGTTATTGACGTTACGCCAGAATCGACAACAGATTTAGGTATGTGTCATCACTGTTAATTGAGAGTCAGGAAGTGTTAGTAAAATGTCAGCTGAGTCTTAGAAACAACGGTATAATTTGACCACAAGCCCCACATTTCAACTGTCTGATTGACATAATCTATTTATTTTCTCAGTTCCTCATGACACCTCCAGAAAGGATGTGGTATTCCTTGTGGATGGTTCTGATGGCACAAGGAATGGATTCCCAGCAATGCGTGATTTTGTTCAGAGAGTAGTGGGGAAACTCAATGTGGGAGGAGACAAAGACCGCGTTTCTGTTGTCCAGTACGGTAGAGATCAAGAAGTTCATTTCTATCTGAACACATACACCACAAAGGAGGACATTCTTAACACTGTGAGAAGTCTGAGGCACAGAGGAGGTAGACCCCTTAACACTGGGGCAGCCCTCCAATACGTAAGGGACAACGTCCTTACTGCCTCCTCTGGAAGCAGAAGCCAAGAGGGCGTCCCTCAGATGCTGATACTGCTGAGTGGGGGAAGGTCCAGTGATAATGTTGACATACCAGCTTCTGCCCTGAAAGACAGTGGGGTCTTGATCTTTGGCATTGGAACCAGAAATTCCAGCAGAGAGGTTCAAGGGATTGCCACTGATCCTAGTTTTTCCCAGTCTGTTTCTGAATTCACTGACCTCCCCAGCGTCCAGGAGCAGTTTTTCTCCACACTCATAACTGTACAAGTTGAGGCCACACCCAAAACCCCAACAGTCATAGGTAAGAACGGATGCGTTATCTAGGACAACTAAAACAACACACATATTTCAGTCTCAGGTTCATTGAAGCAATGTTAACATATTTTCTGTTTTGTTTCTGAAACTCTTAGTGGACCAAAGCATTGCCAGAAAGGATGTAGTATTCCTGCTGGATGGTTCTGATGGCACTAGGAATGGCTTTCCAGCAATGCGTGACTTTGTTCAAAGAGTGGTAGAGAAACTCACTGTGGAGGAGAACAGAGATCGAGTCTCTGTGGTCCAGTATAGCAGAGAATCAGAGGCCCACTTCTATCTGAACACTTACACAACAAAGGAAGACGTTGTGAACACCGTAAGAGGCCTGAGGCACAAAGGAGGGAGACCCCTCAACACTGGCGCTGCTCTCCAGTATGTCAGGGACAATGTCTTTATTGCCTCCTCCGGAAGTAGGCGCCTTGAAGGTGTTCCACAGATTCTGATACTGCTGAATGGTGGAAGGTCCTTTGACAATGTAGATACACCAGCGACTGATCTCAAGGAGCTTGGCGTCTTGGTGTTTGGAATTGGAACAAGGAGCTCTGATAGCAGAGAATTACAGAAAATATCCTACGACCCCAGTTATGCTCTTTCCGTGTCTGAATTTACTGACCTCCCCAACGTCCAACAGCAGCTTCTTTCTGCTATGAGCACTGTCATTGTACAGGTCACAACCATGACACCAACAGTAAAACCAACAATTCTAGGTAAGATAAATATGGTTTTGATCAGTTCCATTTTCACTCTTACATCAGGATTTGAGTATTTAATAGCTTCGACATTTTAAGTAGATGCCTCCCGAGGCCTTTCATGTTGGATTTATTTCGCACCTCTGTAGGAATGTTCGCTATGATAGCACTCAGTCCAATGCACACATTGACACTTTCTTTGAATGGTTGTTTGAGATTAGGGAAAGGGATGACTGTCATGTGAAGGAAGCAGCTATGTCCTGTTTTTCCCTTACCTATGCATCATTTAATAAAACTCTTTTTTCTGAACATTCACATTCTCTAGTTGAGAGTCAGGCTCCCAAGAGGGATGTCGTGTTCTTGCTGGATGGATCTGATGGCACTAGGAGTGGATTCCCAGCAATGCGGGACTTTGTTCAAAGAGTAGTGGAGACACTCGGTGTGGATGAGAACAAAGATCGCGTGGCTGTGGTCCAGTACAGTAGAGATCCAGCCGCCCAATTCTATCTGAACACATACACAACAAAAGTAGAGATTCTCAACACTGTACGAGGTCTGAGACACAAAGGTGGGAGACCTCTCAACACTGGAGCAGCTCTCCAGTACGTGAGAGACAATGTCTTGACTGCCTCCTCCGGAAGTCGACGCACTGAAGGTGTTCCACAGTTACTGATTCTGCTGAGTGGTGGAAGGTCCTTTGACAATGTTGACACTCCAGCTTCTGCTCTGAAGGAGCTTGGGGTCTTGATCTTTGGAATTGGAACAAGGAGCTCTGATAGCAGAGAATTGCAGAGGATATCACATGATCCCAGTTACGCTCTGTCTGTCTCTGACTTCACTGACCTTCCAAACATCCAGCAGCAACTTCTGTCCTCGGTGGAGTCAGTTGTTATTGACGTTACGCCAGAATCGACAACCGATTTAGGTATGTGTCATCACTGTTAATTGAGAGTCAGGAAGTGTTAGTAAAATGTCAGCTGAGTCTTAGAAACAACGGTATAATTTGACCACAAGCCCCACATTTCAACTGTCTGATTGACATAATCTATTTATTTTCTCAGTTCCTCATGACACCTCCAGAAAGGATGTGGTATTCCTTGTGGATGGTTCTGATGGCACAAGGAATGGATTCCCAGCAATGCGTGATTTTGTTCAGAGAGTAGTGGGGAAACTCAATGTGGGAGGAGACAAAGACCGCATTTCTGTTGTCCAGTACGGTAGAGATCAAGAAGTTCATTTCTATCTGAACACATACACCACAAAGGAGGACATTCTTAACACTGTGAGAAGTCTGAGGCACAGAGGAGGTAGACCCCTTAACACTGGGGCAGCCCTCCAATACGTAAGGGACAACGTCCTTACTGCCTCCTCTGGAAGCAGAAGCCAAGAGGGTGTCCCTCAGATGCTGATACTGCTGAGTGGGGGAAGGTCCAGTGATAATGTTGACATACCAGCTTCTGCCCTGAAAGACAGTGGGGTCTTGATCTTTGGCATTGGAACCAGAAATTCCAGCAGAGAGGTTCAAGGGATTGCCACTGATCCTAGTTTTTCCCAGTCTGTTTCTGAATTCACTGACCTCCCCAGCGTCCAGGAGCAGTTTTTCTCCACACTCATAACTGTACAAGTTGAGGCCACACCCAAAACCCCAACAGTCATAGGTAAGAACGGATGCGTTATCTAGGACAACTAAAACAACACACATATTTCAGTCTCAGGTTCATTGAAGCAATGTTAACATATTTTCTGTTTTGTTTCTGAAACTCTTAGTGGACCAAAGCATTGCCAGAAAGGATGTAGTATTCCTGCTGGATGGTTCTGATGGCACTAGGAATGGCTTTCCAGCAATGCGTGACTTTGTTCAAAGAGTGGTAGAGAAACTCACTGTGGAGGAGAACAGAGATCGAGTCTCTGTGGTCCAGTATAGCAGAGAATCAGAGGCCCACTTCTATCTGAACACTTACACAACAAAGGAAGACGTTGTGAACACCGTAAGAGGCCTGAGGCACAAAGGAGGGAGACCCCTCAACACTGGCGCTGCTCTCCAGTATGTCAGGGACAATGTCTTTATTGCCTCCTCCGGAAGTAGGCGCCTTGAAGGTGTTCCACAGATTCTGATACTGCTGAATGGTGGAAGGTCCTTTGACAATGTAGATACACCAGCGACTGATCTCAAGGAGCTTGGCGTCTTGGTGTTTGGAATTGGAACAAGGAGCTCTGATAGCAGAGAATTACAGAAAATATCCTACGACCCCAGTTATGCTCTTTCCGTGTCTGAATTTACTGACCTCCCCAACGTCCAACAGCAGCTTCTTTCTGCTATGAGCACTGTCATTGTACAGGTCACAACCATGACACCAACAGTAAAACCAACAATTCTAGGTAAGATAAATATGGTTTTGATCAGTTCCATTTTCACTCTTACATCAGGATTTGAGTATTTAATAGCTTCGACATTTTAAGTAGATGCCTCCCGAGGCCTTTCATGTTGGATTTATTTCGCACCTCTGTAGGAATGTTCGCTATGATAGCACTCAGTCCAATGCACACATTGACACTTTCTTTGAATGGTTGTTTGAGATTAGGGAAAGGGATGACTGTCATGTGAAGGAAGCAGCTATGTCCTGTTTTTCCCTTACCTATGCATCATTTAATAAAACTCTTTTTTCTGAACATTCACATTCTCTAGTTGAGAGTCAGGCTCCCAAGAGGGATGTCGTGTTCTTGCTGGATGGATCTGATGGCACTAGGAGTGGATTCCCAGCAATGCGGGACTTTGTTCAAAGAGTAGTGGAGACACTCGGTGTGGATGAGAACAAAGATCGCGTGGCTGTGGTCCAGTACAGTAGAGATCCAGCCGCGCAATTCTATCTGAACACATACACAACAAAAGTAGAGATTCTCAACACTGTACGAGGTCTAAGACACAAAGGTGGGAGACCTCTCAACACTGGAGCAGCTCTCCAGTACGTGAGAGACAATGTCTTGACTGCCTCCTCCGGAAGTCGACGCACTGAAGGTGTTCCACAGTTACTGATTCTGCTGAGTGGTGGAAGGTCCTTTGACAATGTTGACACTCCAGCTTCTGCTCTGAAGGAGCTTGGGGTCTTGATCTTTGGAATTGGAACAAGGAGCTCTGATAGCAGAGAATTGCAGAGGATATCACATGATCCCAGTTACGCTCTGTCTGTCTCTGACTTCACTGACCTTCCAAACATCCAGCAGCAACTTCTGTCCTCGGTGGAGTCAGTTGTTATTGACGTTACGCCAGAATCGACAACAGATTTAGGTATGTGTCATCACTGTTAATTGAGAGTCAGGAAGTGTTAGTAAAATGTCAGCTGAGTCTTAGAAACAACGGTATAATTTGACCACAAGCCCCACATTTCAACTGTCTGATTGACATAATCTATTTATTTTCTCAGTTCCTCATGACACCTCCAGAAAGGATGTGGTATTCCTTGTGGATGGTTCTGATGGCACAAGGAATGGATTCCCAGCAATGCGTGATTTTGTTCAGAGAGTAGTGGGGAAACTCAATGTGGGAGGAGACAAAGACCGCGTTTCTGTTGTCCAGTACGGTAGAGATCAAGAAGTTCATTTCTATCTGAACACATACACCACAAAGGAGGACATTCTTAACACTGTGAGAAGTCTGAGGCACAGAGGAGGTAGACCCCTTAACACTGGGGCAGCCCTCCAATACGTAAGGGACAACGTCCTTACTGCCTCCTCTGGAAGCAGAAGCCAAGAGGGCGTCCCTCAGATGCTGATACTGCTGAGTGGGGGAAGGTCCAGTGATAATGTTGACATACCAGCTTCTGCCCTGAAAGACAGTGGGGTCTTGATCTTTGGCATTGGAACCAGAAATTCCAGCAGAGAGGTTCAAGGGATTGCCACTGATCCTAGTTTTTCCCAGTCTGTTTCTGAATTCACTGACCTCCCCAGCGTCCAGGAGCAGTTTTTCTCCACACTCATAACTGTACAAGTTGAGGCCACACCCAAAACCCCAACAGTCATAGGTAAGAACGGATGCGTTATCTAGGACAACTAAAACAACACACATATTTCAGTCTCAGGTTCATTGAAGCAATGTTAACATATTTTCTGTTTTGTTTCTGAAACTCTTAGTGGACCAAAGCATTGCCAGAAAGGATGTAGTATTCCTGCTGGATGGTTCTGATGGCACTAGGAATGGCTTTCCAGCAATGCGTGACTTTGTTCAAAGAGTGGTAGAGAAACTCACTGTGGAGGAGAACAGAGATCGAGTCTCTGTGGTCCAGTATAGCAGAGAATCAGAGGCCCACTTCTATCTGAACACTTACACAACAAAGGAAGACGTTGTGAACACCGTAAGAGGCCTGAGGCACAAAGGAGGGAGACCCCTCAACACTGGCGCTGCTCTCCAGTATGTCAGGGACAATGTCTTTATTGCCTCCTCCGGAAGTAGGCGCCTTGAAGGTGTTCCACAGATTCTGATACTGCTGAATGGTGGAAGGTCCTTTGACAATGTAGATACACCAGCGACTGATCTCAAGGAGCTTGGCGTCTTGGTGTTTGGAATTGGAACAAGGAGCTCTGATAGCAGAGAATTACAGAAAATATCCTACGACCCCAGTTATGCTCTTTCCGTGTCTGAATTTACTGACCTCCCCAACGTCCAACGGCAGCTTCTTTCTGCTATGAGCACTGTCATTGTACAGGTCACAACCATGACACCAACAGTAAAACCAACAATTCTAGGTAAGATAAATATGGTTTTGATCAGTTCCATTTTCACTCTTACATCAGGATTTGAGTATTTAATAGCTTCGACATTTTAAGTAGATGCCTCCCGAGGCCTTTCATGTTGGATTTATTTCGCACCTCTGTAGGAATGTTCGCTATGATAGCACTCAGTCCAATGCACACATTGACACTTTCTTTAAATGGTTGTTTGAAATTAGGGAAAGGGATGACTGTCATGTGAAGGAAGCAGCTATGTCCTGTTTTTCCCTTACCTATGCATCATTTAATAAAACTCTTTTTTCTGAACATTCACATTCTCTAGTTGAGAGTCAGGCTCCCAAGAGGGATGTCGTGTTCTTGCTGGATGGATCTGATGGCACTAGGAGTGGATTCCCAGCAATGCGGGACTTTGTTCAAAGAGTAGTGGAGACACTCGGTGTGGATGAGAACAAAGATCGCGTGGCTGTGGTCCAGTACAGTAGAGATCCAGCCGCCCAATTCTATCTGAACACATACACAACAAAAGTAGAGATTCTCAACACTGTACGAGGTCTGAGACACAAAGGTGGGAGACCTCTCAACACTGGAGCAGCTCTCAAGTACGTGAGAGACAATGTCTTGACTGCCTCCTCCGGAAGTCGACGCACTGAAGGTGTTCCACAGTTACTGATTCTGCTGAGTGGTGGAAGGTCCTTTGACAATGTTGACACTCCAGCTTCTGCTCTGAAGGAGCTTGGGGTCTTGATCTTTGGAATTGGAACAAGGAGCTCTGATAGCAGAGAATTGCAGAGGATATCACATGATCCCAGTTACGCTCTGTCTGTCTCTGACTTCACTGACCTTCCAAACATCCAGCAGCAACTTCTGTCCTCGGTGGAGTCAGTTGTTATTGACGTTACGCCAGAATCGACAACAGATTTAGGTATGTGTCATCACTGTTAATTGAGAGTCAGGAAGTGTTAGTAAAATGTCAGCTGAGTCTTAGAAACAACGGTATAATTTGACCACAAGCCCCACATTTCAACTGTCTGATTGACATAATCTATTTATTTTCTCAGTTCCTCATGACACCTCCAGAAAGGATGTGGTATTCCTTGTGGATGGTTCTGATGGCACAAGGAATGGATTCCCAGCAATGCGTGATTTTGTTCAGAGAGTAGTGGGGAAACTCAATGTGGGAGGAGACAAAGACCGCGTTTCTGTTGTCCAGTACGGTAGAGATCAAGAAGTTCATTTCTATCTGAACACATACACCACAAAGGAGGACATTCTTAACACTGTGAGAAGTCTGAGGCACAGAGGAGGTAGACCCCTTAACACTGGGGCAGCCCTCCAATACGTAAGGGACAACGTCCTTACTGCCTCCTCTGGAAGCAGAAGCCAAGAGGGCGTCCCTCAGATGCTGATACTGCTGAGTGGGGGAAGGTCCAGTGATAATGTTGACATACCAGCTTCTGCCCTGAAAGACAGTGGGGTCTTGATCTTTGGCATTGGAACCAGAAATTCCAGCAGAGAGGTTCAAGGGATTGCCACTGATCCTAGTTTTTCCCAGTCTGTTTCTGAATTCACTGACCTCCCCAGCGTCCAGGAGCAGTTTTTCTCCACACTCATAACTGTACAAGTTGAGGCCACACCCAAAACCCCAACAGTCATAGGTAAGAACGGATGCGTTATCTAGGACAACTAAAACAACACACATATTTCAGTCTCAGGTTCATTGAAGCAATGTTAACATATTTTCTGTTTTGTTTCTGAAACTCTTAGTGGACCAAAGCATTGCCAGAAAGGATGTAGTATTCCTGCTGGATGGTTCTGATGGCACTAGGAATGGCTTTCCAGCAATGCGTGACTTTGTTCAAAGAGTGGTAGAGAAACTCACTGTGGAGGAGAACAGAGATCGAGTCTCTGTGGTCCAGTATAGCAGAGAATCAGAGGCCCACTTCTATCTGAACACTTACACAACAAAGGAAGACGTTGTGAACACCGTAAGAGGCCTGAGGCACAAAGGAGGGAGACCCCTCAACACTGGCGCTGCTCTCCAGTATGTCAGGGACAATGTCTTTATTGCCTCCTCCGGAAGTAGGCGCCTTGAAGGTGTTCCACAGATTCTGATACTGCTGAATGGTGGAAGGTCCTTTGACAATGTAGATACACCAGCGTCTGATCTCAAGGAGCTTGGCGTCTTGGTGTTTGGAATTGGAACAAGGAGCTCTGATAGCAGAGAATTACAGAAAATATCCTACGACCCCAGTTATGCTCTTTCCGTGTCTGAATTTACTGACCTCCCCAACGTCCAACAGCAGCTTCTTTCTGCTATGAGCACTGTCATTGTACAGGTCACAACCATGACACCAACAGTAAAACCAACAATTCTAGGTAAGATAAATATGGTTTTGATCAGTTCCATTTTCACTCTTACATCAGGATTTGAGTATTTAATAGCTTCGACATTTTAAGTAGATGCCTCCCGAGGCCTTTCATGTTGGATTTATTTCGCACCTCTGTAGGAATGTTCGCTATGATAGCACTCAGTCCAATGCACACATTGACACTTTCTTTGAATGGTTGTTTGAGATTAGGGAAAGGGATGACTGTCATGTGAAGGAAGCAGCTATGTCCTGTTTTTCCCTTACCTATGCATCATTTAATAAAACTCTTTTTTCTGAACATTCACATTCTCTAGTTGAGAGTCAGGCTCCCAAGAGGGATGTCGTGTTCTTGCTGGATGGATCTGATGGCACTAGGAGTGGATTCCCAGCAATGCGGGACTTTGTTCAAAGAGTAGTGGAGACACTCGGTGTGGATGAGAACAAAGATCGCGTGGCTGTGGTCCAGTACAGTAGAGATCCAGCCGCCCAATTCTATCTGAACACATACACAACAAAAGTAGAGATTCTCAACACTGTACGAGGTCTGAGACACAAAGGTGGGAGACCTCTCAACACTGGAGCAGCTCTCCAGTACGTGAGAGACAATGTCTTGACTGCCTCCTCCGGAAGTCGACGCACTGAAGGTGTTCCACAGTTACTGATTCTGCTGAGTGGTGGAAGGTCCTTTGACAATGTTGACACTCCAGCTTCTGCTCTGAAGGAGCTTGGGGTCTTGATCTTTGGAATTGGAACAAGGAGCTCTGATAGCAGAGAATTGCAGAGGATATCACATGATCCCAGTTACGCTCTGTCTGTCTCTGACTTCACTGACCTTCCAAACATCCAGCAGCAACTTCTGTCCTCGGTGGAGTCAGTTGTTATTGACGTTACGCCAGAATCGACAACAGATTTAGGTATGTGTCATCACTGTTAATTGAGAGTCAGGAAGTGTTAGTAAAATGTCAGCTGAGTCTTAGAAACAACGGTATAATTTGACCACAAGCCCCACATTTCAACTGTCTGATTGACATAATCTATTTATTTTCTCAGTTCCTCATGACACCTCCAGAAAGGATGTGGTATTCCTTGTGGATGGTTCTGATGGCACAAGGAATGGATTCCCAGCAATGCGTGATTTTGTTCAGAGAGTAGTGGGGAAACTCAATGTGGGAGGAGACAAAGACCGCGTTTCTGTTGTCCAGTACGGTAGAGATCAAGAAGTCCATTTCTATCTGAACACATACACCACAAAGGAGGACATTCTTAACACTGTGAGAAGTCTGAGGCACAGAGGAGGTAGACCCCTTAACACTGGGGCAGCCCTCCAATACGTAAGGGACAACGTCCTTACTGCCTCCTCTGGAAGCAGAAGCCAAGAGGGCGTCCCTCAGATGCTGATACTGCTGAGTGGGGGAAGGTCCAGTGATAATGTTGACATACCAGCTTCTGCCCTGAAAGACAGTGGGGTCTTGATCTTTGGCATTGGAACCAGAAATTCCAGCAGAGAGGTTCAAGCGATTGCCACTGATCCTAGTTTTTCCCAGTCTGTTTCTGAATTCACTGACCTCCCCAGCGTCCAGGAGCAGTTTTTCTCCACACTCATAACTGTACAAGTTGAGGCCACACCCAAAACCCCAACAGTCATAGGTAAGAACGGATGCGTTATCTAGGACAACTAAAACAACACACATATTTCAGTCTCAGGTTCATTGAAGAAATGTTAACATATTTTCTGTTTTGTTTCTGAAACTCTTAGTGGACCAAAGCATTGCCAGAAAGGATGTAGTATTCCTGCTGGATGGTTCTGATGGCACTAGGAATGGCTTTCCAGCAATGCGTGACTTTGTTCAAAGAGTGGTAGAGAAACTCACTGTGGAGGAGAACAGAGATCGAGTCTCTGTGGTCCAGTATAGCAGAGAATCAGAGGCCCACTTCTATCTGAACACTTACACAACAAAGGAAGACGTTGTGAACACCGTAAGAGGCCTGAAGCACAAAGGAGGGAGACCCCTCAACACTGGGGCAGCTCTCCAGTATGTCAGGGACAATGTCTTTATTGCCTCCTCCGGAAGTAGGCGCCTTGAAGGTGTTCCACAGATTCTGATACTGCTGAATGGTGGAAGGTCCTTTGACAATGTAGATACACCAGCGTCTGATCTCAAGGAGCTTGAAGTCTTGGTGTTTGGAATTGGAACAAGGAGCTCTGATAGCAGAGAATTACAGAAAATATCCTACGACCCCAGTTATGCTCTTTCCGTGTCTGAATTTACTGACCTCCCCAACGTCCAACAGCAGCTTCTTTCTGCTATGAGCACTGTCATTGTACAGGTCACAACCATGACACCAACAGTAAAACCAACAATTCTAGGTAAGATAAATATGGTTTTGATCAGTTCCATTTTCACTCTTACATCAGGATTTGAGTATTTAATAGCTTCGACATTTTAAGTAGATGCCTCCCGAGGCCTTTCATGTTGGATTTATTTCGCACCTCTGTAGGAATGTTCGCTATGATAGCACTCAGTCCAATGCACACATTGACACTTTCTTTGAATGGTTGTTTGAGATTAGGGAAAGGGATGACTGTCATGTGAAGGAAGCAGCTATGTCCTGTTTTTCCCTTACCTATGCATCATTTAATAAAACTCTTTTTTTCTGAACATTCACATTCTCTAGTTGAGAGTCAGGCTCCCAAGAGGGATGTCGTGTTCTTGCTGGATGGATCTGATGGCACTAGGAGTGGATTCCCAGCAATGCGGGACTTTGTTCAAAGAGTAGTGGAGACACTCGGTGTGGATGAGAACAAAGATCGCGTGGCTGTGGTCCAGTACAGTAGAGATCCAGCCGCCCAATTCTATCTGAACACATACACAACAAAAGTAGAGATTCTCAACACTGTACGAGGTCTGAGACACAAAGGTGGGAGACCTCTCAACACTGGAGCAGCTCTCCAGTACGTGAGAGACAATGTCTTGACTGCCTCCTCCGGAAGTCGACGCACTGAAGGTGTTCCACAGTTACTGATTCTGCTGAGTGGTGGAAGGTCCTTTGACAATGTTGACACTCCAGCTTCTGCTCTGAAGGAGCTTGGGGTCTTGATCTTTGGAATTGGAACAAGGAGCTCTGATAGCAGAGAATTGCAGAGGATATCACATGATCCCAGTTACGCTCTGTCTGTCTCTGACTTCACTGACCTTCCAAACATCCAGCAGCAACTTCTGTCCTCGGTGGAGTCAGTTGTTATTGACGTTACGCCAGAATCGACAACAGATTTAGGTATGTGTCATCACTGTTAATTGAGAGTCAGGAAGTGTTAGTAAAATGTCAGCTGAGTCTTAGAAACAACGGTATGATTTGACCACAAGCCCCACATTTCAACTGTCTGATTGACATAATCTATTTATTTTCTCAGTTCCTCATGACACCTCCAGAAAGGATGTGGTATTCCTTGTGGATGGTTCTGATGGCACAAGGAATGGATTCCCAGCAATGCGTGATTTTGTTCAGAGAGTAGTGGGGAAACTCAATGTGGGAGGAGACAAAGACCGCGTTTCTGTTGTCCAGTACGGTAGAGATCAAGAAGTTCATTTCTATCTGAACACATACACCACAAAGGAGGACATTCTTAACACTGTGAGAAGTCTGAGGCACAGAGGAGGTAGACCCCTTAACACTGGGGCAGCCCTCCAATACGTAAGGGACAACGTCCTTACTGCCTCCTCTGGAAGCAGAAGCCAAGAGGGCGTCCCTCAGATGCTGATACTGCTGAGTGGGGGAAGGTCCAGTGATAATGTTGACATACCAGCTTCTGCCCTGAAAGACAGTGGGGTCTTGATCTTTGGCATTGGAACCAGAAATTCCAGCAGAGAGGTTCAAGGGATTGCCACTGATCCTAGTTTTTCCCAGTCTGTTTCTGAATTCACTGACCTCCCCAGCGTCCAGGAGCAGTTTTTCTCCACACTCATAACTGTACAAGTTGAGGCCACACCCAAAACCCCAACAGTCATAGGTAAGAACGGATGCGTTATCTAGGACAACTAAAACAACACACATATTTCAGTCTCAGGTTCATTGAAGCAATGTTAACATATTTTCTGTTTTGTTTCTGAAACTCTTAGTGGACCAAAGCATTGCCAGAAAGGATGTAGTATTCCTGCTGGATGGTTCTGATGGCACTAGGAATGGCTTTCCAGCAATGCGTGACTTTGTTCAAAGAGTGGTAGAGAAACTCACTGTGGAGGAGAACAGAGATCGAGTCTCTGTGGTCCAGTATAGCAGAGAATCAGAGGCCCACTTCTATCTGAACACTTACACAACAAAGGAAGACGTTGTGAACACCGTAAGAGGCCTGAGGCACAAAGGAGGGAGACCCCTCAACACTGGCGCTGCTCTCCAGTATGTCAGGGACAATGTCTTTATTGCCTCCTCCGGAAGTAGGCGCCTTGAAGGTGTTCCACAGATTCTGATACTGCTGAATGGTGGAAGGTCCTTTGACAATGTAGATACACCAGCGTCTGATCTCAAGGAGCTTGGCGTCTTGGTGTTTGGAATTGGAACAAGGAGCTCTGATAGCAGAGAATTACAGAAAATATCCTACGACCCCAGTTATGCTCTTTCCGTGTCTGAATTTACTGACCTCCCCAACGTCCAACAGCAGCTTCTTTCTGCTATGAGCACTGTCATTGTACAGGTCACAACCATGACACCAACAGTAAAACCAACAATTCTAGGTAAGATAAATATGGTTTTGATCAGTTCCATTTTCACTCTTACATCAGGATTTGAGTATTTAATAGCTTCGACATTTTAAGTAGATGCCTCCCGAGGCCTTTCATGTTGGATTTATTTCGCACCTCTGTAGGAATGTTCGCTATGATAGCACTCAGTCCAATGCACACATTGACACTTTCTTTGAATGGTTGTTTGAGATTAGGGAAAGGGATGACTGTCATGTGAAGGAAGCAGCTATGTCCTGTTTTTCCCTTACCTATGCATCATTTAATAAAACTCTTTTTTCTGAACATTCACATTCTCTAGTTGAGAGTCAGGCTCCCAAGAGGGATGTCGTGTTCTTGCTGGATGGATCTGATGGCACTAGGAGTGGATTCCCAGCAATGCGGGACTTTGTTCAAAGAGTAGTGGAGACACTCGGTGTGGATGAGAACAAAGATCGCGTGGCTGTGGTCCAGTACAGTAGAGATCCAGCCGCCCAATTCTATCTGAACACATACACAACAAAAGTAGAGATTCTCAACACTGTACGAGGTCTGAGACACAAAGGTGGGAGACCTCTCAACACTGGAGCAGCTCTCCAGTACGTGAGAGACAATGTCTTGACTGCCTCCTCCGGAAGTCGACGCACTGAAGGTGTTCCACAGTTACTGATTCTGCTGAGTGGTGGAAGGTCCTTTGACAATGTTGACACTCCAGCTTCTGCTCTGAAGGAGCTTGGGGTCTTGATCTTTGGAATTGGAACAAGGAGCTCTGATAGCAGAGAATTGCAGAGGATATCACATGATCCCAGTTACGCTCTGTCTGTCTCTGACTTCACTGACCTTCCAAACATCCAGCAGCAACTTCTGTCCTCGGTGGAGTCAGTTGTTATTGACGTTACGCCAGAATCGACAACAGATTTAGGTATGTGTCATCACTGTTAATTGAGAGTCAGGAAGTGTTAGTAAAATGTCAGCTGAGTCTTAGAAACAACGGTATAATTTGACCACAAGCCCCACATTTCAACTGTCTGATTGACATAATCTATTTATTTTCTCAGTTCCTCATGACACCTCCAGAAAGGATGTGGTATTCCTTGTGGATGGTTCTGATGGCACAAGGAATGGATTCCCAGCAATGCGTGATTTTGTTCAGAGAGTAGTGGGGAAACTCAATGTGGGAGGAGACAAAGACCGCGTTTCTGTTGTCCAGTACGGTAGAGATCAAGAAGTCCATTTCTATCTGAACACATACACCACAAAGGAGGACATTCTTAACACTGTGAGAAGTCTGAGGCACAGAGGAGGTAGACCCCTTAACACTGGGGCAGCCCTCCAATACGTAAGGGACAACGTCCTTACTGCCTCCTCTGGAAGCAGAAGCCAAGAGGGCGTCCCTCAGATGCTGATACTGCTGAGTGGGGGAAGGTCCAGTGATAATGTTGACATACCAGCTTCTGCCCTGAAAGACAGTGGGGTCTTGATCTTTGGCATTGGAACCAGAAATTCCAGCAGAGAGGTTCAAGGGATTGCCACTGATCCTAGTTTTTCCCAGTCTGTTTCTGAATTCACTGACCTCCCCAGCGTCCAGGAGCAGTTTTTCTCCACACTCATAACTGTACAAGTTGAGGCCACACCCAAAACCCCAACAGTTATAGGTAAGAACGGATGCGTTATCTAGGACAACTAAAACAACACACATATTTCAGTCTCAGGTTCATTGAAGCAATGTTAACATATTTTCTGTTTTGTTTCTGAAACTCTTAGTGGACCAAAGCATTGCCAGAAAGGATGTAGTATTCCTGCTGGATGGTTCTGATGGCACTAGGAATGGCTTTCCAGCAATGCGTGACTTTGTTCAAAGAGTGGTAGAGAAACTCACTGTGGAGGAGAACAGAGATCGAGTCTCTGTGGTCCAGTATAGCAGAGAATCAGAGGCCCACTTCTATCTGAACACTTACACAACAAAGGAAGACGTTGTGAACACCGTAAGAGGCCTGAGGCACAAAGGAGGGAGACCCCTCAACACTGGGGCTGCTCTCCAGTATGTCAGGGACAATGTCTTTATTGCCTCCTCCGGAAGTAGGCGCCTTGAAGGTGTTCCACAGATTCTGATACTGCTGAATGGTGGAAGGTCCTTTGACAATGTAGATACACCAGCGACTGATCTCAAGGAGCTTGGCGTCTTGGTGTTTGGAATTGGAACAAGGAGCTCTGATAGCAGAGAATTACAGAAAATATCCTACGACCCCAGTTATGCTCTTTCCGTGTCTGAATTTACTGACCTCCCCAACGTCCAACAGCAGCTTCTTTCTGCTATGAGCACTGTCATTGTACAGGTCACAACCATGACACCAACAGTAAAACCAACAATTCTAGGTAAGATAAATATGGTTTTGATCAGTTCCATTTTCACTCTTACATCAGGATTTGAGTATTTAATAGCTTCGATATTTTAAGTAGATGCCTCCCGAGGCCTTTCATGTTGGATTTATTTCGCACCTCTGTAGGAATGTTCGCTATGATAGCACTCAGTCCAATGCACACATTGACACTTTCTTTGAATGGTTGTTTGAGATTAGGGAAAGGGATGACTGTCATGTGAAGGAAGCAGCTATGTCCTGTTTTTCCCTTACCTATGCATCATTTAATAAAACTCTTTTTTCTGAACATTCACATTCTCTAGTTGAGAGTCAGGCTCCCAAGAGGGATGTCGTGTTCTTGCTGGATGGATCTGATGGCACTAGGAGTGGATTCCCAGCAATGCGGGACTTTGTTCAAAGAGTAGTGGAGACACTCGGTGTGGATGAGAACAAAGATCGCGTGGCTGTGGTCCAGTACAGTAGAGATCCAGCCGCCCAATTCTATCTGAACACATACACAACAAAAGTAGAGATTCTCAACACTGTACGAGGTCTGAGACACAAAGGTGGGAGACCTCTCAACACTGGAGCAGCTCTCCAGTACGTGAGAGACAATGTCTTGACTGCCTCCTCCGGAAGTCGACGCACTGAAGGTGTTCCACAGTTACTGATTCTGCTGAGTGGTGGAAGGTCCTTTGACAATGTTGACACTCCAGCTTCTGCTCTGAAGGAGCTTGGGGTCTTGATCTTTGGAATTGGAACAAGGAGCTCTGATAGCAGAGAATTGCAGAGGATATCACATGATCCCAGTTACGCTCTGTCTGTCTCTGACTTCACTGACCTTCCAAACATCCAGCAGCAACTTCTGTCCTCGGTGGAGTCAGTTGTTATTGACGTTACGCCAGAATCGACAACAGATTTAGGTATGTGTCATCACTGTTAATTGAGAGTCAGGAAGTGTTAGTAAAATGTCAGCTGAGTCTTAGAAACAACGGTATAATTTGACCACAAGCCCCACATTTCAACTGTCTGATTGACATAATCTATTTATTTTCTCAGTTCCTCATGACACCTCCAGAAAGGATGTGGTATTCCTTGTGGATGGTTCTGATGGCACAAGGAATGGATTCCCAGCAATGCGTGATTTTGTTCAGAGAGTAGTGGGGAAACTCAATGTGGGAGGAGACAAAGACCGCGTTTCTGTTGTCCAGTACGGTAGAGATCAAGAAGTCCATTTCTATCTGAACACATACACCACAAAGGAGGACATTCTTAACACTGTGAGAAGTCTGAGGCACAGAGGAGGTAGACCCCTTAACACTGGGGCAGCCCTCCAATACGTAAGGGACAACGTCCTTACTGCCTCCTCTGGAAGCAGAAGCCAAGAGGGCGTCCCTCAGATGCTGATACTGCTGAGTGGGGGAAGGTCCAGTGATAATGTTGACATACCAGCTTCTGCCCTGAAAGACAGTGGGGTCTTGATCTTTGGCATTGGAACCAGAAATTCCAGCAGAGAGGTTCAAGGGATTGCCACTGATCCTAGTTTTTCCCAGTCTGTTTCTGAATTCACTGACCTCCCCAGCGTCCAGGAGCAGTTTTTCTCCACACTCATAACTGTACAAGTTGAGGCCACACCCAAAACCCCAACAGTCATAGGTAAGAACGGATGCGTTATCTAGGACAACTAAAACAACACACATATTTCAGTCTCAGGTTCATTGAAGCAATGTTAACATATTTTCTGTTTTGTTTCTGAAACTCTTAGTGGACCAAAGCATTGCCAGAAAGGATGTAGTATTCCTGCTGGATGGTTCTGATGGCACTAGGAATGGCTTTCCAGCAATGCGTGACTTTGTTCAAAGAGTGGTAGAGAAACTCACTGTGGAGGAGAACAGAGATCGAGTCTCTGTGGTCCAGTATAGCAGAGAATCAGAGGCCCACTTCTATCTGAACACTTACACAACAAAGGAAGACGTTGTGAACACCGTAAGAGGCCTGAGGCACAAAGGAGGGAGACCCCTCAACACTGGGGCTGCTCTCCAGTATGTCAGGGACAATGTCTTTATTGCCTCCTCCGGAAGTAGGCGCCTTGAAGGTGTTCCACAGATTCTGATACTGCTGAATGGTGGAAGGTCCTTTGACAATGTAGATACACCAGCGACTGATCTCAAGGAGCTTGGCGTCTTGGTGTTTGGAATTGGAACAAGGAGCTCTGATAGCAGAGAATTACAGAAAATATCCTACGACCCCAGTTATGCTCTTTCCGTGTCTGAATTTACTGACCTCCCCAACGTCCAACAGCAGCTTCTTTCTGCTATGAGCACTGTCATTGTACAGGTCACAACCATGACACCAACAGTAAAACCAACAATTCTAGGTAAGATAAATATGGTTTTGATCAGTTCCATTTTCACTCTTACATCAGGATTTGAGTATTTAATAGCTTCGATATTTTAAGTAGATGCCTCCCGAGGCCTTTCATGTTGGATTTATTTCGCACCTCTGTAGGAATGTTCGCTATGATAGCACTCAGTCCAATGCACACATTGACACTTTCTTTGAATGGTTGTTTGAGATTAGGGAAAGGGATGACTGTCATGTGAAGGAAGCAGCTATGTCCTGTTTTTCCCTTACCTATGCATAATTTAATAAAACTCTTTTTTCTGAACATTCACATTCTCTAGTTGAGAGTCAGGCTCCCAAGAGGGATGTCGTGTTCTTGCTGGATGGATCTGATGGCACTAGGAGTGGATTCCCAGCAATGCGGGACTTTGTTCAAAGAGTAGTGGAGACACTCGGTGTGGATGAGAACAAAGATC
Source organism: Oncorhynchus clarkii lewisi (assembly GCF_045791955.1). NCBI lineage: Eukaryota > Metazoa > Chordata > Actinopteri > Salmoniformes > Salmonidae > Oncorhynchus > Oncorhynchus clarkii. The sequence goes on along the minus strand of NC_092149.1, from coordinate 47,257,135 downwards.
GCGTGGCTGTGGTCCAGTACAGTAGAGATCCAGCCGCGCAATTCTATCTGAACACATACACAACAAAAGTAGAGATTCTCAACACTGTACGAGGTCTGAGACACAAAGGTGGGAGACCTCTCAACACTGGAGCAGCTCTCCAGTACGTGAGAGACAATGTCTTGACTGCCTCCTCCGGAAGTCGACGCACTGAAGGTGTTCCACAGTTACTGATTCTGCTGAGTGGTGGAAGGTCCTTTGACAATGTTGACACTCCAGCTTCTGCTCTGAAGGAGCTTGGGGTCTTGATCTTTGGAATTGGAACAAGGAGCAGAAATTCTGATAGCAGAGAATTGCAGAGGATATCACATGATCCCAGTTACGCTCTGTCTGTCTCTGACTTCACTGACCTTCCAAACATCCAGCAGCAACTTCTGTCCTCGGTGGAGTCAGTTGTTATTGACGTTACGCCAGAATCGACAACAGATTTAGGTATGTGTCATCACTGTTAATTGAGAGTCAGGAAGTGTTAGTAAAATGTCAGCTGAGTCTTAGAAACAACGGTATAATTTGACCACAAGCCCCACATTTCAACTGTCTGATTGACATAATCTATTTATTTTCTCAGTTCCTCATGACACCTCCAGAAAGGATGTGGTATTCCTTGTGGATGGTTCTGATGGCACTAGGAATGGCTTTCCAGCAATGCGTGACTTTGTTCAAAGAGTGGTAGAGAAACTCACTGTGGAGGAGAACAGAGATCGAGTCTCTGTGGTCCAGTATAGCAGAGAATCAGAGCCCCACTTCTATCTGAACACTTACACAACAAAGGAAGACGTTGTGAACACCGTAAGAGGCCTGAAGCACAAAGGAGGGAGACCCCTCAACACTGGGGCAGCTCTCCAGTATGTCAGGGACAATGTCTTTATCGCCTCCTCCGGAAGTAGGCGCCTTGAAGGTGTTCCACAGATTCTGATACTGCTGAATGGTGGAAGGTCCTTTGACAATGTAGATACACCAGCGACTGATCTCAAGGAGCTTGGTGTCTTGGTGTTTGGAATTGGAACAAGGAGCTCTGATAGCAGAGAATTACAGAAAATATCCTACGACCCCAGTTATGCTCTTTCCGTGTCTGAATTTACTGACCTCCCCAACGTCCAACAGCAGCTTCTTTCTGCTATGAGCACTGTCATTGTACAGGTCACAACCATGACACCAACAGTAAAACCAACAATTCTAGGTAAGATAAATATGGTTTTGATCAGTTCCATTTTCACTCTTACATCAGGATTTGAGTATTTAATAGCTTCGACATTTTAAGTAGATGCCTCCCGAGGCCTTTCATGTTGGATTTATTTCGTACCTCTGTAGGAATGTTCTCTATGATAGCACTCAGTCCAATGCACATATTCACACTATCTTTGAATGGTTGTTTGAGATTAGGGAAAGGGATGACTGTCATGTGAAGGAAGCAACTTTGTTCTGTTTTTCCCTTACCTATGCATCATTTAATAAAACATTTTTTTTCTGAACATTCACATTCTCTAGTTGAGAGTCAGGCTCAAAGGAGGGATGTCGTGTTCTTGCTGGATGGATCTGATGGCACTAGGAGTGGATTCCCAGCAATGCGGGACTTTGTTCAAAGAGTAGTGGAGACACTCGGTGTGGATGAGAACAAAGATCGCGTGGCTGTGGTCCAGTACAGTAGAGATCCAGCCGCCCAATTCTATCTGAACACATACACAACAAAAGTAGAGATTCTCAACACTGTACGAGGTCTGAGACACAAAGGTGGGAGACCTCTCAACACTGGAGCAGCTCTCCAGTACGTGAGAGACAATGTCTTGACTGCCTCCTCCGGAAGTCGACGCACTGAAGGTGTTCCACAGTTACTGATTCTGCTGAGTGGTGGAAGGTCCTTTGACAATGTTGACACTCCAGCTTCTGCTCTGAAGGAGCTTGGGGTCTTGATCTTTGGAATTGGAACAAGGAGCTCTGATAGCAGAGAATTGCAGAGGATATCACATGATTCCAGTTACGCTCTGTCTGTCTCTGACTTCACTGACCTTCCAAACATCCAGCAGCAACTTCTGTCCTCGGTGGAGTCAGTTGTTATTGACGTTACGCCAGAATCGACAACAGATTTAGGTATGTGTCATCACTGTTAATTAACTTCTTATGGGCAGGTGGGACGGTAGCGTCCAACCTGGCCAACATCCGGTGAAATTCGTCCTACAGCGCGAAATTCGTCCTACAGAATTATAAATATTTAACTTTTATAAAATCACAAGCGTGATGCATCAAAATAATGCTTAACTTCTTGTTAATCCAGTCGCTGTGTCAGATTTCAAATAGTATTTTCGGCGATAGCACACCATGTGGTTATCTGAGGACAACGCCCCGCATACAAAAGCATGAAAAACATATTTCAACCAGGCAGGTGCGCCTATTTCAGAAATAGCGATATAATTAATGCCTTACCTTTGATGATCTTCTTTTGTTGGAACTCCAAAAGATCCCAGATACATCACAAATGTTCCTTTTGTTTGATAATGTCCTTCTTTTTATCCATAAAAACTCAGTTTAGCTGGCTCTCTTCAGTCAATAATCCACCCAGTTTTCCTCCATAAAAATGCATACAAAATTAATCCCAAACGTTACTAAAAAACTTTTCCAAACAAGTCAAACAATGTTTATAATCAAAACTTAGATACCCTAATACGTAAATAAACTATAAAATTTAAGACGGAGAATCGTTATTGTCTTTACCGGGGATAAATACAAAACAATGTTCTCTCTTCCACTCGCTTGGAAACACTTCAGCCAAAATTGGAGCCATTGCACTGAGAAAATACTAAAGGCTGATCTGGGAGTACCATGTAGAAGGGGCACAAGTAGAGAGCTAAAGGTGCCAGTGTCCGGCAAGAATGTGTTCAGATCAAGTTTATTGTAGATAATGATTCACCACACCACACCCCTCTGTATTGACAGTACTCACAGTGGAAATAAGCATGTATAACAAAAGTGGTTCTACAAGACATTTTGGAATGGCAGTAAAGAGGCTAGATGGAATGTACATACACATACTGCACACTGACGTATGAATGCTAGGGATAGCATATACCGGGTAGGATACAGTAATAACATAATATCTATGCATTGCTATAAACACGATAATGACCAGACAGTAATAACACAGTTAAATGACTAAACACAATGTAGTATACAGGTAAATAATGCACACAACAGAGAATGACCAATGATAAGCATAGGTCAGACCTACACCAATCTAATGACATAGAAAGTAGCTGGACTATCAACTGAAATTTGATTGCAATGTCAAACATGGGATAGTTGCTGCACCACGAGGAAGGCACAGCCTAAATCAGGCTATAAATACAGTGCACATAGCATGAGGCTACACAAACATTGGAAATGTCCATAAACAACGATATGCATACACAGAAAATAAGAATAGAAGAATCATATTCAAGGTATGTGGTACTGCGCATAAATGAGCTAGCATGACTGGCTTGCACCTAGGCTAGCTTGCTAGAAGTAGCATGATGAAAATGGTAAAGGAATAATGAACCTTATAAACCTAGTAAATGACTCAACTACCTTAGCAACACCCAACGAAGCAATGATCTAAAGAAGCAATGACATGTACAGAACTTACACTTAGATGCACGCACTAAACACAGGTCAAATGCAATACAGATGAACAGTCCAGCGAGTCCATTCACTTCTGACCATGATCTCACTCTGACGGCAGGAGCAGAGTTCATTGAGGTGTATGGAGAATGCCGTTCCACAGGGATGCTGGCCCATGTTGACTCCAATGCTTCCCACAGTTGTGTCATGTTGGCTGGATGTCCTTTGGGTGTAGGACCATTCTTGATACACAAAGGAAACTGTTGAGTGTAACCGAGTTGCAGTTCTTTACACAAACTGGTGCACCTGGCACCTACTACCATACCTTGTTCAAAGGCACTTAAATATTTTGTGTTGCCCATTCACCCTCTGGGTCCTGTGCTTTGAATGACTTTTCTCCAATGATTAGTAGCGGTACTACACCCCAAAATGATGGCATCGTCAATGTTATATTTTCATTGGCTCGTGAGATTTAAACGGTCCTACACGGACTTCCACATTACTTACCCCAGTATATTTGGTACCAATGTTTTCGTCTTAAGCAGCGGATAACAAATAACACATTTTCTAAATATGTATGTCTGGTTTGGATAGAGCATATACCAAACGAACGGGCTGCTCACTACGCGTTGTTTGGTGTGGTGTAGTTCGTCTGTGTTTGACAGAGGGGGCCAACTCCACAGTGAAATTCATGTGTGGAGTTGTATAAAAATTGTGCAATTTGGTGATTTTCCTCCTGTTACTTATAACGTCATAATACAGTTGAACAGCATAAGACAAGTAATCCTTCAGAAACTGTCATGCCCCCTCAATTTGAAACAATATTTGAAACTGATTCAGAAGGTGAAAAGGTCAGTTCATTCACGTTTAAAAATATCAATACATTTTTTATTTGATACTCGAACGTTTTGTACAAATAATATTTTTTTTTTAATGCATTTGAGCATGTGCTCTGCTAATTGACTACGTCTTACACAAATACTTTATATACCGGTCCAATATATTCTACAGTGTTGCAGTTGTCTGTGGAATAAGTGTTTACTACTCTATCCTTCATGGCCCTCTCCATATTGACTTTTAAACGGGCATAGCAAATATAGCCGAATAATCGCTCCAAGGTGGTCAGCTGAAGATGTTTTACATTTTTGCATGGGACAATATGAAATCACCAATTACTGCACGTAGTGCCACTTTGTATTGAACAGGATAAGCATCAGTTGAGAAAGGCCACCCGGCTCATGGGTGCACCTTTGAGGTATTGGTAGGGGCACAAAAATAATGCTTTAATAGCTAACACACAAGCTCAACCAAACGAAGTGCTGGTACAATACCATTTCTATTTCTTCAAATCCAGTGACACAAGAGACTAAAAACAAAGATTATGTGTGTTTACAGTTTTGATTGATTGATGTTAGCTAGCTGTGGGTTAAGCAGGAAAACTACAAGTTCTCTTACATGGGAGTTTGTCAAAGTAGCACTACAGACAGAGCACAATCGCTACCACCTGACACATGCTCAATTGTTGTATCGTTAGTTGAGATGAACACCCCAACAACGTCTATTAGAAACAGTCTTTTGCACTTTCGAGAGTGACCGCTGGGGTGTTGTTCTTACGGTTGAACTTGTAACTGGGTTTCAGTAGTTTGCATCACCACCTGTGATTGTGCAATGCTGTAGTCTAGTTCAATATTGATTTTTTTTTTTATATTCTGCTCAAAGGTTCATTACAAAAAATGTATTCTCAATAATAATGATATATTATATTTAGTGTCCTCTATTTCCCTAATGGGTGGGCCACCATTGACATTGCAGCTCAACTTGTGTTGTCAACAAACACATTTGATGTGCCTGTCTTCTCTCACAGTCACCACAACCGTAGTATTCACTGGCGGAGAAAAGAGGGACGTGGTTTTCCTCATTGACGGCACAACAGCGGTGCGCAGCGAGTTCCCTGCCATCCGTGACATGATTGGGAGGGTCGTGGAAAAGCTGGACGTGGGTCTGGATCGGGTGAGGGTGTCAGTGGTGCAGTACAGCGACGGTGCCACGGTGGAGTTCCTCTTGAACGAGCACTCCACCAAAGACGAGGTCCGCCAGGCCACGAGGAAGCTTCAGAGCAGCGGTGGGAACCGTCGGAACACTGGTCGTGCCCTTGAATGGATCTCCAAGAACATCTACCAGAAATCAGCAGGTAGCCGCATTGAGGAGGGAGTTCCTCAGTTCCTGATTCTAGTCACAGGGGGAAAGTCCAACGATGACGTCTCTGGACCGGTTAATCAGCTGAAGACCAACCTGGTTGCCCCTTTAGCCATCGGCACAAAGAATGCCGACCCCAATGAACTGAGGCAGATCGCCCTAAAGCCAGAACTTGCCTACTCCATTAACAACTTCGGGCAGCTTCCAACAGTGGAGCAGCAGCTTATTGCTTCAGTCAACACCATGACCACCACTGACATCTCCGGCAGTTTTGTTCCCTCAGTTTTGGATATTGGTAAGACATACTAGATTATTTAACCCAACGTAATTCTAAATAGTGCTTACCAATCAAAAATGTTTTTGAATATGATGGAAATTTATGTTATGTTTTGTATGATTTTGGCTCAACTGTTATGATCCCCTTGTTGACTTTTTTAAAGATATTTTGCCAACAAGAAAAGTGAAACACCACCTGCTTTACTTTTTCTTGTGTCTTACTTCTCAGCTAACCTCAACATGGGGCGGAAAGATATCATCTTTCTCATCGATGGCTCGGACACCACAGGCTCCAATGGCATTGTCCACATCCGTGACTTCATCCTCAACATCGTTCAGCAACTAGATGTGCAACTTGACCAGGTCCGGGTCGCTGTCGTCCAATATTCCGACAAGGTCAAGACCGAGTTCTCTCTCAACTCCCACAACAAAAAAACAGCTGTGCTCTCAGCCATCAAAAGACTACGCCAGCAGGGTGGAAGATCATCCGATCTTGCCAACGCCATCGAGTATGTGACCAGGAATGAGCTGAAAGCCTCGGCGGGTGTCCGGCTTGCGCAGGCCTCCCAGCATCTAGTGGTCCTTACCGGCGGAAGGTCCCCCACTGACGTGTCCGTGTACGGCCCTCTGCTTAAAGGCTCCCGGGTTAACTGCATCGGCATCGGCGCTGGTGGAGCAGACTCCAGGCAGCTCAACCAGATTGCCACCAGCTCTGCAGATGTTCTCCAGGTACCCGCTTTCCCCGGCTTGCCTGTCATTAAGGAGAGGTTTATTGCCAGGCTGAACGGAACAATGCCTGATGAGGCACCACCAGATTTTGTCGTCCCAAGTAAGTGAAACCACGCAGAAATGCATTCTCACCTTATTCTGTATAAGAAATGTATTGATAAATACAAAATAAAATGGAAATAAATACTGTAGATATGATTCAACATGGCACCTCTCTCTTTCCCTCTATCCCTCTCTCTCGCTCTCTCACTCACTCTCTCTGTTCTCTCTCTCTGCATCGGTCCTCCCTAAAGCCAAGGTTGCTGATATTGTATTCTTGGTGGACGGCTCCATCAACCTGGGCAAGGACAACTTCAAGGAGGTGATGGGGTTCATCCAGAACCTCATCGACCTCTTCTTTACTGAGCGTGACAACCTGCAGATTGGCCTGGCGAGCTACACCACCGACGTCACCGACGTGTTCTACCTCAACACCTACAAGAACAAGGACGACATAATCGATGCCATCAGCCGCACCGAGTACAAGGGAGGCCGCAGGATCAATACAGGCACCGCCATCCACCACGTACAGGAGAACCACTTCATCAAAGATAAAGGCAGCAGGAAGGATGAGGGAATCGCCCAGATCCTGATGATCATCACCGGCGGAAGGTCGGCCGACGACAGCAAGACCGCAGCTCTGGCGTTAAAGGCCACCGGCGTGCGCATCTACGCTGTCGGCGTGGGTGACATTGAGGATGAGTTGAACAACCTGGCGAGTGAGGCCTCCACAGTGGCCAGGGCAAGCACGTTTGTGGAGCTCTCTGAGCTCAACGAGCAAATCCTTGAGACATTGGATGATGAGGTGAAGGGAATCAAGCTCTGCACTGGCGTGAGCCAGGAGCCCTCAAAAAGTGAGAACCATTTTAATTTTTCTTCCTTAGTGTTGGTATCAGGGGGACATAACATGGCATGTCTATTTCACTTCCTGATGATTGTTTTACTTACATTCACTTTCATATAGAACATTGATAAAATAAATGACAAAAAAACATCTATATTAAAAGTTGTGGTACAGAGAAGCTCCAAACACCAACAACAAGCCAACCTCACCGTATCTCCTCTCTCTCTCTTTCAGCCTGCAGTCTGGAGGTGTTGGTAGGCTTTGATGTGTCCTCACCAAACATCTTCCAGGCCCAGAGGATCCTGGAGTCCAAGATGGGTGCCATCCTCCAAAGGATCACCAAGATGACGGGCATCAGTTGCTCATCGGGCCAGATCCCATTGATCCAGGTGGGCATCCTGGCCATGGATGCCGCCTCAGAACCCGTCCACCTGGAGTTCACGGACAACGCCGACATGCTGTTCGAGGCATTCCGAGCACTGCGCGCCCGCGGACCCTACTTTCTCAATGCCAAGACCATTGCCGCATATGGGTCCAGGTTCAAAAGCCGAGCAGCAGATGCGGTCAAGGTGTGTCTGTTTGTCTCTTTTTATTTTTTACTTAATGTAATTATCTTCATAAACATGTAACTGTGTGAGAGCAGATTTGATGTCTGCCATTTTAAGTTTGACTTGAGAGTAAAGCAAACAAATTTAAACAAATGCCATTCACGATTAATGAAATTAAATGATTGTCCACCCCCCGCACAGGTTGTGATCCATCTGACTGATGGTCTGGATGGCCAGTATAATGAAATGAAGAGACAGGTTGAAGAACTTAAGATTTCAGGTGAGGAGAATTATTATGTCTGGAAAATAAACGGTTGAAACTACATTAACTGAGAAACATCCTGGACAAATGGAATAGAATCTGAGTATTGTGTGTGTTGTGCCATGCTAGGTGTGAACAGCTTTATCCTGGTGGGTCTGGAGCGGGTACCCAGGTTTGAGGAGGCCGTGCTCCTGGAGTTTGGCCGCGGCTTCAGGTACACCAGACCCCTCAGAGTTAATGTCATGGACTTGGACTACGAGCTTCTGGAGGAACTGGTGAGTGGTGTCTAGGGTTGCAAAGCTACATGTAATTTATTAAAGTTACCAGAATCTTCTGTAATTAACAGGTAATCTATGGCAATCTATGATACATTTTGTAATTTATACTTGAATAACTTAAAAAAATGTATTCATATATAATATTACCTGTTTTACATCTGTGTCCAAATAATACATTTGTTTCTGGTGGATAGACCATATGGTTCCAGAGAAAATAGCCTTATTAATTAAAAAAGCATCTAATCCCAAATCGAATGAAAAACTCTTCCAACTATTGTCTTTTTCACAACTGCCATCGGTTTTGCCCCAACAAAGACCTATTGACATGGTATTATAAATGATAAGTGATTAAAGAAAAATATAAAGGATATTTCATGCTGATTCCCTCATATTAAACACCATTGGTATTCATTAAGTTGATGGTTTATATTTAGGATAATGTTTTACAGCGTTGTCATTCTCTTCTTATTTTAAAATAATGGTAATCATTTTTTAGTTGATTTTTAAAATATATTTTACATGTGATAAGGCCACACTGCGGGCCAGAGATAATGACAGACACTTGTGATAAAATGAAGTAACCAAAAATGCCACTAGATGTATTTGATAAAATTCTATATCCTTGAAAGTGACCAAAAATCTGGTAGTTTACTGGTAAAATTTCAACCCTAGTGATTGCAACCCTAGTGGTGTTACAGTCACTCACTACTGAAATGTTACCTGTTTTTGTACTTGTACCTATACTGTACCATACAGCCCAACTGCCATGTAACCCAACTTTGCCCCACAAACGCTTTGAGGAAAGAACCTGGAGAAAGACTAAGGACAAGCTATAGTATGACCACATTGAACATCTTAAAGGAAGATAATTTAAGTCCCAGTCAAGTCACAGAGATGCACATTTTGATTGAGTGGATAATCAACCAATTATCTTGGCTGTACACAATTGTTTTTGTTCCGTCTTCTATTCCAACTTTGTAAACTTTGCAATTTACAGGACAACATTGCTGAGAGGGAGTGTTGCGCGGTGCCATGCAAATGCACCGGCAGAAGGGGAGACAGAGGAGCAGTCGGACTTGGAGGACTGAAGGTTACTAATGTTCTTTATTATTATTACTTGAACTTAAGTATGCTAATATTAAGTGTATAAATGAAAAAATGGCTAGGAAAATGTTTCTGTAGACGATGAAAGGCCTTGTGCTTTACTATTGTGATGAGTTAGTTATACTGTGTAGATTTATGCATAATATACTTCTTATCTTGCAGGGTGGTCCAGGCGGAGCAGGTGGAGCAGGACATCCCGGAGATGAGGGTGGATCCGTAAGTCAGATTTATGTTCATACTTTATCTGAAACCTTATTAATAACCGCACAAATACATGTTCAGCTTTCTTTCTGTCTTCTTTAGTAAGACTGTGCTCTCAGTCCACACTATACACCTGCTCTGAAGTTTAATAGTAATAATTCCAGATGCTCAAAGTGCAATCAAATAAAATTGTATTTGTTGCGTGCACAGGATACAGCAGGCATAAAACAGTACAGTGAAATGCTTCCTTACAAGCTCTTCCGCAACGATGCAGAGAATACTAGGTCACAAATGTGTAGGACCCTAGGGTGATGCACGGCAACCATTGTCAATCTCAATGTTATTCGATATAGTGTACGTACACTATGTTTTGTTACATGAAATCTCTTACTTCTCGTCCTGTGACAGGGAGACAGAGGTCCTCCTGGTGTCAACGGAACTCAAGGTTTCCAGGGATGTCCTGGACAGAGGGGCATCAAGGTAAGTACCCACTTAGCACCACTGTATCAATCATCAGGTTAATTGATGTGAAATCATAATGGAATGTAGTACTTTTTTTGCATAAAATATTTAACAATAGATATCTCTTTTTCTCTCTCTTGATCAGGGTGGTCGTGGGTACTCTGGAGAAAAGGTGAGTTTTTGAAATTGAGAAATTGCCTTCAGGAAGTATTCACACCCCTTGACTTAAAAATAAATATAACAAATAAACACTAATATATCTTGATTAAATAAGTATTCAATTACATGTTAGAATAATTTTTGGCAGTGATTACAGTTGTGAGTTTTTCTGGGTAAGTCTCTAAGAGTTTTGTCACCTGGATTGTATAATATTTGCACATTATTATTATTTTTTTATTCTTCAAGCTCTGTCAAGTTGGTTGTTGATCGATGCTATACAGACATTTCATGTCTTGCCATAGATTTGCAAGCCGATTTAAGTCAAAATTGTAACTGGGCGACTCAGGAACATTCAATGTCATATTGGTAAGCAACTCCAGTGTATATTTGACCTTGTGTGTTTGGTCATTGTCCTGCTGAAAGGTGAATTTGTCTCCCAGTGCCTGTTGGAAAGCAGACTGAACCAGGTTTTCTTCTATTGAGGGACCTTGCAGATAATTGTATATGTTGGGTACAGAGATGAGGTAGTCAGTTATTGCACACAGAGTTAGTACATGTAACTAATTATGTGACTTGTTAAGCACATTTTTACTCCTGAACGTATTTAGGCCTGCAATAACACATGGGTTGAAAACTTATTGACTCAAGACATTTCAACTTTTTATTTTTTATAAATGTTTTAAAATGTCTGGGAACATAATTCCACTTTGACATCATGGGGTATTGTGTGTAGTAGGCCAGTGACATAAAATGTTAATGTAATCTATTTTAAATTCAGCCTGTAAAACAACAAAATGTTGAAGTCAAGGCATGTGAATACTTTCTGAAGGCACTGTATATTCAAATGATAATCGATACAGTATATTGATCACATAATACTGATCATTGTTTGAATGTTAATGATGAGTATCAACCCCCAACAACCCTTGTCTTCTATCAGGGTGAATTTGGAGAGATTGGCCTGGATGGCATCAATGGAGAAGAGGTAAGAAAAACATAACTTTAAGATATTTTAAACTATGGCATGGACTGTCATACCGAACTTCAAGGGAACAGTTACAGCTTTTAAAATCTTGGTCCCATGCCAGAAGGGCTTTTGAAATCCACTCTATAATCCACCATCTTACATAGCAAAATGTACTGTAAATCCAACTTTGAGTGCTTTTGCTTGAAGTTGTTCCCACAAATCAGACCCACAGTAGTAGAGACTAATATGATGACTTATGATTAACGTTTAGACCACACTGTAATGTGTGGCTGACTGATTTATTGCCTTCCACTAGGGCAAGAGTGGAGTCGCTGGACCCCCAGGAGACAGAGGAAACCCTGGGAGAAGGGTGAGTCCTCGTATGGTCATTGCAACCTCACAAATATAATGTTTTGATACTTTTCCATGCATTCATTAATTTTCATGATTCTGATATGGTTATCACTCACAGATACTTCTGTGTTCTTTGTGTTCAGGGACCCAAAGGAACTAAAGGACATGAAGGAGACATTGGGGATACCGGAATCCGAGGAGATCCTGTGAGTATCCTCTGACCACTTTATTCCAGATCAGAGCTTGTTTTCTTTACATAATGATTTTATTCAGGGCCAGGAATGGGTAAATTGATCCTGGTTCGATCATCATTTGGTATTACCTTATAATGATATCATGACAAGTAATGATTGGGATTCTTATGGTAAATATAACAGAGAAACAAACCAAACTAGTCAACCAATTATTTCTACCACATCATTAAGAGCCAAACTGATTCTGTATCTGATTCCATTTGATTTATGTTTCCCAGGGAACCACAGGGCGAGATAACAACGTGGCTGGACCTAAAGGAGACCCAGGCGATGTCGGCCCAGTGGTAATGTCTTCCTGACTCTCTTCCTCTCGCCAAGCTATAATGTGAACTGCTTTGGATATTACAGTGTTTTGTATAGGAAATTAACTATCCAGTATCCAGGTATTCTTGATATTTTGAGTGCTTTTTGCCATTGCACAGTGAGTACGAGTGAGCATGTTCATCACTCATTTCCAGTTTAAATAGTAACTTAAATAGTTTCTCTCACTGATGGACTTTGTCTTGAATCGTAGGGAGAGCCAGGGGACGATGGTAAGATGGGAGGCCCCGGTGAACCAGGCAGGACGGTAGGACCACTCTCTCTCTTCTTCTCTATGTTTCAACACAATAGTTGGGTCGTTCCACCAATTTGGTGCCTTTTGAGTGTAACTTGGTAAAAAAAACAACATTTGATTTCACCTCATTTTAATATTCTGTCACAAAGATTACATTTTAATCAAATTGAAGTTTTCCCATCTCAAGAGGTTAAATAAATAAATGGCTATAGTAAGTGCCTGTTAAGTGACAAATAAAGTAACAGGGTTGACTGTAACAGGGTTAACCGTAACAGGTTTGACAAATTTTTAATTTAAAAATTTTGTCATAAAGAACACATTTTAATAAAATTGAAGTTTTCCCATCTCAAGAGGTACAATAAATAAATGGCTATGGTAAGTGCCTATTAAGTGACAAATAAAGTAACAGGGTTGACTGTAACAGGGTTAACCGTAACGGGGTTGACAATTTATTCTTAAATCAGCCATGAATCCCCTTGTGACATTGGGAATGGATGCTTGTTGTGTGCAACAGGGAGTGGCAATCGCAAGCTTCACAAAATGATAACATTGTTCAAATATTTCTAGCCCGTCAATATATGTGACCGACCAGCTCGATTCAGTCTTCTGTAACAGAATTTTTGTACATTTTTTTTTTTTTACGTTGGATAAAAGTAGAGGCGCAGAGCCCTTGAATATTTTGGTATACCTACTGGAGAGCTTTTCTTTGTCTACACCCATTCAGCATCATTCAGACCCTCTTAAGCCTTAGCCCCACCCATCTCTTTAAGGATTCCCATGTGAGGCCATGTGCTAAAAATAATGAATACGGTAGTGTACTAAACATCCTCAAGATTTTAAGACTAAAAGTTGGTTTATACTACGTCTATTAACATGTTTGTTGTCATTTGTCACAGGGACATCCAACATCAAACAAGTATAAACAATAGTACAAACACAAAAACTACAGGCTGCATGACATCAGCAGCCTGGTAGTCCAAAATGACATAACTTGTGTATTTTAAAACCAATAAACCCATTTGTTTAAAAATGTATTTAGTATAGGTCAATCTAGCAAACCAGGCAACTAAAACCAACTTTCTGAACAATGTTTTGGTTAGTTTCTAGCTTGTTAGCTAGCTAGCTAATGTGAAGTTAGCTGGCTAGCCAGTTCAAATAATGTCCATATCATATAGCTGACAACGTCTTAACTTCATCTAATTTGTATGAATTATTACAGGAAAATAAACTCACAACAAGATCATTGTTTACAAGTTAATGGCGAGCCAATTACAGAAAATAGCTTATGGTTGTGAGTGTGATGAAATAAAAGCTGAGCATTCTACCAGAGAATGTTTGAACTTGGACACTGTCTCGTTGGCCTAACGTTATATCTTAATTTGACTTTGGAGCAGGTCATATTGTTCTTCACATTACCATCTCTGGTAAACACACACTATATAAAATAAAATCAAAGTGTATTTGTCACATGCGCAGGATACAGAATGTGTAAATGGTATAGTGAAATGGTTATAGTGGAGTCTTTTGTTTAAACATGTAACTAACATGTAGCTAGCTAAACAATGAACCATAATCACAACTACTAACATTACTACACTGCAAAAATCTGCAGGTAGCTAAACAAACTAGGTTCAATGTTAGCTAGCTAACTAACATTAGGCTATAACTAGCAATGCAAATGGCTCTGCAATATGAATAATATTACTACACAGATCATACACGTAACATTAGCTAGCAAGCCAGTCAGATAACATTCGCTAACAGTAAGCTTTAACTTGCAATAAAAATGACTTTCTGACCAAATTAGAAACGTATCATATCTGAAAATGTAGCTAGCTAGACTCTGTTACCTGTATACATGGATGAACGCTTCTCCCTCTCTGTCATGGATGCCATGGTTGCCCTTACTTTAAAGCTGTAATCCGGAGACAGGTGTTTTATACAACAGCCTTCTACATGTTCTGTTTTTGACTCACTCCGCATATTTTCAATCAAACGCCTGAATTTTCTCCATCTCCTTAGCTTCCACCTGGCATTCCACTGATTTCAAAACTCGATTATCCAGAAAGTGGAGAGCCTTAGCAGAATTTGTGCAGTTATTTGTGATATCTTTCAAAAAAGCTGCTATAAAAATGATTACCTACACATACTAAGCAGCTCATATTACAGACAAAAGCGTGCTACATGGCAGACCAATCCAAACTCATCTCTTGGCATATCCAGCCCAGCCATAGCCAAAAATAATAAAACCGGCTCACTTCACCTGCTGTACTGTATGATTTGATGTTCGGTGTTTCTTTCAAATAATTTAAAAAAAGAAACAGTTTCACCATATTAAAACTAGAGTTCAGTTCACATAACAGGGTTGGCCTTAAAACGAGTTACAGAATTAATCACTAATCACATTAAATAAATAATAATCTTCGAAATGACTTTGTCAAAGCAACAAAATAACTAGGGCTTTACAGTGATGGTGAAACTGGAGAGATTTTGTGATTAAATGGGTTAAAGTCTTCCTAGAAGTTACACAGGGTTGACGGAGGGAAATGTCAAAATGCTGAATTTGGCACTTTAGCAAGCCTTTATCAAAAATGGGATATATTGAATAATAAATTGGATATATAAATTGGACATATTTTATAATAAATTGGATATTGAATAATATTAAATAATATTGAATAATCCATGAGATCTAAATGAAAGGGCACTTCATTTAATATAACAGGCTTTTAAAATTAAAATGTTCTACTTAAAATGTCAAAATGCACTCATTTTGTGGAACTACCCAGTTTACTTACCTCCACCACATTATGAGGTAACTCAGTAATAACAGTGGCTGTTTAATTTGTTTCTTTCCTGTTTGGATTATACTAGGGTTCTGATGGTAGAAGAGGCCCACCCGGACAAGCTGTAAGTGAACCCTGAACCTGACCACTTGATGCGTTGCTTAAGAAAGCCTAATGTTTCTTAACCAAGCTACATTACTGTATCTGCCATCAGGCAAACCAGCACCCTCAATCCCCATTACCCGTTGCTATCTGCATATCTACGACACTTCACATGCACTCGTCAGACTTATGACCACACTACATACACCCACACTGTATATGTACTGTACATACTAGCACGTGTGTAGCATTTGCAGTAGCATATATGTAGCATATAGCATAATAACATTACCCACACTTAGCAAACTTAACATCAACAAACATCCATTTCTTTTGATGATCAAACTTAGCATATCTAGCTAGCAGCTGTCCTTACTTACATTGGGCTGACTTTCCTTAGTGTTAGCTACTCAATTATCTACAATATGTTTACTGAGGTCCACTCTCCGTGGGGTCATAGGACAGCGGATGTTTCTGGTTTTCAGGGATACAGTATTTTCAACGGAATTTTCGTTTCCCCTGAAAAACGGAAGTGAGGACCCCGCTTTTTAGGCTTTTTATGCCTGCTAAAAAGATGGTTACCTGAGGTCTAATCATACACTGAACTTAATTGAGACGAGACATGGGTTTCTCTGATGTTATAGGGAGACCCTGGCAAACCCGGAGGTAACGGTGTGCAGGGAGAGCCAGGTATCGGAGGATCCAGGGTAAGTGCATCCGTCCACTCTGTGTGTTTTTTGTTGTTGATAGAACATTGTGTAGCTTAAGCTGTGCATGTATATCCTCCCATGCTAGATTTTATCAATTACTTTCATCACACTTTTATTGGTATCAGTCATTATGTGGGCTTTCATAGTAGCCATGTCTATACTGGAGCTAGGTGGCTGAACTAAGTCCAACAGGCAATTGTCCTTCAGATTCAAATCACACTCACTTTGTTTGTGATGCTTTGTCCTATTTAGGGCCAAGCTGGACCAATTGGTGCACCTGGTACCAGAGGTGAGGACGGGAACCCTGGACCAAGGGTAAGGAAACTACCAGAGCCATTTTGAATATGACACACCTCTGATATTGGCATGTCAGGTTCTGCAGTATGTTAAGACCTTAGTCTCTACTGTGTATCAAGACATAACGCTTCTAAAAGGAATGGTGCCGAAAACGTTGGTTCTAGTTAATGTAGATTGTATATCTATCTACCCAATCATCTTTGACCTAATTGTTTCAAACTGTCCTCCCAAGTGGAGCAGCAGTCTAAGGCACTGCATCGCAGTACTTGAGGCGTCACTACAGACCCAGGTTCGATCCCGGGCTGTGTCGCAGCCGGCAGCGACCGGGAGACCCATGATGCGGCACACAATTGGACCAGCGGCGTCCGGGTTAGGGGAGGGTTTAGCCGGCTGGGATGTCCTTGTCCCATCGTGCTCAGCGACTCATGTGTGTACAGTGTTTCCTATGTCACATCGGTGCGGGTTAAGCGAGCAGTGTGTCAAGAAGCAGTGCGGCTTGGCAAGGTCGTGTTTTGGAGAACACATGGCTCTCGACCTTCGCCTCTCCCGAGTCCGTACGGGAGTTGCAGCGATGGAACAAGACTGAAACTACCAATTGGATACAACGAAATTGGGGAGAAAAAAGGAGTCATATATATATATGTTTCAATGTGCCACAGAGTGATGAATTACCATAGGGTTTTAGTCCTCTTTGATATAAGAAGTTTGTATGTTGACACATTTTAAGTTTAGACTTTGAGCTGTACTGCACATCACCATATGACTTGATGAAAAGGCATCTAATTGTGTATAATAGTAAACACGAACAACTTGTGGTCGGAAAGAAGCAACACATGTTCTCTAGGAAACACAGACAAAATGAATACCTCCCAGCTGGCACACATTTCACATGTGCAGTGCATTTGGAAAGTATGCAGACCCCTTGATTTTTTTCACATTTTGTTACGTTACAGCCTTGATCTAAAAATGATTGAAACATTCTTTCCCTCATAAATCTACACACAATGCCCCATAATGACAAAGCAAAAACAGGCTGTTATAAATGTTTGCGCATGTATAAAAAAATGTATTCAGATCCTTTACTCAGTACTTTGTTGAAGCACCTTTGGCAGCGATTACAGCCTCAAGTCTTCTTGGGTATGACGCTACAAGCTTGGCACACCTGTATTTGTCGAGTTTCTCTCATTCTTCTCTGCAGATCCTCTCAAGCTCTGTCAGGTTGGATGGGGAGCGTTACTGCACAGCTATTTTCAGGTCTCTCCAGAGATGTTAGATCGGGTTCAAATCCAGGCTTTGGCTGGGCCCGTAAAGGACATTGAGACTTTTCCTGAAGCCGCTCCTGCATTGTGTTGGCTGTGTGTTTAGGGTCATTGTCCTGTTGACAACCTTCGTCCAAGTCTGAGCATATTTTCATCAAGGATCTTTCTATACTTTGCTCCGTGCATCTTTGCCTCAATCCTAACTAGTCTCCCAGTTCATGCCACTAAAAATCGTCCCCACAGCAGGATGCTGCCACCACCATGCTTCACTGTAGGGATGGTGCCAGGTTTCCTCCAGACGTGACACTAGGCATTCAGGCCAAATAGTTCAATATTTGTTTAATCAGAACAGAGAATCTTGTTCCTCATGGTCTGAGATTCTTTAGGTGCATTTTGGCACTCCAAGCGGTCTGTCATGTGCCTTTTACTAAGGAGTGGCTTACGTCTGGTCACTCTACCATGAAGGCCTGATGGGCGGAGTTCTGCTGAGATGGTTGTCCTTCTGGAAGTTTCTCCCATTTCCACAAATGAACTCTAGAGCTCTGTCAGTGACCATCGGGTTCTTGGTCTTGGTGGTTTCAAACTTCTTCCATTTAAGAATGATGGAAGGCCACTGTGTTCTTGGAGACCTTCAATACTGCATACATTTTTTGGTTCCCTTACCCAGATATGTGCCTCAACACAATCTTGTCTTTGAGCTATATGGACAGTTCCTTCAACCTCATAGCTTGGCTTTTGCTCTGGCATGCACTGTCAACTGTGAGACCTTATATAGACAGATGTGTGCCTTTCCAAATCATGTCCATTCAATTGAATTTACCACAGGTGGACTCCAATCAAGTTGTATAAACATCTCAAGGATGGTCAATGGAAACAGGATGCACCTGAGCTCAATTTCGAGTCTCATAGCGAAGGGTCTGAATATGTGATATTTAATTTTTTAATTTTATTTAATACATTTGCTAAAATGTCTTTGTCATTATGGGGTTTTGTGTGTAGATTGATGAGAAGTTTTTTCCAATCAACTTTAGAATAACGCTGTAACATAACAAATTGTGGAAAAAGTCAAAGGGCTTGAATACTTTTTGAGGGCACTGTACGACAACAGGCATTGTTTCAGCATCGATGTAACTTCTTAGATGACTGTGTCATGGGTGTCAATGGTGATAAGATTTCTCAGATTTTTAAATGTTTTATTCCAGGGCCCAGGAGGAGCCCAGGGACCCCCCGGAAACAATGGCAGGAGAGGACCTCTTGGTCGCAAGGTACTGAACTTAACTGATCATCATTGGCATCGCTCTAGTCTAGCTAATGCGTCAGTCATCCCAGGCCTTGTTTAGGTTACAGTATAATCACATTGGCCTAAGCCTCCCACTCTCCTGTTACTGGACACACATACACAGCCTATTAGAGTCAACATAGAATGCTCCCTAACAAAATATCCAGGCCCGTGTGTCACATCTATTTCAAATAAAAGGGGTGAATGCATATAAATCTAGATGAAATCTCTGCACAACTCAGAAGGAATGTGCTCTCTCTCTCTTTCACTCTCTTGCTCTGCCTCTCTCTTCCCTCTCTCCTCTCTCTTTCTTTTTATATCTCTCCCTGTGTACCATCTTTACTATCTCTCTCTCTCTCTCTGGCTGTATCTCTGTATCTTTCATTATAGGGTGAGCCAGGAGAGCCCGGACCCAAAGGCATCGTGGGACCTCTGGGACCTCGTGGTGAACCTGTAAGTCAATACATCACATCCTGTCAGCTCAACACAACTGGAACCTAGGGAAGGTTAACCAACTGACTATTAATCAGATTGTAGATTACATGAGATCAACATACATTGAGATGGATACAATAAAAATACACAAGTGTAATAAATCATATTGATGTTATTGCAGTTGGAATTATCTTCTTACACTTCTTATCCTATGAAATTGATACATTTATGAGATTAATTGTTTCATTTGTAGCCCTATGGAATGGTGTTCATATGAATTTAGGCTTAGAGCAGTGTGACACTTTGATTTCCTCCAAATTCTCTACCTTTCTCCTGAAGTGTGCACTTGCACTCTCCCAACCATAGATGTAAGCATTGGATTGGCGTAAGCAATAAGCATTGGCAGGAGGGAGTTTCCACCAATGGCAAAGGGATCGTTCCCCCAAATTCCAAATGTACAGTACATTCGGAAAGTACTCAGACCCTTTGACTTTTCCCAAATTTTGTTACGATACAGCCTTATTCTGAAATGGATTACATTAGATTTTTTCCTCTTCAATCTACACACAATACCCCATAATGGCAAAGCAAAAACAGGTCTTTAGACATTTTTGCCAATGTAATAAAAATAAAAACTGAAATATCACATTTACATAAGTATTCAGACACTTTACTCAGTACTTTGTTGAAGCAACTTTGGCAGCGGTTACAGCGTCGAGTCTTGAGTATGATGCTACAAGGTTGGCACACCTGTATTTGGCAACTTTCATTCTTCTCTGCAGATCCTCTCAAGCTCTGTCAGGTTGGATGCGGAAAACCACTGCACAGCTATTTTCAGGTCTCTCCAGAGGTGTTAGATTGGGTTGAAGTCTGGGCTCTGGCTGGGCCACTAAAGGACATTCAGAGACTGGTGCCGAAGCCACCTCATGGCTGGGTTTTTGCTCTGACATGCACTGTCAACTGTGGGACCGTATATAGACAGGTGTATGGCATTCCAAATCATGTCCAATCAATTGAATTTACCACAGGTGGACTCCAATCAAGTTGTAGAAACATCTCAAGGATGATCAATGGAAACAGGATGCACCTGAGCTAAATTTCGAGTCTCATAGCAAAGGGTCTGAATACTTATGTAAAAAAGGCATTTCTGTTTTTTAGAAATTTGCTTAAAATCTTTTTTCGCTTTGTCATTATGGTGTATTGTGTGTAGATTGATGAGGAAATATTTGTATTTAAACCATTTTAGAATAAGGCTGTGATGTAACAAAATATGGAAAAAGTCAAGGGGTCTAAATGCTTTCTGAATGCACTGTATATAACGGTTTTCTTACCCTATAAGCAGGTAAGACAGAAATCCATACTTTGGTTTCTTTTACCAGGCCAGATCAATGTTAAATCCATATGAGGATGTGTGTAAGTACACACTGCAGGAGACGGGTAGAGAATCTGGACTCAACCTTAGATGTGCTCCAGGCTCCTAGGCCTACTGATGGTAATCTGGATTTCACAGTCATGGCCAGTTCAAAGAGCAGCAGGATTTATGTCTCTGAGCTCCTCTCACTCCTCAGAACCTAATACCAAACATTCTATCTCGCTTCATTGGCTTCTTACGTGATCTGTCCCCATTCTGTGAGTTAGTCCCTGGTACAAGTACAGGGCTCTCCAACCCTGTTCCTGGAGCGTTACCCTCCTGTAGGTTTTCTATCCAACCCTAGTTGTAACTAACCTGATTCAGCTTACCAGCTAATTATTAGAATCAGGTACGGAAGACTAGGGTTGGAGAGCCCTGTATTTGTACGTACTATCCTTGTACTCTAATGATCAGTTTAGATAAGTGCATACAGTTTTCTCCTCAACCATTACCTCAGGCTGTATATTAGACCTGGGTTTAAAAAGTATTTGAAACTTGCAAATACTTTGAGTGTTTTCTTGTGCCTGCCTGGAGTGCCATATGGGCAGGGTAGTCACTTTTGGGACCATTTCATTACTTATGTTGCCCCAGGCAGGCTCAATCAAGCACAGTGAAAGTATTTGATGATTTTGAATACTATTTGAACCACGGTCAGCGGCACTTACAGCGACATTGTTCCGTGTTAGAAATTAACGCACATGGTACTTTTAACTATAAGATTGGGTCAGTAGACAATACTATGCCATCTTTCAAATTGCGGTAAGCACATCTTTCAAATTGCGGTAAGCACAGTATCCTCTTCTTACAGGGCGAAGATGGTCGAGATGGATTTGGAATCGCAGGGCCCAAAGGAAGAAAGGTAAATAATCAAACCTTTGACAAAATACAATTTGCAACTGTTTGTACTGTACGCACAATATATTCATCTGTTCAGTCCAAGCTGTCCAATCTGCACCGAAATAGTTCATGTAATCATGTTGTATGTAATGTTGTCTGGAGCAGCCTACTACTTTTAAATATCCAACAAAATCAATCAGTCAATCAATCAATGTTCTATGTTATAATGAGCTTGCATGATATCTGAAATTGCCTTGTATGCTCAAATGAACAGACAAGTGTCTTCCTTACAGGGTGATGAGGGCTTCCCAGGATTCCCAGGACCAAAGGTAATGTCAAGGACATAATCACTGTCACATTTCATTCAGTTAAACTCAAGAATTTTTCAAATTAAGAATTAGAGCTCCTTTTCACTCAAATAATCTCAGGTTGTAATATGACCTGTAATATGGGCTCTCTTGAATTAGTCACTTTTGACACAAGGGTTGTGTTCACTAGGGCACACCGTAGCAAAATGTTTTGCACTGGAAAATGATAACGATAATTTCTTATTAGACAGGTTCACATGGTACCTTCCCGTTTCGAGCCATTTACTTCAGTTTCTTGCCAAATTAACATGACCAAGGTTTCTGTCTTATTGTTCCCTGTGACGGTTCCCACACTGATGTTTCTGTCACCATACAGGGAGCGGCAGGTGATGGCGGAACCAATGGCGGACCAGGACCCATAGGAAACCGTGGCCAGAGGGTGAATGTTTTAGCTGGGGTGGGAGACTGGGATAAGGAGTGCTGTGTGCTCTGGGAGTTTCTTAACTGCCATTATAACTAAAACAACCACTGATATGTGTTTGTTTTACCTACCTTAGTTGACTGCACAGACTAAGTTGCTCTGGATATCAGGGTAGAGTGTACAGCATGGATAAATGATGTGTATGTTTGGAATGTCATCATACACAATGTTTTAAATCTAACTTTTTATGCTGTTGTATTGCTCTTCTAGGGTGTTTCAGGAGAAATTGGTACTCCAGGACAGAAGGGAGAGGTTGGATACCCGGGACCTTATGTAAGCACTGACTTAACTGTACATCATGGATCCCTTTCCCGTACCCAGATTAATCCTGGTCCTGGACTGAAAAGCACGTTCAATCGACATTCACCATTTAGAATGATTTTTAGTCCAATACTAGGCTTAATCTGGGTCCAGGAAACCAGCCCCATGTGTTTACAACCCGGAGAGACCCTTTATAAACATATTCTCTCCTTTGCTCTGTACAATAGTCCATAACTGCATAAAGATTAATTCATAGTAATGACTAATAGTCTAAGAGTAGTTAGTAGTCAAAAAAAACAAAAAAACATTTACATAAGTATTACGACCCTTTACTCAGTACTTTGTTGAATCCCCTTTGGCAGTGATTACAGCCTTGAGTCTTCTTTGGGTATGTTGCTACAGCTTCAAACCTGTATTTGGGGAGTTTCTCCCATTCTTCTCTGCAGATCCTTTCAAGCTCTGTCAGGTTGGATGGGGAGTATCGCTGCACAGCTATTGTCAGGTCTCTCCAGAGATGTTCGATGGTGTTCAAGTCTGGGCTCTGGCTGGGCCACTCAAGGACATTCAGAGACTTGTCAAAATCTAATCAAATCAAATTGAATTTGTCACATGCGCCGATTACAACAGATGTAGACCTTAAAGTGAAATGCTTACTTACAAGCCCTTAACCAACAATGCAGTTTTAAGAAAAGTGTTAAGAAAGTATTTACTAAAATAAACTGAAGCAATGTGCGATGACACAGGTTAGTCGAGCTAATTGAGGTAATATGTACATGTAGGTAGAGGTAAAGTGACTATGCATATATCATAAACAGAGAGTAGCAACAGCGTAAAAATGGAGTCATTGCAAATAGTCTGGGTAGCCATTTGGTTAGCTATTCAGGAGTCTTATGGCTTGGGGGTAGAAGCTGTTAAGAAGCCTTTTGGACCTAGACTTGGCGCTCCGGTAACGCTTGCCGTGCGGTAGCAGAGAGAACAGTCTATGACTAGGGTGGCTGGAGTATTTGGCATTTTTATGGCCTTCCTCTGACACCGCCTGGTATGGCAACTGGGGCCAAGCTTCCTGCCATCCAGGACCTCTATACCAGGCGGTGTCAGAGGAAGGCCATAAAAATGCCAAATACTCCAGCCAGGATGCAACCAACCTGCTCTTGATTGTGCAGCTATAGAACTTTTTGAGGATATAGGGACCCATTCCAAATCTTTTCAGTCTCCTGAGGAGAAATAGGCATTGTCGTGCCCTCTTTGCGACTGTCTTGGTGTGTTTGAACCATGACAGTTTGTTGGTGATGTGGACACCAAGGAACTTGAAGCTCTCAACCTGTTCCACTGCAGCCCTGTCGATGAGAATGGGGGGCATGCTCGGCCCACCTTTTCTTGTAGTCCACGATCATCTCCTTTGTCTTGATCACATTGAGGGAGAGGTTGCCCCTATAACCTCTCTTATTGTTGTCGGTGATCAAGCCAACCACTGTTGTGTCGTCGGCAAACTTGATGATGGTGTTGAAGTCGTGCTTGGCCATGCAGTCATGGGTGAACAGAAAGTACAGGAGGGGACTGAGCACGCACCCCTGGGGGGCTCCCGTGTTGAGGATCAGAGTGAGATGTGTTGTTATCTACCCGTACCACCTAGGGGCGGCCCATCAGGAAGCTCAGGACTCATTTGCAGAGGGAGGTGTTTAGTCCCAAGGTCCTTAGTTTAGTGATGAGCTTTGAGGGCACTATGGTGTTGAAAGCTGAGCTGTAGTCAACGAATAGCATTCTCACGTAGGTGTTCTTATTATCCAGGAAGGAAAGGGTAGTGTTGAGTGCAATATAGAATGCGTTATCTATGGATCTGTTGGGTCGGTATGCAAATTGGAGTGGATCTATGGTTTCGGGGATAATGGTGTTGATGTGAGCCATGACCAGACATTCAAAGCACTTCATGACTACAGATGTGAGTGATACCGGTCGGTAGTCATTTAGGCAGGTTACCTTGGTGTTCTTGGGCACAGGGACTATGGTGGTCTGCTTGAAAACATGTTGGTATTACAGACTCAGGAACAGGTAAAAAATATCAGTGAAGACACTTTCCAGTTGGTCAGCGCATGCTCGGAGTACACGTCCTGGTAATCAGTCTGGCCCTCCGGGCTTGTGAATGTTGACCTGTTTAAAGGTCTTACTCACATCAGCTACGGAGGGTGTGATCACACAGTCGTCTGAAACACCTGGTGCTTTCATGTATGCTTCAGTGTTGCTTGCCTTGAAACGCTCACAGAAGTCATTTAGCTCGTCTGGTAGGCTCGTGTCACTGGGCAGCTCATGGCTGTGCTTCCCTTTGTAGTCAGTAATAATACGTATCCCTGCCACCTCTGACGAGTATCGGAGCCGGTGCAGTAGGATTCAATCTTAGTCCTGTATTGACACTTTGCTTGTTTGATGGTTCGTCGGAGAGCAAAGCGGGATTTCTTATAAGCATCCGGGTTAGAATCCCGCTCCTTGAAAGCTGCAGCTCTACCCTTTAGCTCAGTGCGGATGTTGACTCTAATAATGGTTTCTGGTTGGGGTATTTACGTACAGTCACTGTGGGGACGACGTCATCGATGCACTTATTGATGAAGCCAGTGACTGATGTGGTGTACTCCTCAATGCCATCTGAAGAGTCCTGGAACATATTCCAGTCTGTGCTAGCAAAACAGTAGCTTAGCATCTGCGTCATCTTACCTCTTCCGTATTGACGAGTCACTGGTACTTCCTGCTTTAGTTTTTGCTTCTAAGCAGGAATCAGGAGGATAGAGTTACGGTCAGATTTGCCAAATGGAGGGCGAAGGAGAGCTTTGTATGCATCTCTGTGTGTGGAGTAAAGGTGCTCTAGAGTTTTTTTCCCTCTGGTTGCACATTTAAAATGCTGGTAGAAATGAGGAAAAATGGATTTAAGTTTCCCTGCATTAAAGTCCCCGCCCACTAGAAGCGCCGCCTCTGGATGAGCATTTTCTTGTTTGCTTATGGCCTTATACAGCTTGTTGAGTACGGTCTTAATGCCAGCATTAAGTGGTAAATAGAAAGCTACGAAAAATATAGATGAAACTCTCTTGGTAAATAGTGTGGTCTTCAACTTATCATGAGATACTCACGCAAAACCTCAAGACTTCACTTGTATTAGATTTCGTGCACCAGCTGTTATTGACAAATAGACACAGACCGCCACCCCTTGTCTTACCGGAGGCAGCTCTTCCATATTACAGATCCACGGAAAATCCAGCCATCTTTATGCTGTCTATGTTGTTGTTCAGCCACGACTCGGTGAAACATAAGATATTACAGTTTTTAATTTCCCGTTGGTTGGATAGTCTTGATCAGAGCTCATAGTTTATTATCCAATGATTGCATGTTGGCTAATAGGACTGATGGTAGAGGCGGGTTACCCAAAGCCACTCCTGTGTTGGGTGCTCTTGGCTGTGCGCTTAGGGTTGTTGTCCTGTTGGAAAGTGAACCTTCACCACAGTTTGAGGTCCTGAGTGCTCTGGAGCAGGTTTTCATCAAGGATCTCTCTGTACTTTGCTCCATTCATCTTTCCCTCGATCCTGACTAGTCTCCCAGTCCCTGCCTCTGAAAAACATCCCCACAGCATGATTCACCATAGGGATGGTTCCATGTTTCCTCCAGACGTGACGCTTGGCATTCAGGCCAAAGTGTTCAATCTTGGTTTCATCAGACCAGAGAATCTTGTTTTTCATGTTCTGAGAATCCTTTAGGTGTCAAGCGGGCTGTCATGTGCCTTTTTACTGAGGAGTGGCTTCCGTCTGGCCACTCTACCATAAAGTTATGATTGGTGGAGAGCTGCAGAGATTGTTGTCCTTCTGGAAGGTTCTCCCATCTCCACAGAGGAACTCTGGAGCTCTGTCAGAGAGACCATCGGGTTCTTAGTCACCTCTCTGACCAAAACCCTTCTCCCTCGATTGCTCAATTTGGCCGGGAGTTCAGCTCTAGGAAGAGTCTTGGTGGTTATAAACTTCTTCCATTTAAGAATGATGGAGGACACTGTGTTCTTGGGGGCCTTCATTGCTGTAGAAAAGTTTTGTTACCCTTCTCCAGATCTGTGCCTCATACACAGTCCTGTCTCGGAGGTGTGGGACCTTATATGGACAGGTGTGTGCATTTCCAAATCATGTCCAATCAATTTAATTTACCACAGGTGGACTCCAATCAAGTTGTAGAAATATCTCAAGGATGATCAATGGAAACATAATGACACCTGAGCTCATAGCATAGTCTCATAGAATAGGGTCTGAATACTTATGTAAATAAAGTTTTTCTGTTTTTAATACATTTGCAAGAATTTCTGAAAACCTGTTTTTGCTTTGTCATGATGGGGTATTTTGTTTAGATTGATGAGGATTTTCTTCTTCATTTAATCCATTTTAGAATAAGGCTGTAATGTAACAAATGTGGAAAAGGGGAAGCAGTCGGAATACTTTCTGAATGCACTGTACAGCATGTCACATTGTCAAATTGTAGAATATGTATTGTTTATAACATCAACACAATCCGTTCATTGTTTATGTAATTGACACAAATAATGGTGTTGTTATCTAGAGTGGTGTCAGTCCTGAGAGTGTGTCCTGTTGCTTTGTTTCCTTCCAGCTGTGTCCGTCTGTTGTTCAACTCTGCTGTTTGTCTTCCCACAGGGCCAGAAAGGACCGAGAGGACCTGGCGTTGTGGTGGGAGTCCATTTATCAGACAGAAAATATTTTGTATAGGAAATTTGACCCAAAAAAGTTTACATGTGTGGAATATGTATAATGTCTTAACATCAGTTTTAAATGGTTCCTTTTCTCTTCAGCAATGTGACTTGGTGAAGAAAATCAGAGACAACTGTCGTAAGTAAAAAACTGCTTACACTGATTAGTATGTAATATACCTTATTTAACTGATTCATTGGTGCTGAAAAGGGATGCCAGGACCCCCCATCCTTAATGTTGTGTAAACCCACCTTAGATGCACACTGCATAACCGACCTCCCTCTCCTGCTCTGGCACTCATATACTTGACATAGGAGTATTAATGCCCCAAAACCTGTTTTCTTTTTCGTTTTATTCTTAGCTTGCTGCTATGGGCAGCAGGAGTGCCCACTCTACCCTACCGAGCTGGCCTTCGCACTGGACACCTCCGAAAGCGTGGGTAGGCCTGCCTTCAACAACATGCGTGACACCGTGCTCCGCCTGGTTGGCAACATCACCATTGCCGAGAGCAACTGCCCCCGCGGTGCCCGAGTGGCCCTCACCCTCTACAACAATGAAGTGACCACCGAAATCCGCTTTGCAGACGGGCTGAAGCGGCGCACACTGGTGCAGCGTGTGGAGGGCCTCCAGGCATTACAGACACGCAAACAGCGTAGCCTGGAGACGGCCATGAACTTCCTGGCGCAGAACACCTTCAAGAGGGTGCGCAGTGGCTTCCTCATGAGGAAGGTGGCCATCTTCTTTGTTAATGGGCCAGTGAAGGATCAGCGGGCGGTAAGCGCAGCCGCCCTACGCCTCTATGACTCCGGCATCGCCTCAGTGTTCCTGACCAATAAAGAGGATGGCCAGCTCACCAGAGCTCTGAAGGTAACGTAAAGCGGGTTTAAGGAGCAGACAAGAGGCAGAAAAATAGGCTCTGTCACCAAAACACAGAGCATGTTTATAATTTTGGCTCTAATGTCTGCACCAGCATACTGTAGAATGAGGAAATGTATTCTGCATGCAATGTGGTAGTATAGATATTGAAATGTAGTTATTGTTCTGGTACCTGAAAGTAGTATACAACACTTAAAAATGAATTTACAGAGATGTCTTGTCAGCTGACCTGAACATGTTTTTGACATGTTGTTACCTCCTCTCTTTGTGTCAGATGAACAGCACTGGGTCAGCACTGGGTCAGGTGATTGTGCTGCCCAATCCCGGAAGTGCACAGTACATCTCAGCTATCCAAAAGGTCATGAACTGCCACATCTGCCTGGGTAAGAGCTTTTCTCATATCCTTAGAGACTAACTTCACACAAATTCTGCAATGAACTTTTATTTGAATTTCTATGCAACAACCAATAAGTACATTGTGCATTCTTGTGTTCTACATTTTTTTATGGAACACTATTTATTTTTAATGGTGTTACGGATTTTCCCACACTTTCCTTCTGATCATAGTAGTTCTATTGTAAGCTAATTGGATGCACATTGCCTGCCATTGACAGTTGCAGAAAAATTGCTTTCTAAACAAATCCAGTGGGACATAATGAAAACCATAACAAGCCAAAATGCCTGAGCCCATTTATGTGTTCCTTTGTTCTCCAGACTCCTGCGCCCCGGACCAAATGTGTGACTATGCCCCCCCTCAGCAGTCAAGAGACAGGAGGGCCTCCACCACCGATGTGGACATTGACATGGCCTTTGTCATGGATAGCTCCGAGACCACCTACCCCACCGTCTTCACTGAGATGAAACGCTACGTTGCACACATCGTAGAGCAGCTGGAAGTCTCGTCGGACCCCGTGGCATCCATCCACCACGCCCGCGTGGCCGTAATCCAGCATGCTCCCTACGAGTTCCTGCGCAACAGCAGCGGCTCACCCATCCTTGTGGATGTGGGCCTGACTGACCACCGCTCGGCCCAGGACATCCGCAACTTCCTACTTGAGAAGACGCCCCAACTGGAGGGTGGGCGGGCGCTGGCAGTGGCCATCGAGCACACGGTGGAGCAGGTGTTTGAGAAAGCACCCCACCAGCGAGACCTCAAGGTTCTGATGTTGTTTGTGACAGGCCCTGTGGAGCAGGATGAGGAGCGGCTGGTTGCTGTGGCCACAGAGGCCAAGTGTAAGGGCTATTTCTTGGTCATCCTGGGTGTGGGTGAGAAGCTGGGTGCTGGGGACACCCGCGTGCTGACGCGCATGGCCAGCGAGCCATCCGACGTCTTCTTCAAGAGGCTGACCAGCACCACGCACTTCTACGACATGCACATTCAGAACTTTGGCCGACTGCTGCCCAAGTATCTCAGCAGTGAGTGTATTATTTTACACTGTTGCTGTCTATTGAGTATCTGTTTGATTTATGTTAATCTTGTATTCACTGAAAACAGGTTTTTCATAGAGAAAGCAAATTCAATAATAAGATTGAAATCACATACTTGTGGACACATTGATTGTCGTTCTGGTTTTAATTGTGGAAACCACTTTGAAACACCTTTAATGGCCTTTTTGTCAGTTTGATACTGTATGTGAATATTGTCCTTTTCCTCCTGTGTCTGCAGTTGAGAACGTTTTCTACATGTCCCCTGAAGTCTCCAAAAACTGTCACTGGTACCAGAGTGACCAGCCATTCCCCAAGTTCCCCTTCTCCAAGTCACACCACAGCCAAGAGTGAGTATTCAGATCATGTTTATCACGTGTATAGTTACTAAATTGTTTGTCATGTTTGTCATGTAAATTGTCATGATATCTTTATGTATTGGTAGAATCCTATATAACGTGTCAATAATCCACTCTGTGTAGGAAACATCAAAAACACGAAAACCACCAGGCAGTCCATCCAAGAAAGCACAACGGTACATTCAATAAAAATGAAATAGCAGGGTTTACCACCAGTTCAATAAATCAACACCAGTCATGTTTTGCCTCCCGTGGTGGTTCAAAGACTGATCATTTGTGAACGTGTATGTTTTTATCTGTGTATGTTATGTGTGTGTGTGTTCTATGTCTGCGTGTGTCAATACGTTTTATCCCTAGACCAAGACTCAGACGAGTTGCACGTAGCCAACGTCACTTCCAGCAGCCTGACCCTGCGCTGGGCCAGCCCGGACCCCAAGTACATGGCCTACTTTAAGGTGGTGGTGACGCGCCTGCGTGACAACACACTGGTGTTGAGGAGAAATGTGACGGGCACGGAGCTCACTGTTGGCGGCCTGGAGAGCGCCCAGACCTACCACGCCGTGGTGACCATGCACACCGCCCAAGGCCATGTTGCGGCCACCCACAAAGGCATTATTACCACCAGTAAGTCCATGATACACACCACAGTGATTGTCTGGTCTGCTTAGGTTTTCCCTGTTTTTCCCCTGCAATGGTAATGTCAACCTGAAAATCATTGTTAATGACAGTTTTGCCTGAGCAATTGATAGAAATGTGTATACTGTACAGTAGGCCTATTTCGGCATAATAAAATATATAAAGTATTGTTATTGTGATAATTAAATTGGTATTGTGTTTCATGTTGTGGAACATCCAAGCAATGATAAAATAATCTTTCTTTCTTTCATATATTTTATTGGAATGTTTTTTTTTGTGCAAGGCAAAACAAAACATGCCACCTGGTGGCAGACTAGCCACACAACATCCCTAAATATCTGTATAACTGAATCCACTGACCATTATTATGTAATATCTG
Organism: Oncorhynchus clarkii lewisi; assembly: GCF_045791955.1. Classification (NCBI taxonomy): domain Eukaryota; kingdom Metazoa; phylum Chordata; class Actinopteri; order Salmoniformes; family Salmonidae; genus Oncorhynchus; species Oncorhynchus clarkii. The sequence continues at coordinate 47,225,708 of NC_092149.1, read as the reverse complement.
ATTGGACAGAAGCAGCAGCAGAGCATAAGGTCACTGCCCCCATGGAGGTGACAGGTATCATGGCCACTACACCACTGGACAAACCAGAGATTGGTGAGTGATACCTGTCTCTGTGTGTGTGTGTGTGTGTGTGTGTGTGTGTATGTGTGTGTGTGTGTGTGTGTGTGTGTGTGTGTGTGTGTGTGTGTGTGTGTGTGTGTGTGTGTGTGTGTGTGTGTGTGTGTGTGTGTGTGTGTGTGTGTTTGTGGTTTTACTATCCTTGTAGGGACCGAAGTCCTCACAAGGATAGTAAAACATGGAAAATTCAGGCAAGTGGGGACATTTCGCTGGTCCCCACAAGGAAAAAAGGCTATTTTAGGCTTAAGGGTTAGGTTTAGGGTTAGAATTAGGGTTAGGGTTTAGGGATTAGGTTTAGGATTAGGGGTTTGGAGCTAGGGTTTAGGGAAAATCAATTGTTTTGTCCCCACAAGGACAGTAGAACAAACGTGTGTGTATATGTGCGTGCGTGTGTGTGTGTGTGTGTGTGCAAGGGGTGGCGAGGGTTGGCATGTGTGAGCGAGGGTTGGCATGATTCAAACCATGTTTTCTTCAAACAATTAGCAGATTTATTAGGCATTGAGGCTAATTTGAATTGGCCCATTAGGAACTTTCCATTTGAACTCAAAAAGAGCCAGCTTTTACTTTTGAGAAGCCGCCCCTTGGCTTGCCTGGTTCAGAGATTGCCTTTCATTCTAGCTAATGGCCTCTAATGGGATTCATTGTGTTTGCGTTTGCATTGGCAGCATTGTTGTTACTCCAATAAATCCAACGGTATGGTTCAGAATCACTCTTCAACACACAAAAGCTTTTGACACATAATGCACAATGATTTTCAAGTTAAAAGCCCACTCGTAAATCATTTATTCAAATAAAAAAAACATGGGTGTAAATATCACAGAGTGGTCCTTTAATTAAAAAATGTGCCTTTTTAATCTATATTCAGAAGGGGCCGACTGGCCATCATGCTAAATGGGCTGGTCAGTTTTTTTGCCCAGTTGGCCCATCTAACTTTTTAACACAAAATGCTCCTCATCTGGTTAGTAATGGGGGCCTCAAGGAAAAATAAATCTGGTCACAGTCCGCCCTTGCTAGAAGAAACCAACCCTACCATCACACTTGTTTACACTGAGTTGCACTGGGATCGGAACGCAATCATGGTTACACTGTGTAGTCATGATCGCTAGCAGTAGCCACAGCAGACATTTTGGAATGGCATGTCGCGTTGAACAAGAAAGGAGCTGATTGGCTGACACTGCCATTCCAAAATGGCTGCCGTGGCTACTGCTAGACAGCATGAGGATGAAAAGGGCAGTTTTCTGTAAAAAAATAAATAAACAAGCAGTATTTCCCAAAAATATTGGGCATGGAGGAAATTATTACTTAATAAACAACTGAAATGTTCACTGAAATACAATCTCTTAACTATTATTATAGCTCCTGTAGCTTTTACAGTGAGAGAGAGAAAAAGTCTTTGTGGAAAATAACTCCATTGATGAAGATTTATTGCTCACATGTTGAGCCTTGGAGTGAGGCCACTGCACGCTCTCCCTTATGGTAGAGAGCGTACGGTGGGAATAGCTAAGGGAATAGCTAAGAGATTAGTTAATCTCCTGAACCAGCGAATCAGGGAGTTTTTGAGGGGGGCTGCCTCTGATATTCGGATAACTCTGAGAACTCACAAACACAACTACTATAGTTGTCATAGTGACTAGTGATTTTTTTTAATCATATACAGTTGAGGTCAGAAGTTTACATACGCCTAAGCCAAATACATTTAAACTCAGTTTTTCACAATTCCTGCATTTTATCAGAGTAAAAAATCCCTTTTACGTCAGTTCGGATCACTACTTTATTTTATAATAGTAGGGAATGATTTATTTCAGCTTTTATATATTTCATCACATTCCCAGTGGGTCAGAAGTTTACATACACTCAATTAGTATTTGGTAGCGTTTCCTTTAAATGGTTTAACTTGGTCAAACGTTTCAGGTAGCCTTCCACAAGCTTTCCACAAAAACGTGGGTGAATATTGGCCCATTCCTCCTGAGAGAGCTGGTGTAACTGTGTCAGGTTTGTAGGCCTCCTAGTTCTGCCCACAAATGTTCTATAGGATTGAGGTCAGGCCATTGTGATGGCCACTCCAATACCTTGACTTTGTTGTCCTTAAGCCATTTTGCCACAACTTTGGAAGTATGCTTGCGGTCATTGTCCATTTGGAAGACCCATTTGCGACCAAGCTTTAACTTCCTGACTGATGTCTTGAGATATTGCTTAAAGATATCCACATAATTTTCCTACCTCATGATGCCATCTATTTTGTGAAGTGCACCAGTTCCTCCTGCAGCAAAGCACCCCACAACATGATGCTGCCACCCCCGTGCTTCACAGTTGGGATGGTGTTCTTCTTTGGCTTGCAAGCCTACCCCTTTTTCCTCCAAACATAACGACGGTCATTATGGCTAAACAATTAAATTTTTGTTTCATCAAACCAGAGAACATTTCTCCAAAAAGTACGATCTTTGTCCCCATGTGCAGTTGAAAACCGTAGTCTGGCTTTTTTATGGCGGTTTTGGAGCAGTGGCTTCTTCCTTGCTGAGCGGCGTTTCAAGTTATGTCGATATAGGACTCGTTTTACTGTGGATATAGGAACTTTTGTACCTGTTTCCTCCAGCATCTTCACAAGGTCCTTTGCTATTGTTCTGGGATTGATTTGCACTTTTCGCACCAAAGTACGTTCATCTCTAGGAGACAGAACACGTCGCCTTCCTGAGCGGTATGACGGCTGCTTGGTCCCATGGTGTTTATACTTGCGTACTATTGTTTGTACAGATGAACGTGATATCTTCAGGCATTTGGAAATTGCTCCCAAGGATGAACCAGACATGTGGAGGTCTACAATGTTTTTCTGAGGTCTTGGCTGATTTCTTTTGATTTTCCCATGATGTCAAGCAAAGAGGCACTGAGTTTAGGCCTTGAAATACATCCACAGGTACACCTCCAATTGACTCAAATTATGTCAATTAGCCTATCAGAAGCTTCTAAAGCCATGACATCATTTTCTGGAATTTTCCAAGCTGTTTAAAGGCACAGTCAACTTAGTATATTAAACTTCTGAACCACTGGAATTGTGATACAGTGGATTATAAGTGAAATAATCTGTCTGTACACAATTGCTGTAAAAATTACTTGTGTAATGCACAAAGTAGATGTCCCAAACGACTTGCAAAAACTATAGTTTGTTAACAAGGAATTGGTGGAGTTGTTGAAAAACAAGTTTCAATGACTCCAACCTAAGTGTATGTAAACTTCCGACTTCAACTGTATATTTTCATGATATACTTACATTATACTTACAGTATATGTACATATTATATTTACAGTATATATGATATACATACAGGTAACTGCCAAAATAAAGGAAACACTTGAGTAAATGAGGGTTCTGGTGGCTGTCATGGTGTCGGGGGCATATTCCTGGCATAGTTTAGATCCACTCAACCCCTTAGAGGGCAAGGTAAATGCCAATAAATACACAACCATTCTGAGTAATCACCTTCAACCTGTGGTGAATCATTTCTATTCTGATGGGAGTGGTCTCTTCCAGGATGCCAATGCCCCATTCACAGGGCACGAGTGGTCACTGAATGGTTTGATGAGCATGAAAATGATGTAAACCATATGCCATGGCCGTCTCAGTCACCAGATCAACCCAATTGAACACTTAGGCCTATGGGAGATTCTGGAGCGGCACCTAAAACAGCATTTTCCACCACACATCAACCAAATTATTGCATTTCTTGTTGAAGAATGGTGTCGCATCCGTCCAATAGAGTTTCAGAATTTATGCCAAGGCGCATAGAAGCTGTTCTGGCAGCTCGTGGTGGCCCAATGCCTATTAAGAGACTTTATGTTGGTGTTTCCTTTATTTCGACAGTTACCTGTATATACATAATTGGTCTTGATTGAAGCCAGTCATATTATTGCAATACTATGCAATGGTAATGCTGTTTTAATAAGATATACTATTACTGTGTAACGTGCAAAGCAGGAAGGACTTTGCAGTAGGGTGGCTTTGACGGGTGCGCTTGCGTCCAAGACTGTGGTTGAATTCATGTACTTTCTCAGCATTACCGAGAGGTACTTGTGGAGTTGGCCCACCGGGATTATGTACAGATGGTGGTTTCGCTGCAGAACATGGGGACCACACATCCACAGACCTACTCAATTACTAAAATGTACTAACATTAACATGTATTAACTCTGATAGCAACATGGTTTAGGGAGAAGCAGCTGATTTCATATCAACAATTCACCAATACAAACCTATGCTACTTTACAGTCTATGCCTGTTCTACACTCCTTGTTCAAAACGACTCACATTGATAGATGTACAGCTACTGTAATATGCAATAGTCCTACTAATAGATTTTTGCTCTGAGTTTTCACGAGTTTAATTTATCCGGCAATGAGGTACATTTGGTTACCTTATCAAATGTTCTGTTTTCACATTTCACTTCCAAGCCAGTGACAATACCATTACATATTCATTAAATACTGTTTAGTCATGGCAGACAACAAGCTGACACTATCTCAAATATGCTTTCAGGTGGGTGTTGTTCATCTTAAGCATACTTATACAGCTCTCCTCTCTCTCAACCCTCTCGTGACTGGTCTTGTTTTGCATGCTCTAGCTAACGAGCTCGCAGAGCCATGCTCTCTTAACTATAACCTTGGAATGGCGTGCAAAGACTTTCAGGCTAAGTGCTTCTTTGACAGAATGAACGGCATCTGGTATGGTGGTTGTGGTATGGTGGTTGTGAAGGCATTGTCAATAGGTTCGAGACTGAGGCCCAGTGCTTAAAACGCTACTTGAGGTCAGGGGAGTGGTCCTTGTTGCCATGTTTTCCAAAAGTTTGCCGAGGATGTTTGCACCTGTCTGGTCTTATTTGACTAACTAACTAAATAGCCAATCATAGACCGTCATTCGCTTGATAACAGTTGTCGTAAGAAGCCCTGATAGCTAATGTCATGATACAGGATGCAATTTAGGTTACCTGGTTAGCTAGCTGATAAGCTAACCATGTTAAGCGTACATATTGTTACCTATCATGACTGTATATGGCATCTATTACATCACAGTATAAAAACAGCTCTATGACGGCGCATACAATTAAAGTGTTAAGGATGTTGTAGATCCGTTTGTAAAAGGTCGTTGCTTGAGTTTAGAAACTCTTTTTTTTTCTCCCCTGTTTGACAGCAGAGCCTCAGCAACAAGTGGAGCAGCAGCCCGAGATGGAGATCCTTCCAGCTATTGGTAAATTCCCCTATTGGTAACACATTCTATGAAGTGCAGTAAACAGCATTATACAGGGCAGTGACCAGACCTTTTGGGGGGCATGTGCTCAAACAAAAAAAAGGACCCCCCCCCACACACAAAAAAGGGTATTTATATAGCAATATAGCTCTTTCGTTGTTACCCATCTGCTGTTAGTCCGATACGTTTATTAGGACTTAACTAAGCATGTCAGGTTGCCAACAGTGGAACATAAATGGTTTTGCTTCCATATGGGTGGGTAAACAGAGGATAATATACAGAGGTGGATGTTCCATCTGTCAATCCATCGTCTAAAATACAATTTCTCAGGGACAGACAATATTGCAAATATTCTGTATGTGTAAATAAATGCTCATTGGAGTTTTCCTTCAATCTTGTCCTGAGGGCAGCTCCGCCTCGAGGGCAGAAGGCATGGGATTGGTTGGATGAAAGCCGTGCAAACAGCGGGCGGCGCTCACAGCGACGAGTGAGAATAAAAGGAAAGAGAAGAAAAGGCTCCCTAGGTGGTAGGTTGGTGGTATAAAGGGGGTGTAACAAAGTTACTTTGTATATGATTTGCCATATACAAAGTTGCTCTTTGGAATCTTACCATAACCCCTAACCTTCACCAATAACATGTATTTTCGAAACTTAACCCAACCCCTAACCCTAGCCAATTGGGATTACTTGTCACATTTCACGCCTAACCTTAACCAAACACATGTTTTTCTGCCGTTGAGGCAGACCTGCCCTCAGAACAAGATAAATTAAATGTTATTGTTTTTGTTTAAAAATCATGTCTGTCTTCTTTCCTGCTTTTCACTGACAGCACCTGTCAACCAAGGAGTCATTGCCGCAATAAAAACGTAGGAGGACATTGATTCATTGTCAACATATACCTCTACTGAGGAGATGCTGAGGAAAATCAACAAAAATGACCAAAGAGAAGCTATACCAAAGGAGAGGTGGCTGCACTGGATTCCACAAACAGGATTTGATCAAAATGAGTATTGAAGTAGTCTATATTAAAAAAAGAAAGAAAGCAAATCAATTTGCTGCATGATTTTTCCTACTGGTGCTACATAGTGTTTTTTGTGTGTTTTTTTTCTCTGGTTGAGTTGCGGAGAACATCCAGTGTTTGTAATGTAACATTTCTGGAACAGTTACAGAATATGTTTTTCATTAAAAAGTTAAACTCGTCATTTTATTAAGTAATGTGTATGAATATCTTGGGACACAGATTTATCAATAAATCCTTATTTACATATGCACATGCACTCACAAGTCCACAGTGACTTTGAAAGAGTCATCATACGTTTGTATTATTTCACTATATCCCCCAATACAGACATTCACTCACCATGCTGATGTTTACACAAGTCCAAGCTGGCAGTGTGTATATAATGACAGTTAAACCAATTTCTCAGCAAGTAAAGGAATTCATCATGTAATGTAATTCACTTCTAGAACCACTGCCTCAAACACACATGTTCCAGTTTTTGAATATGGAATGTACTTATCAAGCTGTTAGTGTTTTGTTTGTCTTGTTTTACTTAACTTTGTGTTTCATCTGGGAACGGGGGGGGGGAAATAAACATTTATTAGACTTTCTAATAAACTTGAGCAGTGGATTTCTTCTTTTTGGTACATGACTCAGTTTGAGAGCAAAGCTCTTTAACAGTACTGACTGGTCCCTGGAGACTGTGAAATGTTAGATTGACCAAAAAAGAGAGAGGCCAAAAGCCCAAAAAACGAAGACCGAACAGAGTGAAAGATCCTGTGTGTGCGTTCGTGTGAGTGTGTACGCGTGCGTGCGTGCGATACTGACGCAACATAGGATCGTTTTTTTTAGATAACTCATGAGAGGAGTGGGAAAAGGCCAAACAAAGCACTTACCGTCAAACAGAAGTCATTTGAGGCAAGGGATTGATTACCTAAACACCATAGAAATCCAGATGATATACTCTAGGTGAAATAGACCTAGTAGGCACCATTTAAGTATTATGTTCCACTGTTGAAGATATAATTGCCATGGTATGGTTGGCTTAACATTGTGCTCATTAAGTTGCTGCACTCATCTAAGTTGACAGGTTAATTGTGACAAGTGAAAGTATTTCTCTGTGGTGTATCATTAATTTTTATCACAACATCAACCTGTCTATTTAAGGCTGGTACAGTAGACCATACTTTATACTTCTGAGGCTTAAATGGATGAGAGACACTGAGCCTTGCCTATCACAGGCAGAGATAACGCTGGCCAAATAGTTTACAGGTGAACCTCTGTAAATGAGAATGTGTTCTCAGTCAACTTACCTGGTAAAATAAGGGTTAAATAAAAATCTTTGTAACACTAAGACTGCACTTTCATGCTGGCTGCAATGAAATTCCAGCCCGTGTAGAAACGGGTCAAGTCCAAGGAGCTCAAACTGTTCTGGGGACTGTGAAGGAGGAAATGTGATTTATGAGTTTGGGCTTAGTAGTGTTAGAGAAGGGGTCCAGTGACCCCCCGAACTCAGCACAGTAACTCCAGATGCTCTACCTCTACAGTTGTTTTGATGACCAAGATAGGACTGTTCCCTTCACAAAAATGTTCCTTAAAAACGCAAAAAAAAATGAAGCTCTGTCACAAATGAGACATTTAGATCAGGGAATGAGGGGAAAGGCATTCAATTCCCTAACCTCTTTTTAATGTTGATCACTAGGGTAACTCAACAAGCAACAGTGTCACAACATTTTGACTGAACTTTCCGTGAATCTCTTTAGAAGTCTTTATCAAAAGATTATTGGAAAGGGGAAGTCATTTTTCTGATTGGACCTTTATATTTAAAAAATGTGTCTTTAGACTAAGTACGTTATCAAATAGCAGAATTATAGTACTGTAATTGTTATACTTATACATGTAATCTGGATTAGTTTATAAATATGTAATAGTGTACACTTTCTGAGTAAGCCCTGTTGGCCGTGTGGGACTATTGTACAGTACTTCAAGGAAAATTACCTCATGGCTGTGATCTATTTGCTGATGAGGGAGTGTTGAGATATCCCATGCTAAGTGTTCAGAGGCTTACTTGTCACAGAGCACTTAATAAAATACGTGCTTGGTGACTTTATGTAACCATTCGCTTAGCATGCATTCACTAGTGAAAGGTCTCCACTCAAATTAGCTGTTGGCAATTAGAAGTGAGACATGGGGTGTACTCACTAGGGACCAAAAGGAATCAAATGGGCTGAAACCGGGAGAGACTATTGTGAATTTGTCTGTTTGCAAAACATTTTGCTATAGTCTGCACTAATGAATACACTCATGGCATTCCCACCAAGTCTCTTAGATTGCGCTGCTGGAGCTGTTTAAATGAGGAGTGTGGTGTACCATTATTTTATTCTTCAGAATGTTCAGGTTAGTTTTGTAAAACAAAACAAAAACTGTTAAACTGTTCTCCACAGCTGTGTGTTGCATGCATAAGTCTAATGGCATGGAATCAAACACACACACACACAAACCATTATGCACTCTGGCACATACAGACATACTGGATACAAGCCTCATTCTGTTTTCGAGTTGGGTTTTGCTCACGCAAGCTTTTCGTGCTTGCTCTGCAATCTCTTTGTTTGTAAAAGCATCCCCATCCCGAATAACCCATTTAGTGTCCACTGTTTGCATTGATCAATAGTTTAAGCTGTGATAAATAACCAACATGTGTTCCAAGTGTCGCCTCTTATCGCTCATCCAAGAGAGGCTAACACAGCTTGACAAACACATGCACAGTGCAGTTATGTGAACTTGATAAGCAGCGTGTGGATTTCACAGTGACAGATGCATTGTTTGTGTTGTTTTCCCCAACATATTTTCCTGTGCTGCCACAGCTGAGCCCAAGCTAGCTAGCTCTTCCATGGTTCTCCAAGAGGTGTGGTTTGTCCTGAGAGAGGAGAACTCTGGCAGTGCAAACTGCTATGTTGTCAGCCGTCCATGTAGAACAGAAACGAGGGTCACGCCAGGCTGGCACCAACCGTGTCAGAGTTTCTGTGGGGCATGAGGAGTGACTAAGCGTTGTACTGCTGTGCATTCAGTGTGGGCCTTGTCACTATGCCACCACTGTCTACCGAATTAACTCCCTTCACTAAAAACATCCACCCTCAGCGCTATTAACTTCACTTTATCATGGTCGTGGTTTCCAGTTGACAATTGTTTATCATGGTCGTGATTTCCAGTTGACAGTTGTAAGTGACAGGGTTCACAGAGAACTGCGTTCAAAACCATAGAATTAGTAATTTTTTCTGTCCACAAACATGGTCGCCTACTAGTTCTTCTTATTTCGACAGGCAGGTGTGTGACTAACCTCAGTGTGGGGAGTTTGCATCATCATCCTGTCACAGTTCTGACAATTGGTCATTTCATTGCAATTACAGCCATTATCAGTCATGGTAAATGTTGTGATGAATGTTCGTAGGGGACTAATGACACCAAGTAGGGTAACACTTTATTTGGATAGTCCATCTGTAGATTCGCTACAGCAGGGGTGTCAAAATCATTTCATGGAGGGCATGGTGTCTGCTGGTTTTTGTTTTTTCCTTTCAATTTAGACCTAGGCAACCAGGTGAGGGGAGTTCTCCACTAATCAGTGACCTTAATTCATCAGTCAAGTACAAGGGCGGAGCGAAAACCCGCAGACACTCGGCCCTACATGGAAAGAGTTTGACACATGCTCTACAGACAATCAGTAATAACATGTCAACAGCATGTCTTTAGCATTTCAGTGATATTTTAACAGTGTATCCCATCACTTGCACAAATGTCAAGCTCATTTATAGATGATCAACAAACAATCAGGAGACTATCAGCAGCATCTCAACTGAATATCAATTACAATTTAACAGCATATGTGTTGTCATTCTAGTAACTATCTGTCTACAGTATTGCTTTGGGACTATCCAAATAAAGTGAAAAACAAGTTTTCAGCTTAGTTGACGGTCTACATACTATCTAGTTCACATTCAAATATGTATCAACTGAAGAGCATGTTCAGTGCATTCACTAACACCCCAGTAACCCTCTATAGATATGCATTGGGACTATCTAAATAAAGTGAAAGTCTCTTTAATTAAGGTAATATGCTCAACACATGCAAACGTGCAACTGTTGTTGGGATGAATGAACAGACATTTTGACACTGGAGCACCTGCGGAAATAAATAAAGAGGGAAACCAACAATAACTATGCTTAAACTTGTCTTTCCTGTTGTTGATGAAGAAATGCATCAGAGGCATTCAAATCAATCGTTTAATTAACAGAAATCAAAAGATTATCTATCCACATTTTTGGACTAATGGCTACTGGCTGCCAGTGCAAGTCGCGCAGTTGCCCAGGGAGAGAGTGAGTGAGAAGGCAGCACCAAGGTAGTTAATTTCAACCAACACAAAGTTTTAGTATACTGTAAATGTGCCCCTGAAAATGTGCACACTTTTCAGGTGCATATGTACAGCAGTGTTGCATGGTCATTTCACTGCCTTTTCACAAGCTATGGAAGGGGGTGAGAACCACGAGCCTCCTAGGTTTTGTATTAAAGTCAATGTACCAGAGGAGGACGGAAACTAGCTATTCTCCGGCTACATAGTTCTACCCTACAGAGTGCTGTTGAGGCTACTGTAGACCTTCATTGCAAAACCGTGTGTTTAAATCAATTATTTGGAGGTGTGAATATATTTAGTATAGTTTTATCTGAAAAGGTTAACTTTTTTAATGTTTCACTATTTTAATTTTTCTGGAATTCACTGAGGAGGATGGTCCTCCCCACCTCTGAGGAGCCCCGCCAATGCTTCAGGTCTTGGACAAGTTTCTCATCACATGCATGGATCACCAAACTATCTCTGTTGCACTGGGGTGCACAGATCCTTCTGCCTCTGTTTGCCACAGAACGTGTTGTTGTTGTGCAGTAGGCTTGATTTCAAACCCAGTCAGTTATATTGGTAGACTGATCTTTGAGTATGATATCAAAGGGGGGTGAAACGTAACCGAGGTGGTTCAATGAACCACACTCTCTTGACGAAAGCCTTGCTGGAGACTTGAAGACTTGTCTTAGCTTCCTAAACTCATCCCCATGGGCTTAGCTTAGTGGGCTAACACATTCTTGTGACATGCAGGAGACCTGGTTCAAATCTGATTTGAACCTAGTCACAAGAGCAAGATTAAATAAGGAGTGGAAAGACTATCCTTAGGTCTATGACAGGGCTATTAAACTATATTCTTATAGGGGCCAAATTGTGGTTCCCTTTCAGTCTGTCACTTGGTATAACATACTATGGAGAGTCAACGACAAATCTTATTCACCTGAAGCAAAATGAAATCACTCCCAACGGGTCAATGGATGCCGTAATAGCGCAACTTGCATACATTTCCTCAATTCTCAGCTCTTCAACTCGCCTGAAGGAAGAGCGTGTCATGCAACTTTTCAAGCACACGAAGGCTACGAGATTCGGCTCTGACTTAGGTGTCTGTTAGTGAGGAAAGAGTACTCATCCCCTTAGATGTTGTGAGTTTTGGATCCAACTACTTTCTGCTCTGCTTGTGTAGCTAATGCTTCCTTGCTTGGGAAGGATGTGTTTGCTTATGCTCCTGCTCTTTAAGCCAGTGCTGCCTTGCTTGAGGTTAACCAGCCGAGTTTGAGCCACCAACCGTGCCCTAGGGCAAGTGTTTTCAGAATGAAAATTAAAGATACTCACAAGTGCTGTCCTGTTTGCCTGCGGTGGGAACACGATCAGGAGGCCTTGGCTTGGAACAGTTCGTGTGACCATTGTCTCCGGCTAGGCTGACTTTGTGAGGAAGATTGAGGCGGCTGGCAAAAGGGTCTTCTGGTGAGTCATCCTTGGGAATGGGGTTGTCTAAGGCCGGTGGAGAGCATTATTATTACCCCACTACAATAGTATATTATCCCTGGAATCCGGACTCTGAACACTGGCAGAGAAACCGTAAATGAGACTCACTCGGCTGGCGGTACACCCCTATCAGTTGATAGGGGTGTAACGCCAGCCGAGTGAGTCTCATTACGGTTTCTCTCCCAGTGTTCAGAGTCCGGATTCCAGGGATAATATACTATTGTAGTGGGGTAATAATGATCATATATGCATATTATACAGTATATACCTCATATGCGACTCATAATAAGACTAATCAAATAATCAAATACGAGGATTGAATATCAAAGAAAGTATTATTCAATAACTGCAAAATGAACGGATTCACATACAAGGCCTAAAGCATTATTCTAGGCATATACTGTAGATCCTAAGGTTAACTTACAAGATAATGCATGAACAAATATATGCCTACTAAGCCAGAGGCCTAGAAAATGAGAATCATACCTCCTTCCTCCAATGGACAGGATAAGAGAGAGAATAACCGACCTCAATTCCATTTATACCATCTGAAGGTGTAACCTTCTCAAACCAAAACCAACAACCATTGAACAATCAAATGATACCAAGTTCACAGAGTAACCTGACCACCAAGGCCCAATCTCCACAGGGTGTCACAGCATCTAAAGGCGTGTGTTGGGGATGAAACCAATGTAAACCCCTTTGCACAGAGTAATTTAGAGTTCAGCCTTTACAGATAAAAGTAACCACAGATATCATACATACATATAGATAGCTTCAGAGTCTTCTTCAGGGGACAACTTTCAGATAGATACTGAACATGGATATTATAGTATTATCTATCACACATTCATTAGCCAGTCCTCTGGATACTGCAACAGAGAAATACATTTTGGCCCCTCAGGGGGAAGGGCTGACCAGTCCTTGGGAATTGTCCTTTGTGCTTTCTTTGTGTTGCTGGACCATTTGCCATTCAACTCCAGGTGACAGAGAGCACATAAATTAAAGCCGAGCCTACTCTATCCCTGGTTGGCTTTGGAGGGTTTTCAGAGTGTGAATTGGGTGACATCAGTCCAGGACAGTCTGAAGCCCCAGCTTTGGATTCGGGGAGGGGGAGAGTGAACCATTTTTTGTTAATGTGCCTTTGTTGGAGCAATGTCGTAGGGCAGCAGATCACTTGGGTTGGATACCAGATTTCGCAGATGAGCTAAAGGTGACCTGGGATTTAAGTTTCAAGTTTTAATATCACGTGCACAGTACAGTGAAATGTCCTTTTTGTTAGCTCCAACCCCAACAATGCAATCAATATCAATGTAGCTCTAAATATAACATATGCTAGTAAAAAAAAGAAGAAGAACACGAGAAAGTAAGAAACTACAGTATATAGAGGGTCAGTTCCAATACCATATTGTAACGGATTTCCTCCTCTTCGTCTGAGGAGGAGTAAGGATCGGACCAAAGCGCAGCGTGGTAAGTGTTCATGATGTAATCTCCAGTCAGCTCCTGGCCGACTGGCGGCTCTGGCGGCTCCTGGCAGACTGGCGGCTCTGGCGGCTCCTGGCAGACTGGCGGCTCTGGCGGCTCCGGGACAGACGGGAGACTCTGGCGGCTCGGGACAGACGGGAGACTCTGGCGGCTCGGGACAGACGGGAGACTCTGGCGGCTCGGGACAGACGGGAGACTCTGGCGGCTCGGGACAGACGGGAGACTCTGGCGGCTCGGGACAGACGGGAGACTCTGGCGGCTCGGGACAGACGGGAGACTCTGGCGGCTCGGGACAGACGGGAGACTCTGGCGGCTCGGGACAGACGGGAGACTCTGGCGGCTCGGGACAGACGGGAGACTCTGGCGGCTCGGGACAGACGAGAGACTCCAACAGCGCTGGGCAGGCGGGAGCACCTGTAGGAGCTGGAATGTACCGCACCGGGCTATGCACATGCACCGGGGACATCGTGCGCTCCACCGCATAACACGGTGCCTGCCCGGTCCCTCTCGCTCTCCGGTAAGCATGGGGAGTTGGCTCAGGTCTCCTACCTGACTTAGCCACACTCCCCGTGTGCCTCCACCCCAAGACATTTTTGGGGCTGCCTCTCGGGCTTCCAGCCGCGCTGCCGTGCTGCCTCCTCATAACGGCGCCTCTCTGCTTTCGCTGCCTCCAGCTCTGCTTTGGGGCGGCGATATTCCCCTGGCTGTGCCCAGGGTCCTTTACCGTCCAGAATCTCCTCCCAAGTCCAGTTCTCCAAATATCGCTGCCTCTCCTACTGCTGCCCGTTACCACGCTGCTTGGTCCTCTGGTGGTGGGTGTTTCTGTAATGGATTTCCTCCTCTTCGTCTGAGGAGGAGTAAGGATCGGACCAAAGCGCAGCATTGTAAGTGTTCATGATGTAATCTTTAATGAAACGAACTGAACACTGAAATACAAAACAATAAAGTGAACGAACGAAAACCGAAACAGTACCGTGTGGACCAAACACTCACGCGGAAAACAAACACCCACAAACCAAAAGTGAAACCCAGGCTGCCTAAGTATGATTCTCAATCAGAGACAACTACAAAGGTGACCTGGGATTTAAGTTTCAAGATTTAATATCACATGCACAAGTACAGTGAAATGCCATTTTTGCAAGCTCCAACCCCAATAATGCAATCAATATCAATGTAGCTCTAAAAATAACATGTGGTAGTAAAAAAATAAGAAGAACACGAAAAAGTAAGATACTACAGTATATACAGGGTCAGTTCCAATACCATAATGTAACGGATTTCCTCCTTTTCGTCTGAGGAGGAGTACGGATCGGACCAAAGCACAGCGTGGTAAGTGTTCATGATGTAATCTTTAATGAAACGAACTGAACACTGAAATACAGAGGCAGGTGTCGTTAGTTGTCTCTCAATCAGAGAAAAACAAACATAGACTGCCCACCCCAACTCACGCCCTGACCATACTAAAACAAAGAATAAAATAACAGAACAATGGTCAGAACGTGACACATATTCACAATGTCTAGGGATACTGGTGTAATAGAGGTGGACATGTACTGTAACTACAGAGAACATACAAAAAAATGACATGGTAATACAACATTTTAGTTTACACACTCCCAGGAATGTCATACATGATGGATCAGTAGCTTATACACTAACTTTCACACTAGATAGCCGGGTGGGGTGGGTGTGGAGCTAGAGACAGCAGGGGTTCAAACTGTAGAACCCAGTTCATACTTTTGAATATAAAAACTATGCTACATTTTATCTCTGGGACCCTCAGGATGACAAATCAGAGCAAGATTACTGAATGTAAGTACATGATTTACCTTCAGAGGTGAATGTATCAAACCAGTTGCAGTGATAAAAGTGTTTTGTTGTTGTGCACTCTTTTATAGCTACTGTAAATTGGACATTGCAGATACATTAATAGGAATTAAAGTTTTCTCTCCATATAAAGACATGTCTATGTCCTGGAAAGTTTGTTGTTACTTACGACGTCATTCTAGTCACATTAGCGCACGTTAGCATCAACCGTCTTAGTATAGGGACAACGATCCCGTAGAGGTCAAAAATCTATTTTGGATTGACCAATGCAGATATTTTTTAAATACATGTAACTTAAAAGTTTCATATCATTAAATTTCCATTTTAAATCTTTCATACATCAGAGCAATCTTGAGGGAATCCTATTTGAGTCAGAAAAAGATATTCATATGATAAGTAAGCTATACAAAACCTTGCAGAGAGCCTATCCAACTGACATTCTCTTACAAAAATTATTACTATTGGAACCAAGATGTTGGAACATAACTAATGAAATTACAGTTAATGAAAATGTATGCTTAATCCAGTATAAACTAATGTATAGAATGTATTATACAAGAGACAAAATTCACAAATTCTACAGGACAACATAAGAGCCAGGTCTTAAGTGTAAAACTAACAATGACTCAATAATCCATGCCTTCTGGGAATGTTATAAAGTTCAAAAGTTATGGGTGGAGTTAGAAAGTTGGCTGTAAGAACTATGACAATGTAAATGTGTTTTAATCCGTCTGTATATTTCAAGACATGGTTTATGAGGGTGCAGTGAGATACCCAATGGGTTGGATAATACTTTTCTCGTCAATCATCTTGAAGAAACGTATACTTAAAAACCTGAAATCAACCAATCCTCTATTGTTAACCCAATGGAAAGGTAAAATTATTTACTATTTAAATGTTGAAAGTGCGTGGGGAACGGAGAGAAACAAAATGGTGCAGTTTGAGGCAATGTGGCAAGAGTGATGCGGACGCTGGAGATGGGCATGTGAGCATATACAGTACCAGTCAAAAGTTTGGACACACCAACTCATTTAAGGGTTTTTCTTTATTTTTACTATTTTCTACATTGTAGAATAATAGTGAAGACATCAAAACTATGAAATAGCACATATGGAATCATGTAGTAACCAAAAAAGTGTTAAACAAATCAAAATATATTTAATATTTAAGATTCTTCAAAGTAGCCATCTTTTGCCTTGATGAGAGCTTTGCACATTCTTGTTATTCTCTCAACCAGCTTCGCCTGGAATGCTTTCCCAACAGTCATGAAGGAGTTCTCACATATGCTGTGCACTTGTTGGCTGCTTTTCTTTCACTCTGCAGTCCAACTCATCCCAAACCATCTCAATTGGGTTGAGGTTGGGTGATTGTGGAGGCAAGGTCATCTGATGCAGCACTTCATCACTCTCCTTATTGATCAAATAGCCCTTACACAGCCTGGAGGTGTGTTGGGTCATTGTCCTGTTGAAAATTCTGCCCAGTCAACTTTTGGCGTTAGATTAATTCATCACTAGGTTTCTCATGAGTCTCAAGCTGCTGGACACTGATGCTCAGTGATCAAGTTTCTTGTCTCCACATGTCGACCTCCCTTTGTCTCCCATGACATATTCGTTTGATCTTAATTGAAACCATTCAGACAGAGTTTAGGGGAGATCTCGTTCAATCTACTTTACCAAACTTGGCTCTGCAGTACGCTGGCTATGCCAAAGCAGTGGTCTGTTCCCCTCTGCTCAGCCTGATGAGTCATAGAGGGTCATGAGACTGCCAATATAGACATGGTTAGAGGGAGAGTTTATTATATTTCAGTTACAGGCCAAAAATGTGAAATGTTTGATTAAACATTGGTGTCTTTCCTTAACTTTTTGTTTAATGCTGGAGCATCCACATAACACAGTCCTCTAGAGCACAGAAGTGGAATGAAGTAATGGCTTTGCTCTGAAGTAACTTGCTTCAAAGGCCATTAAGCAATATTGTGCAGAATCAAGGTCAACGTTCTTTTGTGAGTGTCAGCCCATGCTCCAGTTTATGAAGTGGTCAAGGTTAAACTGAGAGTGTGGGAAGATATATTCTGCCCTTGGTAGTCCTGTCTGTGGTTGAGTGGGAAAGAGAGAAAGAAAGATAAAAAGAGAGGAGGAGCAAGCTCTCCACCACTGTTCTCAGCAGCACTGCACATGCTGAAGCTACAACGTTCGGTGGTGACTCATTCCACTGGCTCTCTGTCTTTTCACAGGAGCCATAAATGCCGGGACCCTTAATTGGTTTCACATTGAGGAGCCTCACTGTAAATACCCTTAATTTATCTGAGTCACAGTGGAAACTGTCTCTAGATTTCTCTGTTTTTCTCTTTCACCGATCCCCTTGGGGCCAGGCATTCTGTGGCACAACTGAACACAGTCAGTCAGTCGCCATTGTCCTCCTGGACCTCCCCAATGCTGAGCGTTCAAGTCGGCATATCTCTCAGGATTGGTTTCTACCAAGTAAAATAGTTAGATGTGGGGAAGTATTTGAGATCTGAGGCAAAAGATGTGGGCCACTGTACTGTAAATGATATCATTATCCCAAGATGGCATAGCAGTCAGACGTCCTTTGTCCTCGTCTTGTCGTGTCCCGTATATATATATTTACACCTTTCTTCGCATATCTTTTATATATTTTCTTTTCCAAAAACTCAACTTCAAAACACTCTCCTGCAACCTGCCTCACCAATAAAAAATAAAAAACAGTATTATTTACCTCAAATCTGAAATCCACAATAGAAGCTAGCCAGAAGCTAACCAGAAGCTAGCCAGAAGCTAGCCAGAAGCTAGCCAGAAGCTAGCCAGAAACTAGCCAGAAGCTAGCCAGTTTACTGGCTAACGTTAGTATTCAGCTAACCACGGTTTGTGGTCATCAGCTATCCTTTAGCTCGAAAATCTATCACCATGTTTTGTACAACGTGACTCAAACCAGAACATACCGGACTTATTTTTCTCTCCATATCCCCGGATTTCAACCGCAAGCTCTGGACATTTACACCTGGATCTCGCAGCTAGCTAGCTGCTATCCGTGTGACTATTGGCTTACGTCGATCCCGGAGCAAACATAAATTATTCCGGAACTAGCCAGCTGAAGAGTTCAATCAGCCACTCCTGGGCTACAATCAATCCGGACCCGTTTACTGCCAATGCGGAGCCCCACCGGGCCTTCACGACTGGATTACCGACATTATCTGCCCGAGGGAGTTATCCAACTGTGGCCCGTAATCGTTAGCTGTCTTATCACTGTAGAGCCTCTAGTCCTGCTCACTATACCTTATCCAACCTTTCAGTTCCACCACCCACACATGCGATGACATCACCTGGTTTCAATTATGTTTCTAGAGACAATATCTCTTTCATCATCAATCAATACCTAGGTTACCTCCAATGTATTCACATCCTACCATACCTTTGTCTATACATTATACCTTGAAGCTATTTTATCGCCCCCAGAAACCTCCTTTTACTCTCTGTTCCAGACGTTCTAGACGACCAATTCTCATAGTTTTAGCCGTACCCTTATCCTACTCCTCCTCTGTTCATCTGGTGATGTAGAGGTGAATCCAGGCCCTGCAGTGCCTAGCTCCACTCCTATTCCCCAGGCGCTCTCTTTTGATGACTTCTGTAACCGTAATAGCCTTGGTTTCATGCATGTTAACATTAGAAGCCTCCTCCCTAAGTTTGATTTATTCACTGATTTAGCACACTCTGCCAACCCGGATGTTTTAGCCGTGTCTGAATCCTGGCTTAGGAAGACCACCAAAAATTCTGAAATGTTCATCCCTAACTACAACATTTTCAGACAAGATAGAACGGCCAAAGGGGGCTTTGTTGCAATCTACTGCAAAGACAGCCTGCAGAGTTCTGTCCTACTATTCAGGTCTGTACCCAAACAATTTGAACTTCAACTTTTAAAAATACACCTCTCTAAAAACAAGTCACTCACCGTTGCCGCCTGCTATAGACCACCCTCTGCCCCTATCTGTGCTCTGGACACCATATGTGAACTGATTGACCCCTATCTGTCTTCAGAGCTCTTGCTGCTAGGCGACCTAAACTGGAACATGCTTAACACCCCAGCCATCCTACAATCTAAGCTTGATGCCCTCAATCTCACACAAATTATCAATGAAACCTACCAGGTAACCCCAAAGCCGTAAACACGGGCACCCTCATAGATATCATCCTAACCAACTTGCCCTCTAAATACACCTCTGCTGTTTTCAACCAAGATCTCAGCGATCACTGCCTCATTGCCTGCATCCATAATGGGTCAGCGGTCAAACGACCTCCACTCATCACTGTCAAACGCTCCCTGAAACACTTCAGCGAGCAGGCCTTTCTAATTGACCTGGCCGGGGTATCCTGGAAGGATATTGATCTCATCCCGTCAGTAGAGGATGCCTGTTTTGTTTTTTTAAATGCCTTCCTCACCATCTTAAATAAGCATGCCCCATTCAAGAAATTTAGAACCAGGAACAGTCAGATCCAGACCTGACTGCCCTTAACCAACACAAAAACTTCCTATGGCGTTCTGCATTAGCATCGAATAGCCCCCGTGATATGCAACTTTTCAGGGAAGCTAGAAACCAAAATACACAGGGCAGTTAGAAAAGCCAAGGCTAGCTTTTTCAAGCAGAAATTTTCTTCCTGCAACACAAACTCAAAAAAGTGTTGGGACAGTGTAAAGCCCATGGAGAATAAGAACACCTCCTGCCAGCTGCCCACTGCACTGAAGATAGGAAACACTGTCACCACCGATAAATCCACTATAATTGAGAATTTCAATAAGCATTTTTCTACAGCTGGCCATGCTTTCCACCTGGCTACCCCTACACCGGTCAACAGCTCTGCACCCCCCACAGCAACTCGCCCAAGCCTTCCCCATTTCTCCTTCTCCCAAATCCAGTCAGCTGATGTTCTGAAAGAACTGCAAAATATGGACCCCTACAAATCAGCCGGGCTAGACAATCTGGACCCTTTCTTTCTAAAATTATTTGCCGAAATTGTTGCCACCCCTATTACTAGCCTGTTCAACCTCTCTGTCGTGTCGTCTGAGATTCCCAAAGACTGGAAAGCAGCTGCGGCCTCTTCAAAGGGGGAGACACTCTTGACCCAAACTGCTACAGACCTATATCTATCCTACCGTGCCTTTCTAAGGTCTTCGAAAGCCAAGTCAACAAACAGATTACCGACCACTGTAATCTGAAGCATTTATTTGGGCTGCAATTTCTGAGGCTGGTAACTATAATGAACTTATCCTCTGCAGCAGAGGAAACTCTGGGTCTTCCTCTCCTGAGCCAGTTTCATCATAGCGTTTGATGGTTTTTGTGACTGCACTTGAAGAAACTTTCAAAGTTCTTGAAATGTTACGGATTGACTGACCTTCATGTCTTAAAGTAACTATGGACTGTCGTTTCTCTTTGCTTATTTGAGCTGTTCTTTCCATTTTATGGACTTGGTCTTTTATCAAATAGGGTTATCTTCTGTACACCATCCCTACCTTGTCACAAAACAACTGATTGGTTCAAACGCATTAAGAAGGAAAGAAAGTCCACAAATTAACTTTTAACAAAGCACACCTGTTAATTGAAATGCATGAAGCTAGTTGAGAGAATGCCAAGAGTGTGCAAAGCTGTCATCAATCAAAGGATGCTACTTTGAAGAATCTCAAATATATTTAGATTTGTTTAATACTTTATTGGTTACTACATGATTCCACATGTGTTATTTCATAGTTTTGATGTCTTCACTATTATTCTACAATGTAGAAAAAGTGAAAATAAAGAAAAACCTTGGAATGAGTAGGTGTGTCCAAACTTTTGACTGGTACTGTATTTACTTATGGTCCTGATTAAGCCAAACAATTTGTCTTTTAAATTATCTGAGCAAAAAATATTTAAATTAATCAGTCATACAAAGGTTATACTTAAACCTGAACTGGTTCTTCAGTAGATTAGTAAGAATGGCTCACCCCTTGTTCAAAAATGTCATTTTTCCATATCCAGATTACAACCTCTCACTTCCAGTTAATTGAAAATGGAACCATGTTTAAAACATTTCCCTTTCTAAAACAAGTCATACAAACCTGGTTGCTATTCCAGTTTCATTCTCCAGAAAATAAATAACATTTATTACAACAAATATTATAGTTAAATTCAGATAAAGTAATAGATTTTAAAAAAAACATTCTTTATGGATAAAAAAGGAAAGCCAGTTAATTAAGAAAATGTTTTTATTTACAATGACAGCCTGAACAAGGAACTGCCTTGTTCAGGGGCAGAATGACAGATTTTTACCCTGTCAGCTCTGAGATTTATTTTGAATAAAAAAAAATATATATATATATATATATATATATATCACCTTTATTTAACCAGGTAGGCTAGTTGAGAACAACTTCTCATTCACAACTGTGACCTGGCCAAGATAAAGCAAAGTAGTGCGACACAAACAACAACACATGGAATAACAAACATACAGTCAATAATACAATAGAAAAAGTCTATACACAGCGTGTGCAAATGAGGTAGGATAAGGGGGTGAGGCAATAAATAGGCCATAGTGGCTAAATAATTACAATATAACAATTAATAACTGGAGTGATAAATGTGCAGAAGATGAGTGTGCAAGTAGTGATACTGGGGTGCAAAGGAGCAAAATAAATTAAATAAATAACAGTATAGAGATTAAGTACTTGGATGGATTTGATCTATCAACCTTTCAGTTATAGGCCCAATGCTCTAACCACCTAGGCTAACTGCCTCCCCAAGATCTAAATCAAGTAACTTAGTCTAGCTAACTACCTTGCCTCGTTTTGACTGACTGTCTACCTCATTTTGACTGACTGTCTACTCAACTTGTTTTAAAATAGTAATATTATAATTAGCTACCATCATAAAAACACATTATATACTGTTTCTTACCTTAATTCTGTCGTTCTGGTCTCAATGAAAGAGCAGTGTCAAAGTTGTGAGAAATCTTTCAGGGCCAGTGGAGGCGAAGTGCCTCCCGGTGGCAGCATTCACTTTCAGTCGCCACGCCAAATCTCATAATTCGCTAAATCCTGCCAATGACGCATTGGCATCAGTTGTTACTATGGCAATTCAAGATGGTGCTACCCATACCTCTAATAAACGTTGTTCAAGATCAAAATCCTAAACATATACTGTAGATGTTTCTATGTTAAATACATGTTTAGTATTAGTGGATTGACAATATCTACTTCCTTAGCTTTACTTCCTAAAGTGTTTCCATTGGCCAATGTGGCCAAGTACCGTTTTGTGTTCTGTAATTGGCTTCAAATGGTTTCATCATGAAGGTAAATGTTGCTTCCCCACTGTGACTAAAGCCTCTCAGAAATGCATAATCATGCAAAGTTGCAAAGTTGGCACCCTTACAATCAATTCGAAATGCATTACACCGAGATGTTTTCAAATCTGAGGATTTCCCAATCCACCTACAGATATAGAATCTTAATTTGATCACCCTGTAGCAGGATAACTTTCATGCAATGCAGGACATTTAAAACTTGAGGTGTAGGTGATGTTTAGAAAGGATTTGGAAGTTTGTAATTTCCTCTTTGAAATTTCCGAATTGATTTTCCCTTATGAAAAAGGTATCAAACCATACAATGATTTATAATCCACATAAAAATCACATTCCCTGTTGCTGCTGTATTTCATGCTGTAGCAAACTGACACAAATTAAAAACCTACATCAGTATTAGTATAAGAACATTTAAATTCACATTTGTCAGATTAGTATAGTGATATTTCAGTCTCAACAACAGTTACAACATTGGGTAAATTATTTCCAGATGTTTTTTTGAATGAGACGAGAGAAGAGGACAGGAAAGGACTGAGACAGTGTCACAGCATACAGATCGATTAAAGTGTTTAAGAACCACCCACATTCTCAGACAATTACAGAGGCAGGACAACATCAACTCGGTGTATCCAGGCAAACTGTCTGACCATGCAAACATAGAACTCAAATACTTCAAAGAGATGCCGGAAAAACTGGATTGGAAACATCTGAATGTTAGACGTAATTTCAAAATGTGTTGAACATTTGTGGCTAAGTGAAATAATTATGTCTGAAAGAAAAACCTTTTGGAAGCGTTTGAGACTTGAGCATCTATTTAAAAGTGTTTTTGTTATTATGATCTAAATTAATCAATTACGATTTGGGGTAATGCGAATGTTTAAGAATCATGGATGCAGGCCCTCCAGGAGTGAGAGACATAATCCTGATTGGTTTTATGGAGTGGGAAAATCACCTACACAGAAATTGGAATGAAATGAAACACTGCACTGTTAAAAGGCAAAAAAAAACAGCACATTTGCTGAATTAAGGGTAAGGGATGACTCATTTCTAATAGGGATATCATGTTTATGTGAGTGCAGAATAACAGCCAAAGGACTATAAAACATTCTGGTCAGTGTCTCGGTCTACCCATCTCCTCAAAAGTCTATAGAATCTCATAATTGAAAAATTGCACACAGGGCAAAAACAGGAGTGGGGCCATGTCAGTCCTGGCTTGTTTCAAGCCACAAGGAACTGTTTTGATTAACCCGGCAAGAACAGAGCTAGAAGGCTAAATTCCCTGCGGAAAAAAAATGACTCCATTAACTGACTTCCAGGTCATGTGACAGCCTTCGCTACTACTTCACTTCTTGCGATCGGCCATATTTGTGCAGAGGTAATTGAAGAGGGTCAAGCAGAGGGTCTATAGTTTTTTATTTATTTTTTAGATGAAGCAGCCACCCTGAAGTGGACAACTGAACACCCCATAATTTATTCCACGGCTTCTCAAAGACAGTCTCATTATTTTGGTTACTATAACAACAGCAAAAAGCAGTTTTGCTTAAAGGGGTAATCTGTGATTGTGACATACATTTCTTGGACTTTTAAATTAATGGTATTGTAGAGACCCTAATGAAAAACCTAGTGACCTTGTCAAGGGATTCAGACCTCTTGATGTAACGGTTAAGATGTTTGGTTGACAATCGCAGGACCTGGGTTCAAATCACAGTTGGGGCTAACCCCAAATTTGCTACATCTTTGTGGGATGGGATTTGGTACAAAGAAGCGTAGGGACGCAATCTCCCGAAGGAAGTAGGTAATATAGCGGCCGTAACACAACATCAAGTAATCTTGTCAAGAGTTTTGGACCTCTTGATGTAACAGTTAAGGTGTTGGCTTGACAGTCGCTGGCCCTGACATTACTCCACACACAAGTCAATCTGCCCATTACTCTATCCTCCTGATTCTTGCTTATAAGCAAAAACAAGAAGTACCAGTGACATGCTTAATACAAAGTGGTCCGATGAAGCGTATGCTAAGCTACAGGGCTGTTTCACTAGAACAGAATGGAATATGTTCCGGGACTCTTTCGAGACCATTGATTGAGGCATAGCCGCAGGGAAGTAGGGGTGCTGAAAGTGTTGCAGCACCCCCTGATAAATCAAAATCAAAATCACAGAGCAAATACATGTTAGAATCACCTTCGGCAGCGATTACAGCTGTGAGTCGTTTTGGGTAAGTATCTAAGCGCTTTGCACATCTGAAGTGTACAATATTTGCACTTTATTCCTTTCAAAATTCTTAAAGCTCTGTTAAGTTGGTTGTTCATCATTGCTAGACAACCATTTTCAAGACCGATTTAAGTCAAAATTGTAACTAGGCCACTCAGGAAAATTCAACCCCATCATGGTAAGCATATTTGGCCTTGTGTTTTAGATTATTGTCCTGCTGAAAGGTGAATTTGTCTCCTAGTGTCTGTTGGAAAGCAGAAGGAACCAGGTTCCTCTAGAGGTTGACATGGAAGTGAAAATTAATTCCTGTCCCAATGTCATGTCAATTTGATGCCAGGAGAACGCTACTTGCCCTATTGCATAGTGCCAATTGTAAAGTTTGGAGGAGGAGGAACATGGTCTGGGGCTGTTTTTCATGGTTCGGGCTAGGCCCTTTAGTTCCAGTGAAGGGAAATCTTAACGCTACAGCATACAATGACATTCTAGACTATTCTGTGCTTCCAACTTTGTGGAAACAGTTTGGGGAAGGCCCTTTCCTGTTTCAGCATGACAATGCCCCCGTGCACAAAGCAAGGTCCATACAGAAATAGTTTGTCGATATCGGTATGGAAGAACTTGACTTGCCTGCATAGAGCCCTGACCACAACCCCAACGAACACCTTTGGGATGAATTGGAACGCAGACTGCGAGCCATGCCTAATCTCCCAATATCAGTGCCTGACCTCACTTATTCTCTTGCGGCTGAATGGAAGCAAGTCCCCGCAGCAATGTTCAAACAAACATCTAGTGGAACGTTCACGAGCAGGTGTCCACATACTTCTGGTCATATATTGTACAGTATGTAGTACATTCACTTTTCCCAGATGAGACTTTGCCTATCTGTTCTTTTTTGCATCGTATTTTCTTAATTTCAATATATTGTGTCAAACAGGGTCAGGAGTAAGACATTTCAGTGCGCAAAGGTAATGCCATAGACATGCAGGTAAGAACATATCGACTTAAAAATGAACAATAACTTTGTCTTTCCTTTTAACACAAACAAATGACACCTCAACATTTTCACGTTACATCTGTCCCGTCTACCAATTGTCTAGACCAGTGAAAAACAAGGTAGAGGCATGAATTATCCCACAAAACAGTGACTTCCACAACAGGCAAGTTAATTACACTAACAGTTAAAATGGAGGGTATATCAGAGACATACATTTGGCCAAATTATCTGCTCTCTTCATGAACTTAAAACAACTTATTTCCCAGGTGCTGTCTGGTGGTGTACACGCGAGTGCTACATTGTTTTTGTTCTTTTTTCTGAGGCTGAGTGGTGGCTAATAACAGATGTCCTCTTTGATCCATACTTGTGGAACTACTGCATATGGCTCGTTCTTGTCATGCAGGAACTGAGCTACGGCAAAGCCATGCTCTACCGAAAATGTATGCACTTACTGTAAGTCGCTCTGGAGAAGGGTGTCTGCTAATTAACAAAAATAAATACATCTAGAGGGAGAACTGAGCATAAAGACGACTTACAATTAAACACGTACAATTTACACTACAATCACACAATACCCAGTGAAACCCTAAGATATTTACCTTGTGAGAGGTGAACAGAAAGAAACAGGGCTGTGCCACGTCTACAAGTACTATTACAGAGAACAATCTAACGTAATTATTAATTATGTGCCATTCATAATGACATAGGCTAAAGACAACTAAGTTCAGACATTAATTTAATAACATCCTCTTGAATTCACCTGTATTTCACTAGCTAATGTTACAATAATGCTTATGCTAATAGTTGGCCTACTATTGAAACAAATAAACTGAGTCAGAAATTCACAGGCTTCAGAATTTCCCCCAATTACTTCAGGTTTTTGTTCTCATAGTCAAACTTTTTTTTTTTACAGAAAATTAACAAAATGGTATGTTCTAAGTCCATAACTGTGCTTAATCCACATCAGGGGACCACTTTCGAGGTTTAGATGTTAGGGTAGATACCCTTTAATTCAAGTGTGCAGGCACATAGCATTATTGTTTGATTAGGCGTTTCTGTACTACATGCGATTGAGTTTGCAAAATAAGTGGCCACTGGTTTGAGGCAAATAATCATGATATCATTCTGACAGGTAGGCTACTTTGTAGTGTGAGAGAAAAATGTTAGTTAAACCGCTTTACTGTTTGTATAATGAAAGATCCTTTAAGGATAAACTTCTTTAATGCTTGTGTAATGAAAGATCTTTTTAAGGCTGTATAGCTTCTTACGTTCCAAAAAGTTAATGCTTGTGTATGTATGTGTGTGTGGGTGTGTAACCACACACCACCTGAGCAGACAGCAAAAGAAGCTTGCTCGAACCCAAATTCATGGAACAGTTGATTTACTTCAGAGAAACGGCATCTAGGATAGTTCCTGTTGTTTAGCACCTCACCAGAGGACTAGAATAAGCAGTTGTTGCTACATAACGAGACTACCAAATTCACAGTTATTCTGTACCTTTTACCCCAGTTTCGTCTGGTTCTCCACACACGTACACATGCCAAGATCATGTGTTTTGTATATGCTTGCATAAGATAGTTTGACTATAAAAGGCTTTTGTACTCCTTGTGAAATCGAGCTCTCGACCTCCCACCTCAGTGTAGTGCCAACCAGCTTCATTATTGTAAATCTTATTAATAAAGATTGATTGTTTCAAGAAATAACAAAGTCTTGCCTTATTGGTTAGAACAGAGAAGGTTTTTGGGAAAGTCAGAAGACGGTTAGGTTTATCATTAGCATCGCTATATTTGTCCTGTTCCATAATTGTTTGAAACCTGGATGTTTTACTTCATATTATGAGGCATGTCTTAACTTGCTGCAAAGTAGCCTATAGCCAAAATTCCACCATGTGGAGGCAATTATTTTTTATAAAGACTTACTCATATGCATTCTACTGTTCCATTGGTTTTCTTTCAACTTTATTTCATTGTCTTGCAGCCAAAGAAATGATCCTAATCATATTAGCAACCCATGATAGTTTTTGCATCTTTAAATCCCTCCTCTTTCTAACAGATATTTCCATCTCTGTCCATGAAACTGCTTGCATAAGCGGTGCACATTTTTATCATGGTGTTGTCCTGCAAATTGCATTTTGTAACATTCACGTGTAGGCCTACTGGAGGGTGTACATTGCTGCACCCAAAATGTGAAGAAATCATAGTTTATTAACATTTTAAGCGAAACATTCCGATCTGTTCCATCAGCCCTAATAATTGATATGGCGTATACCTCCACTACACTACTTTGATACATATCAGTGAGGATTTAGAAGTCAGTATACGCAATGCCCACTGAAAAATAAGCGGGTATATAGCTTTACCTGCACATACCTTCCACTACACCACTGGTCATAATACCCATAAAATCTAGAGGTCAAACAAGGAAATGGTTCCAAAGGTTTTTTCCCCATTCATTTTTTCCATAGGGGATTTTAGATACATTTAAAATAAGGGCTGTGTAGGGCCTCCCGAGTGGCTCAGTGGTCTGAGGGCTGTGACACTAGAGATCCTGGTTTGAGTCCAGGCTTTGTCGCAGCCAGCCGCGACCGGGAGACCCATGAAGGCAGCGCACAATTGGCCCTACATCGTCCGGGTTAGAGGAGGGTTTGGCCGGCAGGGATGTTCTTGTCCCATCGCTGTAACTACCAATTGAATACCATGAAAAAGGGCAAGTTGTGCAAGTAAATTGACACAATACCTGTTTGCAAAGGTGTCAGCTAGAGATGATGTGCAGGAGCTTGCAGGGATTTGTAGACTTTCATGATGTCTCCTTTGAGGCTAATTAGCATTTTAATTTTCAATCTGAGAGTAGATAGAGACTAATATATTGATAAAAGTCACATTGTTCGAGAGAGAATTACATGCTAATCAAAACGTCGCGCCAGGGTAAGCCTACATGAAACACAGCCCTTATTTTAAGTGTTTCTAAAAATAAAAAAATGAATGATGGAAAAACAATTGGAGCCATTTCCCTATTTGACAGCTAGATTTTATGGGTATTATGACACCTCCAATGTGGGGCTCTATTCCTCTATTTACACAATTTAGCCTACTGACATACAGTAGGTTTGCATCAGAGGTAGCCTAGTGACCTGCTATAATTGGTGCGAGGCACGAGAGTGAGCCAACAGAAGGGGGAGGGGGAAATTACCTTTTTTTAATGGTATTTATTATTTAAATTATATTAGGCCTGGCCAACACAGTTCTTGTTTTTTAAGAAATGCTCCACGAATTACATATTTCCACACAAAAAACTCAGTTTATAACTATTGCTGTACTGCCTGTTCCTGTGGACTGTTGATCCTGTCCCGTCCTGTCCCGAACATGACTCTAGAACATCACTCACATTTCTGACCGAATGCCGCAAGACCCATGGAAGTTCTTACCGTGTGTCAACTTCTATTTTCCTCTAGGATTTTCAGTTTATTTTTATCCCCCCAAAAACTCTCTAGTCCTTGCTGATGACATAACCCATAACATCATGCAGCCACCACCATTGTATAAAGAGTGGTACTAGGTGATGTGTTGTATTGGATTTAACCCAAACATAACGCTTTGTTTTCAGGACATAAAAATTATTCTTTCTTTGCCACAATTTTTGCAGTTTTACTTTTTGCAGTGTCTTATTGCAAACAAGTTATTTTATTCTGTACTGGCTTCGATATTTTCATTTAGGTTAGTGTTGTGGAGTAACTACAATGTTGCTGATTCATCCTCAGTTTTCTATCACAGCCATTAACCTTTTCATGCGATGAGTTCCAAATATCTCTAGCGGTCGCCCCAGCGTGAGTTTTTTTATGCACGTGATGTTAGAACGTTCTCTCCATTCCAGAATGTGATTGTTACGCAACAGTACGTTTAATCCGCGCTGCCCTCAAACCAAGGCATGCAGCCTGTTTTTATTTATAGGCTGCTTTCAATTTGTCAATTTCAAATTATTTTCTAAAAAGTTTTTTTTTCTAAGAACAGTTTGAATGGAGGTCTCATTCATTCACATAAAAGTAGTTATTTTTTACTTTTGCGGACCAATACATTTTTTTGACATTTCTGACCAGGACAAAATTCCCCAAGCACTTCCCAATTGTTTGTGTAGCTCAAATCTGCAGACATTTGCCCATCTCTCGTCCTGCACACACGTGTTTACATTTTCCGTCTGTTGCCTGCATCGCAGTCAGAGTCATTCAAAAATCATGTTAAACACTATTATTGCACACAGAGTGAGTCCATGCAACTTACTATGTGACTCGTTAAGCACATTTTTACTCCTGAACTTATTTACTTACTTACTGACTTTATTGTCCCCATGAAATTCACAATACAACTTTCATAACAGTTACATAGCAATAAAAAAAATGTTTAAAAACTAGCCTGCTGGCCATACTGAGTCAATAGGAACATTAGCCCAAGCTATTTAGGAGGGATATCACACCTGGCAGAAATTATTGTCTAGTTCTGTTTTTCCTGCTCAGGTGTGCCCTATACCTGCACACAGAGGGGAGTAGTTCAAAGTCCGAGTACAGGGGGTGGCTTGGGTCTAAAATTATTTTGTGAGCCTTGCCGAGGGCCCTGACCTTAAAGATCTCATCCAGGCCTTTCTGTTTGACTCCAAGTACCTTGCTTGCTGTGGTAATAATCCTTCTCAGCATATTTCTCTGGCTGACAGTGGCATTGCCAAACCAACAAACAGTACAACAAGTGAAAATACTCTCAATGAAAGATTTGTAAAACAGAGTCAGTATAGTACAGTCTATATTAAAAGAACCCAACTTTTTGAGAAAGTACAGTCTCTGTTGGCTCCTTTTGTAGATCAGGTCTGTACATTTACTTCACTGAAGCTTATTGTCCAAAAGGACACCCAGGTATTTCTATTCCTCTACAAACTCTATATTCTGACCTCTGATAGATGTTGCAGAGGTAGGTGTTGTACGCTTCCTGAAGTCTATGCACATCTCTTTGGTCTTGTTGGTATTGAGGACCAAGTGCGATTCCTCACACCACTCTACAGTCTATTAGTGTACAAGATGTACAGGAGTGGGGACGAAACACATCCTTGAGGAGAGCCTGTGTTGGTATTGTGTATGTCCGACACTCAGGAGGTCCAACAGCCACAAAACCAGCCCCCCATCTAAGGAGAAGTCCTGAATGAGTCTCTGTGCCAGAATGTAGGGCTGGATTGTGTTGAAGGCAGAAGAAAAATCAACAAACAGAACCCTAACATGGGATGTGGCACCCTCTAGATGTCTATAGACCATGTTAAGGAGGGTAAGAATGGCATCATCAACTCCTCTGCTAGGCTGATAGGCAAACTGAAATGGGTCGAGAAGCTTCTGGGTGACGCTGAGAATATGACTTTTCACAAGTTCAGCACAGTGCTTTAACACATGTCCACGTATTTTGTCTGGGCCTGGGCTTTTGTATGTGTTACATCCCCTGAACAACTTTAGAACATCAGACTGTTGAACGACAACACTCTCAAACATTTGTAATGATGCTTCCATTTGTTTTACCTCCAACAGAAAGTTGTCTGATTCAAATCTTGAGAAAACATTCAGTTCATTAGCCATGTTCTGGCCCTCATATCTCCCAAGGTCAGCACTGGTTTTTCCCCTGCCTATGTGGGAGGGTACTAGCCATGGATTTAGTCCCTTGCCAGGCCACCCTTGTGTTTCCTGAGGCGAGGGTCCACTCCACCCTTTGCTTGTATGCCTCCCTGTCCACTAGTATCTGTCTTTTGATCTAATGTTGTACATCTCTTAAAGCATGTCTATCACCCTCAGCATAAACTGCCTTTTTCCTATCAAGTAGTGATTTTAGATATTTTGATACTCAAGGCTTATTGTTAGGGAAGATTTTACAGGTTTTAGTAGGCACAACTGACTCAACACAGAAGTTTACATAGTCTGAAACAGCATCTGTGAGTTCATCAAGATCAGAGCTGCTGTCCTCAAATACCTCCCACATAGTACAGTCAAAACACCCCTCAATTGTCTCAAGTGATACTGTTGTCATTCCAGATCTCGACAGTTTAACTGTGGGTTTCTCCCTCTCCAGGAGCCGACAGTAGGTTGGCATGAGGTAGACCACATTGTGGTCAGATGTCCCCAGGAGGGGTCTGGTGGTGGCAGAAAACGCATTTGGTATTGTCCCATAGCACAAGTCAAGAGTCCTATTTTTCCTAGTGTGACATTTCACATAGTGGTGGTATGTGCGCAGGACTTTGTGACAGATTATAAATAATCTCTGATGCCTTTGTTATACTAGTTTTAGGTTGAATGTACACAATGGTAACAAACAATTGGGGGAACTCACGGGGCAGATAGTAGGGTCGCAGTGACACAGAAAGCAGTTCAATGTCGGGGGTACAGAGTCTCTCTCTTACCAGGATTGATTTACACCACTGGTCCCTGACAAGCAGGCAGACGCTCCCGCTGCGAACACGTTCCGCTCTGACCAGAGTGAAGCCTGGCAGGCTCCACTTCTCTGTCCGGCTCCACTTCTCTGTCCGGGACTCTGTCATCCAGCCAAATCTCAGTAAATGCCAGCAACAGGCCTCCCGTTTTTCCCCTCAGTGACCTGGCATTAATCAGCAAGGTGGTGGGCAAGGGAAATTTGTTCTTTAATTTTTTTAAGTCTTTGTCTGATTTCCACGTGTTTTCCACGTTTGCATTTGGGCCATCCATGGGCCATTGGGATATCCATTGCGTTTGTGTTTGAGTTGCATTGTAGTAAGTTCTTTAATTTTTTAAAGTCTTTGTCTGATTTCCCT
The DNA here is from genome assembly GCF_045791955.1 of Oncorhynchus clarkii lewisi. Taxonomy (NCBI): domain Eukaryota; kingdom Metazoa; phylum Chordata; class Actinopteri; order Salmoniformes; family Salmonidae; genus Oncorhynchus; species Oncorhynchus clarkii. The sequence continues at coordinate 47,192,822 of NC_092149.1, read as the reverse complement.
GTGTTTTCCACGTTTGCATTTGGGCCATCCATGGGCCATCGGGATATCCATCGCGTTTGTGTTTGAGTTGCATTGTAGTAAGAACTCCCTGTACATGTGTGGAGGAGTAGCCCGTACAGGTGTATAAGGGCTACCAGTACCGAGTTGATGTGCATGGGTACGAGGTAATTCATGTACAGTGCCCCGTGAGTTCCCCCAATTGTTTGTTACCATTGTGTACATTCAACCTAAAGCTAGTATAACAAAGGCATCAGAGATTATTTATAATCTGTCAGCATTCCGCTGCCAGCAGCGTTTTCATAATTTGCTCCGTTTGTAGCGGGTATGTACACGATCAACAAGATCAGTCCAACACCCCACCACTGTGAATCCACAGTTGGCAAATTGTTTTGTAAACTAAGTGTACAAATTAAAAACATAAAAGAACGCCACACCAAACGCCACGCCACGCCCCACCAAACGTCACACACACTGCAGGATGCAACAGAGCCGCGCCATAACAAAGGCGTTGAATAGTTATTGACTCAAGACATTTCAGCCTTTCATTTTTTATTAATTTGTAATAATGTCTAAAAACATAATTCCACTTTGACATTATGAGGTATTGTGTGTAGGCCAGTGACACAAAATCTAAATGTAATACATTTTAAATTCAGGCATAATATAGCAAAATGTGGAAAAACTCAAGGGGTGTCAATACTTTCTGAAGGCACTGTACATGAATTACCTCGTACCCATGCACATCAACTCGGTACTGGTAGCCCTTATATACTGAACAAAAATATAAATTCAAAATGTAACAATTTCAAAGATTTCACTGAGTTACAGTTCATATAAGGAAATTAGTCGATTGAAATAAATGCATTAGGCCCTAATCTATGGCTTTCACATGACTGGGAATACAAATATGCATCTGTTGGTCACAGATATCTTAAAAAAAAAAGTGGGGGCTTGGATCACAAAAGCAGTCAGTATCTGGTGTGACCACCGTTTGCTTCATACAGTGCGGCACATCTCCTTCTCATAGAGTTGATCAGGCTATTGATTGTAGCCTGTGGAATGTTGTCCCACTCCTCTTCAATGGCTTTGGGAAGTTGCTGGATATGGGCGGGAACTGAAACATGCTGTCATCGACATTGATCCAGAGCATCCCAAACATGCTCAATGTGTGACATGTCTGGTGAGTATGTAAACCATGGAAGAACTGGGACATATTCAACTTTCAGGAATTCTGTACAGATCCTTGCGACATGGGGTTGTGCATTTCCATGGTGAAACATGGGGTCATGGCGGTGGATGAATGGCAGAACAATGGGCCTCAGGATCTTGTCATGGTATCTCTGTGCATTCAAAATGCCATCGATAAAATGCAATTAGGCTCATTTTCCATAGCTTATGCCTTCCTATACCATAAACTCACCGCCACCATGGGGCAATCTGTTCACAACATTCACATCAGCAAACTGCTTGCCAACACAGCGCCATACACGTGGTCTGCGGTAGTGAGGCCGGTTGGACGTACTGCCAAATTATCTAAAACAACGTTGGAGGTGGCTTATGGTAGAGAAGTTAACATTAAATTCTCTGGCAACAGCTCTGGTGGACATTCCTGCAGTCAGCATGCCAATTGCACGCTACCTCAAAACTCAGTATATCTGTGTCATTGTGTTGTGTGGCAAAATGGCACATTTTAGAGTTGCCTTTTATTGTACCTAGCACAAGGTGCACCTCTATAATGATCATGCTGTTTAATCAGCATCTTGATATGCCACACCTGTCAGGTGGATGAATTGCCTTGGCAAAGGAGAAATGCTCACTAACAGGGATGTAAACAAGCTTGTGCACAAAATGTGAGAAAAATAGGCTTTTTGTACATATGGAACATTTCGGGGATCTTTTATTCAGCTCATGAGATATGGGACCAACACTTTACATGTTGCGTTTATATTTTTGTTCAGTGTATATAATGTCTTCAGAAAGTATACAGAACATTTGACTTTTTCCACATTTTGTTACGTTACAGCCTTATTCTAAAATTTATTAACTTCTTGATGCACCCATCCCGTTAGCGGGATCATTTCCATCAATATCCTCTGAATTGCAGAGCGCCAAATTCAAATTAAATTACTAAAAATATTTAATTTTCATGAAATCACAAGTGCAATATAGCAAAACACAGTTTAGCTTGTTGTTAATCCTCCTGGCATGTCAGATTTAAAAAAATATTTTCGGCGAAAGCATACCAAGTGTTTATGTAAGGACATCTCTCTCAGCAGACAAAATATTACAAACAGCTAGCAGCCATGTAGATTGGTCACAAAAGTCAGAAAAGCAATAAAATGAATCGCTTACCTTTGATGATCTTCAGATGTTAGCACTCACGAGACTCCCAGTTCCACAATAAACTTTCCTTTTGTTCCATAAAGATTATTTTTATATCCAAAATACCTCCATTTGGATGGCGCGTTATGTTCAGAAATCCACAGGCTCGAGCGGTCACGACCGGGTAGACGGAAATTCCAAATAGCATCTGTAAAATTTGTAGAAACATGTCAAAAGTTTTTTAAATCAATCCTCAGGTTGTTTTTACACTATATAATCGATAATATTTCAACCGGACTCTACCTTCTTCAATAGGAGAGAGAGAGAAAATGTATTCTCCAAGCTGTTGTGCATGCAAAACGCTGCGGCACCCATACAATGACGCGATGTGATCTTTCTCGCTCATTTTTCAAAATAAAAGCCTGAAACCATGTCTAAAGACTGTTCACAAAATGTGGAAGCCATAGGAAAAGGAATCTGGTCGATATCCCTTTAAATGGAGCGAAGGCAGGCAATGGAACAGAGAGCTTTCAGGAAAAACAGCACTTCCGGGTTGGATTTTCCTCAGGTTTTCGCCTGCAATACCAGTTCTGTTATACTCACAGACAATATTTTGACAGTTTTGGAAACTTTAGAGTGTTTTCCATCCTAATCCATCCTAATTATATGCATATTCTAGATTCTGGGCCTTAGAAATTGGCAGTTTCATTTGGGTACATTTTTCATCCAAACATTAAAATACTGTCCACTACCTTCAACAGATTAAATTAAACAATGTCCTCATCAATCTACACACAATACCCCATAATGACAAAGCAAAAACAGGTTTTTAGACATTGTTGCAAACTTATGAAAAAACTAAATATAGAAATATTCAGACCCTTTGCTATGAGACTCTAAATTTTGCTCATGTTCATCCTGTTTCCATTGATCATCCTTGAGATGTTTCTACAACTTGATGGAGTCAACCTGTAGTAAATTCAATTGACTGGACATGATTTGGAAAGGAACACACCTGTCTATATAAGGTCCAACAGTTGGCAGAGCATGTCGGAGCAAAAACCAACCCATGAGGTCGAAGGAATTGTCCGCAGAGTTCCGAGACAGGATTGTGTTGAGGCAAAGATCTGGGGAAGGGTACAAAAACATTTCTGCAGCACTGAAGGTCCCGAAAAACAACGTTGCCTCCATCATTCTTAAATTGAAGAAGTTTGGAACCACCAAGACCCTTCATAGAGCTGGGCTGGGCTGATTCCTCACCGTTCTCATGATCATTGCAACTCCACGAGGTGAGAACATGCATGGAGCCCCAGGCTGAGGGAGATTGACAGTTATTTTGTGTTTCTTCCATTTGCAAATAATCTTACCAACTGTTGTCACCTTCTCACCAAGCTGCTTGGCGATGGTCTTGTAGCCCATTCCAGCCTTGTGTAGGTCTACAAGCTTGTCCCTGAAATCATTGGAGAGGTCTTTGGTCTTGGCCATGGTGGAGAGTTTGGAATCTGATTGATTGATTGCTTCTGTGGACAGGTGTCTTTTATACACGTAACAAACTGAGATTAGGAGCACTCCCTTTAAGAGTGTGTTCCTAATCTCAGCTCTTTACCTGTATAAAAGACACCTGGGAGCCAGAAATCTTCCTGATTGAGAGGGGGTCAAATACTTATTTCCCTCATTAAAATGCAAATCAATTTATAACATTTTTGACATGCGTTTTTCTGAATTTTTGTTGTTATTCTGTCTCTCTTTCTTTGTCAGTGGGCAAACGTACAAAATCAGCAGGGGATCAAATACTTTTTTCCCTCACTTTATGTATGTGTATATATGTATATATATACAGTTGAAGTCAAGTTTACATACACTTAGGTTGGAGTCATTAAAACTTGTTTTTCAACCACTCCACAAATGTCAAAACTATAGTTTTGGCAAGTCGGTTAGGACATCTACTTTGTGCATGACCAAATTAATTTTTACAACAATGGTTTACAGACAGATTATTTCATTTATAATTCACTGTATCACAACTCCAGTGAGTCAGAAGTTTACATACGCTAAATTGACTCTGCCTTTAAACAGCATGGAACTCTTGAAAGGAGTAGCACAACATGGGAAAACATGGATCTAATTCTTTCTCCATGAGAATGTAATCTTGAGTTGGTTTTCGGTTCTCCAAACCTTGTTTTGGGGTGCAGCAGGGTCTGGACTGGTAAAGATATTTTGTCCTGATATTTTCCTGGGGTTTTCTTGAGCAGCTCTAACTGTATTTTCTGTATTAACAGCTGTTATCTCTTTATATCCCCGTACACACTCCGTTTGTATAACTGATGTACAACATATTTGACAAAACAGTGGTGATCCAATGGATGGTTTTTGTCTGCACAAAAGGTTTTACACAACCGTCGTGGAAACTCTGCACATTGGTTGTGTAAAAAATGTTACGCCAACAATTTGTTGTATCACAACCATTGTGTTAAATGTGTCTCATCTCTCACAAAACATGGGTAAATTACTGCCACAAGCCCTTTTTACTGAGCTTTACAGGCTATTACGTAACCTATGCCTTGTACTGAAAAAATATATTTTTGTATTTTTTTTCCCCTTGAGGGAAAATCAGTTTGGGAGTAAAACATGGTATTTCCAGCCCCTTCAGCAAGTCCCTCATATTCACTTTTTGTGCATCTATCTGACTTCTATCCAAGATTGTGCTTTCTTACCCTGTTACCAATGCCTACAGATGACTACAGTTAATTTGGGGTAAGTAAAACAGAATATACAAGGTTTAGCAGGATTGGCAACAACAAAACATATCATTTTTGTTTTGCATAGTGCAACATCTGCATTGGTTAAACTGGAAGACTTCAAAGATCATGTCACATGCAGATCGTAAATCTCCCCCATCTCCCTTGGATCATGGTCGTATAAAACTGCCCCAGTTGCAGCTTCAAGCCCATGAAGTCCTGCTACTCCCACTGCCTCTCTCTCCATCTCTCATTCTCTTGCCACTATCCAAATGCGCTCCCCTCCCTCTCGCCACTCATCCATCTCTCCCCCACTTTCTCCCACAGCTCTCGTTCTTTCTCACCCTCTCCTAACTCTAGCCTTAGTTTTTTCTCTCTATTTCCAATCTCCCACATCCTCTTGGCCCTTCACAGTCCCAGTCTTAGCATACCCTATGACTCACCGTCCCACATGGAAACAGTTTCACTTCGAATGTGCATGGCCTTTTTTCTGGTTAATTAAAAATAAATCAAAACCCTCCACTCAGGCACCGTGCGTTCAGAGGCTTGCTCCTCTCATATAGTTTTTACACACACAGAGGGAGCGCGCTCGTGAGAGAGAGGTAGAGATTGACTATATCTCGGCACTGCCCATTCGGTACCTGTAAAAAGTGGGGAAAATGGCTCTATGACAGTTGATCAGTCACAGTGCAAACATTTTGGGGCTACCTTAACTCAGATAAGAGGGAAGAGTGCCCCCCACTGGCCATCAAATATGACCTCAAACAGCAACTTGATTATCCTCTCATCCAAGCACTAACCAGACCAGCCCTGTCTTTCCTCAACAACTGGACAGCAGTGAAGTGGAGGCTGGGCTTGGCTAGTGCTTGGATGGGAATCCTGAAGAATAATCAAGTTGCTGTTTGACCTCATTTCCTCAGGTGGATGGTAAGCTGGTAAGTACAGGACTAACTGTGTTGCTGCCAGTTTTTTCACCTCTAAAAATATATTTAAAAAACACCATCACCAGAGTCAAACAGTGCCATATATCCCCTTAAATACTGTTTACATTGAGTCAATAACCTGAATTAACATTACCATCAGTTATTTATGCAGGAACTTGGCCAAAGACGATTTAGCCAAAGCTGAATGTGTTTATGATGTTTAATCTGCTTTATTCTTCTAAATAAATATGTATAAAGCAATATTAAAGTTATGAGGGGTGGGGTGTTGTTTAGACCTTGCTGTGCCTCTTGATATCTATATATACAGTACCAGTCAAAAGTTTGGACAAATCTTCTCATCCAAGGGGGTTTCTGGATTTTTACTATTTTCTACATTGTATAATAATAGAGAAGACATCAAAACTATGAAATAACACACATGGAATCATGTAGTAACCAAAAAAGTGTTAAACAAATCAAAATATACTTCAGATTTTAGATTCTTCAAAGTAGCCATCCTTTGCCTTGATGACAGCTTTGCACACTTTTGGCATTCTGTCAACCAGCTTCACCTGAAATGCTTTTCCAACATATGCTGAGCACTTGTTTGCTGCTTTTCCTTCCCTCTGCAGTCCAATTCATGTCAGGTGATTGTGGAGGCCAGGTCATCTGATGCAGCAATCCATCACTCTCCTACTTGGCCAAATAACCCTTTCACAGCCTGGAGGTGTGTTGGGTTATTGTCCTGTTGAAAAACAAATAATAGGCCCACTAAGCGCAAACCAGATGGGATGGCGTTTCGCTGCAGAATGCTGTGGTAGCCACGCTGGTTAAGTGTGCCTTGAATTCTAAATAAATCACTGACAGTGTCACCAGCAAAGCACCCCCACACCATCACATATCCTCCTCCGTGATTCATGGTGGGAACCATGCATACGGAGATCATCCGTTCACCTACTCTTCGTCTCACAAAGATACGGAGGTTGACATCACAAATTTAGACTCATCAGACCAAAGAACAGATTTCCACTGATCTAATGTCCATTGCTCGTGTTTCTTGGCCCAAGCAAGTCTCTTATTGTTATTGGTGTCCTTTAGTAGTCGTTTCTTTGCAGCAATTTGACCATGAGGGCCTGATTCACGCAGTCTCCTCTGAACAGTTGATGTTGAGATGTATCAGTTAATTGAACTCTGTGAAGCACTTATTTGGCCTGCAATTTCTTAGGTGCAGTTAACTCTAATGAACTTATCCTCTGCAGCAGAGGTAACTGGGTCTTACTTTCCTGTGGCGGTCCTCAAGAGAGCCAGTTTCATCATAGCGCTGGATGGTTTTTGCAACTGCACTTGAAGAAACTTTCAAAGTTCTTAAAATTTTCCAGATTTACTGACCTTCATGTCTTAAAGTAATGATGGACTGTCGTTTCCCTTTGCTTATTTGAGCTGTTCTTGCCTTAATATGAACTTGGTCTTTTACCAAATAGGGCTATCTTCTCCCTACCTTGTCACAACACAACTGATTGGCTCAAACGCATTAAGAAGGAAAGAAATTCCACAAATGAACTTTTAACAAGGCACACTTAATAATTGAAATGCATTCCAGGTGACTACCTCATGAAGTTGTTTGAGAGAATGCCAAAACTGTGCAAAGCTGTCATCAAGGCAAAGGGTGGCTACTTTGAAGAATCTCAAATATAACAAATATTTGGATTAGTTTAACACTTTCATTCGCTACTACATGATTCCATATGTGTTATTTCAAAGTTTTGATGTCTTCACTATTATTCCACAATGTAGAAAATAGTACAAATAAAGAAAAACACTTGAAAGAGTAGGTGTGTCTAAACCTTTGACTGGAACTGCATATATATATACACATACCATTGATTATTGAAGAATACAACTTATAAATGCCTTATAAGCTTAGTTTAACTGTCACATTCCATGAAAACTCTAAATATAAGCTTGTTTTCTCCAATGTTTGCAAACATTGTAAATGTAAACAAACACTGTATAGCCTCATGACATGGTTAAAACAATATTGTTGATATCATGGATGGTCAGTCGTTGCATCTATAGCTCTATTAATCTGAGTGGGTTACATTTCTCCAGGCCCGTCCCTCAGCTTTTTACCAAAACAGAGCCTCCGTTCTGTTTTTATTTCATCTGTGGATTTGCCCTTTAAACAGCTGCAAGATATCAAAGTCTCACCAACAAAATGTAAACAATAGGCCTATAGCAAATGCAGCATTCGGCATTCAATTTTCACATGTAAATATCACTTTTCAGTAGTGCCCAAAGCATGCCATTCCATTAGCGCAGCATTTACTTTTCAACGTGAATCAATGAGCCCAATCAGTCCTCCATGACAACAAAATCATAAACAACAGAGTAGGGCTGGCTAATAAGTCCTTAGTTTTGGGGTTATGCTCAGGTTAAACAATTTGGCTAATCTAGACTTCCATATTTCCAAGTCCTATTCTTGATGATCAAGGGGTATAATATGTTTTGGAATGACTGGAATTCTGATAGACTTTGGTTTTTAATGTAAAGATATAATTTAATCGTATTATTATATGTAGTAGAACATTATTTTTTATCTATTTCACATTGCTAGAGCATGTACATTTAAACGGGCAGCTTTATACACGGTAGAAACATGGTTAACAAGTTACATAATTTTAGTTACTGGTGTACACAACAAACACTCGACTTATGTGCCATATGTCAAAGTAATGTTGGCAAACGGAATGCGCATCTCTCACCAACATATGCTCTTTTGTTTCAGGATTCTTGGCTATACCTTGAAGAGATACAATATAGACTCCTTTTCAAACCAATCATATGTTTCAGTGTCATTGTCTATAAGTCACGAACATGCACAAAATACCCGCCAGCCATTTTATACCCGAAAGCTCAAAACACATAACACACTAACCTCCACACATACTAACCTCCAGTCAACTCACTATTCCCAGTGTTGATTAGGTTACTTTCTAAATGTAATCTGTTAGTTACCCGTCTAAAAATGTAATCAGTAACGTAACTTTTGGAATACCCAAATTCAGTAACGGAATCTGATTACATTCAGTTACTTTTAGATTTCTTTCCCCTTGAGAGACATTCAAAGAAGACAAAATGTATGTTACCAATTGAACGACATCTATTGCAGGATAAATCAATGCTAAAATGTACATAGCTGGCAATATTACATTTTAAAAGTTACATTTGGGTTGGTTATGTTAGCTTCTTCTAACATATCGCTTTCTACTACATATAATAAATAATACGATGAAATTATATCTTTACATTAAAAACCAAAGAATTTTCTGTACAAAGTGTATTAGCCAATTCTACCGGCACATTAACATTGTAAATAAAAGTATCTAAGAGAGGTAAGCACCAGAACATCCTGCCTGTCTCCACACTGTACGATCTGCAGCGTCGGCTTGTCCTTCACAGTCTTGACTGTCCTCGGGTCCATTCGGAACGGGTCGACTTTTTGGACGCGTGAAGACATCTGAACTCTTAAACTGTGTCCTAACGTCAAAGCCTCTCCCCCAGCAGCTTCGCAACGTCAGCATGTTTTTCAGGTTTCCAGTATGATGTTATGTTGCAGTAAAGCTGGGCTGGCCCATCAATACTTATCACATTACGACACAAAAAGGCTAGCGAACAGGGTATGATTTATGAGAGGCCCAGGAGTACACTGGGAATAGTGAGTTGAACGGATGGTATTTTTGTACGGTCAGTGTGGCGGTTATTGTGTGATGCTGTTGCATCCCCCAGCTGGGAGCATTGGTAGTGGATTAGGTCCCCCCCCCCCATACAATATAAAATGTTTTGAGCAACTGGAAATTCAATCCAGTCATGTTTTAATAAGTCTGTCCAGACTCCTGTCATCAATGCACAATTTTCTCTATGTAATCTTTCAGCTGTCACAGCTGTACCCCATTGTAAGCAGCCAAAAATCAAAAAGAACGACTCAGTTTAATCTGGGCCCCAAGCTGCCGTTTGTCTGACATTGATTCCAAAGGCCTAGGTTGCACCTGTTGATATTGAGTCTCGGAAATCATTCATGTTAAAGTCCCATGCCATTTTAACGGTTGTGAGTCACAGTGATAACGCTGAGCTCCATTGCAAATACTTTCCAGCGAGTGTAATGACTGTAGGCATAACATTGTGATAGGACTGTGCTTCCCCATGACCACAGCTGCTAAACCTCTATATAAGCCTACCAAGAAACTAAATTAAAAAAGGAAGAACATGGATAACAGCAACTCAGAAAATAAGGATGTTAAAATTCAAAGCTAAAAAAATAATGTTCACAAAGGGGTATTAAATTTGTATTAGTTCCATGTGGGAAGAATTAGTAGTTAACTGTTGATTATTTTCATTTAATGTGGTGTGCAATGGCTTTATGTGAGAAGTGTAACAGTAATTATTTTGTCCCATGTCAAAGTCTCCTCTGTTCGTCATTACAAGCATATTAAGGCGTCATTACATGCATATTAAGGTAAGTAATTACTTGTCGTTGGAAAAATGGTAAGTTGCTCACACATTCATGGTACAGTCAGCTTGATCTCGAACCCCTCAAACGACCCTCTTTGTCGACCCTCTCTGTCACCAAGTTCAAATATAGTGATGCTTCCTTGCCCAATATAACTTCATGGCTGGCCCCGTGTGGATGACGAGTGCTGTTGATATGCATGTCAGACTGACCAGGCAGTAACAGATTCTCTGAATAGTGACATGGTCCAGTTACCACCATCTCAGCCTCAGGCACTGTATGTGCTGAATGACACTGGCACACCATAGCCAGGCCAATGTGTTATGGCCAAACACTTTGAGAATATGCTAAACTTTAAATACACATGCGTTTATCAAATTAGGATTCAGTCTAAAGTGCATGTATACAGCAGGTCAAAGACATAAGAATCAGAAATCTGAGCTTCCGACCACGATATTGCGGGTTAATCCTTTACACTCGTAAAATGGGGCTAAATTGAAATGTTTCTTACAAAGGGAATATGCAAACCATATGCATAAGCATGGTAGTAATTGAAAGGGAACAGTTTGGAGATTAATGGAAAATGATGAGACCAAAGTTGAGGACACAACATTTCACCTGACACAAAACTGAACCTAAACAGTACACTTGATTTTATGTGCATTTTACATTTACTGTACTTTTCAGCACATTTGTTGATAATGAAATCTGAAAATACATTGAGTAACATAACAATATTCCGGGACAATGTGGGGTAGATGCAACATGACACAAATAAAATCACAAGGGTTTGAGTGAGAGGACTAATTGACGTCTTCAAATGGCTACACCTCTCCAAATGTGCACAGTTCCTATGTAATTTCAATGCACTTTTATGACTCAAAGGAGTCTTCAACTGCTTTTGTGAGCTCTCCTAGCTGTGCCGTTGAGAAAGCAGCACAAGCACACTTGTAGTTGTTTCGTTTGGAACAACCCTTCATCCCCGTCATCACACAACTATTGACTGTTGACTACGCAATCCAAAATTGGCCCATAAAAATTGCAATCTGGGTCAGGTGGTATAATTTGAAAACGTGTTATATTGCCAACCTGACAAGCTAAGGCATAAAATATGATCTTACAGTGTTAGGCTTTCACAGGGCAATTCAGAGAAACATTGTAATTTTGGTACACATTGAAAGGAGTCATATACTATATATATATATATACACACACACACCAAAAGTATGTATACAACCTTTCAAATTAGTGGATTCGACTATTTCAGCCACACCCGTTGCTGTCCGGTGTATGACAGAGTGCAGAGCCATGCAATCTCCATAGACAAGCATTGGCAGTAGAATGGCCTTACTGAAGTGACTTTCAATGTGGCACCACCATAGGATGCCACTTTTGCAACAAGTCCTGCTAGAGCTGCCCCAGTCAACTGTAAGTGCTATTATTGTGATGTGGAAACGTCTAGGAGCAACAACGGCTCAGTCGTGAAGTGATAGGCCACACAAGCTCACAGAACGGGACCACCGAGTACTGAAGCGCATAAAAATGTCTGTCCTCGGTTGCAACACTCACTACCGAGTTCCAAACTGCCTCTGGAAAACTGTTCGTTGAGCGCTTCATGAAATGGGTTTCCACGGCCGAGCAGCCACACACAAGCCTAAGATCACCATGTGCAATACCAAGCGTCAGTTGGAGTGGTGTAAAACTCGCCGTCATTGGATTCTGGAAAATCGCTCTCTGGAGTGATGAATCACTCTTCACCATCTGGCAGTCCAAGGGACAAATCTGGGTTTGGCGGAAGCCAGGAGAACGCTACCTGCCACAATTCATACTGCCAACTGTAAAGTTTGGGTGAGGAGGAATAATGGTCTGGGCTGCTTTTCATGGTTCAGGCTAGGCCCTTAGTTCCAGTGAATGCTACAGCATACAATGACATTCTAGACGATTCTGTGCTTCCAACTTTGTGGCAACAGTTTGGGGTAGGCCCTTTCCTGTTTCAGCATGACAACGCCCCGTGCACAAAGCGAGGTCCATACAGAAATAGTTTGTCGAGATCAGTGTCGAAGAACTTGGCCTTCACAGAGCCCTAACCTCAACCTCATCGAACACCTTTGGGATGAATTAGAACGCCGACTGCGAGCCAGGCCTAATCGCTCAACATCAGTGGCCAACCTCACTAATGCTCGTGGCTGAATGGAAGCAAGTCCCCGCAGTAATGTTCCAACATCTAGTGGAAAGCCTTCCCAGAAGAGTAGATGCTGTTATAGCAGCAAAGGGGGGACCAACTCCATATTAATGTCCATGATTTTGGAATGAGATGTTTGACTTGCAGTTATTCACATAATATTCGGTTATGTATGAGGTTATAAACCTACACTACATGACCAAAACTAACTCCTGCAAAATTAAGCATTTCTTGCAGTAGAATGATACAAAAAAAATTAAACTTTGACTTGGAAACAGGAGTGGATATTTTAATATTATTTTTTGTATCTTGAGAGAATTCATGTGCGGTTAGCGACTGCAAAGGCTATCTTTATCAGCATTATAAAAGCTGATAGTATTTGAACCATTTAAAATATGCATCCAGGTTTAACTGAAATCTTATCAGAAACATGTTGGATTGTTTTCACTGCTTTTAACTTCCTTCAAACTGGTCAGATTGATGTACATTTTGACATTTTGCACAGAAAATCTTTAAAAAATGTTTTATTGCATTTACCCCTCCGGTCCCTAAACCTCTCCAGCAGGAGAGAAGCAGAGATGAAAGAGAAAACTTTACAGAAGTCAACAAGATTGAAGCGTTCACCGATTTACGACATTCTGGTGAACAAGGGTTTATTTAGTCTTCTAGGGCAGTAATGACAGAAGAGAAGCTGCATGCATATAAATATAGAAAAGTTGATGAACAAATAGCCTACCAAAATGTTGGAAATTATTAGTAAAAAAAAAAATCTTGCACCCCGTCCAATTTTCGGCCTATTTGCGGGTTAGAGTCTGATGCGGGACTTCTCACATAGTTGGGCGGCTGCGGACAATCAAATTCTTCCAACGTGCGCATGAAAATAGTATTATTTTTCTTACAGAAATGACATTAAATTAACTACTACAATCATTGAGACTGCCACTTCGTAAAGACGCAGTAAAGTCGCAGTCATTTACTAAGGATTGCCCAACAACAGAGTTAGTGGGCGTACGAACTGAATCGTAAGTCTGAGGCCCATCTTTCTGAAAACATGGTGTCTCGCTCCCAGAGACATGACCACAATCATGCACAAGGGGGGTGAGCTTGAGGTCCTGCATGTGTGTCTGTGTGTGTGTGTGTGTGTGTGTGTGTGTGTGTGTGTGTGTGTGTGTGTGTATATGGTGCGTGTGTGTATGGTGCGTGTGTCCATCTAAGCTCTGGAAGAGGGGTGTTCTGGAGTCCTCCTCACGGCAGACAAACGGGGCTGAAGGGAATTGATCAGTTCTCAAGGAAAGCCACGTAGTCAGTGAGTCTGGCCAGTTGCTGCTCGTTTGGAACCAGCGAGACAGGGGGAGGATCTGTTTGGGAGAGAGAGTGAGTGAGTAAGAGGGGGATTCCTCATAGAGCCAAGTCTTCTACCATGTAGCATCCCCCACCGGTGTGTGTGTGTGTGTGTGTGGTTAGAGGACAGGGGACATGCTCCAATTCAAAGACTAAGCAGCACGGTACATCTATTCTCACTGCAATGCTGGAGAAACATGAGTTGCACATCTGGACATGAGTGATCTCTCTCGTTTTACAACTGTTTTCTAGTGTACACAAATGAATACACCCCAGAAGTTTAGCTTCCCATGCACAGCCAATAGATTGTTTATGTATATTCTAAAGTCCTTTTTTGGGCAAAAACCCATTCGGATTGGCTTGGTCTGGCTACGAAGTGGGTAGGCCTATGCCCTGCCAGGCCCACCCATGGCTTAAATTGTTGCATGTTGCATTTATATTTTTGTTCAGTGTAGGTGGAAAGGGATTAATCGAGGGGCTGATGCATCGAGTCAGACGGACATATGTGCCACAGATGCTTAACATGATGGCCCGCTGATTAGAGAGAGAGGCTTTTACATGGCCCCAGACACAGCCCACAAAATGTCTCAAGCCAGAATGATTAACAAGCCACCCACTGGGCTTGTAGACTGTTAGGATTGGAGAGAGACGATCTGAGGAGAGGGGGAAGAGGAGGGAAGGGAGGAGGACAGGGATAGGAACAGCAATTGAGCGTGGGTGTGTGAGGGTTAAGAAGTGAATGAAAGAACACAGGAAAAAACAGAGTGGGGAGAGTAGGAGCACATGGTGTGAGAGAAATAGAGGGATATTTGATGTTGCTCTTTCATGAGGCATGTGTTTTCCCAGTTACACAGGGACAGAATGTCTTACAGGCCAGCCAAAGGAAAGAACAGCAATATGAGGGATAAAATGTGAGGAGAAAAATAAATTAAAGCCCACGAATACAGAAAGACAGAGGACAGGAAGGGAAAGGCGATGAGGAGGACTAGAGTCAGTGTCTGAGCCAATTATGAATGACCCCAAAATTCACAGCTCTGGATCCGGATCTCTCTCTCTCCCTCTCACACACACACACACGGTTAAAGCGAGCATAGGGGGGATTGAAAGTCTGGTGAAATGTGCTATCAGCACAGAAAGAGGGCGTGATTGGGCAGAGTTGGGAAAGAGACTAGGGCATGATAAACAGCCGAGTGATGGGAGAAAAGAGAAGAGCAACAGCTCCACCTACCTGGTTTCTGGGGCATTACCATCCTGGTGGCAGGATCTGCCTGCCAGCCCTGGCTCACCACCCCTGTCGAAAGGAGGGAAAGAAACCAGAGAGGAGCGGTGGGTAGAGAATAGGAGGGGAAAAGAAACGGAAAAAGAGATGAAAAGGGAATAGTTTGATGACTATTTTCCGGTCTTTCAACTCTAGAAAAGTACTAACCATCTTCATCCCCGCCTGCATGAACAATTTAGCTTTATCTGCCTCTACTGATAAAAATGAGTTTATATCATTTCATGAAGAGATAAAGGATATACAGTAACAGTTAAAAGTTTGGACACACTCATTCAAGGGTTTTTCGTAATTTTGTACTATTTTCTACATTATAGAATAATAGTGAAGACATCAAAACTATGAAAAACACATATGGAATCATGTTGTAACCAAAAAAGTGTTAAAAAAGTTAAACAAATCAAAGTAGCCACCCTTTGACAGCTTGGCACACTCTTGTCATTTTCTCAACCAGCTTCATGAGGAATGCTTTTCCAACAGTCTTGAAGGAGTTCCCACATATGTTGAGAACTTGTTGGCTGCTTTTCCTTCACTCTGAGGTCCAACTCATCCCAAACCATCTCAATTGGGTTGAGGTCGGGTGATTGTGGAGGCCAGGTCATCTGATGCAGCACCATCACTCCCCTCCTTGGTCAAATAGCCCTTACACAGCCTGGAGGTGTGTTTTGGGTCACTAACCTGTTGAAAAACAAATGATAAGCCCCACTAAGCACAAACCAGATGGGATGGCGTAACGCTGCAGAATGCTGTGGTAGCCATGCTGGTTAAGTGTGCCTTGAATTCTAAATAAAATCACAGTGTCACCAGCAAAGCATCCCCACACCATCACACCTGCTTCACGGTGGGAACCACACATACGGAGAACATCCGTTCACATACTCTGCGTCTCACAAAGATAAGGCGGTTGGAATAAACATTTTGAAATTTGGAGTCATTAGACCAAAGAACAGATTTCCTCTGTTCTAATGTCCATTGCTCGTGTTTCTTGGCCCAAGCAAGTCTCTTCTTCTTATTGGTGTGGTTTCTTTGGAGCAATTCAACCATGAAGGCCTGATTCACGCAGTCTCCTCTCAACAGTTGATGATGATATGTGTCTTTTACTTGAACTCTGTGAAGCATTTATTTGGGCTGCAATCTGAGGCACAGTTACCTCTAATGAACTTATCCTCTGCAGCAGAGGTAACTCTGGGTCTTCCTTTCCTGTGGTGGTCCTCACGAGAGCCAGTTTCATCATAGCGCTTGATGGTTTTTGCGACTGCACTTTAAGAAACTTTAAGAAGAATTCTTTAAGAAAAATTCCAGATTGACTGACCTTGCCATAATATGGACTTGGTTGTTTTGCTATCTTCTGTATATCAACCCTACCTTGTCACAGCATTTTTTATTTATTTATTTCACCTTTATTTAACCAGGTAGGCTAGTTGAGAACGAGTTCTCATTTGCAACTGCGACCTGGCCAAGATAAAGCATAGCAATTCGACACATACAACAACACAGAGTTACACATGGAATAAACAAAACATACAGTCAATAATACAGTAGAACAAAATAATACAAAAAGTCTATATACAGTGAGTGCAAATGAGGTAAGTTAAGGCAATAAATAGGCCATGGTGGCGAAGTAATTACAATATATTATTATATATATATATTACAATATACCAATTAAACACTAGAATGATAGATGTGCAGAAGATCAATGTGCAAGTAGAGATGCTGGGGTGCAAAGGAGCAAGATAAATAAATAAATACAGTATGGGGATGAGGTAGGTAGATAGATGGGCTGTTTACAGATGGGTTATGTACAGGTGCAGTGATCTGTGAGCTGCTCTGACAGCTGGTGCTTAATGTGAGTCTGGAAGGAGAGTTTACAGTTTAACCAGACACCCAGGTATTTGTAGTTGTCCACGTATTCTAAGTCAGAGCCGTCCAGAGTAGTGATGCTGGACGGGCGAGCAGGTGCGGGCAGTGATCGATTGAATAGCATGCATTTAGTTTTACTTGCGTTTAAGAGCAGTTGGAGGCCACGGAAGGAGAGATGTATGGCATTGAAGCTCATCTGCAGGTTAGTTAACACAGTGTCCAAAGAGGGACCAGAAGTATACAAAATGGTGTCGTCTGCGTAGAGGTGGATCAGAGAATCACCAGCAGCAAGAGCAACATCATTGATGTTTACAGAGAAGAGAGTCGGCCCCAGAATTGAACCCTGGGGCACACCCATAGAGACTGCCAGAGGTCCGGACAACAGGCCCTCCGATTTGACACACTGAACTCTATCAGATAAGTAGTTGGTGAACCAGGCGAGGCAATCATTTGAGAAACCAAGGCTGACGAGTCTGCCAATAAGAATGTGGTGATTGACAGAGTCAAAAGCCTTGGCCAGGTCGATGAATACGGTTGCACAGGAATGTCTCTTATCGATGGCGGTTATGATGTCGTTTAGGACCTTGAGCGTGGCTGAGGTGCACCCATGACCAGCTCTGAAACCAGATTGCACAGCGGAGAAAGTATGGTGGGATTCGAAATGGTCAGTAATCTGTTTGTTAACTTGGCTTTCGAAGACCTTAGAAAGACAGGGTAGGATAGATATAGGTCTGTAGCAGTTTGGGTCTAGAGTGTCACCACCTTTAAAGAGGGGGATGACCACAGCAGCTTTCCAATCTTTGGGAATCTCAGACGATACGAAAGAGAGGTTGAACAGGCTAGTGATAGGGGTTGCAACAATTTCGGCAGATCATTTTAGAAAGAGAGGGTCCAGATTGTCTAGCCCGGCTGATTTGTACTGGTCCAGATTTTTCAGCTCTTTCAGAACATCAGCTATCAGGGAAATTCCACAAATGAACTTTTAACAAGGCACACCTGCTAATTGAAATGCATTCCAGGTGACTACCTCATGAAGCTGGTTGAGAGAATGCCAAAGGTGTGCAAAGCTGTCATCAAGGCAAAGGGTGGCTACTTTGAAGAATCTCAAATATAAAATATATTTTGACACTTTTTTGCTTACTACATGACTATATGTGTTATTTCATAGTTTTGATGTCTTCACTATTATTCTACAATATTGAAAATAGTAAAAATAACAAAAAACCCTTGAATGAGTAGGTGTGTCCAAACTCTTGACTGGTAATGTACATAACTATGGTATATGACTGTGTTATTGATCCAGTAGCCAGGTGAGTAGTGAGGGAAAATTAGGTTTTCACACTGCAGCTGCTTACCCTTCACGGCTTCCTCCACAGAGTAGCCCACAAAGGCGGCAAAGTCTTCTGCCGTGATGGAGGTGTACGCCTGGGCCACCAGGCCATAGGCCCTCCTACGTGTGGTCTCTGTGGAAGAAACAATAGGTACATACATGAGATATTTCTCAGTCTTTCAAACATGCAACAAAATCAAATAACGCTTAATGTAAACAGCAAAACGTGGAGTCCTGCCCCATGTTCAAAAAGCTGTGTTCTTGTACTACTCATGTAGTAGTGCTGATAACCATTTGGCTATACACAGACTGAGAAATATCAAGTGAAATAGGCCGACGGTGCAAGGCGGAGGTAAGATTTGAGTATGATTTGGTTCCGAGTTAACTGCTCCCTATGACACCATTGAAAAAACAATATTGCCTCACAGCTGACAGCAAACCAGACATTAGCTTACACCTTTGGGGGATTTTGTTGCTGCCCTGACAGCTTCGATAAACAAGCCCCAAGTTAATCGGCCTTCACACTTTATTGCCTGGTAACAGTCTGTGTAAAAACAACAACCCTTCATTCGCTACAACAGCGTTAGCGGCGATAACAAGTGGAATGAGTAAAGACAGCTGCGGGGACAGGCACATTGCCTGTCCGGGGGTTCCCCCCCCCTTCTCCTCCCCCAAAGAGTGTCCTGTTATGAATGTTGTTTCATTTTCTGAACGGAAGCGACATTTGATGTTAACTGCAGGCACTTAAGGGGAAAATGAAAACAACTTTAAATGGAATCTCAAAGCATGATTTAAGAGAGCCAGTAAAGTACTTGTGAACCTGACGAACTAAGCTGTAGTGTATGTATGCGTGCGTGTGTGTTGTCAAGCCTCTTCCTAATGAACAGACTGTACATCTGAGGACTACACCCGCGCAAAAAAATAATGAGAAAACCAACAGCCATGGCTTCGGCCCAGAAAAAAACAATTAAATCAAGGAAAATCAACTGATATCCTTTCAACCACATTATGTAGCCTACTGTATATGGCACATTTGAGAGCCAGAGCATTATCAACTGCTGTGCCTTAGTATATTTGAAAAGGGTTGACTGGTCCTGTATATTGTTGACCTACAAAATACCCAACATGCACCACAGTATCAATTCAAAAAAGGATGTTGGGGACTATTAGCACATAGTAGAAGCTATTGAACCAGGTCACCGCAAGAAGATTTTTGTAACATGGTCCTCTCAGCAGTCCTCTCATTCCACTATTATTGTCGCAGCTCGCTGACCGATAGGACGCTAGCCAAAGATGACTCATGACAGGTGGCCCGGCCCCTACAGCTCTTCAGAAAGGAGTTAGCAATTGCTGAGAAATACGGTCTATGACATGGGATGGTGCTTCATGGATGAGAAACAGGACCCCCACTTGCCTTTCACTGACACTCCAGAGCGTGTTTCACACCTTCTCACATAAAAAATAAATAGCCCCCACACTTTTCACCAGTAATGGCTAGCCACAGAGGACTCTCTGCCCTTCACTGACACTCCAGGACCTGTCGTTTCACACCCTCTCGCATTTTAAAAATAGCCCCCCACTCTTCATCAGCAAAGGCTAGCCACTAAGGACTTGGCAATGGCTTTTATTTTTTTATGCTGGTACTTGCCAAGTGAGCGCAACAACATATTGGGGCAACTCCCGAATGACAGTTCTCTTGTGAAATATTTTGTTTTGAACTTCAAACTTATTTTCTGAATGAAGTAGAAATGAATGGCAATCTTGGAATAGTTGGAATCTAAACAAAGGCAAATCTGCTTGAGTCATTTGAAACACCCTTTATTTCAGATCTGTTGAAATATTCTCTTGCCAGTTTAGTGCACAAAATAATTTAACAATTTGATACAACCATAGGCATTCTAGACGTCGATGAGAAACTACAAATCAAAACTACTTTCCCATCTCAATCTTTACATGTGTTAAAGTATTCAAGTGTAAACAATGTGAGAGGATATTCAACCTAAAGTACATAACAAATAGATCAGAATAAATCTGATATGGAAATACAAAAGTATAAAAACAAATATTATGTTTACAAAAAGGCAAAGTTAAGAGTACAAAAAAAACAAAAATATTAAACTCAAAACTGGGGAAAGCCATGGTATCCAAGTCAATCAACTACGTATAAAAACATTTTAAAACTTTACTCCTAACTTCTCTTAATATCACTGAAACATTGCAACTAGAGTCCCTGCCAGGAACATTCAGGTTAAAAGAACCTTCAAAAGTAGTAAATAGTTTGTTCAGTTTGTATATTTTCCAGTTTCATCACTCCTCCTCTTCTTCGTCCCCTTCGGCATCCTCGAATGCATCGTCTTCGACCATTCCAAAGTCCATCTTGGCCAGGATGGCCTCCACATGCTCAGTGGACAGCGTGAAATGGTCCATCTTCTCAAAGCCCGGCTCGGGCCTCTCCTCGCCCAGGGAGATCTTGGCGGTGTCCTTGGTCTGTGTGATAAGGCCCTTGGAGGCCAGCAGGAACTCTGCTGCGCCGCTCTGCTCCAGGGCCCGCACCGCTGTGTCCGTCAGCTCTGATCCCGCCTGCAGTCGCTCGCTGTAGTGCTGGGCCAGCGCCCGCAACGCAGTCACCTTCTCGTCCTGCTCCTTGCCGATCTGTTCCAGCAGCAGGCCTTTGCGCTCCTCGAGCACTGCGTAGAGCAGGTCAAAGCGCTCGCCTAGGCTTTGCTTGGCACGCTGTGCGTTGTCCTGCACCGCCTGACATGTATCCTCCATCTGGTTGAGGAGGGCCTGAAGGCGCCCGTTGCCTGCCACTAGGGTGTCGATAGCGTTGCTCAGCTCGCTCTTCTGCACCTGGTAGACACTGGCCAGTGGTGACACCTCACAGTCCTTGTGCTGACCAAACACCTTGCACATGGAGCAGGTGGGCATCTGGCAGGTCACACAGTAGATGTTGATTTTCTCCTCCTCGTGATCCTGGCACATGGGTTCCTTGGAGTCCTTGGGCTTCAGTGGAGTCTCTGTGCTGTCTCCGCTGCCACTACCCCCGCCACCCTCCTGCTGTTGCTTGTAGATGTCAATGATGTTCTCCACCAGCAGGTTGCGCTGAAGTCCGTGAACGCCATGGCGGTCCAAGACCACCTCGAAGCGGCAGGTGGGGCAGCGGAAGACGCCGCCCGAGAAGCGGTAGGGGTTGCGTGAGTCGTAGAGGTCACTGGCACAGCCACGGCACAGGTTGTGCTGGCAGGGCAGGATGACCACGGGCTTGGTGAACATCTCCAGGCAGATAGGGCAGCTCAGCTGCTTCTCCAGGCTCTCCATGGGGCTGGGTGGACGCACCAACGAGCCGGTCCTCTGGATGTCCATGTTGGAATAGGCTTCTCCTTAAATGTTGAGCTTGAAAATGTTTGCTATTTTTCAACACAGCCTTCTCAAACTTTGCAGTGGGTCAGTGACAACTTTTATTCTTTCCCTATAGGCTTTAACAAGCCAATAGCTTGAGGCTGAGGGCTGAGCCTCTTGCTTTGGTAGTTGATGCTTTAGAGTCCGCTGAAGTGCTGATATCTGTTCTGACTGGGGAATAGCAGCCCTGTCCTTTATACCAGCCCTTCACAGCCAGCGACACCTGATCCCTCCCACATAACAGGGCACACATTCCTCCCTGCTTGTTTGTCAGGCTCTTTTCTGAGAAAATAACCCACACCCACCGGCTGCTGCGTTCGTCATTTGTCACACTAGGAGCCATGTCCCTTTCCGCAGTGACAGAAATCTGACAGGGCCGGGGGTACACTCAGCAGAAATACACAGGGCCCCCACGTGACTGTCCCATGTGACTGTCCCAAAGCAGTAACACCAGAGGAAGGTTTCCTTAAGGGTAAACAACATGCCCTGTAAAGTCAACGCACCTTTGACTGTGTTTACCAGTAACAACAAGCTGGTTTTCCAGGATAACTACAACAGAGCCAGTGTTGGCTTCATAAAGCAGACCACCTTCCTCGCGGTGTAGCCCACTTATCGCCTGTGGTCATATCTGAGCACTTCAGTGGATTGATCAAACTCCTATCGAGCATCCATAACACCCTCTGTGGTGCAGTCAAACCTACTGTTGATGTTTCATGCTCAAGACATGCATTGCACCATCAATCCTATAAATAGGTTACAAATATTTATTAATGTGTTTTTCACCCCTTCTAAATAGGTCTACTGACTAGAGTGTGTTGAATCCAACATGGTACTTGATAAACTGACCCAACAAAACAAGCTGAATAAAAAATAATAATAATTGAACTACTATTACGTAACATGAGCAGAAAGCTATAGCCTCTGGTCATGGAAATGTCTCACTGAGACGGTCTTGACAAACTCTCCAGTGAATGTGAACCACATTCCGTGACGTTGAAAAAAAATAAAAATAAAGAACAGTGAGCACCAGGGACAAGCTATTCTTAACCTTGCCCACATGCGTCACATAATGTGTGGGTCTACCAGGTTCCAGAAGTTAGAGGGGGTTACACATGGGGAGTGTGAGCAGAGAAGGTCATAGGCATTTCCATATGCCAATCTCCCATTTACCAAGGCAGGAGCTTACTGATGGATATTTTTAAAGTGATTTGAGAAGACTGGGAAAACGCCATCTTCTCTGTCTAGGCTAATGTTTGTACCTCCACTGCCAATGACCTGGACCACAGTAATCAGTGACCAGGTTTCCAACAAAACCTTTTATGTGCGTAAGGTACATGGTACAAAAAGAGTGCATTCAGGTGCATGTGCAACAGCAAATGTTTTCCACAATAAACAAACATAGGCTCATTATGTTCAGAACAACCAAACAGTATTTATTATAATCCTCAATGTCTCACCTTTCAAAATAGATCACATCATTTTAATTTACAGCATTTCCCACACTTAAACAAAAACATTTGCTAAACTTATGAGTGTAAAGGGCTAACTCAAAAGTGCTTTAGAGTCAATAGCAGAAAGCAGTTAATCTATGACACATTGTCATGTTTTGAACATTCATGTCACGTGACCAGGATTTTAACCTTCATTTCCCCCATTTCTTTATATGTCAGATGGTCCAGCACCCTAAAACAATTGCTTTAATTTTTGGTTAAATTCTCATTTCTGGAAAAGGCTTAAAAAAGTTCAAATCTAGGTCATGAGACATCGTCCAAAATACAGGCCCTAGCCAGGACACACACCAGACATGTAAATATGTGTAATGATTTGACGGTAGAGTTGAGATGCAAATGCTTGCAATGGTGTATAGCATCTAAATACCTGCATTGTTTACCAGACCACTGAGTATGGATAGAAGTAAACAGTTGACCAAAAAGAGATGTATAGTGCAGTCAGAAAGTATTCAGACCCCTTGACTTTTTAGATTGTTTCATTAAGGATCTCTCTGTACTTTGCTCCCATCATCTTGCCTTGATCCTGACTAGTCTCCCAGTCCCTGCCACTGACTGTTACAAGCATTTCGCTACACTCGCATTAACATCTGCTAACCATGTGTATGTGACAAATAAAATTTGATTTGATTTGAAAAACATCTCCACAGCATGATGCTGCCACCACCATTCTTCATAGTAGAGATTGTGCCAGTTTTTGTCCAGACTACCGTCTGGCCACTCCACCATAAAAGGTCTGATTGGTGGAGTGCTGCAGAGATGGTTGTCCTTCTGGAAGGTTCTCCCATCACCACATTGGAACTCTGGAGCTCTGTCAGTGATCATCGGATTCTTGGTCACCTCCTCACCAAGGCCCTTCTCCCCCAATTGTTCATTTTGGCAGAGCTGCCAGCTCTAAGAAATCTTCGTGGTTACAAACATCTTCCATTTAAGAATGATGGAAGCCAGTGTTCTTGGGGACCTTCAATGCTGCAGACATTGTTCAGTACCCTTCCCCAGATGTGTGCCTCGATACAATTCTGTCTCGGAGCTCTATGGACAATTCCTTTGACTTCATGGCATTGTTTTTGCTCTGACATGCACTTTCAAGTGTGGGACCTTCTATAAATAGGTGTGTACCTTTCCAAATCATGTCCAATCAATTGAATTTACCATAGGTGGATGCCAATCAAGTTGTAGAAACATCTCAAGGATGCTTAATGATAACAGGAGCTCAATTTCGAGTTTCACAGCAAGTGTCTGAATACTTGAGGTATCCGTTTTTGGATCTTTAATACATTTGCAAACATTTCTAAAAACCTGTTTTTGCTTTGTCATTATGGGGTATTGTGTGTAGATTGAGGAAATTTATTTTTATTTTATATGAATAAGGGTGTAATGTAACAAAATGTGGAAAGTGGAAGCGGTCTGAATACTTTCCCGAATGCACTGTAAATGTCTTAAACATGCAATTCGGTGCAAAATATTATACAGTGCAAAATTTAAGTAATAGCAAACAAACCAAACTAAGAAATGTTTAAAGTACGTAAAAAAGGTTCAAGTAAAAAAAAAATAAGTGTTTTAAATAAATCTGTGCAAAATATAAGTTTAAATAAGTAATGACAAAATATGTATATAAAAAAAAGGTTAAGCAAAAAATAAACAAACAAGTATGTAACAAAAACTCATTGTGGTCTGTTCAGGGTAACTACAGCCAATGATAACTGTTGTCTCTCTGGCTGTATTGCCCTTGAGGTGGTGGAGGTCTGCGTACAGGAGTGCTGCTGTACGCTGGCTCATGGCCCTGCAGCAACAAAATCATTCATTGGGTCTGCGCATGGGCCTACAGAGGATGTGGCATCACCAACCAAACATACTGTACAATAACACGTTATACTGACCAACACGTGCAAGAGGTTTTTTGGTGGCTCGAGGAGGGTTCCCCGAGCCAAGAGATGAGTTGTCTGGACTTGGGAGGTACACAGACCGCTCAGTTGGAACTGCAGCCATGTTGAGTGTTGCAACTGCTGCTGGGCCCAGGGTTGCTGCTTGGCCCTTCATCTTGCCATATTCTTGCTCTTCTGCTTCAGTCACCCTGGACTCAATAATATGGCGAGGCATGGAGGCAGGTCATGTGCCAAGGAATTCGTCCAGTTCCCTGTAGAATGGACAGGTCTCCCGGCCACTATCACGCAGTCCATTATTGTCTTTCGTATTGTGTTATGTATATTTAATGTCTCAGATTTTTGTCTGGCACTACTTCCGAACAATGGTGGCCATGTTCAAGCAACATTCTCAATATAGATCTATTTTTCTGTACCACGCTTTCAACCTCGCTAGAATCTGATTTTGCGACCAAATGGATATCAGAAGCTTTGTTTCCGCAATGGACTAGGTCAATGAACTCTCGTTTGCCATGGTCTATAAAATGTACAAACGGCAAGCATGATATGTACAAACAGCAAGCGCGAATGTAAAGTATGGGGATTTCTCTCTGGCGAACTTCTGTTTATATAAAATGGTGCCAGAAGCATCCCTTGACCTCTTACGTGACAACAATACACATTGGCTAATTCACGGAACCAAAATCGGCTGCACACGTGCGCCATCATAAATAAATGTATTTTGTCCCCCCAATACCAAATGCGTTCACGACACGCAGGTTGAAATATCAAAACAAACTCTGAACCAATTATATTAATTTGGGGACAGGTCAAAAAGCTAGCTTGCACTTGCTAGCTAATTTGTCATATTTAGCTAGCCTGCTGCTGCTAGCTAATTTGTCCTGGGATATAAACATTGAGTTGTTATTTTACCCGGAAAGGTCCTCTAACTCTGCCAATTAATCCACACATAAAACGGTCAACTGAATCGTTTCTAGTCATCTCTCCTCCTTCCAGGCATTTTCTTCTCTTGACTTTATATTGCGATTGGCAACTTTCATAAATTACATGCATTACCACCACCGACCTACTTCGTCTTTCAGTCACCCACATGGGTATAACCAATGAGGAGATGGCACGTGGGTACCTGCTTCTATAAACCAATGAGGAGATGGGAGAGGCAGGACTTGCAGCGCGATCTGACTTTTATTTTAGCCCTTGGCAACACAGACGCTCGTTGGCGCGTGCAATAATTGAATATAGATTTCAAAATGTATTTGCGAGCGGTGTAGTCAGCCTGTTATCACAATTCAATGCTCAGAGGGGGATGACTCTCGAGAAAGGCTCGCCCGCGACCTATGGAGGTAGCGTTCGAGATGAGATAAATTAGCAAATTTACAGCCCAAATTATCTCGAGACGCAATACTGCTCGAGAATCTCTTGATAATCTCCTCAACCCGAAGAGCTTTAGAGGGCTATATTAAACTGGGAAAAATGTATCCCATCATGCTGTGCATCAATGGGACAATTTGTGAGTGGATAAATAACCCATTACATTTTCAATTAGGTATTACAAAAGCTTTTTAAGCTCCCTTTTCTGTATTCTTCTTTGCCCTCCATAACCACTTCATTGCTGGGTTACAATGTAGGATGCAAGTGGTGTCCCCTCTTTTGATAATTGAGAACACTCAGTAGGCAGCAATGTGAAAGACATTACAAAATGTACTATTACAATTGTGTGGGGTCCACTTTCATTATGTAAGCATTCATTTTTTTTCCGACTACCCAACATATTTCATTTCAATCATCCTGCTACCAATTGTCCAAAGCAAATTCCCTATAAATTCTAACATGAACAAACTTCTAATGAAGCTGCTGATTGCGTGAACTGCTAAACATTTTACACATCTATCCTTACCCAGTCTTTCTTCTCGTCTAGCCTCAGGTTTAAGCAATGAATATAGAAAGTTATTCAGAGGTGAGAGACGTGGCCTGGTCATGAGTTCAGTCAGTCTCAATAGGTCAATGTGATGCATTCTATAACACCCGGTAACAGTCTCCAGAATGTCAAAAACAATGTTTTTCTCACAAGAATAGACATTTGGATTAATGTATAGGGTACTAAGCAATAAACTCAAACAAAAATGGCATGCTTACTCAAAAGATGCTCTTAAGGTCGAATGTTATTTTTTCCCCTGTAAACAATATTGTTTGAGCAGGGCCCTCAGTCACAAAACCGTGTAAATCAGCCATATTGAGTTATATATTCATGTTGAGCCACAGAAGTGTGTAGGCTGTGTTTTAAATGTTAGTTCATCACGCAGGTCAGGTGTGTCAATTGGTCACAGAAAAGTGCACGGCCATTACAGTACCTTGCAGGGCATCCATGGCAGGCAGGATGTTCTCAGACCACTGGTGAGCTGCAATGGCCGAGTAGATCCCTGGAAAGTCTCGCTGCCATATGCGCTGACCCACGGCCCACACGGCCGTCAGCTCTGGGTTTCCCTGCACACAACACGTTTAAACCCATTTAAATCAACTTTAACATACATTGGTAACTAGACTATACTAAACGATATGCAGACTGAGTATTGTTGCTAGTGAGACATTGGGTACACTCATTCTCATGAATTGAAGCAATTCCATGTGCAGGACAGGTCCCACTTTTGTACTACCATCTTCAATGTGGG
This sequence comes from Oncorhynchus clarkii lewisi, assembly GCF_045791955.1. Taxonomy (NCBI): domain Eukaryota; kingdom Metazoa; phylum Chordata; class Actinopteri; order Salmoniformes; family Salmonidae; genus Oncorhynchus; species Oncorhynchus clarkii. The sequence continues at coordinate 47,164,881 of NC_092149.1, read as the reverse complement.
AAATTATACAATGACTGGCCTACCTATTCAAGAGTTGAGTTCCCAGTATAGCTTTAACTCGTTTTCATTGTCTAACAAAAATATACACAAAGAAATTTACACAAACTTGTGCCTCAGCTATCTATACTGAACAAAAATATAAAACGCAACATGTAAAGTGTTGGTCCCATGTTTCATGAGCTAAAATAAATGCTCCCAGAAATTTTCCATACGCACAAAAATATAAAATTTTGTGCACCAATGTTTACATCCTTTTTAGTGAGTATTTTTCCTTTACCAAGATAATCCATCCACCTGACAGGTGTGGCATATCAACAGCATGGTCAAAACACAGGTGCACCTTGCGCCGGGGACAATAAAAAGCCACTAAAATGTGCAATTGTCACAACACAATGCCAAAGATTTCTCAAGTTGAGGGCGCATGCAATTGGCATGCTGACTGCAGGAATGTCCACCAGAGCTGTTGAATGTGGATTTGTCTACCATAAGCCGCCTCCATCGTTTTAGAGAATTTGGCAGTATGTCCAACCGGTCTCACAAGCGCAAACCATGTGTAACCACACCAACCCAGGACATTCACATGCGGCATCTTCACCGGATGTCTATGAAATCCATAGATTAGGGCCTAATGAATTGATTTCAATTGACTGATTTCCTTATATGAACTAACTTAGTAAAATTGTTGCGTTTACATTTTTGTTCAGTCTAAATATATTAGATAAATGCTAACCCTAACCATTCTCACCGATTTAATGGCTTGAGGAATTCGCTTCCACAGGTACCTGGCATTATTCCTGTAAAAAAAAGTAACAAAAGTCATCTGACAATTAAAGGGGAATGGAAACACTGGGCTTTAGAACGCCAGCTAACACAGAAACAGCCCTGTGAAGCACCTGTGAAAATGTGCATCATACAGAAATAAATAAATGCTCCCCTCTCCCAAACTACCATTTACACAACTAATGAAGATGGGGAAACACTTGAGCATATTGAGTCTTCAATATTTAGTAAGGATTGATAATCTGACATCAGAATGGTAATATATTTTACTGTGAATGAGTTCGACGTTTTAGTTACGGTGGTATTTTTCTTGAATTCTACGGAATGTTCTGTGATCAGACACTATGTAAAACAAACACTACATGGTCAAAAAGGGACACCCCTTCAAATTAGCGAATTCAGCTATTTCAGCCACACCCATTGCGGACCGGTATAAATGCAAGCACACAGCCATGCATTCTCCATAGCAAACAATGGCAGTAGAATGGCCTTACTGAAGAGCTCTGTGACCTACAACGTGCCAACGTCATAGGATGACACCTTTCCAAAAAGTCAGTTTGTCAAATTTCTGCCCTTGTCAACTATAAGTGCTATTATTGTTAAGTGGAAAAGTCTAGGGGCAATAACATCTCAGCCGCGAAGTGGTGGGCCACACAAGCTCACAAAACAGGTTCGTCGAGTGAAGCGCATAGCGCATGACAAAAATGTTAAAAACTTGCCTGTCCTCGGTAGCAACTCTCACTAGAGAGTTCCAAACTGTCTGGCATTTAGTCTTACATACGACAATGAAAAACATACACAGTATAATATTTATAAAACAAGAACATTATTGAAAGAATAAGGTTAGGGGAATACATTGTCTCATTCAAACCTGAAAACAAAGTGCAAGTTACAATGCTTTCAAAACATACAACATTAATCTCAGGGATATTGTCTGTCCTGAGCTGTTCTTGTCTGTTGATGTTCTGTGTTACAGTGGGGCAAAAAAGTATTTAGTCAGCCACCAATTGTGCAAGTTCTCCCACTTAAAAAGATGAGGCCTGTAATTTTCATCATAGGTACACTTCAACTGTGACAGACAAAATTAGAAGAAAATAAAATCCAGAAAATCACATTGTAGGATTTTTAATGAATTTATTTGCAAATTATGGTGGAAAATAAGTATTTGGTCAATAACAAAAGTTTCTCAATACTTTGTTATATACCCTTTGTTGGCAATGACAGAGGTCAAACTTTTTCTGTAAGTCTTCACAAGGTTTTCACACACTGTTGCTGGTATTTTGGCCCATTCCTCCATGCAGATCTCCTCTAGAGCAGTGATGTTTTGGGGCTGTTGCTGGGCAACACGGACTTTCAACTCCCTCCAAAGATTTTCTATGGGGTTGAGATCTGGAGACTGGCTAGGCCCCTCCAGGACCTTGAAATGCTTCTTACGAAGCCACTCCTTCGTTGCCCGGGCGGTGTGTTAGTTAGTTAGTGCTAAATACAGCTGCTAGAATCCTGACTAGAACCAAAAAAATTGATCATATTACTCCAGTGCTAGCCTCTCTACACTGGCTTCCTGTCAAAGCAAGGGCTGATTTCAAGGTTTTACTGCTAACCTACAAAGCATTACATGGGCTTGCTCCTACCTCTCTCTCTGATTTGGTCCTGCCGTACATACCTACACGTACGCTACGGTCACAAGACGCAGGCCTCCTAATTGTCCCTAGAATTTCTAAGTAAACAGCTGGAGGCAGGGCTTTCTCCTATAGAGCTCCATTTTTATGGAACGGTCTGCCTACCCATGTCAGAGACGCAAACTCGGTCTCAACCTTCAAGTCTCTACTGAAGACTCATCTCTTCAGTGGGTCATATGATTGAGTGTAGTCTGGCCCAGGAGTGGGAAGGTGAACGGAAAGGCTCTGGAGCAACGAACCACCCTTGCTGTCTCTGCCTGGCCGGTTCCCCTCTTTCCACTGGGATTCTCTGCCTCTAACCCTATTACAGGGGCTGAGTCACTGGCTTACTGGGGCTCTCTCATGCCGTCCCTGGAGGGGGTGCGTCACCTGAGTGGGTTGATTCACTGATGTGGTCATCCTGTCTGGGTTGGCGCTCTAATTCTCTCCTTCTCTCTTTCTCTCTCTCGGAGGACCTGAGCCCTAGGACCATGCCCCAGGACTACCTGACATGATGACTCCTTGCTGTCCCCAGTCCACCTGGCCGTGCTGCTGCTCCAGTTTCAACTGTTCTGCCTTATTATTATTCGACCATGCTGGTCATTTATGAACATTTGAACATCTTGGCCATGTTCTGTTATAATCTCCACCCGGCACAGCCAGAAGAGAACTGGCCATCCCACATATGCTCTCTCTAATTCTCTCTTTCTTTCTCTCTCTCGGAGGACCTGAGCCCTAGGACCATGCCCCAGGAATACCTGACATGATGACTCCTTGCTGTCCCCAGTCCACCTGACTGTGCTGCTGCTCCAGTTTCAACTGTTCTGCCTTATTATTATTCGACCATGCTGGTCATTTATGAACATTTGAACATCTTGACCATGTTCTGTTAAATCTCCACCCGGCACAGCCAGAAGAGGACTGGCCACCCCACATAGCCTGGTTCCTCTCTAGGTTTCTTCCTAGGTTTTGGCCTTTCTAGGGAGTTTTTCCTAGCCACCGTGCTTCTACACCTGCATTGCTTGCTTTTTTGGGTTTTAGGCTGGGTTTCTGTACAGCACTTTGAGATATCAGCTGATGTACGAAGGGCTATATAAATAAATTTGATTTGATTTGTGTTTGGGATCATTGTCATATTGGAAGACCCAGCCACGTTTCATCTTCAATGCCCTTGCTGATGGAAGGAGGTTTTCACTCAAAATCTCACAATACATGGCCCCATTCATTCTTTCCTTTACACAGATCAGTCGTCCTGGTCCCTTTGCAGAAAAACAGCCCCAAAGCATGATGTTTCTACCCCCATGTTTCACAGTAGGTATGGTGTTCTTTGGATGCAACTCAGCATTCTTTGTCCTCCAAACACGACGAGTTGAGTTTTTACCAAAAAGTTATATTTTGGTTTCATCTGACCATATGACATTCTCCCAATCTTCTTCTGGATCATCCAAATGCTCTCTAGCAAACTTCAGACGGGCCTGGACATGTACTGGCTTAAGCAGGGGGACACGTCTGGCACTGCAGGATTTGAGTCCCTGGCGGCGTAGTGTGTTACTGATGGTAGGCTTTGTTACTTTGGTCCCACCTGTCTGCAGGTCATTCTCTAGGTCCCCCCGTGTGGTTCTGGGATTTTTGCTCACCGTTCTTGTGATCATTTTGACCCCACGGGGTGAGATCTTGCGTGGAGCCCCAGATCGAGGGAGATTATCAGTGGTCTTGTATGTCTTGCATTTCCTAATAATTGCTCCCACAGTTGATTTCTTCAAACCAACCTGCTGCTTACCTATTGCAGATTCAGTCTTCCCAGCCTGGTGTAGGTCTACAATTTTGTTTCTGGTGTCCTTTGACAGCTCTTTGGTCTTGGTCATAGTGGAGTTTGGAGTTTGACTGTTTGAGGTTGTGGACAGGTGTCTTTTCTACTGATAACAAGTTCAGACAGGTGCCATTAATACAGGTGACGAGTGGAGGACAGAGGAGCCTCTTAAAGAAGAAGTTACAGGCCTGTGAGAGCCAGAAATCTTGCTTGTTTGTAGGTGACCAAATACTTATTTTCCACCATAATTTGGAAATAAATTCATTAAAAAAAAATTCTCATTTTGTCTGTCCTAGTTTAAGTGCACCTATGATGAAAATTACAGGCCTCTCATCTTTTTAAGTGAGAGAACTTGCACAATTGGTGGTTGACTAAATACTTTTTTGCCCCACTGTATGTCATTCTGTTTTATGTTTCATGTTTTGTGTGGACCACAGGAAGAGTAGCTGCTGCTTTTGCAACAGCTAATGGGGATCCTAATAAAATACCAACATTTGTCATCAAAAGTGAACTGGAATTACAAAATATAATAAGAATAAGGCATATAATAACAATAATTGGACTATCGCAGGGCCTTACTCCCAAGCTATCTCCTTAATGCAGAGTGCCATTCAGACGCATCGGATCCCATATTTACAGACTTTGGTAGGACTCTGCCGGCAAGCTAACTCCCAACCACAAGGTCAATGCTGGGCTCAAAATTAACGCTTGTCCTCTTGACCGGGACAAGTAAAAAAAACATTTTTTTTTAATGGATTTATTCTGTCCAAATGACAGGTTAATTAAATCACACAAAAATCTAAATATCAAACAATTACTCCTATCAGAATTGGATCAGAGAGTCCAACTTTGGAACAATATTTAAATCTATTTGCCATGTATATAAATAAATAAAAAAGCCTACATGTCAAAGTGTAGGTGATATGCATGTTGGCTACAGCATCATGTCCAAACCAATGCTGACAAGAGTGAGCCGTCAGAAAATGTAGACAAACTTTAATGAGACTTAATTACACAAATATAATGAAGGATAGTTAACATTAACATCTAAAGGCTTGATTCTGTTGACATAATTGAGGCACAGTTTTTTCAGATCAAATGGTCACAACACCGGAGAGTGAAGCACAGTGCCTGATTGTTCTGCACGACGAGCTTGACAAGCTTTCGGACAAGTAAAACATCCGTCCTACTTGTCAAGGCCTGCAAATGAGTTGGTAAAAATTAGGCCTATGTAGGGTGAACTGGGAAGACGGCGGCCTGAAGATGGCGGTGCGGAATGCTGAAGATGGCGGTGCGGAATGCCTCATAATAAAAACAGAATATTCAATATCTGTAAAGCTGACTAAATATTAGCACTTCACAACTTTGATCCACATATGAGCAGTGTTGTGTTCGAGACCACCTAAAGCAATACCGATTCAATATCAAGACCGCAGCGAACCGAGTCAAAGAGGGGGATGAGAAGTCCCAGACCGAGTCTCTTTTTATGTAGTGTTGACTCTCTTCTCATGATGTGCGTTTTGTCCTATATTTATTTATATATAAATAAATAATTATCCCATTCCCCATCCCCGCAGTACAAAATGTGCCTTATTAGGCAGTCATTGTAAATTACAATTTGTTCTTAACTGACTTGCCGAGCTAAAAAGTTCCAATAAAATAAAAAGACCAGAAAAATGAGTCCAATTCAAGACCATGACTGTAACGGTCAAATCGTCACGATAGGAGTTCAAAATGTCATGTATTTCGGTGTTCATATTTTAGAAGATGTCTTTAGACATTCAGAAAGGTGAAAAAAATGCATGCTGAGGGCAAATAGAGCCACTCTACAAATTATTACTAACCCAAACAGTGGAAAACAATGAGGGCCTCCTACACTTTCAGAGAAAGGCTAAGGATTTATAAAATGATACAATTATTCGTATTATTAAATGAGAACATCATTGAAAATATCTTCAGTTTTTGTTAGAAAGGGTTAACACTCCAATCAGGATTTTTCTTTGGTGGTCTCGGCTTGCTCAGTCAGCCATTGGCTAGGCAATGAGAAGCTTCACAGAAAGCATCTGCCATTCAACTGTATTAGGGTAACATTTTGGAGTGACAGTGGAATCAACCAACTACATTGACTTTAAAAATGGGTGGAACCGTTTTGATAAAAACATTTGGAAACTGCCTTCAAAGGCCAACAAGTCACTGTGCAATAGTGAACAGTACTTTTTCCACGGTCTAGCTAGCTAGCTGTTGTTGTAGGCTAGTTTGCAGCAGCGGGTGTTATCGAATATGATGTTGTTGCTAATTTGTTAACTTCTTGTTGAAAGTTATCCTTGAAAATGGAGAAGTTTCAAATTATCATCATATGGTGAGTGGAACTTTTTTTTATTGCAGCTCGCATGCTGTTAGCCATCCTTTTGAAAATAACCTGTGTGTGAAACAGTGTTGCATTTAAACTTTAGCTTACCTTTGTGTGATAAACATGAACAGTTTTTTTTTGCAATGGGAACTAATAGTTGAAAATTTCGATTGGGAACTGCCTTAGCCTAATGGTTGTGTTTTTGTATTATGATTGGGACCTGGCATATTATGTCAGAGTGATTGGACTGGTGTCTTTCCATTGGTCCTATGCATCAGTGTAGTGGTGTCTGGAGAAGCAAGCACTGTGAAAACGACACATTTTTCTGATTTTCCTTCAAAATCATAATTAATACAAAAAAATAAAAATAAATTGATGTTCTAAGTTTACAATAATGCTTAAACATCATCAGGAGACCATTTGAGGTCTGGGAAAAATGTAACATTTTGTGGAGGGGTACCCTTTAATTAAATTGAGCAAAACAAAAGGCCCTCCCCATTGATACAAATCCGCATTAAACCATTCTGTCAGGTAGGCCTACATTGCAGTCAACATTTAATTGGAAGGTTTTTGGGGAAAACCTTTAGAAATGTTCATGCAAACAGCACATGATGACTGAATTGAGCATCGTAAATAGACTACGAACCAAACTTTTTCAATACCTGATTTGCATACCCATTGTTGCCTTGGTCAGTATTTATTGATAAGATACTTTTGGTTATGTAGTGTATGTGGACACCTGATCATCAAACATCACATTCAAAAATCCAGGGCATTAACATGGAGTTAGTCCCCCTTTAATGCTATAACAGTCTCCACTCTTCTGGGAAGGTTTTCCACTAGATGGAAAATTGCTGCGGGACTTCCATTTAACCACAAGAGCATTAGTGAGGTCGGGCACGGAAACCTGGCTTGCAGTCGGCGTTCAAATTCATTCCAAAGGTGTTAGATGGAGTTGAGGTCAGGGCTCTGTGTAGGCCAGTCAAGTTCTTCCACACAAATCTCAACAAACCATTTCTGTATGGACCTCGCTTTGTGCACGGGGGCATTGTCATGCTGAAACAGGAAAGGGCCTTCCCCAAACTGTTGCCACAAAGTTGGAAGCACAGAATCGTCTAGAATGTCATTGTATGCTGTAGCATTCACTGGAACTAAGGGCCTACTGCAAAACCATTAAAAACAGCCCCAGACCATCATTCCTCCTTCACCAAATTTTACAGTTGGCACTATCAATTGGGGCAGGTAGCATTCTCCTGGCATCCGCCAAACCCAGACTCGTCTGTCGGACTGCCAGATGGTGAAGTGAGATTAATCTCACCAGAGAATGCGTTTCCAATGCCAGCGAGCTTTACACCACACCAACAGATTCCTCGCATTGCGCATGGTGATCTAACGCTTGGGTGCGGCTGTTCGGCCATGGAATCCAATTTAATGAAACTCCGGACTAACAGTTCTTGTGCTGACATTTCTTCCAGAGGCAGTTTGGAACGTGGTCGTGAGTGTTGCAACCGAGGACAGATGATTGTTATGCGCTAAGCACTCAGCGGTCCTGTTCTGTGAGCTTGTGTGGCCTACCACTTCGCGACTGAGCCGTTGTTACTCCTAGTTGCCACTTCAATAACAGCACTTACAGTTGACCAGGGAAGCTCTAGCAGGGTAGAAATGTGAATAACTGACTTGTTGGAAAGGTGGCATCCTATGATGAAGCCACATTGAAAGGCACTGAGCTCTTCAGTAAGGCCATTCTACTGCCAATTTTTGTCTATGGAGATTGCATGGCTTTGTGCTTAATACACCTGGCAGCAACTGGTGTGGCTGAAATAGCCGAATCCACTAATTTGAAGTGATGTCCATAAGTTTGAAACATCTTTCCTCCTTATCGACTACAGATATCATTCTGAACGCGGCTTTAAAAAAAAATCTATATTGTATAGTGGAGCTTCATAAGCTTTCAAGATTTCAAAACTGAAGGATCAAGTTTTGAAATCAGTGGAATTAGGGTATGATAGCTAAAGAGACGGAGAAACACCTGTCTCCGGATTACGTCTTCAAACTAAGTGCAACCATGGTATGACATTCCTGACAGGGAGACGCATCCATCATGCATGATGATGCATACAGGTAAGATAGCTAGCTACATTTTCAGATATTACACATTTCTAATTTTGACAAAGTGATTTCAGGTCAGGCTAAAGTGTACTGTTAGCTAGCTAGCTAACATTAGCTGGCTTGCTTCCTAGTGGACGTTATTATTAGTTTCCCAGACCTGTTTGCTTTTCTCGTTAGCTAGCTAACATTGAACCTGGTTGGTTATCTCCCAACACAGTGGCATTGTTGGCATTGTTGTTCAATTTTGTTAAACTAGCTAACCTAGCTGGCTCATTAGCTAACTTTACATGTGTACAACACCCGTTGAATATGGCTGGTGTCAGTAAACGTCTACAAAAAAGCGTAATGAAATTGTTGCTAGCAGAGCTGGTTAGGCTGTTTTCATGTTATCCATTGGTAAACAAATCATCAGCCAGAGCGTCAAGTGTGCGCTCAAAGAGAGCAAAACGAGATGGCTGGGGCTAAAGCTTAAGAGCGTGTGAACTATGCTGAAAGGGAGTTGAAAAAGAGCTTTTCACTAGATACCAAAACATTCAAAAGGCAATTTTCTCAAAAGTGAGTTTACAAGTTGATCACCTTTCAAAGCAGAATTACTTTCCCATTTGTCTTCAAATGCAATGTATTATATACCATTTTGTAGCTCTGAGTCTCTACTTTTACCAAATGTAAAACACAATTTCACATTTTGCTACATAAGACCGAATTCAGGTGGTGAGTCATATATAGCCTCCACTATACCACTGGCCCTTCGTGAAGGCCTAGGTCCAATAGGTTCGCCACTGTGCAAACACATCTATAATAGAGATAAAAAGACTGCCACAAAAAAAAAGACTACGGTTTGCAACTGCACATGGGGACAAAGATCAAACTTTTTGGAGAAATGTCCTATGGTCTGATGAAACAAAAAAATAACTGTTTGGCCTTAATGACCATTTTGTTTGGAGGAAAAAGGGGGAGGCTAGCAAGCCGAAGAACACCATCCCAACTGTGAATCACGGGGGTGGCAGCATCATGTTGTGGGAGTGCTTTGCTGCAGGAGGGACTGGTGCACTTCACAAAATAGATGGTTTCTTGAGGTAGGAAAATTATGTGGATATATTGAAGCAACATCTCAAGACATCAGTCAGGCAGGATGTTAAAGCTTGGTCACAAATGGGTCTTCCAAATGGACAATGACCCCAAGCATACTTCCAAAGTTGTGGCAAAATGGCTTAAGGATAACAAGTCAAGGTATTGGAATGGCCATCACAAAGCCCTGACCTCAATCACATAGAAAATTTGTGGGCAGAACTGAAAAAGCATGTGAGAGCAAGGAGGCCTACAAACCTGATTGTTACACCAGCTCTGTCAGGAGGAATGGGCCAAAATTCACCCAACTTATTGTGGAATCTTGTGGAAGGCTACCAAAAACGTTAGACCCAAGTTAAACAATTTAAAGGCAATGCTACCAAATACTAATTGAGTATATGTAAACCTCTGACCCACTGGGAATGTGATGAAAGAAATAAAAGCTAAATAAATTATTCTCTCTACTATTATTCTGACATTTCACATTCTTAAAGTGGTGATCCTAACTGACCTAAGACAGGGAATTTTTATTACGATTAAATGTCAGGATTTGTGAAAAACTGAGTTTAAATGTAGTTGGCTAAGGTGTATGTAAACTTCCGACTTCAACTGTACGTACGCACGTACGTACGTACGCACACACACACACACACACACACACACACGGCCTGGTGAAGCATTTTTAATACGGTGACAATTGAAGCTGAGAGTGTTTTACTCCACTGGTCTCTGGAAGAAATTACAAGTCCTCACCGTCCGAGACATTCAAGACTGAGTAAAAAAAGTATCCGACAAGACCGAGACACTTAATGTGTGGTCTCGAGACCGGTCTCGAGTACTACAACACTGCTCGTGAGCAATAACCTTCAATCTGGATAACACCACAAAACAAATTATAAGGGTAAAGAAATGTATCAACAAATACTACCCACGCCAAAACATGTAGTGTAACCAGGGTAAGTATGGAGACACAATCCCCAAAAGAAAAATGCAACAGACGATTCCTGCTTTTCACCACTCCGTACACAAAGAATGGAAACTGACCTGCTGAAGTGGATTAATTGGGCATACTTGAACTAGTTAGTAAAGATATAAAAAGGAGTTGAAGGCGATCCTCGAAATGAGTGATGAGAAACTAAAAGCTACTCTCAATATTATTGAAACAGACATTAGTAAAATAAATAAAAAATCAAAACATTTAAGAGAAGCCTTACTTGATATACAGACATAAAATAAAATCTGGTGCTTACCGGAAATAAAGACGAAGGTAAAGATCCAGAGAGCGTGGTGAAATAATTACTGGTTAAAGCGCTACAGACCCCAGGCAACAGAGTCCACAAACTCAAACGTGTACACCGTTTTCAGAACGGAGGACAACGATACGCGCACCCAATCAATTGTTGCCAAATTTGCATTATTTAAAGATAAAATAATGGTTGAAAGCCTGGGCGAAAGACTAGCCAGCATGAAAATAGGCATGAATGATAGGTTCCCGTAGGAAATTGCAGAACGGCGCAAAGTTCTGTACCCAATATTCAAAGAGAATAGACTAAAATGGAAATATGTAGCTCTTAAAAACCAAGACTACTCCATGGCCATTCTAAATAATAGAAGGGGCCAATAACAGAACACCCAACATGGTAGGGATTGTAATATAAATAGTTATTTAATAAAATACAGCAACTGATAAATAAAACACACTATACCATTCAAAGTCAGGGAATGTTGTAAAATGATGTATATTCAAATATGTGGGGGGAGTGTGGGTGTGTTTGAAGATGGGGTGCCTGTATGTTTGTATGGAAAAGTGTGGAATTAAGTGAGTGAAAAAGGAAAAATGGTTGCAAATGCCAGAGCCCATGTGTCAGGAATGGTGAGAGCGAGAGGGTCTTCAATGTTGCACAGATATGGGATGGAACAACTGTTGAACATCTGAGCTTGTGGTTGTATGAAAATGTGTGTGTGTGTTTGGGGGGGGGGGTCGTTGTGGAGGAATTTTGGCCCACTCTTGCCTCCAGAACTTCTTTAACTCTGACATTTGACAAGCATGAACTACTCGTTTTAAGTCCTACCACAACATCTCAATTGGGATTAGGTCTGGATTTGTTGCTTTTTAGCCATTTTCATGTAGACTTGATGGCGTGTTTTGGATCATTGTCTTGCTGCATGACCCAGCAGCGCTTCAGCTCACTGACAGATGGCATGACATTCTCCTGTAGAATTCTCTGATACAGAGCAGAATTCATGGTTCCTTCTATTAAGGCAAGTTGTTCAGGTCCTGAGGCAGCAAAGCATCCCCAATCCATCACATTACCACCACGCTTGATCGTTGGTATGAGGTTCTTACTGTGGAATGCAGTGTTTGGTTTTCACCAGGCATAATGGGGCCCAAGTCACCCAAAAAGCTACACTTTTGAATCATCTGTCCATAGAACATTCTTACAAGAGTCTGGATGATATATCAGGTGCTTTATGGCAAACTTGAGTCAACTTTTTGGGAGATATTGGTCCCATGGACTTGAAATGAGTAGTTCATGCTTGAAAACCCACCAATGTTGCTGAGTTACAGCTGTTCTACATGGAAGACTGGGCTAAATTACTCCACAGCGATTGACCAACAACTAAAGGAAGCATTGCAGCTAAAGATTGCACAACCAGTTATTGAGTGTAAGGGGGCAATTACTTTTTCCCACACAGGGACATTGGAGTGGCATAATTTTCTTTATGAAATAAGTATGTAATTGCTGTTCATTCGGGTTCTGTTAATCTAATATTAGGTTTGGTTGAAAATTTTGCAAAAGTAGAGAAAAATAGAAAAGGGGGCAAATACTTTAACAGCACTGTAAGTAACAATAAACAATATGAAATGCCTACATTATTAATCAGTTGTGGAAATAAACGAGAACTTTTATCTGGTGCTTATATATATATATATATATATACACACACACACACACACACACCTGACACCTACTCATTCAAGGGTTTTTGTTAATTTTTTACTATTTTCTACATTGTAGAATAACACATATGTAACCAAAGTGAAGAACCTCAAATATATTTTGATTTGTTTAACAAAGTAGCCACCCCTTGCCTTGATGACATCTCTGAAAATTCATGTCACTCTCTCAACCAGCTTCATAAGGTAGTCACCTGGAATGCATTTCAATTAAAAGGTGTGCCATGTTAAAAGTTCATTTGGGGAATTTCTTTCCTTCTTAATGCATTTGAACCAATCAGTTGTGTTGTGACAAGGTAGGGGTGGTAAACAGTAGATAGTACGATTTGGTAAAAGACCAAGTCTATTTTATGGCAAGAACAGCTCAAATAAGCAAAGAGAAACGACAGTCCATCATTACTATAAGACATGAAGGTCAGTCAATCTGGAAAATGACAAGAACTTTGAAAGTTTCTTCAAGTGCAGTCACAAAAACCATCAAGCGCTATGATGAAACTGGCTCTCATGAGGATCGTCAGAGGAAAGGAAGACCCAGACCCTCTGCTGCAGAGGATGTCCATTAGCGTTACCAGCCTCAGAAATTGCAGCCCAAATAAATGCTGCACAGAGTTAAGTAAAGTAAAGACATCAACATCAACTGCTCAGAGGAGACTGTGTGAATCAGGGCTTAATAGTTTGCTGCAAAGAAACCACTACTAAAGGACACCAATAATAAGAAATTTGCTTGGGCCAAGAAACACGAGCAATGGACATTAGACCGGTGGAAATCTGTTCTTTGGTTTGATGAGTACAAATTTGTGATTTTGGTTCCAACCACCGTGTCTTTGAGAGACGCAGAGTAGGTGAACAGATGATTTCCGCATGTGTAGTTCCCACCGTGAAGCATGGAGGTGTTGTGATGTGGTGCTTTGCTGATGACACTCATTTATTTAGAATTCAAGGCACATTTAACCAGCATGGCTACCACCGCATTCTGCAGCGATACGCCATCCCATCTGGTTTGCGATTCGTGGTACTTTCATTTGTTTTTCAACAGGACAATAACCCCTAAACACACCTCCAGGATGTGTAAGGGCTATTTCACCATGTAGGAGAGCAATGGAGTGCTGCATCAGATGACCTGGCCGCCACAATCACCCGACCTCAACCCAATTTAAATGGTTTGGGATGAGTTGGACCGCAGAGTGAAGGAAAAGCAGGCAACAAGTGCTTAGCATATGTGGGTACTGGTTCACGACTGTTGGAAAAACATTCCAGGTGACTACCTCATGAAGCTGATTTGGAGAATTTCAAGAGTGTGCAAAGCTGTCAAAGGCAAAGGGTGGCTACTTTGAAGAATCTAAAATATATTTTGATTTGTTTTACATGATTCCATGTGTGTTATATCATAGTTTTGATATCTTCACTAATACTCTATTATATGTAGAAAATAGTGAAAATAATGAAAAACTCTTGAATGAGTAGGTGTGTCCAAACTTTTGACTGGTACTGTATATCTCTGTAAGTAACAAAGTCACAAACCAGCTAGCTAGACCGGGGTACACTTTCCCCAAAAGCATCTTACGGCTAAGTTCATCGTAAGAACCCTCGAAGGAGCATGTTTCCCAAAACCATCGTTATCAAATCACATATCGACACCTAATGAAATATCTAGCAAGCTACATATTATAGCTATGGTAATCATAGCTAGCTAGGCCTATAGAAAACCTGACTTACATGTCATTGTGCAGTAGATAGAGAGCCAACAGCTGGGCATACACTTGAGGGGTTGCAATGCCACCTGGAGCCTGACAAGAAAACAAACAATTAGTCAATGTTTAGCCAATATGCTGCCCATGCAAGCCAATAGCTAGGTTTCCATCCAATTTATGACAGATTTTCATGCGAATATTCTAAAATCCGCGTAAAGAAGATATGCCAATTTTCTCACCCATGGTGTTTCCATCAAACTCAAGTGTTGCTGATAAAGAGTATTGATGTAACATCATTAGCACAAAAAAAAGTGCCTTTTATGTGCACTAAGGGAAATATCACCCTTTTTCAACTTCATGTTAAAAGATTGAGAAAGATAAGTGTTTCCAATGACAACCAATAGTAGACAACTAGTAGGCAATGCCTACTCATAATTGGTTAAAAATCACATGATGCACACTGATGATGTCATAGGAATCACGTATCTTCCGCGATGTTCACATAATGTTGAGGTGGTGCTGGAAATGAATCAAGTTTACATATATATGTGTTTAATGTACATAATTCAAATCAAAAGTTCAATGCGTTTCCAATTCTACTGATGGTTTTGTAAGTAGAAATGTTGCGTTAAATAGCAAATGTGCCCACTCTGGTCTAGGCATGTGAGCTCTAGCTAACAGTTCGCAGAGACAGCTAGCCTAAATTAGAATTTTATAGATTATAGCGAGATTGATTATATCTGTCAAACCGCAGCCACGCATCAAGTCACCAGAATAAGACCATCGATATTTATTAGAGAGGTACATCAAGTTCAAAATATATTTATTTTGTAGTCTTAATAAACTGCACGCGTTCCCAAATCGTAATGGGAGGACCACATAACATATCATCGCGTGACTCCCAAATTTGCTTCGATGTGATTATTCCAAACATATTTCCCGCATAATTAATTTCACAGACAAAATGTCCCATCATGTCGAAATAACAAATTGTTTGTTGACATTCATAAAATTGTACCGCCATTTTCTGTTGGATTGCTAATGACGGTCATGAAGTTCCAAACTTTGTACCCTCATGACTGAAGATGTCCATTTAATAATGTGGCTATACAGATAGCTGCACGACCTGGTCGAAAGGACCCATCCAGGAAACCTTGTATTGTATATTAAACAACCTTAACGTTCTGCGCATATTACTTGACGCACAAATTGTGAAAACCTAGCTAAGGAAAAACATTATCCATCTGCACCCCGTGCTGCTAATTTAAATGCTCAACACAATATGTGATATTTGAATGTGTCATTAGCTAACTACTTTCCTCCTCCCACATTTCACATCCCTCTGCTACATAGCAAAACGCAGTTAAATGCTGTGTTCAATGTAATGTTAAGACCTAACTATATACGCTGTGCTCGGTACCAAGCTAACTGACGTATATGAGGGTAGTTAGCTACTTTCTCGCACGTTAAATGCAGCGTTAGCTGTGCCCAATTGAATGTTATGATATAGTTAGCTAGCTATGTTGTGTTCGCTAACGTTAGTGCGTTTGGATGGCTAGCTAGTTAGCACCGCTAATTAAGTTAAAACACACAGACCAAAGATATTCTCTTTGTGAATGGACACATTTAAAGCTTCAAGTTCCACACGTTTGATGAAATACTTGGATATAACTACCTCAAGTTCCTGTGTTTGGCACTGCTCTAAAAGTTTATCATAATTTTCATCCATTATAACTACGGCAGGCATAGTGTCGTTCACCGGCGTCTCGTCAGCAGAGAGGAAGAAAAAGGCCCAACTCTGCGGAAAATGTGTCTCCCTTCAGCACAGCAGGTGGCGGTGTTTCGCCACCGAACAATACGTTTTTGTATGGGGGTCAATGAGAGTGACTTATTCTTCTTTGGTGGGGTTAAACGTGGATTGGCATCCGAAAGGTTGCCTTACCGCCCCCAACTGAACTATAGTATAGATCCATTACACGTTGTGGTTCCCCTTTTTCAATGTATCACAACTTGTGATACACTGGGAAAGGGGAACTGGGAAATTAAATATACATTGTTTAATTACCCTACCAACTAACCCTATACTCATTAAAACATTTGGATGCAACTACTGTCGTCATCCAAAGATTATACAACTTTAATAAATGCTTGGAGGTAAGGATGACAGCAGTGGTGTAGTCTACGGCGATACGGATATCATGCATTATTGATATCTACATAGCGCATTGATGTGAATCATGCTGCTCTCATTTATTTACGGATTGTGGTTGTTGAAGATGGCTGTTCTCAAATCTACATCTGTATTTGAACGCAATAATGGTTGAATTCATGAAGCCTAACAATTCTTGTATTTGAAACCAGTGGAAAGCCAGTGAAATATGCACTCTTGCAACAGCTGCATCGTCCGGATCCAAGCCTATGGAGTAAAAGTGGGGCTTCTTTTGCTCAATCTAATTCATGCTGATAAAAAATATATATCCATAGGCCTAATGGACACATGCTCAAACTTGCACACATTTGAAAGACATAAAGGGGCAATCTGTAGTTGCTACATACATTTTTGGACTTATAAATTTGCTATATATATATATATATATATACATACATACATACATACATTGATTCTTGAAGAATATCATTTATAAATGCCTCATGAGCTTAGTTCAACTGTCACATTCCATGATAACCCAACATATAAGCTTGTTTTACTCCAATGTTTGTAAACATTGTAAATGTGAACAAACACTGTATAGCCTCATAACATGGTTAAAACAATATTTTTTATATAATGGATGGTTAACCCTAGCATCCATAGCTGTCTATTAATCTGAGAGTGGTTCCATTTCTCCAGGCCCATCCCTCAGCTTTTTACCAAAACTGAGGTGGACTACCGTTTTGTTATTGTTTCATCTGTGGATTTGCCCTTTAAACAGCTGCATATTATCAAGATATCCAAGTGTCACCAACCAAATGGTAAACAATAGGCCTATAGCAAATGCAGAATATGGCATTTATTTTTCACATGTAAATTGCACTTTTCAGTATTGCCCAAAGCATGCCATTCCATGAGCGCAGCATTTATTTTTCAACTCGAATCAATGAGCCCAACCAGTCCTCCATGACAACAAAATCATAAACAACAGAGTAGGGCTGGCTAATAAGTATTTAGTTTTGAGGTCATGCTCAGGTAAAAAGATTTGGCTAATCTATTCTTCCATATTTCCAAGTCCTATTCTTGAAGATCAAGGGGTATAACATTTATTGGAATGACTGGAATTCTGATAGACTTTGGATTTTAATGTAAATATATAGTTTCATCGTATATGTATATGTAGTAGGAAGCGATAGGTTAGAAGAAGCCTACAGAACCAACCCGTAAAGTTAAATTTAACATCCATATATGGCCAGCTATGTAAACTTTAACATTGAGCTCTAATAGCATAACTCATATGTCCTAACATTACTTTGTCAGGTAAAGAAAGACTGTGAAACACTCTGTTTCACCACGCTCTCAGCTGGGTCTGCGTCGCACCAATCGACAGGCGTCACAAACACCAGGAATCTTCAACTTCAATTACCCCACCTCCCACTTAAAGAGCAAAAACTATTCTGTGTGCCGCAGTAAAAGTATTGTAGGGAATAGTCAGTAGGGTCTGTAGAATGTATAGATGGTTTCATTTCATGGGGCTTTGAATAATACGGAGTGTTGCTGACCTTTTACTGTGGTCAACAGCTTAAAATGGGGTGCCTGGACACTATACGGTACAAATATACAGTAGTTGTACAGGAAAAATTATTATTTGTGGAGAAGTAAAAGTGGGGTTGGGATTACTCACTAGGGTCTGTGGAATATATACTGAACAAAAATATAAACGCAACATGCAACATTTATCTTTACATTTTATTTCATTATTAAACATATAGCTTAATTTCATCAGTCTGCTCTATCATTCAAGTTTTAAATCTTCACTTCTTTCACTTAAGTAATTTCCTCTCCAATCACTCATATATTCACATTGCCCTCTCATAAGACTGCTTTAGAGAACAAGGACACCACAAATGCTACTGTTTTTTAAAAGGCAGAGGGCTATGGATCCTACTTTCCTGGACCCTACTTCTCGGCTGTGCAAATAGGACTACCCAAATTAACTTTTTAAAATACCTACCATTTCTCTCTGAATGGACCCTCTCCCGTTAGTCACAAGTCAACGTAAAACACACTAGCACACTATTATTTGGAGTGGTAAGCCTGAACTCCTCAGAATGAGCCTGATCTGACAAAACACACTTCAGTGAATCCTGGCTTATTTCACTGTCAACCTCTCCAGTTAAATGCTGCTCATCTGATTCATTTTTCATAGAGCTTACGATTTCTCCATCTGATAAACCTCGACCACAACTTTCTGTCTCTAAGTCAGTGTTTCCCAAAGTCAGCCCTGGGGACCCCAAGAGGTGCACGTTTTTTTTGCTGCTCTAGCACTATACAGCTGATTCAAATAATAAACTCATCATTACGCTTTGATTATTTTAAATCAGCTGTATAGTGCTAGGGCAAAAGCCAAAACATGCACCCTATGGGGTCCCCAGGACCGAGTTGGGGAAACACTGCTCTAAATGGTAGTATCCATTCCCAATATCTTGGGTGTCTGAGATTTGATTGGGCTGCACCACTGACACTCCATCATATGAACTCTTGGATGCATCAGGATGTAGATCAGAAGCAGGTTCTTTATCCTCAAAAGTGTGTATATTTTGCATATTAAGTTGGCAGTCTGAGGGTTCTCTTATCAGTTGACATTCCGTCATTTAAACTCTCCACAGGCAATAGATTTTGTACCCAAGCCTCATTTACATTCTATGTTTGTACCATTTTGTTAAATTTTACTTTGTTGTCACTAGTAGTAGAATGTAGAAATGTTTCCTTTATTCTTGTCCCACATATTCCTGAGATTTGTAACTCTGTTTAGTGACAATGGGTTTTCCAATTGGCCATTAAAGTTTTTGCAACTTCCTCCCCCCAGATAATCCAAATAAAATATTATGCTGCATAATGGAATGTATTGTCATTGAAATAGCATAGTAATCCACATTTATTACATTAATTTGTGATTCTGAACATTCTGATCCTCCCCCACAATACCTGCCATCCCCATACAATTTATCTTTCAGATTTGTTGGTTCAACATCATTATTTTCATTTATCATCTGTTGTGTAATATTTTTCTGATCTATGCATTTATCAGTACAGTCAGCTCCACAGTTAACAATCACTACAGACGACAGCGTATATATAGAATAATGGCGCAGGAGGGGATGGCAGCTGTTTTATGGGCTCTTAACCAACCGTGCATTTTTTTTTTCCCGCATTGTTTGTAACTTATTTTATACATACTGTTTCTGAACAGCGATTACTCACCTTGAATTGGACGAATACTTTTTCTTTAATGAGTCGGACGAGAGTTATTTACTCCAGACACCCAAACAGGCCCTCCTCCCCGTCATTTGCAGGAGAAAGAGACAGAGCTTTCACGGAATGAGATTGGAGTGCCTTGTGAGGATCTGGCGATGAATGGCTAATCTGCCTTTGCCATCGGTGCTATTGGAAAACGTACAATAAGCTGATAATAAAGTGTACGAACAAAAAGCACGTATATCCTACCAACAGGACATTAAAAACTTGAATATCTTATGTTTCACAGAGTTGTGGCTGAATGACGACATGAATAACATACAGCTGGCGGGTTGCACACTGTATCGGCAGGATAGAATAGCAGCCTCTGGCAAGACAAGGGGTGGCGGACTATGTATATTTGTAAACAGCTGGTGCATAATATCTAAGGGAGTCTCTAGGTTTTTCTCGCCTGAGGTAGAGTATCTCATGATAAGCTGTAGACCCACTATCTACCTAGAGAGTTTTCCTCTATGTTCCGGATAGCATCGGACAACAACATTGATGTATATGCTGATTCGGTGAGCGAGTTTATTAGCAAGTGCATCGGTGATGTTGTACCCATAGTGACTATAAAAACCTTCCCCAAACAGAAACCATGGATTGATGGCAGGATTCGTGCAAAACTGAAAGCGCAAACCACTGCTTTTATTAATCATAGTAAGGCGACCGGAAACATGACCGAATACAAACAGTGTAGCTATTTTCTCCGCAAGGCAATCAAACAAGCTAAGCATCAGTATAGAGACAAAGTAGAATCACAATTCAACGGCTCAGAAACAAGAGGTATGTGGCAGGGTCTTACAATCAATCGCGGCTTACAAAAAGAAAACCAGCCCCGTCGCGGACACTGATGTCTTGCTCCCAGACAAACTAAACAACTTCTTTGCTTGCTTTGAGGACAATACAGTGCCACTGACACGGCCTACTGCTAAATACCTGCGGGCTCTCCTTCACCACAGCCAACGTGAGTAAAACATTTAAACGTGTTAACCCTAGCAAGGCTGCCGGCCCTGACGGTATCCCTAGCTGTGTCCTCAGGGCATCCACAGACCAGCTGGCTGGTGTGTTTACGGACATATTCAATCAAACCCTATCCCAGTCTGCTGTTCCCACATGCTTCAAGAGGGCCACCATTGTTCCTGTTCCCAAGAAAGCTAAGGTAGCTGTGCTCCCTAACCCTAACCCTAAAATGTATGTTTTGTTTTATGTCAGCACAACCTGTTATTTAGACTGGTTTATGGAATCAGTTTGTCTGTGGATGTGTTGTTCTGTGTGAGGCTTGGCTGATGAAGTTCACATTTATCTTTTACAATAAAAGGTGAAATTGAGGAACAAAGTTGAAGACCTTCATTTTCCATCAATACAAGCTAGATTCTGTTCAGACAACAATGGTGTTTAGAAGCGTTTGTTGTATCAAATGTTCTGTTGCTACTGTTCTCGAATCAAATCAAATGTTATTTGTCACATACACATGGTTAGCAGATGTTAATGCGAGTGTAGCGAAATGCTTGTGCTTCTAGTTCCGACCATGCAGTAATATCTAACAAGTAATCTAGCCTAACAATTTCACAACAACTACCTTATACACACAAGTATAAAGGAATGAATAAGAATATGTACATAAAAATATATGAATGAGTGATGGCCGAACGGCATAGGCAAGATGCAGTAGATGGTATAGAGTACAGTATATACATATGAGATGAGTAATGTAGGGTATGTAAACATTATATAAAGTGCCATTGTTTAAAGTGGCTAGTAATACATTTATTACATACATTTTTCCATTATTGTTGTCATATTTGCGTTAGTACACTGCAGGAACAACTCTACAATGATCACAGATATGTGATAGTACACGGCGAAGGGTTAAATAGCCTACCTCCATGTCAGTGAAGGGCTAAGTTAAAACCAAGACTCGAATTGAGGCGGTATGAGAGGGTATTCCAATGGCATTAAAGAAAATGGCAGAAAGCATAAGCCTACCCAAGTTAGTTTAAGATTTTGAAGAAAATAAAACGGATCTGATTATATAATGTGATCTCTTGCAGCACTTTGGTCTGCAATGCTTTATGCTAGAAACAAGCTGTAAAATACCCAGGAAAGACGTGACTTGGATGCATATGCAATATACAAAGTATGTGGACACCCCTTAAAAAAAGTGGATTCGGCTATTTCAGCCACATACGTTGCGGACAGGTGTAAAAATCAAGCACACCGCCATGCAATCTCCATAGACAAACAATGGCAGTAGAATGGCCTTACTGAGGAGGTCAGTGACATTCAACGTGCTACCATCATAGGATGCCAGCCTTCCAACAAGTCAGTTTGTCAAACTTCTGCCCTACTAGAGCTGCCCCGGTCAACTGTAAGCACTGTTATTGTGAAGTGGAAACATCTAGGAGCAACAACGGCTCAGCCCTGAAGTGGTAGACCACACAAGCTCACAGAACGGGACTGCCGAGTGCTGAAGTGCATAGCGTGTAAAAATCATCTATCCTCGGTTGCAACATTCACTAGTTCCAAAGTTAATGAAATTGGTTTCCATAGCCGAGCAGCCGCACACAAGCCTAAAATCACCATGCGCAATGCCGAGCAGCTGCACACAAGCCTAAAATCACCATGCGCAATGCCAAGCATCTGCGGGAGTGGTCTAAAATTCGCTGCCAGTGGACTCTGGAGCAGCAGAAACGCTTTATCTGGAGTGATTAATTATTACACCATCTGGCAGTCTGACAGACAAATCTGGGTTTGGTGGATGCCAGGAAAACACAACCTGTTTAAACCCAGACAGTTTTTGGGGAAACACTTGTGACCTTCTCTCATTGGGTTAAGCAACAGAAGAGTAGCCAGCAGTTAAATCTGACATTTTTCTGCTTTGGTAGGCCTACTCTGTCTGGGGTGGGAAGGTAGGCCTAACTTTTGAATGTACCATGCTCAAATTTCTAATGACGTCTCAGATTAAATTATTTGTAAACAAGGATAAATTGGTTGCAAACAAGACAAACTGATTTGGCATTAAAGAAATATAAGATGAACACATAGGCCTATAGTCCATTCTTAACCTGTAATTTTGAAAATTTGTGTGGTATTACAGATTCTGCTGATATGTTAAATGATGTAGAAATGCATGGTCTGCAAACCCACAACCTTCTTGGATGCAGCCCTGTGTGCCATCAAAATTCCTGTGTTGCCATCTAATGCCTACAGGACGAAGAACAAAACTGCATGTCTAAGGCTGGTCTGTCCAGGAAGTGAGGCTAAACGGTAGGCATGTTCTCTTTTTTCAAGCGTAAAGGAAGGGTTTCGATAAAATATATTTTTCTGAAGGGATGGCCATGCATTTGCATTTCAGAGGTCCAATTTCCTCCATGTAACCCTTATTATAAATAACGTTCACTCCCTTAAGCGTTCCCTTTAAATACGGGGCACCTTTTAGTTAGAATTTTGTTGAAAGATTAGAACATTGAGAGAACGGGTTCAGAATATTCCGGATCAATGAAAGTATGATTGATCCTGAATATATTCATACTAGTTTCCGTTCCAGCACCAATTGGTAGATTAAAAAAATACTCTGATCTTGTAGATGATTTAGGTTTAGGAAAGTATTTATGAATCATAAACAGGTCTGGAGAGCCTTTACGCACTAAAGTCAGAAAACGGTGGATTGATTCATTCTTAAAATTGCCACATTCAGTTCTTCAACCCATGGTAATGTTGGAAGATTAGTGTACATAGACTTATAATATGGAGAATAGTGTACAATAATAGGCTATAACCTTGTCTATTGCCTGCACTAACCATGGAACTGCTTGATGACACGGCCAAGTATTGTGCCATGCGTCGGGTTCAAACTGTTACGGCTTGGTCTGCTCTCCGCTCAATAAACAATTAATTTTATTTATTTTTTACCTTTATTTAACCAGGTAGGCCAGTTGAGAACAAGTTCTCATTTACAACTGCGACCAGACCAAGATAAAGCAAAGCAGTGCGACAAAAACAACAGAGTTACACAAACAAATGTACAGTCAATAACTCAAAAGAAAATAGAAATATATGTACAGTGTATGTGTAAACGGATGTGAAACGCTAGCTTAGTTAGCGGTGGTGTGCGCTAAATAGTGTTTCAATCGGTGACGTCACTTGCTCTGAGACCTTGAAGTAGTGGTTCCCCTTGCTCTGCAAGGGCCGTGGCTTTTGTGGAGCGATGGGTAACAATGCTTCGTGGGTGACTGTTGTTGATGTGTGCAGAGGGTCCCTGGTTCGCGCCCGGGTACGGGCGAGGGGACGGTCTAAAGTTATACTGTTACATGTGCAAATGTAGAAGAGTAGGGAGGTAGGCAATAAATACACTATGGAGGAAAAATTAATTACAATTTAGCATTAATACTGGAGTGATAGATGTGCAGATGATGTGTAAGTAGAGATACTGGGTTGCGAAAGAGCAAGAGGGTAAGTAATCATATGGGGATGAGGTAGTTGGGTGTGTTATTTTCAGATGGGCTGTGTATAGGTACAGTGATCGGTAAGCTGCTCTGACAGCTGATGCTTAATGTTAGAGAGGGAGATATGACTCAAGCTTCAGAGATTTTTGCAATTCGTTCCAGTCATTGGCAGCAGGGAACTGGAAGAAAATGCAGCCAAAGGAAGTGTTGGCTTTGGGGATGACAAGTGCAATATACCTGCTGGAGCGCGTGCTACAGATGGGTGTTGCTATGGTGACCAGTGAGCTGAGATAAGGCGGGGCTTTACCTAGCAAAGACTTACAGATGACCTGGAGCCAGTGGGTTTGGCGAAGGATATGTAGTGAGGGCCAGCCAACAAGAGCATGGAGGTTGCTACATTACATTACTTTTTTTATCAACTGTTAGTAATGATCCTCAGCAACAACCAAACAGCCGTGATTGCATTTACAGAGGAAGCAAATGAAGGTAAACAAAACAAATGGAACAATTATGTAGGTTACACCAACTGAAGAGAACAGTAAATTGGTAGTTGAATGTGGTTATTAGGCCTACTGACGGTCAATACTGATATTTAACATAGAAATAGGACAGAGAAAGTCAGGGGAGCCTATAATTAAGACATTTGAGATTGCCCATGCCCACAAGTTTTAAAAACTCCCTAGCATACCCCATAACATGATGCCGTCACCACCATGCTTGAAAATATGAGGAGTGGTACTCCGTGATGTGTTTACCCCAAACATAACACTTTGTATTCAGGACATTCATTTCTTTGCCACATTTTTTTGCAGTTTTACTTTAATGCCTTATTGCAAACAGGATGCATGTTTTTGAAATGTTGTATTCTGTACAGGCTTCCTTCTTTCCATTCTGTCAATTAGAATACTATTGTGGACTAACTAAAATGTTGTTCATCCATCCTCAGTTCTCTCCTATCACAGCCATTAAACTGTTTTGAAGTCACCATTGGCCTCAGGTTGAAATCCCTAAGCAGTTTCCTTCCTCTCCGGCAAATTAGTTAGGAAGGATGCCTGTATCTTTGTAGTGAGTTGGTGTATTGATACATGTTACGTACGCCTCTTGGAGGAGGGAACGCAACACCCTGCTACAGTCAACTCCCCGTGGAGTGAAATAGGTATGAGATTGTAGGTGCGGGTAAGGATGACAGAGGCAGAGAATATTACTGTTTACAGGGAATTTATTTCCTTAACATGGTAATGTGGTGAAAAGGGGCTGGACAGAACCAAAGCAAAAAAAGTTAAAGTTAAAAGAATCCCCTCTCCTACCTTACCTGCCCACCCACTATTTACCTAACCTTTTAGCACCTCCTGGCGTGCTAACCAAAATACAGGGGGTGGTCCACCCAGGTCTTACCTAGTGTGCATACACAGTAAATACTACGGGTTATGTATGCCTGCAGGCCTCTTGCATAAGCACTCCCAAGGTGCCTTCCCCTTCCCCTCTGGGAACAAAAACAGAATAATTACTAACGCAAAGTGAACAATATCAATAATCACGAACACAGTCCTTTTGGCATACACACACCTCAGAAGTAGCGGCTACAAAATACTTTCAACAAAACTGTTACTGTGCAACAACCAAAACAGGACATCAAAAAAACTCTCTCTTCCTGACAAAGGCTTTTATCCAGTTGGAGAAAGAGTTGGTAATTGAAAAATAGCGGTTTCCCATGACGAGAGGGAGGGTTCAGCGCTCCAATCAGCTGCTGAGAATCCAGGAAGCCATTTCCTGAAATACAAACACAAAACACAGAAACTGGGGAACAAAACAACACACCATCCAAAGTATAATTATACTGTACAAAAATATAAACGCAACATGTAAAGTGTTGGTCCCATATGTCATGAGCTGAAATAAACTATCCCAGAAAGGTTCCATTTCTCTCAAATGTTGTGCACAAAGCATTTCGCTACCCCCGGCAATAACATCTGCTAAACACATGCATGTGACCAATAAAGTTTGATTTGAAAACAAATACTGGAAAACAAATATTGCAGTTTTGTCACAAAACAATGCCACAGATTTTTCAAGCTTCGAGGGAGCATGCAATTGGCATGCTGACTGCAGGAATGTCCACCAGAAAACAGAACGTTAATTTCTCTACCATAAGTTGCCTCAAACATCATTTTAGAGAATTTGGCAGTACGTCCAACCAGCCTCACAAGCGCAGACCACGTGTAACCCTGCCACTCCAGGACCTCCACATCCGGCTTCTTCACCTGCAGGATCGTCTGAGACCAGCCACCTAGACAGCTGTATTTCTGTCTGTAAAAAAGTCATTTTGTGGAGAAACTCATTCTGATTCTCATTCGCAAGCCCACCCATGGCTGCACACCCTGCCTCTAGTCATGTGGAACCTATAGATAAGGCCTTAATGAATTAGTTTCTATTGACTGATTTCCTCACATGAACTGTAACTCTAAAATCTTAGAAATTGTTGAATGTTACGTTTATATTTTTTGTTCAATGTAATAACTAATAATATACTCAAAGGCATATTCAGTGAATGCTTTTTTTTTTTTTTTTTACACTTCTACAAATCGGTGCCCTTTCTTGCAAGGGATTGGACAACTTTGTGGTTGAATCTGTGTTTGAAATTCACTGCTCGACTGAGGGACCTTACAGATAATTGTATGTGTGAGGCACAGAGATGAGGTAGTCATAAAAAATTCATGTTAAACACTATGATTGCACACAGAGTGAGTCCCTGCAACTCATGTGTCTTGTTAAGCAAATGTTTACTCCCAAACTAATTTAGGGTTGCCATAACAAAGGGGTACTTAACAAAAGGGGTACTTATTGACTCAAGACATTTCAGGTTTTCATTTTCAATTAATTTGTAAAAATGACTAAGAACATAATTCCACTTTGACAATATAGGCCACTGACAAAAAAATCCAAAAACTGAAGGGATGTGAATACTTTCTTGAAGAAACTGTAGTTTATTCCAAATATCAACACTGAAAAATTACAAACCACTGATATTCACTGTAAATGAACTAACATGACCTTTGAAAAACTTGCCTGATATGATATAGATGTAGAGGACTCTTCAATCCATTAGATTGAATTAATCCATCTAAATCTCAATTCATGTTAGGGATCATCAGTTGTGTCCCTTGATGACCTTTAACATTTTGCCTAGTTGACCAAACATGGATAAGAAAAGAAGCTGCTGTATTTCTATCCACATGATGGCAGCAGCATGTCCAAGTGTAGGTGGGGGAAAAAAATAACATTTATTCAGTGCCTCTGAGAAATGATACAGCACATACTTGTTACAAAAACACTGGTTCAGTCAAGACCACAGTAGCACTATAGCCAAAAAAAAGTCTCAGAAATTCAACAACACGAGGCTAATACAAAGTGTCTTAATAAAATGCATCTGGGTTCCCTCAACCATCACAGTCAGCAGTCACTTCAATAGAAATTAGCGCACAATTGAACTCAAAACATTTTCAAACCCCAATGTTAGGTTATTATGACCTGGATTTTCTTTTTGATTAACACCTTCCATCAAATTTGTCTCAGCCTCTGTTTTACAGACATTATAACTTATGTCTTAGATATAAACGTGGCACATTTTGACGAGGACATATAAAAGTTATCTTCACCAAAATTGAAATGTCAAGTAAACAGAAAAGTTCTATATGGAATTGAAAGAAATCATATTTATAAACACATTTAACATATTTGTGACCTGGTACATAACATTATAGCAATATTCTTTCTAAGAACCATCATATCTTATCTGAGTTTTATTTACTTATTTTGTAAAAATGATTTTACCCCTTTTTTTTCTCCTCAATTTCGTGGTATCGAATTGGTAGTAGTTACAGTCTTGTCTCATCGCTGCAACTCCCGTACGGACTCGGGAGAGGCGAAGTTCGAGAGTCATGCTTCCTCCGAAACACAACCCAACCAAGCCGCACTTTCTTGACACAATGCACATCCAACCCTGAAGCCAGTCGCACCAATGTGTCGGAGGAAACACCGTACACCACGTAAACCTGGTCAGCATGCACTGCGCCCGGCCCGCCACAGGAGCCGCTAGTGCGCGATGAGACAAGGATATCCCTGCCGGCCAAACCCTCCCTAACCCGGACGACGCTGGGCCAACTGTGCGCCGCCCCATGGGCCTCCCGGTCGCAGCCGGCTGCGACAGAACCCAGAATCTCTGGTGGCACAGCTTGCACTGCCTTAGACCACTGCGGGAGGCTATTTACTTATTTAAAAAAAAACAATTATCTTGGGAGCAGATATCAACTCAGAATTTCTTTTCAGAATCTCTTTTGACATGCATTTCTAAAACCACACACTCATACTTGCAACTTACAGTTTTCCATATTAGGTTATGAAACTCGCCCTCGCTTGTGTAAATGTATGAAATATTGTGACTGCTGACTACAATATGGGTTAGGGCATTTTACATTTGTTGTTACTTTTCCAAATCATATCGTATGCTCTCACATAACTTAATTTCAAAATAAATAACTATTCTCTTCTTTAATTTTAAAATATTATTTAAAAGGTTGCCCCCTTAGTAAACCACAAGCCTTAAATGAAATGAAAATAAAACAAAAATGTGGAAAACGGTACAAAGAAAATGTATAGCTAATTGAATACACCAAATTTGAAGACAGTTTAAAAAGTAACATTGATAAAAACAGAAATAAAAATAAAACACAGATATCATATACAATATATATTTTTTAATGGATACAATAAAAAAATGCTGCCGCAGTTAGCTTCTCTTCTCTTGTTCAACCCCTTGGAAAATATGTGCCAATGCCCCGAGAAAAGGGCAAACACCTCTATGTTCGACCCGTCTCTTTGGCATTATAGAAGGGATGAAGAAGACAATGGCGAGCTTCTCTGCCAGGCAAGAGCTGCAGAACTAGTTTGTAGGACGTCATGTTTTGGAGGCGCGGGAGGGAGGAATGAGCCTATTTGGATAATTGTATTGCGTTTACTAGGACCAAAGAAACAGGGACAGGTTTTTTCTTATTTTTTGGAATGAGAGAGATAGCTGTTCTCGATACACAGCACTATGTAGGAGCTAGAGCAGCTACTGGGCAACTGTTGTAGGAGCTGGCCGGTCTGCAGTGAAGACGCTAGGCCAGTCACTGCACGGTCTCCTGCCCTCCATGTCTCGCAGTAGTTATCTGTCTGGCGGTGACCCTCGCTGCTAGAGCCGTGCCAGACCATTTTCTCTGGCCTGAAGGGAAACAATTCAGAAAATGTTTTAATCACCTTAGGTATATCCCTTTATTAGATACATTTTAAGAAATCTATTCCAGTTCACAGTAAAATTGTAATACAGTGCCTTCACTGTTGGCCTGGCATATCATACATACAAAGACTACCACAATTTATAACCAAGCAATTTTGTTTATGAGGACATTCATTATAATAATAAGAAAGTAACTATTTGCCATAAAAAGAAAGAGACTGCACTATTAAACTGCCATTTTTAAAACAGTAGTGTGATAATAAACTCAGCAAAAACAGAAACGTCCCTTTTTCAGGACCCTGTCTTTCAAAGATAATTCGTAAAAATCAAAATAACTTCACAGATCTTCATTGTAAAGGGTTTAAACACTGTTTCCCATGCTTGTTCATTGAACCATAAACAATTAATGAACACGCACCTGTGGAACGGTCGTTAAGACACTAACAGTTTACAGACGGTGGGCAATTAAGGTCACAGTTATGACAACTTAGGACACTAAAGAGGACTTTCTACTGTCTCTGAAAAACACCAAAAGAAAGATGCCGGGGGTCCCTGCTCATCTGCGTGAACGTGCCTTAGGCATGCTGCAAGGAAACATGAGGACTACAGATGTGGCCAGGGCAATAAATTGCAATGTCCATACTGTGAGACACCTAAGACGGCACTACAGGGAGACAGGGCGGGCAGCTGATCATCCTCGCAGAGGCAGACCACGTGTAACAATACCTGCACAGGATTGGTACATCCGAACATCACACCTGCGGGACAAGTACCGGATGGCAACAACAACTGCCCGAGTTACACCAGGAACGTACAATCCCTCCATCAGTGCTTAGGCTGTCCGCAAAGGGCTGAGAGAGGCTGAACTGAGGCCTGTTGTAAGGCAGGTCCTCACCAGACATCACCGGCAACAACGTCGCCTATGGGCACAAACGTACCGTTGCTGGACCAGACAGGACTGGTCGAGTCGCGGTTTTGTCTCACCAGGGGTAATGGTCGGATTCGCGTTTGTCGTCGAATGAATGAGCGTTACACCGAGGCCTGTACTCTGGAGCAGGATCAATTTGGAGGTGGAGGGTCCAACATGGTCTGTGGAGGTGTGTCACAGCATCATCAGACTGAGCTTGTTGTCATTGCAGGCAATCTCAAAGCTGTGCGTTACAGGGAAAACATCCTTCTCCCTCATGTGGTACCCTTCTTGCAGGCTCATACTGACCTGACCCTTCAGCATGACAATGCCACCAGCCATACTGCTCGTTCTGTGCGTGATTTCCTGCAAGACAGGAATGTCAGTGTTCTGCCATGGCCAGCGAAGAGCCGGATCTCAATCCCATTGAGCACATCTGGGACCTGTTGGATCGGATGGTGAGGGCCATTCCTCCCAGAAATGTCTGGGAACTTGCAGGTGCCTTGGTGGAAGAGTGAGGTAACATCTCACAGCAAGAACTGGCAAATCTGGTGCAGTCCATGAGGCGGAGATCCACTGCAGTACTTAATGCAGCTGATGGCCACACCAGATACTGACTGTTACTTTTGATTTTGACCCCCCCTTTGTTCAGGGACACATTATTACATTTCTGTTAGTCACATGTCTGTGGAACTTGCTCCGTTTATGTCTCAGTTGTTGAATCTTGTTATGTTCATACAAATATTTACACATGTTAAGTTTGCTGAAAATAAACAGTTGACAGTGAGGGGATGTTTCTTTTTTTGCTGAGTTTATATACACTTTTTTTTAGTAAAAATTTAGGCTCGAGGCTTGGGGGGGATATGGACCGGTATTGCTAGCAATCTTTGCTCTGACTAGCTTATTGAGCTGCAAGTTGTGGCTATTGCAATCTAGCTGGTAAGCTGGTAAAAATTGGTATCATCTAAACAGATGTTGTTAGCTAAGTAGCTAGCGAGCTAGCTATTTGTATTTTAGCTTGCATACACAGAGCTGTCAATGTCAATGCAAGTCAAAAACGTCCGTAGCTAGCTACAATATCGAAGTAGCCACCTTAACTCTTTAAACTATAACATTGGCAAACAATTAAGCTTGTCCCATTTTCTTCTTCATAATTTTCTAACTCACTGAGAATAGTTTGACAATGACGTAACTAAGTTGAACAACTCACCTTAGCTAACCAGCAACTAGGATTTTGATGCATTAGACGCACATTGTAAACACCATTTTTATTTTGTTGTTCCGTGTCTGAGAGACCAACACTCACCATGCACTGTCCCTGAGGATATCTCTGCCGTCAAAGGAGTAGATTGGTGCATTTTCCTCCATCCTCCCCTCAGTCTTACTGAACAATGACTCCCAGCTATTAAATAGCACATGGTCCTAGAGGGAGAGAAAATATACACTCAGTGGCGAGTTTATTAGGTACACCCATCTAGTATCAAGTCGGACCCCTCTTTGCCTCCAGAATAGCCTGAATTCTTAGGGGCATGGATTCTATAAGGTGTGTCGTTCAAAAGTTGCTCAATTGGTATCAAGGAACCTAATTTGTGCCAGGAAAACATTCCCCACACCAGCCTGTACCATTGACACCTCACCAGAATGAAGCAATAGGAACTGGGATTCGTCGGACCAGGCAATGTATTTTCACTCCTCAATTGTCCAGTGTTGGTGATAGCGTGCCCACTGTAGACACTTCTTGTTTTTAGCTGATAGGAGTGGAACCCGGTGTGGTAGTCTGCTGCGATAGCCCATCCATGACAAGAACCGGTGACTTGTGCATTCCAAGATGCCGTTCTGCACACCACTGTTGACCTGTGCCGTTATTTGCCTGTTTGTGGCCTGCTTGTTAGCTTGCACAATTCTTGCCATTCTTCGATCTCTCTCACCAACAAGCTTTTTTCGCCCACAGGACTGCTACTGACTGGATGTTTTTTTGTTTGTTTGTCGCACCATGCGCTAAAAGCCCAGGAGGCCGGCTGTTTGAGATTCTGGAACTGGCGAGCCTGGTACTGACGATCATACAACGCTCAAAGTTGCCTAGGTCACTTATTTGACCCATTCTAATGTCCAATCGAACAGTAACTGAATGCCTGTCTGCCTGCTTTATATAGCAAGCCACGGCCATGAGACACAAGGATAAAATGAAAACCCATGGTAGCATCGCATGACTGATTCTTAACAGTGTTTTATTGAAATAATCTCTAGAATTTCCTGAAATGGTAATGAATAGATTACTTCAATGAACTCAATTTCAATTTGGTGTCAGAAGAAGGATCCCAAAGTCTAGACTCATGCTTTCTTTAGTATATGTTTACACACCTTGAGGTTTAAGATGGGGAGGCTGTCTCTGTCGGACTTGCGAACGATGCTGTAGAGGTCCTGGAGCTTGGAGGACAAGAAAGCCCTGAAGGTGCCCTTCAGGCCCACTGCACGAGCTTGCTGGAAACACAGGAAGTCTGCCCCTCGAATGCCCCGCATGTTGCCCACTTGGGGAGTGTTCAGGGCGATCAGGTGGAGCTGAGAAGAACCCCCCCCCAGATTTGAGTTATAAAAACAGCTTGGCTTAGGCCTACACACACAATTTAGATGAGACCATTTGTTAGATACATGCTTTCTCTGAAGGCACATTAAATGATGATAAGATACTCACTCCTGGCCCTGATGTGTGGACGTGACCGACAGGCTGGGGAACTGGAGGGGGAACAGGTTGTCTCTGGGGGGTGATGTGATATCGTCTTTCGGGCTGGGTGGGATACCTGTTCTCAGGCTGCACAGGGCTGTAGCGGCCATCTGTCTGAGGGGGGTACCTAGGGTCAGTCTGAGAGGGGTATCTGTGATCATACTGAGGGGGGTCTCTGGGGTCGCGATTGTTGGGTTGGGCGAGCCTGGGTATCTCAATAGGCTGGCGAGGAGGAGGCACGATGGGGTGGGTGGCAGCGCCTTGGGAGAATTGTTCAGCTCCATTGTTGGCTGAGTGGTCCTGGGATTGGGGGTAATTGACGACAGGGGGAGGCTGGACTGCCGCTACTTCATTGTCCTGGAGATTAAGAGCAACAGTGATTAAGTAAAATAAGCAAGCCTTGGACAAGTAAGCTTTTCTGAGCCAAAATGGCCCATAAGGCCTTTCTCCTGATTCTGTAGCATGAGGCAGCTTGATGTGCAAGTACACCCCCTGGACAGGAGACTAGCCTATCGCAGGGCCTCACCCCCAATCCATCTCCTTAATACTGAGTGCCAAGCTGAGAGGCATCATGTACCATTTTTTGAGTCTTTGGTATGACTCGACCAGAGTTCAAACCCCCAACCTTTGAATCTCAGGGCGGACACTCTAAGCACAGGTCATTTGAGATGACAAGTCATCCTTGATTTTATGACTCTGTTTCCTCAAATAGCTATTTATTAAATAAGTTCATACATTGACTTTGTTTAATTTACTCATTTTCATACAACTTACCAGATCTCTGTAGAAGGGACTGTAGTCACTGAGCTGGAATATAATAAGAATATGAAAAAAGTGCATACATTTTTTTGCATAGTTAATTTTTTCACGTTTATGGTCTTTTAATGTGCACTTAACCAACTTTGAGTGTACATCTCCAGCTCCTACCTTACTAACACGTCTCACATGAAAGAAAAATTAATGACTTCACCATGATTTGTCTGAATCCATTGCGGACTCGGATGTAGAGATCTGTTTTGTCGACAATGTAGATGAGAGTGCCCTCCGACTGGCGCCTTGCAGTAGCAATCATGGTGTCGTATGACCTCAAAACTGTCACCTGGGGAGACCAATACATATTATAGTACATATACAAGATTGCAGGCATCAATCAGAAAAACAACCAGTGAATCTTAGTAGTTATGATGACTTTCAACCACAAAAAGAAAACAATTTAAAATACACCTTCACAATCTTTGCATCTGCTTTTTTCCGAAGTCCCTTGCAATCACTCCACTGA